>NW_026606097.1:2645110-3967666 GCF_029834395.1 Sorex fumeus | reverse complement strand
AATTCTTGACCTAGAAAAAAAAAGACATAACGGTTGGGACGAGAGACAGTAAAGCGGGTAAGGGAATTTGCCTTGCACGTTGCTAACCCAGATCAATCCTTGGCATCCCCTTTGATCCCCGAGTACCATCAACAGGAATTCCCAACTGCAGAGCCAAAAGTAAACCCTGAGCATCTCCAGATACGGTACACAAGCCAAACCAAAAAAAAAAAAATAATGAAGGGGCTAGAGCAATAGCAGAGCCAGCACAGCATTTGCCTTGCATACAGCCGACCCAGATTTAATTTCCAGCATCCCATCTGGTCCCCTCCCTGCCCCTGCCGGTCTGCTGGCTGCGGACTCCTGCCCGGGCACCTGCCATTCTCCTATGTGGACGTAGACGGCGCCCAGTGAGCAGCATGCAGCTGACCTTCCTGCCCCTCTGAGCCCAGCGCCCCGCGGACCTTCCCCCTGCCTGTGCCAGAACTTGGCTGCCTGGCTGGACGCGGCCGCGTGGGGACAGGACCGCATGCTGCGCTTGGGGGGCTGCGTGCCAGGAGCTGGGCCCCAACCAGATGTTTGCGGCTGCGCTCCAGGCCCCCAGGACGGCTGCTTGGGTCCCCAGAGCGGGGAGGGGGTCCCCATGCCAGCACGCTGCACCCCTGGCCTTCCCTGTCCGCACCCCTGCAGTTCCAGAAGGGACAGGCTTAGACCCTGCTGGAATTCAGCGCCCACAGGGACGGGTCCTGCCGCTTCTGGACGTGGCAGCCTCCGGCTCCGGACAGCCTGACCAGAACTTCGGCTTCCAGCTAGGGCCCATCTGCTTCAGTTGCTGACAGTCTCAGGGGTCGCAGGAGGAGGGCACATACAGGATGCCGCCCCCCGGGGCAATAATGGTGCTGAGGCCTCAAACCGCCCTATTTACCTTCTCCTGCAACTGCGTCACGGTCAGATAATAGGAATCTCCTCCCTTATCCAGCCCCCAGGGGGACCCCAAACCTCTCCCCTCCTCACTTGGGGGCTCAGCGGAAGTTTAGCTGGAAGTTTAGCACCCCTGCACCCCATACAAAGGACTTCCAGCTCGGAGCTGATACAGACACCCCAAATCTGCCTCCCGTCCTGTCCCCCCAAAATCTTGTGCTTCCAGACATCCTTGTTGACCACTGGATTCCCTCCTGTTCAAGGTAGACTGCTCGTTGGCTTCCCGAGACATTTGCAGGAGCCGGGTAGATGGGGGGGTCCCCGATTGAGGGAACCAAAATTGGACTCCAGAAGGAAGTGGAGCCCATAGGCGGAGCTGTGTGCCCCCCCACCTCAGCCCAACTCAAGACGCTGCCCCACCCCTGCTTCCAACCCCCTCCCCTGAATCATGTAGCCAGATCAGGAGGTGGAGTGGAGTGGGGTGGAGTGGGGGTGGGGGATGACCCGGGACCCCAGTGGTGCTGCCTTCATTCTCGGGGATCTGTGTGTCAAGAGCTGGTTGCCTCTGGTGAATTCAATTCGTTTACACCCGCCAAGTTCTGGAGGGGATGAGAGAATCCAGCATCTTCCGGCCCTGCCCACGGCCTGTTGGGCCTTGGGTGAGAGAATAAACTGGTGAACTGTGTCCGGGTGTCCATGCTGCCTGAGGCCTGCCCCACTCACTCTCTGTGTGGAGGCACACCCATACACTTCTCCAGAGCCAGCTGCCCGAGAGGAAACAGGATGACACAGGAGAGGCTGTGCCTTCCCGCAGTACGATGTCTCCAACCAACTCGGTTCTAAAGATCTCCAGACCCCAGGTCCCCACATCACAGCACCCCACATTGCTGAGGGTGCCATCTTCCATCCTGGGTTTTGGGGTTCCTATACAAATGAGAAGACCCATGCCTTCTGTTCTCCATGGAGGAGGGTGGCAGGGGCCAGATTCAACTCCAGCATCTCCAGATGCCTGGGGTGAAGGAAACAGTCATCAGACAGACTGGATTTAGGTTAAGGAGAATTTTAATTAACAGAGGAATAATGAGCCTAAGACCAGGCAATCTCCTTCCCTGGAAATTCTAAATGAATCACTTCTGCCAAGCAATTTTTTCTTTGCTTTTTGGGTCACACCCAGCAATGCTCAGGGGTTTACTCCAGGCTCTGCACTCAGAAATTACTCCTGGCGGTACTTGGGGGACCATATGGGATGTTGGGGATTGGACCCGGTTAGGCTCTATGCAAGGCAAACACTCCACCCGCTGTACTATAACTCTGGCTCCAAGGATTCTTTTGGGGGCCTGCTTTCGTGTGGGCGCACCAAGTTCTGGGGACCATTAAGTACCTGGTCGGCTACAGGCAGGGTGAGATTATTTTGTTGTTCTGGTCACTTTGACAAGAAAAGATCTGAGCCCACTTTGCTCTGTCTGTGGCCCAGCTCTTCGGAAAGGTTTCCAGTTATACTCAATCCCACGTGCCAAAACCCCACATTCTGAGGGTGGCCCAACCCTCTTCTACAAAGAAGAGGGGTCAGGGATACAGCAAGATACAGCTCAGAACCCACCAGGTTGGGGTGGGGTAATCCGCCATCAAAAGACTGAAGCTGTTTAGGTTTTATTTGGTTTGTTCATGGTTTGGGGGCCACAAACCCAGCAATGTTCAGGGGTCCTCATGGCTCTGAACTCAGGAATCACTCTGGCATGATGGTGGGGCTGTATGGAGAGCAAAGAAAGAACCAGGGGCCTGTGACTGCAAGCCATGAGCACTAACCGCTCTGCTCCCACTGCAGCGACCCAAGTGGCTTGCTTGATCCTTAATGAGCCTATGTCTAACACCTAGACTAAGAAAAGGGCTGGAAATCTTAAGTGTGGGAACATCGGGCAGCGGCAGTTCCGCGAAACGCCACGAGATGGCGCTGTGGGCGTGTCCTTCCCTCCCCAGGCCCGTTCTCTAAGAATTTTCCACCCTTGGGTTGGCTTTAGTTTTAAGAATGGGGTAATTAAGGACCAAGCAAGCCGCTTTCTTTCACTTGGTAACTTGGATTCGATTCCAGCCTTCAGATCTTGGGAGGTACATAGCTGAATCTCCTCGGGGGGTCGAGTGCTTTGCTCCAGCTTTGTTTCTGTACCACGAGGGGAGCAGAGGATTGAATTTGATGTGGAACGAGCAAGGCAAAGTCATTCTCCTTTATTTTTTTGTTCTTTACACTCTGACCTAGAAGCCCTCTGAAGCCCCTTTAGTATGTCTGTGACCAAGCTATTTAGAAATATTTCCTATTATGGGCAACCGACACCCCATCACCCCATGTTCTCAGAGTGCCCAAACCTCTTCTACAATTAAGAGGCAGCATGGATACAGCAAGATACAGCTCAGAAAGTCCCATGTTGGGGCGAAGGAATCCTCCAATAAGGGACTGAGGCTGTTTTGATTTTATTTGGTTTGTTCATGGTTTGGGGGCCACAGGTTCAGCAATGCTCAGAGATTCTTCTGGTGCTGCACTCAGGACCCACTCCTGCATGATGGTGGCACTGTATGGAGACCCAAAGAAAGAACCAGGGGCCTGTGACTGCAAGCCAAGAGCTTGTGTCAGTGCTTAGGAACATCCTGTTTTTTAGGGCAGTCCTGGGTCTTGCAACATGGGTCTTATGAGAGACATCCGGTTATCTGGTCTGACCCCCACCCTTCGAGTACCTGTATCTGAATTCCTTGCTCAGGGGCAGAAAAACCAGTTATTCTGCAATGCTGGTTCCTGTAAAGCGAAGCTAAATTAAATCTGGTGGTGGTCCATTTTGGGCCTCTCCCTCACAATACTCAGGCCACATGGTGTTACAGAGGTCAACAAGACACTCCTTATTTAAACTATCTAGCTGGAGCTTCTTCCTATATTTCAATAAGCAACCCAAAGTAGAATATTTGGGAATCGATGTAGAATTTCCCGTTTCTCCTAATCAAAGAATCCATATTAGGGCATCAAATTTTTGTGTACTTTAGCTAACTTGCAACATTGCTTTCTGTAAAACTGCTTGGCTGCTTTGCACCTGGGGGAGAGGGGACTTGGAAAGTGATTTACTGTCCCTGAAATGTAGTCTCAGTAAAGCACCCTGCAGATTTGAGTAAAGGATAATTCAGGATGCGGGTGGTTGGGGGAAATTGCCCTTTCCTGGAATGTATTGTCTCACTAAAGCACCCTGCAGACTTGGGTAACTCAAAAGGAGGATGGTCAAGGGAGATTACCTAAGGCTTAATGATTCCAGCTATAACCTTGCTTGTGCTGACAATCGATGTACGTAAATGCTGATCTTTGAATCTATAGGCTAAGGAGTGAAGTACTTTTAAATGGATTGGTTAAGAAAGTATATGTTGTTACAAATCTATTGGCTATGAAATGCGCGGGCTTTGCTGTACCGGCCAGTGAAGGCCTATATAAGATCCCCTTTGAAGAAGTTCGGGGCTCTCAGCCACTGCCCGTTTTTGGGGTATGCTGCGGAGCCCCAGCATGCTGGTCTAAATAAACCCCGTTTTTACTCCTGCAGGAATTGTGTCTATCTGGTCTCTCCGCGCCTCCCAGGGCCAGGGAACTCCTGATCCCAACATTTGGAGGTCCCACCGAGATCACCGAGGACCCTGCCCCAGGGACGCAGGATTGAGCCGCGGGGTAAGTTAAGGCGCCTCTTTCTCTCTCTTTGTTTCTCCGGTACCGTTTTACTCTAGTTACCGATCGGTGACACAAGCACAGTGGTGTGCAGCACAGTGACAGTGGTGTGCAGCACACTGTTGTGTGTGCGAGCCTTGTGTCTGACAGACGTGTCGGGAATAGACACGGGCCGCAGCCCTGGGGGACGCCCCGGAGGTGGATGAGGGCCAGGGACGCCTGGAGGCCTCTTTGGTGGTAGCCTCGGAGAGGCTACATCTGGTGTGTCAGGAATCATCGGCCGCTCTATTACTTCTCTATTCTTCTTTCCTCTCCAAAAGGCCTTGCGCTTGCGTCATTCTTTTTTTGTAGGCTGGATCACGCTCGTCCTTTTTCTCTACCGAGACACCGTCTTTGGAACCATGGGACAATCTCCGTCCACTCCTCTCACTCACTCTCTCCCACTGGTCAGAGGTCTGCTCTCGTGCTCAGAATCCTTTTCTGATTGTTAAAAAGCCTAAATGGCAGACCTTTTGCTCTGCAGGATGGCCGACGTTCCAGATTGGTTGGCCCCCCGAGGGATCGTTCCACTCGCCGCTTATCTTCCAGGTCAAGGGAGTCATCTACCAGCCTGCTCCCCGGGGGTACCCGGACCAGGAGCCTTAGGCAGGAGTGCCAGGCCGGGGGGGGGAGAAGGGGCCCCCACTTACTCTGCTCCTCCTCTGCCCCTGAACCCCAAACTCTCTATTGCCACTCCCGGGCCAGCACTGGCCTTTCCCTACTTCCGATCTCTTCACTTGGAAGAACTAAACCCTCTGGAGGTGAAAAATCATGTGCATGCCCTTTGGGCATATTTGGGAGTCCCAGGGTGACTGGTGAGTGTGGTGCACACCCGTTTGAAAGAGTGGACCGGTCCGAGCGAGTGCCTAAGTGTGATCTGTGCGTGTATCCATAGTGTGTGTATTTATTATCTTTCTCCTAATTCTGTTTATTAAGATTGTTTAATATGGGTCAGAATTGATCACTTCTCTGAGATCCACAGGAAAGCTCAGGATCTGGGCTTGATGACCAAGAAAGGTAAATTTGACACTTATTGTTCATCAGAATGACCTTCCTTCGGTGTGGATTGGCCCCCATGAGGTTCCTTCTCTCCAAACCTTGTGGCTCAGATAAAGGAGGTAATCTGTGGAAGATCTGCTGTGAAGTTCTCCTCCAGGCAAGCATCTGAATAGTCTCTGCAAAGAGGCACCCCTCCTTTGTCTGTCTTCTGTCACCATCCACTATTGGGGGGATGGGAGGAAAGACCACTAGTGAGAAGATTCTGGGAAACTAAGGCAGATCAATTTACAGGCAGAAAATCCTTTTCCCCACCCAGTCTCAGCTAGAGGTCAATTCAAATGCTAATGAAGGCAGTCCAGATGTAAGGCAGAAAGAAAAAAAAAAGGGGGGGGGGTAAAAGGCAGGTAAGAAGCCCAAGAAAAGCAGTAAGCCAGCAAAAAGCAGGGAAGATGTAGCAGAGAAGGCAGAACTGTTTTTTTAAGGAGCAGAGTTTTTAAGACCACAGCACTAACTTTGGCTCAGGCACACAGCTGTGGGTCTGCCCAAAGCCACGCCCACCCAGGTGGAGATGAGCCTCTGAATAAAGGCCAATTTAAGGGAGGTTAGAGTCCCCTTAGGAGAGGCAAAAATGATAGACCTGGAGAAAAGTTTTGCCAAGGAACCATCCCTTTTCATAGATTGTTGCTTGCAATTAGGAAATCATCTGAGGAGCTTCCAACTAGGTAGTTTTAGATAAGGAGATCTTATTGACCTCTGTAACACCATGTGGCCTGAGTATATTGGGGAAAGATAGCCAGTGAATGGCAGTTTGCATTACCAGATCATTTTGCAGTCAGATCTTTGCAGGTAACAAAAGAAATAGGAGAGTATCAAAGCAGAGGAGGCAGGAAAATGCGAGATCTTATGATTAACTGTTTGACATCAGAAACAAAGAAGCCTATCCCCATGTCTGATAGGAAGGTACTAGTTCCCTGTCTCAGAATTAGCCTTGGCGAAAATATGGTAACATCTTTGTCATAGTTTATTTTGCCGGCTTATATCAACAAAAGCGCTTTCTTGACCCATTTTTAACAAGTGGGAGACTGACTAGTTAGGCTGGGAAATGAGGAGCAGAGTTCCCAATCAGCTGCCCTGGGAACTGTCCCTTCCTTTCTCAGTCCATCAGTTTCTCCCTGCCATTTTTTGAAGGGTCAGATTGATCGATCAACTACAGATATGTGCACATGTACGTGTGGTGTTTTCGTCAGTTCACTGTCTGTCTGTCTGTGTCCGTCTGTCTGTGTCTGACTGTCTGTCTGTCTGTGTGTCTGTGTGGAACACTCGAGTGTTGGAACCAGGCTGAAATCAGAAGTAGAAATTTTAGAGAAGATAGTGACATGCAACCCAGTGATTTAAGAAATGCAGTTGTTTTAGGAACCTGTTAGACAAGGGTTAATCCTTATCAGAAGGTTGATCCTACAGAGAAAGCAGAATTCTCAATCTAAATTTCTTGTTAGAAGAACATTGATGATTATATTATTAACAGTTGAAATCCTTTTTGAACTTAAGAATCTTGTACTATCTAGAAGAGCTATGGAACTAGAGCCTGAAACTAAAGTGAAATAAGAGTTCAGAGAAAGCAAGAACTTATCTTACAAGCCTCAGCTAACTTTTATGAAAAATTTGTAAGAGGCAGTTTCCCTTTTCTCACAGAACCTAGCGGGTCTTAGATACGGAGATCTCAGGTGCTAGCCAGGCCTGATCTTTGGGTTGTAGATTCCCAGCTCTAGGCAGGCTAGTCTTTGGTACGAGAGTGGAGAGAGGATTGGAATAAACTGCAACTAAGATCAAGCAGCCTGGCCATAAGGTTTCCTTCCTTTTCCTGCCCATCTCCATTTACCTCCCTGGAGTGGGGGAAACTACAGAATGCTGGCGGTGGGAAAGATAGATTGTTGCCATCCTTTTTGTGCTCACACAACAATTCAAATATTTTCTTATGCTGATATCAAAGTTTGGTTAAAAGAAAATCCAAAGGGCTTTTTCTGTGTCTGAAAGCATGTTTGTATTTCTGTGGAATTGTTAAAAAGTATCTGGTGTAGAAAGCTCATGATTTTAAATAATTAAGGTTCAAGAACTATTGAAATTAAGCCAAAGAAGGTTTTATCATGTTTTATAAAAATTGATTGTTTATAGGTCTTATGCTGTTATGTTAATGTACATATTTGTATCTGCATTGGATTAGAATATTTGACCTAGAAAGAGTTAAAATAACTATGACACATTAAAACTGGTTTAAAAGTAATGGATTAGTTCAATCATGAGTTTCTAGAGTTATAAAATTGGTTACAAAGTTTGTCCTACCAGTGCTCTATCTGATCTCTGAGACTCTTGGTAACTAAAATTTCTAGGGCTACTTAGTAATAAGTTGTATTGAATTAGTCTCAGATGTCAGCCTGACAATTTGAAGCCATAGCATTGCTTGTCTAGTGCTTGAAAGTGCATGCTATTATTTTGATAATTTTATTTTATGCCAAGCTTTGTCTCCAGGTATCAACCTAGCCCTGACCTGAGATGCTTTCTGTTTCATGGTAATATATGAGTGTTTTAATCTTTTTGTATTTTGTGTTTTCCTGTAAATCAGAATTTTAAGATGTCTCCTGGTCAATTTCTAATGTAAAGTGATCTTTTGCCCAGTGGATATACCTTGTAAAAGCTTTAATTGTGAGCATTTTTAAGGCATTTTGAATATCTATGGAACTGATCTAATGCTTTTGAAATAGTACTGCAGAGTACAGTTTTGTCATGTTAAGTGAGATGGTTGGTAACTTGTGTCTAAATTTGGGAGATCACATTGTACATTGTACTACTATAGATGTATGCCATAAGTCAGAAAGATAATGGATGGAGATATCGTCAGTGGGAAGAAAGGAAAGGAATTCTGTTAAAGTGAAATTGATTTTTAAATGAATGAAAGTTACAGAATGTATGTAAAGGAATGTGTAGAAGGTTTGAGGTTGTTCTAAAGAAAAGGAACTGGTCAAACTGTTATAAGAAACGCTTTAAATCACATGCAGAATTCTTCTAGCACCTTTGTGGTAAGATCTATGGAAAAGATGATTGATGGATTATCTGGACTCCTGTTACAGTGCTCTTAAGATCATTGAATTTTTCAAAAGTTGCAGGAAATCAAGGGTTTTGACATGGGATTAAAAACATGTTAAACGGTATGATTTATCTCTACAGATTTTAGCTTCTCTGACTAGGACCCACAGCAAACAGGTGTATTACATCTCTGTGAGTAAAGTGAAATACTTGCTTTTCTCTTCTTTTGTACCTTCAGTATGTTTTTTGATGTTTCATGGCACTATGTTGGTTTGCATAAATCCAGATAAGTCTTTCCTCTCTGTAATAGGGTCTACCCCTCATGCAGACAGGAAAAACCAGCCATGGGACCCCAAAGCCCTCTTCCAGGGAAACAGTCAGGGGATCTGTCTAAATGACAGGAGCAGGGATTTAACAGGTACTGTTTCAAGAACCCTACAAACCTCAGAGCGACCCTAGAGGCAGGCTGGCTCGAGAAAAGACTGGAAACCATCACTGCTATGGAGAATGAGGAATCTAGGACTCTGCAATGACTAACTCAGTCTGGGCCTACTCTCAGCGTCAAGGAAAAACCTGGAAACCAGGATTTCTCCCAGCCCTGAAGAAGGGATGGGATGGATTCCTTTCTGCCAGGACATCTCTGTGGAAAACGAGGACCAAAGCCACAACCCAAGGGCTCGAGACATCGCGGGACATCTTCTGGCCAGGCCTGGGTAGCTCTGACGTGCCAGATAAGATTAATGAAGATTAATGCCACTATTGTTGTGTCTCCTGTCTTTAGCTGATCCCCAGGACTTCTCAGTAAATAATTGGGTATCCCAAATGGAGAGTTCTCTAATCTTACTGTGTTTATGCAAAAGAACAAGCCAGGTTTGTTAAACTATCTTGCAACGTTTTAAAATGAAGGTGGAGAGAAAACCATGTTTCTGTAACTTGCTTTTTGTAAGAATCAGATTCTAATTCTACAGAGGTGATTGAATAAATGTATTCTAATCTTGATCTAAAAGGTACCCCCTTTGGGGAAATTTAGATAAAACTTAGTTTACTGTCTGTAGGTAAAACAGCCTAATCTGTAAAGGGAACTCAATATTATACATGCTGTCACTAGTCTGATACGAGCATTGAAAGCCAGAGCTTTACTAGGGTGAAGCTCATCTCAAAGTGCAGAATTGCTTTCCCCCTGTCTGAATTGGCCAAAGTGTCGAGAAAGGCATCTAAACTGGTCAAATTAGAGTAGATTAATATCTAGTTCTAAAATACTGTGAATTTTCTTTCTATACTTTATTGCATCTCATTTTCTGTGAACAGTCATTTGGAGAGAACAAGAATATTATCAGCTCTTAATTTCTGTTGCATCATGGGATTAACAACTCCTGAACCAATGCAATGGAATATTATTAAAGGGTTATGTTTTAACACTAGTGAGAACCATCTTCCATGGGGAGGAACTGAACAGCAAGTAAGATAGAAGTAATTCAGAACTGTGCTTTCTGTGCCATTAATGAACCTAGTGGAAATCCTGAGCCTTCTCTCCTAACACCTGTTCAGCATCAAGGAACTTAAAGGTGAATCGGCAGCTTGACCTTATACAAATGATCAAATGTTCATATGTTCAAGGTATAAATATATGTTGGTTCTCATTGATAGCTTCAGTATATGGGCAGAAGCTTTTCCAGTCTGTACTGAGAAAGCCAGAGAATGGCTTGGTGTTTCTGTGACCATTAGAAAAATCTGAACACAGGAAGTTATATTATCAACCAAACCTGTTTGTAGAGTTAATCCTTTTCATTGTTTTAATGATAGAGATGGGTATGGCATTATGTTGCTTTGGTTTCTGTTGCCTTAACTCTTTTTAAGACCTCATCGAGAAATCTCTCACATCCCTGTTCGAGATAGTCTCCCAAAACCTGAGAGGACTCGACCTTCGACCTGTTGTTCCTCAAGAACAGAGGGCTTTGCTCTGATCTGGTGGAGGGATGCTGTTTCTACGCAGACCACACTGAGGTTGTCAGAGACTCTATAGCCAAGCTACGGGAAGGCCTTGAACGACGTCGGAGAAGCCTGGGAGAATTGGTTTGAGTCTTGAAGATCCTCCTAATTCGGGGCAACAATACCGGACTCTACCCACTGAGGGAAGCTACTCTTAACCACGGGTCCTTGAATTAGGCCCCGACCCCCCCACGATCTCTAGGATTAGAGATGCTCATGAAAAGAAGTGGGGAATGAAAGAATCCATATTAGGGCATCAAATTTTTGTGTACTTTAGCTAACTTGCAACATTGCTTTCTGTAAAACTGCTTGGCTGCTTTGCACCTGGAGGAGAGGGGACTTGCAAAGTGAACAGGGCATAACTTCTTTCTGCAAGATTCAGGTGTATTTACTGTCCCTGAAATGTATTGTCTCAGTAAAGCACCCTGCAGATTTGGGTAAAGGCTAACTCAGGATGCTGGTGGTTGGGGGAAACTGCCCTTTCCTGGAGTGTATTGTCTCACTAAAGCACCCTGCAGACTTGGGTAACTCAAAAGGAGGATGGTCAAGGGAGATTTCCTAAGGCTTAATGATTCCGGCTATAACCTTGCTTGTGCTGACAATCGATGTACGTAAATGCTGATCTTTGAATCTATAGGCTAAGGAGTGAGGTACTTTTAAATGGATTGGTTAAGAAAGTATATGTTGTTACAAATCTATTGGCTATGAAATGCGCGGGCTTTGCTGTACCGGCCAGTGAAGGCCTATATAAGATCCCCTTTGAAGAAGTTCGGGGCTCTCAGCCACTGCCCGTTTTTGGGGTATGCTGCGGAGCCCCAGCATGCTGGTCTAAATAAACCCCGTTTTTACTCCTGCAGGAATTGTGTCTATCTGGTCTCTCCGCGCCTCCCAGGGCCAGGGAACTCCCGATCCCAACACTCCATGGAAAGCCGTGAAGTTGTGTGGATGACCGGGACAGGAAGGAACCCTTAGCAAAAGGGGGCTTAGAGGGAGAGATTCTACTGCAGGCAAAGCACTTGCCATGCTGCTGGCTTCAGTCCTGACACCCGGGTCGCCCCACGCGAAGCAAGCGTCCTGGATGCTCGGCTACCTGAGGCGGCCTGCTGGATCCTAATGACCCGCTGGGTAACATGAAAGCGAAACCAAGGGCTCGGAATCTTTTGGCAGGAAAAGGTGCACAGCTCTTCCGTCAATGCACCGCGAGAGGGCGCTGTGGGGCGTCTCCGTCCCTCCCCTGGGACGTTTCTCTAAGAAATGTCATCCCTGGTACTGATTTGCCTCTAGAACCCGCTATAGCTCCCCGGGACCCTCAGAATTTCTGCAGGAAAAAACTATTTCTGCACAGAGGAGCTGTATCCATAGCCTCCAGAGCTGACTGGCCAAGTTAGTGGCTCTGGCTTACTTTAGGGTGTGGGCTGTACACGGCTGCAAACTTTTTCTGGGCAGCTCAGGTGACCCTATATGGTGCCTGAGACGGAACCCAGGGTGAACACAGAAGACGACTGTGCCTTCCCGCAGTACCATCTCTTCAAACCGACCTGTTCTTACAGGTCTCCAGCCTCATCATCCCACACGTCAGCACCCCACATGTCCGACAGCGTGTCTTCCTCCCTCCTAGGAGAACTTTGGGATTCATATACAAATGGAAAACCCCAAGTACTCTTTTCCATAACGAGAACGGCAGAAGCCAGATTCAACTCCAACATCTCCAGACGTTTGGGGTGAAGGTTCCCGACATCAGAGGAACTTGGGGTGGGTTAGGAAAAACTTTTATTTAAAATGGTAATAATGAGCCTCGGCAGCCAATCTCCTTCCCTGGAAATTCTAAATATGCCAAATCTGCTGAGGATTTTTTTTTTCTTTTTGGATCATATGCAGCGATGTACAGGGGTTACTGCTGGCTCTGCACTCAGGAATTACTTCTGGCGCTGCTCTGTGGACCGTATGTGCTGCTGGGAATTGAACCCGGGTCAGCCAGGTGCAAGGCAAACGTCCTAACCGCTATGCCATCGCTCCAGCCCCACTGCTGAGGATTTTTAATTTTTTATGGGGGTTTGGTGTGGGCCCGAGAGGTTCTGGGGACCATTAGAAATGCCTAGGGTTGGACCTCATCTGCCACAAGTAAGGCAAGTTTTCATTTTTTAAAATTTAAATAAAGGGCTAGAGAGATAGCAAAGCAGGTAGGTCGTTTGCCTTGCACGCGGCCGACCCAGGTTCAATTCCCAGCATCCCATATGGTCCCCTGAGCACCGTCAGGAGTACTCCTGAGTGCAGAGCCAGGAGTAAACCCTGTGCATCGCCGGGTGTGACCCAAAAAGCAAAATTTAAATAAATAAAAAAGTTATATTATCTCTCTAAATTTCTGACGGTGTTCTCCCCCCATTCTGTGATAATGTGAGTTGTGGAATCAAGATTCATCTCGGTACTCCACTAAGGTTGCTGAATCATCAGATCGAGGCTACTCTGATTTCTTTCCTTTTTTATGTTTTGGGGGTCACAGTTAACGATGCTCAGGGGTGACTATTAGCTCTGTACTCGGGAATGACTCTTGACACAATTAGGGGATCTAATAGGATACCGGAGAAGGTACGCAAGTTTGCAGAATGCAAGGCAAGTGCCCTAAGGGCTCTGCAACTGCTCCATGCCCCAGGCTGCATGCTTAATTCTTAATTACCCCACACCTAATATTGAAGCAAACCCAGGGTGGAAAATTCTTACAGAAACAGGCCTAGGGAGGGACGGAAACGCCCCCACAGCGCCATCTCGTGGCTTTAAGGCGGAACTGCCATTGCCCGAGTTCCCCAACCTAAAGATTTCCAGCTGGGGGTCATTAAGAACCAAGCACGCAGCCAGGGATCATAGTGGGATAACAGTGGGGAAGGCCTTGCATCAGTTTGGAACTCTGGACCCCATATAGACACCAGCGACCGACAGGAATATTTAACAATTGGCGGGACCAACCCCTGAGCATTTCTCTGTGTGTCCCACCCCAACCAGATGTTTGCCGCTGTCCAGAGACCACCCCACATAATGACGGACCCCACAGAGTCTCTGACTTCTTAGTGTTCAGAATTTGCTATTCCTAGTGGAGTTTGAAGGAACATAAGGAAACATGATCTTCGTCCCCTCCCCACCCACCATACTGACTCTGGGCAACTGACACTGGGTTCTTTATTGGAGAGGGGGGTTGGGGGTCACATAACTGAAATAAACATAGCCTCATAAAGAAAGTATCGGGCGCTCCGACAAGGAGGCACAATACAGGATCCTTCCTGAAACAACTCAGAGACATTTGGCCCAAGAAGACTGGGCACTCCTGTCACTGCATCAACTTCTCTTCTCATTCTCCTCCTACCTAGGGATGGGGTGTCCGATGGCATGTCACCATCTTCTCCTGACTCTGATTTTCCCGAGGATCAGAGACCTGGAGGAGGAGTCAGAGCAGTGAGCACTGGAGAGGAGCACAACCCCCAGCCCTGAACAGCCCTCGGGCACTGGCTCTCAGACTCTCCTGGGCAACAATGCCTAATGCTTCTGTCTCCCCAGTATAAGCAAAATGCGTTGGCATCTGTCTTGCCTTTCACGACACAAGCTCTGGGCTTGGTTACAAAGGAGAAAATTCAGCCCTGGCTTGGCCTGAGGATTCCTCGCTGGGGCACACAGAAGGCTCTCACAGGTACAGCGAGGGGCTGACTCGGAGGCCAGATCATGTGTATCAGGGCCGCCTACAGGCTGGCAGCAGGGCTGCCCCACACAACCATAGCCCAGAATAGTGGCTCTATCACGGAGACAGCCCTTCTCCTCTTAAAAAAAACCCACTTTCTACACACACACATACACACTCACACACACCCTGTACCCCCAGTACTCACCTCAAAAAACAAGGGTCTAGACAGGGCTTTGCAACTTGATGTAAAGAAGGAGAAATTCCTGTTCCGACAGAAATTATTCTAAAACTAATAAGATTCTTGCGCTGTTGACACCAGTCAATCCCCTGCATCCCTATGAATCCCTATGGCCCACAGAGCACTACAGGAAAAACACTTGATCCAGGAGCCAGAATAAGCCCTCAGGGTATCTTTGGGCATGCAGAGTCCCCCACACCAAAAATAGCCCCAAAAGGAAACTAAAATCCCTGTCACGTGCGGACCCACATTTCCTGATGGCCCCATCATACCAGGGAAGTCAGTGAAAAAGCCGGACGGTAACAGGGTCCCTTGGCATTGCGAGAGCTGCGACTCTGCATAAAGTAAATCTGGAGATTTTACAGCAGCGAGACAGGGGCCAAGGTCCCAATGTAGGCCAGCTGGAGGTCAGGATGGCCAAGCCCCTGCCCTTGGCAGGTCCCTCACTCCAAAGGCCCACATCCCCTTTACTCAGTCCCGTACCCAGCCGCCGCTCCTCCATCGCAGAGCTGGAGGCGATTGTGGCCGCAGGAGCCCCCCAGGATCACTCACTCACATCCTCCTCCCTTGACCCCGTCTAAGATCCAGCGCACCTCAGAAACCACCTAGTTTCAGGGAACAAGTGAAAAAACAAGTGCAAAAGTGTCCCCCAAGCTGGCGAGGACCCGCAGCTCAGTGTGGAGATGGGGAACTGCCAGGCGCTCATGGGAGATTGTCCCCATTCTGCCACAAAGTTGGCCTTCAGAGTCCCACTTCCTCACAGGGGCCCTACTCTGACCTATACCCACGTGAACAGTGACACTGACCAGTTCCCAGGAATAGAAGCACCAGGAAGCGCCCATTGTGATATCACTTCTGTTTCCACAAGCAGTCTTAAAGAGCCAGCCTCCAGATGTGAAGAGAACCATTATGCCCAACCACGTGAATCTGTGGCTCAAGGAGGGTGGGCTCACATAAAGGGGTGGAGAGGCAGCTGCTGTACTGCCCGATAACACAGTGGAGGGCTAGTGACAGGTAAGAAGTCCTCCTGGGCAAACATGAGCCAATGCTCTCACACACAGTCCATCAGGAAAAAAGAAGAGGGGGTTTATTCAAAACAAAAGAGGCAGACAGGGAGCAGGTGGGGCATGGGACAATAAGTTTCTCCGGGAAATCATCCATCAAGGTGGGGAGAAAGCAGTGACTTGAAGCCATCACAAGAGCAGAGAGAAGCTGGCCTAGCAGCAGCCCAGAGTGCTTGAGAAATGGCGGAACAGGAGCAAAGGCTCGTAAGAACATCAGAGAACACTGTCCAGCCAATGGTCTATGATTGCCAACACGCAAGCAGTGAATACTCATCTACAAGGAAAACCCAGGAGGCAGTTTCCGAACCCTGAGTGGGGCGGGAGAGATAACACAGCAGGTAGGATGTTTGCCTTGCATGTGGCCTGCCTAGGTTTGATTCCCAGCAACCCATAGGGTCCCGTGAGCACTGCCAGGAGGAACTCCTGACTGCAGAGACAGAAGTAATCCTTTTTTATTGCCAGGTGTGACCCAAAAAGCAAAAAAAAAAAAAAGTAGACACTGAGCAACTCTGGATGTGGTACACAAGCCAAATCAAAACAATGATACTGAAAAAGTGTCATTTGCAAAACCCAGCCTCTGGCAGGGATCAAGCCATCATGTGGTCCTGCCATTTCACAACAGTCAAAGGATGGACAACAACAGCGGGGCTGGGACCCTGCCCTTTGAAGTGAATCTGAAGGTTCTACACGAGTGAGTGATGCCAGGGCCAGTGCTCTGAAACAGGGCAGAGCAAAGTCCCATGCTCGGAGGGTCGGGACAGCCAAGCCCTGCCCTCTGCAGGTCCCGCAGGCCCCAAGCTCAGCCCCTGCGCTCAGCCTCACACCCACCTGCTGCTGCCTATTCATGGAGCTGGAGGTGATGGTGGCGAAAGGGGACCTCCACGATCACCCATACACACCGCAACACCTGCACCCTCTAAAACCTCTGGGATCCCCTAAAGCATCCCTCACACCTCAGGAAATGGCTGATATCAGAAATGAGAGAAAAATAAACACAAAAGGAACTCCCCAGCTGGAGGGGCCCTGGCACTCACAGTGCAGAGAACGGGAGGCACTGGGCACTCACAAACCGCCACACGCGTCCTGACAAAAAATAGGTCTTCACAGTCCCCTTCCACGAAGGGCCACCATTTCCTCCTCTACCACCAGACCAATGGTGGCCTGATCAGGCAACCAAAATGGGAAGAGCGAAAACATCTGAAGGTCCCTGGCCTGGGCCATCACTTCCACTACTGCCGGAACCTGAGCCTTAAAGGGCCCTGTTCCAGATGCAAAGACCCTTTTTGCCCACCCAGATGAATCTGTGCTTCAAGGGCATGGACTGGATAAAGGTGTGCAGAGGTGGATGTGGAGAGTGGTGGGTCACACAGTGGGAGGTTGGGGATAAGAAGACCCCTGATCCTGTACTGATCAGTCAAACAATGACCCAATGCTCTCACACACAGTCCATCAGGAACAATGCAGCTGGGATGATTCAAGGTAAAACAGGAAGGTTAATACAATTCACCGGATGCTGAGTTTCTTGGGGAAGTAATTAAGATGGGGTGAAAGTAGTGACTGCAAGGCCAGCCCTGGAGATGCAGAGAGGAACTGGCCTAGCAACAGCCCAGAGAGCTGGACAGACACTGGAAAAGGACGAGCGGCTGGTAAGAATATCAGAGAACACTGTCTGGTAAACACACTTCCGCTTGAAAACACCAAACCAGTGGACCTTGTCTACAAGTAAAACAATTTCAGAAGCATATTTTAAATCCACAGTATGGGGCAGGAGGGTAGTACAGTGGCTTGGGCGCTTGCGGCACTTGCCTCGCATGTGGTCAATCTGGGTTCAACCCTTAGAATTTCAAATGGTCTCCTAGGCCCATGGACGTGTAAAGCCAGGAGTAGGCCCTAAACACTGCCCATTTGCACGAACAACATCATATATTCTGACCCTAAAAATGGAGGCTAATGGAGAGCAAGTGATTTCGGTCACCTTGGAGCCTTTTTTGCCCTTTAAGCAGATCTGAATCCTTTTAATCATTCTGGTGACTACTACATTGAGGGGACTTTGCTAATTCTAAATACAACACTTACTTTCTTCTGTAGTATTACTGAACTTGGGGGAGGATCCAGGAACTTGACCAACATTGTGAGTAATCATAGGTAAATGGAACGGCCTGCTGGCATGTGGGGACCCATATTCCCAGCATTTGTCTCACATTTGGTTCAAGGGGCCACTTCCATCTTTCCATGTATTTATAAACACAGGAATGTTCATTTAAACTGTTTCAATAGGGGCCAAAGAGTAGGTACAACAGACAGGACATTTTCCTTGCACCAGGTATAACAGTGTTCCCGGAGTATCACCATGAGTGATCTCTGAGTATTTCAGGAAGTGACCCAAAAAGACGGGAAAAACAAAGTTTAAAATTTAAAAACAAACTGTCTTCACGGCACTCCATTAAACAACCTTGCCAGGGCCACTTAACTAAGACAACACTTTCTGAAACATTTATCCTTTATACTTACAAAATGCTAACCAGTACCTCAACACATGGGAGGCAGAGATGGCATGGGGGAAGGAGCTGGTCATACGCAGCCCACTTGGAATCCAATGACAGTACCCCATAATGATCCTGAGTCCCCCAGGTAGTAATGACTGAGCTGAGAGCGAGGAATAGGACTCAGCTGGTTCTGGCTCCAAAGAACATGAATCAGGAGGCTCTGAAGAATGAACGAAGGTGTGGCTGTTTCTCTGCTATAATCCCCAAAGCAAGGGCCTCAAAGCCAAGTCACAGGGGCTGGAGCGATAGTCAGGGGGAGGGCTTTTTCCTTGCATGGGGACAGTCAAGTTTCAATCCCTGCCATAAAATATGGTACCAAGAAACCACCAGGAGTAATTACTGATTGTAGAGGCAGGAGTAACCCCTGAGCATCGCTGGGCATGAATCAAAAAGCAAAAAGAAAGTCAAGCCAGAGTAACTGCAGAGAATGAGAGTGCTGAGCCTTGACATCCCTGAGCACAGGGGATTTTATTTGCCTTTTAATTCACATTCCTCCTGACTTTCACCAGAAAATCTAAAAAGTACATGTTAATATACACATAAAGTTTAAATGCCGAAACCCTGGCATAGACTTTCCCTTATAAACTGACATCACAAAGGGTTTGTTACACACTAAAGGAATATTTCCTTCCTAGCTGCACTTTTGTAGCACAGCATCCCATGGTACAAAGAAAACAGACTTTATCAAAGGGGGCTGTTTTGACATTAAAAATTGTTATTAGGGCATTGAGATATGTAGTATGAATTTTCTCATGTCTGTTAAGACCAGAAAGAAACAGAAAGCCCTGCCCACATTCTTGACATATATAAGATTTCACACCTGTGTGAACTGCCCTATGTACATATAGACTGGAGGCCTTATGGAAGGCCTTTCCACATTCCTTACAAACAAAAGGTTTCTCTCCAGTGTGAATTCTCACATGCCCAGTAAGGGTTGAGGAACAAACAAAGCCCTTCCCACACTGCTTACAAACATAAGGTCTCTCTCCAGTGTGCTTTTTCATATGCCAAGTAAGGCTTGAGGATTCAACAAAGGCCTTCCCACATTCCTTACAAACATATGGTCTCTCTGCAGTGTGATTTCTCATATGGCGGGTAAGTCTTGATGATACAACAAAGGTCTTTCCACATACCTTACATCCATACGGCTTCTCTCCAGTGTGAATTCTCACATGATAAGTAAGGCCTGAGGGATAAAGAATGGCCTTCCCACATTCCTTACAAACATAAGGTCTCTCTGCAGTGTGAATTCTCATATGGCAGGTAAATCTTGATGATACAACAAAGGTCTTTCCACATATCTTACAGCCATAAGTCTTCTCTCCAGTGTGAATTCTCAAATGCCGAGTAAAGGACTGAGGATTTAACAAAGTTCTTCCCACACTCCTTACAATCAAAAGGTCTCTCTCCAGAGTGTTTTCTCATATGACAAGTAAGTTTTGAGGGATAACAAAAGGCCTTCCCACATTCCTTACATCCATAAGGCTTCTTTCCTTTGTGAATTCTTATATGGCGAGTAAGGTTTGAGGAATAAGAAAAGGCTTTCCCGCATTCCTTACATATATAAGGCCTCTCTTCAGTAGGAGTTTTCATAAGCCCAGTAAGGTTTGAGGATCGAGTGAAGGCCTTGGCACGTGCCTTATATTTATGACGTTTCTCTCCAGTATGAATTTTCCTGTGTCTAGAAAAGTGTGAATAGTAAGCAAAGAGCTTCCCACATTGCTCACACAAATATGCTTTCTCTCCAGTATGAATTCTACAATGTTTTAAGAGGTATAGGGTCTACTGAAGGATTTAGCACAGTCCTTATATGTATGTGGTTTTCCTCCAGTGTGGATGTTCATGTCATCACAAAGGGGTGACCCTGGATTCAAACCATGCCCTTGCTGCCGACACTCCTGGGGATTCTCTCCACTGTGGGTTTCTAAGGGAACATCATGGTCCTGGGAACACTGGGAAGCTCCCCCACATTCCTTACTCTTGGACAGCATTAATCGATGGTGACTGTGCTTGTGGGTCTTTTGGTGTGAAGGACTCACTATAAACAGTGCTCTTCTATCACACTCTAGGGACTGCCCCAATGCTGGGGTTTGTGTCCGTGGACCGAGAACAACAGACTCTGTGAACCTTTTCCCAGGGGAGGGATTCTTCAGAGTGAGGTTGCTCTCTCCATTCTGATCACCCTCAGAGGCCATTCTGCCTGCATTGGCATCCCCATGTGGCTGAGTGCACAAATGCACACTCGAGACTTTTTCACAGTGTGAAGGGTCAGAGACATTCCACTCGGGCTGACAGCTTCCCTGTAGAACAGAAGAGGATTCCAATTATCATTCTATGCCTTAAGAGTCTCCATGTTAAAGCAAATTTATACCTGCAGATTGGTTTCTAACATTTGCACCACACCAATGCAATTCCCGACAGGGGGATGGCATTACCATGAACTAACCTAATATTTCTGTAATATACACATGGAAAATTGATGAATGAGAGGCCATTAATTTGTTAAATATTTTTTTCATCTCAATGAACAGGCAGGAATAACTCCCTCCATAGAAAACTGATGCACCAGATTCAAGAGAAAAATAAAACACACTAAACTCTGGTTTCAGTTCTAACTCACTATGGAGTAGAGTCTGGAAAGCATTTGTGAAGAAATGCTGCATCCCACACTGTTGAGACTGACCAGAGGGGGCATTGAAAACATCTCACCACAGGCCGATTCTTTTCAGTTTCAATGACTTTTTCTGTTCTGTATTTTTTTTTCATTTGGGGTATGGTACACCATGTAGTGTTCAGGGATTATTCCCGGTAGGTCTCTGGGAAACACATGGAGCAATGTGGATGTACCAGTTAAAAGACCAGATGTTTTCACAATTACCATTTTTAGATACTTTCGATCAAATGAAAAACCATGACATTTACATGTAACATTACAATTTTCTTTAGGTTTTGAGCAGAGTTGTCAGCACCCAGTGAAGATAAGGGTCCTCGACCTCAAGCATCATACTCTGAATTTCCTTCCGGACATTCTCGGCCCTGCACTTTAAAAATAACATGCTGGTCCACTGACATTTTCCGTTAGTACTATAATATTGATTCCAAACTTGCAAATTTTACCAGCTCACTCATACTCGGTGACTGAGTTCCCAAATCCTGAAGCCATGCTTTCAGTTCCGAAACCAAACACAATACACAATGTAAGAATTCTTCGAATGAAACATCCTTAACCAGGCAGAAGACCTTGAGGAAATCTCTATGGTCCTCACAGTTGAAAGTATCCCACAGAAATGGGAAGTTCTCTGGGGAGCATTGCTGTGAAAAGCTTGGCAATCCTACAAGACATTTTTTTCTTCTTTGTTGAACATACACAGTTATGCTCAGGGAACTATATGGGATGCTGGCTATTGAAATAGGTGGTCAGTGTGCAGGACAAGCACATTTCATGCATTACTATCACTCAGAGCCAAAATAGCTATTATGGCCTCACTTATTAACTAAACAAAAGAGGCAAAATTTTTTTGAAGGTACAGCGACATTATTGGCTGTACAGACAGGCTGGGAAGGAAAAGACAGGGGGACCAAGGAGTGAGAATTTCATGGACTGGCAGAAGAGGAAAAATAATGTCAAAGCCAAGAAATTAAAGCGCAAGATTATTCCATGACAGACAATCCGTGGGAGCGAAGGGCAGCGTGAATAGAGCACAGATGCCAAGATCCAAGAACCTAAGGATATCAGGGTCAGCAGTGCGTTATACATGTGCTCAGGGCAGCCATACACTGCCCAGGGCCTGAGCCAGGGAGGGTTCTCAGACACTCACCTGCACGCATCACTCTCCTCCCCGGCCTCAGGGTTCCTCCTTCCAGACAGGAGATCAATGCAGGCTTGACCCCAGAATGCCCTGAACCTCACAGAGATGGAGCATGGATTAGTGATACAGAAAATGTGACAAGCAAACCCCATGTCTCCCTATAAAAATGGAGTCAATTACTGGAAAGGCATGAACAGAATCTGTACTTCTAAAATCCTCCAGATTTGAAGTTATCCAACAGCTAAGATTCAGGTGTTAATTTAAGAGAATATGGGGCACCAGAAAACACCACAAATAGTTTATCCCTGGCATTGCAAATGGCAAACAGGTGGTTTGTTTTTCCAAACGGGTCTTTGATCACAGCACAGTACGTAGTATTTTTTTTTATAGTTTGGGATCCTCACCTGGGGATGCTCAAGGCTTCTCTCTGACTGTGTACCCAGAATTCACCTTTGGTGGTGCTTGAGCATCACATGGGATGGTAAGGATAGAACACATGTCCAGATCTTGCAAGACTAGCACCATGACCGCTATACTATCACTCTAGGATCGGCATCACCTGCAATGTAATGAGCCTGTGTGAACCAATGCCTGAGTGCTGTAAACCCCAAAGCTTAACAAATCCAAAGACCCCAAATTAGTTATAAAAATCAACATAAAAGGATGCAGACTGACAGCACAGAAGGTCAGGCACTGGCCTTGCTCAAGGTCAATAAAAGTTCGATCCTGACTTTCAGTAGGGTCTCTCAAGCCATCAGCTTGATCCCTGACTATAGTTCAAAGGCAAACCCAGAGTCCTGATGAACCGAGAACCACTGTAAGTGACCACGAGCACTGAAACAGAGCAACATCTAATGGGGTGAGACCCTAAGAAATAAATGAACTATGTTGGGAGCAATATTACAGCAGGCAGGACACTAACATTTCAGACACATACAGAATTGATCCCCAGCAACACACAATGTCCCGGACCACAACCAGGATGAAAAACTGAATACTCAGCCAGAAATCACCTCTACCTATGTGTAAGTGTAACCCCAAAACCAAATCAAAACGTAATGAAAGGGAATACCCTGCCACAGAGGCAGGGTGGACAGGAGGGATGTGGGGTGGGAGGGATACTGGAATTAGTGGTGGTGAAGAATGGGTACTGGTGGAGGGATGGGTACTCGATCACTGTATACCTGAAACCCAAGCACAAAAATGTGTAAGTATACAAATTTACGATAGGGTTTTCCCTAATAAAAATTTTTAAAAAATAAAATAAAATCTCTCGCTGTCCTGTTGCTCATCGATTTGCTCGAGTGGGCCCAGTAACGTCTCCATTGGAGACTTTGTTGTTACTGTGTTTGGCATATTGAATATGTCACGGGTAGCTTGCCAGGCTCTGCCTTGCAGGCGAGATACACTCGGTAGCTTGCCGAGCTCTCCAAGAGGGGCAGAGGAATCGAATTTGGACCGGCCATGTTGGCTGCATGCAAGGCAAATGCCCTACTGCTGTGCTATTACTCCAGCAGTGGGCCTGGAGCAATAGTACCAGGATTAAGACAGCAACTTTTTTAGCTGCCAAGCGTGTTCAATCCTCAGCACCCGATGGTCCCTGAGCACCCGCAGGAGTGATCCCTCAGCACAGAGACTAAAATATTCAAGAATAGTCAATATTGTTACCGAAATAAAAGCAAAACCAAAATTCATAAAAATTATGTGTAGTATAAGAAGTAATCAGATAACTCAGCAATTACAGGAACTAGGAACTATTTAGAGGGACCTACGTGTTGGTTTAGCGCATGGGGAGCTTGCCAAGCACGGGGCGAACCTGGGTCGATCCCTAACACTGCAAACACACGCAAACCCACAGAGAGTGATTCCTATGGAGAGAGCTTAAAGTAAGCCCTGAACATCGACAGGGGAGCACCAACAAAATAACCAGAAAAAGAACTAGAGGAACAGCTACTGCATGGCTGTCCTCACCAGGACATTCACAGCTACTGTTGGACACACAGTCACGGCCTGGCACATGGAGCCCACACAGGTCTGTCCAGACAAGGTTGGCCCCGCACTGCTCTCACCAATGGCCGACAGGTGCTGGTAGGTCTCCAGCATCACGTCCCCGTAGAGCTTTCTCTGAGAGGTATCCAGGCATGTCCACTCCTCTGGGGTGAAGCTCACGGCCATGTCGGGGAAGGTCACCGTGTCCTGAGCCGACATACAAAGAGGGGCAGGAGTCAGGATCTGTCCCCACGCTGTTCCCTGGGCTGTGAAGCCAGGACCCCAGAGCCCTAGAGGGGCTCAGGGTCTGTCCCCTCGGGAGGAACCAGCTTCCACCTGAACTCCTGGCAGACGGGTCCCAACTTCTCTCTAAGACAGCTGCATCGATGAAAATATGAGGATGCTCTACTAGAAGGTTCCTGAAGGTGGCAGACTTGCTCCTGACCCCAGGGAATTCAACCACTGCTCCTATGAGCACTGCCGAGAGTAAAAACTGAGCACACAATCATTGTAACCAAATGAATGACTCTGCTTTCAGCTCAAACACTAAACATACGCCCCCTGCATCCCACAGTCCATGCTCTAGGGAGAAGGGGACACTCAATGTCCAGCTACCGACTGAAAGCTGTGCATGCACATATGAGCCTGTAGGAATCCTATCGTGGTTCAGGGACACCCCAAATGCCTCTCAAAGTGTCTTAAGCCCAACAGCTCTGTTGGCCCCAGTGATCCTTTTCTCTGTCTCCCTTGGACCAGCACATGCCCAGAACTGCAAACAGAGCAGCCAATGAATGCTGGACTGTGTGATAGAGCAGGAGAAGCTCTCCAGAGGAGAAGGACAAAATAGTGGAAACACATATCCTGGGGCCTGAGTTACTCTAGCTGCCAGAGCATAAACAGGGCCAGCACACCCGGGGACCCATGATACACATCAGGTGGGTGGATAACCGGAGCACAGAGCCAAGAGGAAACCCTGAGCATCTCCCCTGTGGCACACAAATAAAATACGAAAAGAAACAAAGCAGCATGACTGTGTAACAGGACAGTGGGGTGGGGATAGTGGGTAGGGCTGGTGTTACCCGCCGTCCCATAGGGTCCCCTAAGCAGTGCCAGGTACAATGCCAGAGTGCAGAGCCAAGAGTACAATCCCCCAGAATCACTGCATGTGGCTCTGAAAACAAAACAAAATACCCAGACACCAGCCTTTGATGCCCAGAACCTCACATGGTCCTTAAGACATGTCAGGAGTCATCCTTGAGCACTAGTAATCTTTGAGCTGTTGTGGTCCAAAAGCCAAATACAACGAAACTGACACAAATGTGGCCTCATACTGCAGAGCCAGGTGCTCTCACAAGTCAGCAGGATCCTTCCTTAGCAATCAGAGACAGACAGCTCGGGAAGCCTGACGCTCCTCTCACTGCATCACCTCATTTTGTCACTCCTACCTGGCGTCGGTGTGTCCGATGGCACCTCACCATCTTCTCCTGCCTGTTTTTCCAGAGGATCAGAGACCTGGAGGATAAGTCAGAATTGTGAGCACTGGACAGGAGCAAAATCCCCAATTTACGACCAGCCACACGGGGGGGGGGAGGGAAGGCTCTGCCCTTCAAAGTGAATCTGGAGACTCTACAGCAGCGAAATTTGGGCAAGGTCCCAACATGGCTTAGCCGGGCGGGTCGGGATGGCCAAGACCCCATCCTCTGCAGGTCCTGCACCCCAAAGCCCGCAGCCCCTGCACTCAACCTCGCGTCCACCTGCGGCTGCCCCAATGCGGAGCTTAAGGTGATCGTGGCTGCAGCGGCCCCCCTGGGTCACGCACTCACACCCGGCACCCCCACATCCCACTAGAGTCCCCACAAACCTCTCAAATCTCCACGCACCCCAAAAGACTCCATCATACCATTGAACCACTGGATATCGGGGAACACAAGAAAAACAAGCACGAGAGGCCCCTTGAGCAGGCGTGGTCCCGTGACTCACAGCGTGAAGATGGGGAGGCACGGGGCGGTCAGGGAGGCAACCCCCGTCCTTCAACAAGACAAAATCAGCCTTCAAAGTCCCCTTCCTCACTGGGACCACACTTTGTAGTTCACCCACATGAACAAGGACTCTCTGACCCCGTTTCCAGGAAGAGAAGCACCAGGAAGGCCTCACTGTGATGTCACTTCCGGTGCTGCAAACAGCCTTAAAGGGCCAAACTCCAGATGTGCAGAGAACCAGTATCCCCACCCAGGTGAATCAGTGGCTTGAGGGGGATGGATCTGCATAAGGGAGTGTGGAGAGGCAGCTGCTGGAGTAGTTGGTCAGCGTGGGAGCTCGGGTAAGAAGTCCCCTGATGCTTTATTGGTCAGTCAAGTGTAGAGTCAATGTTCTCACACACAAGGCCATCAGGAAAACTAAAACAGGGTTGATCCGGGTAAAACAGGCAGGTAGGGAGTGGGTGGGGCACAGGACAGTGAGTTTACCAGGAAAGTAACAAATCAAGATGGGGGTAAAAGCGAGCCCTGAAGAGGAACTGGCACAACCCAGACAGAGAGCAGCCACCTGAGAACTGGACAGAACCTCGAAGAGGAAGAAAGTCTGTGAAGGACATCTGAGAGCACTTTCTGTGTTAATTCTGTACCCCTGACAACACACGAGCAATGGAAAGTCACTGGCAAGGAAAGTTCAATGGGGGGCTTCAGAAATACATTTCAAACCCAGAGTATGGACCAGTCGTGACCAGTACAGAGAGTTAACACTTGCACTGAACTTGGTCAACTTGAGTTCCATCCCTGGCACCCCAAATGGTTGCCTGAGCACCACCAGAAGTGTCATGTGTGCTTCCAAAATCAAAAATATTACTGAAAAAGCATAAGGACCCATCCTAGAATGCAGGTATATACTAAGCTTACAGTTAGCAAACTTTCCTGGTAAAAAGGCCTTACTTAGCCTTTTCAACAACGTAAATGATTTATAGTATCATATGAGTACTAGATTATTGGGATTTTTACTACTTCCCAAAACAAAAAGTTTCAGGATTTTTCCCCCCTCTAATATTAGTGAAGTGAGAAGTGCTCTTTTTTAACTATTTTTTTTTTTTTGCTTTTTGGGTCACACCTGGAATGCCCAGGTGTTACTCCTGGTTCATGCAGTCAGGAGTTACTCCTGGCGGTGCTTAGGGGACCATATGGGATGCTGGGAATCAAACCTGAGTCGGCCACATGCAAGACAAACGCCCTATACGCTGTGCTATCTCTACAGCCCCTATTTCATTTTTAGTTTTTTTTTTTTAAGGTAGAATAATGACAGTGTTAAGAAAGCAAATCAGAGGGTCATTCCATGACTGACTCCCCAGAGGCCAGGAAGGAGAGCCGTGTGTGCAGGTGAATGTCAGGGACCCTCACTGACTCGGGCGCTGGGCAGTGTGTGGGTGCCCTGAGCTCATGTGAAATGTGCTGCTGACCCCTGGGGCCTCGGGCACCTGGATCCAGTCATCTGTGCCGTGCTCTCTTGCCTTTCACTACCTTGGACAGTCCATCATGAAATGACCTTTTGATTTTCTCTCGACTCTGGTGTTATTCTTCCTCAACTGTCAGTCCTCAGGGCTCCTCCTTCCCACCAGGAGATGGCCGCAGGCTTCAACCTGGAATGCTCTTCTCCCAGAGACAGAGACATGGATTGGTGACAAGAAAAAGGTAACAAGAGAACCCCGTGTGTCCCTGACATAATGGGTCAAATTACTGAAAGGGCATGAACAGAATATCCACGCACAGCCTGTGTCACTGAATAGGCAAGGCACCCCAGATCAAGGAAAAAATCTCGGAAACATGTCACTTGTGTCTGAATCATGGCACCTGCCAGGGTGCGTACAAGGCTACCACACCCTGGTGGTCCTGATGCCTGTCAGCGGTGAATCTGCAGCACAGAGCCAAGAGGACATCCTAAGCACTCCACTACAGCACAAAAAATACAAAAGAAAACAAAACAGCAGGCTGGAGTAACAGGACAGTGGGTAGGGTTGGTAATCCCCAACGTCGCATATGTCCTCCCAGGTCCGGCCAGGTGCAATGCAAGGGTGTACAATCAGGAGTAACCCGAGAATCACTGGGTATGGCCCGTCCCCATCAGCACCCTCCAAAACAAAACAAGGCAAGATCAGCCTGGGATTGCTGGCTCGGTTCCCTAGTAATCGCTTATAAAAAGGCTTAATGGCCTCTGGGTGAAGTGCAACAATCTTTACACACTCTCCTCTAACAAAAGTTTTTGGAGCATTTTCAGTGGTTTATTCAAAAGAAAAAATACAAAATAAATTATTTCAGTTCTGCTTTGGAGCAGGGATTGGGGTACAGGATGGAAACATCCAAAATATCGTGGTGGGAAGGTGTAATGGTGGTGGGATTGGGGCTCGAATATTAAATGTAATCAAATATTGTGAATTACTTTATAAAAATAATGTAAAATTTAAAAAAAATTAAAGAAGCAATGATGGGCTTGGACCAAAATACTGAACACAAAAAACTCGACCCCGAGGGCCCATAATGACTAGGGATGAGAGGGGGACACTCAATGTCCAGTGAGCAACTCGGAGTTGTGTGTGGACATTTGTGCCTAGAGGACTCTGAACCCAAGTTCAGGGCTGCCCCAAATTCCTCTCAAAGCAGGCAAAAGTGACCTGACCCCCAACATTTCTGCCATCCCCAAAGATCCTCTGCTCCATCTCCCTGGTACTGGCACATGCCCAAAACGGCACACAAAGCAGCGAGTGAACATGAGACTGCGGTGCTGAGCAGGTGAGGCTCTCCAGAGCGGGAAGGACAAAACAGAAGAAACACATGCCCGGGTTCCTGAGTCACTGTAGCTGATAGGGCACATATGGGGCCATGTGGCCTGGGTGCTCTTATGCCCTTTAGGGGTGAATTCAGAGCAGAGAGCAAGAGGAAGTACTAAGCACCTCCACCGTGGCACAAAAATAAATCTGAATGAAGAGTGGATAGGGTTGGGTGATCCTGGCGTTCCACATGGTCCCCCAAGCACTGTCAGGAGCAATGCTGGAGCACAGAGCAAGGAGAAATCCCAAGAATCACTAGGTGTGGTCCCCAACCTTCCCAAATAGAACAAAGTCAAAGAAGTCAGTCTTGGATCTGCGGCACCAGAGTACGAGTCCTGGCAGAAGTATAACTTGAGCAGTGAGCTTGGAGTACTCCTCATTGGAGTATGATTCAAACCCAAATACAAGAAAACAAATAAACAAGGACAAAAGCAGCCTCAAAAACAGTAGATCCAGTGCTCCCTCCTGAAAAAACTCTAGAGACAGTCAGCTCTGAAGGCCTATGCACTCCTGTCACTGCATCATATAATCTTATCACTTTCCTTCTCCCTGTGGACGGTGTGTCAGACAGGAAAACATCATCTTCTCCCACCTATAATTCCCGATAATCAGCAGGAAGCTCCACGCAAAGGTCTGTGAGCATGAGAGTGTTGCACAAACCCCAGATTCCTGACCAGAAGTTTCTGCTTTGGAGTCTGAAATTGCTCTCAGGGAGGGCAAGGCAAGCACCTGACCTGCTCTCCTAATCTCACGGGCCGTAGTTCCACTTGAACTGAAAATGTTTTGATATCTAAACATATAGTGCAACAGAGAAGAATTAGGCCCCGGGCCAGAGCAACAGCATATTGGGGAGGGCACTTGCCTTGAAGGCAGCTGACTCTGGTTTAATCCCAAACATCCCATAGGATCCCCCAAGCCCACCTGGAGTGACTCCTGAATGCAGAGTCAGGTTAGTCCAGTACCCAGAGCACTGCTAGCTGTGGCCCCAAAACAAAAACACACAAGTAAAAAGTGAATTGTGTAGTTAACCGGTAAAAAGAACACAACTTTCTGGACTTTTCCCAGCATAAAAGCATTTTTATGATGGCTACAGAGATAGCACAGATCAGGAGGTGCTTGTCTGGCACAAAGCTGACAAGGGTTGAATCCCCATCACCCCACAGATCCCCAAACCTAGAGCGATCAATGACAACAGAGCCAGGGGTAAACTCCACTAGGCGTGGCCAACCAAAACTAAATTTAGGTGTCAGAACTATAGTCTGGTAGGGAATAGGCCTTGTATACAGCTGACCTGTGTTCAGTCCCTGGCACCACACTGGGTATCAAAAGCAGCAACCACAGGGTATGGCCAGAAAAAAAAGTTTTTGTTTATGAGTCAACCTCCATCAGCCAGTTTTGGAGAATGCAGGTCAGAGTTGGGTTTTGGAGCCACAGGTGGCAGATCTTTGGGCTCACCCAGGTGGTACCTGAGAAATCCTGTGTTGTGTAGGAGATTGTACCGTGTGACAGGCTGCTTGCAAGGCCAGGGCCTGCACTCCTGGCCTATCACTGACCCTAGGAATTCAAAGTCTATGTAAGTACTGTGAACCTTATGAGAAGGATACAGACATGAAACAGGGATGAGGCCCAGCTAGTAGACGTCCAGGCAGGGCTGCTGGCACCTGAGGCCTCCCGGTGCACAGCTGAGCCAGAAGAACAAACTGCAATTTCAAAGGTGTGCAGGGGTCAGAAAGAGAACACAGTTTATGGCAGGGCACTTGTCATGTATGCGGCAGACTCAACTTCATACCCTGCATCACCAAGGAGTGATCCCAGAGCAAAAGCCTGCACAGCCAATCCCCCTCCTGCCCAAATAAAGACAATGAGCAATTTATCTGTCAACAGCAAAGGTGTGAAATCAAGTAATATATTTGCAAGGGTCAGTCCTATGGGTTTTTTGTTTTGTTTTGGGACCGCACTCAGAAGTGCTCAGAGCATACCGGTCAGGTTTTCAGACTATATGATTTTACTCCTATGGGTACGTGATTTTATAAAAGAAAAAGGGGATGAAAAATTACACTTGGGGCTAGAGTGACAGTACAGCGGGCAGGGCATTTGAGTTGCACACGGCTGACCTGGGTTTGGTCCCTGGCATCCCATATGGTTCCCTGAGCCCCGCCAGGAGTGATTCCTGACTGCAGAGGCTGAGTGCAGAGCCAGAAGTAATCCCTGAGCATTGCCAGTGTGACCCAAAAAGTGGGAAAAAAAAAGAAAAATTGCACTTATCACAAATGAAATTTTAAAGTCTATAATTTCAGATGCATCCATCGAGGACCTGATGGTACAAGCGCGAATGATCAAGTACGACATCATTGGTCTGACCGAGACAAGAAGGCACGAATCTCACCATGCTGTTTTCGACACTGGAGAAGAACTGTTCCTCGGAACATGCGATAAAAGAGGTGTTGGAGGCGTCGGTGTCCTTGTCAACACAAACTTGGCCAAGAGCATTGATTCATTCGAATGCCTAACAACCCGAATCGGACGTTTACATTTGAATAGATGTGGCTCACTGCCTGCAGTTTCTATCTTCGTTGTCTACGCACCAACATCTCATTATGATGAAAGAGAAATTGAGAAGTTCTACATGGAGCTAGAGAAGTTCTATAAAGAAGACCACACCTTCTACAAGATCATTGTGGGTGATTTTAATGCCAAGATAGGACCGAGAAGATCAGCTGAAGAACTTCACATCGGGACCCATGGCCTAGAATGGAATGAACAGGGTGAGAGACTGTCTGAGTTCATCATGTCGACCAAGACCATTCATGGTAACTCACAGTTCCAGAAGGCAGAATCTAAACGATGGACATGGGAGTCTCCCGGTGGACGATTCCACAACGAAATAGACCACATCATATTCAATCGACGGTTTTGCCTGACTGATGTCGCTGTTGTCCCAAAATTTCGAACGGGATCGGACCACCGTCTCCTTCGTGCAAAATTCTACTTCACAGAGCGGGGAGAAAGGGCTGCAAAGTTCAAAAAGAGAACTCCCAGAATGACCACCAACTGGGAACTCTTTGGTACTATTGCGGCAACATGGGAAGATGCCATTGTTGACAACATTGACGAGGAATACGATCGACTGGTTCAGCACCTCCATGAATGTGCGAGGAACGCCAAGAGAGAGATAGCCACAAAAAGTCGCCTATCTTCGAAAACTCTTGAGCTAATTCGCCAGCGTGGTTTGGCACATGCCTCAGGCAACCGCAAGCTAACGTCCGAGCTTGCAAAGCAGTGCAGAGATGCGATCAAGGAAGACCTCAAAGAGAGAAGAGCAGAAGTACTGATAGATGCGGCAGAAGCCGGGAAAAGTATTCGTAACGCCCGCCTGTCCTTCGCCAACTATAAGACCAAGATGACTGCCCTCCGACGTCCTGATGGATCCATCACATCCTCCAGAACGGCAATGGAGAAGATTATCCATGACTTCTACTCAAATCTCTTCGATAGCCATGTCCACTTGCCGACATACCAAATTCCACAGGATGGGTATGTCGTTCCTAACGTTCTCCTTTCCGAAATCCGACACGCCATTTCCTTGGTAAAGAAGCAAACAGCACCCGGCCCAGACAAGGTCAGACCTGAACACCTGAAGAACCTGCCATCAGTACTCATCAATACACTGGCTCGGCTCTTCACTCGCTACCTGTCTGAATGCAAGGTTCCGTCCCAATGGAAAACCAGCAGGACCGTACTACTGTTCAAGAAGGGAGACATCCATGACATTGGCAACTATCGCCCGATCTGCCTATTGTCTGTCATCTACAAGCTGTTCACTCGAGTCATCATGAATAGGATTGGCAGAACACTAGATGAAGGACAACCATGCGAGCAAGCAGGGTTCCGCAAAGGATTCAGCACCATCGACCATATCCACACGGTAACCAAGCTCATTGAGGTTTCTCGGAGTTCAAGATGCCGCTCTGCTTAACGTTCATTGATTTAAAGAAGGCCTTTGATTCTGTTGAGACGAAGCGGTCATTGAAGCCCTAGCCAATCAGGGCATTCAAGCCCAATACATCAGGATCCTCCGTGAGCTGTATTGCGGATTCACTACCAGGATCTCACCATTCTACAAAGAAGTGATCGTTGATGTCAAGAGAGGGGTGCGGCAGGGTGATACCATTTCACTGAAACTCTTCAGTGCCACCCTCGAGAACATCATGCGACGACTGGAATGGGAAGGAATGGGAGTGAAGATAGATGGTCGGCAACTACACCACCTCCGCTTTGCTGATGACATTGTTTTAAGAACACCAAACATCAGCCAAGCGGCACAAATGCTGGCCGACTTTGACCGTGAGTGTGGAAAGGTAGGACTACAGCTGAATCTTACGAAGACAATGTTTATGAGAAACAGCCTTGTTCCTGACGCCCCATTCGCTCTCAATGGAACGACCATCTCTGAATGCAACAGCTATGTGTATCTAGGTCGAGAGGTCAACATGACAAATGACCTGGCACCCGAGCTGCGCAGGAGGAAGAGAGCGGCTTGGAACGCCTTCAAGAACGTCGAAGAAATAGCTAAGAGGATGAAGAACCTCCGGCTCCGGGCACATCTCTTTGATTCCACTGTTCTTCCTGCATTAACATATGCCTCAGAGACCTGGGCCCTACGCAAACAAGATGAGAACGCCATTCAGGTCTCCCAAAGAAGAATAGAAAGAGCTATGCTTGGAATAACACGTTTCACTCAAATGAGAGAACGAATCCGGTGTTCTGACATCCGTCGACAATCAAGGATCAGGACGCTGTCTCATATGCCAAGGTGTCGAAAATCAGATGGGCTGGTCACGTAATGAGATTTAAAGACGACCGTTGGACTAGAGCTGTTACTGATTGGATTCCACGGGATGTCAAGAGACCGCGTGGCCGCCCACCTACCAGATGGTCAGACTTCTTTGTCAAGATCATGAACGATCGGTTTGAGGCCCTCCATGTTCCCGGAGCGAAGAGATGCCATTGGGCTACACTAGCACGCGACAGGGACAAATGGAGATGTTACTGGCGCCCGCTCGAGCAAATCGACGACTAACGGGAAGTTAAGTGATTAAGTGATTAAGTGATAATTTCGCTCAGAGCCTCCAACTGCTTCCTTTCCTCCTAACAGCCTCTTGTTCAAAGGACTCAAGCATGTTCATATCTAAGAATTTCCAATTAAGGTATGAAAAGAGGGGCATGAGGAAACACAGCAGAATGAAGTAGACCTGGCCAACTGAAAGCCCAGAGGGCCTTCCCTGGTACCCCTTATCCACTAGTCCCCTGGCAGGGCACAGACCTCAAGCACTGCCAGGTATGGTCCCAAATTTCACCTCATCTGCTCCCCAAGTAGTGAGATAGACCCAGGGAGAGGAGCTCAGCGGGCAAAGCACCTGCTTTACCTTTGGGGGACATGGCATGGCTCCCCCTGTATCCCAGACACACAAAGATCGGGGGACAGACTCTGACTATCTCCAAGTTTGTAGCAAACAGCGGGGGGGAAGACAGGACAAAAACCCCAACACCAGAAAAAGAATTTCAAAGAATGCTCGCGTGTCAAGACAAATTCTGGAGTGGGAGGGTTGCGGCCATAACTAGTGATGCTCAGGGGACCCTCTGGCGAGTCGAGGATAAGCTTGGTCACTGCAAGAAAGACAAACGTCCTCCTGACTATGCTACTGACCGGCCCCTAAGAGTGAGACATTTAAAACCTATTGCAGCTGGTCCCTGGAAAATCCCTTTCTGCAAGTACTCAGTTCAACAGCAGGGTACACCCCTGCTCTGGGAGAGGTGAACAGTGAGGGATGCTTGGAATCATGACAAGTGAGGCAGAAATTCTTTTTTCTGAGGAAATATAATCAAACAGAGTTAGCAAAGATAGTAAGATGACAGGGTGCTTTTCTTTCAAGCAGCTAAACCGGGGTCAATATGCAACAGTGCATATGCTCACCCACCCCAGCACTTTTAAAAATGATGCCTGAGTTGAGAACCAAGAGTAAGCTCTGAGCAACGAGTCGTGCTGTGGCCCAAAAAAGTACAATAAAATAAATTATAAAAACATTTCTTTGTAAAGGGATTGGAGAGGGTAGTACAGTAGGTGAGGTGCTTGTCTTGCACTCGGCCAAACGAAGTTTGAATCCTGGCATCGCAATAAGGTTCCCTGAACCCAGCAGGAGTGATCCCTGAAGGCAGAGGCAGGAGAAGTAACTGAGTCTCGCAGTTCTACTCCTCCATTCTAAATAATTAGTTCATTTAAATGAATAAAGGCGTGTGGCCAATACTGATTCTAAATTACATTACTAGAGGGTTTAGAGCATATTCTAGAAGTCTCCGAGCTACTTCCTGCTAAGATTGCACACTTGCCTGCAAGGCCCGCTGTGGCATAGCACAGCCCTGAGGCACCCCCTGCCGATCCCGCTCCTCCCAGCCCTGAGTTGTCTTAAATCTCTGCACGCTGGGGCCTGAGTGACAGCATAGACAAAAGAGCATTTGTTTCAAGGGCAGCAAATTCTGGGCATCCCGTACGGTTCCTGGTACCACCAGGAGTGCTTGCTGAATGGAGAGCCAGGAGTAACCCACGTGCATCGCTGGTTGTGACCCAAAGAGCAAAATAAGAAGATTCCCACCTCCCTGTACTCCCAGAACCCACTGAATGCACAAGGAACAAGTGAATTATCAAAGGCTCTGGCAAGGGGGGGGGCTAAAGCAATAGCACAGAAGGTAGGGTGTTTGCCTTGCACGCGGCCAACCCGGATTCCCAGCAACCAGTATGGTCGCCCGAGCACCACCAGGGGTAATTCCTGAGCGCAGAGCCAGGAGAAACCCCTGTGCATTGCCGGGTGTGACTCAAAAAGCAAACAAACAAACAAAAAAGGCTCTGCCAAATGCTTTTGAGCCATCAGCACATAAATGTGCCCTGCCCGTCCCCCCTCCCACCCCATCACTGGCCCCCGGCTCTGGGCTCACTCCAGGCTGGTCCTGGGACGCTGTGGGGTGCCGGGATCGAACCCAGCCGGCCGCGTTCCCCCCTTATGCATCGTTCTAAGTAAGTTCTCCTCAGAAACAAGGACCATTTCTCCCTCAAAATCAATTTATAAACAAAGTTTTCGGCAGCAGAGCTCGGTGTGTCCCGGGTGAGGGGCCGCCACCCCGGGCCACCGCCCCGGAGCGACCCCGCCGCCCACAAGGCGGAGACCGCGGAGGTTCAGGCGCTCAGAGCAACCCCTCGGGCAGCTGGCGGGAAACCGACCTTCCCCGACCCCCCAGCCCCCCTGGGTGCCCCCTCACCCGCTCCTCACCTTCCACACCTTCCACACCTAAGCCGGCCCGCCGGCACTTCCGCCCCAACTTCCAAGATGCGCAGGTAAAGAGGGTCCCGATTATGTGATGTCATCAGCCTGCGCCCAAAGCCTTAAAGGGCCAGGCTTCAAATATTCCTGACAAGGTACTTTCCTGGTCAGAAAGGTTTATTTTTGCCCGTCTCTGGAATAGGATCAAGTGATCGGGACATCTGATGTTTGCTAGGTCTGGAATAGATGGAGAGTGACGGACTGGACAAATTGCATGTCGATCAGAAGTCTTTGTTTTGACGAAGGTACTAAAATTCACAAAGATACTTTGCGAACAGCCACGCAGACCATCTCTCTGAGTCCCCAGGTTCATTTGTATCGCACTGAAAGTCCAGGTCTTGAGTAGCTTCAACTGTTTATTTTCACAATGATTGAAGAGAGCTGGAAACTAAGTGAAACACATGGCTCAGAAAGGGGTCAGGGGTAGCCCAGAAGGGGACTCAGGGACTGGTGATGACTGGGAAGACGTTTGAGTACGCAAAAATTCCTGTGTCTGTATTTGTGTTCAGAGCAAAGGGACCTCTTAAGTTATTCCTCGAGAGCTATATGCAGCAACTCTTCAGACAGTGCTCAAAGTCTACATAGAAGTGATTCTAAATGGATCAGGCATATGAACAGAAAGTCCCTTAACTGCTGAGCAGCTAAATAGTCTTTTGATATTTTAGTACTTGATGATTTATTAAGCTATAATTCTTCAAAATTTGAACCAGTGAGCAAGAATAACTGTACAGTAGTTGTGCAGGAGAAAGCCTCCTTTTCAGACATGTTGATCTATTGATCTATTGCTTGGCTATGATGATTTGTTGCTTGTTACAGTAAGAATATGAAATTTATTTAGTTTACAAGTTTACTTTTCAGCGGAGTTATTCCATAAACATACTCAACTTCTTGTAACCATTCCACTAGAGTGCCAGAACGTCACAGAGTGCAAATAGGCACAATAGGTTAGGGTCCCCCCAAAGTGAGATGGTAAACATCAATAGCTGATTTTTTTGTGTATTCGCTTTTCTTTGTTTCAGTAACTATGCTTGCCTCACTATGCTTATATAAATTTACGGGGTACCAGGATGTGGGTCTGGTGAATTTAATTTTGTGGCTGCTTATGAAAAGGATAGGGGCATCAGGATGTGCTTTTTTCTAACCAACCGACTGTGCTTCTCTTGGGAGGCTGCTGCTTTGCCTAGCAGAACAGCCTGCAAGCTGGTGTGAACAAACACTTCAAATTTTGGAGTTCATTTGAGATTTGATGGTGTGGGGACCCAACATTTGAAGTCCCTGGGATGTCTGTGAAGGGCCTTCAAAGGACCTGCTAGTGCTGGCGATCTTCTCTCTGGTTCCGAGAGTCAGGTCTGGGATGGTGTAGAAGGCTGGACGCAGCACAACCTCCCCTATCTTCAACTTCCACTATCTTCCCGCTACAACACTGTCCTCCCATTGTTCATAGATTTTTCTCAAGCAGGCACAATAATGTCCCCATCGTGCGACTTGTTGTTACTGTGCTTGGCATATCTAATACACCATGGGGAGCTTGCCACGCTTTGCCGTGAAGGCGAGATACTCTCAGTAGCTTCCCAGGCTCTCCGAGAGGGGCGGAGGAATCGAACTTGGAGGAGCCTCAAGGGCCACGTGCAAGGCAAACGCCCAACCAACTGTGATATCTCTCCAGCCCAACTACTACACTATTCTGATGGAAATATAGTTCTAAACATTTTAGGTTTAACATTGGTACGTCCTTCCTCCCTTGCCACAGGGAGCTTAGGTTTACCACAGTGCTCCTGAGGTACTCCCATTCTTCTGTGTTTCTCTGTAACTTCCTTCTCTGTGATTTTCTTTCCAACTGGCCTGTCACCTTTTTCTCCTAATCAGACTCTGTTAATTTGTAAGGTCTGAATCCTCAGAAATATGAGTGAAAAAACCTCTTTTCTTTTCTCCTTATGTCCTTTGCATAGTTAATTTAGAGCAATGTCCTTTTTGTATACACATAGGAAGATAGTTAATACTCTGTAACTTGGGAGTTAATTGACTCCAAATAATGCTTCATACCTGGGCATCTGCTTTCTTATTCTAAGCCTCCTAGCACCCCAAAAGCAGTGTCACAATGAGGGACTGGATGGACCCAGGGCTAGCTGTGAGGTACCCTGGCATCAAAATGGGCTAGACCAAAGAACCATATAAGTTAAGAGCATGGTCATGGACAAATTTTGTCATGATCCAAAAGTAACAACTAGATTGGTACCATGCTAGGTACCACTTGTGATTGCTTTCAATAGAAGAAAAAAATTAAAGTACTTTATTGATATGAAAAATAATAGATTTTTTTTCAGTTTCAGTACCCAGTAAGGATAAGTGTCTTTTATTCCCAGGGTAAGACTCTGGGTTTCCTCCTTGCAGTGTCCAGAGATCAGAGATGTAATGGCAGGGAGAGAGCCCGGACCCCACACCTCTCAAGTCACATGTTTGCTCCACTGAGCTATCCCACTCTGTATAATGATATTCATTTTTGAATGTGTGAATCTTCCCAGCTCACACATATTCAGTGACCCTATTCCCAAGTCAGATTGCAGCTATGCCAAATCCTGAAGCTGTGGTTTGGGTTCTGAAATAAATCACAGCAAGTCAGGGAAGAATTATTCGAATGACACCTGGGTGAACAGACCGAGCAGGTGGATGACATCTCTGTGGTTCTCACAGTCCAAACAGGCCCAGAGTAAAGGGGAGATCCATTGGGAATATCGCTGGGAGGAGCGTGGCAATCACACACTAGCCTTTTGGCTTTTCTATTTGACTAGATCCAGGGATATCTGGTTTCATATAGCATACTGCTAATCATACCCAGTGCAAGGCAAGCACCCTCCCCACTATACTATAATTTCAGCACAAACTAGCTTTATTATGGGCTCACTCAATGACTTTCTAACATAAAAGCGAAAGAATATTTCATAGTGGGTCAGGTGCTAGTGTAGACCAATGGTGTCTGTTCGCTCTAAGAACACGAAGAGCCTCAAATCTATCATTCATGATCTTGATGAAGAAGTCTGACCATCTGGTAGATGGGCGGCCACGCGGTCTTTTGACATCCTGTGGAATCCAGTAGGTAACAGCTCTAGTCCAGCAGTCGTCTCTAAATCTCATTACGTGACCAGCACATCTGATTTTGACACCTTGGCAAACGAGACAGCATCCCTGATTCTTGATCATCTACAGAGGTCGGAACTCCGGATTCTTTCTCTCATTTGAGTGAAACGTGATATTCCAAGCATAGATCTTTCAATTCCTCTTTGGGATACCCCAATAGCGTTCTCATCCTGTTTGCATAGGACCCAGGTCTCTGAGGTGTATGTTAATGCATGAAGAACAGTGGTATCAAAGAGATGTGCCCGGAGCCAGAGGATCTTCGTACTCTTAGCTATTTCTTCGACGCACTTGAAGGCGTTCCAAGCCGCTCTCTTCCTCCTGTGCAGCTCGGGGACCAGGTCATTTGTCATGTTGACTTCTTGACCTAGGTACACATAGCTGTTGCATTCGAAGATGGACGTTCTGTTTAGAGCGAATGGGGCATCCGGAATGAGACTGTTTCTCATAAACACTGTCTTCATAAGATTAAGCTGTAGTCTGACCTTTCCACACTCACAGTCAAAGTTGACCAGCATTTTTGCCACTTGGCTAATGTTTGGTGTTACTTAAACAATATCATCAGCAAAGCGGAGGTAGTCTACTTACCGACCATCTATCTTCATTCCTACTCCTTCCCATTCGAGTCGCATGATGTTCTTGAGGGTGGCACTGAAGAGTTTCAGTGAAATGGTATCACCCTGCCAAACCTCTCTCTTGACAACAATGATTACTTCTTTGTAGAATGGTGAGATCCTGGTAGTGAATCCGTAATATAGCTCACATAGGATCTTGATGTATTGAGTTTCAATGCCCTGATTGGCTAGGGATTGGCTGCTTCCATCTCAACAGAATCAAGGGCCTTCTTTAAACCAATGAACCTTAGACAGAGCGGCATCTTGAACTCCCGGAAAACCTCAATGAGCTTGGTTATCATTTGGATATGGTCAATGGTGTTGAATCCTGTACAGAACCCGGCTTGCTTGCATGGTTGTTCGTCATCTAGTGTTCTGCCAATCCTATTCAGGATGACCCGAGTGAACAACTTGTAGATGACAGACAACAGGCAGATCAGGCTGTAGTTGCCAATGTCATGAATGTCTCCCTTCTTGTACAGTAGTACAGTCCTGCTGGTTTTCCATTGGGACGGAACCTTGCATTCACACAGGTAGCGTGTGAAGAGCAAAGCCAGTATACTAATGAATAATGACGGCAGGTTCTTCAGGTGTTCAGGTCTGACCTTGTCTGGGAGAGGTGCTGTTCGTTTCTTTATTGACAAAATGGCGTGTCGGATTTCAGAAGGGAGAACATTGGGATCGACATATTCATCCTGTGAAATTTGGTATGTCGGCAGGTGGACATGGCTATCGAAGAGATTTGAGTAGAAGTTATGGATAACCTTCTCCATTGCCCTTCTGGAATATGTGAAATATCCATCAGGACGTCGTAGGGCAGTCATCTTGGTCTTGTAGTTGCTGAAGGACAGGCAGGCGTTATGAATACTTTTCCTGGCTTCTGCTGCATCTACCAGCACTTCTGCTCATCTCTCTTTGAGGTCATCCTTGATCGCATCTCTGCACTGCTTTGCGAGCTTGGACATTCGCTTGCAGTTGCCTGAGGCATGCGCTAAACCATGTTGGCGAATTAGCTCAAGAGTTTTCAAAGACAGGCGTTTATTTGTGGCTATCTCTCTCTTGGTGTTCCTCGCACAATCATGGAGGTGCTGAACCAGTGATCGTATTCCTTGTCAATATTGTCAACAATGACATCTTCTCATGTTGCCGCAATAGTGCCAAAGAGCTCCCAGTTGGTTATCATTCTGGGAGTTCTCTTCTTAAACTCTGCAGCCCTTTCTCCCTGCTCTGTGAATTAGAATTTTGCACGCAGGAGGCGGTGGTCCGATCCTGTTTGGAATTTTGGGACAACAGCCACATTGGTCAGGCAAAACCGGTACAGCCCCCACAGAACAAGATAAGCGGAACTCTGAGACCTTGGACTCCAGGCTCAATGGACCCGGGGACAGAGATTCTCTGCTTGCTCCCACCAACCACATGTGATGAAGGGATTAAAATCAGGATCCCCACCCTAACCTGCCCTGTCTGTTTCCACCAACCACCAGAGACCCAGGGATTGGATTGCGCACAGAAGACCCACTCTACCCCTAGTGTTGCCAGATAAATATCTCACCGGCAGACCTCCACTATCTGCACTACCTCCACTAACCAGCCACCGCCACGCTCCAGGCCGCTTTCCGGATCGCGCGGCTGTGCGACACATCATAAGACACTAAATGCCCATCTTCCAGAATTGCCGTACCATATTTGATAAGGTTCAAATATGGTTTGAACCATGGGAACACCTACAAGGGCAATTAGAGGCTGCCCCAAAAGCCTCTATCCCTCTCAGAGAGCCTGGCAAGCTACCGAGAGTATTCCGCCCGCACAGCAGAGCCTCACAAGCTATCCGTTGTGTATTTGATATGGCAAACACAGTAATTACAAAGGGTCTCATTCCCGTGACTCTGAAGGCATCACCAATATGGCAGCATTGCGATGGATGAGAAAGGAGAGGACGATAAAATCTCAAGGCTGAACTAGGCTGCCACACCGAAGGAAGACAGAAGTGATTGTCTGTACTTTCAATGCACTTGTGCTAGCAACAGATACATCCATCAAGGACCTGATGGTACAAGCGCGAAAGATCAAGTAGAACATCATTAGTCTGACCGAGACAAGAAGGCACCAATCTCATCACGCCATTTTCAACACTAGAGAAGAATTGTTCCTCGGAACATGCGATAAAAGTGTGGAAAGAGAAGTAAAATTATTTGGTTTGTTTTGAGTCACACACAGCAATGTATAGGGTTTATTCATGGCGCTGGGCTGAGGAAATACTCGTGGCCATGCCTGGGGACCATAGTGGATGTCAAGTATGTAACCAGCAGTGATTCCTGAGTGCAGAACCTGTAGTCACCATGTGCATCACCAGCTGGACCAAAAAATGAAACAAAGCAAAAAAATTAAGTTGGACTCATAATAAATAAGACCCACAACTGGGGAGATACTCCAGCAAATTGGGGCTCACTTGTAACATACACATTTAGCATACTGACTACCGTCCATTCCTCCAGGGTGAACCTCACAGCCACATCGGGGAAGGTCACCAAGTCCTGAACCAACATACACAGGGGACAGGAGTGAGGCAATCCTATCCCATACTATGGTGTAGGGCCTGACCACAGCTACCTCAGGCATAAGACAGAAAAGTGGGAAGAATGAATAATTGCCTGATTGTTGATTTACAATGATTCTCGGCAACATTATGGTTGATGTCTGCCATAACCCCTCCAAAATAGGGCCTCTGGGCCAAGCCAGAATCAGAGCAACGACTGAGACAAAGGTGAACCTTGGCAGTCCAGAGTGAGGGGTTGTTATGTATGTATGCATGCATGTATTTAATTTACTAAAGAGAAAAATCCCCAACTGCTAATAAAATTTTAGGATTAAAATTGATGAGCAAACAAACTTGCAGTATCAATAGATGTAGAAAATGCTGCCGTCCCTTATGGTTCCTCGAGCACTGGCAGATGGAAATCCTTAGTACAGAACCAGAAATAACCTGAGAATCACTGGGTATGGCCCCTCCCCTTCAATATCTTTAAGAAAAACAAACAAATAAGTCTAATGGTGTTGGACCCCTGGTACTCCATATGTTCAGTCCCCCAGTCCTGTCAGGAGTGACCCTTGAGCACCATTAATGTGGCCCTTTAAATCAACAGAGAAAAAACAGAACAGTGGCTTCAAACAGAGAGATGATCAATCAGGCCACGAGCCGGATCACCCATCGCCTTCTTGAAACAATCAGAGTCTATCGGCCTGGGAAGCTTGTGCTACATGTCACTGCACTGCGTCATCTTCTCACTCTACTGCCTGAAGATGGTGTGGCAGAGGCCAGATCACCATCTCCTGCCTGTTTTTCCTGTGGACCAATAGGAGGCTCTCTACAAGGCCCTGAGTTGTGGGCACCAGAGAGGAGCACAACAAGCCATGGCCCCCCACCTGACCAGAAGTCCCTACATTGGAGCCAGAAAGGTAGTGACCAGCCGGATGTTTGGACACTGGCTCACAGAACAATCCACGGGGAGACACTGCCTGATGTTCCTATCTTTCAGGGGACAGAGAAGTGGGTTGTGACCCGGCTGCCTGGACAAGAGCAGTTGAGGTCTGCAGGGGAGGAAACTGCAGCGCTGCCCGAGCCCCGGGACTCTACCATGGGAACAACACAGGAAAGTCCCTAAGGCCAGAGACTAACTCTGAGGCCAGGAGCTCCCGCGCAGAAGCAGCCCCTGCATGCCCCAGTGACCACAGCATGGTTATTGGCTCTGCTGTGGGAGCAGCCACAGGGACTCAGGGTGGACAAACCTTAAGCTGCCCTCTTGCAGAGTGGATAGGACATGGGCCTAGGCACTCACTTCCAGGGACCAAGGTTACTTCTGGGCTCCTGTAGGCCCCAGAATGTCCCAGCTCTGACCTTTTGGACCTGGACCTATTCTGATCGTGATTTACTCTAATCCACCAATCAGCATATGAGCCTCATCCAGCACTTGCTCTTATTTTGCAAGAATCAATCTGAAAACCATGTAAACAGTGTGTTGTATGACAAAACTATCCAAATAACCAGGGTGTTTACTATGAACCATGATGTTACGTGTGTCTAAGAAATGGAATTTCTAGAGTGAGTCTACTTTTAAACCATGAATATTATATCTTGGGGCCTGGAATGGTAATACTGCGGGTAAGACATTCACCTTGCTCTTGGCTGACCATGGTTCAATATGATAGAACATATATGGACCCTGACCCTTATAGGAAATGATCCCTGAGTTCATAGGCAGGAATAAACCAAGGACAATGAAGGGTGTTTACCAAAAACAACTTCAAAATCAACTTCAAAAGGCAACGCTAATGACACAAAACAACAACAATGAAAATTACTCAAGTGTGAATTCTGAGGCGCCCACACCAGGTCGATGTAAAGAGTAGTAAGTTTGTAGGTCACATGGTAACATGTTGGGTGTTTTTCACTCCAAAGAAACAAAGACACAGGGACCAAATCAACTGATGGCCAATGGATAGTGCATAGTCACCCTTTAATTTTAGAGAACATCTGAGGGCATCTGACGTACAGAACTGCACGTATTGTGATTGACCATTGACAGAGGTCAAGCGTTTCAACAGAGACAATCTTTGGAGGAATTAACTCAAGGACACATAGAAAGACCTGGGTTGGCTGCTTGCAAGAAAAGTACCCTACTTTTTGTACTATTGCTCTGGCCCTTTCTAAGTGAATTAAACACATCAGGAGTCACCCTGAACAAAGCTTCCCCAACAACACCCCCTTCCCAGAAATCAACTATTTTTCTTAAAAAAGGAAAACGAAACTTTACCCCCAGTACTCAGAACAGCTGGGGGTTGTCTGGTCATGGAAAGATTACATGTGTGGGGTACTTTGCAAGTGGACCTTAAGATGGAGAAATTCTTGACCTAGGGGAAAAAACCACAAAAGCTGGGACCAGAGACAGTAAGTGGGTAGGGAACTTGCCTTGCATGCAGCCAACCGAGATCAATGCCCGCCATCCCTTATGGTCCCTGAGTACCAGGAGCAGGAACTCCCGACTACAGAGGCGAAAGTAAACCCTGACCACCTCCAGATGTGGTACATGAGCCGAACAGAAATAATAATAATGAAAAAGTTTCATTTGCAAACCTCATGCACCTGTAAGGACAAAGACACTGGGTGGCCTCACCCCATTAGGGCAGTCAAACAAAGGACAGAGGACAACTGGGTCTTCTGCTGCAGTGGGGCTGGGGCTCTGCCCTTCTAAGTGAATCTGAAGGTGCCACACTAAGGATTCCATGGCCAAAGGCTCCAGACAGGGCCAAGAACAGTCCGGTGCTGGCAGGTTCAGGAGGGCTAAGCCCCACCCTCTGCAGGTCCTGCAGCCCCAGACCCACCAGCCTTTGACCGTTCCAAGCTGCTGGAGGAGATCCTGGCCAAGGGGAACCCCGAGGATCACTTGTTCACACCTGCGACCCCTGCGCCTGGCACAGCCCCCACTGCACCATCCAAAGCCTCTGGGTCCCCTGAAATCTTTCGCCTTACCTCACAACAGGAACTGCCTGGACATCCTGAACAGTGGAAAACAAGCGTGAAAGCACCCCCCAACTTGTTGCAGCCCCACCACTCACAGTGCCAAGACGTGGGGCGCTCACCTGAGGCCACTTGCGTTCTGCCACAAAATCGGCCTCACAGTTTCCCTGTCATGCCAGGCGCCATTTCCTCCTCTACCCAGGAGACCAAATGGCGGCCAGAGCCAGGCAACCACAACTAGCACAGGAAGGATTTCTGAAGGGTCCGTCTATGACATCATTTCTGCTTCTGCCAGGAGCCTTAAAGGGGCATAGTCCAGATGCAGAGACCCTCTTTGCCCTCCCAGGTGAATTCGTGCTGCAAGCGGGATGGACTGGATAAAGGAGTGGAGAGGCAGCTGCTAGAGTGTTTGCTCATACGGAGGGGGCCTGGGGATAAGGAGAGGAGTCCTGATACTGCACTGGTCAGTCAAACATTGAAACAATACTCTCACACACAGTCCATCAGGAAAAACACATGTGGGTTGATTCAAGGTCAAACAGGCAGGTTGGTGCACGCAGCAGACATTGAGTTGTGTGAGGAAGTAATCAGGATGGGGTGAAAGCAGTGGAAATGGCAGCCTTCTATGACCCTCAGATTCCTCCATGGAGCACAGAAAATTCCCTAGAGGCCCAGACAGGTGCCTCAGGAGTTCCTGAGTACCAGCACGCCCTGCAGGCAGGCAGCAGTGCTGACCCTGGGAACCACAGCCTGGAATGTGGCTCTGCCATGGGGAAAGACTGGGACTTAGGGTAGACAAACCTTCAGCCACTCTCTAGCAGGGTGGACAAGGACATGTGCCTGTGCACTCTGTCCATGGGAACAAGGTCACTTCTGGGTCCAGATGATCCTGAGGCACAGCCGTGCTCTGTTTCACTGGACCTGGGCACATCTGAGTCCTGATTTACTCTAATCCTGCATAAGCACATCTGCATGAGTCTCATCCTATGCTTGCTCCTGTTGTGCAGGAATATATTTGAAAATGGTACAATTACCCAGGTTTATAGAAAATAAATCCAAATAACCAAGGCATTTATTTACTATGAACTGTGCCTGACATTTAGAAGTTCTCAAGGCTACTTTTAATGTAAATATTCGATTTTGGGGGTGGAGTGGCCTTACACTCAGCTGACCCAAGTACGATACTTGGCCACCCTGGACCCTGGCTGCAGTGATCCATGAACTGAGCCGGAAGTAAGGGTAGATCCCTACAAGGAGTGGTCAAAACTACAGCAACAACAGGACAACTCTAAGGAAGCAAAGCAAACAAACAAACAAAAAATCACGTGCAAAGACAAACTAGAGAGGAACATTTAAATAGTAAAAGAGTGGGTTCTTAAAACTCTGGTTTATGGTATTTCCAGAGTTTCCTAGAATCTTTATTATTCTCCTTTCTTGCAATCACAAGTTTCCTGTGTGTACAAGTGTGTATGTGTGTGTGTGTTTTTTTCCTTTGAGCCAGAACAAGCATTGCTCAGGGGGTATTCCTAACTCTGCACTCAGGGTTTCACTTCTGGAAGCTTTGGGGATCATTAGGATGAAGGGGACGGAACCCAAGTTGACTGTGTGCAAGGCAAGTATATGCTGTACTTTTGCTCCGCCCCTTCCTACATAAATTTCTTCCAAAAATACCAGGAGTCCTATACAAAGCCCCCCCCCACACATAAATAAGTATCTTCCTTCAAAAAAAAGTAAAAATTTAAAAAAAATCTTTACCCTCAGTATTTTTCCCAATAGCCACAGGTCACCCACTCAGGAAGAGATGACGAGTGGAGGGTGCTTTGCAACTTGACATGAGGGAGATGACACTCGTGATCTGAAAAAAAAAGACCAGTATTTTGGTGGGACAGACAATGAAGTCTGTAGGACACTTGCCTTGACCCGGTAAATTCTCCGCATACCTATGTGCCGCAGTAACACCAGCAGGAATCATACCTGAGCCTAGAGCCAGAGGAAGCCCTGAGCATCTCCGGGGATGCTCCCTCCCCCCAACACACCAAAGAAACCCCAAACTAAAAATAGCCCCAAGAGAACATGTTCACTGGCAAACCACAGCCACCTGCAGGTCCACTGCTCCCGAATGTCATGGACCAACACGGCGGCAATGAAAATGATGAACAGCAAGGGGACCCTTGCCATCGGGGGACAAAGGGGGCTGCAGCTCTGCCCTTCAAATCTGGAGGTTCTACAGCTACGAGATAAGGGGCAAAGTCTTCAACATGGGACTGTCGGGAGGGTCGGGACAACCAAGCCCCCTGCCCTGTGCAGGTCCCGCACCCCCGTGCTCAGCCCCAAACTCATACAGCCTTCCGCCACCCCCTGAACACCGGCCGCTGCCCCAATACGGAGCTAGAGGCCATCGTGGCCTCAACAACCCTTCCCCCGCCCCCGGGACCACATGCTCACACCCGCAACACCTGTGCCCCAGTAAAGCCCCCACCGTGCCCCCCAAAACACCGCATCCCCCTAATGCCTCCGTCATGCCTCAGGAACAACTGGATGTCAGGGAACAAGTGAGAAACCAGCGCAAAGGCGTCCCCCACACTAGTGCGTCACTCACAGTGCAGAGACGGAGAGTAGCCCCTGTCCTGCCCCAAAATCGGCCTTCAAGAACCGCTTCCAGCCAGTACCAGACCATCCTTCACCCATGTAACAATAGTGGGGACTGACTGAACCATCTCCCTCAGCAAGAAAACAGGAACCCAGAAGACCCTCTCTGACGTCACTTTCATTTCCACCCCAGCTTTAAAAGGCCAGGCTCCAGTTGCGGAGAGATCCTTTCTGGACACCCAGGGGATCCTGTACTGAAGGGGTAGGGCTTACAAAAAGGAGGGGGTGGCAACTGCTGGGGAGGCCAGTCACACCATGGGACTCTGGGGAGTAAGAACTGCACTGAGCGTGCACTGGTCAGTCAAACATCGAACCAATGCACTCACGCACCTGTCCATCAAGAAAAATGAAGCAGGTTTGTTTCACTAACTGGCAGGTAGGTAGCAGGTGGGGACAGTGACTTTTTCAGGGAAGTAATAATCCAGATGGGAGTGAAAACAGTGACTCCAAAACCAGCCCTAGAGAGGAACAGAATAACCCTGAGAGCAGCCAGCAGAGAGTTGGAGAGAAGCTGGAATAAGAGTATATAGAAAACTATAGATTCAACGCTCTACCCTCTGACAACACACAAACAGTGGACACCTGCCGACAAGGAATGTTCCACGAGGAGGCTTCAGAAACACACATTTCAAACGCAAAATATGTATCAGGTGGGAACAGTACATTGCATAGGACTTGGTCAACTTGGTCTCCATCCCTGGGATCCCAAATTTTGACTAAGAGTGAAAGAGTGACCCTAAGAAGTGCCAGGTGTGACCCCCAAATAAAAATATTATCTAAAAAGATAAAACCTAGCATAAGGACCAATCCCAGAATGGCGTTATACACAGAGTTCAGAGTTAGCAAATCTTACTGATCATTTTATAGCCTTGCTATCTAAGTGGATTTTAGCATTCGAGTGGCCACTAGATTGTTGAGATTTTAGTGTTCCAAAAGTAAATGTTTCTGGTTTCCTTATCTCTAATAGTACTGAAATGAGAAAAAAAAAGTGTGATCCAGGAATGTGACCACCCTGTACTGTCAGTAAGCACAGCTGAATGGAATTGTCTTCTGAGATGGGGGAAAGCTGAGATGGGTCGGCCGTGTGCAAGGCAAACACCCCACCTGCTGTGCTATCTCTCCAGCACCTTTTTTATTGAAAACGATTCCCTGCAGTATTGTGGTTGGTCTCTGCCAAGACACCGCAGAAAACAGGGCCATGCCAGGATCAGAGCAAAAAATGGTCCAGCGGAGGACCTTGACGGTCCAGAATGAGGGGTGGTTATTTACTTCATTTACCAAAGAAAAATAAAACACCAATTGTTGATACAATTCTATATTAAAATTGATGGGACAGGGCTGGAACGAAAGTTCAGTGGGTAAGGCAATTGCCTTGCATGCGGCCGACCCGACTTCGATTCCCAGCATCCCATATGGTCCCCCAAGCACCACTAGGCTCTTTGCATCGCCAGACGTGACACAAAAGACCAAACCAATAAATAAAATTTATGAGATAACAAATTTGCAATATTAATATCAATAGGTGGAGACAACAAATTCATGTGAACGTAGTTATATCTGGTTGTAGGGTTGGTTAGACTGTCTCTTTAATTTTTAAAAGCTTTGTTACTTCAAGAGGTTTTTCCATTTATATTTTGTACTTATTTAGTCACCTTCCTCCTGGCTTCCATCACCAAGAATGTTATTTACAAGTTAACATACATGTGAAGTTCAAATGCGGGGACACTGGCATAACTATAGCCCTGGTGATAATCACTGAGTACCTTTCCCTTATAGGATGTCACGGGAAGCTTGTCATGCTGGATTCTTAGCTTCTTGGCTGCAGTTTTGTAGCCACCCTAACCCTCCTGGTCTAAATAAAACTTGTCTTCCCTAGGGGGATTGTTATGAACTTGGGGATAGTTCTTTGGGGTCAACTCATCCCATGTGCATTCTAAGGCTTGAATTCAGAGCAAAAGCCTTTTGAACATGTATGGGGTTTCTCTCTGGTATGAAATTTTCTGTTTAATAAGACATCTTATTAAACTTTGAATTAAGACCTAAGACCTAAATTCCTAAGACCTTTGAATTAAGGTCTTAACTTTGAATTAAGACCTTCCCACAGTCCTTCCATATGTAAACTGTCTGCCATATGAATATATCTGTGATTACTAAGGCTTATGGACATAATGTAGGCTTTCCTGCTTGCCTTACATACACAAGGTTTCTTTCCAGTATGAATGTTCTTATAGGTAATAAGGAGTGAGAGGTAAGTGAATGCCTTCCAACAGTCCTTACATATATAAGGATTCTCTTCAGTGTGCTTAGTAACTTCTGAGTACAAAGTAAAGGTCTTCCCACAGTCCTTACATGAGTAAGGTTTCTCTCCTGCATGAATTTTCCTATGCACAGAACCCCCTGTGAAGGAAATAAAGGTCTTCATACATTCCTTATCCTCACATGAATAAGGTTTCTCTAAATGAATTTTCCTATGCATACTAATTATTGAGGTTTCCCCATATTCCTTGGATGAATAGTGTTTCTCTCCTGTATGAATTCTCCTATGTATAATCCGGTATGAAGATCGATCTAAGGCTCCCCGCATTCTTTACATGTCTACAGTTTCTCTCATGTGTGGATATTCAGATGATCACACTTGTGTGGCGGCTGACTCAAATTGTGTCGTGCTGCTAACATCCCTGGGACTTGTCCCATCTGAAGACTTCCTGCCTGTCTTAGAATCCCCACGGTGATGCAGGCACCACTGCTCACTTGATCGTGTCACAGTGCCCAGGATCAGAGGCATTCCACTGAGGCTGATTGCTTCCCTGGAGAACAGCAGAAGAGGATTCCAATTACGTCTTGATTTCTTGAGAGTCTCGATGTCAACAAAAATGTCGAATCCTGCAGGTTTGATGGCTAACATTTCCAACATGCAAATACAATTATCGACACATATATGGCTTTTCATGGAATGACCAAATATGTTTGCAAGAAGTTGATGCAAAATTGAGAGAAGTGTTGTCATTAACGTGTGTCCATTTTTTTTCTCAACTCAAAGAAGAACACATTAAGTGGAAATAATTTCTATACAGAAAAAGGAATCACCAGTTTCAAGCAAATAAAAATACACCCGAGTCTGGGTTTCGTCGTAGCTCAGTATGGAGCTTGGGATGAATGTATGAAGGCAAGGCTGCATTCCACAAAGCTGAGAACACAGGGACCATTGAAAACATAGAATCTAATTGAATTAATGTCAGGATCAATGAGGTTTGGGGTATTTTTTTATTTGTGCTTATTTGTTGGGGCAGTGTCACATGAAACAGTGCTCATAGATCACTCCAAGTGGGGCTGTGAGGACCATACTGGGTGTTAGGTATAGAACTTGGTTTACATCCCTGGTCAAAGCAGTGCACTTCCCACTACACTATTACTAGGGCCAACAAACCAGTTCTTGAGTTTGTACGCCCTGATTGGCTAGGGCTTCTATGACTGCTTCCGTATCAACAGAATCAAAGACCTTCTTTAAATCAATGAACGTTAGACAGAGCGACATCTTGAACTCCTGAGAAACTTCAATGAGCTTAGTAATCCTGTGGATATTGTCGATGGTACTGAATACTTTTCTGAACCTGGCTTGTTCACATGGTTGTCCTTTATCTAGTGTTCTGCTAATCCTATTCAGGATGACTCGAGTGAACAGTTTGTAGATGACAGACAATAGGCAGATTGGGCGATAATTGCCAATGTCGTGGATGTCTCCCGTCTTGTATAGTAGTACAGTCTCACTGGTTTTCCATTGGGATGGAACCTTGCATTCAGACAGGTAGCGTGTGAAGAGCCGAGACAGTGTATTGATGACTACTGATGGTAAGTTCTTCAGGTGTTCAGGTCTGATCTTGTCTGGGCCAGGTGCTCTTTGTTTCTTTACCAATGAGATGGCATGTTGAATTTCGGAAGGGAGAACATTGGGAACGATATATCCCTCATGTGGGATGTGATATGTGGACAAGTGGACGTGGTTATTAAAAAGATCTGAGTAGAAATCATGAATAATCTTCTCCACTGCCCTTCTGGAATATGTGATAGATCCATCAGAATGTCAGAGGGCAGTCATCTTGGTCTTGTATTTGGTGAAGGACAGGCGGCATTACAAATGCTTTTCCTGGCTTCTGCTGCATCTACCAGCACCGCTGATGTCCTGTCTTTGAGGTCATCCTTGATGACTTCTTTGCAATTTTTTGCCACCTCGGACATTTGCTTGTGGTTGCCTGAGGCATGTGCCAAGCCATGTTGGCGAATAAGTTCAAGAGTGTTCGAAGAAAGGCGGTTTTTTGTGGTTATCTCTCTCTTGGCATTCCTCGTTTAATCATGGAGGTGCTGAATCATTCGATTGTATTCCTAATCAATGTTTTCAATGATGGTATCTTACCATGTTGCTGCAACAGAGCCAAAGAGCTCCCAGTTGGTGGTCGTTTTGGGAGTTCTCTTCTTAAACTTTGCATTCTGTTCTCCGCGTTCTGTGAGGTAGAATTTTGCACGAAGGAGACGGTGGTCCAATACCATTTGGAATTTTGGGAAAACAGCAACATCGGTTAGGCAAAACCACCGATTGAATATGAAGTGGTCTATTTCATTGTGGAGCTGTCCACCGGGAGACTCCCATGTCCAACGTTTAGATTCAGCCTTTTGGAATTGAGTTACCATGGAAGGTCTTGGTTGACATGATGAACTCAGCAGTCTGTCATATATATATATATATATATATATATATATAGAGAGAGAGAGAGAGAGAGAGAGAGGGAGGGAGAGAGAGAGTGAAAGCACAGTGGGTAGGGCGTTTGCGTTTCAAGCGGCCAACATAGTGTACCCAAGTTCGATTCCTACACCCCTATCGGAGAGCTAGTCAAGCTACCCAGAGTATTCCATCTGCACAGCAAAGCCTGACAAGCTACCCGTGGCCTATTCCATATGCCAATCACAGTAGCAAGAAGTCTCAAAATGGAGACATTACTGGGCCCGCTCGAGCAAAATAGATGAACAACGGGAGGACAGTTTTTTTGACATATATATAATATATGGTGTATTTGTATTATACATAATGTATAACATATAAATTACATATATATGAAATTTATATCTATGTACATGTATGTACACATAAAAACCTAGAGTATATTCCGACCCTAAGAATGGAGGATAATAGGCAGCAAACCATTCCGGTCACTTTGGAGCCTTTGATGGCCTTTAAACAGATCTGAATCCTTTTTTATCATTGGGGTGACTACGAGATTGAATGGAACTTTGCTAATTCCAAAGAGAATTATTATTTTATTTTTCTGATAATATTGAACTGACAGGTGGGATCCAGGAACTTGACCAACCTTGTGAGTAATCACAGGAAAATGGAAGTGCCTGCTGGGATGTAGGGAGCCTGGGGAGTGCTGGCATGTGGGGAAATGACCCATAGTCCCAACATTTGTCAGACATTTGAATCAAGGAACCACTTCCATCCTTTCAAACGTCTTTCTACGGACAGTAATGTTCATTTAAACTGTTTCGAATGGGGGCCAAAGAGACAGGACAGCAGGGAAGACATTTCGCTTGCATTTCCTTTATTTATTTATTTATTTTTGAATAGGACAATACTTTATTTTCACAATCAAAGCAGAAAAGATGTCTTATGAGTAAAAGACAGGAAAGATATTCCATATTTTACAACATGAAAACATTTTTTATAATAATAATATACCCCCGAGAAGGTTGAATGCTGAGAATGAGAAAGTTTAGGTGTGACCATACAGATTAGTTCTTAATAAATTATATCTACATAATCATAACAATAACAAGTTATTAAAGGTTATTTAATTACAAAAATTATTTAAAATTTTTGTTTGAATCATTTTAATGCCTCTTGCCCCAGACAACTTTTTTAAAAACTTATGTACTGACATGACATAAATCTACAATGTTCTTTACAAATTCCATGCTTGTCATCAAAATAGTTTTTATCAAAGAACACTTGCATGTGCTACCTTAAGAGGGTTTACAGGAATAATGAAAATCATATTTATTTATGCCCAGACCAGCTAGAAATAGTAACTGCCATAAGGGAATGTTCAGTTGTAAGAATTTGAAGAGATTAGGTTGGTGATAGAATATTCTCAAGTGGGGCAATCAGGAGATTTTTCCCTCTGAAGGAGAATTTGATAAGGACTTTGAGAGCAGGGCAGGACTTAGACACAGAGGAAAAAGTGAATCCTGGAGCAACGGTAAATGTCTACAGGAGCATAAAGACAAACCATCACAGGCACATATCATAAGTAGGAGTTTAAGATGTTGAAAAACATCAGTAAAAGTTTTTACTCAAGAAAGTTCTGTGTAAATAAGCATATGAAAGTTTACTTCATCAGCAAACACAATTCCAAATCCCAATACACAAATGCTTTGTTTAATCCACCATATTTATTTGGCTAATCCAATGAAAATTCAAAGAAAGAAAATAGCTCTTTAGTTAAAACAGTTAAATATTTTGTGCAGGAAATATATAAAACCAGCTCAAACCAGGTTTTGTCATTAAGCATTCTCTTTTTTTTTTTTGCAGAGGATAAAAACTTTCTTTATTCCTTATTAACAGCATTGAGCTTGCTAATGTTTATTTTGATGGTCTAATGAAAAAGTTAGTGGATTACTTTTTTAATTTTTTTTAATTTTTTTATTAGTGAAACACCATGAGGTACAGTTATAGACTTACAAATTATTGTGGTTGTATTTCAGTTATACAATGATCAAGGAACCATCCCTCCACCAGCGCCCATCCTCCACCACAAGTCCCAGCATCCCTCATCCCATCATCCACACCATCCTTGCAGTACCTTTAACAGGGTCCCAGAGCACCACCAGGAGTAATCTCTGAGCATTTCTAGGTGTGACCCAAAAAGACGGCGTATTCCCATAACTGCAAACAGAAAAGCAGGTGAATGTGGGACTGTGTGACCGACCAAGCAAGTAGCTCCAGAGCAGAGAGGACAAAATAGGGGAAACACATGTCCTGGGATACAAGCCACCATAGCTGCTAGGGCGAAAACGGGGCCAGCACACCCTAGGGGACCGATGATGTGCATGAGGTCGGAATCTAGAGCACAGAGCCAAGAAGGCCTGGGCACCTCCAATGTGGCACAAAAATAAACAGGAAAGAAAATAAAGCAGCAGGATGGAGTAACAGAACAGAAGATCGGGCTGTGAACCCAATCTTCCCATATGGTCCCCCAAGCACTGCCAGGTGCAATGCCAGAGTGCAGGGCCAAGAATAATCCCCAGAATCACTGGGTGCAGCCCTCCAAATAAAACAAAATATCCAGATGCAAGTGTTCCACCCTCAGCACCCCATATGGTTCCTGAGATATGTCAGGAGTCATCCTTCAGTACTCTTTAAGCTGGGTGTGGTTGAAAAGCCAAATACAACACAACTGAAATAAACATAACCTCCATAAAGAAAGTATCGGGTCCTCTGACAAGGAGGCACAAAGCAGGATCCTTCCTGAAACAACTCAGAGAAATTTGACCCAAGAAGACCGAGCACTTCTGTCACTGCATCACCTTGTCACTCTCCTCCCACCTAGGGATGGGTATCCGATGGCATGTCACCAACTTCTCCTGCCTCTGATTTTCCCAAGGATCAGAGACATGAAAGAGGAGTTAGAGCAGTGAGCACTGGAGAGGAGCACAATCCCCAGCCATGGCCAGCCACACCCTTGGGCACTGGCTCACAGACCCACCTGGGGGACACTGCTTAATGCTTCTGTCTCCCAAGAAGAAGCAAAATGGGTTGGCATCTGTGCTGCCTTCCGCAACACAAGCTCTGGGCATGGTTACAAAGGGGAAAACTCAGCCTTATCTTGGCCTGAGGACTCCTCCCTGGGTCCTACAGAAGGCTCTCACAGGCACAGACAGAGGCTGACTCAGAGGTCAGATCACGTGCATCAGCGCCCCCTGAAGGTTGGCAGCAGGGCTGCCCCCACAACCATACCCCAGAATGTGGCTCTATCACTGGTCCAGCACTTCTCCTCTTAAAAAAAAACCCACTTTACACACACACACACACACACACACACACACACACACACACACCCCTTACCCCCATTACTCACCTCAATAAACAGGGGTCTAGACAGGGCTTTTTCAACTTGATGTGAAGAAGCAGAAATTCCTGTTCCGGCAGACAGTAAAGCTAGCGAGATGCTTGCCTTGTTGACAACAGTCAATCCTCTGCATCCCTACACATCCCCAATGTCCCCCAGAGACTCCAGGAAAAATACTTGAGTCAGGAGCCAGAGTAAGCCCTCAGGGTATCTTCGGGCATGCAGAGCCACCCATTCTCCACACCAAAAATAGCCCCAAAAGGAAACTAAAACCCCTGTCACCTGTGGATCCACTGCTCCGGATCGCCCCATCATACCAGGGAAGCCAGTGAAAAAGCCGGACAGTAACAGGGTCTCTTGGAATTGCGGGAGCTGTGACTCTGCCCAAAGTGAATCTGGAGATTTTACTGCAGCGAATCTGGGGCCAAGGTCCCAACGTAGGCCAGCTGGAGGTCAGAACGGCCAAGCCCCTGCCCTCGGCAGGACCCTCACCCCCAAGGTCCACAGCCCCCTTGCTCAGCCCCGTAGCCACCCACCACTGCTCCATTGCAGAGCTGGAGGCGATTGTGGCCACAGGAGCCCCCAGGGATCACTCACTCACATCCTCCTCCCTTGACCTCGTCAAAGATCCACCGCACCTCAGGAACCACATGATATCAGGGAACAAGTGAAAAACAGGTGCAAAAGTGCCCCCCCAAGCTGCCGAGGACCCGCAGCTCAGTGTGGACACGGGGAACTGCCAGACGCTCATGGGAGATAGTCCCCATTCTGCCACAAAGTTGGCCTTTAAAGCCCCACTTTCTCACAGGAGCCCTACTCTGTCCTTTACCCACGTGAACAATAAAATTGACCCAGTCTCCAGGAACAGAAGCACCATGAAGTGCTTCTTGTGATGTCACTTCTGTTTCCGCAAGCAGCCTTAAAGAGCCAGACTGCAGATGTGGAGAGAACTATTATGCCCACCAAGGTGAATCTGCAGCAACAGGGGGATGGGCTCACATTAAGGGGTGGAGAGGCAGCTGCTGTACTGGCAGGTCACACAGTGGAGGGCTAGTGACAGGTAAGAAGTCCTACTGGGCAGAAACGAGCCAATGCTCTCACTCACAGTCCATAAGGAAAAAAGCAAAGGTGGTTCATTCAAAGTCAAAGAGACAGAGAGGGAGCAAGTAGGGCACGGAACAATGACCTTCTCCAGGAAATCATCAATCAAGGTAGGGTGAAAGCAGTGACTTGAAGCCAGGACAAGAGCAGAGAGAAATTGGCCTAGTATCAGCCCAGAGAGCTGGAGAGACGCTGGAACAGGAGCAAAGGCTTGTAAGAACATCAGAGAACACTGTCCACTCAATGGTCTACGATTGTCAACACGCGAGCAGTGAACACTCATCTACAAGGAAAACCCAGGAGGCAGTTTCCAAACCCTGAGTTGGGCTAGAGAGATAACACAGCAGGAAGGATGTTTGTCTTGCATGCGGACTACCTGGTTTGATTCCCAGCATCCCATAGGGTCCCGTGAGCACTGTCAGGAGTAACTCCTGAGTGCAGAGACAGGAGTAACACCTTTTCATTGCCAGGTGTGACCCAAAAAGAAAAAAAATAGACTCTGAGCAACTCTGAATGTGGTACACAAGCCAAAACAAAACAATCATACTGAAAAAGTGTCATTTGCAAATCCCAGCCTCCAGCAGGGATCAAACCACCAAGTGGCCCTGCCATATCATGACAGTCAAAGGCCAGAAAACAAAAGGGGGGCTGGGTTCCTGCCGTTTGAAGTGAAACTGAAGGTTCTACATGAGTGAGTGATGCCAGGGCCAAATTCTCTGGAACAGGGCAGAGCAAAGTCCCATGCTGTAAGGGTCGGGACCGCCAAGCCCTGCCCTCTGCATGTCCCGCATGCCCCAAGTTTAGCCTCTGTGCTCAGCCCCACGCCCACCTGCTGCTGACCATTCATGGAGCTGGAGGTGATGGTGGCCAAAGGGGACCCCCACTATCACCCACACACTGCAAACTCTGCAACCCCTAAAGCCTCTGGGTTCCCGTAAAGCATCCCTCATGCCTCAGGAAATGGTTGATATAAGAAATGAGAGAAAAACAAGCACAAAAGCCCCCCCCCCCAAGCTGGAACGACCCTGGCGCTTACAGGGCAGAGAATGAGAGGCACTGGGCGCTCACAGACCGTCACTCTCATTCTGACAAAAAAAAATAGATCTTCACAGCCCCCCTTCCACGAAAGGCCGCCATTTCCTCCTATACCACCAGACCAATGGTGGCCTAATCAGGCAACCACAATGGGAAGAGAAAAAATACCTGAAGGTCTCTGGCCTGGGATGCCCCTTCTACTTCTTCCTGAACCTGAGCCTTAAAGGGCCATGTTCCAGATGCACAGACCCTTTTCGCGCACCCAGGTTAATCTGTGCTTCAAAGGAGATGGACTGGATAAAGGTGTAGAGAGTTGGCTGTGAAGAGTGGTGGGTCAGACAGTTGGGGGCTGGGGATAAGAAGGCCTCTGATCCTGTACTGGTCAGTCAAACAATGACCAAATGCTCTCACACACAGTCCATCAGAAAAAATTCAGCTGCGGTGATTCAAGGTAAAACAGGAAGGTTGGTACAATTCACCGGATGCTGAGTATATTGGGAAAATAATCAAGATGGGCTGAAAGCAGTGACTGCAGAGCCAGCCCTGGAGATGCAGAGAGGAACTGACCTAGCAGCAGCCCAGAGAGCTGGACAGACACTGGAAGAGGAGCAGAGGCTGGTAAAAACATCAGAGAAAACTGTCTGGTCAACTCACTACCCCTTGAAAACACCAAACCAGGGCACTCTTGCCTACAAGGAAAACCGTTTCAGAAGCACAATTTTAAATCCAGACCATGGGGCAAGAGGTTAGTACAGTGTTCAACCCTCAGAATTCCAAATTTCAAATGTCCCCTGAGCACCTCGAAGTGCAAAGCCAGGAGTAGGTCCTGAGAACTGCCAGGCTGCACCAAAATCATATATTCCGACCCTAAAAATGGGGCTAATGGGCAGCAAGTGATTTCAGTCACCTTGTAGCCTTTTTTGTCCTTTAAGCAGATCTGAATCCTTTCTATCATTCTGGTGACTACTACATTGAGGGGAATTTGCTAATTCTAAATACAATTAATTTTTTCTGTAATATTATTGAACTTGGGGGGGGGTCCAGGAACGTGACCAACCTTGTAAGTAACCATAGGTAAATGGAACAGCCTGCTGGGATGTGGGGAGCTGAACCATATTCCCGTCATTTGATTCAAGGGGCCCCGTCCATCCTTTCCTGTCTTTTTAAACACAGGAATGTTCATTTAAATTGTTTCCAATAGGGTTCAAAGAGGAGGTACAACAGACAGGACATTTGCTTTGCACCAGGTTTAACAGGGTTCCTGGAGTACCACCAGGAGTAATCTCTTGTGGGAAGCCAAGATCCCTCTCATAGACCCTGGCCGTGGTTCCCATGCTAAGAACTGTTTGGGACAGACATTGGTGACAGTTTCCCAGGACTTCCTGATCTCAGTGAGTGCCTGATCTATAGCAAGCAACATCAGAGTGACAGCTTATTTGGCCTTATCTATAGTAACCTCCAGGATACATCTACTCCCTAAGACCCTTTGATATACAAATGTAAAGCTCAGGACTCACCTTCTGTCACAAGACCCTTTGATGTGTAAATGTTTACCTTGAATGTTAGGTAAAGCTCTTGTTGCTGACCTTACCATATATGGTTATACTACTTCTGCTGGAGCTATAGCACAGTGGGTAGGGCGTTCACCTTACAAGTGGCCAACATGGCCGACCCGAGTCCGATTCCTCCGCCCCTCTCAGAGAGCCCGGCAAGCTACCGAGAGTATTCGATATGTCAGACACAGTAACAACAAAGTCTCCAATGGAGACGTTACTGGGCCCGCTCGAGTAAATCGACGATCAACGGGAGGGCCTTTACCTTTTACCTTTTACTTCTGCTCCTGACTGAGCTGCCGGACCCTATATAAACAGCCTGTATCCCTCAATAAAGTGCTGTCCCTTTTTCTGTTTCTAAACTGTACTCTGTCTCTTGTGTCTTGTGTTCATTTGGTCGGTCCTTCCCTGCACCTACGGATCCTAGGACCACCTCCGCAGGACGGAGAGTGGTTATCGGGGCCCCCTGCAATCTCTGAGTATTTCAGGATATGACCCAAAAATAAGGGAAAAACAAAGTTTAAAATTTAAAAACAAACTGTATTCATGGCACTCCATTAAACAACCTTGCCAGGGCCATTTAACTAAGACAACACTTTCTGAAACATGTATCCTTTATACTTACACAACACTAACCAGTACCTGAACACATGGGAGCAAGAGATGGCATGGGGGAAGGAGCTGGTCATACATAGCCCACCTGGACTCCAACCACGGTACCCCATAATGATCCTGAGTCCCCCAGGTATGGATGACTGAGCTGAGAGAGATGAGTAGGACTCAGCTGGCTGTGGCTATAAAGAACAGGTATGAGCAGGCCCTGAAGAACGAAGGTGTGGCTGTTTCTCTTCCATTATCCCCCAAACAAGGGCCTCAAAACCAAGTCACAGGGGCTGGAGCAATAATCCAGGGGGAGGACTTTTTCCTTGCATGGCACCAACCCAGTTTCATTCCCTACCATCCCAGATGGTCCACAGGCACCACAAGGAGTAATTACTGATTGTGGAGGCAGGAGTAACCCCTGAGCATCACTGGGTATGAACCAAAAAGCAAAAAAAAAAGTCTAGACATAATCACAACAAAGAATAAGACAGGAGTGAGTCTTGACAGCCCTGAGCGAAGGGGATATTTTTTGCCTTTTAATTCACATTCCTCCTGGCTTTCACCAGAAAATCCAAAAGAGTACATGTTTACACATCAAGTTTAAATTGTGGAACCGTGGCATAGACTTTCCCGTGTAGACTGACAACACAGAAAGTTTGTTACACACTAACGGATTATTTCCTTCCTGGCTGCACTTTTGTAGCACAGCATCCCATGGTACAAAGAAAACAGACTTTACCAAAGGGGCCTGTTTTGACATTAAAAATTGTTATTACGGCATTGAGTTATCTAATATGAATTTTATGATGTTTCCTAAGACCAGAAGCAAACACAAAGGCCTTCCCACATTCTTGACATATATAAGACTTCACCCCAGTGTGAACTGCCCTATGCACATATATGCCGGAGGCCTGACGGAAGGCCTTCCCACACTCCTTACAAACATAAGGTCTCTCTCCAGTGTGAATGCTTATATGCCGAATAAGGCTTGCGGATTCAACAAATGCCTTTCCACATACCTTACATCCATAAGGCTTCTCTCCAGTGTGTTTTCTCATATGACAAGTAAGTTTTGAAGGAAAAAGAAAGACCTTCCCACATACCTTACATTCAAAAGGTTTCTCTCCAATGTGAATATGATGAGTAAGGCTTGAGGAATAAACAAAGGTCTTCCCACATTCCTTACAAACAAAAGGTCTCTATCCAGTGTGAATTTTCATATGGCAGGTAAGTCTTGAGTATACAACAAAGGCCTTTCTACATATCTTACATCCATAAGGCTTCTCTCCATTGTGAATTCTCATATGCCGAGTAAGGCTTGAGGACACAACAAAGGCCTTTCCACACACCTTACATCAATAAGGCTTCTCTCCAGTGTGTTTTCTCATATGACAAGTAAGTTTTGAGGGATAATAAAAGGCCTTCCCACATACCTTACATCCAAAAAGCTTCTATCTTTTGTGAACTCTTATATGCCGAATAAGGTGTTAGGAATAACTAAAGGCCTTCCCGCATCCGTTACATATATGAGGCCCCTCTTCAGTATAACTTTTCATATGCCCAGTAAGGGTTGAGGATCGAGTGAAGGCCTTTCCATGTGCCTTATATTTATGTGGTTTCTCTCCAGTATGAATTTTCCTGTGTCTAGAAAGGTATGAAGAGTAACCAAATACCTTCCCATATTGGTCACACGAATATGCTTTCTGTTCAGTATGAATTCTCCGATGTTTTAAGAGGTCTGAGGGTCCAGTGAAGGCCTTCACACAGTCCTTACATGTATGTGGTTTCCCTCCAGTGGGGATATTCATGTTATCCCATTGGGGTGATGCCGGATTCAAACCAGTCCCTTGCTGCTGACACTCCTGGGAATTCTGTCCACTGTGGGTTTCTAAGGGAACATCACGGTCCTGGGAACATGGGGAAGCTCCCCCACATTCCTTACTCTTGGACAGGGTCAATCCATGGTGACTTTGCTTGTGGGCCTTTCGGTGTGAAAGACTCACTCTAAACAGTGCTCCTCTCCCACATTCAAGGGTCTGCCCCAATGTTGGGGTTTGTAGACTGAGAATAGCTGACTGTGTGAACCTTTTCCCAGGGGAGGGATTCTTCAGAGTGAGGTTGCTCTCTCCATTCTGATCACCTTCAGAGGCCATCCTGCCTGCCTTGGCATCCCCGTGTGGCTGAGGGCATAAATGCACACTCGAGACTTTTTCACAGTGTGAAGGGTCAGAGACATTCCACTCGGGCTGGCTGCTTTCCTGTAGAACAGCAGAGGATTCCAATTATCATTCTATGCCTTAAGAGTCTCCATGTTAACTGAAATTGATACCTGCAGATTGGTTTCTAACATTTGCACCAAAACAATGCAATTCCCGACCGGTGGATGGCATTACCATGGACTAACCTAATGTTTCTGTAAGAAACACATGGGAAATTGATGAATGCCGGGCCATTAATTTGTTAAATCAAATGAAAAATCACAGCATTTACATGAAACACAATACAATTTTGTTTAGGATTTGAGCAGAGATGTCAGCACCCAGTCAAGATAAGGGTCCTGGACCTCAAACATCACACTATGAATCTGTTCCTGGCCATTCCTGGCCCCACACTTTAAAAATAACATGCTGGTCCACTGACATTTTCCCTTAGTATTATAATATTGATTCCAAACTTGCAAATCTTACCATATCACTCATACTCGCTGACTGAGTTCCCAAATCCTGAAGCCGTGCTTTGAGTTCTGAAATCAAACACAATACACAATGTAAGAAGTCTTCGAATGAAACATACTTAATCAGGCAGTACAGCTTGAGGAAATCTCTATGGTCCTCACAGTCCAAAGTATCCCACAGAACAGGGAAGATCCCGGGGAGGATTGCTGTGAAAAGGTTGGCAATCCCACAAGATGTATTTTTTTCTTTTTAGTTTGGTGAACATACGCAGTGATGCTCAGGAAACTATATGGGATGCTGGTTATTGATCCAGGTGGACAGTGTGCAGGACAGCACATTTCCTGCATTACTATCACTCAGAGCCAAATAGCTTAATTATGGCCTCACTTATTAACTAAGCATAAAAACGCAAAAAAAATTATTGAAGATACAGTGGTATTATAGGCTGTACAGACAGCTGGTAAGGGAAAGACAGGAGGACCAAGGAGTGAGAATTTCATGGACTGCCAGAAGAGGAAAAATAATGTCAAAGCCAAGAAAGTAAAACACAAGATTATTACACCACAATTCTTGGGAGCGAAGGGCAGCGTGAATGTAGCACAGATGCCTGGATCCAGGAACCCAAGGATATCAGGGTCAGCAGCGCATTTCACATGTGCTCAGGGCACCCACACACTGCCCCGGTCCTGAGCCAGGGAGGGTTCTCAGACACTCACCTGCATGCATGCCTCTCCTCCCCGGCCTCAGGGTTCCTCCTTCCAGCCAGGAGATCACCGCAGGCTTCACCCCAGAATACCCTGAAAGTCACAGAGATAGAGCATGGAATAGTGACAAGGAAAACGTGACAAGGAAACCCCATGTGTCCATATAAAATGGAGTCAATTACTGGAAAGGCATGAACAGAATCTGCACTTCTAAAATGCTCCAGATTTGGAGTTATCCAAGAGCTAAGATTCAGGACTTAATTTAAGAGTGAAATATGGGGCCCCAGAAAACACCACAAATAGTATAGCCCGGGTCTTAAAGGGCCAACAGGGGTTTGATCACAGCACAGCACGTAGTATTTTTTTCTCCAGTTTGGGATCCTCAGCTGGGGATGTTCAAGGCTTCTCCCTGACTGAGTACTCAGAAATCACCTTTGATGTTGCTTGAGGACCACATGGGATGGTAATAATAGAACGCATGTCCAGAACTTGCAAGACAAGCAATGTGCCCGCTGTACTCTCACTCTAGTCTTGGCATCACATGCAATGTACTGAGCCTGCGTGAACTGATGCCTCAGTGCAGCAAGCCCCAAAGCTTAACAAATCCAAAAATGGCCAAAGACGACGAAAGCACCAAATTGGTTTTAAAAATAAACATAAAAGGATGCAGAAAGACGGCACAGTATGTCAGGAACGGGCCTTCCTCAAGGTCAATTAAAGTTTGATCCTGACATTCAGTAGGGTCTCTCAAGCCATCAGATGTGAACCGTGACTGCATAATCCAGAGGCAAATCCTGACTCCTGATGAACCAAGAACCACTGGAAATGACCACGAGCACTGAAATGGAGCAATATCAGATGGGCTGAGGCCCTAAGAAATAAATGAGCTATGTTGGGATCGATATTACAGCAGGCAGGACACGGACACTGCACACACGTACAGGATTGATCCCCAGCACCACACAATGTCCCGGACCACAACCAGGATGAATAACTGAATACTCAGTCAGAAATAACCCCTATGTATTTGTAAGTATAAACCCAAACCAAATCAAAACAAAATAAAAGGGAATGCCCTGCCACAGAGGCAGGGTGGACAGGGGGGTGGGGGGTGGGAGGAACACTGGGATTAGTGGTGGTGGAGAAAGGGCACTGGTGGAGGGATGGGTACTTTATCACTGTATAACTGAAAGCTAAGCACAAAATTTTTAAGTCTACAACTGTTTCTCATGGTGTTTCAATAATAAAAATTGTAAAAAATTAAAGAAAAAGAATACATATAAAAATAAATTAACTGAAGTTGTAGGCCTGATGCAATAGTACCGGGATTAAGACAGCAACCTTTTAAGCTGCCAAGTGTGTTCAATCCTCAGAATCCCATGGCCCCTGAGCACCCCCGGGAGTGATCCCTCAGCACAGAGACAAGAGGATTCAGGTTGTGCCTGAAATAAAAGCAAAACTAAAACAAATACTAGAAATTATATGTAGTACAAGAAGTGATCAGAGAACTCAGCACTGGCAGGAACCAGGAAGTTTTTAGAGAGACTTGAGCGATGGTACAACACGTGGGGAGCTTGCCATGCACGGGGCTAACCTGAGTTGAACCCCAGCACTCCAGACTCATGCAAACCCACAGAGAGTGATTCCTATGGACATAGCTTAGAGTAAGCTCCGAGCATCGCTAGGTGAGCACCAACAAGAAAACCAGGGAAGGAGCTAGATAAACAGCTACTGCATGGCTGTCTTCGCCAGGACAGTCACAGCTACTGTTGGACATACAGTCACAGCCCGGCATAGGGAGCCAACACGGGCCTGCCCAGACAAGGTTGGCCCCGCACTGCTCTCAACAATGGCCCACAGGTTCTGGTAGGTCTCCAGCATCACGTCCTTGTAGAGTTTTCTTTGAGAGGCATTCAAGCACGTCCACTCCCCTGGGGTGAAGATCACAGCCACGTCGTGGAAGGTCACCGTGTCCTAAACCAGCATACAAACGGGGCAGAAGTCAGGGTCTGTCACCACCCTGCTCCCTGGGCTGTGAGGCCAGGACCCCAGGGCCCTAGAGGGGCTCAGTGTCTGTCCACTCTGGAGGAACCAGCCTCCACCCGAACTCTGGCAGATGGGTCCCAACTTCTAAGACAGCTGCATCTATGAAAATGTGAGGATGCTCTACTAGAAGGTTCCTGAAGGTGGCAGACTTGCTCCTGATGCCAGGGAATTCCAGCACTGCTCCTATGAGCACCGCAGAGTTTACTCTCTGAGCACACAATCAGTGGGACCCAAATGAGTGACCCTGCTTTCAGCTCAAAACACTAAACATACACCCCTTGTATCCCACAGTCACTTGAGCTGCAAGGGCACAAACAGGTCCAGCACAGCTGGGGACCCATGATGCACATCAGGCACAGAACCAAGAGGAAGCCCTGAGCATCTCCCCTGTGGCACAAAAATAAATACGAAAAGAAACAAAGCAGCATGACTGTGTAACACGACAGTGGGTGGTGCTGGTGATCACCACCATCTCATAGGGTCCCCTAAGCAGTGCCAGGTACAATGGCAGAGTGTATAGCCAAGAGTATAATCCCCAGAATCACTGTGTGTTGCTCCAAAAACAAAACAAAATACCCAGACACCAGCCTTTGATGTCCAGCACCCCAAATGGTCCCTAAGACATGTCAGGAGCCATCCTTGAGCACCAGTAATCTTTGAGCTGTTGTGGTCCAAAAGCCAAATACAACAAAACTGACACAAACGTGGCCTCATACTGCAGAGTTAGGTGCCCTCACAAGGCGGCAGGAACTTTCCTGAAGCAAGTCAGAGACAGAAAGCCCAGTAAGCCTGACGCTCCTGTCACTGCTTCACCTCATCTTGTCACTCCTTCCTGGGGTCGGTGTGTTTGATGGCATTTCACCATCTTCTCCTGCTCTAGTTTTCCCGAGGATCAGAGAACTGGAGGAGAAGTCAGAATTGTGAGCACTGGACAGGAGCAAAATCCCCAAGTTCTGACCAGCCACACCCTGGGGCACTGGCTCACAGACCCCCCTGGGGGACACTTGTCAGATGTTTCTTTCTCCCCAGCAGAAGCCAGATGGGTTGGCATCTGTGGTGCCTTTCACGACACAAGTTCTGGGCTTGGCTACAAGAGAGAAAAGTTGGCCCTGCCTTGGTCTGGGGACTCCTCCCGGATCCCACAGCAGGTTCTCACAGGCCAAGTCAGGAAAGACTGAGGCCAGGAAATCACGTGCATCAGCGCCCCGTTCCGGCCACCAGTGGGGCTGCCCCCCCCCCCCCCCCCCGTGATAGAGTCACATTCTGGACTATGATTGCCTGGGAAAGCTCCTCTTTTCTAAAACAAAAACAAACAAACAAACAACAACAAACAAACAAGGGCTTGAATGGTAGAACAGTGGGTAGGATAGTTTGCTTTGCAAGTGGTTGACTTGGGTTCGATTCCCAGCATCCCATATGGTCCCATGACGACCATAGAAGTAATTGTTCAGAGGTGAACCAGGAGTAACCCCTTGCATCGCCAGGTGTGACACAAAAAGTAAATATTTTTTTTAAAAAGTGTCTACAGACATACAGTTTTACCAGCAATACACAAAGACACGAACCCACAAGTGTACACACACACACACACACACACACACACACACACACCTTTTACCCCCAGTACTCACCTCGATAGACAGCGGTCAAGGCAGGACTTTGCAACTTGATGTGAGGAAGCAGATATTCCTATTTCAACATACAGTAAACCTGTTAGGATGCTTGTGTTGCTGACACTAATAAATCCTCTGCATCCCCAGGGCCCCAGAGCACTGCCAGGAATAAAATCTGAGGCCAGAGCCAGAGAAAACCCTCAGGGTATCTCTGGGAATGCAGAGCCCCCCATTCTTCACGCCAAAAATAGCCCCAAAAGGAAAGTGTCACTGGGAAACCCCAGCCAACTGCAGATCCACTACCTCTGCCTGACGCTGGAGGGCAGGAATAAAAAAGTTGGACAGCAACAGGGTCTCAGACTTTGGGGGAGATGGGGATGATGTAGGCAGGTAGATAGGGAAAGGCTCTCTGCAATGAAACAAAGTCTCATAGAAGAAGAATTCTAGGACCAACCTACCCTGTGGACACAGAGAATAAAGACTTGATAAGACCACCCCCAGACCCTGAAGATATGGGCCTCCTCCCCATGAAATTCCTCCTTCCCGAAAACCCCCTTTCAATCCGGTTAACTCCAGCGACCCAGCCCCAAGGAGATTCCAGGACACTCCAAATCAGATGATTCTCGAACCCCCTCTCAATCCGGTTAACTCCAGTGACCCAGCCCCAAGGAGATTCCAGAACATTCTGAGTCAGAAGGATCTATAAGAGCCAGCTCGAGAGCCCACTTGGGGGTCTCTCCACCCTCGGAGAAGCCCGCGTTCCCTCTGATGCGTTACTCTCTCTCTCTCTTACTATCTGCTTATCCCTTTCTCTCCCTCTCCAAAAGCCTCCAAATAAAATCTGTTACTTCACTGCTCGTCTACTCCTGAAATTCTTTTCTGCGAGCGAGACAAGAACCCCAGAAACCTCGGGTAAGGCTTGGGACTGATCTCTCCTTTCCTGCAAAGAGCGAATTCTCGCCCCAACTTGAGTCCGTGGCTCTCCGAGCAATCGGGTGGCGGTGATTAACTCCCGTGCGGAGAAGATCAAGCGGACTTCACGTGTGGTTGACGGCCACCTTGTGGGGCTGGCGGGGCTTAGGCCCGTGCCGAGCAGCTGCTCACTGCAGACTTTACCGGTCCTAGCCTACCCAGGGTCCCGCGAGACAGAGGCGGGTGGGGAGAAAGTGACTGTCTTTCTCCTCCCCACTTCACATAAGTCACCCGTGGGGCCCACAGACATCAGATGGCGACTACGAAGGGACAGATGCAGTGAAGAAATCCACAAGGAAGGAGGTAATCTGTGGAAAATCTGTTGTGGAAGTATGCTCCCTTGGAAATCTCTAGTGGGGAAGGGGGAGGAATGTGATAACCTCTGTGTGAATGTGTGTGTGCATGAGCACCCTGATAGGTCCTCCTATCAGGCGTGATTTTGTAGCTCCACGACCTGGCACTCTTAAAGTCCCTCTAAAGTCACGGAGCTCGAGTGGGCTGCTTGCGATTCCACGGAGAACATACGGTCAATGGTGGCACTGGCATAGATGCCGGTCGCAAGTCACAATGCTGAACCACTAAGGCTAAATTCTCCAAAGGCCAGGCATGCATCTGAATGGTCTCTGCAAAGAGGCACCCCTCCTTTGTCTGTCTTGCGTCACCGTCCACTATGGGAGGAATGGGAGGAAAGCCCAATAGTGTGAAGATTCTGGGAAACTAAAGCAGATCAATTTCCAGACTGAAAATCTCTCCAGTCTAACTAGAAAATCCTTTTCCCCAGCCTAACTAGAAAATCAGCTAGAGGTCATTTGAAATGCTAATGAAGGCAGTCCAGAGGTAAGGCAGAAAGAAAAAAAAAAGGGTAACAGGCAGGTAAGAAGCCTGAGAAAAGCAGAGAACCAGCAAGAAGCAGGGAAGATGTAACAAGCTAAGAAAAGGCAGAACTTTTTCAAGGAGCAGAGTTTTAAGACCACAGCACTAGGTTAGGCTCGGGCACACAGCTGTGGCTCTGCCCGATGCCAGGCCCGCCCAGGGACGCCTGCGGTGGAAGCAGAGGCCATTGGTGGACACGGTCCAAATCCAATGAGCCTCTGAGTGAAGGCCTATCCACGCGGGGTTAGAGTCCCCTTGGGAGAAGCCAAAGTGGAGGCCTATCCACGAGGGGTTAGAGTCCCCTTGGGAGAAGCCAAAGTGGAGGCATATCCACGAGGAGTTAGAGTTCCCTTGGGATAGACCTGGGAAAAGTTCTGCTTGAGAACCATTCTGTCTTAGGTTTTTCTGTTCCATAGGTCGTTGCTGGTAATCAGAGACATGGGCAACTCAACTTCAATACCTAAAGATTCCCCTCTGGGTTGCTTATTAAGACATTGGAAGAGCTTCCATTTAGGTAGTTTAAATAAGGAACGTCTTGTCAACCTCTGTAACATCACATGGCCTGAATATAAGCTAGAGCATGGGAAAACATGGTCAGTAAATGGCAGTTTGCATTACCAGACCATTTCACAGTTAGATCGTTTCTGCAAAAAGGAAAAGAAGTGAGATGAAATTCCTTATATCCAGGCCTTCATGGCACTATATGAGGATTCAGAGAAAAGGGAAAGCTGTCGCATCTGCTACGTGCATGTTTCAGAAGTAAGAGAGCCAGAATCAGACTCTATAGATGATATTCTAATGTTGAACTCCCCAGGAACTGCCCCAAAGGCGCCCCCACCTCCATTCTCAACTGTGCCTCTATCTCCATTTCCACCTCTGCCTGCTGGTCTGGCTGGGGCGGCCTCTAATGAGTTACCTCCCTCACCGGAATCACCACCAATGTGGTCTAGTTCCAGGTTTCCTGGTCTGGCAGCCCAGGAGCAATCCACACAAGAAAAGAAAGGTTTAGAGAAAAGTGCTAGCGGGTTAGCTCGCCGTGATCATAGAACAGTTCAGGAGAGTAGCCCCCCTTCAGATGAAGGGGCTAGTGCAGAGGAGTGTGCTAGCAAAGGAGCTTGCTGCCAGCCCAAAGCAGCTCATGCAACTCAGGCATGCCCCTCCCTGTCAGAAGCAAGTCCAGCAGGGTGCACCTGGAGCGGTGCTTGCTATCATCCCAAACCTGACCCCAGTCCTGTTAGGCTGGCCCAAATGTTTCCCCTAAGGGAAGTGCCTAACGGAGAAGCAGGCATAGTGAAGGTTCATGTGCCTTTCTCAATGAGTGACCTTCACCGATGCAAACAACAGCTGGGGAGATTTTGGGAAGATCCTTCAAAGTTCACAGAGGAATTTCAGGCCCTAATTTATTCTTATGAGCTCACCTGGGATGACATACAAGTAATTCTATCCAATTGTTGCACCCCAGATGAAAAGGGACAGATTATAACAGCTGCACAGGCCTATGCAGATGAGCTCCGGGCTAATGACCCTGATTACCCTGTGGGTTTAACAGCAGTTCCCTTAACAGACCCAGAATGGGATTATCAAACTAGGGGAGGCAAGAAAAGGCAAGACCACATGATTAACTATCTAATATCCGGCATGAAGAAGTGTGTCGTTAAGGCTGTGAACTATGACAAGGTAAAGGCAATTATGCAGGAGAGAAATGAAAATCCCTACCAATTCCAGGGGAGGCTGATAGAAACAATGAGAAAGTATACGAACATAGATCCCCAATATGAGGCAGGAAAAGTCCTGATAGCCTCTTACTTTATAAGTCAGTGTGCCCCTGACATAAGGAGGAAGCTTCAAAAGTCAGCCATGGGACCCCCGACCACTCTAAGTCAGCTTCTTGAAATCGCTTCCAGCGTATATAACAATCGAGAACAGGTAGAGAAGGCCGAGAAAGTCCAGAGAGATCGGTTAAAACGACGAGATCAGGCTCAGCTGATAGCAGTTGCTATCGATAAAGTCCTGAGACCTCAAAGTAACCCTAGAGGCAGGTCCTCAGCTGGAAGATCCTAGATGAGCCCGTCTGAAGGGGAGTGCCTCAACTGTGGAAAAGTGGGACATCAGAAATGGCAATGTCCAGATCTACAACCACCGCACGGGCCGTGCCATAACTGCAAGCAGGAGGGCCACTGGAAAAGGAATTGTCCTCAGCTCCAGAAAGGGCTGCGGCCAGCTCCTGCTCTAGAGGCCCCAGTGCAGGAAGACTGAAGAAGCCCGAGGTCATCACTGGCTCCTGACTCCAACTTGGTGATAACAAAAGCTGAGCCTCGGGTTACCTTTGACGTAGCAGGTAGGGATATCGACTTTTTGGTCGATACAGGAGCCACCTACTCTGTCCTTTGCCAATCTCCAGGACCACTCTCGGCCAACTCCTGTGTAATAATAGGGGTAGGAGGTGTCCCTGTGAAAAGGGTATTTACTCAACCATTGAGCTGCAGCTATGGAGATATTGTCTTTACTCATGCCTTCCTAATTGTCCCAGAGTGCCCAACCCCCCTATTAGGAAGAGACATAATGCAGGTTTTAGGAAGCACCCTTCAGCTCTTCCCCTCGAGGGAAAGGATCTTTATAGCGATTTTATTGGATAACTCTGACACAGACCTCCCAGGCATTCCCCTTGAGATTAGAAGCGCTGTAAACCCTGTGGTATGGGATCAAGGAATGCCTGGAAGAGCCTTAAGAGCATCTCCAGTAAAGATTAGCCTCAAGGAAAATGCAGGTTACCCACATAAGTGTCAATATTCAATTAAACCTGAAGCCAGAAAAGGGCTACAGCTGCTGGTAGAGAAGTTCTTAAAATATGGACTGATAGTGCCTTGCCAGTCACCTTGTGATACTCCAATCCTTTCCGTAAAGAAGTCAAATGGTGAATACAGACTAGTACAGGACCTCAGAGCTGTTAACGAAGCAGTGGTTCCAATCCACCCTATTGTGCCCAATCCATATAACATCCTAAATCAGGTCCCTGGTAACTCTGCCTGGTTCACAGTACTGGATCTAAAAGATGCATTCTTTTGCATTCCCCTGCATCCTGATTCTCAGTTCCTCTTTGCCTTCGAATGGACTGACCCTAATTCTAATGAAACACAGCAATATACCTGGCCTGTTCTTCCTCAAGGCTTTAGAGACAGCCCCCACATTTTGGGGAATGCACTGGGTAAAGAACTCAGAGAGTTACAGCTAAAGGATGGAGCTGTCATACAGTATGTGGATGATATTCTTATTTGCAGTCCAACAAGGGAAGCCTCCATTAGCCATACAATCCAAGTATTAAACTTCTTGGGGGAAAGAGGATATAAGGTCTCCCCCTCTAAGGCGCAGATTGTCAAGCAAAAAGTTAAGTATCTAGGATATGTGCTCACTCCTGAAGGCCGAACACTATCTAGTGACCAGAAGGATATCATTTTAAAGCTTGCGGAACCACAAACTAAGAAACAGTTGAGAGGCTTCTTGGGCATGACAGGATTCTGTAGACTGTGGATCCCCAATTATGGAATCATAGCTAAACCTCTTTATGAGGCTCTAAAGGGAACAGATTTTGAGCCTCTAAACTGGAATAAGAGTTGCCAATCAGCATTTCAGAACCTAAAAGACCAGCTGGTCGCAGCCCCAGTCCTAGCAATACCTGATCTGGAAAAGCCTTTTACTTTGTACGTAGCTGAAAAACAGGGAACAGCCCTGGGGTTGCTACTTCAAAAGTTGGGAGAGACTCCTAGACCTGTTGCCTACTTATCTAAACAGATTGATAGCGTGGCCCGGGTTGGCCCGGATGTCTGCTAGCAGTAGCAGCAACTGCCCTTATGGTAGAGGAGTCCATTAAGCTCACTCTTGGACAACCGCTAGAAGTTATGACTCCTCATCAGGTCTAGAGCGTGCTAGAAATAAAAGGCCATCAATAGCTAACGGGTGGAAGGCTAGCGAAATACCAGGCCTTACTCTTAGATTCTCCAGAAGTGACCCACAGAACTTGTCAGACCCTGAACCCGGCAAACTTTATTCCCCTCCCTGAGGAGACCTGTGAGACCTTAGACCATAGATGTGTAGAGGTGATTGAGCAAGTCTATTCCAGCAGAACTGATTTAAAGGAGACACCCCTGGACAATCCAGATGAAACCTGGTTTACTGATGGAAACAGCCTAGTACCTGAAGGGACTCGAAAAGCTGAATACGCCATTGTTAGCCTAACTAGGGTAGTGGAAGCTGAGGCCTTACCAGGGGGAACATCAGCTCAGAAGGCAGAATTAATTGCTCTCACCCGAGCCTGCCAGCTGGCTGAGGTACTGAGAGAGAACATCTACACTGACTCTAAATACGCTTTCTTAGTCTTGCACGCACATGCTGCGATCTGGAAGGAACGAGGATTTTTAACTGCTAAAAATTGTCCAATAAAACATGGGGAAGAAATTCTAAGACTACTGGAAGCTGTGCATGCCCCTAAAGAGATCGCTGTTATGCACTGCAAAGGACATCAAAAAGGAGACACTGAGATTATTAGAGGAAATCGCCATGCAGATACTGTAGCTAGAAAGACAGCCCTTGATTCTTGTTCCATCATGGGACTGATACCCCATTCTGAAGACATTCCCTCTAAGACAGAATATACAGCAGAAGAGGAAAAATGGGCACTAGAACGAGGTTTCCAAAAGGAAGTAGATGGATGGTTTACCAAACAAGGAAAATTGTTGATTCCAGGGCCAATGCAGTGGAAGGTCATTAAAGGGCTACATGAAGCTTCCCACATGGGAAGAGATGCTCTAACAACACTGGTGAAAATCATTTTCCAAGGAAAAGGACTAAATAAGACAGTAAGAGAAGTGACTCAAAATTGTGCTTTGTGTGCTGTTAACGAGCCTGGTGGGAATCCCAGGCCTCCCCTTCTGACACCACCTGTTCAGCATCGAGGAACTTATCCAGGGGAAGATTGGCAGCTTGACTTCACACAGATGCCTAAATGCTCAGGGTACCGGTATTTGCTGGTCTTCATTTACACCTTCACTGGATGGGCAGAGGCCTTCTTAACACGCACTACCACAGCCAGAGAAGTATCTAAGGCATTACTTAAGGAAATAATCCCTAGATTCGGCCTGCCTAGGTCATTACAGAGTGACAATGGACTGTCCTTTGTTTCTAAGGTCACCCAGGATCTAGCCTCTGCTCTAAAAATTAAGTTTAAACTTCATGCAGCCTGGCACCCTCAATCATCAGGGAAGGTGGAGAAATTCAACCACACCTTCAAGAAGATTTTAGGGAAATTGTGTAAAGAAACATCTGAGTCCTCGCTGTCCCTCTTGCCAATAGCCCTCCTCAGACACCGAATGGCTCCAAGAACAAAACTTCAACTCAGTCCCTTTGAATTGCTCTATGGCAGACCCTTTTTAACTACAGATCTCTTACTGGACTCAAAAAGTCTAGACCTGACCAAATATGTTGTTAACCTGGGACGAGTACAACAGGCGATTCAGGAATATGGGAATCCTGTTCTACCCCACCCAAATAAAGAATTACCTCCAAGTAAAATTCAGCCCGGTAGCTGGGTCTTGCTAAAAACCTGGAACGCTGGGTCCCCTTCAGATCACCTGCTGCCTAAGTGGCAGGGACCTTACCAGGTTATCCTACGCACTCCTATGGCTGTAAAACTTAACGGAATTTCTAGCTGGGTTCATCTTTCCAGGATAAAACCAGTTTCATCTACATCACACAGCGATGAAACCCGGGCAGAGGAAGAAGTGACCTATTCCTATGAGCCTATTGAAGACCTAAAGCTCCTCTTCAAGAAGAACTAGAGAGGACACTTCGAGAGAGAGTGCTCCTATCAAAAGCCAAGTACCATGTCTCTTTGTTTGAAATTGCTCTTAATAGCCATAATTGAAATGCAGCTAATAGAAGCAGGGCCTAACCTGTTCTTACGGTGGACCCACCAGTATGCAAAGGAAAGAAATCAGAGTGCATGCTGGGTATGTGGCCTCATGCCTTCATCCAGCACCTCGGGGTTACCGTGGTGGGTGTCCCCATTTAAAGGGACAGACTGGGCTTCTCTCCAGGATTTTATTAACTCATATAAGATACTGTTTCTTTCTTCAGATATCCCTATCACCAGATCCAATGTAAGCGAAAGGCCTGGTGTTTTTATATCCATAAGAGAGCAAGGACACAACATGTCCTTCTCCATTAACCAGACTCAAAGAGAGGCCAATGCTTATGCCAAACAGCCATCAAATATATCAAGACACGTGGCACCTTCTAAGAGAGTTAGACATACCAAAGAAGGACTATACCAGGTCTGGGATCAACATACGTGGATGACTCCCTCAACATGGGCTCTAAGTAAAAAGGCCCCATTATGCTGGGAACAAAATCGGCCACGGGCTTCTAAATACTACACCCGTTCCCTAGATATGGGGTGGCTCCAACCTTTCATGTGTGAGCAGGTTCAAATCCTACAACCTACTGATTGGTTTGCAACAGATTGGACAAGGAGTCCAGGGATTAGATGGTTTGCACCAAATGGGTCTCACTGGTTATGTGGACAGAATTTAAGGCCCTGGCTTCCTCCCGGCTGGAGTGGCCGATGTACTTTAGGCTTCGCCTGGATGCAAGGCAGATATGTACAGACACTTCATCCACACAAACCAGCTAACTACCGACATATGGTCCACCGCTGGACTAGGTCAGCTTTCCACTGGTATGATCATTTGGGTTTTTTCTTTGCCCCACAAATTGGAATAGAAGACATTGCTCAACATATAGAGACCCTGACGAAGTACGTGCAAAAATCATTAAATGATACCCACAATAGTCTCTCCCTCATTAACTCAGAAATGTCTCAAATGAGAAGGGCAGTTCTCCAAAACCAGATGGCCCTAGATATACTCACTGCTGCTCAGGGAGGAACTTGTGCGGTCATAAAAACTGAGTGTTGTGTGTATATCCCAGACTATAATGCTAACATATCTAACTTTCTGGATGAAATGAAAGCACAGGTACAGTCTCTTGAGGACTCCTCTCCAAGTTTCTGGGACCGGATCACTTCATGGTTTGGAGGAGGGTGGACATGGGTGGAGAAATTATTACTTTCCATCCTTATGATCATAGGCATAAGTATAGGATTATGCTGCTTCGGGTTCTGCTGTTTTAATTTCTGTCTCACCATCCCAGACAGAACGTTATCTAAAGCCATAGACCATTCTGCCCTTGCTAGATCAGAGGCGGCATTCTACTCTAGGGTCTAATCATCTCAAGTGATATCGCTCAGTCTAATAGATCCAATCTTCTTTTTCAGATAACTCCAGAAACCGAACCAATTCATTGCTGAGGGCCACTAAAAGCTGAGATAGTATGAGATTTCACCCCTTGTGTAGGCAGGGCCAGCACCCAATTGTCAGCATGAAGCAGTTCCAGAAGATGGACCTTCTGCCATTTTCCCTTAAAGATTTAAGGTGGTGAAATCTCTAGGGGGGATTTGATGTAGGCAGGTAGATAGGGAAAGGCTCTCTGCAATGAAACAAAGTCTCATAGAAGAAGAATTCTAGGACCAACCTACCCTGTGGACACAGAGAATAAAGACTTGATAAGACCACCCCCAGACCCTGAAGATATGGGCCTCCTCCCCATGAAATTCCTCCTTCCCGAAAACCCCCTTTCAATCCGGTTAACTCCAGCGACCCAGCCCCAAGGAGATTCCAGGACACTCCAAGTCAGATGATTCTCGAACCCCCTCTCAATCCGGTTAACTCCAGTGACCCAGCCCCAAGGAGATTCCAGAACATTCTGAGTCAGAAGGATCTATAAGAGCCAGCTCGAGAGCCCACTTGGGGGTCTCTCCACCCTCGGAGAAGCCCGCGTTCCCTCTGGACGCGTTGAAAGAATTCATATTAGGGCATCAAATTTTTTGCATGCTTCAGCTAACTTGCAACATTGCTTTCTGTAAAACTGCTTGACTGCTTTGCACCTGGGGGAGAGGGGACTTGGAAAGTGAACAGGGCATAACTTATTTCTAAATCAAGTGTGACAGGATTCAGGTGTATTTACTGTCCCTGAAATGTATTGTCTCAGTAAAGCACCCTGCATATTTGGGTAAAGGATAACTCAGGATGGAGGTGGTTGGGGGAAATTGCCCTTTCCTGGAATGTATTGTCTCAATAAAGCACCCTGCAGACTTGGGTTACTCAAAATGTGGATGGTCAAGGGAGATTACCTAAGGCTTAATGATTCCAGCTATAATCTTGCTTGTGCTGACAATCTATGTACGTAAATGCTGATCTTTGAATCTATAGGCTAGGGAGTGAGGTACTTTTAAATGGATTGGTTAAGAAAGTAAATGTTGTTACAAATCTATTGGCTATGACATGTGTGGGCCTTGCTGTAAAGGCCAGTGAAGGCCTATATAAGATCCCCTTTGAAGAAGATCGGGGCTCTCAGCCACTGCTCTCTCTGGGGTGTGCTGTGGAGCCCCAGCATGCTGGTCTAAATAAACCCCGTTTTAACTCCTGCAGGAATTGTGTCTATCTGGTCTCTCCGTGCCTCCCAGGGCTAGGGAACTCCCGATCCCAACAGCGTTACTCTCTCTCTCTTACTATCTGCTTATCCCTTTCTCTCCCTCTCCAAAAGCCTCCAAATAAAACCTGTTACTTCACTGCTCGTCTACTCCTGAAATTCTTTTCTGCGAGCGAGACAAGAACCCCAGAAACCTCGGGTAAGGTGTGGGACTGGTCTCTCCTTTCCTGCAAAGAGCGAATTCTCGCCCCAACTTGAGTCCGTGGCACCCCGAGCAATCGGGTGGCGGTGATTAACTCCCATGCGGAGAAGATCAAGCGGACTTTACATGTGGTTGACGGCCACCTTGTGGGGCTGGCGGGGCTTAGGCCCGTGCCGAGCAGCTGCTCACTGCAGACTTTACTGGTCCTAGCCTACCCAGGGTCCCGTGAGACAGAGGCGGGTGGGGAGAAAGTGACTGTCTTTCTCCTCCCCACTTCACACAAGTCACCCGTGGGGCCCACCGACATCACCACTACATCCCCCGACGAACCTCCCAAAGTTCCGCGCCCCCCAAAAGAATCCATCATACCTCAGGAACCACTGGATATCGGGGAACATAAGAAATACAAGCGCGAGAGGCCCCTTGAGTTGGCGCAGTCCCGCGGCTCACAGCGTGGAAACGGGGAGGTGCAAGGCACTCACAGGAGGCCAACCCCGACCTGCAGCAAGGCAAAATCGGCCTTCAGAGTCCCGCTTTCTCGCTGGGCCCCACTTTGACCTTCACCCAGGTGAACAAGGACTCTCTGACACTGTTTCCAGGAAGAGAAGCACCAGGAAGGCCCCGCTGTGATGTCACTTCCGGTCCTGCAAGTAGCCTTAAAGGGCCAGACACCAGATAACCATTATCCCCACCCAGGTGAATCAGTGGTGGGAGGGGGATGGACTTGCATAAGAGAGTGGAGAGGCAACTGCTGGATTGGGAGCTCGGTAAGAATAAGTCCCCTGATGCTTTACTGGTCAGTCAAGTGTGGAGTCAATGCTTTCACACACAAGGCCATCAGGAAAACTAAAAAAGGGTTGATCCGGGTAAAACAGGCAGGTAGGGAGTGGGTGAGGCACAGGACAGTGAGTTTCTCAGCGAAGTAACAAAGCAAGATGGGGGTGAAAGTAGTGACTGGGCAGCCAGCCCTGGAGAAGAACTGGAACAACCCAGACAGAGAGCAGCCACCTGAGTGCTGGACAGAAACTGAAAGGAAAGAAAGGCTGCTAAGGACATCTGAGAGCACTTTATGCGTTAATGCTCTACCCCTGACAACACACGAAAAATGGAAAGTCACCGGCAAGGAAAGTTCAATGGGGAGGCTTCAGAAATACATTTTCAAACCAGAGTATGGACCAGGAGTGATGAGTACAGTGAATTAGCACTTGCAGTGAACTTGGTCAACTTGAGTTCCATCCCTAGCATTCCAAATGGTTGCCTGAGCACCACCAGACACTAGGAAGTGTCAGGTGTGGTTCCAAATAAATATTATTGAAAGAAAACAACCCAGCATAAGTGCCCATCCTAGAATGGAGGTGTATACTGAGCTCACAGTTAGCAAACTTTCCTGATGAAAAGGCCTTATTTAGCCTTTTCAAAAACCTAAATTATGTATAGCATCCTAGTGACTACTAGATTATTGGGATTTTTACTGCTTCCAAAAGCAAAGAGTGTCAGGCTTTCCCCCCTCTAATATTAGTAAAGTGACAAGTGCTCTTCATTTTTATTTATTTTTTGCTTTTTGGGTCACACGTGGTGATGCATAGGGGTTACTCCTGGCACTGCACTCAGGAATTACCAATGTCTGTGCTCAGGGGACCATATAGGATGCTGGGAATTGAACCTGTGCAGCCACATGCAAGACAAGCACCCTACCCGCTTGCTCCAGCCCCTCTTCTTTTCCTTTTAAAAAAATGTTCATGGCTAATACCTGGCTCTGCACTCAGGGTATCCTATAGGATGCTGGCTTCAATCCTGGTCAGCAGCATACAAGGAAAATGTCCTCTTGGTGTACTAGCCTCCTGCCCCATGGGGGATTCAGGGGATGATTCTTTATTTGCTTGGGGCGCAATAGTATTTGGTGGACCTATTTGACTTTCACATGCTCCCACTCATAAATAGGTTCTGGAAGTCTCACAGGAAACTGTAAGAGAATGCAGAGTCTGGTGCTGCATGAGGGTTGTGCTGGACTGTGTGCCCTGGTGCGCCCTCTCACTCCCATCCAGGGGCCTGTTACTTGACCCAAGGCCCAGGTCACAATTGTCCCACCTGGTGACTAGCCAGTAGCCTGGGGAGGGTCCCTCCACTACTCCCCCCATCTCTGCTCTGGTTCATTACCTGGACCAGGTTGGTCTTCCTCACATGGTCCCAGGTTTCGATGCTCACGACCTTCACCTCCACATCTACCTGACCGGTCTCCAGGGGGATGAGCATGTAGGGCACCGTTTTGGATGAGGTAGTGAGCACAACCACCCTCTGACAACAGGGGGATCCCGGCTTGGACGCCCTGCAAAGAGCCTCCTTGTGGGAGAATTCCTCTCGGACCTGGGGACAGGGCGGGGTGGTGGTTGGGGTTCGTGTCCATCCTTCCTGCTTCTTGCTGCCCTGAGGATCCCCAGAGAAAAGATACTTCTTCGTGCTGTGTAACCTCAGGGAAGCTGCTGCATGTCACTGGGCCTGCATTTTTCTCCTCTCTACATGTGTCATTGCAGGGACTGGGAGATGATACAGGAGTGAGGTTGCAAGCTTGGTATGTGTGGGTTCAATCCACAGTTCTACACAGAGACTCGATCCCCCAGTGATGGACAGGTCCTCTAAAGGCCCTTTCGGGTGTCGGCCCAGGGTGACCCAGGTGACCTCCAATACCTCATCCTGGAGACCTTGCAATGAACTGCCACCAAATTGACCAGGGATTGCCAGTGGGGACCCCAGTCGATTTCTTGAGCAGTGCTGTTGCATTCTCAACAGAAAGCATCATGGTCACCCCCTCTCCTCCACTTGGGTGCTTGGGAGGGAAGCAAAGGAGAAAACATCATCGAAAAAACAGCTTTGCCAAGGAGTTTGGTGGTTTCCAGCCCCTTAGCGCTCTCCCACTTTAATTTTTTAGTAATGTTTTTTCTGCTTTTTGGATCACATGCAGCAATGCACAGGAGTTACTCCTGGCTTCGAGCTCAGGAATTACTCCTGACAGTGCTCGAGGGACCATTATGGGATGCTGGGAATTTAATCTGGGTTGGCTGCATGCAAGGCAAACACCCTACCTTCTGTGCTATTACTCCGTCCCAAAAGTTCTGCCTTGAGGATCAGAGAGAAAGGTTAGAGGGTAGGGCACCATCCCTAGCACCCCAAAGGATCCTTGAGCCTTGCCAGTAGTGATTTCCAAGCACAGAATCAGAGGAATTCTCTGAGCACCGCTGCATGTGGCTCCAAACCAAGTAATAATAAGATAAAAGCTTGGATCTGAGGAGATGCTTAAAGGGCTGCAGCATATTTTGCATGTGAGAGCCCCAGGTATGGCTCCTGGTACCACATGGTCGACTGAGTCCTACCAAGGGCAACCCTTGGGGCTGGAGCGATAGCACAGCGGGTAGGGCGTTTGCCTTGCACACGGCTGACTCCACTTCAATTTTCAGTATCCCATATGGTCCCCTGGCCACTGCCAGGAGTGATTCCTGAATGCAGAGCTAGGCGTAACCCATGAGCATCGCCGGGTGTGACCCAAAAAGAAAAAAAAATCCAGATCCTACCAAGGTCAACACTTTAGCACCAAGTCAGGAGGAATCACCTGTATCCAGGAATAATACTAAAACCAAATAGGAATTTGAATAATAATCATAGTAATAAAAGGAGAAGATATGCCAAGGCCAAAAATAAAAAAAGAGCAGGTCACACGGCTTGCTTGCTCTTCCGAGCCTGCTCTCTCCACATTTCCCATGAACCCACATCATTCCCTTTTTCTCTCCCGGCCATGTTCTGTCCTAGGGCCACACTGGGTGTGGGTGTGCTTAGGGCTTTTTCTGGCTCTGCAATCAGGGATTATTACTCTTACCAGTGCTGGGAAATCATGCAGGATGCTGGGGATCAAACCTAGGTTGCCACAGGCAAGGAAAATGCCCTCCCTGCTACAGCATCCTTGAACTGAGGCTGAATCCCATATGATCAGGGAGTTGAAAGTGGGGACCCTCCCGCCAGCACCGTGGGGTCTCAGCTGGGCAGGGCGGCAGGAGTACCAGAATGGGACTTCCGTTTACATCTCCCACCGAATTGTGCCCCTTTTCCTGGGGCTCAATTCTCCCTGGGAGCCCCCAACAGGGAGGACAAAGAGAGGATTCAGTCCTTGTTCTTGCAGGCCTTTGCACTCTTGGAACGCTCATGAGTGAGGGCTCCCCTGAGCTTGGGTAATCATGAACCCGTTTATGTTTTAGGGCCTTAGGGGGCTACCTGGTGATCTCAGAGCCCCAGGAGACCCCGGTGTGCCAGTGAGTATGGACTCTACTCCACATTCAGCGTTGTCCCAAATTCTGTCCTGTTTCCCCATCACCCACCCCAGATGTGGGTGAGCCACGGAAGTTGAGGAGGAGGCACGAATCACCTTCACATCCCTTCGAGCCCCACCCTGCCCCCAAGATCCCACAGGTCCCCTAGATCTCCTGACTGTCCCCCATACACGGTATAGAAAGCACCCCAGGAGACGGGGAGACCCCGGGCATGTCGGGGCACCAGTAAGTAGGGTGGGGGGAGCGGGGAGTCCAACGTTCTCCAAAAAGGCAAGTCGTGGGCTTACATCCACAGGGTCCGCCTGGTGCTTCTTGGAACCTGAGCCACGGAGGTTCCCCAGCAAGAGGGTGAGTGATGCATGTCCAGCTGCAGCCTCATCTCATGCACCCCACTGTGCCTGCACCCTGCATCCCAAGTCTCCACATGAACTTCAGGCCCCTCAACCCTCAGCCCCCGGGTACCCCCAGTCATCTAGGACCTGAAGGCCGAGAAAGGGAGAAGGGCATCAACGTGTGCCTTTTTCATTTTTTTTTTTGCTTTTGGGGTATACACAGAGATGTATAGGGGTTACTCCTGGTTCTGCACTCAGGAATTACTTCTGGTGGTGCTCAGGGGACTATATGGGATACTGAAAATTGAAGCCAGGTCGGGCAGGTGCAAGGAAAACGCACTAACTGCTGTGCTATAGCTCCAGCCCCACTGCTGAGGACTTTTAATTTTTATGGGGATTTGGTGGAGCCCGCGAGGTTCTGGGGACCATCAGAAATGCCTAGGATTGAATCTCATCTGCCACAAGGAAGGCATATTTTCATTTTTAAAAAATTTAAATAAACCTCTTCCTCTTCGTCCCCAATGCTGTGTCATTCTTTTTCCCCACCCAGGTCAGTTTATTCGCCAGTACTCGAACACGGGACTTGGCTTTCTCCGTATAAGAGCCCCAGGCAACCTCTAGGACCCTACATCAAAAGCAGCCCTGAGCCTCTGCCTCTTCCTCTTCATCCGCAACGCTGTGCCCGTCTTCTTCTCCACCCAGTCTTTACCTCCCCCACACCACATTCCCGTGAGGGTGTGGCCTCTTCAGAAGTGGGCTTTGGTAGGAGTGGGCCTGGCCTAATTTTAGGCGGGCCAATGCTCACACAGCCGAAGGTAGTTTACTCATACCCAGAAATCTAGTGTAGCATCACAGTTCCCATACCCACACAACAACATGAAGAAAAAAACGCAAATGCTCACCACGTGGGGAGGACGATGGAAAGAGTCCAGAAGCCTCAGTAGGTCCTACTCACCGAAGGGAACTCTCTGACAAAGAATTCAGATATGAAGTCATAGAGATATTCAATGAACTCAATGAAACAGTCAGAAAGATATCCAGTAAACTGAAGGAGGACATGAAAGATACAATGGACCGGACAATCGAGAAAATCCAGGAAGAAATGAGAGCAGAGATTAGAAAACTACGGCACCGAAATGTCACAAATTAAAGTTTCCGTACATGAAATAAAAAACTCAGTCTGTGCCCTCAACAGTAGAATTACCACAGCAGAAGACAGAATCAGTGAGCTGGATGATCAGCTGCACCAAGCTAACTGTCAACAACAATGGCAAGAGACCTCAAAATAGCTCGAGAGCGAATCAGAGTCTTAGATGATTCCAAGAGGAACAACATTAGAATCATTGGAGAACCAGCAGCTCAGGGAAACAATCCCAATGAAAAAGCCATGGTTCAACAAATCATTGCTGAAAAATTCCCAGAGCTCAACAATGCAGTCATTCAGATTCAAGGAGCCCGAAGAGTACCAGATAAAAGATCACAATCACACAAATCACAAATCATCCTGTTAATCGTCGATTGTTTCAAGCAGGCCCCAGTAACGTCTCCTTCATCCTAGCCCTGAGATTATATTGAAGGGTCTTTAGGAGAATGAGACACATCATTGTTACTGGTATTTGGCATATTGGGGACGCCACGGGGCGTTTGCCAGACTCTGCCATGTGGGCAGGCTACATTCGGTAGCCTGCCAGTTTGTCCAAAGTAGGAATGAGATAATAAGATGTCATAATAGGATGTCACGCAGCCGCAAATGCGGTTCCGGGAGCTGGTTTTTATAGTTTCTGAGTCTTGGCCATTGATGGGATTACACGGCGCCAGGGGGCCAGTTGGTGGGTGTGACCCCCACCTACTGGAATTTGGAGGATCTGGGTGGAGGATGCTCAGCCCAAATTCGAGTAGGATTGGAGATCTCGGCCCCGGAACCTGCGTGACTTTGTCCCTCTGCCAGTACCTTCATGTGTGCGGAGAGTGGTCTCAGCATGGTGGTGGCTGGTCCTGGAGATCTTTGGCTGCTGGAGCCCTGGTCGGGGCAGGGAGGAAAGCTCAACCCGCTCCCCCCCAAGGGGCCCTGGCAGCGAGGACAGTCAGGCGCGGGGGCAGGAGACTGCATTCTTCTCTTTAGGGAGCTGGTTTTTATAGTCTCTGAGTCTTGGCCATTGATGGGATTACACGGTACCAGGGGGCCAGTTGGTGGGTGTGACCCCCGCCTACTAGAATTTGGAGGATCTGGGATAAAAGATTCCCTAACAAAAACACTCCAAGACATATCATAGTGAGAATGATCGATGCTGCCAATAGAGACACAATACCGCAAGCAGCAAGGTCAAAGAAGGAAATCACACACAAATGTGCACCCCTTAGCTTCACAGCAAACCTATCAGAGGAAACCCTCCAAGCCTGAAGGCAAAGGTGGGGTATAGTGAAAAATCTCACTGAAATGAATGCTTCAAAAAGAATAATCTATCCAGCTTAACTCTCACTCAAACTCGAAGGAACGACACACTATTTTCTAGATAAACAGCAGCTCAGGAACTTCAGACTCAAAACCAGACCTAAAACAAGGGCTAAAGGGGCTACCATAAGACAAGACAAACCCTACAAGCACTATAGACCACTACAAAAAGATGACGCAAAACTCCATAACAATAATCTCTCTCAATGTCAACCTTCTAAGTTCACCAATTAAGAGACAAAGAGTGGCAAAATGGATTCTGAGACAGAACCCAACATTCTGCTGCCTACAAGAAACTCAACTCACCAGTCAGAGCAAACACAGACTCAAAGTGAAAGGATGGAAAACAATCCTGCAAGCAAACAGCTCCCTCAAAAAAGCTGGGGTGGCCATACGAGTATCCGACAACACTATTTTCAGGTTGAAAATGATTAGAAGGGACAGCGAAGGCTATTTTCTCTTAATCAAGGGATACGTACAACAGGAAGAAATCACACTCTTAAATGCATACACACATAATGAGAGAACAACTAAATATTTAAAACAACTGCTCACAGATTTTAAGGAGGGCATTGCTAGCAACACAATAGTAGCTGGAGTCTTCAACATCGCCTTATCACCTCTGGATAGATCAACAAAAACAAAACTCAGCAAAGAAACATTGGCTTTGAAAGAAGAAATAGAAGAGAAAGGGCTTATAGACCGACACAGGACTTACAACCCAAAAAGAAAGAATATACATTCTTCTCCAGTGTGCACAGAACATTTTCCAAAACAGACTATGTGCTAGGACACAAAACATACTTCAATAGAATCGGGAAGATAGAAATAGTATCAACAATCTTTTCAGACCATGGCCCAGCAATACCACTCCTGGGAATATATCCCAGAGAGGCAAAAAAGTATAGTCGAAGTGACATCTGCACTTGTTTGTTCATTGAAGCACTGTTTACAATAGGTAGAATCTGGAAAAAAAAAACCTGAGTGTCCGAGAAGAGATGACTGGTTAAAGAAACTTTGGTACATTTACACAATAGAGTACCATGTAGCTCTAAGAAAATATGAAGTCATGAAATTTACATACAAGTGGTACTGCATGGCAAGTATCATGCTAAGCGAAATGAGTCAGAAAGAAAGGGACAGACATAGAAAGATTGCATTCATCTGGGAAACATAAAGTAACAAAATAGGAGACTAACACCCAAGAACAGCCGATATAAGTACCAGGAGGTTTATTCCATGGCTTGGAGGCCAGCTACACATGCTAGGGGTAAAGGCAGCTCAGATAAAGAAGGGAGCACCAAAGAAAGCCCATTTTAACATTCTCCAATTCACCCTATAAAGAGCCTGGCCAGGGTCACTCACTTTTTGTGAATATTAATGTTTAGTGCATATGTACATTTAACAAAAATATGGATAAAAGGTATGTAGAAATGATACAGCAGATCAATTCCTTGCTTGTACATGGCTGAACGCGATTCCGAGCCCCTGTAAGGATACCTGTGCCTGACATGGTATGGATCCCTGAGCTCAGAGCTAGCAGTAACGCCCACGCCCTGTGGGGCACGGCTCCCCTAAACATAACACAGGAAGTTCTGAAGAATGAACGTATCCACTTTCATAAAGATTCACTGCAGCATTGTGGTTGATTTCTGCCATAATTCCCGCAAACCAGGGCCTCTGGGCCAAGCCAGAGTAAGAGCAAATAATGACACAATGGTGAGCCGTGACAGTGTGGAGATAAAACTCTCTGCCATGTTGACATAGGTAACTGCATCTTGAACCAGCACACACAAGGGGAGGAGGCCATCCCACTCCACACAATAGGGCCAAAGGATGATATACTGCAACACCATAGAGGAGCTCAGGGCCTCTCCCGTCTCCCCACTTCAGAAGGAAGAAACTGGCCTCCACCAACACTTTAGGGTGATGGGCCCCAGTAATCACAGTATGGAAGCCAGATCTCTTACAATGGCACTATACTGAAAGTTGATGGACTTGCACACAGCCACCCCAGGGACAAAGCCAATGAACACTGCTCCTGTGAGCACCAGACAGAGTAATACCTAAGCACAGACCCAGTAGAACCAAAAGAAAGCAACACTGGGTTGGACTGAACCACTAGACATTCGTCCCTCATGCCACACTGCCACATAACCTGTTCTAGGGATGAGAAGGAGACACTCAATTTCCAGTGAGCAACTCAAAGATGCTGTGGACTGGAGTACCCTTAGGTTGACCACATGCAAGGCAAGCACTGTACTCGCTGTACTATGGCTCTGGCCAATTCTAAAATGAATTTCTTCTCAGCACACTAGGAGTGACCCCTGAGCAAAGTTCCCCTTCCCCGATCATGATCACGACCATCCTTTTGTTCGTCGATTACCTCAAGCAGGCCCCAGTGACATTTTCTTCATCCTAGCCCTGAGATTCAAGGCTATTTCAGGGTTAGGAGAATGAGACCCATCATTGTTACTGGTATTTGGCATATTGGGTACGCCACGGGGAGCTTGCCAGACTCTGCCATGTGGGCAAGTTACATTTGGTAGCCTGCCAGTTTGTCCAAAGTAAGCATGAAATAATAATGTCGCTCAGCCGCATTCGCTTCTGGGATCTGGGTTTTGTAGTCTCTGAGTCTTGGCCGTTGATGGGATTACACGGTGCCAGGGGGCCAGTTGGTGGGTGTGACCCCTGCCTATTGGAATATGGAGGATCTGGGTGGAGGATGCTCAGCCCCGATCTGAGCAGGCTTGGAGATCTCAGCCCTGGAACCCACATGCCTTTGTTCCTCTGCCGGTACCTTCGGGTGTGCGGAGAGTGGTCTCACCATGGTGGTGGCTGGTTCTGGAGGTCTTCGGCTGCCAGAGCCCTGGTCGGGGGGGAAGGGAAACTCAACCCACTCCACTACAAGGGGCCCCGGCGAGGACAGCCAGGCATGGGGGCAGGAGACTCTGCGCTGTTCTCTTCCAGGATCTGGGTTTTATAATCTCTGGGTCTTGGCCGTTGATGGGATTACACATTACACGGCACCAGGGAGCCAGTTTGTGGGTGTGACCCCTGCCTACTGGAATATGGAGGATCTGGGTGGAGGATGCTTCCCCATACTCACATATCTTCCTTTCAGAAAAACATAAAAAAAACAAGTTTACCGATGTAGCCACCCCAAGAACCAGTATCCCTGATATCCTGGTCAGGGAGTGATGAAGAGAAAGGGACTCTTTGCAACTGGGCATGTGGAAATAGAAATTCTTTTCCCCCTAGGAGTATTGCTGTTTATTCAGCCATTAATTAGGCTGATTGAAATGGGCATGAACTACACCTTACTTTTTCACCCTTTTTTCATAATTTTATTTATTGAATCACCGTGAGAGCAGTTACAAAACTTTCGGGATTAAATCTCGGTCATACAATGAAACACCCATCCCTTCAGTGAGCCCGTTTTTTTACCACCAAAAACCCCAGTATACCCCCCATTCCACATCCTCCACCTACCTGTGGGGCAGATGATTTCCACATTACTCTCTCTCTCTACTTTGATCACATTCAATATTTTGACACTAGACCCACCATTACTATTTGGGATTTTACCCAAGCACTGAGATCTGCCAAAAAGGCAACAATAGACAATTTATTTTCTATTGCAGGTTATAAATAACATATGATTTTTTAATTTTGAAAATTTAACAATATGGAGGGATTTCTGCCAAAATCTGCTGGGTTCTGATAGTTGTTCCTGAGTCTATGGAATCATGGCCATTAAGCAGCTTTATCAGAAGAGAGGCGGTTCGTGGGTGCAACTTAGGGTCTCGGGGCTGGAGGAAAGGGTCACCTCCATACCCATACTTTGATGCCCATTGTATCTTGTCACTGTGGGCCCAAACCTGACTTTCCAATGGCCTCTGAGGATGGTGGCCATGGATCCGCCAAGGGGAGCAGGCGGAGGCACAGCATCCTTTCTCCCTGTGTGATCTGGCGACAGTAACCTACTGCGTGGTCCCAACGCATTTCGGCCAAAAGCTGCTGGGTTTCTAGGTTTGTTTCTGAATCTCTGGGATCATGGCCATTAAGAAGCTTGATCATGAGCCACAGAGGCCATTCATGGGCACCAGGCAACTCGGGGGCTCTTTGGGGTGGGGAGAAAAGGACCGGCTCCACCACCATCCCCTTAGGTACTGCATGTCTCATCACTGCGGGACCAAACCTAACCATCCAGAGGCCATTGGAGATAGCATTCACCGAGCCACCAGGGGTAACAGGCCACGGCACGAAACCTATTTCCACCTGGGGTGGCCCAGCACCGGTAACCTACTATGGGGAACAGATGCATTTCTGCTAAAAGTCGCTGGGCTCTGAAATTTGCTTTGAGTCTCTGGGATCATGGCCGTTAAGTAGCTTGATCCCAAGCAAGAGAGTCCATTGGTGGGCAGTGACACAGGGTCTCATTGGGGCAGGGAGGAAAGAGCCATGTCACCCCCATCTCATGAGGCCCTGCGAGTTTCGTCACAGCAGGCCCGAACCTGACTGTCCAATGGCAGATGTCCAATGGCAGATGGCAGCCGTCAAGTCAAAGGGGGAGCAGGCAGAGGGACACACCCTTTCCCCCTTGCCATTGTCTGACACTGGTAGCCCATTGTGGGGACTGGGTGCATCTATGCAAAGGCTGCTGGGTTCCAAGATTTATCTCTGAGTCTATGAGATAATGTCCTTTAAGCAGTTTGATCAGGAACCAGAGAAGCCTTACCTCCATATATATAGCTGAGCAAGAAATGGTTTCTTGGTGTGTCTCACACATACCTAACTTTTGAGTGTTTACTTTCCTGGTAAACTTTGCCCCAAGTTTTTGGAGTCTGGCCAAAGGCAGAGCAGCAATTTTGGGGTATCTGGAAGTCTGAGGGTGCCATCAGTCTGCTGATACACTCGCTTCACAGCCACAGATTGACCTGCTGGGGGCACCACACCACCAGGAAGTAGAAATTCTTGATATGGAAAAAAAAACAATATTGGAGTTAGACTCACCGTAAATTGAGTAGGATGTTTGCCTTGCTGATCCAGGTAAAACCTTCCCATCCCATAGAAGCCCGGCAGCACCCCAGAATAATTCCCGAGCTGCAGAGCCAGAAGTAAGCCTTGAACATCGAAGAATGTCTTTTCTTCCCTTCCAACTCCACGGAATATAAAGAGCTACTAAAATTAATCCAAAGAGGGGCTGGAGTGACAGCAGAGAGGACAGGACATTTTCCTTCCACGCGACCAAATCAGGTTTGATTTCCAGCAACGATATGTCCCCTGAGCACTTCCAGGAGCAATTCCTGAGTGTATAAGCCAGGGGTAACCCCTGTGCATCGCTGGGTGTGACCGAAAAAGCAATATATATATATATATATATATATATATATATATATATAATCCAAAGAGCAAATTTCAGAGGCAAATACCTCTCACTTGTAAAGACACACCTGGAAGGCCCCATCCCAGCATGGGAGCCAATAAAAATGACAGCGACATATCTGGAATTTTGATTAGTGTTATATCCAGTCCAAAGACTCCAAACAGGGCCACACGCTGTCCTGAGTAGGGAGGTATGAGATGGCTAGGACCTCCACTTTCTGCAGGTCCCTCAAACCAAGGCCCAAAGTCCATGTGCCCACCCACCAGTACCATCTTGGACCTGGATGTGATTGTGGCTGCAAGGGCTTTCAGGATAACGCACCCTCACCCAATATACCTGCGCCACTGAACAGCCCCCAAGCATCCATCAAAAGCACCACATCCCCTAAAGCCTGGTTATCCAGAACAAGTGAAATAAAACAAGGGTGAAAGTTCCCTACAAGCTGGCATGATCCACGCTGAATTTCCCAAACCAGAGGCACAGGGTGCTCAAGCATCCCAAATCCTAACACAGAAAGGACTGAAGAATGAAACTTTGCCTTATTTCCACTTTCAAAGGATTCAAATCAGCATCTTGGGTGATTTCTGCCATAATTACTACTAACCAGCACCTCTTGGCCAAGCCAGAAGCAGAGCAAACAATAACACAGTGGTTAGCCATGACAGCTCTGAGCAGGGGGTGATTTTATACCTGTTTATTCAGTCAACTTTCTCCTAATTTTCATCACCAAGACCCATTATTTACAAGTTTAATAAAAAAAGCAAGCTCAGCACTACTTTACTGACATAGCTACAGCCTGGGTGAAAATTAGCAGGTACCTTTCACTGACATGAGAAGGCCGTCACAAGCAGGCAGGCTTACTTCCCTCGTAACCTCACTTTTGTAGCACCCTTGACCATCTTGTCCAAAGGAAACTCGCTTTACTGAGCTATTCTGTTCTGACCTTAGAGACTATTATTAAGGGATCAAATCATCCAGTATGAATTTTTCTATGTTGACTAATGTGTGAGGATAATATGAAGCCATTCCCACATTCCTGACATATATGCGGTTTCTCTCCAATATGAATTCTGATATACTAAGAGAATAGCACCAAGTGATGGCCTTCCCACATGTCTGACACTGATAAGATTTCCCTCCACTGAATTTTACTGTGCTGAGCAAGGTATTCAGAATGGTAGGGCTTCCCACATTTATCACGTATATAAGGCTTTTTTCCAGTGTGAATGCTCCTATATACACTAAGTCTTGAGGCTCCAGCAAAGGCCTTTCCATATTCCTTATATATATAAGGTTGCTCTCCAGTGTGAATTCTCCTATGTACATTAAGTATTGAGGCCACTGGAAAGGCCTTCACACATTTCTTACATATACAGTTTCCCGCCAGTGTGAATTTTCCTATGTACAGTATGTCTTGAGCATCCAGAAACGGCCTTTCCACATTTAGTACATATATACAGGTTCTATCCTGTGTGAATTCTCCTATGTACACTAAGTTTTGAGGATCTAGTAAAGGCCTTCCCACATTCCTTACAATATATGGTTTCTCCCCAGTGTGACTTTTCCTATGTGCAGTAAGTCTCGAGGCTCCAGCAAAAACCTTTCCACATTCCTTACATACATATGGTTTCTCTCCAGTGTGAATTCTCCTATGTACAATAAGACCTGAGGCTCCAGCAAAGGCCTTTCCACATTCTTTACATATATATGGTTTCTCTCCAGTGTGAACTCTCCTATGTACACTAAGTCTTGCAGCCCCAGCAAAGGCCTTTCCACATTCTTTACATCTATACGGTTTCTCTCCAGTGTGTATACTTGCATGTCTACTGAGGCTTGAGGATTGAGTAAAGGCCTTGCCACAATCCTGACATACATAAGGCTTCTCTCCACTATGAGTTTTCATATGTCTATTAAGATGTGAGGTCTGAATAAAGGCCTTCCCACAAGTCTGACATTTATGTGGTTTCTCTCCTGGATGAATTCTCCTATGCATAAAAAGATACGATGGTTTAGTGAAGTTCTTCCCACATTGTTCACATGCATAAGATTTTGCTCCTGCATTTATATTCATATGGACACGATGGAGTAAACCTTGACTCACACTTTGTCATTGGTGCCAACTTTTCCGGGGATTCTGTCCACTGTGATTTTCTAAGGGAATACCACGGGCTGGAGCGATAGCACAGCAGGTAGGGCGTTCGCCTTACAAGCGGCCAACATGGCCGACCCGAGTTCGATTCCTCCGCCCCTCTCGGAGAGCCCGGCAAGCTACCAAGAGTATTCGATATGCCAGACACAGTAACAACAAAGTCTCCAATGGAGACATTACTGGGCCCGCTCGAGCAAATCGACGATCAATGGGAGGGCCTTTACCATGGTGCTGAGAACATGGAGAGGATCCCCCACATTCCTTACACTTAGATGTGTTCTGCTGATGGTGACTTTGGTTGAGGGTACGTCGCTGTGAGGGTCCCCCTATAAACAGTGCTGCTCTCCCTAGAGGCTGCCCCACTGGGGGGTTTTCTGCCCGTGAACTGAAAACAACACACACCAAGAAATTTTTTCCTGGTGAGGGCTTCTTCAGAGTGAGGTCGCTCTCGCCATTCTGATCACTCTCAGAAGACATCCCGCCTGTTTCGGTGTCCCCAAGGCACGAAGGGCAGGTCTGCTCACTCAAAACATTGTCACAGAGTGCAGGATCAGAGACATTCCTCTCAGGCTGGCTGATTCTCTGTAGAACAGCAGAGAAGGATGCCAATTAACACTTATTCTCCGAATCTCCTGTCAAAAACTTGAGTCTTTCACATGTATTATCTCACATATGCACAATACAAATGCAATTACCGACATCACTTAATCACTTAACTTCCTGTTAGTCGTTGATTTGCTCGAGTGGGCGCCAGTAACGTCTCCATTTGTCCCTGTCGCGTGCTACTGTAGCCCAATGGCATCTGTTCGCTCAGGGAACATGAAGAGCCTCAAACCGATCATTCATGACCTTCACGAGAAGTCTGACAATCTGGTAGGTTGGCGGCCACACAGTCTTTTGACATCCCGTGGAATCCAGTCAGTAACAGCTCTAGTCCAGCGGTCGTCTTTAAATCTCATTACGTGACCAGCCCATCTGATTTTTGACACCTTGACAAACGAGACAGCGTCCCTGATTCTTGATCGTCGACGGATGTCAGAACTCTGGATTCTTTCTCTCATTTGAGTGAAACGTGATATTCCAAGCATAGCTCTTTCTATTCTTCTTTGGGAGACCTGAATAGCGTTCTCATCTTGTTTGCGTAGGGTCCAGGTCTCTGAGGCATATGTTAATGCAGGAAGAACAGTGGAACCAAAGAGATGTGCCCGGAGTCAGAGGTTCTTTGTCCTCTTAGCTATTTCTTCGACGTTCTTGAAGGCGTTCCAAGCTGGTCTCTTCCTCCTGCGCAGCTCGGGTGCCAGGTCATTTGTCATGTTGACTTCTCGACCTAGATACACATAGTTGTTGCATTCGGAGATGGTCGTTCCATTGAGAGTGAATGGGGCATCAGGAACGAAGCTGTTTCTCATGAACACTGTCTTCGTAAAATTCAGCTGTAGTCCTACCTTTCAACACTCACGGTCAAAGTCGGCCAGCATTTGTGCCGCTTGGCTGATGTTTGGTGTTATGAAAACAATGACATCAGCAAAGCGGAGGTGGTTTAATTGCCGACCATCTATCTTCACTCCCATTCCGTCCCATTCCAGTCGTCGCATGATGTTCTCGAGGTTGGCACTGAAGAGTTTTGGTGAAATTATATCACCCTGCCGGACCCCACTCTCTTGACATCAACGATCATTTCTTTGTAGAATGGTGAGATCCTGGTAGTGAATCCGCAATACAGCTCACGGAGGATCCTGATGTATTGGGCTTGAATGCCCTGATTGGCTAGGGCTTCAATGACCGCTTCCGTCTCAACAGAATCAAAGGCCTTCTTTAAATCATTGAACGTTAAACAGAGTGGCATCTTGAACTCCCGAAAAACCTCAATGAGTTTGGTTATTGTGTGGATATGGTCGATGGTGCTGAATCCTTTGTGGAACCCGGCTTGCTCGCATGGTTGGCCTTCATCTAGTGTTCTCTCAATCCTAGTTAGGATGACTCGAGTGAACAACTTGTAGATGACAGACAATAGGCAGATAGGGCGATAGTTGCCAATGTCATGGATGTCTCCCTTCTTGAACAGTAGTACGGTCCTGCTGGTTTTCCATTGGGACGGAACCTTGCATTCAGACAGGTAGCGAGTAAAGAGCCGAGCCAGTGTATTGATGAGTACTGATGGCAGGTTCTTCAGGTGTTCAGGTCTGATCTTGTCTGGGCCGGGTGCTTTTTGTTTCTTTACTGACGAAATGGTGTGTCGGATTTCGGAAGGGAGAACGTTGGGAATGACATCCATCCTGTGGTATTTGGTATGTCGGCAAGTGGACACGGCTATCGAAGAGATTTGAGTAGAATTCATGGATAATCTTCTCCATTGCCATTCTGGAAGATGTGATGGATCCATCAGGACGTCGTAGGGCAGTCATCTTGGTCTTGTAGTTGGTGAAGGACAGGAGGGCATAACAAATACTTTTCCCAGCTTCTGCCGCATCTACCAGTACTTCTGCTCTTCTCTCTTTGAGGTCTTCCTTGATCGCATCTCTGCACTGCTTTGCGAGCTCGGACATGAGCTTGCGGTTGCCTGAGGCATGCGCCAAACCACGCTGGCGAATTAGCTCAAGAGTTTTCGAAGACAGGCATTTTTTGTGGCTATCTCTCTCTTGGCGTTCCTCGCACATTCATGTAGGTGCTGAACCAGTCGATCGTATTCCTCGTCAATGTTGTCAACAATGGCATCTTCCCATGTTGCCGCAATAGTGCCAAAGAGTTCCCAGTTGGTGGTCGTTCTGGAAGTTCTCTTTTTGAACTTTGCAGCCCTTTCTCCCCACTCTGTTAAGTAGAATTTTGCATGAAGGACACGGTGGTCCGATCCTGTTCAAAATTTTGGGACAATAGTGACATCGTTCATGCAAAACCTTCGATTGAATATGATGTGGTCTATTTCATTGTGGAATCGTCCACCAGGAGACTCCCATGTCCAACGTTTAGATTCTGCCTTCTGGAACTGCGAGTTACCATGGATGGTCTTGGTCGACATGATGAACTCAGACAGTCTCTCACCCTGTTCGTTCCATTCTAGGCCATTGGTCCCGATGTGAAGTTCTTCAGTTGATCTTCTCGGTTCTATCTTGGCATTAAAATCACCCACGATGATCTTGTAGAAGGTGTGGTCTTCTTTTTAGAACTTCTCCAGCTCCATGTAGAATTTTTCGATTTCTCTTTCATCATAATGAGATGTTGGTGCATAGACAACGAAGATAGAAACTGCAGGCAGTGAGCCACATCTATTCACATGTAAACGTCCGATTCGGGTTGTTAGGCATTCGAATGAATCAATGCTCTTGGCAAAGTTTGTGTTGACAAGGACACCGACGCCTCCGACACCTCTTTTATCGCATGTTCCGAGGAACAATTCTTCTCCAGTGTCGAAAACGGCATGGTGAGATTCGTGCCTTCTTGTCTCAGTCAGACCAATGATGTTGTACTTGATCATTCGCGCTTGTACCATCAGGTCCTCGATGGATGTATCTGATGCTAGCGTACGTGCATTGAAAGTACAGACGATCATTTTTGTCTTCCTTCATTGTGGCAGCCTAGTTCGGCCTTGAGATTTTGACATATGGATTACCGACATATGAATTCTTATTATAGAATAACTTCACGTTATTGTAAGTTGGGCACACAAAATTGATGGACACAGAGTCAGTAAATTCTGTGAATTCCCGCCCCCCCAACTTAATAAAGGAGAAAACTGGAAATAATTCCTCCTATAGAAAACTGACTCACCCTTTTAAAGACAAAATGAAATACATCACATGTGGGTTTGATTAATGCTCATTGCAGAACCTGTGATGCAGGAGTGACGGCAACATTGCATCGTCACACAGCTAAGACAGACAAAGCGGCTATAAGTGATGGCTTTCAGGATCAAAGAATTTTTTTTGTTTTTTTTCTATTTTGTAATTTCTATTTATTGGGGGTTGTGTGGATGGAGGGGCACACCATGCAGTATCTAGGATCAGTTCTGTGGGTTGATGGAGACCATAAGGACTGCTGGGCATGGAATATCCATCCCTGTGCAAAGCAAGTATATCTTTCACTGCACTATCTCTAGGACCCACAAATTAGCATTGTAAACAACTACCAATGTCAAGCAAATGAAAACTCACAGTATTTTTATACATGGTTGATTTCAGTACCTATTGAAGGTAAGGGTCCTCTACTCCAAGCATCAGGCTTTGGAATTCCTCCCTGCCACGCCGAGCCCTCCACCTTAACAATTACATACTTGGTCCACTGAGCTATCCCGCTGGCATAATAATATTTATTCTGAATTAGCGAATCTTACCAATGCACTCGTACTTGCTGACCTCATTCCCAAATCAAAGTGCTGTAATGCCAAATCCTGAAGCCACGGTTTCAGTTCTGGAACTTAACACAATATGCAATTCAAGAACTTGTCAGAAAAAAAAAAACGTTGGAAAATGATGCCACGAATTTAGAGTACATCTCTGTAGTTCTCAAAGTCCAAAGAAAGTCCAAAGAGTCCCACACTAAGGAAAAGATCCGGTTAGTGGAAAATTGTCAGGATCTTGGCAAAACTACACTAGGTTTTGTTTTTGCTTTTGAGCAGACCTGGTAACGTTCAGGAACCATATGTGATGCTGGTTATTGAACAGGTCACCTTCAGGCAATGCAAGGCACTCCTCCATGTACTATAGTTCAGATCCAAACTAGCTCTGTTATGTGCTCACTTATTCGGATTTAAACAAAAAGGTCTAAAAATATTTTTACAGGTATAGTGACACCGTGGTTGTGAATCCAATCAGGTAAGTCATAGATAGGGGAGGGGGTGAATCAGGAACGGTGAATCTCATTGACTGACAGAGAGCAAAAATAACAACAAAGACATGGACGCAAATTACAGGATCATTCTGTGACAGAGAGTCCAGGGGAGTGAAGAGCCGCATGAGTGTGTCACAGACCCATGGATCCAGGAGTCCACCGGACTCAGCAGTGTGTTTCATGCATGCTCAGGTCACCCATACACTGCACAGGGCCTGAGCTAGCAAAGGTCCTCAAACATTCCCCTGCACACACGCCTCTCCTCCCCGACCTCAGGGCTCCTCCTTCCAGCCAGGAAATGACCGCAGGCTTCATACCAGAGTGCCCTGTCTCGACAAAGACAGAGGCATGGATAAGAGACAAGGAAAAGGTGACAGGTAAATCCCCGTGTTTTCCTGATATAACTGGGCAAATATCTGAAAGGCATCAGCAGAATGTCCATTTCCAAAATGCCACATATTTGTAGTTAATCGAGAGGTAAGACCCAGGTTTCAATTTAAGAGTGAAATAGGTGGACCCTGAATATACCACAATACTCTAGACCTGGCCTTGTGTATGGCGAACAAGAGGTTGATCAGCACAATATGTTGTTGGTTTTTGTCTTGTTTCGGGCCTCACCTGCCAATGCTCAGGGGTGTCTCCTAACTCTGTATTCAGAAATCACCGCTGGTGGTGCTTGGGGATCAGGGATTGAACTCATGTGCGCTCCTTGCAAGACAATCACTTTCCTCCCTGTACTGTCTCTCTTGGACCAGCACCACATGGAGTTTCCTGAGCCCCTCATGAACTCATCACGGATTTCAGTAATACTAAGTGCTTAATAAATCTGGAAATGGCCAAAGGTGGCAAGAGAACCTTATTTTAAGCTGAAAAATGTTTTCAGAAAGAGAGCACAGCAGGAGTTTCTCAAAGCCAACCCAGTTGCGATACCTGACATCCCCTAAGATCCCTCATGCCATCCAGGAGTGATCTCTGAGTGCAGAGTCCAGGAGGAAACCCTGAATCCTGCTGAAGTCTCACAAAAACCATTAGAAGTAAATCCAAGCACTGAAATAGGGCAGCAATTATGAGTTGAGAGACGAAATATTAAAGCCCCGGTGGCAGGAGAGATAGTACAGCACATAGAACAGAAGCATTGCAGACACATGTGGGTTTGATCCCAGGCAGCCCATATGGTCTTGGAGCAATGCCAGGTTTGGATCCTGAATACACAGGCAGGAATAATCCCTATCCATAAGGAAAAAAAAAGAAAAAGAAAAAACCCTCTGACTTGAGAGCCTGGTTGAATAGTACTGGGGGTGAGGTACCAATGTTTTAAGTTGCCAAGAGGTTTCAGTCCACGGTACCCCTGTTCCTGAGCACTCTTAGGAGTCATCCTTTAGCACAGAGCCAGGAGAACTGTGGACTGTGCCTGCGAACAAAGGCAACAGCAAAATCAATTAAACACCAAAAAGTTCATGTAGTACACAAGGTAAATTGATTCACCAATGGCTGCAACTATTTAAAGGGACCTGAGCGATAATTGGGCAGATAGGGATTTTCCCATGGACACAGTAGAAACAGGTTGATCTGAATCACCCCACAGGGTCCTGCTACTCCACCAGAGTGATTCCTGAGGACAGAGCTGAGAGAAAGCCCTGATTATCCACAGGTGAACCCTAAAAAAAAACAGGGAGGGAACAGCTACCACACGACTGTCCAACATCCCAGCCCATCACAATGATAGCTACTGTTGTACACACAGCCATGGCCCAACCCCAGGAAGGCCAAGTGGGTCTGTCCAGACACGGTTGGCCCCATACTGCTCTCACCGACAGCCTGCAGATGCTGGTAGATCTCCAACATCACGTCCCTGTAGAGCTTCTGCTGAGAGGCCGCCAGGCATGACCATTCCTCCGGGGTGAAGTTCACAGCCAAGTCATGGAAGGTCACTGCGTCCTGAGTCAGCACACGGAGAGGGTAGGAGTCAGAGTCTATCTTAGCCTCATTCCCACTACTGTGAGGCCAGGACCCAGGGTCCTAAATTGTCGCTGGGCCTCTCCCCTCTGAATGAACCAACTTCCACGCATGGCTGACGGGCCCCAGAAATCACATAAGGCAACTGGATCTGCTAAAGTGGGAGGACATTATACAGAAGGCTCTTGGATGTATCTGCCTTTCCTGGTAACCCCAGGTCCAATTCGAGCACCACTGGTCCAGTGATCACTGTAGAGAGGATCACCTGAACACAGACTTGTACGATCCCAAAGATCATCCCTGGGTACAGCAGAAACCACTGCCTGCCCACTGCTGTAACCCCACAGCTCATGACCACTAGGACTGAGAACTCGACAGTCCATATAGACAACTAGTCATAGCTGTGTACGGACATGTGTGCCTGTAGGAACTCACTGCTCAGGGCCGCCCCAAATTCCTCTCAAAGAAGTTAGAAGTTTCTTGACCCCAACAGCTCTACTAGCCTCAGAGATCCTTGGCTCTTTCTCCTTCAGATAAGTGCATGCCCAGAAATCGACATGTCTGGCAATGCCAGAGTGCAGCATATGGAATGATTGTGAGAATACTTTGCTGTGATAACCCAAATAAAACCTAAAACCTAAAATGAAACCCTTCGACCTCCAGCATCCCATTGGTCACCTAGACCTGTAAGGGATGATCATTGAGCACTGAGCTTCCAGTACTCCTCATGCACCACTGGGTCGGCCCCAAAGCCAAATAAAACAAAACAAACATACACAATAGCAGCTTCGAAGAGCAGAATGTGATGGTCTGATCGGAAGTCTCATCTTGGAATCTGTCCAAAAGAAACTCAGAACAGATGGCCCTGGGGGCTGGAGCAATAGTACAGCGGGTAGGGCTTCTGCCTTGTACGCGACCGAGCCGGGTTCGATTCCCAGCATCCCATATGGTCCCCTGAGCACCACCAGGAGTGATTCCTGAGTGCAGAGCCAGGAGTAAGCCCTGTGCATCGCCGGGTGTGACACAAAAAGAAAAAAGAAAAGAAACAACCCCAAACAGATGGCCCAGGAAGCCCGGGCACTCCTGGCACTATCTCATGTCATTCTGTCCCTCGACTCCTACCTGGGGACGGTCTATCAGAGACCGTGTCACCATCTTCTCCCACCACTGTTGTTCTGAGGAGCAGCAGGAGACTCCGTGCAAAGACCTGGAGAAGTCAGAATAGTGAGCACCAGAGAGGAGCTCCTCCTCCTACCCCTGAGCTCGTACCAGCCAAACCCTTGGGTAGAGGCTCAAATTCCCACCTCAGGGAGACAGTGGCAGAAGCTCCTGTCTCCGCTGGGGATGCAAATTTTGCTGGCATCTGTGCTGAACTTCAGGATAGGAGCTAGGGCCCAGGCTGCAGGGGTGGAAACGGCAGCCTTCTCTGACTCCAAAATTCCTCCCTAGATACCACAGGAAAGTCCCTACAGGCCCAGCTAGGGGCTGACTCTGAGCCCAAGGGCTCCCAAAAACCAGCGCCCGCACCCTGCAGGCTCGCAGAAGTGCTACCCCTTGAGAACTATAGCCTGGAATGTGTCTTTTTCACTGGGAAAGACACAGGGATTTAGAGTGGACAAATGTTCAGCCACTCTCTTGCAGGGTGGACAGAACCTGAGCCTGGGCACTCTGTCCCAGGAACCAAGATAACTTCTGGGTACAGTTGGGTCAGAGACACAGCCCTGCTCTTTACCACTGGACCTGAACCCTTATGGGTCCTGATTTACTCTAACCCTAAAACGGCACATCTGCGTGAGCCTCAGCCAACACTTGCTCCTGTCGTGCAAGAATATATTAGAAAACCACGCAAACAGTTGGTTGTACAGCAAAATAATTCAAATAGCCAGGGCATTTACTAAGGACCTTAATATGAACTGTCAGGAATTAAGACCTGAGCACTGTAGATTATGAATAAAAATACTGAAACAAAAAGGCAAATTCGAAGCATAAGAAACAAACAGAAATCATGTGCAAAATAAGAGGGAAGAAGATTTCAATAGTCAAATAGCAGGACCTTAAAACTTTGTTTTTCTGCTCTTCCTCTTCACCCTCCAAGCTGTCCTGGTCTTCTTCTCCACCCAGTCTTTACTCCCCTCCCCCCAACCGGTTCCGGTGGGGGCGTCGCCTCTTCTGAAGTGGGCGTGCCTTTGTTAGAAATGGACGTGGCCTGATTTTAGGCAGGCGGCCCCTTAAGCAGCTGCAGGTATTTTAGACATACCAAGAAACCTAGTACCCATACCTACACACCAACATGAAGAAACAACGCAAATTCCCACCACATGCAGAGGACGATGAAAAGAGTCCAGAAGCCTCTGTAGGTGCGACACACCGAAGGGACCTCTCTGACAAAGAATTCAGATATGAAGTCATGAAGATGTTCAATGAACTCAATGAAACAGTCAGACAGACATCCAGTAAATTAAAGGAGGACATGAAAGAAAGACTTGAGAAAATACAGGAATAAATGAGAGTAGAAATTGGAAAGCTAGGCACAGAAATGTCACGAATTAAAGATTCTGTAGATTAAATAAAAAAACTCAGTCTGTTCCCTCAATAGTAGAATAACCTACTGATTCTGAGGACAGAATCAGTGAGCTGGAAGATCAGCTGCACCAAGCCAACAGGCAACAACAAACAATGGCAAGGGACCTCAAAATAGCTCTAGAGTGAATCAGAGTCCTAGAAGACAATTCCAAGAGGACCAACATTAGAATTATTGGAATACCAGAAGCTCAGGGCAACAATCCCAATGAAAAATCCACGGTTAAACGAATCATTGCTGAAAAATTCCCAGAACTCGACAATGCAGCCATTCAGGTTCAAGGAGCCCAAAGGGTGCCAGCTAAAAGAGACCTTAACAAAAACACTACAAGACATATCATAGTTAGAATGATGAATGCTGCCAATAGGGACACAATACTGCAAGCAGCAAGGTCAAAGAAGGAAATCACATACAAAGAAGCACCCCTTACATTCACTGCAGACCTATCAGAGGAAACCCTCCAAGTCCAAAAGCAATAGGGGGATAGAGTGAAAAAACTCACTTAAATGCGTCACCAGGAATACTCTATCTGGCTAAACTCTCACTCAAAATTGAAGGAACGGTACACTATTTTCTAGATAAATAGCAGCTCCGGAAATTCATAGACTCAAAACCAAACCTAAAAGAAGGGGTAAAGGGGCTACTATAAGACAAGACAAACCTTATAAGCACAACAGACCCTTACAGAAAGATGAACACAAAGCCCCATAACAATAATATCTCTCAATATCAACAGTCTAAATTCACCAATTAAAAGAAACAGAGTGGCAAAATGGATTCAGAGACAAAACCCAACATTCCGCTGCCTATAAGAAACTCATCTCAACAGTCAGAGCAAACACAGACTCAAAGTAAAAGGATGGAATAAAATCCTGCAAGCAAACAGCTCCCTCAAAAAGCTGGGGTGATCATACAAGTATCCGACAACATTAATTTCAGGCTGAAAAAGATTAGAAAGGACAGCGAAAGCTATTTTCTCTTCATTAAGGGATACGTACAACAGGAAGAAATCACACTCTTAAATGTATATGCATCTAATGAGGGAACAGCTAAATATTTAAAACAACTGCTAATCGATTTTACGGAGGACATTGCTAGCAACACAATAGTAGTTGAAGACTTCAACATTGCCTTATCACCTCTGGATACATCAACAAGAACAAAACTCAGCAAGGAAACATTGGATTTGAAAGAAGAAATAGAAGAGAAAGGGCTTATAGAACTCTACAGGGTGTTATACCCCAAAAAGAAAGAACACACATTCTTCTCCAGTGCACACGGAGCATTTTCCAAAACAGACCATGTGCTAGGCCACAAAACATACCTCAATAGAATCAGGAAGATAGAAATAGTATTAACAATCTTTTAAGTCCACGATGAGCTGAGGATAGAAATGAATCACACACAGACACGGAGAACCAAATCAAACACCTGGAAATTAAACAACTCAATGCTGAACAATGAGTGGGTAAGGAAGGAAGTCACGGACGAAATCAAAAGATACCTGGGAGTAGCTGGAGAGATAGCACAGCGGGTAGGGTGTTAAACTTGCATGTGGCCGACCTGGTTTTGACTCCCAGCATCCCATATGGTCCCCTGAGCACTGCCAGGAGAAACTCCTGAGTGCAGAGGCAGGAGTAACCCCTGTGGATGGCCAGGTGTGACCCAAAAAGCAAAAAAAAGATACTTGGAAACAAATGAGAATGAAGACATGAGCTACCAGAACTCATGGGATACAGCTAACGCTATATTAAAGGGAAAATTCATAGCTCTGAAAGCATTTTTTTTAGAACAGAAGAAATGATGCACATAAACAACTTGATTTCACAGTTCAAGATCTTATACAAGATCAACAGAATGAGCCCAAATCAGGCATAAGGAAAGAGATTATAAAACGTAGAGCAGAAATCAACGACATGGAAACCAAAGAAACAATCCAAAAGATCAATGAAACCAAGTGCTGGTTCTTCGAGAAAATAAACAAGATAGATAAACCACTAGCAACATTCACAAAGAAAGAGAGAGAACCCTAATAAATCTAATCAGAAATAAGAATGGGTATATCAGAACAGGAACCAAAGAAATTCAAAAGATCATCAGAGACAACTTTGAAAGTCTGTATGCCACGAAACAAGAGAACCTAGAAGAAATGGATAAATGTCTGGATTCCTATAATCTCCCAAAGCAAAATCAAGAAGATCTAGAGTACCTGAATAGACCTATGAACATCAAGGAAATTGAAACTGTAATCAAAAGTCTTCCCCAAAACAAAAGCCCAGGTCCAGATGGATTCACTAGCGACTTTTTCCAAACATTTAAAGAGGATCTATTTATTGCCAGTTCTTCTCAAGGTTTTCAGGAAATTGAAGAAACAGAAACTCTCCCAAACAGTTTCTATGAAACCCATATCTCTCATACCAAAAGGAAACAAAGACAGCATAAGAAAAGAAAACTACAGGCCGATATCACTGATGAACAAGTATGCGAAGATTCTCAACAAAATACTAGCAAATAGAATTCAACAACTCATCAAAAAGATCATACACCATGACCAAGTGGGATTCATCCCGGGGATGCAAGGATAGTTTAACGTTGGGAATCAATCAACATAATCTATCATAACAACAAAAGAAAAGATAAAAATCATATGATCATATCAATAGATGTAGAGAAAGCATTTGACAAGATTCAGCAGCCGTTTATGATGAAAACCCTCACCAAAATGGGGATAGAGTGGATTTTCCTCAATATAGTTAAAGCCATCTACCACAAGCCTAAAGCAAGCATCATCCTCAATGGGGAAAAACTGAGAGCCTTTCCTCTAAGATCAGGGATGAGACAAGGATGCCCACTCTCTCCACTATTGTTCAATATAGTACTTAACTAAGGAAGTAAAGGACCTGTACAAAGAAAACTACAAAATGCTACTTCGGGAAATAAAAGAAGACACGAGGAAATGGAAAAATATCCTCTATTCATGGATCAGGAGAATTAATATTGCCAAAATGGCAATACTTCCCAAAGCACTGTACAAATTCAATCCGATCTCTATTACAATACCCATGACATTCTTCAAAGAAATGGAGCAAACACTCCTAAAATTTATATGGAACAATAAGCCCCCATGGATAGCTAAAACAATTCTTGGGGAAAAAATGGGAGGAATCAATCTCCCTAACTTCAAATTCTACTACAAAGGAGTTATAATTAAAACAGCATGGTACTGGAGCAAAGGCAGAGCTGCAGACCAATGGAAGAGGGTTGAATATACTGACACCCCTCCAAGCATATGATCATCTAATCTTTAATAAGGGCCAGGAAAAGTGAAGTTGAGCAAGGAAAGCATCTTTAACAAATTTTGCTGGCAAAACTGGATGGCTACATGCAAAAAGTGGGCTCAGATCTCTGCCTAACACCATGTACAAAAGTAAGATCAAGATGGATTAAAGACCTCAACATCAGACCGGAATCCATAAGGTACATTGAAGACAAAGTTGACAAAACCCTCCATGACATTGAAGCAATGGTATCTTCAAATGGTTTCACAGCACTGGCCAAGAAAGTGAAAACAGAGATAGACAAATGGAACTACCTCAAACTAAGAAGCTTCTGCACCTCAAAAGAAACAGTGACCAAAGTACAAGACAGTCTACAGAATGGGAAAGGATATTTGCCGAATACACATCCCACAAGGGGTTGATATCAAGGATATACAAAGTACTGGTTAAACTCCACAAGAAGAAAACATCCAACCCCATCAAAAAATGGGGCAACAAAATGAACAGAAACTTTCTCAAAGAAGAAATCCGAATGGATAAAAGGCATATGAGAAAATGCTCCACATCATGAATCATCCAGGAGATGCAACAAAACAACAATGAGATTTCATTTCAATCATTTCACACCACAGAGACTGGCCCACATCCAAAACAACAAAGTAACCGGTGTTGCCGCGGACGTGGGGAGAAAGGGACTCTCCTTCACTGCTGGTGGGAATGCTGACTGGTTCAGCCCTTTTAGAAAACAGTATGGACGATTCTCAAAAATTTAGAAATTGAGCTCCCATTTGACCCAGCAATACCACTCCTGAGAATATAGCCCAGAGAGGCAAAAAATTATAGTTGAGGGGATGGAGCAATAGCACAGCAGGTAGGGCGTTTGCCTTGCACGCGATCAACCCGGGTTCAATTCCCAGCATCCAATATGGTCCCCTGAGCACCGCCAGGAGTAATTCCTGAGTGAATGAGCCAGAAGTAGCTCTTGTGCATTGGCAGGTGTGACCCAAAAACCTATATATATATATATATATATATATATATATATATAGTCGAAGTGACATCTGCACTTGTTTGTTCATTGCAGCATTGTTTACAAGACCTAGAATCTGGAAAACACCTAAGTGTCTGAGAACAGATGACTGGTTAAAGAAACCTTGGTACATCTACACAATGGAGTACTATGTAGCTGTTAGAAAGGAAGTGTCACGGTCCTCCCGTTATTTGTTAATTTGCTCGAGTGGGTCGAGGAATATCTCCATTGTGACTTGTTGTTACTGTGTTTGGCATATCAAATACGTCATGGGTAGCTTGCCAGGCTTTGCTGTGCGGGCAAGATACTCTCAGTAGTTTTCCAGGCTCTCCAAGAGGGGCGGAGGAATCTAACCTGGGTTGGCTGGGGTGGCTGCATGCAAGGCAAATGCCCTACCGCTGTGCTATCGCTCCAGCCCGTTAGAAAGGATGAAGTCATGAAATTTACATACAAGTGGTACTACATGGAAAGTATCATGCTAAGCAAAATGAGTCAGAAAGAGAGGGACAGACATAGAAAGATTGCATTCATTTGGGGAACATAAATTAACAAAATAGCAGACGAACACCCAAGAATAGCCAAGATAAATACCAGAAGGTTTATTCCATGGCGTGGAGGCCAGCCGCACACTCTAGGTATAAAGGCAACTCAGATAGAGATGGGAGCACCAAACAAAGGGTGTTGGGAAGATCCGCCAAGGATGGGAGATGCATGCTGAAAATAGACTATAGACTGAACATGATTGCCACTCAATGCCTATTTTGCAAACCACAGCACCCAAAAGGAGAGAGAGAGAGAAAAGGGAATGAGCTGCTACAGAGGCAGTGTGGGATGGGGGGATGGGGGCGTGAGAGGGATACTGGGATTAGTTGTGGCGGAGAATGCGCACTGGTGGAGGGATGGGTACTCGATCAATGTATAAATGAAACCCCAAAATTTGTAAGTCTACAATTGTACCTCATGGTGTTTCACTAGTAAAAATTATAAAAAAATAACTTGGTATTTCTGCCACGGTTTTCTATGAAGTATTATTCTCTTTTTCTGCGATCACATGTTTTCTGTGTGCATGTGGGTGTGTCTCTGTGGGTGTGTGTGAATGTTTTTCTTCTTTGAGTCAGAACCAGCACTGCTCAGGTAATATTCCTAGCTCTGCACTCAGGTTTCACTCCCGGCAGGTTTGGGGACCAGTGGGATTCAAGATACAGAACTTGGGTTGGCTGTGTGCAAGGCAAGCACCCTACCTGATGTACTTTTGCTCCGCCCTTTTCTATGTAAGTTTCTTCCAAAAATACCAAGAGCCATGAACACAACTCTCCCTCCCCACCCAAAAAAAATCTTCTTTCAAAAAATAAGCATTTAAAACTCCTTTACCTCAGGGAGAGATGAAGGGTGCTTTGCAGCCTGACGTGAGGGAGTTGAGATTCCTGATCTGGAAAAAGAAACAACAGTGTTGAGTTTGGACAGGCAGTAATGTGAGTTGGGCATTTGACTAGATGAACCGATCAATCCTCTGCATCCCATATGGTCCCCAACAGCGCCAGGGATAATACCTGATATTAGAGGCTAGAGTAAGTCCTGAGCATCTCCGGATGTGGCCCCTCCCCCTCAAAAAAACAAAGAAGCAAAAATAGCTCTCAAGTAGATTTTCATTGGAAAACCCCCGGCACCTGAAGGTCCCCTCCCCCCATCCCCTTCATGACACTGGCTATCACAGCTGACAATGAAGATGACCAGCAACAGGTCTCCTGCCATTAGGTGGAGGGGCTTCAGATCTGCCCCTCAAATCTGAAGATTCTACAGAAGATTAGCGTTGAGAGGGTTGGGATGGCCAAGCCTCCAGCTGAGTCCCGCATTCGCCCGCTGTTGCTCCATCCCAGAGCTGGAGACGATGGTGACCATAGAGGCTCTCCAGCATCAAGCACTCACAGCTGCGAACCCTGATACAGCCCCCACTGCACCCCAAAAGCTCCATGTCCCCCCAAAGACTCCACCACACCTCAGAAACTGACAGAATACCGTGGAAGAGTGAAAAAAAAAGTGCAAAAGAGCCCCCCAAGCTGGCTCGGCCCCTCCGGTCACTGTGGAAACGGGAAGCCGCGGGGTGCTCACAGGAGGTTGCTTGAGTCCTGCCACAAAATCCGCCTTCAGAGTCCCCCTTCCAGGATGGGGCACAAATTTACTTGTCCTTTTCCAAGTGAGCAACAGCCCCAGTGCCTGTGTCAGGGATGGATAATGAACCATGGCATCACTTATGACATCACTTCCGTTTTCATAAGGTGCCTTAAAGAGCCAGAGTCTAGGCACTGAGAACCTTTTTGCCACCCAGGTGAATCTGTGCTGTAAGGGGGATGGACTCGAATAAAGGAGTAGAGAGGCAAATGCTGGACTGGTCTGTCACACACTAAGGGGCTTGAAGGTAAGAAGAAGTCCCCTGATCCTGCAGTTGTCACCAAACATTGAACCAATGATATCTAGACACACAATGCTGCCCTGACTCTTGCCAAATGATCCCTGAGCTCAGAGACAATAGTGAACTCTGAACACCGTAGGCTGTGGTGAAAAACATAACACAAAAAAGGAAAATTCTACCAAAGGGGGAAAATGATGTGCAAAGACAAATTCTAGAGTGAAGAGTCAAATTTCTGTTCCTTAAAATCCCCTATTCTTGATATTTCCCTGCTACAGAAACTCAGTTTCTCCTGAATCCCTATTTTTCTTTCTCCATTTTGCATCTTTCTTAACTGTACATACATATATATGTGTCTTTGTGTGATTTTAGTTTGGAGGCCACATCTGGCAGACTCAGGGCTTATTCCTAGCTGTATAGTCAGGAATCACTCTTGTACGGACCATATGGGATGCAGGGATGCAGGGTATCTAGGTCGATTGCTTGGATGGTTAAGTGCTTACTCGCTGGCTCTGGCCCGATGTAAATGTGCTCCTAGCACACCCAGGGTGATCCCTGAGCAAATGTCCTTACCCATGAAAATACAAAACTATCTTGCTTAAAAGAACACAACCCTTTCCCTTGTTGGAATAGAGTTCTAAACAACTTAGGTTTAACATTGATCCATCATTTCTCCTCTGCTACAAGGAGCTTAGGCTTATTGAGTGACACCCATCCCAATGCTTCTGAATCACTCCCATTTCCTTAGCATTCATTTTTAATTTCCAGGTGCTTCTGCTTCCTCTATGCATTAATCACCCATTTCCCCTAACCAGAACCTGTGAATTGTAAAGTCAGATTTTTCAGAGAGCTTTGGATTTTGTATTCGTAAGTGAAATTTTGACTTTCCCTTTCCTTTATTTCCTCTGCAGTTTACTTTAGACAAATATCCTTTTTGCTCCTGGACAAGGACCGGTGCAGGGAAGATTTGTGCTGGGAGGATCTTGCATAGACAAAGGAAGACAATATTATGCTTTTGTGACTTCAGAGTTAATTGACTCCAGATACTATATACTCCTGGGCATTGTCATATTTATGAGACTTAAGCCTCAGCTGGCCTATATTCCTAGCACATCAAAAGCAAGAGACTGGATGGAACCAGGATACCTCTGAGCTACCCTGGCATTGAAAAGGGACAGGTAAGCACCATAACAAATTCTGTCATTGAGGTAGACAGGTAGATAGGGAAAGGCCCTTGACAATGAAACTTGGATTAACAAAATTTCATGGAAGAATTCTAGGACTGATCCACCTTGTGGATACAGAAAACAAAGACCTTATAAGACCATCAGCAGACCCTGAGTATATTGGCCCCCTCCCCATGAACTTTCTCTTTTCAAAAACCTGGGCCGTCTTCCTTAATCTGATTAACTTTAGTGATTCAGCCCAAAGAAGACCATCACCACTCCCAACCTCCCTGGTAACCTCCTCGGTAATGGGACTAAGAAGAAGCCCCACATGGGGGAAGGTTGGAGAAACCCTATAAAGGCCACCTTGAACAAAGGAAGGGCACGCATATGTTGCCGAGTCCATGTGCTTCTTCCGCCCACGTGGCCTAGCACATTTGTCACCCGCATATCCCCTCTTTAGATGTGTACTTTCATACTTTCGTGTCTAATGCTAGGATGTGTTTAGGGGCTCTCTCTGCTCTTGGAGAAGCCCGTGTTGTCTCTTGAGTACGTCACTCTCTCCCTCTCTCTCCCTCCACACCTAAAAATCCTCTAAATAAAATCTATTTATTTCACTGCTTGTCTATTCCTGAAATTCCTTTCTGAGAGGTGAGATAAGAACCCAGTAACCCTGGGTCCCGGGTACCAGAGGCGGTTGGGGAGAAAGTGACCGTCTTTCTTCTCCCCAATTCACATAAGTCACCCGTGGGGCCCACCACCATCATCATGGCCCAAACATAAGCAACTGGATAAGGATCATTCTGGGGTTAGGAAGGACTAAACTGTTCTGGGGAGTGTAGTCTGGGAACTATAGGAAATATCCCCAATAGAGACACCCTATAAACTTAAGAGATCTTTTACTGTGTCCATTCAAAATGAATAGAAAGAGTAAGTGTAAATTTAAGATGACTGTTTCAATGAATATGGACTAAGCGAAGAAAAAATATGTCCTTAAGAGAAAATTCTGCCCTTGAGCTGAACTCTCCTTCCAAGTCAGATTTTTATGCTAGAAGTTTTTCCCTTCCTTTGATTGTACAACCACATCTCTGTCTATTTGATAACCCTGACTCTGTGGGATGCGTTGGAGTAAAAAGGCTGTGGGAGACGGGTGAGGAGAGGGAATAAGGAGCAGTGGGAAAGTGGTATAGGTGCACAGGAGAATGGAATAAAGAGCAATTGATCACTGTGAGTCCACAAAGTAAAATGTGGGGGTGTGGTGAGGTGCTGGTGGTCCAGCACTGCCTCCTCACCTCCTTAGCCCCTCTCAACAGAGACAGAGAGACAGGGAGACAGAAAACCACAGCCTGATGGTGAAAATTGCCCTTTTAATGCAGAACAGCTACCATATTTATAGAACTTCTGAGGGGGCATGAGGTATGGACATAGGAGTGACTGATCATTTACGCAGAAAAATATTTGTCAGAAGGAATTCTCAAGGAGAGATTCACTCAAAGAGACACTCTGTCTCCCAGGGACATCTGCATTGCTTTTATCTTTTTCTCTAGTTGTATAAGTTATCAATACTTGCAGTTGTATTGATAAACATAGTAAGAGACAAGGATCCCAACACTTACTTCTCTGGGCTCTGAGAGCAAGCAAGGCTTTTACTGTAAATCCCAGACTAAGTTCTCAGGCCAGTTCAACTTGTCCTTCCCCAAGGGGATCCTGTCTCTAAAGTTGTAACAGTTTGCATCAAGACCATGCATTTATGCTTTCTAGAATATTCATTTCGAAGCCAAGGTAGTTTTGCCACTTGCCCCAGGTCCATCCCAGTCCCACGGCTGGTCTTCCCTTTTGGGGCATTAGGAACTACAGCGAATGTAGCCTGAGTCAAGTAATTATGACCAAGCAATTATGGCCAGGAGTAGATATACTTCAGAGTCCATCAACTCCCAAATATTAGGAGTATAGCATTGATGGCCTTTCTCTGTTTAACCAAAGAACATTCTGTATAGTCAAAACATAAATAAGCTATAGAGGAAATTGAAAAGCAGGTACAAATACACAGCACTTCAACTACAAAGCAGTACAAATACGAAGCTGAGAATTAACAGAAAGTTATTGCTTATAAGTAATCATGACTGACTTGGGCAACTGCGACAACGTGAGGTAAAATACAAAGAAAAGGTTAAAGATAAACTTTAACTAAATTAGTGAGGTTAGCAAGAACAGCATAAGCTTCTCTGGGAAGAGCAAAAGGGGAAATTCACAGATGAAGCCTAAAACTCTGTTAAGTTAATATCCAGCAGATCACGAACAGCCTGGCCCCTGTATCCTTCTTCGATCCTGTCTCCCTTCACCCACCAGGGTGGGGAGACCAATCATGGCCACCAAATGCATGCAGCACATGCCCAGACATTATTTGAACACAACTCTCAGTACTCAGTGTAACAGCCACGTTTTGATCAGGGAGAGATAAAGAGTCGGGTGTAATTTTCAACTTGATTTTAGGGTACAGAAATTCTACATGCTAGAAAAAACAACAAAGTGGAGTTAGAGATGGTAAGCTGGGAGGGGCGCTTCCCTCGCAGACACAGATTGATACTCTGCATCTCACGTGACCCCTAAAGATGAAAAAACCAATTGCAGAGTGCTGCTACTGAAGTTAAGCCCGGAGCTGCCACAGATGTCCCCAAAATACAATCAAAAATAGCCCAAAAGTATATTTTCATTTGCAAACCACAACCTCTACTAGGACCACGGCCCCAGGATGGCCCTGGACATCGAGGCTAATAATGACTAGTGACCGAGGGCTACAGTGTCATTTGCCATTAGGGAGCTGCCCCCCCACACCCCCCCCCGCCGCTCAAAAATGAACAGTCCTTTTATAGTTTTGGAGGCACGACCAGCAATATGGACGAGAAACTTCTGACTCTGTGCTCAGGAACCCGTCCTGGTGGAGCTCGGAGATCGAACTTGGATGGGCCAGATGCAAAGCAAACGCCCTAACCACTGTGCTATTTCTCTGGTCCGCTATGTGAATCTGCAGGTTTTGCAGCAGTGAGGTTGGGGCCAAAGCGTCCAGGACAGGGCCCAGCGCAGTCCCGTGCTGGGAGGGTCAGGACGGCCCAGCTCGACGCTCTGCAGCCTTCGCGCTCAGCCCCGTGCCCACCCGCCACTGCCCCACGGCTGAGCCAAAGGCGATTGTGGCTGTAGGGGATCCCGGAACCACGCACTCACACCCCCGACCCCTGCGCCCAGGCACAGCACCCACTGCACTCACCAAATCTCCACGTCCCCCACCAGACAAGCCTGAGCTTGAGAGTAGATGGTCTCCAGATAATATTACCTCCTGGACATCTGCTCTTTTGATTGAAGCCTCAGTTGCCCTTACTTCCTCGATCCCCAAAAGAAGGGTCCATGAGGGACTAGATGGACCCAGGGCAAGTGGTGAGCTAGCTACCCTGGCATCGAAATGGGCCTGGACAAAGTACCATAATGCTTATTCATATGAGCCTGGTCATGGACAAATTCTGTCATGTATCAAAAAGTAATAACTAGAATTGGACGCTGCTGGGATTAGGAGTGATTGATCCAGCCTGAGCACTGTAATCTAATCTGTGGTGAGAAGTCCCCAGGAGAGTCACCCACAACCCTAAAAGTGTCTATTACTGTGTCCATACAGAATGTTAATCATTAGGAAGTAAAACTAAATATGTCAATTAAGTTCCTGGTCTAAGGAGATGAGTAACACTCCTTAAGGGCTGCTTTTTCTTCGTGGGATGCAGGTGATGGGGAAGTCTGGAAAACCATTTTTCATTGCGCTTCCCGTGGGGAGGCATGGATTGCGGTCGTGGTGAGAGAAGAAAAAGAGAAGCTTCAGGGAGACAGGGCGAATGAAGGAGACTGAGAAAAGGGATGGTCCTCCTCCACCCAGATCCCCTACTTCCAGTATGTAGGAGTTACAACCACCAACTGCCCCCGGCTCTGTGTATTCCCATCAATGGCAAAGACCCAAAGACTATAAAACCCTGCTCCTGAAAGAGAACAGCACAGTCTCCTGCCTCTGCATCTTGCTGTCTTAGTGGGGCCTCTTGGAGGAGGGTGTGTTGAGTTTCCCACCCCAATATGCAACAGGACATCGACTCACCCACTCCAGCACTGCTAAAAATGATACATGAACTCAGAACCAAAAGTAACCCCTGAGCATTGAATGCTGCTTTGGTCAAAAAAAGTAGACTAAATTAAATAATAAAGACATTTCTGGGGCCGGAACGATGGTACACCAGGTAGGGAGTTTGCCTTCCATGCGGCCAACCCGGGTCCGATTCTCAAAACCTAATTTCATCCCCCAGCACTGCCAGGAGTGATTCTTGAATGCAAAGCCTGAGTAAACCCTGAGCATCGCTGGGTGTGACCCTAAAAATGCAAAAAAGAGAAATTTCTGTGGAAAGAGATTGGAGACACAGTATAGCAGGTGAGGTGCTTGTCTTGCACTCGGCCAAACCAAGTTTGAATCCTGGAATCCCATACGGTGCCCTGAACCCCGCCAGGAGTGATCCCTGAGTGCAAAGGTAGGAGAAGTAACTGAGTCTTGCAGTTGTACTTCCTACAGACTGAATATTTAATTCATTCAAATGAATAAAGCTATGGTGGCCAATAGTGATCCTAAATTGCATTATTAGAGGGTTTAGGGCACACTCTGGAAGTGCCCAAGCTACTTCCTGCTAAGATTGCATATTTGGTTGCAAGACCCACTGTAGCACCACCCTGATGCACCCCACCAGACCGCAACCTGAGCTGGCTTAAAGCTCCACACCTTGGGGACTTGAGTGACAGAATAGGCAAATGAGCATTTCTTTTGAAGGTGGCCAACCTGGGTTTAATTCTGGGCATCCCTATGGTTCTGAGCACCACTAGGAGTGCTTGCTGAATTTCGAGCCAGGAGTAAGCATAATGCCTCGCTGGGTGTGACCCAAAATGCAAAATAAATAAATAAAAAGGAAAGAGAAGCTCCCCACGTCCCTGAACTCCCAGAACCCACTGAATGCACAAGAATCAGTGAAAATCAAAGGCTCTGCCAAATGCGTTTGAGCCCCAAGCACATAAAGAATATGCTGCGCCCCTCCCCCCATCCAGCCCGGCCACCCCCCAAGAATGACAGGACAGAGGAGAGGGTGTTTTTTCCTTCAGGCTGCTGACCCAGATATGGGGTACCCTGAGCAACCACAGGTTTGACCCCTAAACACTGCCAGGTGGGGCTCAACACCCCCCACAAGGAAAAAGAATGCACCCCCAGGTCCCTTTGATGAGGGAAACCCACGCTTTACCTACTCCACAAACAGCCTAAGGAATGAAAGGGGGCCAGTAACGGGATGTCCTGGGGACACTGCTGGGATGATCCACCCACACCTGTGACTGACCAGGTGGCGGAAGTCGCCCCGAAACTAAATTAACGCTGAGGATCCCTCACATGCCCCATCAGATCTGGGGGGAGACTGAGGCTCCCTCTGGCTCTGACACTTTCTGCTTTGTGAGGGGCCCGAGCGATGGGTCATCAGGGAGGGCGCTGGCCTCACACCCCGACACCCCAAAGGGTCCTCAGATCCCCAGGGAGGGAGTCCTGAGCGACACCATGGAGGGGTCTAAAACACATAAAGAAATTAAAACTTTTTTTTCCTCTTTTATTTGTTTCGTTATTGTCCTTGTTTCTGGAACTTTCAGAACGAACTTACTGCTTCAAATTCATTTTTCTCCTTGACCACGTGCTTCCTCTACCCACCCATATTTTGGGGGGTCTGGGGGGCTTTGCCCAGGGGTTACTCCGGACTCTGGGCTCACTCCAGGCTGGTACCGGGACGATGTATGGTGCCGGGATTGAACCCGCCGACCCCGTTCCCCCATTATGCATCTTCCTAAATAAGTTCTACTTAGTAAAAATTACCCTGTGTCCCTCAAAATCAATTTATAAACAAGATAAAACTTTCAGCAGGAGCGCTCTGTGTGCCCCGGGTGAGGGGCCGCTACCCCGGGCCACCGCCACCGAGCGACCCCGCTGCCCACAAGGCAGAGAACGTGGAGGTTCAGGCGCTCAGAGCGACCACCCGCGCGGGTGACTGGGGCACCGACCTTCGGGGACCCCCTGCCCCCCAGGGTGCCCCCTCACCCGCTCCTCACCTTCCGCAACCAGGCGACCCGCTGGTACCTCCCCACAGAATGCCAAGCCCTGACAGATAAAGGTCGTGGATTTTGTGATGTCACCTGCACGTTCGCCCAGAGCCTTAAAGGGCCAGGCTTCAAATATCTCTGACCAGGTACTTGCCTGCTCAGGAAGGTTTATTTTTCCTCATTTCCGGGATAGCTTCAGGTGATCCAGATAACTGGGGGTCGCCAGGTCTGGGATAGATAGAGAGGGATGAGCTGAGCAGATAACATGTCTAGCACAGAGTCTTTGTATTTACGAAGGAAATAAAATTCACAAAAGTACTTTGCAAACAGCCACCAAGACCATCTCTGTGAGTCCCGATGTTCATGTATATATTCATTTACAACCCTCAGCCACATGCTAGAAATAGGTCCCCAGGAATCTTTCTTTTTTAAGTAAATAGATTTCATTTGGAGGATTTTTAAGCTGTGGAGTGGGTGGAAAGAAAGAAAGAAAAAGAGAGAGAGAGAGAGTAAAGTTAGACATGATAACATGAATGTACACATCCCAAGAGGGGAGATGCGGGCAACACATGTGCTTAGGAACCACATGTGCTCGGCCATGTGGGTGCAAGCAGCACATGGGCTCCGGCAGCATATGTGCCCCCCGGGAATCTTTCTGGCAGGTGCCAATAAAAAAGACGGGCTTCAATATGGTCCCTCACCATTGGGGGCTGAGGAGCTGCCCCTCAAAGTGATCTGGCAGTTTTACACACACATGTCTACACCGAAAGCTGCGGGACAGGGCCTGGTACAACCCCTGCTTGAGAAGGCTGGGATGGTCAAGACTTCTTCCATCAGCAGGTCGGGCATCCTCGAGACCCACAGGCCCCCATGTTCAACTCCGCACACAGGCCATGCTGCCCCATCACAGAGCTAGAGACGAATATGCCCCCAAGCTCACACTCGAGACCCACGTGCCGTGTTAAATCCTCCCAATGCAAACAGCAAAGCTCTACATTCTCCTAAAGCCTCTGGAGCAAGGAAGACCCCAGGAACCCACTGGATATGGATAAGGGGGACTGAAAAACAACCACAAAATTGTCCTGAAAGCTGGAACAATCCCATTGGTCACATTACAGGCACTGAAGGTGAGAGGTCCTGATGTCCAGCCACTGATTGGCCTTCAGTTCACCCCTTCACCTGAAGTATCAGTTTGTCCTTTAAACACTTGCCTGTATGAGGCCTGATCCACTTGACAGCATTAGGAAGTAAAGGTGCACATGGAAGACTCCCGTCTGTGACATCATCCATTTCACGAAGATCCTTAAAGTGGCAGGTTCCAAGTGCAGACAGACCATTATGGCAGCCCAGGTGAACCAGTGCAAGGGGGATGAGCTCGAATAAAAAAGAGGAGAGGCAAGTTCTGGAGGGGCTGTGCCTGATAGTCTTCTCATCAACAAAATTCTAGACCTGCATGTTGGTTTCTAACATTTACCCAACTCGGTTGCAATTCTGACACATGGATGGATTTTCCAGGCAACGACCTAACGTTTCAGCAAGATGGACAAGCAAAATAGACGGACGGCAGGTCACATAGCTGTGTGACTTTTTTTCCAACTCAAAGAACAGACGCAGTAAGTGTAAATAAGTCCCTCTGCAGAAAATTGAAGCACCAGTTTAGAGTGAAAATAAAAGGGGCCCGAGACTAGGTTTGTTACTAGCTTAGTATGAAGCTTAGTGGGATAGCTTAGTGGGATACACGTGCGAAGGCAATGATGCATCCCCACACAGCTGAGACAGACCTTTGAAAACATCTCACCTGAAGCAGATTCCTCTCGAGGATCAATAAGTGTTCTGTTATCTTGTTCTCTTTACTTAGGTGGGGAGAGGTTCACACCAGCAGTGCTCAGGGATTCCTGCTGCTGGGACTCTTGGGGCCGAGAGAGATAACCACGAAAAACCCGCCTTTCTTCGAACACTCTTGAACTTATTCACCAACGTGGCTTGGCACATGCCTCAGGAAACAGCAAGCGAACGTCCAAGCTCGCAAAACAATGCAGAGAAGCCATCAAGGATGACCTCAAATACAGGAAAACAGCGATGCTGGTAGATGCGGCAGAAGCCGTGAAAAGCCTTCGTATCGCCTGCCTGTCCATCACCAACTACAAAACCAAGATGACTACCCTCCAACATCCTGATGGATCTATCACACTTCCAGAAGGGCAATGGAGAAGATTATTCATGACTTATACTCAGATCTCTTTAATAGCCACGTCCACTTAACCACATACCACATTCTGCACGATTGACATATTGTTCCCAATGTTCTTCCTTCCAAATTTCAACACGCCATCTCTTCGGTAAAGAAACAAAGAGCAGCTAGCCCAGACAAGATCAGACCTGAACACCTGAAGAACTTACCATCAGTACTCATCAATACACTGGCTCGGCTCTTCACACGCTACCTGTCTGAATGCAAAGTTCCATCCCAATGGAAAACCAGTAAGACTGTACTACTATACAAGAAGGGAGACATCTATGACATTGGCAACTATCGCCCAAACTGCCTATTGTCTGTCATCTGCAAACTGTTCACTCGAGTCATCTTGAATAGGATTAGCAGAACACTAGATGAAGAACAAGCACGTGAACAAGCCAGGTCCCGAAAAGGATTCAGTGCCATGTACAATATCCACACAATTACTAAGCTCATTGAGGTTTCTCAGGAGTTCAACATGCCACTCTGTCTAATGTTCATTGATTTAAAGAAGGCCTTTTTTTTCAGTTGAGATGGAAGTGGTCATAGAAGCCCTAGCCAATCAGGGTGTACAAACTCAATACATCAGGATCCTCCATGAGCTGTATTGCGGATTCACTACCAGGATCTCACCATTCTACAAAGAAGTAATTATCCATGTCAAGAGAGGGGTTGGGCAGGGTTATACAATTTCACCAAAACTCTTCAGTGCCACCCTTGAGAACATCATGCGATGACGGGAATGGGAAGGAATGGGAGTGAAGATAGATGGTCGGCAACTACACCACCTCCGCTTTGCTGATGACATCGTTCTAATAACACTAAACATCAGTCAAGCGGAACAAATGCTGACTGACTTCGACCGTGAGTGTCGAAAGGTCGTATTACAACTAAATCTCACAAAGACAATGTTCATGAGAAACAGTCTTGTTTCTGATGTTCCATTCACTCTCAACAGAATCACCATCTCTGAATGCAACATTCAGCACCCACTGAGGTTAAGGACCCTCTAGTCCCAGCATTAGGCTCCAATATTTTTCCTGTGATGCTGAGACCATAGATGTGGTTGTGGGGATGGAGCCGGACCCCACCTTTCATGTCGCATGTTCGGTCCACTGAGCACTCCAATGGGATAATAGTTAGTTTCAACAAGACAATCTTACAGCACACTTGTATGCAATACCCCTGTTCCTAAAGAAATTTCTGTAATGCCACATTCTAAAACTGTGATTTGAGTTCTGAAATCAAACAAAATGCACAATAAGAATTAGTCCAATGTTGAATGGAATGCAGTTGAATGATCAAGCAGGTGGAGGACAACTCTATATTTCTCACAGTCCAAGCAAGTCTACAGAAAGGGAAAATCTGCGGGAAGTGTTGCTAGGAGGATCTCGGCAATCCCTAAAAAAGCCTTTTGGGTTTTGTTTTTAATCAGACCCAGTGATGCTTGGGATACCATAGGGGATGCTGGACATCGAAGGTAGGCGGCATCTGTAAGGTGAGCACCCACCGTGATGCACTGCTGTTCTCATCCTAATTAACTTCACTATGGTCTCACAGTAACAATTTAACACACACACAGTAGAACAATTTTTGGTGCGTACAAACGTACAGCAGGTAGGCATTTGCCTTGCACGAGGCTGACAGTGATTGATCCTTGAACACTGTCAAAAGCAACTTACGAGAACCACCAGGAATAACTGCTGAGCATACCCAGGCCCCAAAACAAAAGAAAACTAAATTTCTTCCCATATTCAAAAAACCATGGCAATGATCCAAAGCGAAAGATATGCATGGTGTCAGATTTACTGAGAGGAGTCCAGAAAGGGCACCCGACCCTTTAGGTGTACAGCCAGGCTAGTTATATAGCCGGGGACACAAGGGCCTTGAAACACATGGACTACTCGACATACCTTACAGATAAGGAAGTATGACAACAAAGTCAAGAAAGCAAAGCACAGGATCTATCCGTAATGAACAGCTCCGGGGAGAAGACACCCCTACCCCACGCCACACCTCCACATAACATGGTCTAGCGATGAGAAGGGGATACTCAATGTCCAATGAGAAACTCAAAGATGTTGTGGATTGGAGGACTCCTGGGTTGGCCACATGCAAGGCAAACATCCTACTTGCCCTACTATTTCTCTGGCCATTTCTAAATAAATGGGAGAAAATGGGAAAAAATGGGAGAGCAATTAAAAAGCTTTCAGGTTTAATTCTCGGTCATACAATGAAACACCCGTCCCTTCACCGTCCCCTTTTCCCAGCACTAAAAACCCAAGTATACCGCCATTCCACAGCCTCCCACTAACTGTGGGGTAGATAATTTCCACATTCTTCTCTCTACTTTGATTACATTCAATATTTTGTCACGAGACCACCAGTATTATTTGGGATTTTACCTCAGCACTCAGATCTGGCGAAAACACAACAATTGACAATTCTTTTTCGATTGCTGGTTATAAATAACCTATGATTTTGGAATTCTGAAATTGTAACAACTAAATCTGGAGGGATTTCTGTCAAAACCTGCTGGGTTCGGAGATTTGTTCCAGAGTCTCTGGAGTTATGGTCATTAAACAGCTTTACCACGAGCCAGAGAGGCGGTTCGTGGGAATGACATAGGCTCTTGTTGGGGAGGGGAGGAATTGGCCGGCTTCACCCCATCCTGAGACGCCCCACGTATCTTCCTGAGTGAGGGTGCAAACCTGACTTTCCAAAGGCCTTTGGAGGATGGAGGCCACCGAGCCGCCAAGTGGGAGCAGTTGGGGGAACAGCACCAATTTCCCCTGGGGTGGACCAGGAACAGTAACCTACTGCAGGGTCCAGATGCATTTCTGCTAAAAGGCACTGGGTTTCAAGATTTGTCTCTGAATCTCTGCGATCATGGCCATTAGGTACCTTGATCATGAGCCACAGAGGTCAATCATAGGTGCCAGACAACTTGGGGTTTCGTTGGGTTGGGGAGAAAAGGGCCGGCTCCACCACCATCCAGTTAGGCCCTGCATGTCTCCTCACAGCAGTCCCAAATCTAACCGTCCAGAAGCCATTAGAGATGGCGGCCACTGAGTCGCCAGGCACGAAACCTATTGCCACCTGAAATACCCAGCTTTGGTAACCTACTGTGGGGACCAGACACATTTCTGCTGAGAGCCGCTGGGTTCCGAAGATTTGTTATTGAGACTCTGGGATCATGGCCGAGTGATCAAGAGCCAGACAGTCCGTACATGGGTAGCAACTTGGGGTCTCATTGAGGGGGGGAGGAAAGGGCAGAGTCTGCCCCAATCCCATGAGGCCCCACATGTCTTGTCACTGCAGGCCCAAACCTGTCTGTCCAATGGCCTCTGGAAGATGGTGGCCACTGAGCCACCAAGTGGGATCAGGCGGAGATACACACGCTTTCCCCCTTGTGGTGGTCTGTAACTGGCAGCTCATTGCGGGAACCGGACGCATCTCTGCAAAAAGCCGCTGGGTTCTGAGATTTTTCTCTGAGTCTCTGGGATCATAGACTTTAAGCAGTTTGATCAGGAACCAGAGAGACCTTGCCTCCAATTATATAGCTGAGCCAGAAATGGTTTGTTGGTGTGTCTTGCACATACCTAACTTTTAGCCGTTTACTTTCTTGGAAGACTTTGCCCAAAGTTTTTGTTGTCTGGCCAAAGGCACAGCATCTATTTCGGAGTATCTGGAAGTCTGATGGTGCCATCATTCTGCTAATGCACTTTCCTTACAGGCACAGATTGACCTGCTGGTGGTACCAGACACCCGGGAAGTAGAAATTCTATATATGGAAAAAAAACACCAATATTGGGGTTGGACTCACTATAAAGCGAGTAGGATGCTTGCCTTGCTGATCCAGGTCAAACTTCCCCATCCCATAGGAACCCAGCAGCACTGCAGAATAATTCCTGAGCTGCAGAACCAGAAGTAAATCTTGAGCATCAAAGAATCCCTTCCAACTCCCCTGAATTAAAAAAAAGCTATTAAAATTAATCCAAAGTGGGGCTGAAGTGATAGCAGAACAGGTAGGACGTTTGACTTGCACATGACCAACCCGGTTTCGAATCCCAGCAACAATATGGTCCCCTGAGCTTTACCAAGAGTAATTCCTGAGTGCATAAGCCAGGAGAAACCCATGTAAAACGCTGGGTGTGACCCAAAAAGCAATAAATAAATAAATAAATAATAATCCAAAGAGTAAATTTTCAGAGGCAAATATCTCTCACTTTTCTAAACACGACCCAAAGTCCCAAACCCAGCACGGAAGCCAATGAAAATGACTGACGCCAAAAGAGTCCCTTTCCTTTGGGGGCTGCCCGTGAACATATCTGGAGTTTCGATAAATGTTATGTCCAGTCTAAAGGCTCCAAACATGGTCCTGCGCAGTCTTGAGTAGGGAGGTATGAGATGGCCAAGACCCCCACTTTCTGCAGGCTCCTCACACCAAGGCCTGAAGTCCATGTGCCCACCCTCCAGTGCCATCTTGGACATGGTTGTGATCGTGGCTGCAGGAACCCTCAGGATAACGCACCCTTACCCATGGCACTTGAACCAAAGAAAAGCCCCCAATGCACCCCTCAAAAGCTCCACATCCTCTAAAGCCTGGACATCCAGAACAAGTAAAAAAAGCATGAAAGTGCCCTACAAGCTGGTGTGACCTGCCGCTCAAGTTCCCAAACAGGGATTTTCAGGGTGCTCAAGCATTCCAAATTCTAACACAGGAAAGACTGAAGAATGAAGGTTTACCTGTTTTTCCATTTTCAAAGAATTCAGTGCTGCATCTTGGTTGATTTCTGCCATAATTCCCACCAAACAGCCCCTCTGGGCCAAGCCAGAAGCATAGCAAAAATAAGAGAGTAGTGAGCCGTGACAGCTCTGAGCTGGGGGGTGTTTCTATACCTGTTCATTCAGTCACCTTCCTCCTTATTTTAGTCACCAGAACCCATTATTTACAAGTTAACACACAAGCAATTCTAAGCACTAGAGTACTGGCATAGGTGCAGCCCGGGTGAAAATCAGCAGGTACATTTCAATGACAAGAGAAGCCTGTTCTGAGCAGGCAGGCTTACTTCCCTCTTAACTGCACTTTTTTAACACCCTTGACCATTGTGTCCAAAGGAAACTTGCTTGTCTGACTTGTCCTGTTCTGTCCTTAGAGACCGTTATTAAGAGATCAAATCATCCGGTATGAATTTTTATATGTTAATTACGGCGTGAGGGGTACATGAAACCCTTCCCACATTACTGACATATATGCAGTTTGTCTCCAGTATGAATTCTCACATACTGTGTAAGAGAATAGCACCAAATGAAGGTCTTCCCACAAGTCGGACACTAATAAGGTTTCCCTCCACTGTGAATTTTCCCGTGCTTAGCAAGGATTTAGAATGGCAGAAGGCCTTGCCACATTTCTCGCATATATAAGGTTTTTCTCTGGCATGCTCGAACACGCACACAAAGCAGTGCAGCTCGCACTTTGTCCGAGCTCACAAAGCAATGCAGAGATGTGATCAAGGAAGACCTCAAAGAGAGAAGAGCAGAAGTACTGGTAGATGCGGCAGAAGCCGGGAAAAGTATTCGTAATGCCCGCCTGTCCTTCACCAACTACAAGACTAAGATGACTGCCCTCCGACGTCCTGATGGATCCATCACATCCTCCAGAATGGCAATGGAGAAGATTATCCATGACTTCTACTCAAATATCTTCGATAGCCATGTCCACTTTCCGACATACCAAATTCCACAGGATGGATATGTCATTCCCAATGTTCTCCCTTCCGAAATCTGACACGCTATTTCGTCAGTAAAGAAACAAACAGAACCCGGCCCAGACAAGGTCAGACCTGAACACCTGAAGAACCTGCCGTCAGTACTCATCAATACACTGGCTCGCCTCGTCACTCGCTACCTGTCTGAATGCAAGATTCCGTCCCAGTGGAAAACCAGCAGTACCGTACTACTGTTCAAGAAGGGAGACATCCATGACATTGGCAACTATCGCCCGATCTGCCTATAGTCTGTCATGTACAAGTTGTACACTCGAGTCATCCTAAATAGGATTGGCAGAATACTAGATGAAGGAAAACCATGCGAGCAAGCTGGGTTCCGCAAAGGATTCAGCACCATCGACCATATCCACACGATAACCAAGCTCATTGAGGTTTCTCAGAAGTTCAAGATGCCGCTCTGTTTAACGTTCATTGATTTAAAGAAGGCTTTTGATTCTGTTGAGACGGAAGCGGTCATTGAAGCCCTAGCCAATCAGGGCATTCAAGCCCAATACATCAGGATCCTCCGTGAGCTGTATAGCGGATTCACTACGAGGATCTCACCATTCTACAAAGAAGTGATCGTTGATGTAAAGAGAGGGGTGCGGCAGGGTGATACCACTTCACCGAAACTCTTCAGTGCCACCCTCGAGAACATCATGCGACGACTGGAATGGGAAGGAATGGGAGTGAAGATAGATGGTTGGCAACTACACCACCTCCGCTTTGCTGATGACATTGTTTTAATAACACCAAACATCAGCCAAGCGGCAAAAATGCTGGCCAACTTTGACCGTGAGTGTGGAAAGGTAGGACTACAGCTGAATCTTACGAAGATGATGTTCATGAGAAACAGGCTCTTTCCTGACGCCCCATTCGCTCTCAATGGAACGACCATCTCCGAATGCAACAGCTATGTGTACCTAGGTCGAGAGGTCAACATGACAAATGACCTGGCACCCAAGCTGCGCAGGAGGAAGAGAGCGGCTTGGAACGCCTTCAAGAACGTTGGAGAAATAGCTACGAGGACGAAGAACCTCCGGCTCCAGGCCCATCTGTTTGATTCCACTGTTCTTACTGCATTAACATATGCCTCAGAGACCTGGCCCTACGAAAAAAATATGAGAACGCTATTCAGGTCTCCCAAAGAAGAATAGAAAGAGCTATGCTTGGAATATCATGTTTAACTCAAATGAGAGAAAGAATCCGGAGTTCTGACATGCATCGACGATCAAGAATCAGGGACGCTGTCTCATTTGCCAAGGTGTCAAAAATCAGATGGGCTGGTCACGTAATGAGATTTAAAGATGACCGCTGGACTAGAGCTGTTACTGACTGGATTCCACGGATGTCAAAAGACTGCGTGGCCGCCCACCTACCAGATGGTCAGACTTCTTCGTGAAGATCATGAACGATCGGTCTGAGGCTCTTCATGTACCCAGAGCGAACAGATGCCATTGGGCTACACTAGCACACGACAGGGACAAATGGAGACGTTACTTGCGCCCGCTAGAGCAAATCGATGACTAACAGGAAGTTAAGTTATTCTCTGGCGTGAATGCTACTTTTTACACTAAATCTGAGGCTTCTCCAAATGCCTTTCCACATTTCTTACATGTATATGATTTCTCTCCAGTGAGTATTCTCCTATGTACATTAAGTATTGAGGACAAACAGAGGCCTTCTCACATTCCTTACATATATATGGTTTCTCTCCACTATAAATACTCCTATGTACAGTCAATTGTGAGGAAGAAGTAAAGGCCTTTTCACACTCCATACATATCTAAGACTTCTCTCCAGTATGAATTCTCATGTGCAGAGTAAGGGAAGAGAACCGTGTGAATGCCTTTCCACATGTCAGACACTGATAAGTTTTCTCTCCAGTGTGAATTTTCCTATGTTCACGAAGTGTTGAGGCTGCAGCAAAGGCCTTCCCACATTCCTTACATATATGTGGTTTCTCTCCAGTGTGAATTTTCCTATGTTCTCTAAATGTTGAGGCCCAAGCAAAGGCCTTTCCACATTCCTTACATATATATGGTTTCTCCCCAGTGTGAACATTCCTATGTTCACTAAGAGTTGAGGCTACAGCAAAGGCCTTCCCACATTCCTTACATATATACGGTTTCTCTCCAGTGTGAATTCTCCTATGTTCAGTAAGTTTTGAGGCTCTAGCAAAGGCCTTTCCACATTCCTTCTATATATGCGGTTTCTCTCCAGTGTGAATTCTCCTATGTACACTAAGATATGAGGCTACAGCAAAGGTCTTCCCACATTCCTTACATATATACGGTTTCTCTCCAGTGTGAATTCTCCTATGTAAACTAAGTCTTGCGGCCCAAACAGAGGCCTTTCCACATTCTTCACATCTATACAGTTTCTCTCCAGTGTGAATAATTGCATGTCTACTGAGGCTTGACAACTGAGTAAAGGCCTTGCCACACTCCTCACATATATAAGGCTTCTCTCCACTATGAGTTTTCATGTGTCTATTAAGATGTGAGGTCTGAATAAAGGCCTTCCCACAAGTCTGACATTTATATGGTTTCTCTCCTGTATGAATTCTCCTATGCAAAATAAGATTTGCTGATCTACTGAAGGTCTTTCCACATTCTTCACATGTATAAGGTTTCACTCTTGCATTAATATTCATATGGTCATGATGGGGTAACCCTAGACTCACACTTTGCTCTTGGGGCTGACTTTTCTGGGGATTCTGTTCACTGTGGTTTTCTAAGGGAAAAACACAGTGCTCGGAACATGGAGAGGCTCCCCCACCTTCCTTACACCTAGATGGGTTCTGCTCACGGTGACTGTGGTTGAGGGTATGTTGCTGTGAGGGACTCACTATAAACAGTGATCCTCTCCCTAGCAGGTGCCCCATTGGGGAATTTTTTGCCTGTGAACTGAGAATAACGCACTCCAAGGAATTTTTTCCAGGAGAGGACTTCTTCAGAGTGAGGTAGCTCTCACCATACTGATCACCCTCAGAAGACATCCCGCCTGTCTCGGCGTCCTCATGGGGTTGAGGGTAGGATTGCTCACTAGAGACATTGTCACACAGTGTAGGATCAGAGAAATTCCACTTGGGGTGGCAGTTTTCCTGTAGAACAACAGAGGATTCTAATTATTGACTTATTCACTGAGTCTTCCTGACAAAAAACTGAGCCCTTCAGCTGTGGTTTCACACATATGCACCACACAAATGCAATTTCCGACATACGAATTGTCTTACAATAGAATAATTTCATGTAACTGTAAGTTGGACACACAAAATTGATGGATGCAGAGTCAGTAAATTCTGTGGCTTTCTCCCCTTTAAATTAATGAAAGAATACAACTGGAAATAATTCCTTCTATAGAAAATGGAAGCATCTATTTCAAGAGAAAATGAAATAGATCCACATGCGGGTTTGGTTAAAGTTCCGTGTGGAACCTGTGATGCAGGGGTGAAGACAACGCTGCATCGTCACGCAGCTGAGAGAGACCACGTGTCCATTGCAAAGCTCTCACCACAAGTTATGGCTTTCAGGATCAATGAAGTTTTTTGTTCTTTCTGTTTTGTAGTTTCTATTTATTGGGGGTGGGGTTGGTGGAGGGGCACACCATGCAGTTTCTAGGATCATTTCTGTGGGTCTATGCTGTCTATAAGGTGTGCTGGTTAAGGACCATACATCCCTGTTGAAAGAAAGTATATTTCTCACTGCACCCTCTATAGGGCGCACCAATTAGCTTTCAAAACGACTACCACTGTCAAGTAAATCAAAACACACAGTATTTTATACATAGTTTATTTCAGCACGTAGTGAAGCAAAGGGTCCTACACTCTAAGCATCAGACTTTGGAATTCCTCCCTGTCTTTCCTAGCCTTCCACCTTAACAATAACATACTTGGTCCACTCCTGCTGGCATAATAATATTTATTCTGAATTAGCGAATATTACCAACTCACTCGTACTTGCTGACCCCATTCCCAAATCAAAGTTCTGTAATGCCAAATCCTGAAGTCGCGGTTTCCATTCTGAAACTGAACAAAACATGCAAATCAAGCACATGTCAAAAAATGTAGCATAATGATGCCATGTAGTTAACAGTACATCTCTGTGGTTCTCAAAGTCCAAAGAGACCCACACTAAAGAAAAGATTCGGATAGTGGAAAACTGTGAGCACCTTGGCAATTCTACACTAGGTTTTGTTTTTGTTTTTGAGTAGACCTGGTAATGTTCAGGGAACCAGGTTGTTGAAAAAATTATAGAACAGGTCACCTTCAGGCACTGCAAGGCACTTCCTGCTGTACTATCGTTCAGATCCAAACTAGCTCTGTTATGGTCTTACTTATTCAAAAGCCATGGAAACAAATTACAGGATCATTCTGTCACTGATAGTCCAGGGAAATGAAGAGCAGCATAAGTGCGGCACAGACCCAAGGATCCAGGAGAACAAGGCCCCGGTCTCAGCAGCATGTTTCCTGCATGTTCATCGCACCCATACACTGCACAGGGCCTGAGCCAGGAAGGGTCCTCAGACACTCACCCGCACATACGCCTCTCCTCCCCAACATCAGGGCTCCTCCTTCCAGCCAGGAGATCACCGCAGGCTTTATCCCAGAGTGCCCTGCCCCAACAGAGACAGAGGCATGGATAAGTGACAGGGAGATGGTGACAGGTAAATCCCTATATTTTCCTGATACAAGTGGGAATATATCTGAAAAGCATGAACAGAATGTCCATTTCAAAAATGCCACATATTTCTAGTTATTCGAGAGGTAAGACCCAAGAAAATACCACAAATACTCTAGACCTGACCTTGTGTATGGCCGACAGGGTGTTGATCAGCACAGTATTTCATTGGTTTTTGCCTTCTTTGGGGTCTCACCTGGCCATGCTGAGGGGTGACTCCTGACTCTGTATTCAGAAATCACTGCTGCTGGTGCTTGGGGATGACATGGGATGCCTGGGATTTAATCCACCTGCGCCGCTTGCAAACATCTGCCGCCCAACCCCAGGGAGCCCACGCGGGTCTGTTTAGACAAGGTTGGCTCCACACTGATCTCACCGACAGCCTGCAGATGCTGGTAGGTCTCCAGCATCACGTCACTGTAGAGCTTCCGCTGAGAGGCCTCCAGGCATGACCATTCCATCGGGGTGAAGTTCACAGCCACGTCATGGAAGGTCACTGCATTCTGAGTCAACACAAAAAGGGTGGGAGTCAGAGTCAATCTTAACCTCATTCCCACTACTCTGAGGCTAGGTACCAGGGTCCTATATTGTCGCAGGGCCTCTCCATTCCAAATCAACCAGCCTCCATGCACACGCATGACTGATGGGCCCCAAAAAATCACATAAGGCAACTGGATCTGCTAAAGTGGGAGGAACTTTTACAGAAGGTTCTTGGATGTATCTGCCTTTCCTGGTAACCCCCCGGCCAATTCGAGCACCACTGGTCCAGTGAGCACTGTAGAGAGGATCACCTGAACACAGACTTGTACGATCCAAAAGGCTATCCCTGGGTGTAGCAAAAACCACTGCACGCTCACCGCTGCAACCCCACAGCACATGATCACTAGGATTGAGATCTCGACAGTCCATATAGACAATTACTCAGAGCAGTGCATGGCATGTGTGCCTGTAGGAACTCACTGCTCAGGACTGCCCCAAATCCTGCTCAAACAAGGTAGAAGTTTTGTGACCCCAACATCTCTACTGGCCTCAGAGATCCTTGGCACTTTCTCCTTGGGATCGGCGCATGCCCAGAAATCCACACACAAGATTATGTGAACGCAAGACTGTATGACCGAGCAGGTAGTCTCTCCAAAGTAGGAAGGACAAAATAGGAGAAAAGCAAATCTGGGGGCCCAAGTCACTGTAGTTGCCAGGACGCAAACGAGGCCATCACACCCCAGGGTGCTCTGAGGCCAGTCAGTTGTGAATCCAGAGCAAAGAGTCAAGAGGAAAGCTGATGACAAAAACAATGCAAAAGAAACCAAAGAAGCAGGTTGCCCTAACACGACAGCTATTCCGGGGACAGCATGTAGGACTGGCGATCCCGGACAACCCATATGGTCCCACAAGCACTGCCAGGGGCAATGCCAGAGTGCAGCACAGGGAATAATTGCGAGAATCCTTGCTCTGCCACACCTAATAAAACAGAAAACCCAAGATGAAACCTTTGGACCTCCAGCATCCCATTGATCACCTAGACCTTTCAGGAAAGAGCATTGGGCACAGAGCTTTGAGTACTCCTCATGCACCACTGGGTCGGCCCCAAAGCCAAATAAAACAAAACAAACATACACAAAAGCAGCTTCAAACACCAGAATGGGACAGTCCGATCAGAAGTCTCATCTTGGAATCCGTCCAAAAGAAACTCAAAACAGAAGGCCCAGGAAACCTGGGCACTCCTGATACTACCTCATGTCATTCTATCCGTCTACTTCTACCTGCGGACGGTTTATCAGAAGCCGTGTCACCATCTTCTACTGTCACTATTGTTCTGAGGATCACTAGGAGGCTCCGTGCAAAGACCTGGAGAAATCAGAACAGTGAGCACCAGAGAGGAGCACCTCCTCCCAATTCTGAGCCAGACCAGCCATACCCTCGGGCACAGACTCACAAATCCACCTCTGGGAGACAATGGAAGAAGCTCCTGTCTCCGCTGGGGATGCAAATTTTGTTGGCATATGTGCTGTACTTCAGGAGAGGAGCCTGGGCCCAGGCTACAGGGGAGGAAAAGACAGCCTTCTCTGATTCCCGGATTCTTCTCTGGTTCCCACAGGAAAGTCCCAATAGGCCCTGCCAGGGGCCGACTCTCAGTCCAGGAGCTCCCAAATACTAGCGCCCTCCTTCAGACTGGCAGTAGTGCTGCCCACAGGGAACCGTAGCCTGGAATGTGGCTCCACCATGTGACTTACAGTGGACAAATCTTTGACACTCGCTTACAGGGTGGACAAGGACATGAACCTGGGCACTCTGTCCCGGGGATCTCAGTATTTACCACAATGGCCTGTGTCGTCTGCTCAGGGAGAGATAAAGAGTCCGGGGTGCTTTGCAGCTTGATGTGAGGGAGCTGAAATTCATGAGCCTAAAAAAGATATACAAGTATTGTGGTTAGATGGCAATAATGTGAATTGGGCGCTTGACTAGATGAACCGATCAATCCTCTGCATCCCATATGGCCCCTAGCAGCGCCAGGGACAATACCTGAGCTTAGAGACTCGAGTAAGTCATGAGCATCTCCGGGTATGTGCCCTCTCTCCCCCCTTAAATATAAAGAACCAAAATAGCCCCGCCCAAATACATTTTCATTGGCAAACCTCAGCCACCTGCAGGGCACCTTCCCCCTCACATACCCCGCATGATCGCGGCTCTCATGGCAGACAATGAAAATGACAAGCAACAAGTCTCCTGCCATTAGGTGGAGGGGCTGAAGCTCTGCCCCTCAAATCTGGAGATTCCACAGAAGCGAGCTTAGGGCCGATGGTTCAACCATGGGACTGCTGGGACGGTTGGAACAGCCATGCCCTCGGATGATTCCCGCATTCAGCCACTGTTGCCCAATCCCGGAGCTGGAGACGATCATGGCCAAAGAGGCACCATAGAATCACGAACTCAAAACTGTCACTCCTGAACCCTGAGAGAGCCCCCCCCTGCACCCCCAAAGCTCTGTGTCCCCCTAAATCCTCCACCACACCTCACGATCCACCTGGATGTTGGCGAACAAGTGAAAAACCAGTGAAAAAGTACCCCCCAAGTTGGCTCGGTCCCTTGTCTCAGAGTTTGGAAACGGGAAGGCGCAGGGTGTACACAGGAGGTTGCTTGAGTCCTGCAACTAAATCCTTCTTCAGACTCCCCCTTCCTGGATGGGGCACAAATTTACTCGTCCCTTGCCAAGTGAGCAACAGTCCCAGTGTCTGATTCAGGGATGGAAAATGAACCATGACATTTATGACATCACTTATTACATCACTTCTGTTTCCATTAGGTACCTTAAAGAGCCAGAGTCTAGGCCCTGAGAACCTTTTTGCCACCCAGGTGAATCTGTGCTGCAAGGGGGATGGACTCGAATAAAGAAATGTAGAGGGAAATGCTGGACTGGTAAGTCACACAATGGGGGCCTGGGGGTATAGGAGAAGTCCCCTGATCCTGCATTGTCACCTAACATTGAACCAATGATATCTAAACACAGAATGTTACCCTGACTCTTGTCAAATGATCCCTGAGCTCATAGACAAGAGTAAACACTGAGCACTGTAGGCTGTGGTGAAAAATTTAACAAGAAAAAAGACAAATTCTACCGAATGGGGGGGGGGATGATGTACAAAGACAAATTTGAGAGTGAAACATTAAAAGAGTCAAATTTCTGGTCCTTAAAAATCCCCTATTCTTGGGGCTGGAGAGATAGCACAGTGGGTAGGGTGTTTGCCTTGCACGCAGCCAACCCGGGTTCGATTCCCAGCATCCCATATGGTCCCCTGAGCATTGCCAGGAGTAACTCCTGAGTGCAAAGCCAGGAGTAATCCCTGTGCATAACCAGGTTTGACCAAAAAAAAAAGTAATTCCATAATTTTGATCTATCCGTGCTACAGAAAGTCACAGTTTCTCCTGAATCCCTGTTGTTCTTTCACCATTGTGCATATATATGAGTATATATGAGTGTGACTTTGTGTGATTTTTGTTTCGAGGCCACAACCGGCAGATTCAGGGCTTACTCCTAGCTCTACACGCAGGAATCACTCTGGTATAGACCATATGGGATGCAGGGCATAGAACCTGGGTCGATTGCTTGGATGGTTCCTTACCCACTGTACTATGGCTCTGGGTCTAAGTAAATGTGCTCCTAGCACACCCAGTGGGATTCCTGAGCAAATGTCCTTACTCCTGGAAAACCAAAACTTTCTTGCTTAAAAAAAAAAACAAAATCCTTTACCCTGGTTGGATTCTAGTTCTAAACAATTTAGGTTTAACATTGGTTCCTCATTTCTCCTCTGCTACAAGGAGCTGAGGATTACTGAGTAACACCCATCCCAATCACACCCATTTCCTTAGTATTCATCTTTAATTCCCTGTGCTCTGCTTCCCCTATACATTATTCACCCATTTTCCCTAATCACAACCTATGAATAGTAAAGTCATATTTTCCAGAGATCTCTGGATTTTGTATTTGTAAATAAAAGGTTGACTTTCTCTTTCCTTTATATCCTCTAAAGTTTACTTTAGAAAAATATCCTTTTTTGCTCCTGAACAAGGACCAGTGCAGTCCCAAGTTGGGAAGATTGTGCTGGGAGGATTGGGATGGCCATGCCCCCAGCCCTCAGCTTTGTCTAGACAAAGGAAGGCAATATTATGCTTTTGTAACTTCAGATTTAATTAACTGCAGATACTATATACTCCTGGGCATTGTCATGTTTATGAGACTTAAGCCTCATCTGCCCTTTGTTCTTAGCACCCCAAAAGCAAGAGACTGGATGGATCCAGGAGAGCTGTGAGCTACTCTGGCATCAAAAAAGGACAGGTAAGCACCATACCAGAGGTGTGACTGATCATTTACACAGATAACCATTTGGCAGAGTAAATTCTCATGGGGAGATTTACCCAAGGAGACACTCTGTCTCCCAGGGACATCTAAGTTGCTTTTATCTTTTCCTCTAGTTGTATAAGTTATCAACACTTGTAGTTGTTTGGATAAACACAGTAAGAGACAAATATCCCAACACTTATTTCTCTGGGCTTTGACAGCAAATAAGGCTTTTTTTTTCCTTTTTCCTTTTTTGGGTCACACCCGGTGATACAAGGGGATACTCCCGGCTCTGCGCTCAGGAGTTACTCCTGGCATTGCTCAAGGGACCATATGGGATGCTGGGAATCAAACCCAGGTTGGCCGTGTGCAAGCCAAACACCCTACCCGCTGTGCTATCTCTCCAGCCCCCAGAGCAAATAAGGCTTTTAACACATACTTCTCTGGGCTCTGAGAGCAAGCAAGGCTTTTACTGTAATTCCCAGACTAAGTCTTCAGGCCAGTTCACCTTGTCTTTCCCCATGGGGATCCTGTCTCTCATGTTGTAACTGTTTGCATCAAGATCATGCACACATGCTTTCTAGAATGTTCCATTTCGAAGCTAGGGTAGTTTTCCCACTTGCCCCTGGTCTATACAAGTTCCACGGCAGAACCTTCCTTTTGGGGTGTTAGGAACTACAGTAACTGAAACCCGAGTCAAGTAATTATGACCAAGCAATTATGCCCAGGAGTAGATATACTTGAGTCCATCTACTCCGAAATAGTAGGAATATAAGCATTGATGGCCTTTCTGTGTTTAACCAAAGAACAGTGCTGTAGAGTGAAAAAATAAAAATGCTATAGGGGAAACAGGAAAGCAGGTACAAATACACAGCCACTTCAACTACAAAGCAGTACAAATACAAAGTTGAGAATAACCAGAAAGTTATGGCATATAAGTAATCAAGACTGGCCTGGGGAACTGAGACAACACGAAGAAAAATACAAAGGAAATGTTAAAGATAAACTTTAACTAAATCAGTGATGTTAGCAAGGACATGATAAGCTTCTCTGGGAGGAGCAAAAGGGGCAATTCACAGATGAAGCTTAAGACACTTTGGGTTAATATCCAGCAGATCACCAACAGCCTGGCCTGTTTCCTTCTTTGATCCTCTGTTACCCTTCACCGGCCAGGGTGGGGAGACCAATCATAGCCACCAAAGGCATGCAGCGCATGTCCAGACATTATGTGAACACAACTCTCAGTGTAATAGCCGTGTTTTGCCTAATCAGGGAGAGATGAAGAGTCGGGGTGCAATTTTCAAATTGATTTTAGGATACAGAAATTCTAAGGTAAAGGTAAAGGTAAAGGCCCTCCCGTTGGTCGTCGATTTGCTCGAGCGGGCCCAGTAACGTCTCCATTGGAGACTTTGATGTTACTGTGTCTGGCATATCGAATACTCTCGGTAGCTTGCCGGGCACTCCAAGAGGGGCGGAGGAATCGAACTCGGGTCGGCCATGTTGGCCGCTTGTAAGGCAAACGCCCTACCCGCTGTGCTATCGCTTCAGCCAGAAATTCCACGTTAGAAAAAACAACAATGTGTAGTCAGAGATATTAAGCTGGGAGGGGTGCTTCCCATGCTGACCCTGATTGATATTCAGCATCTCACATGGAACCTAAAGAACTTAAAATAAAAAGAATTCTAGAGTGCTGCTTTTTAAGGAAGCCCCGAGATTACATATTTGTGCCCAATATACAACCAAAAATACGCAAAGTAAATTTTCAGTTGCAAACCGCAACCACCCCTAGAACCCCACCCAAGGGATGGTCTGGAAATCAAGGCTACTAATGAATAGTAACTGAGGGCTACAGTGTCATTTGCCATCAGGGAGCTGCCCCTCAAAAATGAACAGTCCTTTTATAGTTTTGGATGCACCACAGGCGATATGGACGAGAAACTTCTAACTGCACTCAGGCACCCATCCTGGTTGAGCTTGGAGATCGATCTTGGGTGGGCCAGATGCAAAGCAAACGCCCTAACCACTGTGCTATCTCTCAGGTCCTCTAAGTGAACCTGCAGCTTCTACAGCAGTGAGGTTGGGGCCAAAGCATCCAAGACAGGGCCCAGCACAGTCCCGATCTGGGAGCGTAGGGACGGCCCAGCGCCCGCCCCATCCACTCGGCCCCGCGCCCACCTGCCACCATCCCACGCCGGAGCTGCAGGGGATCCCCAGAACCACGCACTCACTCCCGCGACCCCTGAGCCCCAGCACAGCCCCCACTGCACTCACCAAAGCTCCGAGTCCCCCACAAAACCCCGCCGGGCGGCAGGAACCAGGAACCATGTGGATATCAGTTGAAAAAGCTTAAAAGTGTCCTTAGAGCTGACTTGGCTCCACCCCTCAGTGCAGAAACTGGGAGGCGCGGTGCGGGGTGCTCACGGGGGGCCGCTAGTGTCCCGCCACGAAACCGGCCTTCACAGACAACTTCCACGACGGACAGACAGCCTCTTCTCCCTTCACCTGCTTAACAAATGGAGGCCTGATCCAGCATCTTACACCCAAACATGTAAATGCCCTGCTGTGACGTCACATGCCAGGACATTGTCATAACCAGGGAGCAGGGGATAATCAGCAAGTACCTTTCATTTACTGTACTAGTGTCACAGGAAGCTTTCACATATAATAGGATTATTTCCTTCCTTCCTGTACTTTTGTATCTATCCCCCACCTACTTGTTGAAACTAAAATTGCTTTTCCTAAAGGCCCTGTTCTGACGCCGGCCATTGTTATCATGGAAGTGATTGATCCAACATAACTTTTATATTTACTAAAGCTTGAGGGAACATGAAAGCCTTCCTATATTCCTTACCTACAGGATTTTCTCCAGGATTGTCTTTAAAGTTGCAGGTGAGAATAATTCACTTTCCATGTTCTTACATAAATATACATATATTCTTACATACATAAATATGTATATTTATATATAGCTTCTCTCCAGTGTGAATTCTCCTATGCATAAGGCCCGAGGATCCAGGAAAGTCCTTCCCAAACTCCTGACAGATATAATTTTTCACTGCAAAATGACTTTTCACATGCGCAGTAAGGACTGGAGACAAACTGAACACCTTTCCACATTCCTTACACTTATGAGATTTCTCTCCACTGTGAATTTTCCTGTTCAGAAAGCTATGCCAATTGCATCAAAATCTTCCTGCAGTCATTTCATATATAAGGCCTCAATCCAGGATAAATTTTTCTCACACACCAAAGCTTGAGGATTGAGTAAAAATCTTCCCACACCCCTACATATGTCTTCTTCGAGAATGAATTTTCCTATGTTTAATAAGGAGTTATGGGAAAGTGAATGCTTTGCAAAGGTCATAACAAACGTAAGGTTTGTCTCCTATATGAAAATTTCAGTGTCACAAAAGGATTGTGAAATAAGCAAAGGCCTTGCCACACTCCTTACATATGTACGTGGATTCACTGCAATGTGCGTTTTCTTTTGGACAAAAAAGTTTGAATAGCAAGTGAAGACCCTCCCATAGTAGTGACACGAATAGTTTTTCATTCACCTGTATGAACATTCCTAAGCTCAGAAAGACCTGAGGTGAAAGGCCTTTCCACCAACCTCATATATATAAGGGTTTTCTACAAAACAGAATTTATGAAAACTAAGACTTCAGGAAGAAGCAAAGGCCTTCCTACATTGCTCCCAAATATAAGTTATCTCTCCAGTGTTCCAGTGTGAGTTTTTCTGTGTACTAAGGCTTGTGGAATAAGCAAAGACTTTCACTCTGTATATGCATATGGTTTCTTTCCAGTGTGACTTTTTCTGTGCATACTAAGATCTATGAGTCAGAGAAAGGCCACAGCACATTCCTTACATGCATACGGACTCTCCAGTAGGAAATCTCCTATGTATAAGGTATGAGGATCCATCAAAGGCCTTCCCACAGTCCTTAAACAGTTTCTCTCCTGTGTGGATGTTCACATAGTCCCACCGGGGTCATGCTGGACTCAAAAGTTTGTCCTCAGTGCTTACATTTCTGGGAATTCTGTCAAATATGGGCTTCTATGGGAAAGTGATGGTGCTGAGGACATGGGAAGAGTGATCTTCTGATCACCCTCAGAACACATCCCACCTGTCTCAGCATCCCTGTGGGGATGAGGGCCAAATTGCTCACTTGAGCCTTTATCACAGTGTGCAGGAAGAGACATTCCACCAGGGCTGGCTACTGCCATGTAGAAGAACAGAGGATTGCACTCATTAGTCTATGCCATGAGAGTTTTCATGTCAAAAGAAATTAAGCTCTGTAGGTAGGTAGCTGGTTGGGCACAGGACAATGAGTTTCTTGGGGAAATAATAAATCCAGATCGGGATGAAAGCAGTGACTCCGAAGCCAACCCTGGGGATTCAGAGAGGAACTGGCTTAGTAGAAACCCAGAGAGTTGGAGACATGGAAGAGGAACAAAGGCTGGTAAGAACATCAGAGAGCAAGGTCTGGCCAACGCTCTACCCCTTGACAACAAGTGAGCAGTGGACTCTCAGCTTCAAAGAAAACCCCAGGAGGCAGTTTCAGAAACATGATTTCAAACTGAGAGTATCATGCTAGTACAGTGCGCTGCATGCATTCAATCTAGGTACAATGTCCAGAATTCCATAGGGTCCCATGAGCATCCTCTGACTAATAGATGGATTGAATTTTCCTTTATCCAATCGTAAATGTTTCCTTTTTTTTACCTCTATTATTAGTAAAGTAACATGGGTGGGATCCAGGAAGGTGACCATCCTTGTGAGAAATCACAGGTAAACGGAATGGTCTCCTGGGATGTGGAGAGCTTGGGACCTGACCCATATTCCCACTTATAAAAGATTTCATCAAGGCGCCCCTTCTATCCTTTCAAATAACATTCTGTGCACAGTTACATGTATCTAAACTCTCCAACTGAGACCAGAGCAACTGTAGATCTGGGTAGGACGTTGTTTGCACATGGCCAACCTAGGTTGAATCCCCAGGATCCTGTAGTTTTCAGGAACAACATCAGAAATAATACCTGAATGCAGAGCCAAGAGAAACCACTGAGGATCACCAGGTATTGTAGTATAATAGTGGTCTGCCCTTGCTCCCTGGCAGGTGAGATCTTATGTTTCTTGATTGCCCATAACCTTTCAATTACCTTTGTCTCCTGATCAGACTTTGACTTGTAAATACTGTCTTTCTCTTCTCCTTAATTTCTTTTGCATGGTTAGCTATTTCAGAGCAATTGCTTTCGGTATGGATACAGGAAGACAGTTACAAAGAAAAGCCTGAGCTTGAGAGTTGGTCTCCAGATAATATTACTTCCTGGACATCTGCTCTCTTGACTGAAGCCTCAGCTGCCCTTACTTCCTCAATCTCATAAAGAAGGGTCCGATGAGGGACTAGATGGACCCAGGGCAAGTGGTGAGCTAGCTACGCTGGGATCGAATTGGGCTCCGGCCAAAGTACCATAATGCTTATCTATAAGAGCCTGGTCATGGACAAATTTTGTCACGAATCAAAAAGTAATAACTAGACTTGGACGCTGCTGGGATTGGGAGTGATTGATCCGGCCTGAGTCTGAATCTGTGTTGAGAAGTCCCCAGGAGAGTCACCAACAAGTCTAAAAGTGTCTATTACTATGTCCATACAGAATGGTAATCATTAGGAAGTAAAACTAAATACGTCCATTAAGTTGCTGGTCGAAGGAGAGGAGTAAAACACCTTTAGGGCTGCTTTATCTTCATGGGCTGCAGGTAATGGGGAAGTCTAGAAAATCATTTTTCATTGCGCTTCCCGTGGGGAGGCTGGATTGTGGTCGTGGGGAGAGAAGAAAAAGAGCAACTTCAGGGAGACAGGGGGAATGAAGGAGACTGAGAAAAGAGATGGTCCTCCGCCACCCAGATCCCCTATCTTCCTGTATATAGGTGTTACATCCACCAACTGCCCCCGGTGCTGTGTAATCCCATCAATGCCAAAGACCCAGGGACTATAAAACCCTGCTCCTGAAAGAAAACAAGTAGTCTCTTGCCTCCGTGTCTGGCTTTCTCACTGGTGCCTTTTTGAGGAGGGTGTGTTGAGTTTCCTTCCCAACCGCGAGTAGAGCCCTGGCAGCTCAAGACCTCTGGTTCGAGCCACAGCCATGTTTAAGACCACTCTCCGCAAGTTCGTATGAGCCTCACGCATGAAGGTACCGGCAGAGGAACCCAAGTGTGCAGGACCTGGGGCTGAGATCTCCAAGCTGCTCGTATTGGGACTGGGCCTCCTCCACCCAGATCTCCCATCTTCCAATATGTAGGCGTGACACCCACCAACTGTCCCTGGTGCTGTCTAATCCCATCAATGGCCAAGATTCAAAGACTATAAAATTGTGCTCTGGGAAGTGCATGGCCACACAAAATTTTATTATCTAGTCTTAATCTGGAAAAACTGGCAGGCTACCAGAAGTATCCTGCCCACACCGCAGAGTCTGCCAAACTCCCCATGGTGTATTCAATATGCCAAAAACCAGTAACAATCATGGTTCTCTTTCTCCTGACCCTGAAAGAGCCTCAAATGTGGCACTTCTTAAAATCTGAGGGATAGGAAGAAGGAGACATTACTGGGGCCTGCTTGAGTCAATCAATGAACAACAGGATGACGAGACAGTGAGAGAAGAGACACAGAGTTAGAGGACACGGCTGCGACTTAAAGAGAAGGCTGAGAGCTGAGAGTAAGAGTGGCTGGGGAGATTGGAGAGGAGTCACAGAGAGCATTGGAGAGCGAGTTAGAGAGAGGGTTGGATAGAGCTGGGAGACAAGAGACTGAATAAACTGCAAGTAATCAACAAGCAGCCTGGTCCTCATTCTACTTTCATCGGTCCAAAGCAACAACTGTCCAGGGTGGAGAAGTGGCCCAAGAGCACCAACTGTGGACAGTGAGAGAGAGCTACCAGGAGAGACCGGGAACATCTGTTAACGTGTAAATCCTGTTCAAACTCCCACTTCTCATAAGTTCCCCCAGGCCCCCCTGGAGTGACTCCTGAGAGCAGAGTCAGGAGTAAGTCGAGAGCTCTTCTGGCTGTGATCCGAAAACAAAAACACAAAATAGTGAACTGTGGTGGGGGGGCTGGAGCGATAACACAGTGGGGAGGGTGTTTACCTTGGACACGACTAACCCAGCTTTGATTCCCAGCATCTCCAATGGTCCCCCAAGAACCACCAGGAGTAATTCCTGAATGCATGAGCCAAGAATGACCCTTGTGCATCACTGGGGGTGATCCAAAAAGAAAAAAAAAAAGAAAGTGAATTGTGTAGTTAATCAGAAAAAAGAACACAACTATCTCGACTTAGCAAAGAAGCATTTTTATGATGGCTACAAAGAAAGCACAGACCACGAGTTGCTTGTCTGGCACATAGCTGACCGAGGTTCAGTCTCTACCACCTCACAGGGTCCCCAAACCTAGCATTATCAATGAGAACAGAGCCGAGGTAAACTCTAATCTCCATTGGGTGTAGTCAACCAAAAATAAATCAATAAATTTAGGTGCCACAGCTATAGTCTGGTAGGGTACTGGCCTTGTACACGGCTGACCTGTATACCCCGGCACAACACTGAGTACCATTTGTTACCTTTTGGCAGCAACCACAGGGTATGACCATATATATATATGTGTATATATATATATATATATATATATACACACACACATATATATATATACACATATATATGTATATACACATATATGTGTGTTTGTGTATGTGTGTATACCTATATCTATATCTACATATATATATATGTAATTTGTTCACTAGTCAACCTCCACCAACCAGTTTTGTAAAATGCAGGTTTGGATTTTGCTAAAGGTGGCAGAATTTTGAGCTTACCTGAGAGGTGCTTGGAGGAATCCTGCTTTGTACAGGAGACTGTATCATGATAGACTGCTTGCAAGGACAGGTCTTGCATTCCTCGCCTATCTCTGACTGCAGGAATTCAAATTCTATATAAATAATGTGAACCTTGTGAGAAAGTTACAGCAGGGGGCAGGGCTGAGGCCCAGCTGGTAGATAGAGGTCAGGGCAGGGTTGCTGACATCTGGGGCCTCCTGGTGCAAACTTGAGGCAGAAGTACAGGCTGCAATTTCAAAGGCTATCAGCGGCACGAAAGAGCTGACAGTGAGTGGCAGGGCATTTGTCATGAACGCAAAAGACTTAACTTCACAACCTGAATTGCCAAGGAGTGATCCCGGAGAGTTGCTGGGTTTGGCAAAATCCCACATAGCCAATCCTCCTGCCCAAATAAAGGCAATGAGGAGTTAACTGCCAACAGAAGAGGTGCAAAATCTAGTAATATGTTCTGAACGGTCAGTCCTCTGGGTTTGTTGTTTCAGTTTTGGAACCACATCCAGAAATGCTCAGAGTTTACAGGTCAGGTTTTCAGGCTATGATTTACCTATGGGTACGTGAATTTATAAAAGAAAAAGAGGATAAAAAATTAGAGGATGAAAAATTATACTTGGAGCCAGAGTGATAATACAGTTGGCAGGGCATATGTTCGGTCCCCGGCATCACATACAGTCCCCCAAGCACTCCCAGGAGTGACGCTGATATTTGTGATTGAGGGGTGGTTTTTGTACCCTTTTACTTAGTTCCTATTTAATCAGACTTCCCCTGGATTCCATCATAAAGACCCATTATTTACAGGGACTAGAGCAATATCACAGAGGGCAGGGCGTTTTCCTTGCATGTGGCTGACCCAGGTTCGATTCCCAGCATCCCATATGGTCCCCCGAGCACAGCCAGGAGTGATTCCTGAGTGCAAAGCCAGGAGTATCCCCTGAGCATCTCTGGGTGTGATTAAAAAAAAAAGGACCAATTTTTTACAGGTTAACATACAGGTTCGCCTTACAAGCGGCCAACATGGCCGACCCGAGTTCGATTCCTCCGCCCCTCTCGGAGAGCCCGGCAAGCTACCGAGAGTATTCGATATGCCAGACACACTAACAACAAAGTCTACAATGGAGATGTTACTGGGCCCGCTCGAGCAAATCAACGATCAATGGGAGGGCCAACATACAAATCAAGTCCAAGTGCTGGGACACTGGCATAAGAAATAGTAATCATTACTATTATTACTATGGTTTGCTACATAAGGAAACTCAGGAGGTTAATTCAGGTTCACCAGGAGCCCAGAGGTTAGTAAAAGGTAAAGGTAAAGGCCCTCCCGTTGATCGTCGATTTGCTCGAGCGGGCCCAGTAATGTCTCCATTGGAGACTTTGTTGTTACTGTGTCTGGCATATCGAATACTCTCGGTAGCTTGCCGGGCTCTCCGAGAGGGGCGGAGGAATTGAACTCGGGTCGGCCATGTTGGCCGCATGTAAGGCGAACGCCCTACCCGCTGTGCTATTGCTCCAGCCCCGTATGAAAATATACAGTGGCAAGAAATCTTAAGAGTTTACAGAATGGGAAGATCTTTGTGTTTCCCTGAATTGCAATCATCAGCAATTCCCTTTCCCTCATAGTACTGAAGACACCAGTTTAATTTGAACTTGAGAACTGTAACGTAAAGAATGAAATAGGAGTGTATATTTAAGACATCAAAAGGTTGAAGCAGAATGTTTGCCACAAGATCCCTCAAGCACCACACTTCAAGAATAATTCCTGAGTGCATATTCAGGAGAAACTCCTGAGCATCACCCAGATGGGACACAAAAATGAAAAAAAAAATGGTCAAAGGGCAAGCCATGAGGAACCCAGAGATAATGGAGGCATTGTGTATCCCACCCAAGGGCTGGGGGAGATTGAATGATGCATTCAAGGTAAATTGAAATTCAAATTTTAGGGACTGCTGGGAGTTTGTCTTGCAGGGGATGACAGGATATAATCCCTTTCACTCCTAGGCCCACCTGGAGTTATCCTGCCTGGGGAGCCAGAAGTAACTCCATTTTTGGTTGTGCCTTATCCCCACCCCTACAAAAAAGTACTTGTTTTGTGTATTGAACAGAAAGCACTATGTCAGGGGGATCAGGTTTATAAATTACAGATGTGAGTGATTTCAGTGATCCCTGTGATCAAGGCTTTCTCTGCCTGTAGATGGTTTTTCTGGGCTCACCTCCAGTATCACATGGTCCCCTGGTACCACAGGGAGTAATCAGCTACCTGGGAAGCACCAGGAAACTTAGGATTTGCATCTTTGGGGAGGGAGACATAGTCAATAGTGCTCAGGGCTTATTTATCCCTGCCTTTGCACTCAGGAGTCACTTCTATGAGGCCAGGGTTGAGGGCTCCTAACGTCCTAAGGTCCAGCAACTCCTAATGGTTTGGAGGGAATTGATGTAGGCATGCAGGCAGATAGGGATGGCTCCCCCTCCCAAGGTAAAGGCAGTAAATTTCCCAGGAATAGCTCTGAAGTTGTGAAGGCCAACCTTGAAGAAAACAGAAACTAAGACCTGATCACACCCTCACCTATGGCCAGTAACAGACCCAGAGAAGCTCCTGCAGAAACAAAAGGCCAGGAAAAGAATTTCAAAGAAGATCATCACCACTCTCAACCTGCCTAGGCAACCTCCTTAGCAACGGGACTTTGACCTAGGTAAAAGCCTAGATTGGATTCCCTTCTGTTCGAGGGAGACCGCTCATTGGCTTTCCCAGACATTTGTGGGAGCAGTGCAAGTGGAGGTTCCCCGAGTGTGGGAACCAAAGTCGAACTCCAGAATGATGTGGGGCCCCCCAACACTGCTTCCGACCCCCTCACTCAAATAATATAGTCAGATCAGGAGGTGTGGACCAGGTGGGGTGGGGTGGTGGTTGGGAGATGACCCCAGACCTCAATGGTGCTGCTTCTTTCTCGAGGGGTCCGTGTGCCAAGAGGAGTCACCTCTGATGGATTCAACTCTCTTACACCCGCAAAGTAAGAGAGGGAATGAGAGAGTCCAGCATCTTCCGGCCCTGGCCGCGTCTGACTGGGCCTTGGTCAGGGAGTAACCTGGGGATCTGTGTCCGGGTGTCCCTGCTGACTGGGGCTTGCCCCACTCACTCTATGTGTGGAAGGATACCCAGTTAGCAGTGCTCCAGAGCAAGCTACCCGAGAGCGAACAGGGTGACACAGGAGAGGCTTGCCTTCCTGCAGTACGATGTATCCAACCAACTCAGTTCTAAAGGTCTCCAGACCCCACTTCCACATAATCACAGCACTCCGCGTTGCTGAGGGTGCCATCTTCCGTCCTGAGTTTTGAGGTTCTTATACACATGAGAAGTCCCATTTCTTCTGTTCTCCGTGGAGGAGGGTGGCAGAAGCCAGATTCAACTCCAGCATCTCCAGATGTCTGGGGTGAAGGTAACAGCAATCAGAGAAACTAGGGTGTGTTAAGGAGAATTTTAATTAACATACGTAGGGAGAGGGTCACACCAGCATTGCTCAGGGATTCCTGCTGCTGGGACTCTTGGGGCCAAGAGAGATAACCACGAAAAAACTGCCTTTCTTTGAACACTCTTGAACTTATTCGCCAATGTGGCTTGGCACATGCCTCAGGCAACCGCAAGCAAACGTCCAAGCTGGCAAAACAATGCAGAGAAGCCATCAAGGATGACCTCAAAGACAGGAGAACAGCGATGCTGGAAGATGCGGCAGTAGCCGGGAAAAGGTTTTGTAATGCCCGCCTGTCCTTCACCAACTACAAGACCAAGATTACTCTCCTCCGACATCCTGATGGATCAATCACATCATCCAGAAGGGAAATGGAGAAGATTATTCATGACTTCTACTCAGATCTCTTTAATAGCCATGTCCACTTGCCCACATACCACATTCTGCACCATGGATATATCATTCCGAATGTTCTCCCTTCAAAATTCAACACACCATCTCGTCGGTAAAGAAACAAAGAACACCTGGCCCAGACGAGATCAGACCTGAACACTTGAAGAACTTACCATCACTACTCATCAATACACTGGCTCAGCTCTTCACACGCTGTCTGAATGCAAGGTTCCATCCCAATGGAAAACCAGCAAGACCGTACTACTATACAAGAAGGAAGGCATCCACGACATTGGCAACTATCGCCCAATCTGCCTATTGTCTCTCATCTACAATCTGTTCACTCGAGTCATCCTGAATAGGATTAGCAGAATACTAGGTGAAGAACAACCATGTGAATAAGGTGGGTTCCGAAAAGGATTCAGTACCATCTACAATATCCACATGATTACTAAGCTCATTGAGGTTTCTCAGGAGTTCAAGATGCCGCTCTGTCTAAAGTTCATTGATTTAAAGAAGGCCTTTGCTTCTATGGAGACGAAAGCGGTCATAGAAGCCCTAGCCAATCAGGGTGTACAAACTCAATACATCAGGATCCTCCGTGAGCTCTATTACAGATTCACTATGAGGATCTGACCACTCTACAAAGAAGTAATTATCCATGTCAAGAGAGGGGTTCGGCAGGGTGATACCATTTCACCAAAACTCTTCAGTGCCACCCTTGAGAACATCATGCGACGACTGGAATGGGAAGGAATGGGAGAGAAGATAGATGGTCGGCAACTATACCACCTCTGCTTTGCTGATGACATTGTTCTAATAATACCCAACATCAGCCAAGAGGCAGAAATGATGACCGACTTCGACCGTGAGTGTGGAAAGGTCGGACTACAGCTGAATTATGAAGCATCACAATTACAAAGACAATGTTTATTAGAAACAGCCTCGTTTCTGATCCTCCATTCGCTTTCAATGGAACCACCATCTCCGAATGCAAGTTATATATACCTAGTTTGAGAAAGAAACATGATGAATGACCTGGCACCTGTGTTTCGCAGGAGGATGAGAGTATCTTTTAATGCCTTCAAGAGCATTTAAGAAATAACTAAGAGGTCAAAGAACCTCCAGCTTCAAGCACATATCTTCAATTCCACTGTTCTTCCTGCATTAACATATGCCTTAAAGACCTGGGACCTATGAAAACAGGATGAGAACGCTACTTGGGTCTCTCAAAGAGGAATCAAAAGAGCTATGCTTGGAATATCACACATCACTCAAATGAGAGATAGAATCCGGAGTTCTGATCTCCATCAACGGTCAAGAATCAGGGATGCTGTCTGATCTTCTAAGGCATCAAAAATCAGATGGGATGGACACGAAATGAGGTTTACAGACAACCACTGGCCTAGACCCATCACTGACTGAATTCCACGGGACGTCAAAAGACTGCATGGACGCCCACCTACAAGATGTTCAGACTTCTTCCTCAAGACCCTGAAAAATCAGTTTGAGGCTCTCCATGTTCCTAGAACAAAGAGATGCCATTGGGCTACACTAGCACGCAACAGGCATGCATGGAGACGTTACTGACACCCACTCGAATAAATCGATGAATAAAGGGAGATCAATTGATCAATTGATATATTTTTTAGGTTTTAGAATTACTGCTTTTATGCAGCACCATGGTTGGAACTGGAAGATACTGTCTTCAGTGAAGTTAGCCAGAAAAAGAAACAAAAACAGGATGCTGTTCACTCATCTGTGGAGTACCGAACACTGGATGTGGAAATGTAATGTAAAGGGACTGCTTAAATCATCCCTGATTCCAGTGTTTAGAGAGAAGCCGGACAAAGAAGGAAAGAAATTTGGGGCGGAAGAGACCCAGAAGTTTACAGGGATCAGGGATCCATTTATGCCAGTGACTTGAGTGAGGGGTGTAGCCATTTACCCAAAACACAGATTCAACAGAACTGAAAACAAGAGATCTAAGTTGTAACCACTGAAACCTAGTCAAGTGCTTCTCCAGATGACAGGTGGGGGCAGAGTGGGCACCTGGGTGGGGAGGGAATACGGGAACACGGGTGGAGGGAAGCTGATGCAGGAATTGGTGTTCAATGATTGTACGCCTAAACACAACTATCAATAACATTGAAAATACTGGCATTTTAATGAAGACATTAAAAAACAATACAATAAAATAAATTTCCAGATTTCAGCACCCACTGAGGTTAAAGACCCTCTAGTCTCAACATTAGACTCTGATATTTTTCCTGTGATGCTGAGACCATAGATGTGGTTGTGGGGATGGAGCCGGACCCCACCTTTCAAGTCGCATGCTCGGTCCACTGAGCACTCCAATGGCATAATAGTTTGAACAAGAGAATCTTACAGCACACTTGTATGCAATACCCTTGTTCCCTAAAGAAATTGCTGTAATGTCACATCCTAAACCTGTGATTTGAGTTCTGAAATCAAACAAAATGCACAATGAGAATTAGTCCAATGTTGAATGGAATGCAGCTGAATGACCAAACAGGTGGAGGGCATCTCCATAGTTCTCATAGTCCAAGCAAGCCTACAGAAAGGGAAAATCTGCGGGAAGTGTTGCTGGGAGGAGCTCGGCAATCCCCCAAAAATACTTTTGGGTTTTGTTTTTAATCTTACCCAGTGATGCTTGGGATACCATCGGGGGTGCTGGACATCGAAGGTAGGCGGCATCTGTAAGGCAAGCACCCTCCGTGATGCACTGCTGTTCTGGTCCTAATTAACTTCACTATGGGCTCACAGTCACAATTTAACATACACACAATAAAACATTTTTGGTGCGTACAAGCGTACAGTAGGTAGGCATTTGCCTAGCATGAGGCTGACAAGGTTTGATCCTTACACACTGCTAAAAGCAACTTACGAGAACCACCAGAAATAACTGCTGAGCATCCCCAGGCCCCATAACAAAAGAAAACTCAATTTCTTCCCATTTTCAAAAACCCATGACAATGACTCAAAGGCAAATATATGCATGGTGTCAGATTGACCGAGCAGGGTCCAGAAAGGGTACCCAACCCTTTAGTTGTACAGTCTGGCCAGTTATACAACTGGGAAAACAAGAGCCTTGAAACACATGGACTACTTGACATACCTGACAGATAGGGAAGAATCACAACAAAGTCAAGAAAGCAAAGCACTGGATCTATCCATAATGAACAGCTCCGGGGAGAAGACACCCCTACCCCATGCCACACCCCCACATTACATGTTCTAGGAATGAGAAGGGGACACTCAATGTCCAATGAGCAATGAAAAGATGTTGTGGACTGAAGGACTCCTGGGTTGGCCACATGCAAGGTAAGCATCCTACTTGCTCTACAATTACTCTGGCCATTTCTAAATAAATGGGAGAAAACGGGGGGAAAATGGGAGAGCACTTAGAAAACTTTCAGGTTTAAGTCTCAGTCATACAATGAAACACCCGTCCCTTCACCATGCCCATTTTCCATCACTAAAAACCCAAGTGTAACGCCATTCCACAGCCTTCCTCTACCTGTGGGGCAGATAATTTCCAATTCTCTCTACTTTGATTACATTCAATATTTTGACACAAGACCCACCATTATTATTTGGGATTTTACTCCGGCACTTATATCTGGTGAAAACGCAACAGTAGACAATTCTTTTTCAATTGCTGGTTATAAATAACATATAATTTTGGAATTCTGAAATTTTAACAACTAAATCTGGAGGAATTTCTGCAAAACCCTGCTGTGTTCCGAGATTTGTTCCTGAGTCTCTGGGATTAAGGCCATTAAACAGCTTAATCACAAGCCAGAGACGTGGTTCGTGGGAATGACTTAGGCTCTTGTTGGGGTGGGGAGGAATTGGCCAGCTCCACACTCATCCTGCAAGGCCCCACGTATCTTCGTGAGTGTGGGCCCAAACCTGATGTTCCAAAGGCCTTTGGCGGATGGAGGCCACGAAGCCGCCAAGGAGGAGCAGTTGGGGGGACAGCACCAATTCCCCCTGGGGTGGATCTGGGACAGTAACCTACTACAGGGTCCAGATGCTTTTCTGCTAAAAGGCACTGGGTTTTGAGATTTGTCTCTGAATCTCTGGGATCATGGTCATTACTCACCTTGATCACGAGCCAGAGAGGTCAATCGTAGGCGCCAGACAACTCGGGGTTTCGTTGGGGCAGGGGGGAAAGGGCCGGCTTCACCACCATCCAATTAGGCCCTGCATGTCTCCTCACTGCAGTCCCAAACCTAACCGTCCAGAAGCCCTAAGAGATGGCGGCCACTGAACCGCCAGGCACAAAACCTATTCCCACCTGAAATACCCAGCTTAGGTAACCTACAGTGGGGACAGAACACATTTCTTCTGAAAGCCACTGGGTTCCAAAATTAGTTTCTGAGACTCTGGGATCATGGCCATTAAACAGAGTGATCAAGAGCCAGAGAGTTCATACATGGGCAGCGACTCGGGGTCTCATTGAGCTGGGGTGGAAAGTGCAGAGTCCAGCCCAATCCCATGAGGCCTTGCATGTCTTGTCACTGCAGGCCCAAACCTGCCTGTCCAATGGCCTCTGGAAGATGGTGGCCACCGAGCCACCAAGTGGGATCAGGCGGAGACACACACCCTTTCCCCCTTGTGGTGGTCTGTCGCCGGTAGCTCATTGCGGGTATAGGACACATCTCTGCAAAAAGCCGCTGGGTTCCGAGATTTATCTCTGAGTCCTGGGATCATAGCCTTTAAGAGACTTGATCAGGAACCAGAGAGACCTTGCCTCCAATTATATAGCTGAGCAGGAAATGGTTTGTTGGTGTGTCTTGCACATACATAACTTTGGCTGTTTACTTTCTTGGAAGACTTTGCCCAAAGTTTTTGGAGTCTGGCCAAAGGCACAAAATCAATTTTGGAGTATCTGTAAGTCTGATGGTGCCATCAGGCTGCTGATGCAGTCGCCTTACAGGCACAGATTTACCTGCTGGCTGTACCATAATCCTGGGTTGTAGAAATTCTATATATGGGAAAAAAACACCAATAGTGGGGTTGGAATCACTGTGAAGCGACTAGGATGCTAGCCTCCCCATCCGATAGGTACCCAGCAGCACCACAGAATAATTCTTGAGATGCACAACCAGAAGTAAACCTTGTGCATCAAAGAATCCCTTCCAACTCCGCTGAATAAAAGCAGCTATTAAAATTAATCCAAAGAGGGGCTGAAGTGATAGCAGAGCGGGTAAGAGGTTTGACTTGCACGTGACCAACCCGGGTTCGAATCCCAGAAACAATATGGTCCCCTGAGCTTTACCAGGAGTAATTCCTGAGTGCATAAGTCAGGAGAAACCCATGTGAAACGCTGAATGTGACACAAAAAGCAAAAAAAAATTATAATCCAAAGAGTAAATTTTCAAGGCATATACCTCTCACTTGGCTAAACACACCCCAAACTGCCAAACCCAGCACTGAAGCCAATGAAAATGACTGACGGCAAAAGTGTCCCTTTCCTTTGGGGGCTGCCTGTGAACATATCTGGAGTTTGGATAAGTGTTAGGTCCAGTCCAAAGGCTCCAAACAGGGTCCTTCACAGTCTCCAGTAGGGAGGAACGAGATGACCAAGACCTCCACTCTTTGCAGGCTCCTCACACCAAGGCCTGAAGTCTATGTGCCCAACCTCCAGTGCCGTCTTGGACCTGGATCGATGCTGGCTGCAGGGGCCCTCAGGATAACGCACCCTCACCCATGACACCTGAGCGACAGAACAGCACCCAATGCACTCCTCAAAAGCTCCACATCCACTAAAGCCTGGATATCCAGAACAAGTAATAAAAAAGCATGAATGCACCATACAAGCTGGCTTGACCTGGCACTCAAGTTGCCAAATCAGGGTGCTCAAGCATCCCAAATCCTAACACAGGAAACACTGAAGAATGAAGGATTACCTATTTTTCCATTTTCAAAGTATTCAATGCTGCATCTTGGTTGACTTCTGCCATAATTCCCACTAACCAGCTCCACTGGGCCAAGCCAGAAGCATAGCAAACAATAACAGAGTAGTGAGCCATGACAGTTCTGAGCAGGAGGGTGTTTCTGTATCTGAATAAACATTCAGTCACCTTCCTCCTTGTTTTCATCACCATGACCCATTATTTACAAGTTAACACACAAGCAATTCCAAGCACAAGAATACTGGCATAGGTGCAGCCCGGGTGAAAATCAGCAGGCTTCAGCAAAGTATTTCCCACATTCCTTACATATATATGGTTTCTCTCCACTGTGAATTCTCCTATGTATAGTCAAATGCGAGGATGAAGTAAAGGCCTTTCCGCATTCCTTACCTATATATGGTTTCTCTCCAGTGTGGATTCTCCTAGGTAAACAAAGGTTTGAGGCTTCAGCAAAGGACTTTCCACATTCCTTACATATATTATGGTTTATCTCCAGTGTGAATTCTCCTATGAACACTAAGTCTTGAGGCTCCAGCAAAGGCCTTTCCACATTCCTTACATATATACGGTTTCTCTCCAGTGTGAATTCTCCTATGTATAGTAAGGCTTGAGGATTGAGCAAAGGCCTTCCCACATTCCTTACATATATACGCTTTCTCTCCAGTGTGAATTCTCCTATGTACACGAAGGCTTGAGGCCAAAATAAAGGCCTTTCCACATTCCTTACAAACATAGGGTCTCTCTCCAGTGTGAATTTTCCAATGTTCACTAAGTTTTGAGGCCAAAGCAAAGGCCTTTCCACATTCATTACATATATACGGTTTCTCTCCAGTGTGAATTATCCTATGTACATTAAGGCTTGAGGCTGTAGCAAAGGCCTTTCCACTTTCCTTACATATATACGGTTTCTCTCCAGTGTGAATTCTCCTATGTACAGTAAGTTTTGAGGCTCCAGCAAAGGCCTTCCCACATTCCTTACATATATACGGTTTCTCTCCAGTGTGAATTCTCCTATGTACACTAAGGTTTGAGGATTCAGCAAAGGATTTCCCACATTCCTTGCATATATACGGTTTCTCTCCAGTATGAATTCTCCTATGTACACTAAGCTTTGAGGATTCAGCAAAGGACTTCCCACATTCCTTACATATATACGGTTTCTCTCCAGTGTGAATTCTCCTATGTACACTAAGTTTTGAGGCCAAAATAAAGGCCTTTCCACATTCCTTACAAACATAGGGTCTCTTTCCAGTGTGAATTTTCCAATGTTCACTAAGTCTTGAGGCAAAGCAAAGGCCTTTCCACATTCCTTACATATATACGGTTTCACTCCAGTGTGAATTCTCCTATGTGCACTAAGTCTTGAGGCTCCAGCAAAGGCCTTTCCACAATCCTTACATATATACGGTTTCTCTCCAGTGTGAATTCTCCTATGTACACCAAGGCTTGAGGATTGAGCAAAGGCCTTCCGACATTCCTTACATATATACGGTTTCTCTCCTGTGTGAATTCTCCTATGTACAATAAGATTTGAGGCTTTCACAAAGGCCTTCCCACATTCCTTACATATATACGGTTTCTCTCCAGTGTGAATTCTCCTATGTACACTAAGACGTGAAGCTTTCGCAAAGGCCTTCCCACATTCCTTACATATATACGGTTTCTCTCCAGTGTGAATACTTCTATGTATACTGAGGCCTGAGGATCGAGTAAAGGCATTAGCACACTCCTGACATATAAGGCTTCTCTGCACTATGAGTTTTCATAGGTCCATTAAGACTAGAGGTCTGAATAAAGCCCTTCCCACATGTCTGACATTCATGAGGTTTCTCTCCTGTATGAATTCTCCTATGCATAATAAGATGTGATGATTGATCGAAGGCCTTCCCACATGCTTCACATGCAAAAGGTTTCGCTCCTGAATTTATATTCATATGGTCATGATGGAGTAACCCTTGACTCACACTTTGTTCTTGGGGCTGACATTTCTGGGGATTCTTTCGACTGCGGTTTTCTAAGGGAACACCACAGTGCTGAGAACATGGGGAGGCTCCCCCACATTCCTTACACCTATATGGGTTCTGCTCACGGTGACTGTGGTTGAGGGTATATTGCTGTGAGGGACTCACTATAAACAGTGCTTCTCTACCTAGCAGGTACCCCATTGGGGAATTTTGTGTCTGTGAACTGAGAATAACACACTCCAAGGAACTTTTTCCAGGAGAGGGCTTCTTCAGAGTGAGGTAGCTCTCACCATTCCGATCACCCTCAGAAGACATCCCGCCTGTCTCGTCGTCCTCATGGCGCTGAGGGCAGGATTGACCACTCGAGACATTATCATACAGTACAGGATCAGAGACATTCCACTCGTGGTGGCAGCTTTCCTGTAGAACAACAGAGGATTCTAATTATTGACTTATTCACTGAGTCTTCCTGTCAAAAAACTGAGCCCTTCAGATGTAGTTTCACACATATGCACCGCAAAAATGCAAGTACTGACATATGAATTGTCTTATTATTGAATAACTTCATGTTACCATAAGTTGGACGCACAACATTGATGGATAGAGAGTAAATTCTGTGACTTTCCCCCTTTTAAATTAATGAAGGAATACAACTACAAATAATTCCTTCTATAGAAAACGGACACATCCATTTCAGGAGAAAATGAATAGATCCACATGTCGGTTTGGTTAAAGTTCCGTGTGGAACCTGTGATGCAGTGGTGAAGACTATGCTGCATCGTAACACAGCTGAAGCAGACCACGTGGCCATTGCAATGCTCTCACCACAAGTGATGCCTTTCAGGATCAATGAAGTTTTTTTTCTTTCTGTTTTGTTGTTTCTATTTATTGGTGGTTGGGTGGGTGGAAGGGCACACCATGCAGTGTGTAGGATCAGTTTTGTGGGTTTATGCTGTCTATAAGGCGTGCTGGGTAAGGACCATCCATCCCTATGCAAAACAAGTATATTTCTCACTGCACTATCTCTAGGGCGAACAAATTAGCTTTCTAAACAACTACCACTGTCAAGACAATCAAAATTCACAGTATTTTTATACATGGTTGATTTCAGAACCTAGCAAAGCTAAGAGTCCTCTACTCCAAGCATCAGGTTTTGGAATTTCTCCCTGCCAATCCCAGCCTTCCACCTTTACAATCACATACTTGGTCCACTCCTGCTGGCATAATAATATTTATTCTGTATTCGTGAATCTTACCAACTCACTCGTACTTGCTGACCCCATTCCCAAATCAAAGTGCTGTAATGACAAATCCTGAAGTCGCGGTTTCAGTTCTGAAACTGAAGAGAACATGCAATGCACACATGTCACACATGTCACAATCTGTAGCAAAATGATGCAATGTAATTAAGAGTACATCTTTGTGGTTCTCAAAGTCCAAAGAGACACACACTAAACAAAAGGTTCGGATAGTGGAAAACTGTGAGGATCTTGGCAATTCTACACTAGGTTATGTTTTTGTTTTTGAGCAGACCTGGTGATGTTCGGGGAACCAGGTTATTAAACAGATTATTGAACAGGTCACATTCAGGCACTGCAAGGCGCTCCCTGCTGTACTATCGTTTAGATCCAAACTATCTCTGTTATGGTGTTATTTATTCGAAAGCCATGGAAGCAAATTACAGGATCATTCTGTGATTGACAGTCCATGGAAATGAAGAGCAGCTTGAGTGCGACACAGGCACAAGGATACAGGACACCAAGGCCCCGGCCTCAGCAGCATGTTTCACACATGCTCAGGGCACCCATACACTGCACAGGGCCTGAGCCAGGAAGGGTCCTCAGACACTCACCCGCACACACGCCTCTCCTACCCGACCTCAGAGCTCCTCCTTCCAGCCAGGAGATCACTGCAGGCTTCATTCCAGTGTGCCCTACCCCAACAGAGACAGAGGCATGGATAAGTCACAGGGAAAAGGTGACAGGTAAATGCCCATGTTTTCCTGATACAAGTGGGCATATATCTGAAAAGCATGAACAGAATGTCCATTTCCAAAATTCCACATATTTCTAGTTATTCGAGAGTTAAGACCCAAGAAAATATCACAAATACTCTAGACCTGGCCTTGTATATGGCCGACAGGGGGTTGATTAGCACAGTATGTTTTTGTTTTTTGTCTTGTTTTGGGTCTCACCTGGCAATGATCAGGGGAGACTCCTGACTCTGTATTCAGAAATCACTGCTGCTGGTGCTTGGGGATAACATGGGTTGCCGGGATTTCAACCCACGTGCGCCGCTTGCAAGAAAATCACTTTCCTCCCTGTACTGTCTCTCTAGGCCCAGCAGCACATGGGATTTCCTGAGCCCCTCATGAACTTTTTACGATTTCAGTAAAACTAAGTGCATAATAAATCTGGAAATGGCCAAGGGTGACAAGAGACCCTTATTTTTTAAGCTAAAAATGTATCCAGAAAGGGAGCACAGCAGGAGTTTCTCACGGACAATCCAGTTGCGATACCCGATATCTCCTAGGGTCCCTCATGCCAGCCAGGAGCGATCCCTGAGCGCAGAGTCCAGAAGCAAAACCTAAGTCTTGCTGAAGTCCCAAAAGAACCATTAGAAGTAAATCAAAGCACTGAAATAGGACAGTGTCTAACGAGTTGAGAGACGAGATATCAAATACCCTGCCGTGTGAAAGAGATAGTACAGCAAATATGACAGAAGCGCTGCACACACAATTGGGTTTGATCCCAGGCAGCCCATATGGTCTTGGAGCAAGGCCAGGTGTGGATCCTGAATATAAAGGCAGGAATAATCCCTAATCTCTAAGGAAAAAAGAAAATGCAAAAACCGTCTGAATTGAGTGTCTGGTGCAAAAATACGGGGGGGTGAGGCACCGACAGTTTAACTTGCCAAGAGGTTTTAATATACGGTTCCATATGGCCTCTGAACACTCTTAGGAGTCATTCTTTAGCACAGAGCCAAGAGAACTGTGGACTGTGCCCCCCAAACAAAGGCAACAGAAAAACCAATTAAACACACAAAATTTCGTGTAGTACACAAAGTAAATTGTTGCACCAATGGATGGAAGTATTTAAAGGGAACTGAGTGATAACTGGGCAGATAGGGATCTTCCCATGGACACAGTCGAAAACGGTTGATCTGAATCACCCCATACGGTCCGGCTACCCCACAAGAGTAATTCCTGAAGACAAAGCTGAGAGTAAGCCCTGAGTATCCACAGGTGAACCCTAAAAAAAACGAGGGAGGGAAGAGCTACTGCACACCCGTCACAGAGCTACTGTTGGACACACAGCTGCCGCCCAATACCAGGGAGCCAACGCGGGTATGTTCAGACATGGTTGGCTCCACACTGCTCTCACCGACAGCCTGTAGATTCTGGTAGGTCTCCAGCATCACGTCCCTGTAGAGCTTCCGCTGAGAGGCCTCCAGGCATGACCATTCCTCTGGGGTGAAGTTCACAGCCACATCATGGAAGGTCACTGCGTCCTGAGTCAGCACACGAAGAGGGTGGGAGTCAGAGTCTATCTTAGCCTCATTCCCACTACTCTGAGGCCAGGTCCCAGGGTCCTATATTGTCGCTGGGCCTCTCCACTCCAAATGAACCAGCCTCCATGCTCACGCATGACTGATGGGCCCCAAAAATCACATAAGGCAACTGGATCTGCTAAAGTGGGAGGACGTTATACAGAAGGTTCTTGGATGTATCTGCCTTTCCTGGTAACCACCCGGCCAATTCGAGCACCACTGGTCCAGTGAGCACTGTAGAGAGGATCACCTGAACACAGACTTGTACGATCCAAAAGACTATCCCTGTCTGTAGCAAAAAACACTGCACGCTCACCGCTGCACCCCCACAGCTCATGACCACTAGGATTTAGAACTCGACAGTCCGTATAGACAACTACTCAGAGCAGTGCATGGCATGTGTGCCTGTAGGAACTCACTGCACTGTACCGCCCCAAGTCCCGCTCAAATAAGGTAGAAGTTTCTTGACCCCAACATCTCTACTGGCCGCAGAGATCCTTGGCTCTTTCTCCTTGGGATCAGAGCATACCCAGAAATCCACACACAAGATTATGTGAACGTAAGACTATATGACCGAGCAGGTAGTCTCTCTAAAGTAGGAAGGACAAAACAGGAGAAAAGCAAGTCTGGGGGCCCAAGTCACTGTAGTTGCCAGTATGCAAACGAGGCCATCACAACCCAGGGTGCTCTGAGGGCAGTCAGTTGTGAATCCAGAACACAGAGTCAAGAGGACAGCTGATGACAAAAACATTGCAAAAGAAGCCGAAGCAGCAGGTTGGCGTAACAGGACAGCTGTTCCAGGGACAGCATGTAGGACTGGCAGTCCCAAACATCCCATATGGTCCACAAGCACTGCCAGGGGCAATGCCAGAGTGCAGCACAAGAAATGATTGCAAGAATCCTTGCTCTGCCACCCCAAAGAAAACAGAAAACCCAAGATGAAACCTTTGGACCTCCAGTATCCCATTCGTCACCTAGACCTTTCAGGAATGAGCATTGAGCACTGAGATTTGAGTACTCCTCATGCACCACTGGGTCGGCCCCAAGGCCAAATAAAACAAAATAAACATACAGAAAAGGAGCTTCAAACAGCAGAATGGGATGTTCTGATCGGAAGTCTCATCTTGGAATCCATCCAAAAGAAACTCAAAACAGATGGTCCAGGAAGCCTGGGCACTCCTGGTAATACCTCATGTCATTCTATCCTTCTACTCCTACCTGGGGACAGTTTATCAGAAGCCGCGTCACCATCTTCTCCTGTCACTGTTGTTCTGAGGATCAGCAGGAGGCTCCGTGCAAAAACCTGGACTAGTAGGAACATTGAGCACCAGACAGGAGTACCTCCTCCCACTCCTGAGCTCAGACCAGCCACACTCTCGGGCACAGCCTCACAATTCTGCCTCTGGCAGACAATGGCAGAAGCTCCTGTCTCCGCTGGGGATGCAAATTTTGTTGGCATGTGTGTTGCACTTTCAGGAGAGGAGCCTGGTCCCAGGATACAGGGGAAGGAAAAAGAGCCTTCTCTGATCCCCAGATTCCTCTCTGGCTCCCACAGGAAAGTCCCTGTAGGCCTTTTCAGGGGCCGACTCTCAGCCCAGGAGCTACTGAATACTTAGGTCCCCCTGCAGCTGGCAGCAGTGCTGCCCCGTGGCAACCGTAGCCTGGAATGTGGCTACACCATGTGACTTAGAGTGAACAAATCTTCAACACTCTCTTGCAGGGTAGACAAGGACATGCACCTGGGCACTCTGTTCTGGGGACCTCAGTATTTACCACAATAGCAGGTGTCGTCTGCTCAGGGTGAGATGAAGAGTCAGGGGTGCTTTGCAGCTTGATGTGAGGGACCTGAAATTCATGAACCAGAAAAAGATACACTGGTATTGCGGTTAGAAGGCAATAATGTGAACTGGGTGCTTGACTAGATGAACCAACCAATCCTCTGTATCTGATATGGCCCCCAGCAGCACCAGGGATAACACCTGAGCTTAGAGACTCGAGTAACTCATGAGCATCTCCGCATATGTGCTCTCTCTCCCCTTAAAATATAAAGAACCAAAAATAGCCCCCGAAATACATTTTCATTGTCAAACCTCTGCCACCTTCAGCCCACCCCCCACCATATACCCTGCATGATCACGGCTATCACAGCAGAAAATGAAGGTGACCAGCAACAGGTCTCCTGCCATTAGTTGGAGGGGCTGAAGCTCTGCACCTTAAATCTGGGGTTTCTACAGAAGCGAGCTTAGGGTCGATGGTTCAAACATGGGACTGCTGGGACGATTGGAATAGCCAAGCCCTCCGATGATTCCCGCATTCACCCACTGTTGCCCCATCCCGGAGCTGGAGACGATCGTGGGAAAAGAGTCACGCCAGAATCACGAACTCACAACTGTCACACCTGAACCCTGAGACAGCCCCCACTGCACCCCAAAGCTCTGTGTGGCCCTAAAACCTCCATCACACCTCACGATCCACCTGAATATTGGCGAACAAGTGAAAAACCAGCGCAAAAGTGCACCCCAAGTTGGCTCGGCTGCTCGCTCAGAGTGTGGAAACGGGAAGGCGCAGGGTGCTCACAGGAGGTTGCTCGAATCCTGCAACTAAATCCTTCTTCAGAGTCCCCTTTACAGGATGGGGAGCAAATTTACTTGTCCTTTGCCAAGTGAGCAACAGCCCCAGTGTCTGAGTGAGGGATGGAAAATGAACCATGACATTTATGACATCACTTATGACATCACTTCCGTTTCCATTAGCTACCTTAAAGAGCCAGAGTCTAGGCACGGAGAACCTTTTTGCCACCCAGGTGAATCTGTGCTGCAAGGGGGATGGACTCGAATAAAGGTGTGGAGAGGCAAATGCTGGACTGGTCGGTCACACACTGGAGGTCTGGGGGTAAGGAGAAGTCCCCTGATCCTGCATTGTCACCTACCATCGGACCAATGATATCTAAACACAGAATGTTACCCTGACTCTTCTCAAATGATCTTTGAGCTCAGAGACAAGAGTAAACACTGAGCATTGTAGGCTGTGGTGAAAAATATAACAAGAAAAAAGGCAAATTCTACCGAAGGGGTGGGGGGAGGGAAATGATGTACAAAGACAAATTCGAGAATGAAACATTAAAAGAGTCAAATTTCTGGTCCTTAAAAATCCCCTATTCTTGTGGCTGGAGAGACAGCACAGCGGGTAGGGCGTATGCCTTGCACACGGCCAACCTGTGTTCGATTCCCAGCATCCCATATCATCTCCAGAGCATTGCCAGGAGTAACTCCTGAGTGCAAAGCCAGGAGTAAACCCTGTGTATCCCCAAGTGTGACCCAAAAAAGAAAAAAAATAATCCCATATTTTTTATCTATCCGTGCTACAGAAAGTCACAGTTTCTCCTGAATCCCTGTTGTTCTTTCACCATTGTGCACATATATGTGTATATATAAGTGTGACTTTGTGTGATTTTTGTTTCGAGGCCACAACCGGCAGATTCAGGGCTTACTCCTAGCTCTACATGCAGGAATCACTCTGGTATAGACCATATGGGATGCAGGGCATAGAACCTGGGTCGACGGATGGATGGTAAAGTCCTTACTCACTGTACTATGGCCCCGGGTCTAAGTAAACGTGCTCCTAGCACACCCAGTGGGATTCCTGAGCAAATGTCCTTACTCCTGGAAAACCAAAACTTTCTTGCTTAAAAAAAAATCCTTTACCCTGGTTTGACTCTAGTTCTAAACAATTTAGGTTTAACATTGGTTCATCATTTCTCCTCTGCTACAAGGAGCTGAGGCTTACTGAGTAACACCCATCCCTATCACACCCATTTCCTTAGTATTCATCTTTAATTCCCTGTGCTCTGCTTCCCCTATACATTATTCACCCATTTTCCCTAATCACAACCTGTGAATTGTAAAGTCAGATTTTCCAGAGATCTCTGGATTTTGTATTTGTAAATAAAATGTTGACTTTCTCTTTCCTTTATATCCTCTAAAGTTTACTTTAGAAAAATATCCTTTTTTGCTCCTGAACAAGGACCAGTGCAGTCCCAAGTTGGGAAGATTGTGCTGGGAGGACTGGGATGGCCATGCCCCCAGCCCTCAGCTTTGTCTAGACAAAGGAAGGCAATATTATGCTTTTGTGACTTCAGAGTTAATTAACTGCTGATACTATATACTCCTGGGCATTGTCATGTATATGAGACTTAAGCCTCATCTGCCCTTTGTTCTTAGCACCCCAAAAGCAAGAGACTGGATGGACCCAGGAGATCTGTGAGCTACCCTGGCATCAAAAAGGGACAGGTAAGCACCATACCAGAGGGGTGACTGATCATTTACGCAGATAAACATTTGGCAGAGTAAATTCTCATGGGGAGATTTACCCAAGGAGACACTCTGTCTCCCAGGGACATCTATGTTGCTTTTATCTTTTCCTCTAGTTGTATAAGTTATCAACACTTGTAGTTGTTTGGATAAACACAGTAAGAGACAAATATCCCAACACTTATTTCTCTGGGCTTTGACAGCAAATAAGGCTTTTTTTTTCCTTTTTGCTTTTTTGGGTCACACCCGGTGATGCAAGGGGATACTCCTGGATCTGCGCTCAGGAGTTACTCCTGGCATTGCTGAAGGGACCAGATGGGATGCTGGGAATCGAACCCAGGTTGGCCGTGTGCAAGCCAAACACCCTACCTGCTGTGCTATCTCTCCAGCCCCCAGAGCAAATAAGGCTTTTAACACTTACTTCTTTGGGCTCTGAGAGCAAGCAAGGCTTTTACTGTAAATCCCAGACTAAGTCTTCAGGCCAGTTCACCTTGTCCTTCCCCATGGGGATCCTGTCTCTAATGTTGTAACTCTTTGCATCAAGACCATGCACACGTGCTTTCTAGAATGTTCCATTTCGAAGCTGGGGTAGTTTCCCACTAACCCCAGGTCCATACAAGTTCCACGGCAGAACCTCCCTTTTGGGGTATTAGGAACTACAGTAACTGAAGCCCGAATCAAGTAATTATGACCAAGCAATTATGCCCAGGAGTAGATATACTTGAGTCCATCTACTCCGAAATACTAGGAGTATAAGCATTGATGGTCTTTCTGTGTTTAACCAAAGAACAGTGCTGTAGAGTGAAAAAATAAAAATGCTATAGGGGAAACAGGAAAGCAGGTACAAATACACAGCCACTTCAACTACAAAGCAGTACAAATACAAAGTTGAGAATAACCAGAAAATTATGGTATATAAGTAATCAAGACTGGCCTGGGGAACTGAGACAATACGAAGAAAAATACAAAGGAAATGTTAAAGATAAACTTTAACTAAATCAGGGATGTTAGCAAGGACATGATAAGCTTCTCTGGGAGGAGCAAAAGGGGCAATTCACAGATGAAGCCTAAGACACTTTGGGTTAATATCCAGCAGATCACCAACAGCCTGGCCCCTGTTTCCTTCTTTGATCCTCTGTTACCCTTCACTGGCCAGGGTGGGGAGACTGATCATAGCCACCAAAGGCATGCAGCGCATGTCCAGACATTATGTGAACACAACTCTCAGTGTAATAGCCGGGTTTTGCCTAATCAGGGAGAGATGAAGAGTTGGGGTGCAATTTTCAAATTGATTTTAGGATACAGAAATTCTACGTTAGAAAAAACAACAATGTGTAGTCAGAGATAATAAGCTGGGAGGGGCGCTTCCCATGCTGACCCTGATTGATATTCAGCATCTCACATGGAACCTAAAGAACTTAAAATAAAAAGAATTCTAGAGTGCTGCTCCTTAAGGAAGCCCCGAGATTACATATGTGTGCCCAATATACAACCAAAAATACGCAAAGTAAATTTTCAGTTGCAAACCGCAACCACCCCTAGAACCCCACCCAAGGGATGGTCTGGAAATCAAGGCTACTAATGAATAGTGACTGAGGGCTACAGTGTCATTTGCCATCAGGGAGCTGCCCCTCAAAAATGAACAGTCCTTTTATAGTTTTGGATGCACCACAGGCGATATGGACGAGAAACTTCTAACTGCACTCAGGCACCCATCCTGGTTGAGCTTGGAGATCGATCTTGGGTGGGCCACATGCAAAGCAAACGCCCTAACCGCTGTGCTATCTCTCAGGTCCTCTAAGTGAACCTGCAGCTTCTACAGCAGTGAGGTTGGGGCCAAAGCATCCAAGACAGGGCCCAGCACAGTCCCGAGCTGGGAGCGTAGGGACGGTCCAGCGCCCGCCCCATCCACTTGGCCCCGCGCCCACCTGCCACCATCCCACGCCGGAGCTGCAGGGGATCCCCAGAACCACGCACTCACACCCGCGACCCCTGAGCCCCAGCACAGCCCCCACTGCACTCACCAAAGCTCCGAGTCCCCCACAAAACCCCGCCGGGGGGCAGGAACCAGGAACCATGTGGATATCAGTTGAAAAAGCTTAAAAGTGTCCTTAGAGCTGACTTGGCTCCACCCCTCAGTGCAGAAACTGGGAGGCGCGGTGCGGGGTGCTCACGGGGGGCCGCTAGTGTCCCACCACGAAACCAGCCTTCACAGACACCTTCCACGACGGACAGACAGCCTCTTCTCCCTTCACCTGCTTAACAAATGGAGGCCTGATCCAGCATCTTGCACTCAAACATGTAAATGTCCTGCTGTGAGGTCACTTCTGCTTCTGCAAGCAGCCTTAAAGGGCCAGACACCAGCTGCACAGAGAACAACTAGGAAAATGCAGGTAAATGTGGAAGGCTAGTTGGCTGGAGCGAGAGCACAGTGGATAGGGTGTTTGCCTTGTACGCAGCTGACTCAGGTTCAATCATCTGGATTTTATATGGTCCCATTTTGGTGTATAAGAGATTGTTAGGATTTTACTGCTTCCAAAGTGTAAGTCTCAAAACATTTACCCTCAATGTTTGTGTAAATCAAATGGAAAACTGAATACAATGAGTGCAGATATGCTACAGCGAGTGAAGTGCTTCCTTGCATGTGGCTCTACCTGGACGCAAATTATGGACAGCACTGCGGGATGTGACTGCCAGAACATAACACAGAAGGGGATGAAGAATGGAGGTTTGGCTGTCTATCCAACGTCAAGAGTTTACCTCAGCATCCTGGTTTATCTCTGCCATTATCCTCTGCAAACCAGGGCCTCTGAGCCACGTCAGAGTCACAGTCAATAATGAAACCATGGTGAGTCGTGACAGTAACCAGCAAAATGCAATGTTTGTACCTATTTACTTCTTATTTAATTCCTTCCACCTTGCCTTATCAGTAAGAACCATTATTTACCAGTTAACATACTGGGAAGTCCACATGCCAAGACATTGTCATAACCATGGTGCAGGGGATAATCAGCAAGTACCTTTCACTTACAGTACTAGTATCAAAGGAAAGTTTCACATATAACAGGATTATTTCCTTCCTTACTGTACTTTTGTAATTATCCCCCACCTACTTGTTGAAACTAAAATTGTTTTACCTAAGGGCCCTGTTCTGACGCCGACCATTGTTATCATGGAAGTGATTGATCCAACATAACTTTTATATTTACTAAAGCTTGAGGGAACATGAAAGCTTTCCTATATTCCTTACCTACAGGATTTCCTCCAGGATTGTCTTTAAAGTTGCAGGTGAGAATAATTCACTTTCCACGTTCTTACATAAATATATATATTCTTACATATATAAATATGTATATTTATATATAGCTTCTCTCCAGTGTGAATTCTCCTATGCATAAGGCCTGAGGATCCAGGAAAGTCCTTCCCACACTCCTGACAGATGTAATTTTTCACTGCAAAATGACTTTTCTCATGCGCAGTAACGGCTGGAGACAAACTGAACACCTTTCCACATTCCTTACACTTATGAGATTTCTCTCCACTGTGAATTTTCCTGTTCAGAAAGCTATGCCAATTGCATCAAAATCTTCCTGCAGTCATTTCATATATAAGGCCTCAATCCAGGATAAATTTTTCTCACACAGAAAAGCTTGAGGATTGAGTAAAAGTCTTCCCACACCCCTACATATGTCTTCTTCGAGAATGAATTTTCCTATGTTTAATAAGGAGTTAGGGGAAAGTGAAGGCTTTGCAAAAGTCATAACAACATAAGGTTTGTCTCCTATATGAAAATTTCAGTGTCACAAAAGGATTGTGAAATAAGCAAAGGCCTTGCCACACTCCTTACATATATACGTGGATTCACTGCAATGTGCGTTTTCTTATGGACAAAAAAGTTTGAATAGTAAGTGAAGACCCTCCCACAGTAGTGACACGAATAGTGTTTCATTCACCTGTATGAACATTCCTATGCTGAGAAAGACCTGAGATGAAAGGCCTTTCCACCAACCTCACATATATAAGGGTTTTCTGCAAAACAGAATTTATGAAAACTAAGACTTCAGGAAGAAGCAAAGGCCTTCCTACATTGCTCCCAAATACAAGTTATCTCTCCAGTGTTCCAGTGTGAGTTTTTCTGTGTATTAAGACTTGTGGAATAAGCAAAGACTTTCACTCTGTATATGCATATGGTTTCTTTCCAGTGTGACTTTTTCTGTGCATACTAAGATGTATGAGTCAGAGAAAGGCCACAGCACATTCCTTACATGCATATGGACTCTCCAGTAGGAAATCTCCTATGTATAAGGTATGAGGATCCATCAAAGGCCTTCCCACATTCCTTAAATAGTTTCTCTCCTGTGTGGATGTTCACATAGTCCCACCGGGGTCATGCTGGACTCAAAAGTTTGTCCTCAGTGCTTACATTTCTGGGAATTCTGTCCAATATGGGCTTCTATGGGAAAGTGATGGTGCTGAGGACATGGGAAGAGTGATCTTCTGATCACCCTCAGAACACATCCCACCTGTCTCGGCATCCCTGTGGGGATGACGGCCAAATTGCTCACTTTATCACAGTGTGCAGGAAGACACATTCCACCAGGGCTGGCTAGTGCCATGTAGAAGAACAGAGAATTGCACTCATTAGTCTATGCCATGAGAGTTTTCATGTCAAATTAAATTAAGCTCTGTAGGTAGGTAGCTGGTAGGGTACGGGACAATGAGTTTCTTGGGGAAATAATAAATCCAGATGGGGATGAAAGCAGTGACTCCGAAGCCAACCCTGGGGATTCAGAGAGGAACTGGCTTAGTAGAAACGCAGAGAGCTGGAGACATGGAAGAGGAACAAAGGCTGGTAAGAATATCAGAGAGCAAGGTCTGGCCAATGCTTTACCCCTTGACAACACGCAAGCAGTGGAATCTCAGCTTCAAAGAAAACCCCAGGAGGCAGTTTCAGAAACATGATTTCAAACTGAGAGTATCACGCTAGTACAGTGTGCTGCATGCAGTCAATCTAGGTACAATGTCCAGAATTCCAAAGGGTTCCCTGAGCACGATCTGACTAATAGATGGATGGAATTTTCCTTTATCCAATCGTAAATGTTTCCTTTTTTACCTCTATTATTAGTAAAATAACATGGGTGTTATCCAGGAATGTGACCATCCTTGTGAGAAATCACAGGTAAACGGAATGGTCTCCTGGGATGTGGAGAGCTTGGGACCTGACCCATATTCCCACTTATAAAAGATTTCATCAAGGTGCCCCTTCTATCCTTTCAAACAACATTCTGTGCACAGTTACATGTATCTAAACTCTCCAACTGAGACCAGAGCAACTGTAGATCTGGGTAGGGTGTTGCTTGCACATGGCTAACCTAGGTTCAATCCCCAGGATCCTGTAGTTTCCAGAAACACCATCAGAAATAATACCTGAGTGCAGAGCCAAGAGAAACCATTGAGGATCACCAGGTATTGTAGTATAATAGTGGTCTGCCCTTGCTCCCTGGCAGGTGAGATCTTATGTTTCTTGATTGCCCATAACCTTTCAATTACTTTTGTCAACTGATCAGACTTTGACTTGTACATATTGTCTTTCTCTTCTCCTTAATTTCTTTTGCATGGTTAGCTATTTCAGAGCAATTGCTTTCTGTATGGATACAGGAAGACAGTTACAAAGAAAAGCCTGAGCTTGAGAGTTGGTCTCCAGATAATATTACCTCCTGGACATCTGCTCTCTAGACTGAAGCCTCAGCTGCCCTTACTTCCTCAATCTCATAAAGAAGGGTCCGATGCGGGCAAGTGGTGAGCTAGCTACGCTGGGATCGAAATGGGCCTGGTCAAAGTACCATAATGCTTATCTATAAGAGCCTGGTCATGGACAAATTTTGTCACGAATCAAAAAGTAATAACTAGACTTGGATGCTGCTGGGATTGGGAGTGATTGATCCGGCCTGAGTCTGAATCTGTGGTGAGAAGTCCCCAGGAGAGTCACCAACAAGTCTAAAAGTGTCTATTACTTTGTTCATACAGAATGGTAATCATTAGGACTAAATATGTCAATTAAGTTGCTGGTCGACGTGGAGGAGTAGCACACCTTTAGGGCTGCTTTTTCTTCATGGGCTGCAGGTGATGGGGAAGTCTAGAAAATCATTTTTCATTGCGCTTCCCGTGAGGAGGCGTGGATTGGAGTAGTGGTGAGAGAAGAAAAAGAGCAGCTTCAGGGAGACAGGGGGAATGAAGGAGACTGAGAAAAGAGATGGTCCTCCTCCACCCAGATCCCCTATCTTCCAGTATATAGGCGTTACACCCACCAACTGCCCCAGGTGCTGTGTAATCCCATCAATGGCCAAGACTCAGAGACTATAAAACCCTGCTCCTGAAAGAAAACATGCAGTCTCCTGCCTCCATGTCTGGCTTTCTCACTGGTGCCTTTTGGAGAAGGGTGTGTTGAGTTTCCCTCCCAACCCCGAGCAGAGCCCCGGCAGCTCAAGACCTCTGGTTTGAGCCACAGCCATGTTTAAGACCACTCTCCAGAATTTCGGACGAGCTTCACGCATGAAGGAACCGGCAGAGAAACCCAGGTGTGCAGGACCTGGGCCTGAGATCTCCAAGCTGCTCGTATTGGGACTGGGCCTCCTCCACCCAGATCTCCCATCTTCCAGTATGCAGGCGTTACACCCACCAACTGTCCCCGGTGCCGTGTAATCCCATCAATGGCCAAGACCCAAAGACTATATATGCTTATCTATAAGAGCCTGGTTATCCCCCTTTTTGATTCATGACAGAATTTCATTTCATGTATGTGTGTGTGTATATACACACATGTATATATATATATGTGTGTGTGTGTGTGTGTGTATGTGTGTATATCTAAATCTATATGTATACTTAATTTGTTCACAAGTCAACCTCCACCAACCAGTTTTGTAGAATGCAGGTTTGGATTTGGGCACTACAAGTGGCAGAACTTTGACCTTTCCTGAGTGGTGCTTGGGGAATCCTGCGTTTTACAGGAGACTACCATGGCAGACTGCTTGCAAGGACAGGTCCTGCATTCCTGGCCTATCTCTGACTGCAGGAATTCAAATTCTATATAAATAATGTGAACTTTGTGAGAAAGATACAGGCAGGGGGCAGGGATGAGGCCCAGCTGGTAGATAGAGGGCCGGGCAGGGTTGCTGGTACCTGGGGCCTCCTGGTGCAAACCTGAGCCAGAAGTACAGGCTACAATTTCAAAGGTCTGCAGCGGTCTGGAAGAGCTGAGAGTGAGTGGCAGGGCACTTGCATGAACGCAAAAGACTTAACTTCAGGACTTGAATTGCCAAGGAATGATCCCGGAGCACTGCTGGGTTTGTCAAAATCCCGCATAGCCAATCCTCCTCCTGCCCAAATAAAGGCAATGAGGAGTTAACTGCCAACAGAAGATGTGTGAAATCTAGTAATATATTCTGAACACTCAGTCCTCTGGGTTTGTTGTTTTGTTTTGGGACCACATCCAGAAATGCTCAGAGCTTACAGGCCAGGTTTTCAGACTATGATTTTACTCCTATGGTTATGTGATTTTATAAAAGAAAAAGAGGATGAAATATTATACTTGGATCCAGAGTGATAGTACAGTTGGCAGGGCATATGTTCGATCCCTGGCATCACATACAGTACCCCAAGCACTGCCAGGAGTGATTCCTGAGTGCCAAGCTAGAAATAACACCTGAGCATTACCGCTGTGTCCCAAAAAGAAAAAAGAAAAATTAAATTTAACGCAAATGAGATTTTAAAGTACATAATTTCGCTAAGAGCCTCCAACTCCAACTCCTTCATTTTCCCCTAACAGCCATCTGTTGAAAGGGCACTAGAAATTTCACATATAAGAACTTTCCATGAAGGTATAAACAGGAGAGAGCACACCAGACTGAAGCAGATGCCAGCCACCTGGAAGGCCAGCGGGCCTTCCCTTGTATCCAGTGTCCACTAGTCCCCTGAGCACAGAGCAGGACACAGACCTCAAGTACTACCAGGTGTGGCCCCAAATCTCACCTCATCTTCTCCCCAGGTAGTGAGATACACCCAAGGAGAGGAGCTCAGAGGGCTGAGCACCTGATTTACCTTTGGGGGACATGGCATGGCTCCCCCTGCATCTCAGACACACAGACACAAGAGGGGGAGAGTCTCTGACTATCTCCAAGTTTGTAGCAAATGAAGCGGGTGAGGGGGAGAGGGAAAGACAGGAGAAACACTCCAACTCCAAAAAGATGCATAAAAAATTCTCATGTGTCAAGACAAATTCTGAAGTGGGAGGGTTGGAGTCATATCTAGTGATGCTCAGGGGACAATATCACCTAGTGATGTTGTGGCAGGGGTAACTCTGGTAACCACAAGAAAGACAAATGCCCTCCTGGCTGTACTACTGCCCCAGCCCCTAAGAGTGAGACATTTAGAACCTATTGCAGCTGGTCCCTGGAAAACCCCTTTGTGCAAGTACTCACTTCAACAGCAGGGCACATTCCTGGTCTTGGAGAGATGGACAGTGGAGATGCTTGGAATCTGGACAGGTGAGGCAGAAATTCTTTTTTTCTGAGGAAATATAATCACATAGGTTTAGCAAAGCTAATAAGTTGGTAGGGTGCTTTTCTTTCAAGCAGCTAAGCTGGGGTCAATATGCAACAGGACATAGGCTCACTCACTCCAGCACTGCTAAAAATGATGCATGAACTCAGAACCAAGAGTAACCCTTGAGCACTGAGTGTTGCTGTGGCCAAAAAAAATACAAGGAATCAAGTAATGAAGACATTACTGGGGCCGGAACGATGGTACAGCAGGTAGGGAATTTGCCTTCCATGCGGTCAACCTGGGTTCGATTCCCAAAGTCCCATATGGTCTCCCAGTACTGCCAGGAGTGATTCTTGAATGCAAAGCCTGAATAAACCCTGAGCATCGCTGGGTGTGACCCTAAAAATCTAAAAAAGAAAAATTTCTGTGGAAAGAGTTTGGAGACACAGTATAGCAGGTGAGGTGCTTGTCTTGCACTCGGCCAAATCAAGTTTGAATCCTGGCATCCCGTACGGTGCCCTGAACCCCGCCAGGATTGATCCCTGAGTGCAAAGGTAGGAGAAGTAACTGAGTCTTGCAGTTGTATTTCCTACAGACTAAATAATTATTTCATTTAAACGAATAAAGTTGTGGTGGCCAATAGTGATCCTAAATTGCATTATTAGAGGGGTTAGGGCACACTCTGGAAGTGCTCAAGCTACTTCCTGCTAAGATTGCATATTTGGTTGCAAGACCCACTGTAGCACCACCCTGATGCACCCCTCCAGACCGCAACCTGAGTTGGCTTAAAGTTCCACACCTTGGGACCTGAGTGACAGCATAGACAAATGAGCATTTCTTTTGAAGGTGGCCAACCTGGGTTTAATTCTGGCCATCGCTTATGGTTCCTAGCACCTCTAGATGTGCTTGCTGAATTTAGAACCAGGAGTAACCATAATGCCTCGCTTGGTGTGACCCAAAATGCAAAATAAATAAAAAAAGAAAGAGAAGCTCCCCACCTCCCTGAACTCCCAGAACCCACTGAATGCACAAGGCCCCAAGCATATGAAGAATGTGCCCAGCCCCACCCCCCATCCAGACCTGACACCCCCAAGAACGACAGGACAGAGGGTAGGGTATTTTTTCCTTCATGCTGCTGACCCAGATATGGGGTACTCTGAGCAACCCCAGGAGTGACCCCTGAGCACAGCCAGGTGGGGCTCAACACCCCCCCCACGAGGAAAAAGAATGCGCCCCCAGGTCCCTTTGATGAGGGAATCCCACGCTTTAGCACTACTCCACAATCAGCCTAAGGAATGAAAGGGGGCCAATAACGGGATGTCCTGGGGACACTGCTGGGATGATCCACCCACCCCTGTGACTGACCAGGTGCTGATCGTCGCCCTGAAACTAAGATAACGCTGATGTGCCCTGACCCGCCTCATCATATCTGGGGGCGACTGAGGCTCCCTCTAGCTCTGACTCTTTCTCCTTTGTGAGGGGCCCAAGCAACGGGTCAGCAGGGAGGGCGCTGGCCCCGCATCCCGACTCCCCAAAGGGTCCTCGGATCCCCAGGGAGAGAGTCCTGAGCGCCACCGGGTAAGGGGCTAAAACACATAAAAAAATTAAAACAACTTTTGTTTCCACTTTTCTGTGTTCGGTTATTGTCCTTGTTTCTGGAGCTTTCAGAATGACCTTAGTGCTTCAAATTCGTTTTTCTCCTCGACCACGTGCTTCCTCTACCCACCCACCTTTTTGGGGAGCTCTGGGGGGCTTTGGTCAGGGGTTACTCCCGGCTCTGGGCTCACTCCAGGCCGTGATCGGAGGCTGTGAGGTGCCAGGATCGAACCCAGCCGGCCGCGTTCCCCCCTTATGCATCTTTCTAAGTAACTTCTACTCAGTAAAAACGATCGTTTTTTCCCCAAAATCAATTTATAAATAAGATAAACCTTTCGGCAGTAGCTCTCTGTGCGACCTGGGTGAGGGGCCGCCACCCTGGGCCACTGCCACGGAGCGACCCCGCCGCCCACAAGGCGGAGAATGCGGAAGTTCAGGCGCTCAGTGTGACCACTCGGGCGGCCAGTGGGAAACCGACCTTCCCGGACCCCCCAGCACCCTGGGTACCCCCTTACCTACTCCTCACACTCCACACCTAAGCCAGCCCGCCAGCACTTCCGCTGACTTCCAAGACACACAGGGAAAGAGGGTCCCGACTCTGTGACGGCATAGGCAGAGCGCCCAGAGCCTTAAAGGGCCACGCTTCAAATATTCCTGACCAGGTACTTGTCTGGTCAGAAAGGTTCATTTTTCCCCGTTTCTGGAATAGGATCAGGTGATCGGGACATCTGATATTTGCAAGGTCTGGGATAGATGGAGAGTGACGGACTGAACAGATAGCACGTCAATCAGAAGTCTTTGTTTTGACGAAGGAAATAAAATTCACATTCTTTGCAAACAGCCACCCAGACCTCTCTGAGTCCCCACGTTTATTTATATCACACTGAAAGTCCAGGTCTTGAGTAGCTTCAACTGTTTATTTTCACAATGATAGGAGAGATTCAGAAACTAAGTGAATCACGTGGCTTAGAAAGCGGTCAGGGGTAGCCCAGAAGAGGACTCAGGAATTGGTGATGACTGGGAAGACATTTGTGTATGCAAAAATTCCTGTTTCTGTATTTGTGTGTGTTCAGAGCAAACGGTGCTCTCCAGCTATTCCTTGAGAGCTATGCGCAGCAACTCTTCAAACAGTGCTCAAAGTCTACATAGCAGTGATTCTACATAGATCAGACAAATGAATAGAAAGTCCCTTAACTGCTGTGCAGCTAAATAATCTTTTAATATTTTAGTACTTGATGATTTATTAAGCTATAATTCTTCAAAATTTGAACCAGTGGGAAAGAATAACTGTACAATAGAAGTACAGGATAAAGTCTCTTTTTCAGACATGTTGATCTATTGATCTGTTGTTTGGCTATGATGATTTGGTGCTTGTTACCGTAAGAATATGAAATTAATTTAGTTTACAAGTTTACTTTTTAGCGGAGTTATTGCGAAAACATACTCAATTTCTTGTAACCATTCCACTAGGGTGCCAGATTGTCACAGAGTGCAAATAGGAAAAAAAGGTTAGGGTCCCCCCAAAGTGAGGTAGTAAACATCAATAGCTGATTTATTTCTGTATTCGCTTTTCTTTGCTTCGGTAACTATGCTTGCCTCACTATGCTTAGAAAAATTTACAGGGTACCAGGATGTGGGTCTGGTGAATTTAATTTTGTGGGTGCTTATGAAATGGACAGGTGAGTCAGGATGTGCTTTTTTCTAACCAACAGACTGTGGTTCTCTTGGGAGGCTGCTGCTTTGCCTGGCAGAACAGCCTGTAACCTGGTGTGAACAAACACTCCAAATTTTGGAGTTCATTCGAGATTTGATGGGGTGGGGGCCCAACATCCCAAATCCCTGGGATGTCCGCAGAAAGCCTTCAAAGGACCTGTTAGCACTGGCGATCTTCTCTCTGGTCCCGAGAGTCAGCTGTGGGATGATGTAGAAGGCTGGACGCAGCACCACCTCCCCTATCTTCAACTTCCCCTATCTTCCCACTACCACACTGTCCTCCCATTGTTCATCGATTTGCTCGAGCAGGCCCAATAGTGTCTCCATCGTGATACTTGTTGTTACTTTCTTTGGCATATCTAATATGCCACGGGGAGCTTGCCAGGCTTTGCCGTGTTAGTGAGATACTCTCGGTAGCTTGCCAGGCTCTCCGAGAGGGGCAGAGGAATCGAACTTAGAGCAGCCTCAAGGGCCACATGCAAGGCAAACGCCCTACCCGCTGTGCTATCGCTCCAGACCAACTACTACACTGTTCTGTTGAAAATATAGCTCTAAACATTTTAGGTTTAACACTGGTATGTCCATTCTCCCTTGTGACAGGGAGTTTAAGTTTTATTGGATTACACCCATACAATGCTCCTGAGGCACTCCCATTCCTCTATTTCTTGGAATATAGCTATAAACACTTTAGGTTTAACATTGGTATGTCCTTCCTCCCTTGCCAGAGGGAGCTTAGGCTTCCCACAGTGCTCCTGAGGCACTCCCATTCTTCTATGTTTCTCTGTAACTTCCATCTCTGTGCTTTGATTTCCCAACTGGTCTGTCAAATATTTCTCCTAATCAGACTCTGTTAAGTTGTAAGGTCTGAATCCTCAGAAATCTGAGTGAAAAACTGCTTTTCTCTTCTCCTTATGTCCTTGGCATAATTACTTTAGAGCAACACCCTTTTCGTATAGACATAGGAAGATAGTTAATACTCTGACATTGTAACTTGGGAGTTAATTGACACCAAATAATAATTCATACCTGGGCATCTGCTTTCTCAATCTAAGCCTCAGTTGCCCTTAGTCCCTAGCACCCCAAAGGCAGTGTCATGATGAGGGACTGGATGGACTCACGGCTAGCTGTGACATACCCTGGCATCAAAATGGGCTAGATCAAAATGCCATATGAGTTAAGAGCATGGTCATGGACAAATTCTGTCATGATCCAAAGAGTAACAACTAGATTGGTACCATGCTAGGGTTAAGAAAGACTAATCTGGCCTGAGTACTGTAACCTGAGATCTATAGTAAGATGTCCCCAGCTTAATGTATCTATTACTGTGTCCATATTAAATGACTACTAATTTTATTAAGGAGTAGAATTAAGATGAATGTTTATATGGTTCCTGGACTAAGGGAAGGAAAAACGCACCCATAGATGTCATTTCACCTTTAGGTGGGTCTTCTTGCTGAAAGAGTTTGTCCTAGAAGAAGTTTCCTCTGAGAGAGGGACCATACATCCATTGATTGTATGACCTCGCCTATGTGTAATTGCTACCCCAACTCCCTCATGATTTGGGGGATAATTAATGCTATAAGAGTTGGCAAGGGAAAAAAATCAAGAAAGAATCTGAGAGGGAAAATCCAAGAGAAATGAAGGAGATTCATGGAAGGAGAATCAGAGGAGAACTGAGAGGAGATTGGAAGAAACTGCAATTGATACCAAGGAGCCTGGCCCTCATTCCTTCCGTCATCCACCCATGGCCGTCAGCTGGCCAAGGGTGGGGGAAGCAGCCTGAGACCATCAAATTCAGGCGGCGGCGGGGGGGGGCGGAGGGAAAAGAGAGAGATAGGAGAGAGGGGGGGGGCTTCATATTCATTTTTTGTAAACACAGCATGAACTGACAAACCAATTCTTTGAAACAATTACCACTTGTGTTTGCTTTCAGTAGAAGAAAAAATTAAAGTACTTTATTGATATGAAAAATAATAGAATTTTTTTCAGTTTCAGTACCCAGTAAGGCTAAGTGTCTTTTACTCCCAGGATAAGACTCTAGATTTTCTCCTTGCAGTGTCCAGAGACCACAGATGTAATGGCAGGAAGAGAGCCCGGAACCCCACCTTTCCAGTCACATGCTTGCTCCACTGATCTATCCCGCTGGGTATAATGATATTCATTTTTGAATGTGTGAATCTTACCAGCTCACGTATACTCAGTGACCCTATTCCCAAGTCAGATTGCAGCTATGCAAAATCCTGAGGCTGTGATTTGAGTTCTTAAATAAATCATAGCAACTCAGGTAAGAATTAGTCAAATGACTCTTGGGTGAACAGGCCGAGCAGGTAGATGACATCTCTGTGGTTCTCACAGTCCAAACAGGCCCAGAACACAGGGACGATCCTTTGGGATTATTGCTGGGAGGAGCCTGGCAATCACACACTAGCCTTTTGGCTTTTCTATTTGACTAGAACCAGAGATATTTGAGGATCCTATGGGAACTGCAACTCAAACCCTGTGCAAGGCAAGCACCCTCCCCACTATACTATGACTTCAGCACAAACTAGCTTTATTATGGGCTCACTCAATGACTTTTTAACATAAAACCGAAAGAATATCTCATAGTGGGTCAGACAGAGAATAGCAGGTAGGGCATCTGCCTTGCATAAGGCTGACAGGGGCAGGATTCTGAGCACTGCCCAAAGGAATCCCCGAGGACCGCCAGGAATAAAACCCTTGGCAACATCAGACCCCAAACTGATACAAAACAAAATGTCTTCGTATACTCAAAAAACATGCAAATGACCTGAGGGCAAAGACAAGCTTAGTGACAGAGAGGGCGGGGTGCAAGGTGGTTCTGCTGCTCCTGAAAAGGGCACCCCAACAGTACAGGCTGTGCAGCCAGGCTGGTAAGGGAAAGGGGTACAAAGGACCCTGAATCTCATGAACACATGACTAATGAATAAGACTCGAATGAGCCAAGAAAGCAAAGCACAGGACCACCCCAGGGGAGCGAAGGGTTGTGTGAGTAGAGCACAGATGCCTGCATCCAGGAGCCCGAGGGCCCCTGGAGTCAGCAGCATGTTTCACACACTCAGGGCACACCCACGATGCCTGGGGCCGAGCCTGGGAGGGTCCTCAGACACTCAGCTGCATACACGCCTCTCCTCCCCGGCCTCAGGACTCCTCCTACCATCCAGGGGATTACAACTGGCTTCACCCTAGAATACCCTGCCCCCACAGAATCAATGAAGAGATTAGTGACAATGAAAAGGTGAGAGTCCTAGCCCATGTGTCCCTGATATAACCAGCCAAGTTACTGAAAGTACGCAAACAACACAATCTTAACTTTTGCTGCCTTGCACGCAACTGGTCCAATTCAATCCCCGGATCCCATATGATCCCCGAAGCAAACACCAAGATGGATAAGTGCAGAACCCAGAGTCACCCCGAAGTCTCATGACGTGGCTGAAAAATGAAACTAAAGAAAACAAAATTGGACGCATACAAAATATAATGTTAGGTCCTTGAGAAAATTTTAGTTGGGAGAGTTTTGAATTGAGTAAATAATGTATTATAAAGGTAACTTTAAAAGTATTGTGTATTTGTTTTGTTTTGTTTTGCTTTTTGGGTCACATCCGGCGATGCATAGGGGTTACTCCTGGTTCTGCACTCAGGAATTACTCGTGGCAGGGCTCAGGGGACCATATGGGATGCTGGGAATCGAACCCGGGTCAGCCGCGTGCAAGGCAAACGCCCTACCCATTGTGCTATTGCTCCAGTTCCCTGCCTTTTCTAAATAATTCAAGCACACCAGCAGTGAGCCCTAGGCAAAACTCCTATTCACCAAAAAATCAAATATCTTCCTTCCAGTATCTTACTTTACCAGCGTTACACAAAGCAACAGCGAGGGAAGCCTGCTAAGGGAGAGATGAAATGAGAAAGGTCCTTTGCACCTTAACATATTCCTACATACTCTTTTTTTTTTCTTTTTGGGTCACACCTGGCGATGCTCAGGGTTTCCTCCTGGTTCTGCACTCAGAAATTACTCTTGCAGTTGCTCGGGGGACCATTTGGGAAGCTGGGAATCAAACCCAGGTAGGCCACATGCAAGGCAAATGCCTTACCTGCTGTACCCAATCAAAATAATCAATCAAAATAATCAAAATAAATCGCTCCAGCCCAATCAAAATAAATCTTCTATTTTATTTTTTTGGAGGCCACACAGCTGATGCTAAGTGGTAATTCCTGGCTCTGCACTCAAAAATCAATCCAGGTTGTTGCTAGCAGGATGGAACCTGGTCTGCAATGTGGAAAACAAAGGCTTTCAGTGCTTTGATGTAGGTCCCTCACCCCAAGACCTGCAGTCCCCCTGCTCAACCCTGCTTCCACCCGCCTCTGCCTATCGCTGACCTGGAGGCGATCGTGGCTGCAGGGGCCCCCCAAGGTCATGCACTCACATCCACGCACCCTACACCCTGGTACAGCCCCCATCATACCCCTGAAAACTGTGCCCCCGACAGCCTCCACCGCTCCCCAGGAACCACCTGGATATCAGGGAACAAGTGAAAAAATGTGTGAAAGCGCTCCCCAAGCTGGAGCAGGTAACCCTCTTATAGTACAGAGACTGGGAAGTGTGGGGTGCTCACAGGAGGCCTTGTCTCCTGCCACAAAATTGGCCTTCACAGTCAGCTTTCCAAGAAGATACTCTACTTTGTCCTTTATCCACAAGAACAATGACTGCTGGGCCCTGTGTCCAGGACACCAGCAACTGGAGGGTCCTGGGTTCACTCTCACTGAGTGCAGAGTCAGTAGTAAACCCAAGCATCCAACAAGGACAATGATGGAAATCCCCCCAAATTTATATTAAGCTAAAAACAAAGGGAAAGACGGAGGGTAGCAGGTATTACAGCAGGTGGGGCAATGGTCTTGTCAATGGTCAGACCAGGTATGATCCCCGACAACCCCATCCTGTCCACCACCAGCCAGGCATGATCCCTGAGTGCAGAGACAAAGATCAAACCCCGAGTCCTGCTGGTTTGGCCCAAAACAAATTTTAAAAAACCTAAAAGAGTCCGATGAAGGCAGGGCGACAATGCAAAGGATTCAGAAACATGCTTTGCATGCAGGAAACTCTGATTTGATGCTGGGCGACACCTGATCACCGAAGATCACTTGAAGTCACCCCAAGCACTGAGAATAACAGCAGATGAAGGGGTGAGACTCTAAGAAATAAATGATCTTAGGGGCTGTAATGACAGCATAGAGGGCACGGCTTGCATGCAATCCACCAGAGTTCGAATCTCAGCATCCCATATGGTCCCTGAGCACTGCCACGAGTAAATATTGAGGGAAGAGCCAGGAGTAACCCCTGAACACCACTGAGTGTAGCCCAACAACCAAAAAATAAATGTATGGAATTTAATAGTTACAAATGAAAGAAAATAAAAATTCCTCGTGTGTTCCCGAAACTACACCAAGAGCAAAAGCACAACACCCAAGTTAAATGTGGAAAGAGAAGTAAATTTATTTCGTTTGTTTTGAGTCACATACACAGCAATGTATAGGGTATATTCATGGCTCTGGGCTGAGGAAATACTCCTGGCCATGCCTGGGTTCCATATTGGATGTCAAGTATCAAACTAGTAGTGATTCCTGAGTGCAGAACCTGAAGTCAACATGTGCATTTCCAGATGGACTGCAAAATGAAACAAAGTAAAAAAAATTAAGTAGAACTCATAATAAATAAGGCCCACAACTGGGGAGATACTCCAGCAAATTGGGGCTCACCTGTTCCTTGCACATACTTAGCATTCTGGTCCCCGTCCATTCCTCTGGGGTGAAGCTCATGGCCACATCGGGGAAGGTCACCACGTCCTGACCGACATACACAGGGGACAGGAGTGAGGCCATCCCACCCCATACTATGGTGTAGTGCCTGATCACAGCTCCCTCAGGCATAAGACAGCGAGGTGGGAAGAATGAAGAATTGCCTGATTTTTGATTCACAACAATTCTCGGCAACATTATGGTTGATCTCTGCCATAAACCCCTTCAAAACAGGGCCTCTGGGCCAAGCCAGAATCAGAGCAAAGACTGAGACAATGGTGAACGTTGGCAGTTCAAAGTGAGGGGTGGTGACATATGTATGTATTTAATTTACTAAAGAGAAAAATCTCCAACTGCTAATAAAATTTTAGGATTAAAATTGATAAGAAAACAAACTTGCAATATCAATCGATGTAGTAATAAATTTCTTTGAACAATGTTGTATTTGATTGCAGGATTTTAAGACTCTAAGAATCTTTGAAGCTTTTTGTTGCTTCAATAGGTTTTTACGTATTGATTTTTAATTTTTATTTAGTCAGCTTTCCATTGACTTTCATTACCAAAACCCATTATTTACAAGTTAACATACACGTGAAGTCCAAATGCTGGAACACTGCTAAAGCTGAAGCACGGATGATAATCAGCAAGTACCTTTCCCTTATAGTACTGATGTCACTGGGAGCTTGTCACCTGCTACCTGGATTACTTCCTTCTTGGCTGCACTCCTGCAGCCCCCTAACACTCCTGGTCCAAACAAAACTTGTCTTCTCTAGGGGCACTCCTCTGAATGTGGGAAAAGTTATTAGGCATCACTCATCCAGTGTGCATTTTATGATGTCTACAAGGCTTGAGACGTATGCAAAGGCCTTCCCACATTAACAAACAGAAGATTTCTCTCCAGTATATGTTTTGATATGGCTAGTAAGGGTCATGGGTTGAGTGAAGGTCTTGCATTTTTCTTACATATTTAAGACTTCTCTCTACTATGACTTTTATTATTTTTTTTTTACTTTTTCTTTCATAATTTTTTCTTCTTATATTTATTTATTGAATCACTGTGGGAAAATTTCCTAAGCATTCAGGTTTGTCTCCGTCATACAATGATAAAACACCTTTCCCTTCACCAGAACTCATTTTTAACCACTAAGAACCCCAATATACCCCCCTCCCAACCCCCCCAATGACTGTGAGGCAAGAATTTATACTTACCTCTTCTCCACATTGATTACATTCATTATTTCAACAAAAGATGCACCATTATTGTTTAGAATTTCCCCCCCAACAATCAGAATTGTTGAAAAGGCACTGTGAAACTCTTTGATTTCTATAGCTGGTTATGAGAATCATATAATGCCATGGGGCCACGATTATGTATTTCTCCAAAGAGCCAGATGATTACGAGATTGGTTTCTGTGCATCTGATATTATGGCTGTGCAGGAGAGCCACTCGTGGGGGGCAATTAGTGACCTCGTTAGGGCGTGAAGGATGAGCCGGCACCAACCCCCTTCCCATTAGACTACAGCTGCCCTGTCACCGCCAGCACATACTTGGCTTTCCAATAAGCTCTGAGACGGCGGCCACATTATATGGGATCCAGATGCATTTCTGCGAAAAGCCAGTAGGTTTCGAGATTTGTTTCTGAGTCTCTGGGATCATGGCCGTTAATAAGCTTGATCAGGAGCAGGAGAGGCCATTTGTATGTGGGGTCTCGCTTGGATGGGGAGGAAAGGGCCGGTTCCAATCCCATCTGGTGAAGCCCCGCGTGTCTCATCACTGCAGGTCCAAACCTGATTGTCCAGTGGCCTCTGGAGGATGGCGGTCACCAGGCTGCCAGGGGAACAGGCCAAGGCATGAAACCTATTCCCACCTGGAGTGGCCCAGCGCCAGTAACCAATTGCAGGAACAGGATGCATTTCTGCCAAAAGTCTTTGGGTTCTGAGATTGGTTTCTGAGGCTCTGGGATCAGGGCCATTAAGTAGTTCAATTAGGAATAAGAGAGGCCATGCCTCCAATTCTATAGCTGAGCTGGAGGTGGTTTGTGCGTGTGTCTCCCACATACCAAACTTTTGGCCATTTACTTTCTTGGTAAACTTTGCCCCAAGTTTTTGGGGTCTGGCCAAAGGCACTGCAGCAATTTTGGGGTATCTGAAAGTAAGACGGTGCCATCAGGCTGCTGATGCACTCACCTCACAGGTACAGATTGACCTGCTGGCTGCACGATAGCCCTCTACTATGACTTTTAAAATGCATAGTAAGGCTACAGGGTAGAGCGAAGACGTTCCCACATGTCAGACATTTATATGGTTTCTTTCCAGTGTGATTGTTTTCTGTGTTTAGTAAAACACCAAGCTTGAATGAAAGCCTTCTCACAGTCCTTATATATGTAGAGTCTGTCTCCAAGACCAATTTTCCTGTAATTCTAAGGCTTGAGGGCATAATGTAGAACTTTCCGCATCATTTACACATGTAAGTTATGTGTAATAAGGAGGAGTAACTGAATGGGTTCCCACAGTCCTAACAAATATAAAGGATTCCCCGAATTCATCTCAAAGATGGTAAAAGTGATTCGATCCTAAGGTTCTCTGCCCCACATCCCTGGGAGAGGCACATGCCCAGAACTGCACACACAGCATCATCTGAACATGAGACTGTGTGACTGAGCAGGTGAGACTCTCAGAGCAGGAAGGACAAAATAGGAGAAACACATGTCCTGGAGCGATAGCACAGCGGGTAGGGCGTTCGCCTTACAAGTGGCCAACATGGCCGACCCGAGTTCGATTCCTCTGCCCCTCTCGGAGAGCCCGGCAAGCTACCAACAGTATTCAATATGCCAGACACAGTAACAACAAAGTCTCCAATGGAGACGTTACTGGACCCGCTCGAGCAAATCGACGATCAACGGGAGGGCCTTTACCTTTACCTTTACATTTACATGTCCTGGGGTCTGAGACATTTGTAGCCATCAGGGTACAAACATAAGCAGCACACGTGGATTCCCCTGATGCCTGCCAGAGGTGAATCTGGAGCACAGAGCCACGAGGAAGCCCTGAGTATCTACACTGAAGCACAAAAATTAACATGAAAGAAAACAAAGCAGCAGGATGGAGTAACAGAACAGTGGGTCTGGGACAGCATTAAGGGCTGGTAATAACGCCGTCCCTTATAGTTCCTCAAGAACTGGCAGATGGTAATCCTTCGTACAGAATCAGAAATAACCTGAGAATCACTGGGTATGGCCCCTCCCCTTAAACATCTTCCAAAAACAAACAAACAAATAAGTCTAATCAGCGTTGGACCCCTGGCACCCTATACAGTTGGTACCCCAGTCTTGAAAGGAATGATCCTTGAGCACCACTAATAGCACAGCGGTAGGGCGTTTGCCTTGCACGCAGCCAACATGGCCGACTCGAGTTCGATTCCTCCACCCCTCTCGGAGAGCCCGGCAAGCTACCGAGAGTATCTCGCCCGCACGGCAGAGCCTGGCAAGCCACCAATGATGTATTCGATATGCCAAACACAGTAACAACAAAATCTCCAATGGAGACGTTACTGGGCCCACTCGAGCAAATCGATGATCAACGGGAGGGCCTTTACTTTATTCAAATCAACAAAAAAATAAAACAGCGGCCTCAAACAGAGCTGATTAATCAGGCCAGGAGCCGGATCCACAGGCTCCTTCCTAAAACAATCAGAGACAATCAGCCTGGGAAGCTTGTGCTACATGTCACTGCACTGCGTTGTCTTCTCACTCTCCCACCTGAAGATGGTGTGGCAGAGGCCATCTCACCAACTCCTGCCTGTTTTTCCTGTGGACCAACAGGAGGCTCCATGCAAGTACCTGAGCCGTGGGCACCAGAGAGGAGCACAACCAGCCCCGGCCCCCACCTGACAGAAGTCCCTGCACTGGAGCCAGAAAGGTAGTGACCAGCTGGATGTTTGGACACTGGCTCACAGAAACATCCACGGCGAGACACTGACAGATGTTCCTGTCTCTCGGGGGAGAGAGAAATGGGTTGTGACCCAGCTGCTGTCAGGACAGGAGTGGTTGAGGCCTACAGGGGAGGAAACCGTGGTTCTGCCCAAGCCCGGGACTCTACCTAGGGAACCGCACAGGAATGTCCTAAAGGCCAGAGACTAACTCTGAGGCCAGGAGCTCTCACGTAGCTGCAGCCCCTGCAGGCCCCAATGACTACAGCGCCATTATTGGCTCTGCCGTGGGGCCAGTTACAGGGACTCGGGGTGGACAAAACTTCAGCTGCCCTCTTGCAGAGTGGATAGGACACAGGCCTGGGAGCTCTCTTTCAGGAACCAAGGTCACTTCTGGGCTCGAGTAGGCCCCAGACAGTCCCAGCTCTGACCCTCTGGACCTGGACCCATCCTGGTCTTGATTTACTGTAATCCCCAATCAGCACATGAGCCTCATCCAGCACTTGCTCCTATTTTGCAAGAATCACTCTGAAAACCATGTAAAAAGTGTGTTGTATCACAAAACTATCCAAATAACTAGGGTGTTTACTATGAACCATGATGTTATGTGTGTCTAACAACAGGAATTTCTAGAGTGAATCTACTTTGAAACCATGAATATTATATCTTGGGGTCTGGAGTGCTAATACAGTCGATAAGACATTCACTTTGCACTTGGCTGACCCAGGTTCAATATACTAGAATATATATGGGCCCCTGATCCTTGTAGGAAATGATCCCTGACTTCAGAGGCAGGAATAAGCCACAGACAATGAATGATGATTACCAAAACTACTGCAACTTCAAAAGGTAACTATAATGAAACAAGAGAACAACAACAAAAAATACCCAAGTGTCAATTCTGAGGCATACACACCAGGTCACCAGATGTGAAGAATAGTGAGTTGGTAGGTCACATGGTAACACATTCAGTGTTCTGTCTCTCCAAAGAAATACAGACACAGGGACCACAACAACTGATGGCCAATGGATAGTGCATAGTCAATCTTTAATTCCGAATCGAATAGCATACTTATAGAACATCTGAGGGGTTCTGAGGTACAGAACTTCACGTATTGTGATTTACCATTACAGAGGTCAAGCGTTTCAACAGAGATAATTCTTTGCGGGGGAAATAACTCAAGGAGACGTTCTGCGGGAGACTTTGCTGAGAAATTCGCTCATGGGCTATATGCATCTGTGTTGCTTTTCTCCTTCCCTGATCGTACATACTAAACAGTTAAGTTTACTTATTATTAATATTTGAAATTATCAATACACACAGTAGAGAAACATCCCAAAACTTACTTCTCTGGGGTCCAGGAGCTAAGGTTAAAAGCTGGCTGGGATCCAGCTTTCTGGGGTTAGCGACTACAGCAACTGAAGCCTGAGTAAAGTAATTATGATGGATGGCCAGCAGTATATATATTTTAGAGTCAATTAACTCATAAATATTAAGAGCTTATCACGGATGGTTTTTCTGTTTTGAAGCAAAGAACATTGCTCTATAGTGATAGATTATAGGTTATACAGGTTACAGAGGAAAGAGAAATGCAAATAAATGACTGCAGATACAAAGTCTAGAGTCACCAGAAGGTTTCACTTTATGATTTAAGGATAGATTAGGAGTGCTCATAAGAGCACTATAACCATCTTTGGGGGGAGCAAAAGTGGAAATTTACTGATCAAACCTAAAACACTTAGGGTAAAGAAAAATTCTAGAGTGAAACATTTAAAGTGGATCCTTAAGCCACTTTTTCTGTATTTTTCTATTCTGCAGAAATTCATGTTTTCTCGTGAATAATACTCCTCTTTCTCATTGCTCTCATATCCTCTCTGTGTGTATGTGTATGTGCAAGCACATGTTTCAATTTTAGACCACAACTGGCAGTGCTCAGGAATTTGCAGCTCTGGGATCAGGGTTCAGTCCTAGTGGGGCTCAGGGACCATATGGATTACTAGACATAGAGAGACCTGGGTTGGCTGCTTGCAAGGAAAGTACCCTACTTGCTGTACTATTGCTCTGGCCCTTTCTAAGTGAATTATTTCCACCACATCAAGAGTGACCCTGAACAAAGCTTCCCCAACAACACCCCCTGCCCCGAAAATTAACTATTTCTCTTAAAAAAGGAAAACAAAACTTTACCCCCAGTACTCACAACAGCTGGGGGGTCATCTGGTCAGGGAGAGAATACATGTGTGGGGTGCTTTGCAACTGGAACTTAGGATGGAGAAATTCTTTACCTAGGGAAAATACAAAAGCTGGGACCAGAGACAGTAAGTGGGTACGAACTTGCCTTGCATGCAGCCAACCAAGATCAATTCCCAGCATCCCTTATGGTCCCCTAGTACTACGAGCAGGAATTCCTGACTGTAGAGCCGAAAGTCAATCCTGACCACCACCAGATGTGGTACAAGAGCCAAACCAAAATGATAATAATGAAAAAGTTTCATTTGCAAACACCACCCACCTGCAAGGACTGAGACACTGGGTGGCCCCACCGCATTAGGACAGTCAAACAAAGGACAGAGGACAACTAGGTCCCCTGCTGCAGTGGGGCTGGGGCCCCCCACTTCTAAGTGAACCGGAAGGTGCCACACTAAGGATGCCAGGGCCAAAGGCTCCGGACAGGGCCAAGCAAAGTCCAGGGCCAGAGGTTCGGGAGGGCTAAGCCCCACCCTCTGCAAGTCCCGCAGCCCCAGGCCCACCGGACTCTGACCCTTACAGGAGCTGGAGGAGATCTTGGCCAAGGGGAATCCCAGGATCACTTGTTCACTCCTGCGACCTCTGCACCTGTCACAGCCCCCACTGCACCGCCCAAAGCCTCTGGGTCCCCTATAAGCTTTCGCCTTACCTCACCTCAGGAACCGCCTGGACATCCTGAACAGAGGAAAACAAGAATGAAAGCACCCCCCAAGTTGGCGCAGCCCCACCACTCACAGTGCCAAGACGCGGGTCACTCACCTGAGGACACTTGCATTCTGCCACAAAATCGGCCCCACAGTTTCCCTGTAATGCTAGGCGCCAGTTCCTCCTCTACCCACGAGACCAATGGCGGCCAGAGCCAGGCAACCACAATTAGAACAGAAAGGATTTCTGAAGGGCCCGTCTATGACATCATTTCTGCTTCTGCCAGGAGCCTTAAAGGGCCATGGTCCAGATGCAGAGACCCTCTGTGCCTGGGACTTAGGGTAGACAAACGTTCAGCCACTGTCTTGCAGGGTGGACAAGGGCAAGCACCTGTACACTCTATCCAGGGGAACAAGATCACTTCTGGGTCCAGATAATAAGCCTGAGGCAGAGCCGTGCTCTGTCCTGCTGGACCTGGGCCCATCTGAGTCCTGATTTACTCTAATCCTGCATCAGCACATCTGCATGAGTCTCATCCTATACTCGCTCCTGTTGTGCAGGAATATATTTGAAAACGGTGCAATCACCCAGGTTTATAAAAAATAAATCCAAATATCCAAGGCATTTATTTACGAAGGACCATAATATGAACTGTGCCTGTCATTTGGAACTTCTCAAGACTACTTATACTGTAAATATTCTATTTTGGGGGTGGAGTGTTCTTACTCTCAGCTGACCCAAGTACAATACTTGGGCACGCTAGGTCCTGGCTGCAGTGATCCCTGAGCTGAGTCAGAAGTAAGGGCAGAGCACTACAGGAAGTGGCCAAAACTACAGCAACAACAGGACAACTGTCAGGAAGCAAAACAAACAAACAAATAAAAATCATGTGCAAAGTCAAACTAGAGAGGAACATTTAAATAGTAAAAGAGTGGGTTCTTAAAACTCTGTTTTCTGGCATTTCCATAAGGTAAAGGTAAGGGTAAAGGCCCTCCCGTTGATCATCGATTTGCTCGAGCGGGCTCAGTAACGTCTCCATTGGAGACTTTGTTGTTACTGTGTCTGGCATATCGAATACGTTACGGGGAGCTTGCCAGGCCCTGCCGTGCGGGCGAGATACTCTCGGTAGCTTGCCGGGCTCTCCGAGAGGGGCAGAGGAATCGAACTCGGGTCGGCCATGTTGACCGCTTGTAAGGCGAACGCCCTACCACTGTGCTATCGCTCCAGCCCATTTCCATAGTTTGGCATTTCCATAGTATGGCATAGTATGGCATAGTTTGGCATTTCCATAGTATGGCATTTCCATAATTTCCCAGAATCCTTATTATTCTCTTTTCTTGCAATCACATGTTTTCCTGTGTGTGCAAGTGTGTGTGTGTGTGTGTGTGTGTGTGTGTGTGTGTTTCCTTTGAGCCAGAACAAACATTGCTAAGGGGGTATTCCTAACTCTGCACTCAGGGTTTCACTCCTGGAAGTTTTGGGGATCACTAATCACTAAGATGCAGGGGACCAAACCCGAGTTTACTGTGTGCAAGGCAAGTATTTGCTGTACTTTCGCTCTGCCCCTTCATACATAAATTTCTTCCAAAAGTACGAGGAGTCCTGTACAAAGTACCCCCCAACACAGACACAAATAAACAAGTATCTTCCTTCAAAAAAAGGGAAAAATTTAAAAAACGACAACAAAAATCTTTACCCTCAGTATTTATCCCAATATCCACGGGTCACCCGCTCAGGAAGAGATGAAGAGTGAAGGGTGCTTTGCAACTTGACATGAGGGAGAGGGAACTCCTGAACTGAAAAAAAAAAAAAAACACCAATATTTTGGTTGGACAGACAATGAAGTCTGTAGGGAAGTTGCCCTGAGTCAGTAAATTCTTCGCGTACCTATGTCCAGCAGCAACACCAGCAGGAATCATACCTGAGTCCAGAGCCAGAGGAAGCCCTGAGCATCTCCGAGGATGCCCCCTCCCCCCAACGCCCCCCAAAACAACCCCCAAACCAAAAACAGCCCCAAGAGAACATGTTCACTGGCAAACCCCAGCCACCTGCAGGTCCACTGCCCCCGAATGTCACGGACCAACACGGCGGCAATGAAAATGATGTATAGCAAGGGGACTATTGCCATGGGGGGGTGAGGGGGGCTGTGGCTCTGCCCTTAAAATCTGGAGGTTCTACAGCTACGAGATTAGGGCCAAAGGCTACAATATGGGACTGCTGGGAGGGTCTGGACAGCCAAGACCCCTGCCCTGTGCAGTTCCAGCACCACCGAGCTTAGCCCCAAGCTCAGCCCCTCCCCCCACTCACCACTGCCCCATCACGGAGATAGAGGCCATCATGGCCTCAGCAGTCCCCAAGGACCACGCGCTCACACCCGCAACACTGCACCCCAGTACAGCCCCCACTGCGTCCCCCAAAGCTCCACGTCCCCCTAAAGCCTCTGCCACACCTCAGGAACACTTGGATGTTGGGGAACAAGTGAGTAACCTGCGTGAAAGCGTCCCCCACGCTAACGCGTTGCTCACAGTGCAGAGACGGAGAGTCGCCCCTCTCCTGCCCCAAAATCCGCCTTCAAGAACCATTTCCAGCCAGTTCCAGGCTGTCCTTCACCCAGGTAACAATGGTGGGACTGACTGAACCATCTCTATCAGCAAGAACACAGGTACCAGGAAGTCCCTGTCTGTGACATCACTTCCGTTTCGACCTGCAGCCTTAAAGGACCAGGCTCCAAGTGCAGAGAGATCCTTTCGGGACACCCAGGGGATCCTGTGCGGCCTACGAAGTTTCAAATCCCAGTATCCCATATGGTCCCTCAAGCACTGCTAGGAATAATTCCTCAGTGCATAGCCAGAAGTACCCTCTGTGCATTGCCAGATGTAACCCAAAAGGCCAAAAAAAGAATAAAATAAAATTTGAGATAAGATAAATATAAAGGCCCTCCCATTGATCGTCGATTTGCTTGAGCGGGTCCAGTAACATCTCCATTGCAGACTTTGCTGTTACTGTGTCTGGCATATCCAATACGTCACGGGGAGCTTGCCAGGCTCTGCCGTGCGGGCGAGATACTCTCGGTAGCTTGCCGGGCTCTCCGAGAGGGGCGGAGGAATCGAACTCGGGTCGGCCATGTTGGCCGCTTGTAAGGCAAACGCCCTACCGCTATGCAATAGGTGGAGAAAACAAATTCATGTGAACATTGTTATATATGTTTTTAGGGTTGGTAAGATTGTATTATTAATTTTTAAAAGCTTTTGTTGCTCCAAGAGGTTTTTCCTTTTATACTTGGTACTTATTTAGTCACTTTCCTCCTGGCTTCCATAACCAAGACTGTTATTTACAAGTTAACACACTGTGAAGTTTAAATGCCGGGACACTGGCATAACTATAGCCCTGGTAATAATCACCGAGTACCTTTCCCTTATAGGATGATGTCAAGGGAAGCTTGTCATGCCAGATTCTTAGCTTCTGGGCTGCACTTTTGTAGCCCCCTCCTACCCTTCCTGGTCTAAATAAAACTTGTCTTCCCTAGGGAGATTGTGCTAAACTTGGGGACAGTTCTTCGGGGTCAACTCATCCCATGTGCATTTTACAAAGACTACAAAGGCTATAGAGGCACACAAAGGCCTTTCTACATTGACAAACATGAGCTTTCCCTCCAGTTTGTATTTTCCTATGGATTGTAAGAGTTGAGGGTTGGGTGAAGGCCTTCGCACTTTCCTGACATATGTAAGACTTCTCTCCACTATGAATTTTCCTATGCATACTAAGGCTTGAATGTAGAGCAAAGGCCTTTTTAACATGTATGGGGTTTCTCTCTGGTATGAACTTTTCTGTTTAGTAAGACATCAAATTTGAACGAAGGCCTTCCCACAGTCCTTCCATATGTAAGCTGTCTGCCATATGAATTTTTCTGTGATCCCTAAGGCTTGAGGATATAATGTATGCCTTCCTGCTTGCCTTACATACATAATGTTTCTTTCCAGTATGAATGTTCTTATATGTAATAAGGAGTGAGAGGTAAGTGAATGCCTTCCAACAGTATATATATATGGATTCTCTTCAGTGTGCATTTTCCTGTGCTTAGTAAGTTCTGAGTACAAAGTAAAGGTCTTCCCACAGTCCTTACATGAGTAACGTTTCTCTACTGCATGAATTTTCTATGCACAGAAACCCCTGAGAAGGAAATAAAGGTCTTCAAACATTCCTTATCCTTACATGAATAAGGTTTCTCTAAATGAATTTTCCTATGCATACTAAGTCTTGAGGTCTTCCCATATTCCTTGGATGAATAGTGTTTCTCTCCTGTATGAATTCTCCTATGTATAATCAGGTATGAGGATAGATCTAAGCCTTCCCACATTTTTTACATGTTTACAATTTCTCTCCTGTGTGGATATTCAGATGATCACACTTGTGTGGCACGTGACTCAAATTGTGTCCGTGCTGCTAACAGCCCTGAAATTTTTCCCATCTGAAGACTTCTTGCCTGTCTCAGAATCCCCACAGTGATGCAGGCTCCACTCTCACTCGAGATTGTCACAGTGCATAGGATGAGGGACATTCCGCTAAGGCTGGCTGCTTCCCTGGAGAACAGCAGAGGGGGTTTACAATTATTTCTTGATTTCTTGAGGGTCTCCATGTCAAAAAAAAAGTCAAACCCTGCAGGTTTGATGTCTAACATTTCCACCATGGAAATACAATTACTGACACATATATGGCTTTTCCTGGAATGACCAAATAGTTTTGCAAGAAGTTCATGCAAAATTGACAGAAGTGTTGCTATTAACATGTGTCCAATTTTTTTCTCAACTCAACGAAGAACACATTAAGTGGAAATTATTTCTATACAGAAAAAGGAAGCACCACTTTCAAGAAAATAAAAATACACCCGAGTCTGGGTTCTGTTGTAGCTCAGTATGGAGATCGGGATGCATGTACGAAGGCAAGGCTGAGTCCCCACAAAGCTGAGAAAGCAGGGGCCATTGAAATCATCTAACCTAATTGAATCAATGTCAGGATCAATGAGGATTTTGGGTTTTTTATGTTTATATATTGGGACAGTGTCACACGAGACAATGCTCATAGTGCTTTGCAACTGGCACTTAGGAAGCAGAAATTCTTGACCTAGAAAATAAGACATAAAAGTTGGGAGGAGAGACAGTAAAGTGGGTAAGGGAATTTGCCTTGCACGTTGCCAACCCAGATCAATCCCTGGCATCCCATATGATCCCTGAGTACCATCAACAGGAATTCCCAACTGCAGAGCCAAAAGTAAACCCTGAGCATCTCCAGATATGGTACACAAGCCAAACTAAAAAAATAATGAAGGGGCTGGAGGAAAAGCAGAGCTGGCAAAGCATTTACCTTGCATGTGGCCAACCCAGATTTAATTCCCAGCATCCCATCTGCTCCCCTGAGCATCGCCAGGAGTATTTCCTGAGTGCAGAGACAGGAGTAACCCCTGTGCATGGCTGAGTGTGATCCAAAACGAAAAAAAATAAATAAATAAAGTGGGCTAGAGTGATAGCACAGCGGTCGGGCATTTGCCTTGCATGCAGCCAATATGGCCAAACCGAGTTCGATTCCTCCACCCCTGTCAAAGAGCCTGGCAAGCTATGGAGAGCATGTCTCCCGCACGGTAGAGCTTGGCAAGGTGTTTTGTGTTCGATATGCCAAACACAGTAACAACAAAGTCTCCAATGAAGTCATTACTGGGCCCGCTCGAGCAAATCGATGAACAACGGGAGAACAGCAAAGAAAGAAAGAAAGAAAGAAAGAAAGAAAGAAAGAAAGAAAGAAAGAAAAGAAAAAGTTTCAACTTCCAAAACCTCACCCATTCACAGGCAATGAGCCACCGGGTGACCCTTTCCCACCACAACAGCAAATCAAAGCACAGAGGAGAACTGGGATTCCTGCTGCACGGCGGGGCTGGGGGCCTGCCCTTTGAAGTGAATCTGAAGGTTCTACATTAGTGAAGCCAGGGCCAAAGTCTCTGGAAAGAGGCAAGCTCAGCCCAGTGCTGGCAGGTTTGAGAGGGCTAAGACCCGCCCTGTGCAGGTCCCTCAGCCCAGCACCCACCCACCTCTGAGCCTTTCCGGAGAGGGAGGTGATCCTGGCTAAGGGGACCCTCCCACGATCATTTGCTTACACGTGCGAACCCTGCACCCCGGCATAGCCCCCGCTCCACTGCCCAAAGCCTCTGGGTCCCCCTAAAGCCTTTGCCATACCTCAGGAACCGCCTGGATGTAAGGAACGAGTGAAAAACAAGGGAGAAAGCACCCACAAGGTGGCCCAGCTCTGCCACTCACAGTGCAGGCGACTGGGAGGCCGCTAGTATCCTGCCACAAAATCAGCCTCCACAGTCCACGTCAAAGGAGCCGCCAATTCCTCCTTTACCCACGAGACCAATGGCAGTCTGAGCCAGGCAACCACAACTAGAAAAGAAAGGATGCTGAACGTACCAGTTCTGTGACATCACTTCCGCACCTGCCAGGATCCTTAAAGGTCCATGGTCTAGATGCAGAGACCCTCTGTCCCCATCCTGGTAAATTGGTGCTTTAAGGGGACTGGAGTGGATAAAGTAGTGGAGAGGCAGCTGCTGGAGTGCTGGAGTGGTGGGTCACAAGTGGGGCGCTGGGGTAAGGACAAGAGCCCTGATCCTGTACCAGTTACTCAAACATTGAAACAATGCTCTCACAAACAGTTCATCAGGGAAAAAAAACATGTGGTTGATTCAAGGTCAGACAGGCAGGTTGGTACAAGGCACCTGACACTGAGATTCGTGAGAAAGTAATTAAGATGCGGTGAAAGCAGTGACTCTGAACCCAACCCTGGAGATGCAGAGAAGAACTGGCCTAGCACCAGCCCAGATAACTGGACAGACACTGTAAAGGGGAAAAGCCTATTAAGACCATAAGAGAGCACTGTCCAGCCAACATGCTACCTCTTGAAAATGCCTGACCAGTGGAATCTTGCCTACAAGAAAAAACACAGGAGGCAGTTTCAGAAAAACCTTCAAATCCAGAGTATGAACAAGAGAGGTAGTACAGTCGGGTGGGTGCTTGCCTTGTATGTGGTCTACCTGGGTTCAATTCTCCTAATTCCAAATGGTCCCCTGAGCACTGTCAAAGTGAAAATCAAGGACTAAGCTAGGCGCACTGCCAGGTGTGTACCACCAGCAAACATAGTGATAGCACAGTTGGTAGAGCGTTTTCCTTGCAAGCGGCCAACATAGTGTACCCGAGTTCGATTTCTCCACCCCTCTCATAGAGCTAGGCACGCTACTAAGAGTATCTCGCCTGCACAGCAAAGCCTAGCAAGCTACCTCTGGAGTATTCGATATGCTAAACACAGTAACAAGAAGTCTCAAAATGTGACTTTACTGGGCCTGCTAGAGCAAAATACATGAAAAACGGGAGGACAGTTTGTTTTTTGACATATATATATATAATATATGGAGTATTTGTATAACACATAATGTATATCATAGAAATTAAATATATATCAAATTTATATCTGTGTACATGTATGTACACATAAAAACCTAGAGCATTCCGGTCACTTTGGAGCCTTTTATGGCCTTTACACAGATCTGAAACCTTTTTATCATTGGGGTGACTACATGATTGATGTAACTTTCCTAATTCCAAATAGAATGCTTATTTTATTTCTCTGATATTACTGAACTGACGGGTGGGATCCAGGAAACTGACCAACCTTGTGAGTAATCACAGGAAAATGGAAGGGCCGGCTGGGATGTGGGGAGCCTGGGGAGTGCTGACATGTGGGGAAATGACCCATATTCCCAACATGTGTCAGACATTTGAATCAAGGGGCTCCTTCCATTCTTTCAACCATCTTTCTATGCACAGTAAAGTTCATTTAAACTGTTTCGAGTAGGAAGATAGAAATAGTATCAGCCATCTTTTCAGACCATGACGCACTGAGGATAGAAGTGAATCACACACTGACACGGAGAACAAAATCAAACACCTGGAAATTAAACAACTCGATGCTGAACAATGAGTGGGTCAAGAACGAAGTCAAGGAAGAAATCAAAAGATACCTGGAAACAAATGAGAATGAAGACACAAATTACCAGAACTTATGGGATGCAGCGAAAGCTGTATTAAGGGGAAAATTTATACCTCTGCAAGCATATCTTAGGACTGTAGAAACGATGCACATAAACAACTTGACCTCACAGCTCAAGACCTTAGAAAAGGATCAACAGAAAGAGCCTAAATCAGGCAGAAGGAAAGAGATCGTAAAACTTAGAGCAGAAATCAACGACATGGAAAACAAAGAAACAATCCAAAAGATCAATAAAAACAAGAGCTGGTTCTTCGAGAAAATAAATAAGTTAGATAAACCACTAGCAACACTCGCAAAGAAACAGAGAGAGAGAGCCTTAATAAATCGAATCAGAAATAAGAATGGGGATATCACAACAGAAACTAAAGAAATTAAAGAGATCATCAGAGACTACTTTGAAAGTCTGTATGCCACGAAACAAGAGAACCTAGAAGAAATGGATAAATTCCTGGATTCCTATCATCTCCCAAAGCTGAAGCAAGAAGATATAGAGTACCTGAATAGACCTATTCACATCAAGGAAATTGAAACTGTAATCAAAAGTCTTCCCAAAAACAAAAGCCCAGGTCCAGATGGATTTACTAGCGAATTTTTCCAAACATTTAAAGAGGACCTATTGCCAGTTCTTCTCAAGCTTTTCCAGGAAATTGAAAAAACAGAAACTCTCCCAAACAGCTTCTATGAGGCCCATATCTCTCTAATGCCAAAAGGAAACAAAGACACCACAAGAAAACAAAACTACAGGCCAATATCCCTGATGAACACGGATGCGAAGATTCTCAACAAAATACTAGCCAATAGAATTCAACAACTCATCAAAAAGATCATACATCATGACCAAGTAGGATTCATCCCAGGGATGCAAGGATGGTTCAACATTCGGAAATCAATCAACATAATCCATCATATCAACAAAAGAAAAGATAAAAATCATATGATCATATCAATAGATGCAGAAAAAGCATTTGACAAGATCCAGCACCCATTCATGATGAAAACCCTTGCCAAAATGGGGATAGAGGGGACTTTCCTCAATATAGTTAAAGCCATCTACCACAAACCTACAGCAAACATCATCCTCAATGGGGAAAAACTGAGAGCCTTCCCCCTAAGGTCAGGGACGAGACAAGGATGCCCACTCTCTCCACTGCTGTTCAATATAGTACTGGAAGTACTTGCAATAGCGATTAGGCAAGAAAAAGACATTAAGGACATCCAGATAGGGAAAGAAGAAATTAAGCTCTCACTATTCGCAGATGACATGATACTATACTTAGAGAACCCTAAAACCTCTACCAAGAAACTCCTAGAAACAATAGGCTTGTATAGTAAAGTGGCAGGCTATAAAATCAATACCCAAAAATCCATGGCTTTCCTATATGCAAATAATGAAAGAGAAGAAAGTGACATGAAGAAAACAATTCCATTCACAATTGTGCCCCAGAAAATCAAGTACCTAGGAATCGCCTTAACTAAGGAAGTAAAGGATCTGTACAAAGAAAACTACAAAGCGCTACTTCGGGAAATAAAAGAGGACACGAGGAAATGGAAAAATATCCCCTGTTCCTGGATGGGGAGAATCAACATTGTCAAAATGGCAATACTTCCCAAGGCACTGTACAAATTCAATGCAATCCCTATAAGGATACCCACGACATTCTTCAAAGAAATGGAGCAAACACTCCTGAAATTTATATGGAACAATAAGCCCCCACGAATAGCTAAAGCAATTCTTGGGAAAAAGAAAATGGGAGGAATCAACCTACCTAACTTCAAGCTCTACTACAAAGCAGTAATAATCAAAAAAGCATGGTACTGGAACAAAAGCAGAGCTGCAGACCAATGGAATAGAGTTGAATATACTGACATCTCCTCCCAAACATATAATCATCTAATCTTCGATAAGGGGGCAAGAAAAGTGAAATAGAACAGGGAAAGCCTCTTTAATAAATTGTGCTGGCAAAACTGGACGGCTACATGCAAAAAAGTGGGCTCAGATCTCTGCCTAACGCCATGCACAAAAGTAAGATCGAAATGGATTTATGACCTCAACATCAGACCGGAATCCATAATGTTTATTGAAGACAAAGTTGGCAAAACTCTCCACGATATTGAAGTTAGTGGTATCTTCAAAGACGTCACGCCACTGGCCGAGCAAGTGAAAACAGAGATAGACAAATGGGACTATCTTAAACTAAGAAGCTTCTGCACCTCAAAAGAAACAGTGACGAAAATACAAAGACAGCCTACAGAATGGGAAAGAATATTCACCAAATACACATCCGACAAGGGGTTGATTTCAAGGATATACAAGGTACTGGTTAAACTACACAAGAAGAAATCACCCAACCCCATCAAAAAATGGGGTGAGGAAATGAACAGAAACTTTCGCAAAGAAGAAATCCGAATGGCAAAAAGGCACATGAGAAAATGCTCTACATCACTAATCATCAGAGAGATGCAGATCAAAACAACAATGAGATATCATTTCACACCACAGAGACTGGCCCACATCCACAAGAACAAAAGCAACAGGTGCTGGCGCGGATGTGGCGAGAAAGGACCCTCCTTCACTGCTGGTGGGAATGCAGGCTGGTCCAACCCTTTAGGAAAACAGTATGGACGATTCTCAAAAAATTAGAATTCGATCTCCCATTTGACCCAGCTATAGCACTCCTGGGAATATATCCCAGAGAGGCAAAAAGGTACAGTCGAAGTGACATCTGCAATTGTTTGTTCATTGCAGCACTCTTTACAATAGCCAGAATCTGGAAAAAACCTGAGTGCCCGAGAACAGATGACTGGCTAAAGAAGCTTTGGTACATTTACACAATGGAGTACTATGTAGCTGTTAGAAAAGATGAAGTTATGAAATTTACATACAAGTGGTACTACATGGAAAGTATCATGTTAAGCGAAATGAGTCAGAAAGAGCGGGATAGACACAGAAAGATTGCATTCATCTGGGGAACATAAAGCAACAAAACGGGAGACTAACACCCAGGAAGGGCTCAGATTAGTACCAGGAATTTTGCTCCATGACTTGAAGGCCAGCCACATGTGCTAGGTGAGAAGGAAGCTCAGATAGAGAAGAGAACACCAAATAAAGGGTGTTGTGAAGACCCTCCCAGGGTGGGAGAGACATGCTAAAAGTGGTCTATAGACAAAACATGACTGCCACTCAATGCCTCTCTGGCAAAACACAGTACCAAAAAGAAGAGAGAGAGAACAGGGAGGAATGCCCTGCCACAGCGGCAGGGTGGGGCGGGGGGGTGGGGGGTGGGAGGGATGCTAGGACCCGTGGTGGGGGAGGATGGGCACTGGTGGAGGGATGGGTACTTGATCATTGTATAACTGAAACCCAAGCACAAAAATTTATAAGTCTATAAGTGTACTTCATGGTGTTTCACTAATAAAAAAATGATTAAAAAAAATAAAAATAAACTGTTTCGAGTAGGGGCCAAAGAGACAGGACAGCAGGGAAGACATTTCTCTTGAATTACCTGTAACAGGGTCCCAGAGCACTACCAGGAGTAATTCATGAGTATTTCTAGGTGTGACTCCAAAAGACAGCGCATGCCCAGAACTGCAAACAGAGAAGTGAGTGAATGCAGGACTGTGTGACTGAGCAGGCAAGGCTCTCCAGAGCAGAAAGGACCAAATAGGGGAAACACATGTCCTGGGATCCGAGTCACCATAGCTACTACGGAGAAAACAGGGCCAGCACACCTAGGGGACCCATGATGTGCATGAGGTGCGAATACAGAGCACAGAGCAAAGAAGGCCTGGGCACCTCCACTGTGCAACAAAAATAAACAGGAAAGAAAATAAAGCAGCAGGATTGAGTAACAGAACAGAGGGTCGGGCTGTGAACCCAATATTCCCATATGGTCCCCCTAGCATTGCCAGGTGCAACGCCAGAGTGCAGGGCCAAGAATAATCCCCAGAATCACTGGGTGTACCCCTCCAAATAAAACAAAATACCCAGACGCAAGCGTTCAACCCCCAGCACACCATATGGTTCCTGAGACATGTCAGGAGTCATCCTTGAGCACTAAGGTATGAGTACTCTTTACCTGGGTGTGGTTGAAAAGCCAAATACAACAGAATTGAAATAAATATAGCCTAATAAAGAAAGTATTGGGCCATCCGAAAAGGAGGCACAATACAGGATCATTCCTGAAACAACTCAGAGACATTTGGCCCAAGAAGACTGAGTGCTCCTGTCACTGCATCACCTTCTCTTGTTACTCTCTACCTACCTAGGGATGGGATGTACGATGGCATGTCACCATCTTCTCCTGCCTCTGATTTTCCCAAGGATCAGAGACCTGAAGGAGGAGTCACAGCAGTGAGCACTGGAGAGGAGCACAACCCCCAGGCCTGATCAGGGCACTGGCTCACAGACCCGCCTGGGGGATACTGCCTAACGCTGCTGTCTCCCCAGGAGAATCAAAATGGGTTGGCATCTGTGTTGCCTTTCACGACACAAGCTCTGGGCTTGGTTACAAAGGAGAAAACTCAGCCCTGTCTTGGCCTGAGGACTCCTCCCTGGGTCCCAAAGAAGGCTCTCACAGGCACAGCAGAGGCTGACTCAGAGGCCAGATCACATGCATCAGCGCACCTTGCAGGCTGGCAGCAGGGCTGCCTCCCACAACCATAGCCCAGAATGTGGCTCTATTATGGGGACAGCCCTTCTCCTCTTAAAATAACCCAATTTCTACAGACACACACATACACAATCACACACACCCTTTACCCCCAGTACTCATCTCAATAAAATGGGGTCTAGACAGGGCTTTGCAACTTGATGTGAAGAAGCAGAAATTCCTGTTCTGGTAGACAGTAAAACTAGCAAGATGCTTGCCTTGTTGACACCACTCAATCCTCTGCATCCTTACGCATCCCTGTGGCCCCCAGAGCACTCCAGGAAGAATACTTCAGCCAGGAGCTAGAGGAAGCCCTCAGGGTATCGTCGGGCATGCATAGCCCCTCATTCCCCACACCTAAAGGAAACTAAAACCCCTGTAACCTGCGGATCCACTGCTCCAGATGGCCCTATCATACCAGGGAAGCCATTGAAAAAGTCAGACGGTAACAGGGTCTCTTGGCATTACAGGAGTTGCAACTCTGCCAAAAGTGAATCTGGAGACTTTGCAGCAGCGATTCTGGGGCCAAGGTCCCAAAGTATGCCAGTTGGAGGTCAGAACGGCCAAGCCCCTACCCTCGGCAGGTCCCTCACCCCAAGGCCCACAGGCCCCTTGCTCAGCCCCGTAGCCACCCGCCGCTGCTCAATCGTAAAGCTGGAGGCTATTGTGGCCGCAGCAGCCCCCCAGGATTACTCAATTACATCCTCCTCCCTTGACCCCGTCAAACATCCACTGCAACTCAGGAACCACTTGGTATCAGGGAACAAGTGAAAAACAAGTGCAAAAGTGCCCCCAAGCTGGCGTGGACCCGCAGCTCAGTGTGGACACGGGGAACTGCCAGGCACTCACGGGAAATTGTCCCCATTCTGCCACAAAGTTGGCCCTTCAGAGTCCCACTTTCTCCCAGGGGCCCTACTCTGTCCTTTACCCATGTTAACAATGACACTGACCCAGTTTCCAGGAATAGAATCACCAAGAAGGGCCCCCTGTGATGTCACTTCTGCTTCCACAAGCAGTCTTAAAGAGCCAGACTCCAGATGTGGAGAGAACCATTATGCCCACCCAGGTGGATCTGTGGCACAAGTGGGATGGGCTCACATAGAGGGATGGAGGCAGCTGCTGTACTGGACGGTCACACAGTGGAGGGCTAGTGACAGGTAAGAAGTCCTACTGGGCAAATATGAGCCAATGCTCTCACACACAGTCCATAAGGAAAAAAGCAAAGGGGGTTCATTCAAAACAAAAGAGGCAGGTAGGGGGCAGGTGGGCAAGGGACAATGACCTTCTGCAGGAAATCACCCATCAAGGTAGGGTGAAAGCAGTCACTCGACGCCAGCACAAGAGCAGAGAGAAACCGGCCTAGTAGCAGCCCAGAGAGCTGGAGAGCCTCTGGAACAGGAGCAAAGGCTCGTAAGAACATCAGAGAACACTGTCCACTCAATGGTCTACGATTGCCAACACGCGAGCAGTGAACACTCCTCTACAAGGAAAACCCAGGAGGCAGTTTCTGACCCCTGAGTGGGCATGGAGAGATAACACAGCAGATAGGACGTTTGCTTTGCATGCGGCCTGCATAGGTTTGATTCCCAGCAACCCATAGGGTCCCGTGAGCACTGCCAGGAGGAACTCCTGACTGCAGGACAGAAGTAATCCCTTTTCATTGCCAGGTGTGACCTAAAAAGGAAAAAAAAAAAATGTAGACCCTGAACAACTGTAGATGTGGTACACAAGCCAAATCAAAACAATTATACTGAAAAAGTGTCATTTGCAAAACCCAGCCTCTGGCAGGGATCAAGCCATCATGTAGTATTGCCATTTCACAACAGTCAAAGGACAGACAACAACAGGGAGGCTGGGACCCTGCCCTTTGAAGTGAATCTGAAGGTTCCACACGAGTGAGTGATGCCAGGGCCAAGTGCTCTGAAAGAGTGCAGAGCAAAGTCCCACCCTGGGAGGGTTAGGACATCCAAGCCCTGCCCTCTGCAGGTCCCGCAGGCCCTGAGCTCAGCCCCTGCGCTCAGCCCCACGCCCACCTGCTGCTATCCATTCATGGAGCAGAAGATGATGGTGGCCAAAGGGGACCCCCATGATCACCCATAAACACCGCAACCCCTGCACCCCTAAAACCTCTGGGTTTCCCTAAAGCATCACCCATGCCTCAGGAAATGGCTGATATCAGAAATGAGAGAAAAACAAGCACAAAAGGGCGCCACCAAGCTGGAGAGGTCCTGGCACTCACAGTACAAAGAACAGGAGGCACTGGGCGCTCACGGACCGCCACTCACGTCCTGACAAAAAATAGGTCTTCACAGTCCCCCTTCCACAAAGGGCCACCATTTCCTCCTCTACCACCAGACCAATGGCGGCCTGATCAGGCAACCACAATGGGAAGAGAAAAAATATCTGAAGGTCCCTGGTCTGGGACGCCACTTCCACTGCTGCCAGAACCTGAGCCTTAAAGGGCCCTGTTCCAGATGCACAGACTCTTTTTGCCCACCCAGATGAATCTGTGATTAAGGGGGAAGGACTGGATAAAGGTGTGCAGAGGTGGCTGTGGAGAGTGGTGGGTCACACAGTGGAAGGGTGGGGATAAGAAGACCCCGATTCTGTACTGCTCAGTCAAACAATGACCCAATGCTCTCACACACAGTCCATCAGGAAAAATGCAGCTGGGATGATTCAAGGTACAACAGGAAGGTTGGTAGAATTCACCGGATGCTGAGTTTCTTGGGGAAGTAATTAAGATGGGGTGAAAGCAGTGACTTCAAAGCCAGCCCTGGAGATGCAGAGAGGAACTGGCCTAGAAACAGCCCAGAGAGCTGGACAGACACTGGAAAAGGAGGAGAGGCTGGTAAGAACATCAGAGAGCACTGTCTGGTCAACACACTACCCCTTGAAAACACCAAACCAGTGGACTCTTGCCTACAAGAAAAACCATTTCAGAAGCACAATTTTAAATCTAGACTATGGGGCAAGAAGTTAGTACAGTCGCTTGGGCGCTTGCCTTGCATGTGGTCAATCTGGGTTCAACACTCATAATTCCAAATGGTCCCCTAAGCAGCACTGAATTGCAAAGCCAGGAGTAGGCCCTGAGCACTGCCAGGCTGCACCAACATCATCATATATTCCGACCCTAAAAATGGAGGTAATGGGCAGCAAGCCATTTTGGGCACCTTAAAGCCTTTTTTGTCCTTTAAGCAGATCTGAATCCTTTTTATCATTCTGGTGTCTACTACACTGAAGGGACTTTGCTAATTCTAAATACAACACTTAATTTTTTCTGTAATATTATTAAACTTGGTGGGGGGGATCCAGGAATGTGACCAACCTTGTGAGTAATCATAGATAAATGGAACAGCCTGCTCGGATGTGGGAAGCTGACCCATATTCCCGGCATTTGTCAGACATTTGATGCAAGGGGCCTCTTTCATCCTTTCATATGTCTTTCTAAAAACAGTAATCTCTGAGTATTTCAAGATATGACCCAAAAAGACGAGAAAAAAGTTCAAAATTTAAAAACAAACTGTTTTCACGGCACTTCATTAAAGAACATTGCCAGGGCCATTTAACTAAGATAACACTTTCTGAAACATTTACTCTTTATACTTACACAATGCTAGCCAGTATCTGAACACATGGGAGGCAGAGATGGCATGGGGGAAGGAGCTTGAACACATCCCACCTGGATTCCAACCACAGTACCCCATAATGATCCTGAGTCCCCCAGGTAGGGATGACTGAGCTGAGAGAGAGGAGTAGGACTCAGCTGGTTGTGGCTTCAAAGAACATGAATCAGGAGGCCCTGAAGAATGAAGGTGTGGCTGTTTCTCTGCTATAACCCCCCAAACCAAGGGCCTCAAAGCCAACTCACAGGGGCTGGAGCGATAGTCCAGGGGGAGGGCTGTTTCCTTGCATGAGGTCAGCCCAGTTTCAATCCCTGCCATCCTATATGGTACTGAGGAACCAAGAGGAGTAATTGCTGATTGTAGAGGCAGGAGTGACCCCTGAGCATTGCTGGGTGTGAACCAAAAAGCAAAAAGAAAGTCAAGCCAGAGTCACTATAAAGAATGAGACAGTGGTGAGTCTTGACAGCCCTGAGCACAGGGGATTTTTTGCCTTTTAATTCACACTCCTCCTGGCTTTCACCAGAATATCCAAAAAGTACGTTAACATACACATCAAGTTTAAATGCCAGAACCTTTGCATAGACTTTCCCTTATAAACTGACATCACAAAATGTTTATTAAAGACTAAAGGATTATTTCTTTCCTAGCTGCACTTTTGTAGCACAGCATCCCATGGTACAAAGAAAACAGACTTTACCAAAGGGGGGCTGTTTTGACATTAAAAATTGTTATTAGGGTATTGACTTATGTAATATGAATTTTCTGATGTTTCCTGAGACCAGAAATAAACAGAAAGGCCTTCCCACATTCTTGGCATATATAAGATTTCATACCAATGTGAACTGCCCTATGTACATTTAGGCCGGAGGCCTGATGGAAGGCCTTTCCACATTACTTACAAACAAAAGGTTTCTCTCCAGTGTGAATTCTCACATGATCAGTAAATGTTGAGGAAGAAACAAAGGCCTTCCCACACTCCTTACAAACATAAAGTCTCTCTCCAGTGTTCTTTTTCATATGCCGAGTAAGACTTGAGGATTCAACAAAGGCCTTCCCACATACCTTACATCCACAAGGCTTCTCTCCAGTGTGAATTTTCATATGATGAGTAAGGCTTGAGGGATAAAGAAAGGCATTCCCACATTGCTTACAAACCTAAGGTCTCTCTACAGTGTAAATTCTCATATGTCGGGTAAGTCTTGAGGATACAACAAAGGCCTTACCACACACCTTACAAACATAAGGTCTCTCTCCAATGTGACTTCTCATATGCCTGGTAAGGCTTGTGGATGCAACAAAGGCCTTTACACATACCTTACAGCCATAAGGCTTCTCTCCAGTGTGTTTTCTCATATGACAAGTAAGTTGTGAGGGATAACAAAAGGCTTTCCCTCATACCTTACATCCATATGGCTTTTCTCCTTTGTGAAATTTTATATTGCAAGTAAGGTTTGAGGAATAAGTAAAGGCCTTCGTGCATTCCTTACATATATAAGGCCTCTGCTCAGTATGAGTAATCATTGAGGATCGAGTGAAGGCCTTTCCATGTGCCTTATATTTATGGCATTTCTCTCCATTATGAATTTTCCTGTGTCTGGTAAAGCGTGAAGAGTAAGAAAAGAGCTTCCCACATTGCTGACACAGATATGCTTTTTCTCCAGTATGAATTCTACAATGTTTTAAGAGGTATGAGGGTCTATTGGAGGCCTTCACACAGTTCTTACATGTATTTGGTTTCCCTCCTGTGTGGATGTTCATGTCATCACAAAGGGGTGACGCTGAATTCAAACCATGCCCTTGCCGCCGACACTCCTGGGGATTCTGTCCACTGTGGGTTTCAAAGGGAACATCATGGTCCTGGGAACACGGGGAAGCTCCCCCATATTCCTTACTCTTGGACAGCATTAATCCATGGTGATTGTGCTTGTGGGCCTTTCGGTGTGAAGGACTCACTATAAACAGTGCTCCTCTCCCACATTCTAGAGACTGCCCCAATGTTGGGGTTTGTGTCTGTGGACCGAGAAAAACAGACTGTGTGAACCTTTTCCCAGGGGAAGGATTGTTCAGAGTGAGGTTGCTCTCTCCATTCTGATCACCCTCAGAGGCCATCCTGCCTGCCTTGGCATCCCTGTGTGGCTGAGGGCACAAATGCACACTCGAGACTTTTTCATAGTGTGAAGGGTCAGAGACATTCCACTTGGGCTGGCTGCTTCCCTGTAGAACAGCAGAGGATTCCAATTATCATACTATGCCTTAAGAGTCTCCATGTTAAATAAAATTGATACCTGCAGATTGGTTTCTAACATTTGCACCACACAATGCAATTCCCGACAGGTGGATGGCATTAACATGGACTAACCTGAATGTTTCTGTAAGACACAGATGGAAAATTGATGAATGAGAGGCCATTAATTTCTTAAATATTTTTTTCAATTTAATGAACAGGCAGGAATAACTCCCTCCACAGAAAACTGATGCAACGGATTCAAAAGAAAAATAAAACACACTGAACTCTGGGTTCAGTTCTATCTCACTGTGGAGCAGAGCTCGGAAAGCATTTGTGAAGAAATGCTGCATCCCACACTGCTGAGACTGACCACAGGGGCCATTGAAAACATCTCACCACAGGCAGATCCTTTTCAGGATCAATGACTTTTTCTGTTCTGTACTTTGTATTCATTTGGGGGCGGGGGTACACCATGCAGTGTCAGGGATTATTCCCGGTGGGTCTCTGGAAAACACATGGAGCAATGTGGATGGACCAGTTTAAAAGACCAACTCTTTTCACGATTACCATTTGTAGATACTTTCAATCAAATGAAAAAGCACGGCATTTACATGAAACATATTACAATTTTCCTTAGGTTTTGAGCAGAGATGTCAGCACCCAGTGAAGATAAGGGTCCTCGACCTCAAGCATCATACTATGAATTTCCTTCTGGCCATTCCCAGACTGCACATTAAAAATAGCATGCTGGCCTACTGACATTTTCCATTAGTACTATAATATTGATTCCAAACTTGCAAATCTTACCGGCTTATTCATACTCACTGACTGAGTTCCCAAATCCTGAAGCCATGTTTTGAGTTCTGAAATGAAACACAATATACAATGTAAGAATTATTGAATGAAACATCCTTAACCAGGCAGTACAGCTTGAGGACATCTCTATGGTCCTCACAGTCCAAAGGATCCCACAGAATAGGGAAGTTCCCTGGGGAGGATTGCTGTGAAAAGCTTGGCAATCCTACAAGACATTTTTTTCTTTTTTGTTTGTTGAACATACACAGTGATGTTCAGGGAACTATATGGGATGCTGGTTATTGAACCAGGTGGACAGTGTGCAGGACAAGCGCATTTCCTGCTTTAGTATCACTCAGAGCCAAAATAGCTTTATTATGGCCCCACTTATTAACTAAACAAAAGAGGAAAATTTTTTGAAAGTATAGCAACATTAAAGGCTGTACAAAAAGGCTGGTAAGGAAAAGACAGGGGGATCAAGAAGTGAGAATTTCATGGAAATTCTGGCAGAAGATGAAAAATAATGTCAAAGCCAATAAATTAAAGCGCAAGATTATTCCATGACAGACAATCTGTGGGAGCGAAGAGCAGCGTGAATAGAACACAGATGCCAAGATCCAAGAACCCAAGGATATCAGGGTCAGCAGCTCGTTTCACATGTGCTCAGGCCACCCACACACTGCCGAGGGCCTGAGCCAGGGAGGGTTCTCAGACACTCACCTGCACACATGACTCTCCTCCCCGGCCTCAGGGTTCCTCCTTCCAGCCAGGAGATCACCACAGGCTTCACCCAAGAATGCCCTGAACCTCTCAGAGATGGAGAATGAATAAATGACAAGGAAAACGTGACAAGTAAACCCCATGTCTCCCTATAAAAATGGAGTCAATTACGGGAATGGCATGAACAGAATCTGTACTTCTAAAATGTTCCAGATTTGGAGTTATCCAAGAGCTAAGATTCAGGTCTTAATTTAAGAGAATATGGCGCCCCAGAAAACATCACAAATAGTATAGCCCTGGCATTGCAAAGGGCCAACAGGTTTCTCACCCCAACGGGGGTTTGATCACAGCACAGCACCTAGTATTTTTTTCTCTAGTTTGGGATCTTCACCTGGGGATACTCAAGGCTTCTCCCTGACTGTGTACTCAGAAATCACCTTTCGTGGTGCTTGAGCATCACATGGGATGGTAAGGATATAATGCATGTCCAGATCTGGCAAGACAAGCACCGTGCCCACTGTACTGTCACTCAAGGCTCGGCATAACATGCAATGTACTGAGCCTGCGTGAACTGATGCCTGAGTGCAGTAAACCCCAAAGCTTAACAAATCCAAAGATGGCCAAAGATGACCAAAGCCCCAAATTGGTTATAAAAATAAAGATAAAAGGATGCAGACAGACAGCACAGAAGGTCAGGCACTGGCCTTGCTCAAGATCAATAAAAGTTCGATCCTGACATTCAGTAGGGTCTCTCAAGTCATCTGCTTGATCCCTGACTGTATAGTTCAGAGGCACACCCTGAGTCCTGATGAACAGAGAACCACTGGAATTGACCACGAGCACTGAAATAGAGCAGCATCTTATGGGGTGAGGCCCTAAGAAATAAATGAACTGTGTTGGGCGCAATATTTCAGCAGGCAGCACACAGACACTGCACACACGTACAGGATTGGTCCCCAGCAGCACACAATGCCCCGAACCACAACCAGGATGAATAACTGAATACTCAGCCAGAAATAATCCCTAAGTGTAAGTATAACCCCAAACCAAAGCAAAACAAAAAGGAATGCCTTGCCATAGAGGCAGGGTGGATTGGGGGGATGGGCGTGGAAGGGATACTGGGATTAGTGGTGTTTGGAGAATGGGCACTGGTGGAGGGATGTGTAATTGATCACTGTATTACTGAAACCCAAGCACAAAAATTTGTATGTATACAAAAGTACCTCATGGTGTTTCACTAATAAAAATGAAAAAAAAAAATAAAACTAAACTAAATTAAATAAAAATAAACTGAAGTTGTAGGCCAGGTGCAATAGTACCAGGATTAAGACAGCAACCTTTTTGGCTGCCAAGCATGTTCAATCCTCAGCACCCCATGGCCCCTGAGCACCCTCAGGAGTGATCCCTCAGCACAGAGACAAGAATATTCAAGTTTTGCCCCAAATAAAAGCAAAACCAAAATACATAGAAATTATGTGTAGTACAAGAAATAATCAGAGAACTCAGCATTGGCAGGAACCAGGAACATGTTAGAGAGAACTGAGCAATGGTACAACATGTGGGGAGCTTTCTATGCACGGGGCTAATCTGGGTTGATACCCAACACTCCCGATTCATTAAAACCCACAAAGAGTGATTGCTATGGACAGAGCGTAGAGTAAGCCCCGAGCATCGCCAGGTGAGCACCAACAACAAAAAAAAAAACAGGGAAGGAACTAGAGGAACAGCTACTGCATGGCTGTCCTCACCAGGACATTCACAGCTACTGTTGGACACACAGTCACGGCCCGGCACAGGGAGCCCACACCGGTCTGTTCAGACAAGGTCGGTCCCGCACTGCTCTCACCAATGGTCGACAGGTGCTCGTAGGTCTCCAGCATCACGTCCTTGTAGAGCTTTCTCTGAGAGGTATACAGGCATGTCCACTCCTCTGGGGTGAAGCTCACAGCCAAGTCGGAGAAGGTCACCGTGTCCTGAGCCGACATACAAAGAGGGGCAAGAGTCAGGGTCTGTTCCCACCATGTCCCCTGGGCTGTGAAGCCAGGACCCCCAGGCCCTAGAGGGGCTCAGGGTCTGTCCCCTCAGGAAAAACCAGTCTCCAACTGAACTCCTGGCAGATGGGTTCCAACTTCTAAGACAGCTGTGTCTATAAAAAGTGAGACTGCTCTACTAGAAGGTTCCTGAAGGTGTTGGTCTAGCTTCTGACCCCAGGGAATTCCACCACTGCTACTATGAGCACTGAAGAGAGTGCAGTGCTGAGCACACAATCAGTGGGACCCAAATGAGTGACCCTGCTTTCAGCTAAACATACACTCCCTGCATCCCACAGCCCATGTTCTAGGGAGAAGGGGACACTCAATGTCCAGCCACCGACTGAAAGCTGTGCATGTACATATGTGCCTGTTGAACTCTGATCATGGTTCAGGGCCACTCCAAATGCCTCTCAAAGTGTCTTAAGCCCAACAGCTCTGATGGCCCCAGAGATCTTTTGCTTTGTCTCCCTAGGATCAGCACATGCCCAGAACCGCAAACCGAGGAGCCAATGAATGCTGGACTGTGTGATAGAGCAGGAGAAGCTCTCCAGAGCTAGAAGGACAAAATAGTGGAAACACATATCCCGGGGCCCGAGTTACTGTAGCTGCCAGGGCACAAACAGGTCCAGCGCACCCGGGGACCCACGATGCACATCAGGCACAGAGCCAAGAGGAAGCCCTGAGCATCTCCCCTGTGGCACAAAAATAAATATGAAAAGAAACAAAGCAGCATGACTGTGTAACAGGACAGTGGGATGGGGATAGTGGGTAGTGCTGGTGATCCCCACCATTCCATAGGGTCCCCTAAGCAGTGCCAGGTACAATGCCAGAGTGCAGAGCCAAGAGTATAATCCCCAGAATAACTGCGTGTGGCTCTGAAAACAAAACAAAATACCCAGACACCAGCCTTTGATGCCCAGCACCCCATATGGTCCCTGAGACATGTCAGGAGTCATCCCTGAGCACCAGTAATCTTTGAGCTGTTGTGATCCAAAAGGCAAATACAATGAAACTAACACACATGGCCTCAGACAGTAGAGAGCTGGGCGCTCCAACAAGGCGGCAGGATCTTTCCTGAAGCAAGTTAGAGACAGACAGCCCTGGAAGCCTGACGCTCCTGTCAGAGAATCACCTCATTTTGTCACTCCTACCTGGCGTCGGTGTGTCCGATGGCACCTCACCATCTTCTCCTGCCTCTGTTTTTCCTGAGGATCAGAGACCTGGAGGAGAAGTCAGAATTGTGACCACTGGACAGTAGCAAAATTACCAAGTTCTGACCAGCCACACCCTAGGGCACTGATCCACAGACCCGCTTGAGGAACACTGCCTAATGCTTCTGTCTCCCCAGGAGAAGCAAAATGAGTTGGCATCTGTGCTGCCTTTTGCGACACAAGTTCTGGGCTTGGCTACAAGTGAGAAAAGTCGGCCCTACCTTGGTCTGGTGACTCCTCCTGGATCCCACAGAAGGTTCTCACAGGCCCAGCCAGGAAGGACTCTGAGGCCAGGAAATCCCATGCATCAGCGCCCCCTTCTGGCCCCGTGAGAGAGCCACCATTTGGGCTATGATTGTATGGGGGAGCCCCTGTCTTCTTAAAAAAAAAGAAAAAACAGGAGCTGGAGTGGTCGAACAGTGGGTAGGGCAGTTTGCTTTGCAAAGTGGCCAACCTGGGTTCGATTCCCAGCATCCCATAGCTTCCCCTGAGCACCACAGGAGTAATCATTGAGACAGAACCAGGAGTAACCCATTGCATCACCGGGTGTGAACCAAAAAGCAAATAAATAAAACTTTTTAAAAACTTTCTACAGGGGCTGTAGAAATAGCACAGTGGGTAGGGTGTTTGCCTTGCAAGCGGCCAACCCGGATTCAATTCCCAGCATCCCACACGGTCCCCCAAGCTCTGCCAGGAGTGATTACTGAGTATAGAGCCAGTAGTAACCCCTGAGCATCGGCTGGGTGAGACCCAAAAAGCAAAATAAATAAATAAATAAACAAACTTTCTACAGACATACACTTTTACCAGTAGTACATGGACACACACAAGCGCATGCACACACACACCCTTTACTCCCTGTACTCACCTCGATAACCAGCGGTCTGGGTAGGACTTTGCAACATGATATCAGTAGGCAGATATTCCTATTCCAACATACAGTAAACCTGTTAGGATGCTTGTGTTGCTGACGCTAATCAATCCTCTGCATCCCCAAGGCCCCCAGAGCACTGCCAGGAATAATATCTGAGGCCAGAGTCAGAGTAAGCCCTCAGGGTATCAACACCCCCCGCCCCGAAAATCAACTATTTCTCTTAAAAAAGGAAAACAAAACTTTACCCCCAGTACTCACAATAGCTGGGGGTCATCTTGTCAGGGAGAAATTACATGTGTGGGGTGCTTTGCAACTGGACCTTAGGATGGAGAAATTCTTTACCTAGGGAAAAATACAAAAGCTGGGACCAGAGACCGTAAGTGGGTACGAACTTGCCTTGCATGAAGCCAACTGAGATCAATTCCCGGCATCCCTTATGGTCCTCTAGTACCAGGTGCAGGAATTCCCGACTTCAGAGCCGAAAGTAAACCCTGACCACCACCAGATGTGGTACAAGAGCCAAACCAAAATGATAATAATGAAAAAGTTTCATTTGCAAACGCCACCCACCTGCAAGGACTGAGACATTGGGTGGCCCCACCATATTAGGACAGTCAAACAAAGGACAGAGGACGACTAGGTTCCCTGCTGCAGTGGGGCGGGGGCCCCACCCTTCTAAGTGAACTTGAAGGTGCCACACTAAGGATGCCAGAGCCAAAGGCTCCGGACAGGGCCAAGCAAAGTCTGGTGCTGGACGTTCGGGAGGGCTAAGCCCCGCCCTCTGCAAATCCCGCAGCCCCAGGCCCACTGGACTCTGACCCTTCCAGGAGCTGGAGGAGATCTTGGCCAAGGGGAATCCCAGGATCACTTGTTCACACCTGCGACCCCTGCGCCTGTCACAGCGCCCACTGCACCGCCCAAAGCCTCTGAGTCCCCTGAAAGCTTTCACTTTACCTCCCCTCAGGAATTGCCTGGACATCCTGAACAGAGGAAAACAAGCATGAAAGCACCCCCCAAGTTGGCCAGCCCTACCACTCACAGTGTCAAGACGCGGGGTGCTCACCTGAGGCCACTTGCTTTCTGCCACAAAATTGGCCTCACAGTTTCCCCAATATGCCAGGCACCAGTTTCTCCTCTACCCAGGAGACCAATGGCGGCCAGAGCCAGGCAACCACAAGAACAGAAAGGATTTCTGAAGGGCCCATCTATGACATCATTTCTGCTTCTGCCAGGAGCCTTAAAGGGCCATGGTTCAGATGCAGAGACCCTCTGTGCCCACACAGGTGAATCTGTGCTGCAAGGGGGATGGACTGGATAAAGGAGTGGAGAGGTAGCTGCTAAAGTGTTTGCTCATACAGTGGGGGCCTGGGGATAAGGGAAGACCCCTGATCCTGCACTGGAAAGTCTTGACATTGAAACAATGTTCTCACACACAGTTCATCAGGAAAAACACATGTGGGTTGATTCAAGGACAAACAGGCAGGTTGGTACAAAGCACCTGACATTGAGTTGCGTGAGGAAGTCATCAAGAAGGGGTGAAAGCAGTGGAAATGGCAGCCTTCTATGATCCTCAGATTCTTCCATGGAGCACAAAAAAATTCCCTAGAGACCCAGCCAGGGGCCTCAAGAGTTCCTGAGTACCAGCACCCCCTGCAGGCAGGTAGCAGTGCTGCCCCTGGGAACTACAGCCTGGAATGTGGCTCTGCCATGGGGAAAGTCACTGGGGCGTAAGGTAGACAAACTTTCAGCCACTCTCTTGCAGGGTGGACAAGGATATGCGCCTGTGCACTCTGTCCAGGGGAACAAGGTCACTTCTGGGTCCAGATAAGCCTGAGGCACAGCCATGCTCTGTCCTACTGGACCTGGGCCCATCTGAGTCCTGATTTACTCTAATCCTGCATCAGCACATCTGCATGAATCTCATCCTATACTCGCTCCTGTTGTGCAGGAATATATTTGAAAACGGTGCAATCACCCAGGTTTATAGAAAATAAATCCAAATATCCAAGGCATTTATTTACTAAGGACCATAATATGAACTGTGCCTGTCATTTGGAACTTCTCAAGACTACTTATACTGTAAATATTCTATTTTGGGGGTGGAGTGTTCTTACTCTCAGCTGACTCAAGTACAATACTTGGGCACGCTAGGCCCTGGCTGCAGTGATCCCTGAGCTGAGTCAGAAGTAAGGGTAAAGCACTACAGGGAGTGGACAAAACTACAGCAACAACAGGACAACTGTAAGGAAGCAAAACAAACAAACAAACAAAAATCATGTGCAAAGTCAAACTAGAGAGGAACATTTAAATAGTAAAAGAGTGGGTTCTTAAAACTCTTTTTTCTGGCAGTTCCATAGTTTCCCAGAATCCTTATTATTCTCTTTTTCTTGCAATCACATGTTTTCCAGTGTGTGCAAGTGTGTATGTGTGTGTGTGTGTGTGTGTTTTTCTTTGATCCAGAACAAGCATTGCTCAGGGGGTATTCCTAAGTGCACTCAGGGTTTCATTCTTGGAAGCTTTGGGGATCACTAGGATGCAGGTGACCGAACCCAAGTTGACTGTGTGCAAGGCAAGTATTTGCTGTACTTTCGCTCTTACCTTTCCTACATAAATTTCTTCCAAAAGTACCAGGAGTCCTGTATAAAGTCCCCTCTCCCCCCACACAAATAAACAAGTATCTTCCTTCAAAAAAGGGGGGGGTAAATTTAAAAATGACAACAAAAATCTTTACTCTCAGTATTTATCCCAATAGCCACGGGTCACCCGCTAAGGAAGAGATGAAGAGTGGAGGGTGCTTTGCAACTTGACATGAGGGAGATGACACTCGTGATCTGAAAAAAAAAAAGCACCAATATTGTGGTTGGACAGACAATGAAGTCTGTAGGGCACTTGCCTTGAGTTCGTAAATTCTCCCCGTACCTATGTCCCACAGCAACACCAGCAGGAATCATACCTGAGCCCAGAGCCAGAGGAAGCCCTGAGCATCTCCGGGGATGCCCCCTCCCCCCAACGCCCCACAAAACAACCCCCAAACCAAAAAGAGCCCCAAGAGAACATGTTCACTGGCAAACCCAGCCACCTGCAGGTCCACTGCCCCCGATTGTCACAGACCAACACGGCGGCAATGAAAGTGATGTACAGCAAGGGGACCCTTGCCATCGGGGGGCAAAGGGGGCTTCATCTCTGCCCTTCAAATCTGGAGGTTCTACAGCTACGATTAGGGCCAAAGGTTACAATATGGGACTGCCGGGAGGGTCGGCACAGCCAAGACCCCTGCCCTGTGCAGGTTCCGCACCCCTGTGCTCACCCCCAAGCTCAGCCCCGTCCCCCACCCGCCTCTGCCCCATCATGGAGATGGAGGCCATTATGGCCTCATCGGCCTACAGGGACCACACACTCACACCCACAACACTGCGCCCCAGTACAGCCCCCACTGCGCCCCCCAAAGCTCCGCATCCCCCCTAAATCCTCCGCCACACCTCAGGAACACCTAGAATTCGAGGAACATGTGAGAAACCAGCGCAGAAGCGTCCCCCACGCTAACGCATTGCTCACAGTGCAGAGACGGAGAGTTGCCCCTCTCCTGCCTCAAAATCCACCTTCAAGAACCGCTTCCAGCCAGTTCCAGGCCATCCTTCACCCAGGTAACAATAGTGAGACTGACTGAACCATCTCTGTCAGCAAGAACACAGGCACCTGGAAGGCCCTGTCTGTGATGTCACTTCCGTTTCCACCCGCAGCCTTAAAGGGCCAGCTCCAGGTGCAGAGAGATCCTTTCGGGACACCCAGGGGATCCTGTGCGGCCTAAGAAGGTTCGAATCCCATCATCCCATATCGTCCCCCAAGAACCGCTAGGAATAATTCCTCAGTGCATAGGCAGAAGTACCCTCTGTGCCTCGCCGGATGTGACCCAAAAGGCCAAAAAAAAATATAATAAAATTTGAGATAACAAATTTGCAATATTAATATCAATAGGTGGAGAAAACAAATTCATGTGAACATTGTTATATCTGGTTTTAGGGTTGGTAAGATTGTCTCATTAATTTTTAAAAGCTTTTGTTGCTTCAAGAGCTTTTTCCTTTTATATTTGGTACTTATTTAGTCACATTCCTCCTGGATTCCATAACCAAGACTGTTATTTACAAGTTAACACACTGTGAAGTTTAAATGCCGGGACACTGGCATAACTATAGCCCTGGTGATAATCACCGGGTACCTTTCCCTTATAGGATAATGTCACGGGAAGCGTTTCATGCTGGATTCTTAGCTTCTGGGCTGCACTTTTGTAGCCCCCTCCTAACCTTCCTGGTCTAAATAGAACTCGCCTTCCCTAGGGGGATTGTTCTAAACTTGGGGACAGTTCTTTGGGGTCAACTCATCCCATGTGCATTTTACAAAGACTACAAAGGCTAGAGAGGCACACAAAGGCCTTCCTACATTTACAAACATGAGTTTTCCCTCCAGTTTGTTTTTTCCTATGGATCTTAAGAGTTGAGGGTTGAGTGAAGGCCTTCGCACATTCCTGACATATGTCAGAGTTCTCTCCACTATGAATTTTCCTATGCATACTAAGGCTTGAATGTAGAGCAAAAGCCTTTTTAACATGTATGGGATTTCTCTCTGGTATGAAATTTTCTGTTCACTAAGACCTCAATTTTGAATGAAGGTCTTCCCACAGACCTTCCATATGTAAGCTCTCTGCCATATGAATTTTTCTGTGATCAATAAGGCTTGAGGTCATAATGTAGGCCTTCCTGCTTGCTTACATACATAATGTTTCTTTCCACTATGAATGTTCTTATATGTAATAAGGAGTGAGAGGTAAGTGAATGCCTTCCAACAGTCTATATATATATATATATATATATATATATATATATATATATATAATGATTCTTTTCAGTGTGCATTTTCCTGTGCTTAGTAAGTTCTGAGTACAAAGTAAAGGTCTTCTCACAGTCCTTACATGAGTAAGGTTTCTCTCCTGCATGAATTTTCTATGCACAGAAACCCCTGAGAAGGAAATAAAGGTCTTCAAACATTCCTTATCCTTACATGAATAAGATTTCTCTAAATGAATTTTCCTATGGTTACTAAGTCTTGAGGTCTTCTCATATTCCTTGGATGAATAGCGTTTCTCTTCTGTATGAATTTTCCTATTTATAATCAGGTATGAGGATCGATCTAAGCCTTCTCACATTTTTTACATGTTTACAATTTCTCTCCTGTGTGGATATTCAGGTGATGAGACTTGTGTGGCGGCTGACTCAAATTGTGTTCATGCTGCTAACAGCCCTGGGATTTTTTTCCAATCTGAAGAATTCCTGCCTGTCTCAGAATCCCCACAGTGATGCATGCACCACTGCTCACTCGAGACTGTCACGGTGCACAGTATCAGAGACATTCCGCTGAGGCTGGTTGCTTCCCTAGAGAATAGCAGAGGAGGTTTACAATTATTTCTTGATTTCTTGAGGGTCTCCATGTCAAAAAAAAGTCAAACCCTGCAGGTTTGATGTCTAACATTTCCACCATGGAAATACAATTATTGACACATATATGGCTTTTCCTGGAATGACCAAAAAGTTTTGCAAGAAGTTCATGCAAAATTGACAGAAGTGTTGTTATTAACATGTATCCATTTTTTTCTCAACTCAACGAAGAACACATTAAGTGGAAATTATTTCTATACAGAAAAAGGAAGCACCAGTTTCAAGCAAAAAAATACACCCAAGTCTGGGTTCTGTTGTAGCTCAGTACAGAGCTCGGGATGCAAGGCTGCGTCCCCACAAAGCTGAGAATGCAGGGGCCATTGAAATCATCTAACCTAATTGAATCAATGTCAGGATCAATGAGGAATTGGATTTTTTTATGTTTATATGTTGGGACTCTGTCACATGAAACAGTGCTCATAGTGCATTGCAACTGGCACTTAGGAAGCAGAAATTCTTTTTTTAAATTTTTTTAAATTTTTCATTTTTTTATAATTTATTTATTTATTGAATCACTGTGGGAAAAGTTACAGAGCTTTCAGGTTTAGGTTTCAGTCATGTAAATATCAAACATATTTCCCTTTACCAATACTTATTTTTACCCGCGAACCCAAATAGAACCCCACCTCCCACCCCTCCCAATTCCTGTGAGGCAGATGAGTTCTAGTTAACACTCTATCTACTAGATTTATTGTTAAAATAAAAGATGCACCATTATCATTTAGAGTTTACAACACCCCCCCCCCAAATCAGACATGCTGAAAAAGCATTGTGAAATGATTTGCTTTCTACAGCTGGGTTTAAGAATTAAATGATGTGCGGACGCAATAGTGGCCACGCAGTTTTGGATTTCTGCTATTTTACTTATTAACCCTGGAAGTATTTCTATTAAAAGTTAGATAGTTAAGAGATTGGTTTCTGTGCTCTGGATTCATGGCCGTGCCAGAGAGCCGCTCGTGGGGGGCAACTGGTGAACTCGGTTGGGCGTGAAGGACGGACCGGAACGCCCCCCTTCCCATGAGGTCCCTGCCGCCCCCACCCCCGGCTCAAACCTGCTGTCCACAAGGCTCCCGTGCGGCCGCCATCTTTCTTTCCAGAGAGGCCAGGGCGAATGGGGCAACACCCTTTCCCCTCCGGGCAGGCATGCTGGCCTGGTTTAACACATAGTCCATTCGCTTTTCTGCTCCATGCATTTGGCTTTCTGCGCTAAGTCCTTGTGCTTCTGGGGACGTGGCCATGCAGGAGAGCCGGGAAGCAGAAATTCTTGACCTAGAAAATAAGACAAAAAACTTGGGACGGGAAACAGTAAAGCGGGTAAGGGAATTTGCCTTGCACGTTGCCAACCCAGATCAATCCCTGGCATCCTATATGATCCCCGAGTACCATCAACAGGAATTCCCAACTGCAGAGCCAAAAGTAAACCATGAGCATCTCCAGATATGGTACACAAGCCAAACCAAAAAAATAATGAAGGGGCTGGAGGAAAAGCAGAGCCGGCACAGCATTTACTTTGCATGTGGCTGACCCAGATTTAATTCCCAGCATCCCATCTGCTCCCCTGAGCATCGCCAGGAGTAATTCCTGAGTGCAGAGACAGAAGTAACCCCTGTACATCGCTGAGTGTGATCCAAAACGAAAAAAAAATAAATAAATAAAGTGGGCTGGAGCGATAGCACAGCGGTTGGGCATTTGCCTTGCATGCAGCCAACATGGTGAACCCGAGTTCTATTCCTCTGCCCCTCTTGGAGAGCTGGCAAGCTACCGAGAGTATCTCGCCTGCACGGTAGAGCCTAGCAAGTTACATGTTATGTATTCGATATGCCAAACACAGTAACAACAAAGTCTCCAATGGAGACGTTACTGGTCCCGCTCGAGCAAATCAATGAAAAACGGGAGAACAGCAAAGAAAGAAAGAAAGAAAGAAAGAAAGAAAGAAAGAGAAAAGAAAAGAAAAGAAAAAGTTTCACCTTCCAAAACCTCACCCATTCACAGGGAATGAGCCACTAGGTGGCCGTTTCACACCACAACAGCCAATCAAAGCACAGAGGAGAAATGGGTTTCCTGCTGCAAAGGGGGGGGAATAGGGGCCTGCCCTTTGAAGTGAATCTGAAATGAAGCCAGGGCAAAAGTCTCTGGAAAGAGGCAAGCTCATCCCAGTGCTGGCAGGTTTGAGAGGGCTAAGACCCGCCCTGTGCAGGTCCCTCAGCCCAGCACCCACCCACCTCTGAGCCCTTCCAGAGCGGGAGGTGATCTTGGCTAAGGGGATCCTCCAACGATCATTTGCTTACACGTGCGAACCCTGCACCACGGAACAGCCCCCACTCCACTGCCCAAAGCCTCTGGTCCCCCTAAAGCCTTTGACATACCTCAGGAACTGCCTGAATGTCAGGAACGAGTGAAAAACAAGGGAGAAAGCGCCCCCAAGCTGGCCCAGCTCTGCCACTCACAGTGCAGGTGACTGGGAGGCCGCTAGTATCCTGCCACAAAATCGGCCTCCACAGTCCCCATCAAAGGAGCCGCCAATTCCTCCTCTAACCACGAGACCAATGGCAGCCTGAGCCAGGCAACCACAATTAGAAAAGAAAGGATGCTGAAACTACCAGTTCTGTGATGTCACTTCCGCACCTGCCAGGATCCTTAAAGGGCCATTGTCTAGATGCAGAGACCCTCTGTCCCCATCCAGGTAAATTGGTGCTTTAAGGGGGCTGGACTGGATATAGTAGTGGAGAGGCACCTGCTGGAGTGGTGGGTCACACAGTGGGGCGCTGGGGTAAGGACAAGAGCCCTGATCCTGTACCAGTTAGTCAAACATTGAAACAATGCTCTCACAAACAGTCCATCAGGAAAAAAAATATGTGGGTTGATTCAAGGTCAAACAGGCAGGTTGGTACAAGGCACCTGACACTGAGTTTAGTGAGAAAGTAATCATGATGGGGTGAAAGCAGTGACTCTGAAGCCAACCCTGGAGATGCAGAGAAGAACTGGCCTAGCACTAGCCCAGACAACTGGACAGACCCTGGAAAGTGGCTAAACCTATTAAGACCATAAGAGAGCACTGTCCAGCCAACATGCTACCTCTTGAAAACGCCTGACCAGTGGAATCTTGCCTACAAGAAAAAACACAGGAGGCAGTTTCAGAAACACACCTTCAAATCCAGAGTATGAAAAAGAGAGGTAGTACAGTGGGGTGGGTGCTTGCCTTGTATGTGGTCAATCTGGGTACAATTTCTCATAATTCCAAATGGTCCCCTGAGCACTGTCAAAGTGAAAATCAAGGACTAAGCTCTGCGCACTGCCAGGTGTGTACCACCAACAAACATAGTGATAGCACAGTGGGTAGAGCATTTCCCTTGCAAACGGCCAACATAGCGTACCCGAGTTCGATTTCTCCGCCCCTCTCGTAGAGCCAGGCAAGCTACTGAGAGTATCTCGCCTGAACAGCAAAGCCTAACAAGCTACCTGTGGAGTATTCGATATGCCAAACACAGTAACAAGAAGTCTGAAAATGTGACTTTACTGGGCCTGCTAGAGCAAAATACATGAAAAACAGGAGGACAGATTGGTTTTTTACATATATATATTATGGAGTATTCGTATAATACATAATGAATATCATAGAAATTACATATATATCAAATTTATATCTATGTACATGTATGTACACATAAAAACCTAGAGTATATTCTGAACCTAAGAATGGAGGATAATAGGCAGCAAACCATTTCGGTCACTTTGGAGCCTTTTATGGCCTTTAAACAGATCTGAATCCTTTTTATTATTGGGGTGACTGTGAGATTGATGGAACTTTCCTAATTCCAAATAGAATGCTTATTTTATTTCTCTGATATTATTGAGGGCTGGAGCGATAGCACAGCGGGTAGGGCGTTTGCCTTACAAGCGGCCAACATGGCCGACCCGAGTTCGATTCCTCCGCCCCTCTTGGAGAGCCCGGCAAGCTACCGAGAGTATTCGATATGCCAGACACAGTAACAACAAAGTCTCCAATGGAGACGTTACTGGGCCCGCTCGAGCAAATCGACGATATTATTGAACTGACGGGTGGGATCCAGGAACCTGACCAACCTTGTGAGTAATCACAGGAAAATGGAAGGGCCTGCTGGGATGTGGGAAGCCTGGGGAGTGTTGGGATGTGGGGAACTGACCCATATTCCCAACATTTGTCAGATATTTGAATCAGGGGGCCCCTTCCAACCTTTCAAACGTCTTTCTACACACAGTAAAGTTCATTTAAACTGTTTCGAGTAGGGGCCAAAGAGACAGGACAGCAGGGACAAAGTTTCTCTTGAATTACCTTTAAGAGGGTCTCAGAGCACCACCAGGAGTAATCCATGAGTATTTCTAGGTGTGACTCAAAAAGACGGCACATGCCCAGAACTGCAAACAGAGAAGCGAGTGAATGCGGGACTGTGTGACCGAGCAGGCAAGGCTCTCCAGAGCAGAAAGGACAAAATAGGGGAAACACATGTCCTGGGATCTGAGCCACCATAGCTACTAGGGTGAAAACAGGGCCAGCATAACCTAGGGGACCCATGATGTGCCTGAGGTGGGAATATAGAGCACAGAGCCAAGAAGGCCTGGGCACCTCCACTGTGCAACAAAAATAAACAGGAAAGAAAATAAAGCAGCAGGATGGAGTAACAGAACAGAGGGTCGGAAGATTGTGAACCCAATCTTCCCATATGGTCCCCCAAGCACTGCCAGGTGCAACGCCAGAGTGCAGGGCCTAGAATAATCCCCAGAATCATTGGGTGTACCACTCTAAACAAAACAAAATACCCAGAAGCAAGCGTTCGACCCCCAGCACCCCATATGGTTCCTGAGACATGTCAGGAGTCATCCTTGAGCACTAAGGTATGAGTACTCTTTACCTGGGTGTGGTTGAAAAGCCAAATACAACAGAACTGAAATAAACATAGCCTAATAAAGAAAGTATTGGGCCCTCCAAAAAGGAGGCACAATACAGGATCCTTCCTGAAACAACTCAGAGACATTTGGCCCAAGAAGACTGAGTGCTCCTCTCACTGCATCATCTTATCTTGTCACTCTCTTCCTACCTAGGGATGGGATGTCCGATGGCATATCACCATCTTCTCCTGCATCTGATTTTCCCAAGTATCAGAGACCTGAAGGAGGAGTCACAGCAGTGAGCACTGGAGAGGAGCACAACCCCCATCCCCGACCAGTCACACCCTCGGGCACTGGCTCACAGACTCTCCTGGGGGGCACTGCCTAATGCTACTGTCACCCCAGGAGAATCAAAATCAGTTGGCATCTGTTTTGCCTTTCACGACACAAGCTCTGGGCTTGGTTACAAAGGAGAAAACTCAGCCATGCCTTGGCCTGAGGACTCCTCCCTGGGTCCCAAAGAAGGCTCTCACAGGCACAGCAGAGGCTGACTCAGAGGCCAGATCACATGCATCAGCGCTCCTTGCAGGCTAGCAGCAGGGCTACCTCCCACAACCATAGCTCAGAATGTGGCTCGATCATGGGGACAGCCCTTCTCCTCTTAAAATAACTTAATTTCTACACACACACATACACACTCACACACACCCTTTACCCCCAGTACTCACCTAGATAAACAGGGGTCTAGACAGGGCTTTGCAACTTGATGTGAAGAAGCAGAAATTCCTGTTCTGGTAGACAGTAAAACTAGCAAGATGCTTGCCTTGTTGACACCACTCAATCCTCTGCATCCCTAAGCATCCCTATGGCCCCCAGAGCACTCCAGAATGAATACTTCAGCCAGCAGCCAGAGGAAGCCCTCAGGGTATCGTCGGGCAAGCAGAGCCCTCCATTCCCCACACCAAAAATAGACTCAAAAGGAAACTAAAACCCCTGTAACCTGCGGATACACTGCTCCGAATGGCCCCATCATACCAGGGAAGCCATTGAAAAAGTCAGACGATAACAGGGTCTCTTGGCATTGCAGGAGCTGCCACTCTGCCAAAAGTGAATCTGGAGATTTTACAGCAGCGAGTCTGGGGCCTAGGTCCCAACGTAGGCCAACAGGAGGTCAGAACGGTCAAGCCCCTGCCCTCGCCAGGTCCTTCACCCCAAGGCCCACAGCCCCCTTGCTCAGCCCTGTAGCCAACCGCCGCTGCTCAATCGCATAGCTGGAGGCGATTGTGGCCGCAGCAGCCCCCCAGGATCACTCACTCACATCCTCCTCCCTTGACCCCGTCAAACATCCACCGCACCTCAGGAACCACCTGGTATCAGGGAAAAAGTGAAAAACAAGTGCAAAAGTGTCCCCAAGCTGGCGAGGACCCGCAGCTCAGTGTGGACATGGGGAACTGTCAGGCACTCACAGGAAATTGTCCCCATTCTGCCACAAAGTTGGCCCTTCAGAGTCCCACTTTCTCCCAGGGGCCCTACTCTGTCCTGTACCCATGTTAACAATGACACTGACCCAGTTTCCAGGAATAGAATCACCAGGAAGGGCCTCCTGTGATGTCACTTCTGCTTCCACAAGCAGTCTTAAAGAGCCAGACTCCAGATGTGGAGAGACCATTATGCCCACCCAGGTGGATCTGTGGCGCAAGGGGGATGGGCTCACATAAAGGGATGGAGGCAGCTGCTCTACTGGACGGTCACACAGTGGAGGGCTAGGGACAGGTAAGAAGTCCTATTGGGCAAATATGAGCCAATGCTCTCACACACAGTCCATAAGGAAAAAAGCGAAGAGGGTTCATTCAAAACAAAAGAGTCAGATGGGGGGAGGTGGTCAAGGAACAATGGGCTTCTCCAGGAAATCAACCATCAAGGTAGGGTGAAATCAGTCACTCGAAGCCAGTACAAGAGCAGAGAGAAACTGGCCTAGTAGCAGCCCAGAGAGCTGGAGAGACGCTGGAACAGGAGCAAAGGCTCGTAAGAACATCAGAGAACACTGTCCACTCAATGGTCTACGATTGCCAACACGCGAGCAGTGAACACTCCTCTACAAGGAAAACCCAGGAGGCAGTTTCCGAACCCTGAGTGGGGCTGGAGAGATAACACAGCAGATAGGGCGTTTGCCTTGCATGCGGCCTGCCTAGGTTTGATTCCCAGCAACCCATAGGGTCCTGTGAGCACTGCCAGGAGGAACTCCTGACTGCAGAGACAGAAGTAATCTCTTTTCATTGCCAGGTATGACCGAAAAAGCAAAAAAAAAGTAGACCCTGAACAACTGTGAATGTGGTACACAAGCCAAATCAAAACAATTATACTGAAAAAGTGTCATTTGCAAAACCCAGCCTCTGGCAGGAATCAAGCCATCATGTGGTCTTGCCATTTCACAACAGTCAAAGGACAGACAACAACAGGGGGGCTGGAATCCTGCCCTTTGAAGTGAATCTGAAGGTTCTACACGAGTGAGTGATGCCAGGGCCAAGTGCTCTGAAACAGTCCAGAGCAAAGTCCCATCCTGGGAGGGTCAGGACATCCAAGCCCTGCCCTCTGCAGGTCCCGCAGGCCCCGAGCTCAGCCCCTGCGCTTAGCCCCACGCCCACCTGCTGCTGACCATTCATGGAGCTGGAGGTGATGGTGGCCAAAAGGGACTCCCATGATCACCCACAGACACCGCAACCCCTGAACCCCCTAAAACCTCTGGATTCCCCTAAAGCATCACTCATGCCTCAGGAAATGGCTGATATCAAATATGAGGGAAAAACAAGCACAAAAGGGCCCCACCAAGCTGGAGTGGTCCTGGCACTCACAGTGCGAAGAACAGGAGGCACTGGGCGCTCACGGACCGCCACACATGTCTTTACAAAAAATAGGTCTTCACAGTCCCCCTTCCACAAAGGACCACCATTTCCTCCTCTACCACCAGACCAATGGTTGCCTGATTAGGCAAACACAATGGGAAGAGAAAAAATATCTGAAGGTTCCTGACCTGGGACGCCACTTCCACTGCTGCCAGAACCTGAGCCTTAAAGGGCCCTGTTCCAGATGCACAGACCCTTTTGCCCTCCCAGATGAATCTGTGATCTAGGGGGATGGACTGGATAAAGGTGTGCAGAGGTGGCTGTGCAGAGTTGTGGGTCACACAGTGGGAGGGTGGGGATAAGAAGACCCCAGATTCTGTACTCCTCAGTCAAACAATGACTCAATGCTCTCATACACAGTCCATCAGGAAAAAAGCAGCTGAGATGATTCAAGGTAAAACAGGAAGGTTGCTGAGTTTCTTGGGGAAGTAATTAAGATGGGGTGGAAGCAGTTACTGCAAAGCCAGCCCTGGAGATGCAGAGAGGAACTGGCCTAGAAACAGCCCAGAGAGCTGGACAGACACTGGAAAAGGTCCTTGGTAAGAACATCAGAGTGCACTGTGTGGTCAACACACTACCCCTTGAAAACACCAAACCAGTGGACTCTTGCCTACAAGAAAAACCGTTTCAGAAGCACAATTTTAAATCTAGACTATGGGGCAAGAGGTTAGTACAGTGGCTTGGGCGCTTGCCTTGCATGTGGTCAATTTGGGTTCAACCCTCATAATTCCAAATGGTCCCCTGAGCACCATTGAATTGCAAAGACAGGAGTAGGCCCTGAGCACTGCCAGGCTGCACCAACATCATCATATATTCCGACCCTAAAAATGGAGGCTAATGGGCAGCAAGCCATTTTGGGCACCTTAAAGCCTTTTTTGTCCTTTAAGCAGATCTGTATCCTTTTTATCATTCTGGTATCTACTACACTGAGGGTCTTTGCTAATTCTAAATACAACACTTAAATTTTTTCTTTAATATTATTAAACTTGGTGGGGGGATCCAGGAATGTGACCAACCTTGTGAGTAATCATAGATAAATGGAACGGCCTGCTGGGATGTAGGGAGCTGACCCATATTCCCGGCATTTGTCAGACATTTGATGCAAGGGGCCTCTTTCATCCTTTCATATGTCTTTCTAAAAACAGTAATCTCTGAGTATTTCAAGATATGACCCAAAAAAGACGGGAATAAAGTTCAACATTTAAAAACAAACTGTTTTCACGGCACTTCATTAAAGAACCTTGCCAGGGCCATTTAACTAAGATAACATTTTCTGAAACATTTATTCTTTATACTTACACAATGATAGCCAGTATCTGAACATATGGGAGGCAGAGATGGCATGGGGGAAGGAGCTGGTCACACACAGCCCACCTGGATTCCAACCACAGTGACCCATAATGATCCTGAGTCCCCCAGGTAGGGATGACTGAGCTGAGAGCGAGGAGTAGGACTCAGCTGGGTGTGGCTCCAAAGAACATGAATCAGGAGGCCCTGAAGAATGAAGATGTGGCTGTTTTTCTGCTATAATCCCCAAAACCAAGGGTCTCAAAGCCAAGTCACAGGGGCTGGAGCGATAGTCCAGGGGGAGGGCTGTTTCCTTGCGTGGGGCCAGCCCAGTTTCAATCCCTGCCATCCCATATGGTACCGAGAAACCACGAGGAGTAATTACCGATTGTAGAGGCAGGAGTGATCCCTGAGCATCGCTGGGTTTAACCCAAAAAGCAAAAAGAAAGTCAAGCCAGAGTCACTATAAAGAATGAGATAGTGGTGAGTCTCGACAGACCTGAGCACAGGGGATTTTTTGCCTTTTAATTCACATTCCTCCTGGCTTTCACCAGAAAATCCAAAAAGTACATGTTAACATACACATCAAGTTTAAATGCCAGAACCTTTGCATAGACTTTCCCTTATAAAGTGACATCACAAAATGTTTGGTACACACTAAAGGATTATTTCTTTCCTAGCTGCACTTTTGTAGCACAGCATCCCATGGTATAAAGAAAACAGACTTTACCAAAAGGGGGCTGTTTTGACATTAAAAATTGTTATTAGGACATTGACTTACGTAATATGAATTTTCTGATGTTTCCTAAGACCAGAAATAAACAGAAAGGCCTTCCCACATTCTTGATAAATATAAGATTTCACACCAGTGTGAACTGCCCTATGTACATTTAGGCCAGAGGCCTGATGGAAGGCCTTTCCACATTCCTTACAAACAAAAGGTTTCTCTCCAGTGTGAATTCTCACATGACCAGTAAGGGTTGAGGAAGAAACAAAGGCCTTCCCACACTCCTTACAAACATAAGGTCTCTCTCCAGTGTGATTTTTCATATGCCGAGTAAGACTTGAGGATTCAACAAAGGCCTTCCCACATACCTTACATCCATAAGGCTTCTCTGCAGTGTGAATTTCCATATGATGAGTAAGGCTTGAGAAATAAAGAAAGGCCTTCCCACATTGCTTACAAACCTAAGGTCTCTCTCCATTGTGACTTCTCATATGCCTAGTAAGGCTTGTGGATGCAACAAAGGCCTTTATACATACCTTACAGTCATAAGGCTTCTCTCCAGTGTGTTTTCTTATATGACAAGTAAGTTGTGAGGGATACCAAAAGGCTTTCCCACATACCTTACATCCATAAGGCTTTTCTCCTTTGTGAATTTTTATATGGCGTGTAAGGTTTGAGGAATAAGTAAAGGCCTTCACACATTCCTTACATATATAAGGCCTCTCTTCAGTATGAGTAAGCATTGAGGACTGAGTGAAGGTCTTTCCATGTGCCTTATATTTATGGCATTTCTCTCCATTATGAATTTTCTTGTGTCTGGAAAGTGTGAAGAGTAAGAAAAGAGCTTCCCACATTGCTCACACAGATATGCTTTCTCTCCAGTATGAATTCCACAATGTTTTAAGAGGTATGAGGGTCTATTGGAGGCCTTCGCACAGTCCTTACGTGTATGTGGTTTCCCTCCTGTGTGGATGTTCATGTCATCACAAAGGGGTGACGCTGGATTCAAACCATGCCCTTGCCGTCGACACTCCTGGGGATTCTGTCCACTGTGGGTTTCAAAGGGAACATCGTGGTCCTGGGAACACGGGGAAGCTCCCCCACATTCCTTACTCTTGGACAGCATTAATCCATGGTGACTTTGCTTGTGGGCCTTTCGGTGTGGAGGACTCACTATAAACAGTGCTCCTCTCCCACATTCTAGGGACTGCCCCAATGTTGAGGTTTCTGTCTGTGGACCGAGAACAACAGACTGTGTGAACCTTTTCCCCGGGGAGGGATTCTACAGAGTGAGGTTGCTCTCTCCATTCTCAACATCCTCAGAGGCTATCTTGCCTGCCTTAGCATTCCCATGTGGCTGAGGGCACAAATGCACACTCGAGACTTTTTCAGTGTGAAGGGTCAGAGAAATTCCAGTTGGGCTGGCTGCTTCACTATAGAACAGCAGAGGATTCCAATTATTGTATTATGCCTTAAGAGTCTCCATGTTAAATGAAATTGATACCTGCAGATTGGTTTCTAACATTTGCACCACACCAATGCAATTCCCGTAAGGTGGATGGCATTACCATGGACTAACCTAATGTTTCTGTAAGACAAACATAGAAAATTGATGAATCAGAGGCCATTAATTTGTTAAATATTTTTTCAACTCAATAAACAGGCAGGAATAACTCCCTCCACAGAAAACTGATGCACGGGATTCAAAAGAAAAATAAAACACACTAAACTCTGGGTTCAGTTCTATCTCACTGTGGAGCAGAGCCCGGAAAGCATTTGTGAAGAAATGCTGCATCCCACACTGCTGAGACTGACCACAGGGGACATTGAAAACATCTCACCACAGGCAGATTCTTTTCAGGATCAATGACTTTTTCTGTTCTGTAGTTTGTTTTCATTTGGGTGAGGGGGTGCACCATGCAGTGTCAGGGATTATTCCTGGTAGGTCTCTGTAAAACACATGGAGAAATGTGGATGGACCAGTTTAAAAGACCAACTCCTTTCACGATTACCATTTGTAGATACTTTCAATCAAATGAAAAAGCACGGCATTTACATGAAACATATTACAATTTTCCTTGGGTTTTGAGCAGAGATGTCATCACCCAGTGAAGATAAGGGTCCTCGAATTCAAGCATCATACCCTGAATTTCCTTCTGGCCATTCCCGAACTGCACTTTAAAAATAACATGCTGGTCCACTGACATTTTCCATTAGTACTATAATATTGATTACAAACTTGCAAATCTTACCGGCTCACTCATACTCACTGACTGAGTTCCCAAATCCTGAAGCCATGCTTTGAGTTCTGAAACGAAACACAATATACAATGTAAGAATTATTGAATGAAACATGCTTAACCAGGCAGTACAGCTTGAGGACATCTCTATGGTCCTCACAGTGCAAAAGATCCCACAGAATAGGTAAGGTCCCTGGGGAGGATTGCTGTGAAAAGCTTGGCAATCCTACAAGACATTTTTTTCTTGTTTGTTGGAGTGAGGCCCTAAGAAATAAATGAACTGTGCTGGGTGCGATATTTCAGCAGGCAGGACACAGACACTGCACACACGTACAGTATTGGTCCCCAGCAGCACACAATGCCCGGACCACAATCAGGATGAATAACTGAATATTCAGCCAGAAATAATCCCTAAGTGTTTTTAAGTATAACCCCAAACCAAAGCAAAACAAAATTAAAGGGAATGCCTTGCCATAGTGGCAGGGTGGACTGGGGGATGGGCGTGGAAGGGATTCTGGGATTAGTGGTGGTGGAGAATGGGCACTGGTGAAGGGATGTGTAATTGATCACTGTATTACTGAAACCCAAGCACAAAAATTTGTAAGTATACAAAAGTACCTCATGGTGTTTCACTAATAAAAATGAAAAAAAAAAACTAAACTAAACCAAAATAAACAAAAATAAATTAACTGAAGTTGTGGGGCAGGTGCAATAGTACCAGGATTAAGACAGCAACCTTTGTGGCTGACAAGCATGTTCAATCCTCAGCACCCCATGGCCCCTGAGCACCCCCAGGAGTGATCCCTCAGCACAGAGACAAGAATATTCAAGTTGTGCCCCAAATAAAAGCAAAACCAAAATACATAGAAATTATGTGTAGTACAAGAAATAATCAGAGAACTCAGCATTGGCAGGAACCAGGAACATTTTAGAGAGACCTGAGCAATGGTACAACATGTGGGGAGCTTGCTATCCACGGGGCTAACCTGGGTCGATCCCCAACACTCCAGATTCATTAAAACCCACAAAGAGTGATTCCTATGGACAGAGCTTAGAGTAAGCCCCGAGCATCGCCAGGTGAGCACCAACAACAACAAAAAAAAAACAGGGAAGGAACTAGAGGAACAGCTACTGCATGGCTGTCCTCAGCAGGACATTCACAGCTACTGTTGGACACACAGTCACGGCCCAGCACAGGGAGCCCACACCGGTCTGTCCAGACAAGGTCGGCCCCGCACTGCTCTCACCAATGGTCGACAGGTGCTCGTAGGTCTCCAGCATCACGTCCCTGTAGAGCTTTCTCTGAGAGGTATACAGGCATGTCCACTCCTCTGGGGTGAAGCTCACAGCCAAGTCGGAGAAGGTCACCGTGTCCTGAGTCGACATACAAAGAGGGGCAGGAGTCAGGGTCTGTCCCCACCATGTCCCCTGGGCTGTGAAGCCAGGACCCCCAGGCCCTAGAGGGGCTCATGGTCTGTCCCCTCGGGAAGAACCAGTCTCCACCTGAACTCCTGGCAGATGGGTCCAAACTTCTCTCTAAGACAGCTGCGTCTATAAAAAGTGAGGATGTTCTACTAGAAGATTCCTGAAGGTGGTGGTCTAGCTTCTCACCCCAGGGAATTCCACCACTGCTACTATGAGCACTGCAGAGAGTGCAGTGCTGAGCACACAATCAGTGGGACACAAATGAGTGACCCTGCTTTCAGCTCAAAACACTAAACATACACTCCCTGCATCCCACAGCCCATGTTCTAGGGAGAAGGGGACACTAAATGTCCAGCCACCGACTGAAAGCTGTGCATGTACATATGTGCCTGTTGAACTCTGATCATGGTTCAGGGCCACTCCAAATGCCTCTCAAAGTGTCTTAAGCCCAACAGCTCTGATGGCCCCAGTGATCTTTTGCTCTGTCTCCCTAGGACCAGCACATGCCCAGAACCGCAAACCGAGGAGCCAATGAATGCTGAACTGTGTGATAGAGCAGGAGAAGCTCTCCAGAGCTAGAAGGACAAAATAGTGGAAACACATATCCCGGGGCCCGAGTTACTGTAGCTGCCAGGGCACAAACAAGTCCAGCGCACCCGGGGACCCATGATGCACATCAGGCACAGAGCCAAGAGGAAGCCCTGAGCATCTCCCCTGTGGCGCAAATATAAATATGAAAAGAAACAAAGCAGCATGACTGTGTAACAGGACAGTGGGATGGGGATAGTGGGTAGTGCTGGTGATCCCCACCATTCCATAGGGTCCCCTAAGCAGTGCCAGGTACAATGCCAGAGTGCAGAGCCAAGAGTATAATCCCCAGAATAACTGCGTGTGGCTCTGAAAACAAAACAAAATACCCAGACACCAGCCTTTGATGCCCAGCACCCCATATGGTCCCTGAGACATGTCAGGAGTCATCCCTGAGCACCAGTAATCCTTGAGCTCTTGTGATCCAAAAGGCAAATACAATGAAACTAACACACGTGGCCTCAGACAGAAGAGAGCTGGGCGCTCCAACAAGGCGGCAGGATCTTTCCTGAAGCAAGTTAGAGACAGACAGCCCTGGAAGCCTGACGCTCCTGTCACAGAATCACCTCATTTTGTCACTCCTACCTGGCGTCGGTGTGTCCGATGGCACCTCACCATCTTCTCCTGCCTCTGTTTTTTCTGAGGATCAGAGACCTGGAGGAGAAGTCAGAATTGTGACCACTGGACAGGAGCAAAGTTACCAAGTTCTGACCAGCCACACCCTCAGGCACTGATTCACAGACCCGCTTGGCGGACACTGCCTAATGCTTCTGTCTCCCCAGGAGAAGCATAATGCATTGGCATCTGTGCTGCCTTTTGCAACACAAGTTCTGGGCTTGGCTACAAGTGAGAAAAGTCGGCCCTGCCTTGGTCTGGGGACTCCTCCCGGATCCCACAGAAGGTTCTCCCAGGCCCAGCCAGGAAGGACTCTGAGGCCAGGAAATCCCATGCATCAGCGTCCCCTTCTGGCCCCGTGAGAGAGCCACCATTTGGGCTATGATTGTATGGGGGAGCCCCTGTCTTCTTTAAAAAAAAAGAAAAAACAGGAGCTGGAGTGGTCGAAAAGTGGGTAGGGCAGTTTGCTTTGCAAGTGACCGACCTGGGTTCGATTCCCAGCATCTCATAGCTTGCCCTGAGCACCACAGGAGCAATTCTTGAGACAGAACCAGGAGTAACCCCTTGCATCACCGGGTGTGAACCAAAAAAGCAAATAAAAATTTTTAAAAACTTTCTACTGGGGCTGTAGCAATAGCACAGTGGGTAGGGTGTTTGCCTTGCAAGCGGCCAATCCGGATTCAATTCCCAGCATCCCACACGGTCCCCCAAGCTTTGCCAGGAGGGATTCCTGTGTATAGAGCCAGTAGTAACCCCTGAGCATCGGCTGGGTGAGACCCAAAAAGCAAAATAAATAAATAAATAAATAAATAAACAAACTTTCTACAGACATACACTTTTACCAGTAGTACATGAACACACACAAGGGCATGCACAAACACACACCCTTTATCCTCTGTACTCACCTCGATAACCAGCGATCTGGGTAGGACTTTGCAACGTGATGTCAGGAGGCAGATATTCCTATTCCAACATACAGTAAACCTGTTAGGATGCTTGTGTTGCTGACACTAATCAATCCTCTGCATCCCCAAGGCCCCCAGAGCACTGCCAGGAATAATATCTGAGGCCAGAGCCAGAGTAAGCCCTCAGGGTATCTCCGGGAATGCAGAGCCCCCTATTCCACACACCGAAAATAGCCCCAAAAGGAAAATATCATTGGCAAACCCAGACACCTGCAGATCCACCGTCCGGGCCTGACCTACGAGGGCAGCCGATGAAAAAGCTGGACGGCAACAGGGTCTCTTGCCTTTAGGGGGACTGCGGCTCAGCGCCTCAAAGTGAATCTGGAGATTCCACAGCAGCGAAACTGGGGCAAGGACCCAACATGGGTCAGCTGGAAGGTTCGGGAAGGCTAAGGCCCCGCCCTCGGCAGCTCCTGCACCCCAAGTCCCGCAGCCCCCACGCTCAGCCCCGCGCCCACCCGCGGCTGCCCCAAAGCAGAGCTGAAGGCGACCATGGCCACAGTAGCCCCTCAGGATCACGAACTCACACCCGGCGACCCCCGCATCTCACTACAGCCCCCTATGAACCTCCCAAAGCTCCGCGCCCCGCAGGACTCCATCATACCTCAGGAACCGCCTGGATATCGGGGAACACAAGAAAAACAAGCGCCAGAGGCCCCTTGAGCTGGCGTGGTCCCGCGGCTCACAGCGCGGAGACAAGGAGGCTCAGAGTGCTCACAGGAGGCCACCCCCGACCTGCAGCAAGACAAAATCGGCCTTCAGAGTCCCCTTTCTCACTGGGGCCTAGTTGGCCCTTCACCCATGTGAACAAGGACTCTATGACCCGTTTCCAGGAAGAGAAGCACCAGGAAGGCCCCACTGTGATGTCACTTCCGGTGCTGCAAGCAGCCTTAAAGGGCCAGACACCAGATGTGTAGAGAAGTATTAACCCCACCCAGGTGAATCAGTGGCGGGAGGGGGATGGATTTGAATAAGGGAGCGGAGAGGCAGCTGCTAGAGTAGTTGGTCAGTGTGGGAGCTCGGATTAGAAGTCCCCTGATGCTTTACTGGCCAGTCAAATGTGGTCAATGCTCTCACACACAAGGCCATCAGGAAAACTGCAGCAGGGTTGATCCTGGTAAAACAAGCAGTTAGGGAGTGGGTGGGGCACAGGAAAGTGAGTTTCTTAGGATTGTTAAATTTTTATGGGGGTTTGATGTGGGCCCACGAGGTTCTGGAGAACATTAGAAATGCCTAGAATTGAAGCTCATTTGCCACAATGAAGGCAAGTTTCCATTGTTTAAAAAAATTAAATAAAGGGCTGGAGAGATAGCACAGCAGGCAGGGCGTTTGCCTTGCACGCGCCCGACCGGCATTCAATTCCCAGCATCCTATATGGTTCCCTGAGCACCGTAAGGAGTACTCCTGAGTACAGAGCCAGGAGTAACCCCTGTGCATCACCGTGTGTGACCCAAAAAGGAAAGAAAATTTTAAATAAAAATATTATGTTCTCTCTCTGAGCAAGTCAAGTTCTAACCCCCCTCTGTTTATTCTCTGGCTGAACTACTTCATAAAAGTTTCCTGTTATTGTGTACCCCACAACCTGACACCCTAAATTTTTGACGGTGTTCTCCTCCCATTCTGTGAGAATGAGGAATGTGGAAGCAAGATTCATCTCGGTACCCCACTAAGGTTCCATCTGAAGGAATCTGCCAACATCAGATTGAGGATGCTCTGATTTCTTTCCTTTTTAATGTTTTGGGAGTCACAGCTGATGTTGCTCAGGGGTGACAACTGGCTCTGTACTCAGGAATGACTCTTGGTATGTGGGATACCGGCAAAGGTACCCAAGTCTGCAGAACACAAGACAAGTGCCCTAAGGGCTCTGCTACTGCTGCATGCCCCAGGCTGCATGCTTAATCCTTAATTACACCACACCTAACATGGAAGTTAACCCTAGGGTGAAAATTTTTACGCTGTGGAACCGCCCCACAGCGACATCTAGTGGCGGTTAAGCGGAACTCCCATTGCCCGAGTTCCCCACCCTTAAGATTTCCAGCCATCAGATTTGCTTCAATGCTGGGGCTCATTAAGAATCAAACACGCAGCCTGGGACCATAGTGGGATAACAGTGGGTAAGGCCTTGCATCGGTTTGGAGTTCTTGCACCCCATATAGACCCATGCACGCCAACAGAAATATCTAACAATTGGCGGGACCAACCCCTGAGCATTACTGTGTGCCCCTCCCCCCGAAACAGATGCTTGCTGCCCTCCAGAGCCCCACCCGCACACTCTCTGACCCCACAAGAGTCTCTGGTTTCTTAATTAGGTGTCCAGAATTTGCTATTCCTAGTGGGGTTTGAAGCCACATAAGAAAACATGATCTTCGTTCCCTCCCCACCCACCATACTGACTATCTGGGCAAGTGACACTGGGTTCTTTATTGGGGAGAGGGGTCGGTGGCCACAACAGACCTACTGCGGGCACTCGAGAACCCTACACAATGCTGGGAATTGACCTGTGTTGAGCACAAAGCATTGCCTCCCCCCCCCCCCCCGTCTTCTATCTCGAAGAACCCCATCTGAAAGATTTCCTCTCTTGGTCACCCCCATACCTCATCACCCTACATTTCGATAAAAGTCATTTCTCTGTTCTGTGTGTAGCTGGTGAGGTCGAAGCAAGATTCAGCTCGTTGTAACTCCAGGCTTGAGGTGAAGGAATCCGCTGACAAAGAAACTGAGGTTATAGTTTTCGTTTGATAGATTATGGTTGGGGGCCACACCCGGCAATGTTCTGGGGTAACTCCTGGATATTCTTTCCTTAATTACCCCTGTAGGTGTTCACGGAACTATAAGGGGGTGCCTGGATTTGGACCCAGTTTAACTGCTGCAAGGGGAGCACTTTTCTACCCACTTTCCACCTGCTCTATTGCATGAGGCTTGATCGTTAATCATTGAAGCAAAATCCAGCTCTGGAAATCTTCCCTGTAAACCCGGGAGGCACCTCATCCCCTCCGTCACCACAAGACGGCGCTATTTAATATATTCGTCCCTGCCCAGGGTCCTTTCTCTCAGGAATGTCCATCCCTGACCCTCTCCCCCTTCCAGAACCTACTGAAGCTCCCCAGGACTCTCCAAGCTCTCTGCAGAGAGACCCCTGATCCTTGCCCAACTCTGCAGCCCCCAACACATACCAGTGTCCTGACTTTATTTGGGAGTGGCCACAGCACAACTAAAGCTGTGGGGAGGGCAAGGCTTTCTATGGTGTGGGGGATGGAACCCAGGTTGGCCAGGGGAAGCCAAGAGATTTCTCAGAGTTCTGTCTCCTTTATCTGACCCTTTTTCCCATCATGGTCATCCTCACACATCTTTCCCCTCTATACAGTTTTTTGCTTTTTGTCATCACACGGGATGTTGCACAGGGGTTACCGCTGGCTTGATACTCAGGGATTACTTGTGGCAGTGCTCAGGTGACCATGGGGGATGCTGGGTATCAAACCCGTGTCGACCACATGCAAGGCAAACACCCAACCTGTTGCACATTTGGAAGGACCCCAAGCATTCTCTTACTCCCTGCCAGAGTTTTTGGGATTCCATAGATTTGAGATGTTCAAAACATTGTGCTTGTGGCACTTTTGTGGCAGCCACGAAGTACACTTTCTGCACTCCCCACTCGCTTGGCCAAACAAGAGGTTCTACTGAGAGGTCCTGATCTGACACTGTAAATGTATATTAGTCATTCAATATGAATTTGACCATGTTTCCAAAGATCAGAGGGAAACAAGAAGGTCTTCCCACATTCTTTACATACATAAAGTTTTGTTGTGTAAGCCTTTTGTTACGAGCAGTGTCTGAGGATGTAGTAAGTGGGTGGAGATGTAAACAAAGGTCTCCCCGCATTCTGCACATGTATATAGTTTCTCCTCAGTGTGAATTCTCCTATGTACTCTAAGCTTTGCGGATCAAGTAAAGGCCTTCACACACCCCCGACATATATAAGGCTTCTCTCCAGAATGATTTTTCACATGCAGAGTCAGGGCTGAGGATTGAGTGAAGGCGTTACCAAACACCAACATTTATGAGGTTTCTTTCACTCTTAATTTCCCTATGTGTAATGAGGAGTGACGGGTACCGAAGAGGTTTCCCACAAACCTCACATATAACAAGCTTTTCTCCAGTATGTATTTTCTTGTGCTTAAAAAAGGCTTGAGGGGCTGGAGAGATAGCACAGCGGGTAGGGCATTTGCCTTGCTTGAGTCCTACCTTCCCAGATGGTCCCTTGAGTACCGCCAGGAGTAACTCCTGAGTGCAGAGTCAGGAGTAATCGCTGTGCATTGCCAGGTGTGACCCAGAAAGCAAAATAAAATAAAATAAATAAAAATAAAAAATAAAAGGCTTGAGTAAGAAGCAAAGGGCTTCCCACTGTCCTTCCATGCATATGGTTTCTCTCCAGTATTAACTCTGCTATGTACAATAAGGTATCGGGATTGATGGAAGACCTTCCCACATTCTTGACACGTATATGGTTTCTGTCCCGTGTGGATGTTCACATGGTCACACCGGGGTAGTGCTGGACGCAAAGTTTGTTCTTGCTGCTGACATTCCTAGGGATTCTGTCCACCTCTGTGGGTTTCGAAGGAGATGTCAAGGTGTCGAGGACCTGGGAAGGCTCCCCCACATTCCTTACATTTGGACGGGTTTGTACCATGGTGACTTAGGAGACTGTTGGAGTGAAGGACTCTCTATAAACTGTGACCTCTCCCACCGTCCAGGGGCTTCTCCCCTGGGATGGTTTGTGTCCATGGACTGAGCACAACGGTCTCTGAGTAGCTTTTCCCAGGGGAAAGCTTCTTTGCAGCAAGGGCGCTCCCTTCCTTCTGGTCACCCAGAGAAGACATCCCACCTGTCTTGGCATCCACATGGGGCTGAGGATACAACTGGTTGCTCGAGATTCTGTCACAGTGTGCATGATCAGACAACCCACCCAGGCTGGTTGCTTCCCTGAGGAACAGCAGAGAAAGCTTCCAATTAGTTTGCTGTGCCTGAGAGTCTCCTCGTCCAGAAAATTCACATCTGCGGGTTGGTTTCTAAAATTTAACCCCCTTAATTGAAATTATGACATGAGACCGGATTTTCCAAGCAACGACTAATGTTTCAATAAGACGGACAAGCAAAAATTGACCGATGCGGGGTTACAGAGCTATATAAATTTTTTGAACTCAGTGAACAGACACATTAAGTGGAAATAACTCCCTCTGCAGAAAAATGAAGTACCCGTTTAGACTGAAAATAAAAGGGACCTGAGACTGGGTTTGGTTCCAGCTCAGTGTGGAGCCCAGGATACATGTGCGAAGGCAAAGATGCATCCCCACACACCCGAGAGGGACACTGTGAAAACATCTCACCTGAAGCAGATTCCTCTCCAGGATCAATGAGGTTTTTGTTTCTTGTTCTGTTTACTTAGGTGGGGAGAAGGTCACACCGAGCACTGCTCAGGGATTCCTGCTGCTGGGGCTCTGAGGGACATGTGGGGTGCTGGGAAGGAGTCCAGGTTTCCTTCCTGGTGCAAAGCAAGTACCCTTCCTAACGCAAAATCAATAGTGCTGCACCATCAGGTTCTTTTCAACAATCGCCACTTGTCTTTTCTGTATATCAGATCTAAAATCACAGTATTTCCCCTGTATTAAAAAGAGATTTCGGGGGGTCAGAGCCATACTACAGGTGTAGGGTGTTTGTCTTGTACGCGGCCGACCTGGGTTCAATCTCGGATATCCCATATGGTCCCTTAAGCATCGCTAGGAGTAATTACTGAGTGGAGAGCCCAGAGTAACCACTGAACATCGCTGGGTGTGACCCAAAAAGCAAAAAAATAAATACAAATAAGGTATTTTTAGGTTTTAGAATTACTGATTTTATGCAGCAACAGGGTCGGAATGAAGATACGCGTTGCGTGAAGTTAGCCAGAAAAAGAAACACAAACAAAATGATGCACCCATCTGTGGAATGCAGAACACTGGATGCAGAAAAGTACTGTAAAGGGTGTGCTTAAATCATCCCTGATTCAGTGTTTAGAGACTGTTATAGTGCATAGAATCAGAGACATTCCATCGAGGCTGGCTGCTTCCGTGGAGAACAACAGAGGAGGATTCTAATTATTTCTTGATTTCTTGAGAGTCTCCATGTCAAAAAAAATGTCAAGCCCTGCAGGTTTGGTGTCTAACATTTCCACCAGGCAAATCTAATTATCGAAACCTGTATGGCTTTTCGTGGAATGACAAAATGTTTTTGGAAGAAGGACATGCAAAATTGACAGAAGTGTTTGTCATTAACTTGTCCATTTCTTTCTCAACTCAATGAAGAACACATTACGTGAAAATAATTCCTATACAGAAAATGGAAGCACCAGTTTCAAACAAATAAAAATAAACCAGAGTCTGGGTTCGGTTGTAACTCAGTATGGAACTCAGGATGCATGTATGAAAGCAAGGCTGAATCCCCACAAAACTGAGAACACAGGGGCCATTGAAGACATCAAACCTAATTGAGTTAATGTCAGTTAATGTTAATCAATGAGGTTTTGGGGAGTTTTTTGTATTTATTTGTTGGGGCAGTGTCACACAAAATAGTGCTTATAGATCACTCCTAGTGGGGCTGTGGGGACCATATTGGGTGCTGGGTATAGAACCTGGTTCCATCCATAGACAAAGCAGTGCACTTCCCACTACACTACTACTAGGGCCAAAAACCCAGTACTTTTCAACAATGTTCACCTCTGCTTACATTCTATAAAAAAAAAAAAACTCAGTATTATTTTGGTATTGAAAAAAACAGAATGTCTTTAAATCTTAAAATTACTGAATTTATCACCCACTGAGGCTAAGAGCCTATTACTCTTGGCATAAGGCTGTGGATTTCCTCCCTGTGATGTCCAGAGTCTGGAGATCTGCTGACAGCAAAGGATACCAGGTGCCCCCATTCAAGCCACATGCTTGGTCCACTGAAAATCCCAGTGGCATAATAATTTATTCTGAACATGCAAACCTTTCCAGCTCACTTGTACTCGATGATCCTGTTGTACTGCATCAAAATGTGGTAATACTGAATCCCACATTTGGGGTTTGATTTCTGAAATCAAACAAAACAGAATGTAAGAGTTACTCACTGGATAGTAGAATGAGGTACAGCATATAGCAGACATCTTGATAGTTCTCACAGTCCAAACAGGCCCACAGAAAAGGGTAGATATTTTGGGTGATCACTGTGATGACCTAGACATTATCCAAACTAGCTTTTGGGTGTTGTATTTTGACCAGACCAGATACTGGGACCACATTAAATGCAGGGGATCAAAAATCAGTCAGCTGCCTAAAATGCAAGTGCGCTCCCTGCTATCCATGTCCTGATCCAAACTAATTTTGATATGGACTTATTCATTACTTTAACACAAAGGCAAAAATATCACTAAGAGGAACACGAAAGAACAGGAGAGAGACCATGTGCTTAGCTTGAGGCAGACAGGCTCAGATCTCAGATCCCTGAACACCTCGGATATAATTCCTGAGCGCACAGCCAGGAGTTACACCTGAGACACACAAGGAGTCATGTATTACTATGGCTGGGCCCAAAACCTAAACGACGATAAACTTCTTAGATACTCAAAAACATATAATGATCCTAGGGCAAAGATAAGCATGGTGTTAGAGAGGGCAGAGGGGTTCTGACTGCTCCAGAAAAGGGGACCCGGAGTTGCAGGCTCCACAGCCACCCTGCTGAGGCACATAAAGGAAGACTGAAGGTTGAGATTCCCATGGACTATTCTACACACCTGACAGATAAGGAAGATTAACGACAAAGTCAGGAAATTAAAGCACAGATCATTCCATGATGGACAGTCCAAGGGGGAAGAAGGGGAGCAGGAACTTGGCACAGATGCCTGGATCCAGGAGCTTGAAGCCCTACGGCCTCAAACAGCAGAGAGCCGGGCACTCAGGCTCGGAGCCACATCCCACGTCTCCTTCCTGAAACAACCCAAGACCCGAGAAGCCTGTGCGCTCCTGTCACTGCACTGGGTTTTCTTGTCGTTCTCATGCCTGAGGATGGTGTGGCAGAGGGCACCTCACCACCTCCTGCCTTTGTTTTTCCTGTAGATCAGCAGGAGTCTCCATGGAAAGACCTGGGCCATGAGCAGCAGAGGAGCACAGCCAGCCCCGCCCCCACCAGGAAGTCGCTGCATTGGAGCAAGAAATGTAGTGACTTGCCAGACACTTGGTCACTGGCTCACAGACCCATCCGCAGGGATACATTGCCAGATGCTCCTCCCTCTCCAGGGGACAGAGAAGTGGGTTGTGACCAGGCTGCCTGTTGGGACAGGAGGGCTAGTCTCAGCCTACAGGGGAGGAAACTACAGCCCTGCCCGAGCCCCGGGAATCGACTCAGGGCCCTACAGGAAGGTACCTAAGGCCAGGGACTAACTCTTAGGCCAGGAGCTCCCATGCAGAGATGGCCCCTGCAGGTCACAGTGACAACAGGCCCATTAGTGGCTCTGCATGGGGGCAGTCACAGGGACTCAGGGTGGACAAACCTTCAGCTGCCCTCTTGTATAATGGGCGGGGTCATGGGCCTGGGAGCTGTCTTCCAGGGAACAAGGTCACTTCTGCACTCGGGTGAGTCCCAGGTGCCCCATGTCTGATCTGCTGGACCTAGGTCATCCTGGTCCCGATTTACTGTAATACCAAATCATCACATGAGCCTCCTCCAGCACTTGCTCCTGTTTTGCAGGAACAGCTCTGAAAACCATGTAAACAGTGTCTTGTATCACAAAACTATCGAAATATCCAGGGTGTTTACTATGAGCCATGATTTTACGTGTGTCTAACAACTGGAATTTCTGAAGTGGGTCTACTTTTTTTTAATGTAGGAGTACTGCTATTTATTCAGTCATTGATTAGCTGATTGAATTGTGCATGAACTCCACCTTACTTTTTTTCATTTTTTTTTACAATTTTATTTATTGAATCACCATGAGAAGTTACAAAGCTTTCGGGTTTAAGTCTCGGTCATACAATGAAACACCCGTACCTTCACCAGTGCCCATTCTCCACCACCAAAAACCCCAGTATACCCCCATCCCACACCCTCCCCTTACGTTTGGGGCAGATGATTTTCACATTACTCTACTTTGATCACATTCAATATTTCGACACCAGACCCACCATTATTATTTGAGATTTTACCCCAACACTTAGATCTGCTGAAAAGGCAACAGTAGACAATTTGTGTTCTATTGCTGGTTATGAAAAACATATGATGTCGTGTGGCTGCAGTAAGGCCATGTGATTTTGAAATTCTAAAATTTTAACACTTAAATCTGGAGGGATTTCTGGCAAAAGCCACTGGGTTTCGAGATTTGCTCCTGAGTCTCTGGGATCATGGCCGTTGAGCAGCTTGATCAGGAGCCAGAAAGGCCTTTTGTGGGTGATGACTTGGGGTCTTGTTGGGGTGGGGAGGACAAGCCCGGCTCCACCCCCATCCCCTGAGGCCCAACAAGTTTCGTCACTGGGGGCCCCAGCCTGACTGTCCAATGGCCGCTGGAGGATGACGGCTACCGAGGAGCCAGGAGGAAGCTGTTGGAAAGACAGCACCCTTTCCCACCTTGGATGGCCCAGCAACAGCAACCTACTGCGGGGTCCGGACACATTTCTCCCAAAAGCTGCTGGGTTTCAAGATTTGTTTCTGAGTATCTGGGATCATGGCCGTTAAGCAGCTTGATCAGGAGCCAGAAAGGCCGTTCGTGGACAATGACTTGGGGTCTCATTGGGGTGGGGAGGACAGGCCCGTCTCCACCCCCATCCCGTGAGCCCCAAAATGTCTCATCACTGCGGGCCCAGACCTGGCTGTCCAATGGCCTCTGAGAATGACGGCCACTGAGCCGCCAGGGGGGAGCAGGCAGAGGGACAACACCCTTTCCCCACTGGGATGGCCCGGGAACAGTAACCTACTGCGGGGTCTGGACACATTTCTGCCAAAAGCCACTGAGTTTTCAGATTTGTTTCGGAGTCTCTGGGAGCAAGGCCGTTAAGCAGCTTGATCAGGAGTCAGAGAGCCCGTTCGTGGGCGATGACTTGGGGTCTCGTTGGGGTGGGGAGGACAGGCCTGGTTCCCCCCCATCCCATGAGGCCCAACAAGTTTTGTCACTGCAGGCCTGAGCCTGACTGTCCAATGGCCTCTGGAGGATGACAGCCACTGATTCGCCAGGGGAGAGTAGGTGGAGTGACAACACCCTTTCCTCCCTGGGGTGGCCGGGTGACAGTAACGTACTGTGGGGTCCGGACACATTTCTGCCAAAAGCCACTGGGTTTTGAGATTTGTTTCTGAATCTCTGGGATCATGACTGTTAAGCATCTTGATCAGGAGTCAGAGAGGCTGTTCGTGGGCGATGACTTGGGGTCTTGTTGCGGTGGGGAGGACAGACCGCCTCCACCCCCATCCTGTGAGGTCCTGCGTGTCTCGTCACTGTGGGCCCAAACCTGACTGTCCAGTGGCCACTGAAGGATGGCGGCCACTGGGCCACCAGGGGAAACAGGCCAAGGCATGAAACCTTTTCCCACCTGGGTTGGCCCAGCACCGGTAACCTACTGCAGGTACCGGGTGCATTTCTGCCAAAAGTCTCTGGGTTTCGAGATTTGTTTCTGAGTCTCTGGGATCATGGCCATTAAGCAGTTCAATCAGGAACCAGAGAGGCCATGCCTCCAATTCTATAGCTGAGCCGGAGGTGGTTTGTGGGTGTGTCTCCCACATACCTAACTTTTGGCCGTTTACATTCTTGGTTAAGCTTTGCCCCAAATTTTTGAGGTCTAGCCAAAGGCACAGCAGCAATTTTGGGGTATCTGGAAGTCTGAAGGCGCCATCAGGCTGCTGATGCACTCGCCTCACAGGTACAGATTGACCTACTGGCGGCAACCATACCCCTTGGGTCTACTTTTAAACCATGAATATAATATCTTGTGGATTGGTGTGGTAATACAGCAGATAAAACATTCACCTTGCACTTGACTGACCCAGGTTCAATACACTAGCACATATATGGGCTCCAGACCTTTGACAGAAGTGATCCTTTAGGTCAGAGGTAGGAATAAGCCACAAAGAAGGGTGTTTACCAAAAATACTGTAACGTCAAAAGGTAACTCTAATGAAAGGAAACAAGAACAAGAAATACTCAAGTGTGAATTCTGAGGCACCTTCCCAGGTCGCCAGATGTGAAGAATAGTGAGTTGGTAGGTCCCATAGTATGAGGTGTTTGGTGTTCCGCTCTCCAGAGAAACAAAGACAAGGGGACCACAACAACTGATGGCAGATGGACCAGAGCACAGTGAACCTTTAATTCAGAATCGAATAGCATACTTATAGAAAATCTCAGGGAGATCGAGGTACAGGACTGCATGTATTGTGATTTACCATTTACAGAGGTCAAGATTTTCAACAGAGGCAATTCTTTGGGGGGGTGGGGTGGGGAATTAACTCAAGGAGATGTTCTGTCTGATAAATTCACTCGGGGGTTACAAGATCTGTGTTGCTTTTCTCTTTCCCTATGTGTACGTATTAAAGAATCAAGTTTACTTCTTATCAATATTTGCAGTTACCTGGATACACACAATAAGAAACATTCCAAAAATTACTTCTCTGGGTCCAGGAACTAATGGTAAAAGATGACTGTGCGTTTTTCCATAAATTCCACATGGAGCCCTTAGTCTTGTTACACAATGGGGTCTGGTCTTTTAGGTCATGACGGATTGGAAACAAGACCGTACTTTATGATTTCTAGACTGATTCTAGATATTGAAGCCAATGTAGCTTTGATGCTTGCCCCAGGTCAAACCAGAGATTCTCGGTTGGATCCAGTTTTCTGGAGTTAGAAAATACGGTACGTGAAGCCTGAGTCAAGTAATTATGATGAATACCCAGAAGTAAATATATTCTAAAGTCAATTAAACCTCAAATATTAAGCACTTCATATTAACTTTATTCCTTTTTGAAGCAAAGAGCATTGCTCTATAGTAATAGATCATACTTTATATATGTTAGAGGGGAAAGAGAAATGCAAATAAATGACTACAGATACAAAGACTAGAGTCACCAGAATGTTTGACTTATAAGTTAAAGATAAACTCGGGGGACTGGGAGTGATCTAAAGAGTAACCTAAGTGCTCTAAAGCGCAACCTTCTCTGAGGGGAAGAAAAGTTGGCAATTCACTGACCAATCCCGAAACACTTAGGGTACATATCCAACATTCATATGTAAAGAGAAATTCTAGAGTGAAACATTTAAAGCAAGTCCTTAAGCCCCCTTTTCTTTGTTTTCTATGCTGCAGAAATCCGTATTTTCTCTTAAATACTAGTAGTCCCTTTTGTTGTTCTCACATAGTATGTGTGTGTTTGTCTCTGTGTGTCCATGTGTTTCAATTTTGAACCACAACTGGCAGTGCTCAGGGGTTACTGCAGCTCTGGGATCAGGGCTCAGTCCTACTGGGGCTGAGGGACTATGTGAAATACCAGGTGTAGATGGAACTTAAGTTGGCCGCATACAATGCAAGCACCCTACTGGCTGTATTATTGCTCTGGTCCTTTCTAAGTTAATTATTTCCACCGCATCAGGAGTGACCCTAAGCAAGGCTTCGACAACACCAACATACAACCCAGAAATCAACTATTTCTCTAAAAGAAAAACACAAAGGGGCTGGAGAGATAGCACAGTGGGTAGGGTGTTTGCCTTGCACGTGGCCAACCCAGGTTTGATTCCCAGCATTCCATATGGTCCCTTGAGCACCATCAGGAGTAACTTCTGAGTGCAGAGCCAGGAGTAACCCCTGTGCATCGCCATGTGTGACCCAAAAAGCAAAAAAAAAAGCTTCACTTGCAAACCTCACCCAACCACTTGCTCACACATGCGAAACTTGCACCCTGGCACAGGCCCCACTCCACTGCCCAAAGCCTCTAGGTCCCCTTAAATCCTTTGCTATACCTCAGGAACCACCTGGATATCAGATACGAGTGAAAAAGAAGTGCAAAATCGTGCCCCCAGGTGCACCAGCTCTGCCACTCACAGTGCAGGAGACTTGGAGGCCGCTAGTGTCGGGCCACAAAATCGGCCTCCACAGTGCCCCTATCAAAAGAGCCATCAATTCCTCCTCCACCCATGACACCAATGGTGGCCTGAGCCAGGCAACCACTAGAATAGAAAGGATGCTGAAAGCACCAGTTCTGTGACATCACTTCTGCACCCGCCAGTATCCTTAAAGGGCCAGATGCAGAGAGACCATCAGTGACCATCCAGGTGAGTCGGTGCTCTTAGGTGGCTGGACTGGATAAAGTAGTGGAGACGTAGCTGCTGGAGTGGTGGGTCACAGTGGGGGCTGGGGGTAAGGACCAGAGTCCTGATTCTGTACTGGTTAGTCAACCATTGAAACAATGCTCTCAAACACAGTCCATCAGGAAAAACACATATGGGTTGATTCAAGATCAAACAGGCAAGTTGGTACATGGCACCTGACATTGAGTTTCGTGAGGAAGTAATCAAGAATGGGTGAAGCAGTGACTCTGAAGCCAGCCCTGGAAATGCAGAGAGGAACTGGCCTAGCACCAGCCCAGAGAACTGGACAAACACTGGAAAGTGGAAAAGCCCGGTAAGACCATCAGAGAGCATTGTCCAGCCAACACGCTACCTCATGAAAACGCCTGACCAGTGGACTCTTGCCTACAAGAAAAAACACAGGAGGCAGTTTGAGAAACACAATTTCAAATCCAGAGTATGGACAAGAGGGGTAGTACAGTGGCGTGGGCACTTGCCTTGTATGTGGTCAATCTGGGTTCAATCCGCAGAACTCCCAATGGTCCCCTGAGCACCATCAAATTGAAAATCCAGGAGTAAGCCCTGCGCACTACCTGGTGTGTACCACCAACAAACATACATACATGTATATATGGAGTGATAGAACAGCATGGGAGAAGAAGCTGGTCACACACAGCCCACCTGGATTCCAATCACAGTACCCCATAAAATGATCCTGAGTCCAGGTGATCCTGGGATTGAATCTGGTCGGTTACAAGCAGGGTGAGATTATTTTGTCGTTGTTCTGTTCACTTTGAACAAGAAAAGTTATGAGCCCTCTTTGCTCTGTCTGTGGCCCAGCTCTTTGGAAAGGTCTCCAGTTATGGTCAACTCCACATGTCATCACCCCACTTTCTGAGGATACCCCAACCCTCTTCTACAGAGAAAAGGGGTCAGGGATACAGCAAGATACAGCTCAAAACCAACCAAGTTAGGGTGGTGGAATCTGCCATCACGGGACTGAGGCTGTTTTGGTTTTATTTGGTTTGTTCATGGTTTGGAGGCCCAACACCAGCAATACTCAGGGTTACTCCTGGCTCTGCACTCAGGAATCACTCCAACATGATGGTGGGGCTCAATGAAGAGCCAAAGAAAGAATCTTCTTGGGGATCGAGTGGGTTGATCCCGCTTTGTCTATGGACCACGAGGGGTGCAGAGGATTGAACTGACGTTGAAAGTGCAAGGCAAAGTCATTTAGTTTCATTTTTATTCTCTTCACTGAGCTAGAAACCTTCTGAAGCCACTTTGCTATGTCTGTGACCAAGCCATTGAGAAATATTTCCTGTTATGGGCAACCCACACCCCAGCACCCCACATTCTGAGGGAGCCCAAACCTCTACTACAAGGAAGAGGCAGCATGGATACAGCAAGATACAGCTCAGAAACCACCACGATGGGGTGAGGGAATCCCCCAATAAGGGACTGGGTCTATTTTGGTTGTATTTGGTTTGTTCATAGTTTGGGGGACACAAATCCAGCAACAACAGAGGTTCTCCTGATGTTGCATTCAGGAATCCGGCATGATGGTGGGGCTGTATGGAGAGCCAGAGAACGGACCGGGGCCTGTGACTGCAAGCCAAGAGCACTAACCGCTCTGCTCCTGCTGCAGCGACCCAAGTGGCTTGCTTGATCCTTAATGACCCTATTCCTAACATTGAAGCAAAGAAATGGGCTGGAAATCTAAAGCATGGGAAAGCTGGGCCGCGGCAGTTCTGGTGATACACCACGAAATGACGCTGTGAGCGTTTCTGTCCCTCTCTGGGATCGTTTCTTTGTTATTTATTTATTTATTTATTTACTTTTTATTTTTTATTAGTGAACCATCATGAGGTACAGTTGTAGACTTACAAATTTTTGTGCTTGGGTTTCAGTTATACAATTATCGAATACCCTTCCCTCCACCAACACTGATCCCAGTTAGTCCCTCCCATTCCCATCCCCCCATCCCACCCTACCTCTGTGGCCACGCATTCCCTTTTGTTCTCTCTCTCCTTTTGGGTGCTGTAGTTTGCAAATGAGGCATTGAGTGGCAATCATGTTCGGTCTATAGTTAACATTCAGCATGCGTCTCCCATGCTGGGAGGATCCTCCTAGCACCCTTTATTTGGTGCTCCCTTCTCTATCTGAGCTGCCTTTTCCCTAGCATGTGCGGCTGGCCTCCATGCGTTGGAGTAAACCTCCTGGCACTTGTCTCGGCTATTCTTGGGTGTTAATCTGAAAGAAAGGGACAGACATAGAAAGATTGCTTTCATCTGGAGAACATAAAGTAACAAAACGTGCTCGTTTCTCTAACAATTTTCCACCCATGGGTTTGCTGCAGTGTTCAGTATGGGGTAATTAAGGATCAAGTAAGACGCTTTCACAGGTGCAGCAGTAGGAAGAAAAGCCTGCAGTTGCTTGTCTTTCACTTGAGTAATCTGGGTTCGATTCCATCCTTCAGATCTTTGTGGGGTGGATAGCTGAATCGCCTTGGGGGTCGAGTGGGTTGCCCTAACTTTGTCTCTAAACCTGGAGGGGTGCAGAGGATTGAACTGAAACTTAAATGAGCAAGGCATGTTCATTTTTTCACATTAATTGTTCTTTTCTCTCTGTACAAGAAAGGTTCTGAATGCACCTTGTGATGCCTGTGACCGAGCCCTTTGAAAGTTTCCTGTTATGGGCAACCTACATCCCATCACCCCACATTATGAGGGTACTCTGTCTTCTCCACCGTTGTGGGGAATGGAAGAATATACAGTTCTGACACCCACAAGTCGAGGTGTTGGAATTCGCCATCATGGAACTCTAGCTCTGTGTTTTACTTTTCCTTCTTGTTTGTTCCTTTATGGTTGTGGCCACACCCGGATATGATCAGGGCCTTCTCCTGCCTCTGCACTCAGGAATCACTATGGACATGACTGAAGAACTTCAGGGGAATTCTATGACTAACCCTGGTGCTTTAGATGCAAGGCAAAAGCCCTATCCGCTCTGCTCCCGTTGCAGCGGCCCAAGCTGCGTGCTGGATCCTTAATGACCCCATACTTAACATTTAAGCAAAGAGAAGGGCTGAAAATCTTAAATATCGGAAAATTTGAACCGCGGAAGTTATGCTGAAATGCCATGAGATGGAGCTGTGAGCGATTCCGTCCCTCTCCAGGCCCATTTCTCTAAGAATTTTCCACCCTAAAGTGCTTCTGTGTTAAGTACGGGGTACTTAAATATCAAACACAGAGGTTCAAAGGGGCAGTGGTAGGAGAGCCTTGAGGGTACGAGTCTCTCACATGGGTGACCACCATTCGATTCCAGCCTTCAGATCTTGTGGGATACATGGCTGAATCACCTCGGGGGTTGAGTGGGATGCTCCATCTTTGCCTCTAGACCAAGTGGGGTGCAGAGGATTGAACCTGATGTGGACAGAGCAAGGCAAACTTGCAAGGCTGGAGCGATAGCACAGCGGGTAGGGCGTTTGCCTTGCATGTGGCCGACATGGCCACCTGGGTTCGATTCCTCCACCCTCTCGGCAAGCTAACAAGAGTATTTTGCCCACACGGCAAAGCCTGTCATGCTACCCGTGATGTATTTGATATGCCAAACACAGTAACAAGTCTCGAAATGTTACCCGGCCCTCCTTGAGCAAATCAATGAACAATGGGAGGACAGTGACTGTGACACTCTGAGCTAAAAAACACCTGAAGCCACTTTGTTATGTCTGTGACCAAACCATTTAGAAATATTTCCTGTTATGGGCAACCCACACCTCATCACCCTATGTTCTGAGGGTACCCAACCCTCTTCTACGAGGAAGAGGCAGCATGGATACAGCAAGATACAGCTCAGAAACACCCACGTTGGGGTGAGATTATCCTTCAATAAGGGACTGAGGGTGTTTTGGTTTTATTTGGTTTGTTCATGGTTTGGGGGCCACAAATCCAGCAATGCGCAGAGGTTCTCCTGGCTCTGCCCTCAGGAAGCACTCAGGCATGTTCGTGGGACTGTATGGAGAGCCAAACAGTGTGAGAGCTTTCTTTTACTTGGGTAACCTGGGTTCTATTCCAGTTTTCATATCTTGTGGAGTACATAACTGGAACATAACTGGACTCACTATAAACAGTGCTCCTCTCCCACAGTTCAGGGGCTTCTCCCCTGGGCAGTTTGTGTCCATGGACTGAGCAGAACTGTCTCTGAGTAGCTTGTCCCAGGGGAGCGCTTGTTTGCAGCATGGGCGCTCACTTTCTACTGGTAACACACAGAAGACATCCCATCTGTCTTGGCATCCTCATGGGGCTGAAGGCATACCTGCTCACTCGAGATTTTGACATAGTGTGCATGACCAGAAGAATTCCACCTGGGCTGCTGTTACCTGAAGAACAGCAGATAAGACTTCCAATTACTGTGCTGTGTCTGATAGTCTTCTCGTCAACAAAATTCTAGACCTGCAGGTTGGTTTCTAACATTTACCCAACTTGGTTGCAATTCTGACACGTGGATGGATTTTCCAGGCAACGACCTAACGTTTCAGCAAGATGGACAAGCAAAATAGACCGACGGCAGGTCACATAGCTGTGTATTTTTTCCAACTCAAAGAACAGACACAGTAAATGGAAATAACTCCCTCTGCAGAAAATTGAAGCACCAGTTTAGAGTGAAAATAAAAGGGGCCCGAGACTGGGTTTGGTACTAGCTTAGTGTGGAGCTTAGTGGGATAGCTTAGTGGGATACACGTGCGAAGGCAATGATGCATCCCCACATAGCCGAGACAGACCTTTGAAAATATCTCACCTGCAGAAGATTCCTCTCGAGGATCAATGAGTTTTCTGTTATCTTGTTCTATTTACTTAGATGGGGAGAGGCTCACACCATCATTGCTCCAGGATTCCTGCTGCTGGGACTCTCGGGGCCGAGAGCGATAAACACTAAAAACCCGCCTTTATTCGATCAATCTTGAACTTATTCGACAACGTGGATTGGAACATGCCTCAGGAAACAGCAAGCAGACTTCCAAGCGCGCAAAACAATGCAGAGAAGCCATCAAGGATGACATCAAAGACAGGAGAACAGCGATGCTGGTAGATGCGGCAGAAGCCATGAAAAGCCTTCGTAATGCCCGCCTGTCCATCACCAACTACAAGACGGATGGATATATCACATCTTCCAGAAGGGCAATGGAAGGAAGATTCTACTCTTCTTCCTGCATTAACATATATCTTAGAGACCTGGGCCCTACAAAAACAGGATGAGAACACTACTCAGTTTTTTCAAAGAGGAATTGAAAGAGCTATGCTTGGAATATCACGCATCACTACTGATGGATCTATCACATCTTCCAGAAGGGCAATGGAGAAGATTATTTATGACTTCTACTCAGATCTCTTTAATAGCCACGTCCACTTTCCAACATACCACATTCTGCACAATTGACATATTATTCCCAATGTTCTCCTCTCCAAAATTCAACACGCCGTCTCTTCGGTAAAGAAACAAAGAGCAGCTGGTCCAGACAAGATCAGACCTGAACACCTGAAGAACTTACCATCAGTACTCATCAATACACTGCCTCGGATCTTCACACGCTACCTGTCTGAATGCAAGGTTCCATCCCAATGGAAAACCAGCAAGACTGTACTACTATACAAGAAGGGAGACATCTATGACATTGGCAACTATTGCCCAAACTGCCTATTGTCTGTCATCTGCAAACTGTTCACTCGAGTCATCTTGAATAGGATTAGCAGAACACTAGATGAAGAACAACCATGTGAACAAGCCGGGTTCCCAAAAGGATTCAGTGCCATCTACAATATCCACATGATTACTAAGCTCATTGAGGTTTCTCAGGAGTTCAAGATGCCACTCTGTCTAAAGTTCATTGATTTAAAGAAGGCCTTTTTTTCTGTTGAGATGGAAGCGGTCGTAGAAACCCTAGCAAATCAGGGTGTACAAACTCAATACATCAGAATCCTCCATGAGCTGTATTGCGGATTCACTACCAGGATCTCATCATTCTACAAAGAATTAATTATACATGTCAAGAGAGGAGTATGGCAGGGTGATACCATTTCACCAAAACTCTTCAGTGCCACCATCGAGAACATCATGTGATGACGGGAATGGGAAGGAATGGGAGTGAAGATAGATGGTCGGCAACTAAACCACCTCCGCTTTCCTGATGACAGCGTTCTAATAACACCAAAAATCAGCCAAGCGGCACAAATGCTGACGTACTTCGACCGTGAGTATGGAAAGGTCGGACTACAGCTGAATCTTACGAAGACAATGGTTATGAGAAACAGCCTCGTTCCTGATGCTCCATTCGCTCTCAATGCACCACCATCTCCAAATGCAACAGTTATATATACCTAGTTCGAGAAAAAAAATGATGAGTGACTTGGCACCTGAGTTATGCAGGAAGAGGAGAGCGGCTTGGAATGCCTTCAAGAGCATTGAAGAAATAAGTAAGAGGACAAAGAACCTCCAGCTACGAGCACATCTCTTCGATTCCACTCTTCTTCCTGCATTAACATATGTCTTAGAGACCTGGGCCCTACAAAAACAGGATGAGAACGCTACTCAGGTCTTTCAAAGAGGAATTGAAAGAGCTATGCTTGGAATATCACGCATCACTCAAATGAGAGATAGAATCCGGAGTTCTGATCTCCGTCAACGGTCAAGAATCAGGGACGCTGTCTCATCTGCCAAGGCATCAAAAATCAGATGGGCTAGACACGTAATGAGGTTTACAGACAACACTGGCCTAGACCCATTACTGACTGGATTCCACGGGACGTCAAAAGATTGCAAGGACGCCCACCTATAAGATGCTCAGACTTCTTTGTCAAGACCCTGAATGATTGGTTTGAGGGTCTACATGTTCCTAGAATGAACAGATGCCATTGGGCTACACTAGCACGCAACAGGCATGCATGGAGACGTTACTGGCACCCACTCGAATAAATCGATGAATAAAGGGAGATCAAGTGATCAAGTGATATATTTTTTAGGTTTTAGAATTACTGGTTTTATGCAGCAACACTGTTGGAACTGGAAGATACTGTCTTGAGTGAAGTTAGCCAGAAAAAGAAACAAAAACAGGATGATGTTCTGTCATCTGTGGAATACCGAACACTGGATATGGAAATGTACTGTAAAGGGGCTGCTTAAATCATCCCTGATTCCAGTGTTTAGAGAGAAGCCTGACAAAGAAGGAAAGAAATTTGGGGTGAAAGAGAACCAGAAGTTTACAGGGATCAGGGATTCATTTATGCCTGTGACATGAGTGAGGGGTGTAGCCATTTACCCAAAACACAGATGCAACAGAACTGAAAACAAGAGATCTAAGCTGTAACCACTGAAACCTAGTCATGTGCTTGTCCAGATGACAGGCGGGGGTAGAGTGGGGACTGGGGTGGGGAGGGAATATGGGAACACGGGTGGAGGAAAGCTGATGAGGGAATTGGTGTTCAATTATTGTACGCCTAAATACAACTACCAATAACTTTGAAAATACTGGCACTTTAATGAAAATTTAAAAAAATAATACAATAAAATAAATTTCCATATTTCAGCACCCACTGAGATTAAGGACCCTCTAATCCCAGCATTAGGCTCCGATATTTTTCCTGTGATGCTGAGACCATAGATATGGTTGTGGGGATGGAGCCGTATCCCACCTTTCATGTCACATGCTCGGTCCACTGAGCACTCCAATGGCATAATAGTTAGTTTCAACAAGAGAATCTTACAGCACACTTGTATGCAATACCCCTGTTCCTAAAGAAATTTCTGTAATGCCACATTCTAAAACTGTGATTTGAGATCTGAAATCAAACAAAATGCACAATGAGAATTAGTCCAATGTTGAATGGAATGCAGTCGAATGACCAAGCAGGTGGAGGACATCTCCATACTTCTCACAGTCCAAGCAAGTCTACAGAAAGGAAAATTCTGCGGGAAGTGTTGCTAGGAGGAGCTCGGAAATCCCCAAAAAAGCCTTTTGGGTTTTGTTTTTAATCAGACCCAGTGATGCTTGGGATACCATAGGGGATGCTGGACATCGAAGGTAGGCGGCATCTGTAAGGTGAGCACCCACCGTGATGCACTGCTGTTCTCGTCCTAATTAACTTCACTATGGGCTCACAGTCACAATTTAACATACACACAATAAAACAATTTTTGGTGCGTACAAACGTACAGCAGGTAGGCATTTGCCTTGCTTGAGGCTGACAGGGGTTGATTCTTGAATACTGTCAAAGTCAACTTACGAGAACCACCAGGAATAACTGTTGAGCATCCCCAAGCTCCCAAACAAAAGAAAACTAAATTTCTTCCCATATTCAAAAAACCATGACAATGACCCAAAGGCAAAGATATGCATGGTGTCAGATTGACTGAGTGGAGTCCAGAAAGTGGACTTGACCCTTTAGGTGTACAGCCAGGCTAGTTATACAGCCGAGGATACAAGGGCCTTGAAACACATGGACTACTCGACATACCTGACAGATAAGGAAGTATGACAACAAAGTCAAGAAAGCAAAGCACAGGATCTCTCCATAATGAACACATCCGGGGAGAAGACACCCCTACCCCATGCCACACCTCCACATAACATGGTCTAGCGATGAGAAGGGGATACTCAATGTCCAATGAGCAACTCAAAAATGTTGTGGACTGGAGGAGTCCTGGGTTGGCCACATGTAAGGAAAGCATCCTACTTGCCCTACTATTGCTCTGGCCATTTCTAAATAAATGGTAGAAAACGGGAAAAAATGGGAGAGCAATTACAAAGCTTTCAGGTTTAATTCTCGGTCATACAATGAAACACCCGTCCCTTCACCGTGCCCATTTCCCACCATTAAAACCCAAGTATACCGCCATTCCACAGCCTCCCACTAACTGTGGGGCAGATAATTTCCACATTCTTCTCTCTACTTTGATTACATTCAATATTTTGACATGAGACCACCATTATTATTTGGTATTTTACCCCAGCACTCAGATCTGGCAAAAATGCAACAATCGACAATTCTTTTTTGATTGCTGGTTGAAAATAACATATGATTTTGGAATTCTGAAATTTTAACAACTAAATCTGGAGGGATTTCTACCAAAACCTGCTGGGTTCCGAGATTTGTTCCAGAGTCTCTGGGATTATGGCCATTAAACAGCTTTACCATGAGCCAGAGAGGCGATTCGTGGGAATGACATAGGCTCTTTTGGGGGAGGGGAGGAACTGGCCGGCTCCACCCCATCCTGAGAGGCCCCACATTTCTTCCTGAGTGAGGGCCCAAACCTGACTTTCCAAAGGACTTTGGAGGATGGAAGCCACCAAGCCGCCAAGTGGAAGCAGTTGTGGGGAGAGCACCAATTTCCCCTGGGGTGGACCGGGGACAGTAACCTATTGCAGGGTCCAGACATATTTCTGCTAAGAGGCGCTGGGTTTCGAGATTTGTCTCTGAATATCTGGGATCATGGCAATTATGCACCTTGATCACGAGCCACAGAGGTCAATCATAGGTGCCAAACAACTCGGGGTTTCATTGGGGTGGGGAGAAAAGGGCCGGCTCCATCACCATCCAGTTAGGCCCTGCATGTCTCCTCACAGCAGTCCCAATCCGAACCGTCCAGATGCAATTAGAGATGGTGGCCACTGAGCCGCCAGGCGCGAAACCTATTGCCACCTGAAATACCCAGCTTTGGTAACCTACTGTGGGGACCAGATACATTTCTGCTGAAAGCCGCTGGGTTCTGAAGATTTGTTACTTAGACTCTGGGATCATGGCTGAGTGATCAAAAGCCAGAGATTCCGTACATGGGCAGCGACTCGAGGTCTCATTGAGGTGGGGAAGAAAGGGCAGAGTCCACCCCAATCCCATGAGGCCCCGCATGTCTTGTCACTGCAGGCCCAAGCCTGTCCAATGGCCTCTGGAAGATGGTGGCCACCAAGCCACCAAGTGGGCTCAGGCGGAGAGACACACCCTGTCCCCCTTGTGGTGGTCTGTCACTGGTAGCTCATTGCAGGAACCGGGCGCATCTCTGCAAAAAGCCGCTGAGTTCTGAGATTTGTCTCTGAGTCTCTGGGATCATAGCCTTTAAGGAGTTTGATCAGGAACCAGAGAGACCTTGCCTCCAATTATATAGCTGAGCCGGAAATGGTTTGTTGGTGTGTCTTGCACATACCTAACTTTTGGCCGTTTACTTTCTTGGAAGACTTTGCCCAAAGTTTTTATTGTCTGGCCAAAGGCACAGCATCTATTTCGGAGTATCTGGAAGTCTGATGGTGCCATCATTCTGCTGATGCACTCGCCTTACAGGCACAGATTGACCTGCTGGTGGTTCCATACACCCGGGAAGTAGAAATTCTATATATGGGAAAAAAAACACCAATAGTGGGGTTGGACTCACTGTAAAGCGAGTAGGATGCTTACTGTGCTGATCCAGGTCAAACGTCCCCATCCCATAGGAACCCAGCAGCACTGAAGAATAATTCCTGAGCTGCAGAACCAGAAGTAAACCTTGAGCATCAAAGAATCCCTTCCAACTCCCCTGAATTAAAAAAAAAAGCTAGTAAAATTAATCCAAAGTGGGGCTGAAGTGATAGCAGAGCGGGTAGGACGTTTGACTTGCCCATGACCAACCCGGTTTCAAATCCCAGCAACAATATGGTCCCCTGAGCTTTATCAAGAGTAATTCCTGAGTGCATAAGCCAGGAGAAACCCATGTGAAACGCTGGGTGTGACCCAAAAAGCAAAAAAATAATAATAATAATAATCCAAAGAGTAAATTTTCAGAGGCAAATATCTCTCACTTGTCCAAACACGACCCAAAGTCCCAAACCCAGCACGGAAGCCAATGAAAATGACCGATAGCAAGCGTCCCTTTCCTTTGGCGGCTGCCCATGAACACATCTGGAGGTTCGATAAGCGTTATGTCCAGTCCAAAGGCTCCAAACAGGGTCCTGCGCAGTCTCGAATAGGGAGGAATGAGATGGCCAAGACCCCGACTCTCTGCAGGCTCCTCACACTAAGGCCTGAAGTCCATGTGCCCAATCTCCAGTGCCATCTTGGACAAGGTTGCGATCGTGGCTGCAGGGGGCCTCAGGATAACCCATGATACTTGAGTCACAGAACAGCCCCCAATGCACCCCTCAAAAGCTCCACATCCCCTAAAGCCTGGATATCCAGAACAAGTTAAAAAAGCATGAAAGTGCCCCACAAGCTGGCGTGACCTGCCGCTCAAGTTCCCAAACCGGGATTTTCAGGGTGCTCAAGCATTCCAAGTTCTAACACAGGAAAGACTGAAGAATGAAGGTTCACCTGTTTCCCCATTTTAAAAAAAATTCAGTGCTGCATCTTGGTTGATTTCTGTCATAATTCCCACCAAAGAGCCCCTCTGGGCCAAGCCAGAAGCATAGCAAACAATAACAGAGTAGTGAGCTGTGTCAGCTCTGAGCAGGGGGGTGTTTCTGTACCTGTTCATTCTGTCACCTTCCTCCTTACTTTCATCACCAGGGCTCATTATTTACAAGTTAACACACAAGCAATTCTAAGCACTAGAATACTGGCATAGGTGTAGCCCGGGTGAAAATCAGCAGGTACCTTTCAATAACATGAGAAGCCTGTTTCGAGCAGGCAGGCTTACTTCCCTCTTAACTGCACTTTTTTAACACCCTTGACCATTGTGTCCAACGGAAACTTGCTTGACTGACTTGTCCTGTTCTGTCCTTAGAGACTGTTAATAAGGGATCAAATCATCCGGTATGAATTTATATATATTTATTATGATGTGAGGGGTGCATGAAGCTCTTCCCACATTACTGACATATATGCAGTTTGTCTCCAGTATGAATTCTCACATAATGAGTAAGAGAATAGCACCAAATGAAGGTCTTCCCACAAGTCGAACACTGATAAGGTTTACCTCCAGTGTGAATTTTCCCATGCTTAACAAGGATTCTGAATGGCAGAAGGCCTTCCCACATTTCTCGCATATATAAGTTTTTTCTCTGGCGTGAATTCTACTTTGTACACTAAATCTGAGGCTTCTCCAAAGGCCTTTCCACATTTCTTACATGTATATGGTTTCTCTCCTGTGCGTATTCTCCTATGTACATTAAGTATTGAGGACATACAGAGGCCTTTCCATATTCCTTACATATAAAGTTTCTCTCCAGTATGAATTTTCCTATGTACAGTAAGTTTTGAGGCTCTAACAAAGGCCTTTCCACATTCCTTACATATATGCGGTTTCTCTCCAGTGTGAATTTTCCTATGATCTCTAAATGTTGAGACCCAAGCAAAGGCCTTTCCGCATTCCTTACATATATACGGTTTCTCTCCAGTGTGAATTTTCCTATGTACACTAAGTCCTGAGGCTCTAGCAAATGCCTTTCCACATTCCTTACATATATATGGTTTCACTCCAGTGTGAATTTTCCTATGTACACTAAGTCCTGAGGCGCTAGCAAAAGCCTTTCCACATTCCTTACATATACACGGTTTCTCTCCAGTGTGAATTCTGCTATGTATTCTAAGTGTTGAGGATTCAGCAAAGGCCTTCCCACATTCCTTACATATATGCGGTTTCTCTTTAGTGTGAATTCTCCTATGTACACTAAGACTTGAGGCTACAGCAAAGGTCTTCCCACATTCCTTACATATATACGGTTTCTCTCCAGTGTGACTTCTCCTATGTAAACTAAGTCTTGAGGCCCAAAAAAAGGCCATTCCACATTCTTTACATCTATAAGGTTTCTCTCCAGTGTGAATGATTGCATGTCTACTGAGGCTTGATGACTGAGTGAAGGCCTTGCCACACTCCTGACATATATAAGGCTTCTCCCCACTATGAGTTTTCATGTGTCTATTAAGATCTGAGGTCTGAATAAAGGCCTTCCCACAAGTCTGACATTTATATGGTTTCTCTCCTGTATGAATTCTCCTATGCAAAATAAGATGTGCTGGTCTATTGAAGGTCTTTCCACATTCTTCACATGTATAAGGTTTCACTCTTGCATTTATATCCATATGGTCATGATGGGGTAACCCTTGACTCACACTTTGTTCTCGGGGCTGACTTCTCTGGGGATTCTGTCCACTGTGGTTTTCTAAGGGAACACCACAGTACTGAGAACATGGGGAGGCTCCACCACATTCCTTACACGTAAATGGGTTCTGCTCACGGTGACTGTGGTTGAGGGTATGTTGCTTTGAGGGACTCACTATAAACAGTGCTCCTCTCCCTAGCAGGTGCCCCATTGGGGAATTTTTTGTCTGTGAACTGAGAATAACGCACTCCAAGGAACTTTTTCCAGGAGAGGGCTTCTTCAGAGTGAGGTAGCTCTCGCCATTCTGATCACCCTCAGAAGACATCCCGCCTGTCTCGGCGTCCTCATGGGGCTGAGGGTAGGATTTCTCACTAGAGACATTGTCACACAGTGTAGGATCAGAGACATTCCACTCGGGGTGGCACGTTTCCTGTAGAACAACAGAGGATTCTAATTATTGACTTATTCACTGAGTCTTCCTGACAAAAAACTGAGCCCTTCAGCTGTGGTTTCACACATATTCACCACACAAATGCAATTACCGACATATAAATTGTCATACGATAGAATAATTTCATGTTACTGTAAGTTGGACACACAAAATTGATGGATGCAGAGTCAATAAATTGTGTGCCTTTCTCCCCTTTAAATTAATGAAGAAATACAACTGGAAATAATTCCTTCTATAGAAAACGGAAGCATCTATTTCAAGAGAAAATGAAATAGATCCACATGTGGGTTTGGTTAAAGTTCTGTGTGGAACCTGTGATGCAGGGGTGAAGACAACGCTGCATCACCACGCAGCTGAGAAAGACCACGTGGCCATTGCAAAGCTCTCACCACCAGTGATGGCTTTCAGAATCAATGAAGTTTTTTGTTCTTTCTGTTTTGTAGTTTCTATTTATTGGGGGTTGGTTGGGTGGAGCGGTACAACATGCAGTGTCTAGGATCAGTTCTGTGGGTCTATGCAGTCTATAAGTTGTGCTGGGTAAGGACCATCCATCCATGTACAAAGAAAGTATATTTCTCACTGCACCCTCTCTAGGGTGCACCAGTTAGCTTTCAAAACGACTACCACTGTAAAGCAAATCAAAACTCACAGTATTTTTATACATGGTTTATTTCAGTATGTAGTGAAGCTAAGTGTCCTATACTCTAAGCATCAGACTTTGGAATTCCTCCCTGCCATTCCAAGCCTTCCACCTTAACATTCACATACTTGGTCCACTCCTGCTGGCATAATAATATTTATTCTGAATTCGTGAATCTTACCAACTCACTCGTACTTGCTGACCCCATGCCCAAATCAAAGTGCTGTAATGCCAAATCCTGAAGTTGTGGTTTCCATTCTGAAACTGAACAAAACATACAATTCAAGCACTTGTCAAAAAATGTAGCATAATGATGCCATGTAGTTAAGAGCACATCTCTGTGGTTCTCAAAGTCCAAAGAGTCCCACACTAAAGAAAAGATTCGGGTAGTGGAAAACTGAGGATCTTGGCAATTCTACACTACGTTTTGTTTTTGTTTTTTGAGTAGACCTGGTAATGTTTGGGGAACCAGGTTATTGAACAAATTATTGAACACGTCACCTTCAGGCACTGAAAGGCACTCACTGCAGTACTATCATTCAGATCCAAACTAGCTCTGTTATGGTATTACTTATTCAAAAGCCATGGAAGCAAATTACAGGATCATTCAGTGACTGACAGTCCAGAGAAATGAAGAGCAGCATGAGTGCGGCACAGACCCAAGTATCCAGGAGACCAAGGTCCCGGTCTCAGCAGCGTGTTTCCTACATGCTCAGCACACCCATACACTGCACAGGGCCTGAGCCAGGAAGGGTCCTCAGACACTCACCTGCATACACGCCTCTCCTCCCCGACCTCAGGGCTCCTCCTTCCAGCCAGGAGATCACCGCAGGCTTCATCCCAGAGTGCCCTGCCCCAACAGACACAGAGGCATGGATAAGTCACAGGGAAAAGGTGACAGGAAAATTCCCATGTTTTTCTGATATAAGTGGGCATATATCTGAAAAGCATGAACAGAATGTCCATTTCCAAAATGCCACATATTTCTAGTTATTCGAGAGGTAAGACCCAAGAAAATACCACAAATACTCTAGACCTGACCTTGTGTATGGCCGACAGGGGGTTGATCAGCACAGTATGTTGTTGGTTTTTGTCTTGCTTGGGGTCTCACCTGGCAATGCTCAGGGGTGACTCCTGACTCTGTATTCAGAAATAACTGCGGCTGGTTCTCGGGGATGACATGGGATGCTGGGGATTTAACCCACATCGCTGCTTGCATGAAAATCACTTTCCTCCATGTACTGTCTCTCTAGGCCCAGCAGCACATGGAATTTCCTGAGCCCCTCATGACCTCATGACAGATTTCAGTAAAACTAAGTGCATAATATATCTGGATATGGCCAAGGGTGGCAAGAGACCCTTATTTTTTTAAGTTGAAAAATGTATCCAGAGAGACAGCAGAGCAGAAGTTTCTCAGGGACAATCCAGTTTTGAAACCCGATATCACCTAGGGTCCCTCATGCCAGCCAGGAGTGATCCCTGAGTGCAGAGTCCAGGAGCAAACCCTAACTCCTGCTGAAGTCTCACAAGAACCATTAGAAGTAAATCCAAACACTGAAATATGGCAGTTTCTAATGAGTTGAGAGACGAGATATCAAATTCCCTGTGGTGGGAAAGAGATAGTACAGCACAAAAGACAGAAGCGCTGGACACACATGTGGGTTTGAACCCAGGCAGCCCATATGGTTTTGGAGCAAGGCCTGGTGTGGATCCTGAATACACAGGCAGGAATAATCCCTAATCCCTAAGGAAAAAAGAAAATGCAAAAACCATCTGACTTGAGTGACTGGTGCAAATGTACTGGGGGTGAGGCACCAACATTTTAAGTTGCCAAGAGGTTTCAGCCCACGGTACCCCATGGCCCCTGAGCTCTTAGGAGTCATCCTTTAACACAGCGCCAGGAGAACTGTGGACTGTGCCCCCCCAAACAAAGGCAACAGCAAAACCAATTAAGCACACAAAATTTCGTGTAGTACACAAAGTAAATTGATGCACCAATGGATAGAACTATTTAAAAGGAACTGAGCAATAACTGGGCAAATAGGGATCTTCCCATGGACACAGTCGAAACGGGATGATATGAATCACACCATAGGATCCGACTACCCCACACGAGAAATTACTGAGGATAAAGCTGAGAGTAAGGCCTAAGTATCCACAGGTGAACCCTAAAAAAAAGAGGGAGGGAAGAGCTACTGCACGACTGTCCAACATCCGAGCCCGTCACAGAGCTACTATTGGACATGCAGCTGCCGCCCAACCCCAGGGAGCCCACGCGGGTCTGTTCAGACAGGGTTGGCTGCACACTGCTCTCACCGACAGCCTGCAGATTCTGGTAGGTCTCCAGCATCACGTCCCTGTACAGCTTCCGCTGAGAGGTCTCCAGGCATGACCATTCCTCTGGGGTGAAGTTCACAGCCACGTCATGGAAGGTCACTGCGTCCTGAGTCAGCACACGGAGAGTGTGGGAGTCAGAGTCTATCTTAGCCTCATTCCCACTACTCTGAGGCCAGGTCCCAGGTTACTATATTGTCGCTGGGCCTCTCCACTCCGAATGAACCAGCCTCCATGCACACGCATGACTGACGGGCCCCCAAAATCACATACGGCAACTTGATCTGCTAAAGTGGGAGGAAGTTATACAGAAGTTTCTTGGATGTATCTGCCTTTCCTGGTAACCCCCCGGCCAATTCGAGCACCACTGTTCCAGTGAGCACTGTAGAGAGGATCACCTGAACAGAGACTTTTATGATCCAAAAGGCTATCCTGGGTGTAGCAAAAACCACTGCACGCTTACCGATATACCCCCACAGCACATGACCACTAGGATTGAGAACTCGACAGTCCATATAGACAACTACTCAGAGCAGTGCATGGCATGTGTGCCTGTAGGAACTCACTGCTCAGGACCGCCCAAATCCCGCTCAAAGAAGGTAGAAGTTTCTAGACCCCAAAATCTCTACTGGCCTCAGAGACCCTTGGCTCTTTCTCCTTGGGATCGGCGCATGCCCAGAAATCCACACACAAGATTATGTGAACGCAAGACTGTATGACCGAGCAGGTAGTCTCTCCAAAGTAGGAAGGACAAAACATGAGAAAAGCAAGTCTGGGGGCCCAAGTCACTGTAGTTGCCAGGGCACAAACGGGGCCAGCACACCCCAGGGTGCTCTGAGGCCAGTCTGTTGTGAATCCAGAGCACAGAGTCAAGAGGCCAGCTGATGACAAAAACAATGCAAAAGAAGCCGAAGCAGCAGGTTGGCGTAACAGGACAGCTGTTCCTGGGACAGCATGTAGGACTGGCGATCCCCAATATCCCAAATGGTCCCAAAAGTAATGCCAGGGGCAATGCCAGAGTGCAGCACAAGGAATGATTGCGAGAATCCTTGCTCTGCCACCCCTAATAAAACAGAAAACCCAAGATGAAACCTTTGGACCTCCAGCATCCCTTTGGTTACCTAGACCTGTCAGGAATGAGCATTGAGCACTGAGCTTTGGTAATACTCATGCACCACTGGGTCGGCTCCAAAGCCAAATAAAACAAAATGAACATACACAAAAAGCAGCTTCAAACAGCAGAATGGGACAGTCCAATCGGAAGTCTCATCTTGGAATCTATCCAAAATAAACCCAAATAGATGACCCAGGAAGCCTGGGCACTCCTGGTTCTACCTCATGTCATTCTATCCGTCTACTAGTACCTGGGAACGGTTTATCAGAAGCCGCGTCACCATCTTCTACTGTCACTATTGTTCTGAGGATCAGCAGGAGGCTCCGTGCAAAGACCTGGAGAAGTCAGAACAGTGAGCACCAGAGAGGAGCACCTCCTCCCACTTCTGAGCTCAGACCAGCCACACCCTCGGGCACAGCCTCACAATTCCAACTCTGGGAGACAATGTCAGAAGCTCCTGTCTCCGCTAGGGATGCAAATTTTGTTGGCATCTGTGCTGCACTTCAGGAGAGGAGCCTAGGCCCATGCTACAGGCGAGGGAAAGAAAGCCTTCTCTGATCCCCGGATTCTTCTCTGGCTCCCACAGGAAAGTCTCTATAGGCCATGCCAGGGGCGGACTCTCAGGCCAAGAGCTCCCAAATACTAGCGCTCCCTGCAGGCTGGCAGCAGTGCTGCTCCCTGGGAACGGTAGCCTGGAATGTGGCTCCACGATGTGACTTAGAGTGGACAAACCTTCAACACTCGCTTACAGGGTGGACAAGGACATGCACCTGGGCACTCTGTCCCGGGGACCTCAGTATTTACCACAATGGCAGGTGCTGTCTGCTCAGGGAGAGATAGAGAGTCAGGGGTGCTTTGCAGCTTGATGTGAGGGAGCTGAAATTCATGAACCTAAAAAAAGATATACAAGTATTGTGGTTAGATGGCAGTAATGTGAATTGGGCGCTTGACTAGATGAACCGATCAATCCTCTGCATCCCATATGGCCCCTAGCTGTGCCAGGGACAATACCTGAGCTTAGAGACTCGAGTAAGTCATGAGCATCTCCGGGTATGTGCCCTCTCTCCCCCTTAAAATATAAAGAACCAAAAATACCCCCCAAATACATTTTCTTTGGCAAACCTCAGCAACCTGCAGGCCCCCTTCCCTCTCACATACCCTGCATGATTGCGGCTCTCACGGCAGACAATGAAAATGACCAGCAACAGGTCTCCTGCCATTAGCTGGAGGGGCTGAAACTCTGCCCCTCAAATCTGGAGATTCTACAGAAGCAAGCTTAGGACTGATGGTTCAAACATGGGACCGCTGGGACGGTTGGAATAGCCAAGCCCTCGGATGATTCTCGCATTCACCACTGTTGCCCCATCGTGAGGCTGCAAACGATCGTGGCAAAAGAGGCACGCCAGAATCACGAACTTACAACTGTCACCCCTGAACCTTGAAACAGCCCCCACTTCACCCCCAACGTTCTGTGTCCCCCTAAAACGTTCATCACACCTCACGATACACCTGGATGTTGGCGAACAAGTGAAAAACCAGCGCAAAATTGCCCCCAATTTGTCTCGGCCCCTCAGCTCAGAGTGAGGAAACGGGAAGGCGCAAGGTACTCACAGGAGGTTGCTTGAATCCTGCAACTATATCCTTCTTCAGAGTCCCCCTTCCAGGATGGGGTGCAAATTTACTTGCCCTTTGCCAAGTGAGCAATATCCCCAGTTTCTGAGTCAGGGATGGAAAATGAACCATGACATTTATGACGTCACTTATGACATCACTTCCGTTTCCATTAGGTACCTTAAAGAGCCAGAGTCTAGGCACTGAGAACCTTTTTGCCACCCAGGTGAATCTGTGGACTCGAATTAAGGAGTGGAGAGGCAAATGCTTGACTGGTCCCTCACACACTAGGGGCTTGGGGGTAAGGAGAAGTCCCCTGATTCTGCATTGTCACCTAACATCGAAACAATGATATCTAAATACATGTTACCCTGACTCTTGTCAAATGATCCCTGAGCTCAGAGATAAGAGTAAACACTGAGCACTGTAGGCTGTGGTGAAAACTATAACAAGAAAAAAGGCAAATTCTACCGAAGGGGGGGAAAATGATGTACAAAGACAAATTTGAGAGTGAAACATTAAAAGAGTCAAATTTCTGGTCCTTAAAAATCCCCTATTCTTGGGGCTGGAGAGATAGTACAGCGGGTAGGGCATTTGCCTTGCACGCGGCCAACCCAGGTTCGATTCCCAGCACCCCATATTGTCCACTGAGCATTGCCAGGAGTAACTCCTGAGTGCAAAGCCAGGAGTAATCCCTGTGCATCGCCAGGTGTGACCCAAAAAAAGAAAAAAATCCCCTATTTTTGATCTATCCCTGCTACAGAATCTCACAGTTTCTCCTGAATCCCTATTGTTCTTTCACCATTGTTTGTGCATATATATGTGTAAATATAAGTGTGACTTTGTGTGATTTTTGTTTCGGGGCCACAACCGGCAGATTCAGGGCTTACTCCTATCTATACAAGCAGGAATCACTCTGGTACAGACCATATGGGATGCACAGCATAGAACCTGAGTCGATTGCTTGAATGCTTAAGTCCTTACTCACTGTACTATGGCTCTGGCCCTAAGTAAACGTACTCCTAGCACACCCAGTGGGATTCCTGAGCAAATGTCCCTACTCCTGGAAAACCAAAACTTTCTTGCTTATAAAAACAAAACCCTTTACCCTGGTTGGATTCTAGTTCTAAACAATTTAGGTTTAACATTGGTTCATCATTTCTCCTCTGCTACAAGGAGTTTAGGCTTACTGAGTAACACTCATACCAATCACTCCCATTTCCTTAGTATGTATCTTTAACTTCCCTGTGCTCTGCTTCCCCTATACGTTAATCACCCATTTCCCATAACCACAACCTGTGAATTGTAAAGTCAGATTCTTCAGAGATCTCTGGATTTTGTATTTGGAGGTGAAATGTTGACTTTCTCTTTCCTTTATATCCTCTGCAGTTTACTTTAGACAAATATCCTTTTTTGATCCTGGACAAGGACCAGTGCAGTCCCAGGTTGGGAAGATTGTGCTGGGAGGATTGGGATGGGTGTTACTCAGTAAGCCTAAGCTCCTTGTAGCAGAGCCATGCCCCCAGCCCTCAGCTTTGTATAGACAAAGGAAGGCAATATTATGCTTTTGTAACTTCAGAGTTAATTGACTGCAGATACTATATACTCTTGGGCATTGTCATGTTTATGAGACTTAAGCCTCAGCTGCCCTTTGTTCTTAGTACCCCAAAAGCAAGAGACTAAATGGACCCAGGAGAGCTGTGAGCTACCCTGGCATCGAAAAGGGACAGTTAAGCACCATAACAAATTCCATTATAAGCAACTGGATAAGAATTCCCAAACATAAGCAACTGGATAAGAATCCTGCTGTGGTTAGAAAGGACTAACCTGTCGTGGGGAGTTCAGTCTGGGATCTATAGGAAATATCCCCAATAGAGACACCCTATAAACTTTATAGATCTCTTACTGTGTCCATTCAAAATGAACAGAAAGAGTAAGTGTAAATTTAAGATGACTGTTTCAATGAATATGGAATAAGCAATAAAAAATATGTCCTTAGAGAAAATCCTGCCCTTGAGCTGATCTCTCCTTCGGGTTAGATTTTTGGCCTAGAAGTTTCCCCTGAGGGAAGGGCTTTACATCCTTTGATTGTACAACCACATCTCTGTGTATTTGCTACCCCTAACTCTGTGGAATGGACTGGAGAATAAAGGCTGTGGAAGAGAGGTGAGGAGAGGAAATGAGGAGCAGTGGGAGACTGGTATATGTACGTAGGAGAACGGAATAAAGAGCAACTAATCACTGTGAGTCCACAACGTAAAATGTGGGGGTGCGGTGAGGTGTTGGTGGCCCAGTGCTGCCTCCACAACTCCAGAACACTTCCCAACAGAGACAGAGCGAAAGGAAGACAGAAAATCACAGCCTGATGGTAAAAGTTACCTGTTTATTGCAGAACAGCTACCATACTTAGAGAACATCTGAGGGGGCATGAGGTAAGGACATAGGAATGACTGATCATTTACACAGATAAATATTTGGCAGAGGAAATTCTCATGGGGAGATTCACCCAAGGAGACACTCTGTCTCTTATCTTTTCCTCTAGTTGTAAAAGTTATTATCACTTGTAGTTGTTTTGATAAACAAAGTAAGAGACAAAGATCCCAACACTTAGTTCTCTGGGCTTTGACAGCAAAAAAGGCTTTTTTTTTGCTTTTTTGGGTTACACACGGTGATACAAGGCGGTACTCCTGGCTCTGCACTTAGGAGTTACTCCTGACATTGCTCAGGGGACCATATGGGATGCTGGGAATCAAACCCAGGTCAGCCGTGTGCAAGGCAAATACCCTACCCGCTGTGCTATCTCTCCAGCCCCAGAGCAAATAAGGCTTTTAACACTTACTTCTCTGGGCTCTGAGAGCAAGCAAGGCTTTTACTGTAAATCCCAGACTAATTCCTTAGGCAAGTTCAACTTGTCCTTCCCCATGGGGGTCCTGTCTCTAATGTTGTAACAGTTTGCATCAAGACCATGCATACGTGCTTTCTAGAATATTCATTTCGAAGCCAGGGTAGTTTTGCCACTTGCCCCGGGTCCATCCAAGTCCCACGGCAGAACCTCCTTATTGGGGTGTTAGGAACTACAGCAACTGAAGCCCGAGTCAAGTAATGATTACCAAGCAATTATGCCCTGGAGAAGATTATTTCATAGTCAATCAACTCCCAAATATTAGGAGCATAGCATTGATGGTCTTACTCTGTTTAACCAAAGAACATTCTGTATAGTTAAAACATAAATAATCTATAGGGGAAATATAAAAGCAGGTACAAATACACAGCACTTCAACTACAAAGCAGTACAAATACAAAGTTGAGAATTACCAGAAAGTTATGGTTTATAAGTTATCAAGACTGACCTGGGAAACTGAGACAACAGGAGGGAAAATACAAAGGAAATGTTAAAAATAAACTTTAAATTAGGGATGTTAGCAAGGACATGATAAGCTTCTCTGGGAGGAGGAAAAGGGACACTTCAGAGATGAAGACTAAAACACTTTGGGTTAATATCCAGCAGATCACCAACAGCCTGGCCCCTGTTTCCTTCTTCGATCCTCTGTCACCCTTCACCGGCCAGGGTGGGGAGACCAATTATAGCCACCAAAGGCACGCAGTACATGCCCAGACATTATTTGAATGCAACTCTCAGTACTCAGTGTAATAGCCGAGTTTTGCCTGATCAGGGAGAGAGGAAGAGTCCGGGTGCAATATTCAGGTTGATTTTCGGATACAGAAATTCTACATTAGAAAAAAACAACAATGTGGAATCACAGATAGTAAGCTCGGAGGTGCGCTTCCCATGCTGACCCAGATCGATATTCGGCATCTCACATGACCCATAAAGAACTTAAAAAAAAAAAAAAAGAATTCCAGAGTGCTGCTGCTGAAGCAAGCCCTGAGATTCCACATATGTACCCAAAATACAACCAAAAATAGCCCCAAGGTAAATTTTTATTTGCAAACCGCAACCACCCCAAGAACCATGCCCAAGGGATGGTCTGGAAATCAAGGCTACTAATGAATAGGGACCGAGGGCTACAGTGTCATTTGCCATTTGGGAGCTGTCCCCCTGCCCCTCAAAAATGAACAGTCCTTTTATAGTTTTGGAGGCACCACCGGCGATATGGACGAGAAACTTCTGACTCTGCGCTCAGGCACCCGTCCTGGTGGAGGTTGCAGATCGATCTTGGGTGGGCCAGATGCAAAGCAAACGCCCTAACCGCTGTGCTATCTCTCAGGTCCTGTAAGTGAATCTGCAGGTCCTACAGCAGAGAGGTTGTGGCCAGTGTCTTGGACAGGGCCCAGCACACTCCCGTGCTGGGAGGGTCAGGACGGCCCAGCCCCAATGCTCTGCAGGCCCCACGCTCGGCCCTGCACCCACCCGCCACAGCCCCACGGCGGAGCTGCAGAGGATCCCCAGAACGACGCACTCATACCCGTGACCCCTGCAACCTGGCACAGCCCCCACTGCACTCACCAAAGCTCGCATCCCCCACCAAACCCTGCCGTGCCTCAGGAACCACCGGGATATCCACTGAAAAAGGAGCTTGAAAGTGTCCTTAGAGCTTTCTTGGCCCCGCCCCTCAGTGCAGAGACCAGGAGGCGCAGGGCGGGGTGCTCATGGGAGGCGACTAGTGTCCTGCCATGAAAGAGGCCTTCACAGACCCCTTCCACTCGAGACAGCCACTTCACCCCTCACCTGAGCAACAAATGGACGCCTGATCCAGAGTCTTGCACACAAACATGTAAATGCCCTGCTGTGACATCACTTCCGCTTCTGCAAGCAGCCTTAAAGGGCCAGACACCAGCTGCAGCTGTGCAGAGAACAACTAGGAAAATGCAGGTAAATGTGTAAGGCTGGTTGGCTGGAGCGAAAGCAGTGGATAGGGTATTTGCCTTGTACGCTGCTGACCCAGGTTCAATCATCTGGATTCTATATGGTCCCATTTTGGTGTATATAAGAGATAGTTAGGATTTTACTGCTTCCAAAGTGTAAGTCTCAAAACATTTACCCTCAATGTTTGTGTAAATCTAATGGAAAACGGAATACAATTAGTGCAGATATGCTACAGCGAGTGAAATGCTTCCGTGCATGTGGCTGACCTGGACACAAATTATGGACAGCACAGCAGGATGTGACTCCCAGAACATAACACAGAAGGGCCTGAAGAATGGAGCTTTGGCTGTCTATCCAACGTAAAAAGGGCTCACCATAGCATCCTGGTTGATCTCTGCCATGATCCTCTGCAAACCAGGGCCTCTGAGCCAAGTCAGAGTCACAGCAAAGAATGAAACCATGGTGAGTCTTGACAGTACCCAGCAAAATGCAATGTCTGTACCTATTTACTTCTTATTTAATTCCTTCCACCTTGCTTTATCACTAAGAACCATTATTTACCAGTTAACATACTGGGAAGTCCACATGCCAGGACATTGTCATAACCATGGTGCAGAGGATAATCAGCAAGTACCTTTCACTTAATGTACTAGTATCAGAGGAAGCTTTCACATATAACAGGATTATTTCCTTCCTTATTGTACTTTTGTATCAATCCCCACCCACTTGTTGAAACTAAAATTGTATTACCTCAGGGTCCTCTTCTGACGCCGGCCATTGTTATTATGGAAGTGATTGATCCAGCATAACTTTTATATTTACTAAAGCCTGAGGGAGCATGAAGGCCTTCCTATATTCCTTACCTACAGGATTTTCTCCAGGATTCGCGTTAAAATCACAGGTGCGAATAATGCACTTTCCACGTTCTTACATAAATATATATGTATATTCTTACATATATATAAGTATGTATATTTATATATAGATTCTCTCCAGTGTGAATTCTCCTATGCATAAGGCCTGAGGATCTAGGATAGTCCTTCCCACACTACTGACAGATATAAGGTTTCACTGAAAAATGACTTTTCACATGCGCAGTAAGGGCTGAAGACAAACTGAAGACCGTTCCACATCCCTTACACTTATGAGGTTTCTCTGCACTGTGAATTTTCCTGTTCAGAAAGCTATGCCAATTGCATCAAAATCTTCCTGCAGTCATTTGCAGTCATTTCATATATAAGGCCTCAATCCATGATAAATTTTTCTCACACAGCAAAGCTTGAGGGTTGAGAAAAATCTTCCCACACCCCTACATATGTTTTCTTCGAGTATGAATTTTCCTATGTTTAATAAGGAGTTAGGGGAAGTGAAGTCTTTGCCAAAGTCTTTACAAACATAAGGTTTGTCTCCGGTATGAAAAATTCACTGTCACAAAAGGACTGTGAAATAAGCAAAGGCCTTGCCACACTCCTTACATATATATATACATATATATATATATATATATATATATATATATATATGGATTCACTGCAATGTGCGTTTTCTTATGGACAAAAGTTTTAATAGTAAGTGAAGACTCTCCTACAGTAGTGACACAAATTGTGTTTCATTCCTGTATGAAATTTCCTATGCTCAGAAAGACCTGAGAAGAAATGAAAGGCCTTTCCACCTACCTCACATATATAAGGGTTTTCTACGAAACAGAAATTATGAAAACTAAGACTTCAGTAATAAGCAAAGGCCTTCCTACATTGCTCACAAGTATAAGTTATCTCTCCAGTGTGAGTTTTTCTTTGTACTAAGGCTTGTGGAATAAGCAAAGACTTTCCACTCTGTATATGCATATGGTTTCTTTCCAGTGTGACTTTTTCCGTGCATACTAAGATTTATGAGTCAGAGAATGGCCACAGCACATTCATTGCATGCATACGGACTCTCCAGTAGGAAATCTCCTGTTCGTAAGGTATAAGGATCCATCAAAGGCCTTCCCACAGTCCTTACACTTAAACGGTTTCTCTCCTGCGTCGATGTTCACATAGTCCCACTGGGGTGATGCTGGACTACAAAGTTTGTCCTCAGTGTTTACATTTCTGGGGATTCTGTCCAATATGGGCTTCTATGGGAAAGTTATAGTGCTGAGGACATGGGAAGAGTGATCTTCTGATCACCCTCAAAAGACATCCCACCTGTCTCGGCATCCCTGTGGGGATGAGGGTGAAAATGCTCACTTGAGCCTTTATCAGTGTGCAGAAAGAGACATTCCACCAGGGCTGGCTGATTCCATGTAGAAGAACAGAGAAGGATTCCAATTATTAGTCTAGGCCATGAGAGTTTTCATGTCAAAAGAATTCAAGCTCTGCAAGTAGGTAGCTGGTAAGGTACGGGACAATGAGTTTCTTGGGAAAGTAATAAATCCAGATGGGGATGAAAGCAGTGACTCCGAAGCCAACCCTGGGGATTCAGAGAGGAACTGGCCTAGTAGAAACCCAGAGAGCTGGAGACATGGAACAGGAGCAAAGACTGGTAAGAACATCGGAGACCAATATCCGGCCAACGCTCTACCCCTTGATAACACGTGAGCAGTGGACTCTCAGCTACAAAGAAAACCCCAGGAGGCAGTTTCAGAAACATGATTTCAAACTGAGAGTATCAGGTTAGTACAGTGCGCTGCATGCAGTCAATCTAGGTACAATGTCCAGAATTCCAAATGGTCCCCTGAGCACCATCTGACTAACAAATGGATCGAATTTTGCTGTATCCAATCATAAATATTTCCTTTTTTACCTCTAATATTAGTAAAGTGGCATGGGTGGGATCCAGGAATGTGACCAACCTTGTGAGTAAACCGAACCAGTAAACAGAATGGTCTACTGGGATGTGGGGAGCTTGGGACCTGACCCATATTCCCACTTATAAAAAATTTCATCGGAGCGCTCCTTCCATCCTTTCAAACGACATTCTGGGAACAGTTATGTGCATCTAAACTGTCCAATTGAGACCAGAGAAACTGTAGATATGGGTAGGGTGTTGCTTGCACATGTCTAACCTAGGTTCAATCCCCAGGATCCTGTAGAGTATCCCGGAACACCATCAGAAATAATACTTGAGTGCAGAGTCAGGAGAAACCACTGAGGATCACCAGGTATTGTAGGATAATAGTGGTTTGCCCTTGCTCCCTGGCTGGTGAGAGCTTATGTTTACTGATTGCCCATAACCTTTCAATTACCTTTGTCTCCTGATCAGATTTGACTTGTAAATATTGTCTTTCTCTTCTCCTTAATCTCTTTTGCATGATTAGCTATTTCAGAACAATTGCTTTTTGTATGGATACAGGAAGAGAGTTACAAAGAGAAGCCTGAACTTGAGAATTGATGGTCTCCAGATAATATTACCTCCTGGACATCTGCTCTTTTGACTGAAGCCTCAGTTGCTCTTACTTCCTCGATCCCCAAAAGAAGGGTCCGATGAGGGAATAGATGGATCCAGGGCATGTGGTGAGCTAGCTACCCTGGCATCGAAATGGGCCTGGCGAAAATACCATAATGCTTATCTATAAGAGCCTGGTCATGGACAAATTCTGTCATGAATCAAAAAGTAACAACTATACTTGGACGCTCCTGGTATTAGGAATGATTGATCCGGCCTGAGTCTGAATCTGTGGAGAGAAGTCCCCAGGAGAGTCACCAACAAGCGTAAAAGTGTCTATTACTGTGTCCATACAGAATGTTAATCATTAGGAAGTAAAACTAAATATGTCAATTAAGTTGCTGTTCTAAGGAGAGGAGTAACACACCTTTAGGGCTGCTTTTCCTTCGTGGGCTGCAGGTGATGGGGAAGTCTGGAAAACCATTTTTCATTGTGTTTTCGGTGGGGAGGCATGGATTGGGGTTGTGGTGAGAGAAGAAAAAGAGCAGCTTCAGGGAGACAGGGGGAATGAAGGAGACTTAGAAAAGGGATGGTCCTCCTCCACCCTGATCCCCTATCTTCCAGTATGTAGGTGTTACACCCACCAACTGTCCCTGGCGCTGTGTAATCCCATCAATGGCCAAGACCTAGAGACTATAATATCATGCTCCTGGAAGAGAACAGTGTAGTCTTTTGCCTCCACTTCTGGGTGTCTTACTGGGGCGCTTTGGAGGAGGGTGTGTTGAGTTTCCCTCCCCACCCCGAGCAGAGCGCCGACAGCTAAAGACCTCTGGTTCGAGCCACAGTCCCACAAGTTTGGACGAGCCTCATGCATTAAGGAAACAGCAGAGGAACCCAGGTGTGCAGGACCTGGGGCTTAGATCTCCAAGCTGCTCGTATTGGGACTGGGCCTCCTCCACCCAGATCTCCCATCTTCAAGTATGTATGCGTTAAATCCACCAACTGTCCCCGGTGCCGTGTAATCCCATCAATGGCCAAGACCCAAAGACTATAAAACCTTGCTCTGGGAAGTGCGTGGCCACACGAAATCTTATTATCTAGTCTTACTCTGGAAAAACTGGCAGGCTACCAGAAGTATCCTGCCCACATCACAGAGTCTGGCAAACTCCCCATGGTGTATTCAATATGCCAAAACCCAGTAACAATCATGGTTCTCATTCTCCTGACCCTGAAAGAACCTCATATGTGGCACTTCTTAAAATCTCAGCGATATGAAGAAGACATTACTGGGACCTGCATGAGTCAATCGATGAACAACAGGATGACAACGAAACAGTGAGAGAAGAAGAGACACAGAGGTAGTGGACACGGTTGCGCCTTAGAGAGAAGGCTGAGAGCTGAGAGTAAGAGTGGCTGGGTAGACTGGAGTGGAGTCACAGAGAGCACTGGAGAGCGAGTTAGAGAGAGGGTTGGATAGAGCTGGGAGAGACAAGAGACTGAATAAAGTGCACCTAATCAGCAACCAGCCTGGTCTTAGTTCTACTTTCATCGTTCCAAAGCAACTGCTAACCAGGGTGGAGAAGTGGCTCGAGAGCACCAAATGTGGACAGTTGAGAGAGAGCCGCCAGGAGAGACCAGTAACATCTGTTAACGTGTAAATCCTGTTCAAACCCCCACTTCTCATAGGGTCCCCCAGGCCCTCTGGAGTGACTCCTGAGTGGAGAGTCAGGAGTAAGCCCAGAGCACTTCTGGCTGTGATCCGAAAACAAAAACACAAAAAAGTGAACTGTGGGGCGGCTGGAGTGATAGCATAGTGGGTACGGTGTTTACCTTGGACACGACCAACCAAGGTTTGATTACCAGCATCCCAAATGGTCCCCCAAGCACTTCAAGGAGTAATTCCTTAATACATGAGCCAAGAAGAACCCCTGTGCATCACCAGGGGTGACCCAAAAAGCAAAAAAAAAGGGGGGGATTGTGTAGTTAATCAGAAAAAAAGAACACAACTTTCTCGACTTAGCAAAAGCATTTTTATGATAGCTACAGAGATAGTACAGACCCTGAATTGCTTGTCTGACACATAGCTGACCAGGGTTCAATCCCTATCACCGCACAGGGGCCCAAAACATAGCATTATCAATGAGAACCGAGTTGGGGTAAACTCTGATCTCCATTGGGTGTATTCAACCAAAAATAAATCAATAAATTTAGATGCCAGAAGTATAGTTTGGTAGGGTACTGGCTGACCTGTATACCCTGGCACCACACTGAGTACCATTTAGTATTTTTTGGCAGCAACCACAGGGTATAACCATACACACACACATATGTGTACACACACACATATGTGTTTTTGTGCATGTGTGTATATCTATATATGTGTGTGTGTGTGTGTGTGTGTAATTTGTTCACAAGTCAACCTCCACCAACCAGTTTTGTAGAATGCAGGTTTGGATTTTGGCGCTACAGGTGGCAGAACTTTGAGCTAACCTGAGTGCTGCTGGGGGTAACCTGCGTTTTACAGGAGACTGTACCATGGCAGATTGTTTGCATGGACCCATCCTGCATTCCTGGCCTATCTCTGACCCAGCAATTCAAATTCTATATAAATAATGTGAACCTTGTGAGAAAGATACAGGCAGTGGGCAGGGATGAGGCCCAGCTGGTAGATAGCGGTCAGGACATGGTTGCTGGGACCTGGGGCCTCCTGGTGCAAACCTGAGCCAGAAGTACAGGCTGCAATTTCAAAGGTTTCCAGCGGCCCGAAAGAGCTGACAGTGAGTGGGAGGACACTTGTCATGAACACAAAAGACTTAATTTCACAACCTGAATTGCCAAGGAGTGATCCCGGAGCATTGCTGGGTTTGGCAAAATCCCGCATAGCCAATCCTCCTCCTGCCCAAATAAAGGCAATGAGGAGTTAACTGCCAACAGAAGAGGTGTGAAATCTAGTAATATATTCTGAACGGTCTGGGTTTGTTGTTTTGTTTTGGGACCACATGCAGAAATGCTCAGAGCTTACAGGCCAGGTTTTCAGACTATGATTTTACTCCTGTGGGTACGTGATTTTATAAAAGAAAAAGAGGATGAAAAATTATACTTGTAGTCAGAGTGATAGAACAGTTGGCAGGGCATATGTTTGGTCCCCAGCATCACATACAGTCCCCCAAGTACTGCCAGGAGTGATTCCTGCGTGCCAAGCCAGAAATAACACCTGAGCATTACTGCTGTGTCCCAAAAAGAAAAAAGAGAAAAAAAAAGAAAAGAAAAATTAAATTTAGCCCAAACGAGATTTTAAAGTCCATAATTTTACCCAGAGCCTCCAAGTCCTTCATTTTCCCCTAACAGCCATCTGTTGAAAGGGCTCAAGAAATTTCACATGCAAGAGCTTTCAATGAAGGTATAAACAGGAGAGAGAACGCCAGACTGAAGAAGATGCCAGCCACCTGGAAGCCCAGAGGGCCTTCCCTGGTATCTAGTGTCCACTAGTCCCCTGAGCACAGAGCAGGGCACAGACCTCAAGTACCACCAGGTGTGGCCCCAAATCTCACCTCATCTGCTCCCCAAGTAGTGAGATACAGCCAAGGAGAGGAGTTCAGAGGGCTGAGCACCTGATTTATTTTGGGGGACATGGCATGGCTACCCCTGCATCTCAGACACACAGACACAAGAGGGGGAGAGTCTCTGACTATCTCCAAGTTTGTAGCCAATGGAGCGGGGGGTGGGGAGAGGGAAAGACAGGAGAAACATTCCAACTCCAAAAAGATGCTCAAAGAATGCTCATGTGTCAAGACAAATTCTGAAGTGAGGGGGTTGGGGTCATACCTAGTGATGCTCAGGGGACAATATCACCTAGTGATGTTGTGGCAGGGATAACTCTGGTCACCGCAAGAAAGACAAACGCCCTCCTGGCTATACTACTGCACCAGCCCCTAAGAGTGAGACATTTAGAACCTATTGCAGCTGGTCCCTGGAAAACGCCTTTTTTGCAAGTACTCACTTCAACAGCAGGGCACACCCCTATTCTTGGAGAGATGGACAGTGGATATGCTTGGAATCTGGACAGGTGAGGTAAAAATTCTTTTTTTCTGAGGAAATATAATCACATAGGGTTAGCAAAGCTAATAAGTTGATAGGATGCTTTTCTTTCAAGCAGGTAAGCCGGGGTCAATATGCAATAGGACATAGGCTCACCCACTCCAGCACTGCTAAAAATGATGCATGAACTCAGAACCAATAGTAACCCCTGAGCACTGAGTGCTTCTTTGGCCAAAAGAAGTACAATAAATTAAGTAATGAAGACATTTCTGGGGCTGGAACGATGGTACAGCAGGTAGGGAGTATGCCTTCCCTGCGGCCAACCGGGGTTCAATTCCCGAAATCCCATATGGTCCCCCAGCATTGGCAGGAGTGATTCTTGAATCTAAAGCCTGAGTAAACCCTGAGCATTTCTGGGTGTGACCTTAAAAATAAAAAAAATAAATTTCTGTGTAAAGAGATTGGAGACACTGTATAGCAGGTGATGTGCTTATCTTAAACTCGGCCAAACCAAGTTTGAATCCTGGCATCCCATACGGTGCCCTGAGCCCAGCCAGGAGTGATCCCTGAGTGCAAAGGTAGGAGAAGTAACTGAGTCTTGCCGTTGTACTTCCTACAGACTGAATAATTAATTCATTTAAATGATTAAAGGTGTGGTGGCCAATAGTGATCCTAAATTGCATTATTAGAGGGTTTAGGGCACACTCTGGAAGTGCCCAAGCTCTTTCCTGCTAAGATTGCATATTTGGTTGCTGGACCCACTGTAGCACCACCCTGATGCACCCCTCCAGACCGCAACCTGAGTTGGCTTAAAGCTCCACACCTTGGGGCCTGAGTGACAGCATAGACAAATGAGCATGTCTTTTGCAACCTAGGTTTAATTCTGGCATCCCTTATGGTTCCTAGCACCACTAGGAGTGCGTGCTGAATTTAGAGCCAGGAGTAACCATAATGCCTCGCTGGGTGTGACCGCAAATGCAAAATAAATAAATAAAAAGGAAAGAGAAGCTCCCCACCTTCCTGAACTCAAAGAACCCACTGAATGCACAAGAATCAGTGAAAATCAAAGGCTCTGCCAAATGCGTTTGAGCCCCAAGCACATAAAGAATATGCTGCGACCCTCCCCCCATCCAGCCTGGCCACCCCCCAAGAATGACAGGACAGAGGGGAGGGTGTTTTTTCCTTCATGCTACTGACCCAGATATGGGGTACCCTGAGCAACACCAGGGTTGACCCCTGAACACTGCCAGGTGGGGCTCAACATCCCTCCACGAGGAAAAAGAATGCGCCCCCAGGTCCCTTTGATGAGGGAATCCCACGCTTTAGCCCTACTCCACAATCAGCCTAAAGAACGACAGGGGGCCAGTAACGGGATGTCCTGGATACACTGCTGGGATGATCCACCCACCTCTGTGACTGACCAGGTGCTGGTCGTCGCCCTGACACTAAATTAACGCTGAGGTGCCCTCACACGCCCCATCAGATCTGGGGGAGTCTTAGGCTTCCTCTAGCTCTGGCACTTCCTGCTTTGTGAGGGGCCCAAGCGATGGGTCAGCATAGAGGGTGCTGGCCTCGCATCCCGACACCCCAAAGGGTCCTTGGATCCCCAGGGAGGGAGTCCTGAGAAGCACAGGTAAAGGCGTAAAACACATAAAAAATTAAAAAAAAATTTTTTCATTTTTGTTTGTTCCGTCATTGTCCTTGTTTCTGGAGCTTTCAGAACGACCTTAGCGCTTCAAATTCGTTTTTCTCCTTGACCACGTGCTTCCTCTACCCACCCACATTTTCTTTGGGGGCTGGGGGGCTTTGCTCAGGGGTTACTCTGGGCTCTGGGCTCACTCCAGGTCGTGATTGGAGGCTGTGGGCGGCCGGGATCAAATTTGGGCGGCCGCGTTCCCCCCTTACGCATCTTTCTAAATAAGTTCTACTCAGTGAAAACGAGTGTGTTTACCGCAAAATCAATTTATAAACAAGATAAACCTCTCGGCAGGAGCTCTTGGTGCGACAGGATGAGGGGCCGCCACCCTAGGCCACCGCCACGGAGCCACCCGACCGCCCACAAGGCGGAGAACACGGAAGTTCAGGCGCTCAGAGCGACCACTGGGCGGCTGCCGCGGAAACCAACCTTCCGGGACACCCCCTGCCCCTCTGGGTGCCCCCTCACCCGCTCCTCAACTTCTGCAACCACGGGATCCGAGACCCGCCGGCACTTCCGCACAGACCGCCCAGGCCTGGCGATAAAGGACCCGAATTTTGTGACGTCACGTGCACGGTTGCCCAGAGCCTTAAAGGGCCAGGCTTCAAATATTCCTGACCAGGTAATTCTCTGGTCAGAGAGGTTCATTTTTCCTCGTTTCTGGGATAGGATCAGGTGATCCAGACATCAGGGGGTCGCCAGGTCTGGGATAGATAGAGAGGGAGGAGTTGAACAGATAACATGTCGAGCAGAGAGTCTTTGTATTTACGAAGGAAATAAAATTCAAAAAATACTTTGCAAACAGCCACCAAGACCATCACTCTGAGTCCCGACATTCATTTATTTATTCATTTACAACCCTCAGCCACATGCTAGGACCAGGCCCCCAGGATTCCTCCTGGCAGGTGCCAATGAGAGACTGGCTTCAACAGGGTCCCTCACCATTGGGGGCTGAGGAGCGGCCGCTCAAAGTGATCTGGCAATTCTACATACACATGTCTACACAGAAAGCTGCAGGACAGGGCCAGGCACAACCCCAGTTGAGAAGGTTGGGATGGTCAAGACTTCTGCCATCAGCAGGTCCGGCATCCTCAAGAACCATAGCCCCCATAATCAGCTCTGCATCCTGGCCATGCTGCCCCATCGCAGAGCTGGAAGTGAAGATGCCCCCAAGGATAATGCACTCAACACCCGAGACCCCTGTGCCGTGCTAAAATCCCTCAGAGCACCTAGCAAAGCTCTATATCCTCCTAAAGCCTCTGGAGCAAGGCAGACCCCAGGAGCCGAATGGATATGGATGAGGGGGGATGAAAAACAACCACAAAGGTGCCCCAAAAGCTCACATGATACCGTCGGTCACATTACAGGCACTGGAGGTAAGACATCCTCATGTCCTACCACTAACTGGCCTTCAGTGCCCCCCTTCGACCGAGGTATCACTTTGTCCTTTAAATGCGTTCCCGGAGGAGGCCTGATCCACTTGACATCATGAGGAAGTAAAGGTTTACATGGAAGACTCCCGTCTGTGACATCATCCATTTTACCAAGGAGCCTTAAAGTGCCAGATTCCAAGTGTAGATAGACCATTATGGCAGCCCAGGTGAATCAGTGCAAGGGGGATGAGCTCGAATCATAAAGTGGAGAGGCAAGTACTGGAGGGGCTGGTCACAGAATTTAGGGCAGCAAGTTAAGGTGGAGTCCCTTAACTGGCTGAACATAGAATCAATGCTCCCCAATACAGCCATCATAAAAACAAAAGCAGGTTGATTCAAAGTAAGACAGGCAAGTAGGTTGTGAAAGGGTCCTGGAACAATGAGTTTCTCTGGGAAGTCATTAATCAAGATGGTTGAAGTGTCTCTGAAACCAGCCCTGAAGATGCAGAGGAACCGGCATAGCAGCAACCCAGAGAGCTGGAGAGACACTGGACAGGAGCAAAGGCTAGGAAGAACATCAGAGAGCACTGTACCTGAACACTCTGAAAATTAATTAAAAAGGCCCTCCCGTTGATCCTCGATTTGCTCGAGCGGGCCCAGTAACGTCTCCATTGGAGACTTTGTTGTTACTGTGTCTGGCATATCGAATACTCTCGGTAGCTTGCTGGGCTCTCCGAGAGGGGCGGAGGAATCGAACTCGGGTCGGCCATGTTGGCCGCTTGTAAGGCGAACGCCCTACCCGCTGTGCTAATTAAGCCTTAATTAAAGTTAATTAATTAAGCCTCATCTACCCCTTGAAAACACACTATATAAGAACCTACAATGAAACCCCAGGACACAGCTCTAGAAACACGTTTTCAACCAAGATTATGGGGAAAGAGGTTAATACTATGGTTTAATGCTTGTATTAAACATGGTTTTCCTGAGTTCCATTTCTGGCATCCAAAACAACACAAATGCCTAAGAACTGCCAAGTACGGGATGAATTACATAAAACATACTTCAATAAATAAATCCATGTATGGACCAACCCTAAGAACGGAGGCACATAGGAGCTACTGGGCACCAAAGTGTACTAGATCATTTTGTAGATCATTTTCATCTGTTGAACTGACCAAAAACGGTTTGAGTCATTCAGGTGGCTAGTAGGGTTGAGATTTTACCACTTGCAAACACAACGTTTTGTCACCTTTTCTCCAAATATAACTGAAATGAGAAGAGTAAAATCCAGAACTGTGAACACCCTTTATAGTTAGTCATCACAGCTGATGTTATTGCCTGCTGAGACAGGAGTTTGGGCATTCTTCCAGGTTCCCACCATTTGTAAAACATTTTGATCAAGGGGCCTGTTCCATCCTTTCATAGAACGATCAGAAATCTTTCTGTGCACAGTCAAGTCCATTTCAACTATCTCTAGTCCACCCTATTACAGAATAATGACAGGGACATTATCCTAAACTTTTCAGAAATATTTATCCTCAATGTTAAGGGAAATCTAATAAAAATCTGAATACAACAATGCAGTGCAGAGCTGATACAGCGGGAAGGTGCTTGATGGCACAAGACTGATCCAGATTCTAAGTCCAGATCCCCATAAGGATATCTATGTCCTCCCTCGCAGGTATGGATGAGTTCAGACCCAAGAGTATGGCCTGAGCAAAACAGGTGTGAATCCTCAAAATATAACAGAGGAAGGCCTGAAGTGTGGAGGTTTGCATCTTTTTCCATTCCAAAGGATTCACTGCAACATCCTGGTTGATCTCTATCATAAACCCCGCCACCTGGGGTCTCTGCCTCAAACCAGAGTCCAAGCAAAAATGAGACACTGGGCTGGAGTGATAGCACAGCGGGTAGGGCATTCGCATTGCATGCAGCCAACCCGGGTTCAATTTCCAGCATTCCATAGGGTCCCCCAAGAACAGCCAGGAGTAACCCCTGTGCATCTCTGGGTTTGACCAAAAATCATAGGAAAACAAAAAGAGTGACACTGATAATTGTGATCAAGGGGTAGTTTTTGTACCCATTTACTTAGTTATGATTTAATGCTTTAACCTGGATTCCATCATCATGACCCATTGTTTACAGGGAAGAGAGCAATAGCACAGAGGGTAGGGCGTTTTCCTTGCATGCGGCCGATCCAGGTTCGATTCCCTGCATCCCATATGGTCCACCGAGCACAGCCAGGAGTGATTCCTGAGTGCAAAGCCAGGAGTAACCCATGAGCATCTCCGGGTATGACCCAAAACGAAAAAAAAAATGGACCCATTCTTTACAGTTTAACATACACATCAAGTCCATGCGCTGGGACACTGGCATAGGAAATAGTAATCATTAATATTATTATTATGGTTTGCTATAATTGGTAACTCAGGAGGTTAATTCAGGTTCATAAGGAACTCAGGCCTCAGTAGGTGTATGAAAATACACAGTGGCAAGAACTCTTAAGAGTGTACAGGATGGGAAGTTCTTTGTGTTTCCCTGAATTGCAATCATCAGCAATTCCCTTTCCCTCATAGTACTGAAGTCATCAGTTTAATTTGAACTTGAGAACTGTAACATAAAGAGTGAACTAGGAGTGTATATTGAAGACATCAAAAGGTTGAAGCAGAGTGTTTGCCATAGGATACCCCAAGCACCACACTCCCAGAGTAATTCCTGAGTGCATATTCAGGAGAAACCCCTGATCATCACCCAGGTGGGACACAAAAATGAAAAAAAAATGGTCAAAGGGCAAGCCCTGAGGAACCCAGAGATAATGGAGGAATTGTGTATCCCACCCAAGGCCTCTGGGAGATTAAATGATGCATTCAAGGTAAATTGAAATTCAGATTTTAGGGACTGCTGGGCATTTGTCTTGCAGAGGATGATGGGATATGATTCCTTTCCCTCCCAGGCCCACCTGGAGTGATCCTGTCTGTGGAGCCAGAAGTAACACTTAATAATTTCTGGTTGTGCCTTACCCCCACCCCTACAAAAAAGTACGTGTTTTGTGTATTGAACAGAAAGCGCTATGTCAGGGGAATCAGGATTATAAATGCCAGATGTGAGCAACTTCAGTGATCCCTGCGATCAAGACTTTCTATGCCTGTAGATGGTTTTTCTGGGCTCACCTCCAGTATCACATGGCGCCCTGGTACCACAGGGAGTAATCAGCACTGGGAGCCTTAGGATTTGCATCGTTGGGGAGGGAAACAGAGTCAGCAGTGCTCAGGGCTTATTTATTCCTGCCTTTGCACTGAGTAGTCACTCCTCTTTTGGGCCAGGGTTGAGGTATCCTAAAGTCCTAACGTCCAGCACCTCCTAATGATTTGGAGGAAATTGATGTAGGCATGCAGGCAGATAGGGAAGGTCCCCCCTCCCATGGCAAAGGCAGTCAATTTCCTGGGAATAGCTCTGAAGTTGCGAAGGCCAACCTTGCAGAAAACAGGAACTAAGGCCTGATCACCTATGATCACACCCTCACCTATGGCCAGCAACGGACCCAGAGAAGCTCCTGCTGAAACAAAAGGCCAGACAAGGAATTTCAAAGAACATCATCACCACTCCCAACCTGCCTCTTTAGCAACCTCTTTAGCAACGGAACTTTGATCTAGGTAAAAGCCTAGATTGGATTCCCTTCTGCTCTAGGGAGACCGCTCATTGGCTTTCCCAGACATTTGCGGGAGCAGGGCAAGTTGGGATCCCCGAGTGTGGGAACCAAAGTCAGAGTCCAGAAGGATGTGGGGCCCCCCACCACTGCTTCTGATCCCCTACTCCAAATTATATAGTCAGATCAGGAGTTGTGGACCAGGTGGAGTGGGGTGGGGGTTGGGGGATGACCACATACCTCAATGGGGGAGCATCCCAATGGTGCTGCTTCATTCTCGAGGGGTCCGTGTGCCAAGAAGATGCCGCCTCTGGTGGATTCAACTCTCTTACACCCGCAAAGGGCTGGAGGGGATGAGAGAGTCCAGCATCTTCCGGCCCTGCCTGTGTCTGACTGGGCCTCGGGTCAGAGAATAAACTGGGGATCTGTGTCCGGGTGTCCCTTCAGCCTGGGGCTCACCCCACTCACTCTATGTGTGGAGGCACACCCAGTGGGCAGTGCTTCAGTGGGCAGTGCTCCATTCCAGTGGGTGGTGGCCAATAGTGATCCTAAATTGCATTGTTAGACGGTTTAGGGAACACTCTCGAAGTGCCCAAGCTACTTCCTGCTAAGATTGCATATTTCCTTGCAAGACCCACTGCAGCACCACCCTGTTGCATGCCTCCAGTCCGCAACCTGAATTGGCTTAAAGCTCTACATATTGGGGCCTGAGTGACAGCATAGACAAATGATCATTTCTTTTGAAGGTCTCCAACCTGGGTTTAATTCTGGGCATCCCTCATGGTTCCTAGCACCACTAGGAGTGCTTGCTGAATTTAGAGCCAGGAGTAACCATAATGCCTCGCTGGGTGTGACCCAAAATGCAAAATAAATAAATAAAAAGAAAAGAGAAGCTCCACACCTTCCTGAACTCCCAGAACCCAATGAATGCATAAGAACCAGTGAAAATCAAAGGCCCTTACAAATGCTTTTGAGCCCCAAGCACATAAAGAATATGCCCCACCCCTCCCCCAATCCAGCCCTGACACCCGCCAAGAACGACAGGACAGAGAGGAGGGTGTTTTTTCCTTCATGCTGCTGACCCAGATATGGGGTACCCTGAGCAACCCCAGGATTGACCCCTGAACACTGCCAGGTGGGGCTCAACACCTCCCATGAGGAAAAAGAATGTGTCCCCAGGTCCCTTTGATGAGGGAATCCCACGCTTTAGCTCTACTCCACAATCCGCCTAAGGAACGACAGGGGGCCAGTAACGGGATGTCCTGGGGACACTGCTGGGATGATCCATCCACCCCTGTCACTAACCAGGTGCTGGTCGTCGCACCGAAACTAAATTAATGCTGAGGTGCCCTCACCCGCCCCATCAGATCTGGAGGGAGACTGAGGCTCCCTCTAGCTCTGACACTTTCTGCTTTGTGAGGGGCCCGAGCGATGGGTCAGCAGGGAGGGCACTGGCCTCGCATGCCGACACCCCAAAGGGTCCTTGGATCCCCAGGGAGGGAGTCCTGGGCGCCATCGGGTAAGGGTCTAAAACACATTCAAAACTTAAAAAATATTTTTTCTTTTTTATTTGTTCCATAATTGCCCTTGTTTCTGGAGCTTTCAGAACGTACTTAGCGCTTAAAATTCATTTTTCTCCTTGACCACGTGCTTCCTCTACCCACCGACATTTTCTTTGGGGGCTGGGGGCCTTTGCTCAGGGATTACTCCGGGCTCTGGACTCACTCCAGGTCGTGATCGGACACTGAGAGATGCCGGGATCGAACCCAACCGGCCGCGTTCCCCCTTCCACATCTTCCTAAGTAAGTTCTCCTCAGTAAAAACGACAATGTTTCCCTCAAAAATAATTTATAAATAACAGAAACCTTTCGGCAGAAGCACTCGGTGCGTCCCAGGTGAGGGGCCGCCACTGCGGGGCCACCGCCACGGAGCGACCCCGCCACTTACATGGCCGAGACCACGGACGTTCAGGGCGCTCAGAGCAACCACTCGGCTGCTGGCAAGGAAACCGACCTTCTGGGACCCTCCTACCCCCCCTGCATGCTCCCTCTCCGGCTCCTCACCTTCTGCAACCACGCGACCCGCAGGCACTTCCACACAGAACCCAAGGCCTGGCGGATAAAGGACCTGTATGTTGTGACGTCACCTGCACATTCGCCCAGAGCCTTAAAGGGCCAGACTTGAAATATTCCTGACCAGATAATTCCCTGGTCAGGAAGGTTCATTTTTCCTCGTTTCTGGGATAGGATCAGGTGATCCAGACATGTAAGGTCGCCAGGTCTGGGATAGATGGGAGAGTGATGGACTGAACAGATAGCATGTCGAGCAGTGAGACTTTGTATTTACAAAGGAAAAAACATTCACAAACATATTTTGCAAAGAGCCACCAAGACCATCTCTCTGAGTCCCGACATTCATTTATTTATTCATTTACAACCCTCAGCCACTTGCTAGGACCAGGCCCCCAGGATTCCTCATAGCAGTTGCCAATGAAAAGGACGGGCTTCAACAGGGTCCCTCGCCATCAGGGGCTGAGGAGCGGCCGCTCAAAGTGATCTGGCAGTTTTACATACACATGTCTACACAGAAAGCTGCAGGACAGGGCCCGGCACAACCCCTGGTTGAGAAGGTTGGGATGGTCAAGACTTTTGCCATCAGCAGTTCCGGCATCCTCAAGAACCACAGTCCCCATAATCAGCTCTGCATCCCGGCCATGCTGCCCAATCACAGAGCTGGAAGTGAAGATGCCCCGAAGGATAATGCACGCACACCTGACACCCGTGTACCGTGCTAAAATCCCTCAGAGCACCTAGCAAAGCTATATATCCTCCTAAAGCCTCTGGAGCAAGACAGACCCCAGGAGCCAAATGGATATGGATGAGGGGGTGGAAAACAACCTCAAAGGTGCCCCAAAAGCTCACATGATACCGTCGGTCACATTACAGGCACTGGAGGTGAGAGGTCCTCATGTCCTGCCACTAATTGGCCTTTGACTGAAGTTTCGCTTTGTCCTTTAAATGCGTGCCTGGGGGAGGCCTGATCCTCTTGACATCATTACGAAGTAAGGGTGCACATGGAAGACTCCCATCTGTGACATCATCCATTTCACCAAGGAGCCTTAAAGTGCCAGGTTCCAAGTGCAGACAGACCATTATGGCAGCCCAGGTGAATCAGTTCAAGGGGGATGAGCTCGAATTTAAAAAAAAGGAGACGCAAGTGCTGGAGGGGCTAGTCACAGAATTCAGGGCAGCTAGTTAAGGTGGAGTCCCTTGGTCCTGTATTGGTCAAACATAGAACCAATGTTCCCAAACACATCCATCATAAAAACAAAAGCAGGTTGATTCAAAGTAAAACAGACAAGTAGGTTGTGAATGCCTCCTGGGACAATGAGTTTCTCTGGGAAGTCATTAATCAAGATGGGTGCAGTGTCTCTTGGGCCAGTCCTGAAGATGCAGAGGAACTGGCATAGCAGCAACCCAGAGAGCTGGAGAGACACTGGACAGGAGCAAGGGCTGGGAAGAACATCAGAGAGCATTGTACAATGAACACTCTACCCTGTGAAAACACGCTATATAAGAACCTACAAGGAAACCCCAGGACACAGCTCTAGAAACACGTTTTCAACCAAGAGTATGGGGAAAGAGGTTAGTACTGTGGCTTAATGCTTGTGTTTGGCATATCGAATACTCTTGGTAGCTTGCTGGGCTCTCCGAGAGGGGCGGAGGAATCGAACTCAGGTCGGCCATGTTGGCTGCGTGCAAGGCAGACGCCCTACCCGCTGTGCTATCGCTCATATGCCAGACACAGTAACAACAAAGTCTCCAATGGAGACGTTACTGGGCAAGCTCGAGCAAATGCTTGTGTTAAACATGGTTTTCCTGACTTCCATTCCTGGCATCCAAAACAACACAGACTCCTAAGAACTGCCAAGTATGGCATGAATTCCATAAAACATATTTCAATAAATAAATCCATGTATGGACCTACCCTAAGAACGGAGGCACATAGGAGCTAATAGGCACCAAAGTGTACTAGATCATTTTGTAGACTTCGTCTTTTGGACAGACCAAAAACGGTTTTAATCATTCTGGTGGATAGTAGGGTTGAGATTTTACCACTTGCAAACACAACATCTTGTCGTCTTTTCTCCAAACATAACTGAAATGAGAAGAGTAAAATCCAGGAATGTGACCATCCTTTATAGTTAGTCATCACAGCGGATGTTATTGCCTGCTGAGATGGGAGTTTGGGCATTCTGCCAGGTTCCCACCATTTTTAAAATATTTTAATCAAGGAGCCTGTTCCATCCTTTCATAGAACCATCAGAAATCTTTCTGTGCACAGTCAAGTCCATTTCAACTATCTCTAATCCACCCTATTTCAGAATAATTACAGGGCCATTATCCTAAACTTTTCAGAAATGTTTATACTCAATGCATAGAGAAATCTAATAAAAATCTGAATACAAGGAGTGCAGAGTTGATACAGCGGGAAGGTACTTGATTGCACAAGACTGATTAGGATTCAAAGTCCAGATCCCCATAAGGATACCTATGTCCTCCCTCGCAGGTATGGATGAGCTCAGACCCAAGAGTATGGCCTGAATAAAGCAGGTGTGACACCTCAAAACATAACAGAGGAAGGCCTGAAGTGTGGAGGTTTGCCTCTTTTTCATTCTAAAGGATTATCTGCAACATCATGGTTGATCTCTATCATAAACCCCGCCACCTGGGGTCTCTGCCTCAAGTCCAATCAAAAATGAGACACTGGGCTGGAGTGATAGCACAGCGGGTAGGGCGTTCGCATTGCATGCAGCCAACTCGGCTTCAATTTCTAGCATTCCTTACGGTCCCCCAAGAACAGCCAGGAGTAATCCCTGAGTGAAGAGCCAGGAGTAACAACTGTGCATCTCTGGGTTTGACAAAAGAAAAAAAGAAAACAAAAAGAGTGACACTGATATTTGTGTTCAAGGGGTGGTTTTTGTACCATTTTACTTAGTTCCTACTTAATCAGTTTTCACCTGGATTCCATCAACAAGACCCATTATTTACAGGGGCTAGAGCAATAGCACAGCGGGAAGGGAGTTTTCCTTGCAAGCGGCTGGCACATGTTCGATTCCCAGCATCCGATATGGTCCCCGGAGCACAGCCAGGAGTGATTCCTGAGTGCAAAGCCAGGAGTATCCCCTGAGCATCTCTGAGTGTGACCAAAAAAGAAAAAAAGGACCAATTTTTTACAGGTTAACATACACATCAAGTCCAAGTGCTGGGACACTGGCATAGGAAATAGTAATAATTACTATTATTATTATGGTTTTCTATTTAAGGAAACTCAGGAGGTTAATTCAGGTTCATCAGGAGCTCATACCTTAGTAGGCGTATGAAAATACATAGTGGCAAGTACTCTTAAGAGTGTACAGAATGGGAAGATCTTTGTGTTTCCCTGAATTGCAATCATCAGCAATTCCCTTTCCCTCATAGTACTGAAGACACAAGTTTAATTTGAACTTGAGGAGTGTAACGTAAAGAATGAACTAGGAATGTATATTTAAGACATCAAGAGGTTGAAGCAGAGTGTTTGCCACAAGATCCCCCAAGCACCACACTCCCAGAGTAATTCCTCAGTGCATATTCAGGAGAAACCCCTAATCATCACCCAGGTGGGACACAAAAATGAAAAAAAAATGGTCAAAAGGGCAAGCCGTGAGGAATCCAGAGATAATGGAGGCATTATGTATCCCACCCAAGGCCTGGGGGAGATTGAATGATGCATTCAAGGTAAATTGAAATTCAGATTTTAGGGACTGCTGGGAATTTGTCTTGCAGGGGATGACGGGATATGATCCCTTTCCCTCCCAGGCCTACCTGGAGTGATCCTGCCTGTGGAGCCAGAAGTAACACTAAAGAATTTCTGGTTGTGCCTTACCCCCATTCCTACAAAAAGTACGTGTTTTGTGTATTGAACAGAAAGCGCTATGCCAGGGGGATCAGGATTATAAATGCCAGATGTGAGCAACTTCAGTGATCCCTGCGATCAAGACTTTCTCTGCCTGTAGATGGTTTTTCTGGGCTCACCTCCAGTATCACATGGCGCCCTGGTACCACAGGGAGTAATCAGCACTGGGAGCCTTAGGATTTGCATCGTTGGGGAGGGAGACACAGTCAGCAGTGCTCAGGGCTTATTTTTTCCTGCCTTTGCACTCATGAGTCACTCCTCTGGGGCCAGGGTTGAGGGTTCCTAACGTCCTAAGGTCCAGCAAGTCCTAATGGTTTGGAGGGAATTGATGTAGGCATGCAGGCAGATAGGGAAGATTCCCCCTCCCAAGGTAAAGGCAGTAAATTTCCTGGGAATAGCTCTGAAGTTGTGTAGGCCAACCTTGCAGAAAACAGGAACTAAGGCCTGATCACCTATGATCACACCCTCACCTATGGCCAGCAACAGACCCAGAGAAGCTCCTGCTGAAACAAAAGGCCAGAAAAGGAATTTCAAAGAACATCATCACCACTCCCAACCTGCCTAGGCAACCTGTTTTGCAACAGGACTTTGACCTTGGTAAAAGCCTAGATTGGATTCCCTTCTGTTCCAGGGAGACTGCTCATTGGCTTTCCCAGACATTTGCGGGAGCAGGGCAAGTGGGTGGTCCCCGAGTGTGGGAACCAAAGTCGAACTCCTGAAGGATGTGGGCCCCCCCAACACTGCTTCCGACTCCCTACTCCAAATTATATAGTCAGATCAGGAGGTGTGGACAAGGTGGGGTGGGTTGGGGGTTGGGGGACGACCCCAGACTTCAATGGTGCTGCTTCATTCTCGAGGAGTTCGTGTGCCAAGAGGAGCCACCTCTGGTGGATTCAACTCTCTTACACCCACAAAGGGCTGGAGGGGATGAGAGAGTCCAGCATCTTCCGGCCCTGCCCGCGTCTCACTGGGCCTTGGGTCAGAGAATAAACTGGGGATCTCTGTCTGGGTGTCCCTGCTGCTCGCCCCACTCACTCTATGTGTGGAAGGATACCCAGTGAGCAGTGCTCCAGAGTCATCTACTCGAGAGCGAACAGGGTGACACATGAGAGGCTTGCCTTCCTGCAGTACGATATGTCCAACCAACTCAGTTCTAAAGGTCTCCAGACCCCACATCCACATATCACAGCACCCCGCATTGCTGAGGGTGCCATCTTCCGTCCTGAGTTTTAAGGTTCTTATACACATGAGAAGTCCCATGTCTTCTGTTCTCTGTGTAGGAGGGTGGTAGAAGCCAGATTCAACTCCAGCATCTCCAGATGTCTGGGGTGAAGGTAACAGCAATCAGACAAACTAGGGTGTGTTAAGAAGAATTTTAATTAACATATGTGGGGAGAGGGTCAGACCAGCATTGCTCAGGGATTCCTCCTGCTGGGACTCTCGGGGCCGAGAGAGATAACCACAAAAATACCACCTTTCTTTGAACACTCTTGAACTTATTCGCCAATGTGGCTTGGCACATGCCTCAGGCAACCACAAGCGAACATCCAAGCTGGCAAAACAATGCAGAGAAGCCATCAAGGATGACCTCAAAGAGAGGAGAACAGCGATGCTGGTAGATGGCGGCAGAAGCCGGGAAAAGCTTTCGTAATGCTCGCCTGTCCTTCACCAACTACAAGACCAAGATCACTGCCCTCCGACATCCTGATGGATCTACCACATCAACCAGAAGGAAAATGGAGAAGATTATTCGTGAATTCTACTCAGATCTCTTTAATAGCCACATCCACTTGCCCACATACCACATTCTGCACCATGGATATATCATTCTAAATGTTCTCCCTTCGAAATTTAACATGCCATCTCGACGGTAAAGAAACAAAGAACACCTGGCTCAGAAAAGATCAGACCTGAACACCTAAAGAACTTACCATAAGTACTCATCAATACACTGGCTCGGCTCTTCACACACTACCTGACTGAATGCAAGGTTCCATCCCAATGGAAAACCAGCAACACTGTACTACTACACAAGAAGGGAGACATCCACGAAATTGGCAACTATCGCCTAATCTTCCTAATGTCTGTCATCTACAAACTGTTCACTTGACTCATCCTGTATAGGATTAACAGAACACTAGGTGAAGAACAATTATGTGAAAAATCAGCGTTCCGAAAAGGATTCAGTAACATCTACCGCATACACATGATTACTAAGCTCATTGAGGTTTCTCAGGAGTTCAAGATGCCGTTCTGTCTAACGTTCATTGATTTAAAGAAGGCCTTTGATTCTTTTGAGATGGAAGCAGTCATAAAAGCCCTAGCCAATCAGGGTGTACAAACTCAATACATCAGGATCCTCCGTGAGCTCTATTACGGATTCACTACAAGGATATCACCATTCTACAAAGAAATTATCATCCATGTCAAGAGAGGGGTTCGTCAGGGTGATACCATTTCACCAAAACTCTTCAGTGCCACCCTCAAGAACATCATGCAATGACTGGAATGGGAAGGAATGGGAGTGAAGATAGATGGTCAGCAACTACACCCCCTCCTCTTTGCTGATTACATCGTTCTAATAATACCAAACATCAGCCAAGCAGCACAAATGCAGACCTACATTGACCACGAGTGTGGAAAGGTCGGACTACAGCTGAATCTTATGAAGACAATGTTTATGAGAAACATCCTCATTCCTGATCGTCCATTTGCTATCAATGGAACCAACATCTCCGAATGCAACAGTTATATATACGTAGTTCGAGAAATCAACATGGTGAATGACCTGGCACCTGAGTTGCGCAGGATGAAGAGAGCGACTTGGAATGCCTTCAAGAGCGTTGAAGAAATAACTAAGAGGACAAAGAACCTCCAGCTACGAGCACATCTCTTCGATTCCACTCTTCTTCCTGCATTAACATATGAGTCAGAGACCTGGGCCCTACGAAAACAGGATGAGAACGCTACTTGGGTCTCTCAAAGAGGAATCTAAAGAGCTATGCTTGGAATATCACGCATCACTCAAATGAGAGATAGAATCCGGAGTTCTGATCTCCGTCAACAGTCAGGTATCAGGGACGCTGTCTCATCTGCCAAGGCATCAAAAATCAGATGGGCTGGACACGTAATGAGGTTTACAGACAAGCACTGGCCTAGAGCCATTACTGACTGAATTCCACGGGACGTCAAAAGATTGCATGGACGCCCACCTACAAGATGTTCAGACTTCTTCCTCAAGACCCTGAAAAATCGGTTTGAGGCTCTGCATGTTCCTAGAACAAACAGATGCCATTGGGCTACAATAGCACGCAACAGGCATGCATGGAGACGTTACTGGCACCCACTCGAATAAATTGATGAATAAAGGGAAATCAATTGATATATTTTTAAGGTTTTAGAATTACTGCTTTTATGCAGCAACATGGTTGGAACTGGAAGATACCGTCTTGGGTAAAGTTAGCCAGAAAAAGAAACAAAAACAGGATGCTGTTCACTCATCTGTGGAATACCGAACACTGGCTGTGGAAATGTAATGTAAAGGGGCTCCTTATATCATCCCTGATTCCAGTGTTTAGAGAGAAGCCGAACAAAGAAGGAAAGAAATTTGGGGCAGAAGAGACATAGAAGTTTACAGAGATCAGGGATTCATTTATGCCAGTTGACATGAGTGAGGGGTGTAGCCATTTACCCAAAACACAGATGCAACAGAACTGAAAACAAGAGATCTAAGCTGTAACCACTGAAACCTAGTCATGTGCATGTCCAGATGACAGGCCGGGGTAGAGTGGGTACCTGGGTGGGGAGGGAATACGGGAACATGGGAGGAGGGAAGCTGATGCAGGGATTGGTGTTCAATTAGTGTATGCCTAAATACAACTACCAATAATTTTGAAAATATTGGAACTTTAATGAAAATTTTAATGCAATACAATAAAATTTCCATATTTCAGCACCCACTGAGGTTAAAGACCCTCTAGTCTCAGCATTAGGCTCCGATATTTTTCCTGTGATGCTGAGACCATAAATGTGGTTGTGGAGATGGAGCCGGATGCCACATTTCAAGTCGCATGCTTGGTCCACTGAGCACTCCAATGGCATAATAGTTAGGTTCAACAAGAGAATCTTACAGCACACTTGTATGCAATACCCCTGTTCCCAAAAGAAATTGCTGTAATGCCACATCCTGAACCTGTGATTTGAGTTCTGACATAAAACAAAATGCACAATGAGAATTAGTCCAATGTTGAATGGAATGAAGTTGAATGACCAAACAGGTGGAGGACATCTCCATAGTTCTCACAGTCCAAGCAAGCCTACAGAAAGGGAAAATCTGCGGAAAGTGTTGCTGGGAGGAGCTCGGCAATCCCCCAAAAAAGCCTTTTGGGCTTTGTTTTTAATCAGACCCAGTGATGCTTGGGATAACATAGGGGATACTGGACATCGAAGATAGGCGGCATCTGTAAGGCGAGCACCCTCCGTGATGCACTGCTGTTCTGGTCCTAATTAACTTCACTATGGGCTCACAGTTACAATTTAACATACACACAATAAAACAATTTTTGGTGCGTACAAGCGTACAGCAGGTAGGCATTTGCCTTGCATGAGGCTGACAGGGGTTGATCCTTGAATACTGTCAAAAGCAACTTACGAGAACCACCAGGAATAACTGCTGAGCATCCCCAGGCCCCATAACAAAAGAAAACTCAATTTCTTCCCATATTCAAAAAACCATGATAATGATCCAAAGGCAAAGATATACATGGTGTCAGATTGACTGAGCGGGATCCAGAAAGGGTACCCTACCCTTTACTTGTACAGTCTGGCCAGTTATACAGCTGGGAAAACAAGGGCCTTGAAACACATGGACTACTCGACATATCTGACAGATAAGGAAGAATCACAACAAAGTCAAGAAAGCAAAGCACTGGATCTCTCCATAATGAACAGATCCGGGGAGAAGACACCCCTACCCCATGCCACACCCCCACATCACATGTTCTAGGGATGAGAAGGGGATGCTCAATGTCCAATGAGCAACTCAAAGATGTTGTGGACTGGAGGAATCCTGGGTTGGCCACATGCAAGGTAAGCATCCTACTTGCTCTACTATTGCTCTGGCCATTTCTAAATAAATGGGAGAAAACGGGAAAAAATGGGAGAGCACTTAGAAAGCTTTCAGGTTTAAGTCTTGGTCATACAATGAAACACCCGTCCCTTAACCGTGCCCATTTTCCACCACTAAAAACCCAAGTATAACGGCATTCCACAGACTTCCTCTACCTGTGGGTCAGATAATTTCCACATTCTTCTCTCTACTTTGATTACATTCAATATTTTGACACAAGACCCACCATTATTATTTGGGATTTTACTCCGGCACTCAGATCTGGCGAAAATGCAACAGTAGACAATTCTTTTTTGATTGCTGGTTATAAATAACATATGATTTTGGAATTCTGAAATTTTAACAACTAAATCTGGAGGGATTTCTGCAAAAACCTGCTGGGTTACAAGATTTGTTCCTGAGTCTCTGGGATTATGGCCATTAAACAGCTTTATCATGAGCGAGAGGCGGTTTGTGGGAATGACTTAGGCTCTTGTTGGGGTGGAGAGGAATTGGCCAGCTCCACACCCATCCTGCGAGGCCCCACGTATCTTCATGAGTGTGGGCCAAACCTGACTTTCCAAAGGCCTTTGGAGGATGGAGGCCACCGAGCTGCCAAGTGGGAGCAGTTGGGGAGACAGCACCAATTCCCCCTGGGGTGGACCGGGAACAGTAACCTACTGCAGGGTCCAGATGCATTTCTGCTAAAAGGCACTGGGTTTCGAGATTTGTCTCTGAATCTCTGGAATCATGGCCATTACTCACCTTGATCACGAGCCATAGAGGTCAATCGTAGGTGCCAGACAACTCGGTGTTTCGTTGGGGCGGCTTCACCACCATCCCATTAAGCCCTGCATGTCTTCTCACTGCAGTCCCAAACCTAACCATCCAGAAGCCCTTAGAGATGGCGGCCACTGACCCACCAGGCACGAAACCTATTCCCACGTGAAATACCCAGCTTTGGTAACCTACTGTGGGGACCAGACACATTTCTGCTGAAAGCCGCTGGGTTCCGGGATTTTTTTCTGAGACTCTGGCATCATGGCCGTTAAACAGAGTGATCAAGAGCCAAAGAGTCTGTACATGGGCAGCGACTCGGGGTCTCATTGAGGTGGGGAGGAAAGGGCAGAGTCCACCCCAATCCCATGAGGCCCCGCATGTCTTGTCACTGCAGGCCCAATCCTGTCTGTCCAATGTCATCTGGAAGATGGTGACCACCGAGCCACCAAGTGGGATCAGGCGGAGAGACACACCCTTTCCCCCTTGTGGTGGTCTGTCGCCGATAGCTCATTGGGGGAACAGGGCACATCTCTGCAAAAAGCCGCTGGGTTCCGAGATTTGTCTCTGAGTACCTGGGATCATAACCTTTAAGCAGTTTCATCAGGAACCAGAGAGACCTTGCCTCCAATTATATAGCTGAGCCGGAAATGGTTTGTTGGTGTGTCTCGCACATACCTAACTTATGGCCGTTTACTTTCTATGAAGACTTTGCCCAAAGTTTTTGGAGTCTGGCCAAAGGCACAGCAGCAATTTTGGAGTATCTGGAAGTCTGACGGTGCCATCAGGCTGCTGATGCACTCGCCTTACAGGCAGATTGACCTGCTGGCGGTAGCATAGTCCCAGGAAGTAGAAATTCTAAATATGGAAAAAAAACACCAATAGTGTGGTTGGACTCACTGTAAAGCGAGTAGGATGCTTACTGTGCTGATCCAGGTCAAACCTCCCCATCCCATAGGAACCCAGCAGCACCACAGAATAATTCCCGAGATGCAGAACCAGAAGTAAACCTTGAGCATCAAAGAATACCTTCCAACTCCCCTGAATAAAAAAAAAGCTATTAAAATTAATCCAAAGAGTGGCTGAAGTGATAGCACAGCGGGTACGACATTTTACTTGCACGTGACCAACCCAGGTTTGAATCCCAGCAACAGTATGGTCCCCTGAGCTTTACCAGGAGTAATTCCTGAGTGCATAAGTCAGGAGAAACCCATGTGAAACGCTGAGTATGACCCAAAAAGCAAAAAAATAACCCAAAGAGTAAATTTTCAGAGGCAACTACCTCTCACTTGTCCAAACATGCGCCAAGGTCCCAAACCCAGCATGGAAGCCAGTGAAAATGACTGATCACAAAAGTGTCCCTTTCCTTTGGGGGCTTCCCATGAACATATCTGGAGTTTCAATAAGTGTTATGTCCAGTCCAAAGGCTCCAAACAGGGTCCTTTGCAGTCTCGAGTAGGGAGGAATGAGAAGGCCAAGACCCCCACTCTCTGCTGGCTCCTCACACCAAGGCCTGAAGTCCATGTGCCCACCTACCAGTACCATCTTGGACCTGGATGTGATCGTGGTTGCAGGGGCCCTTAGGATAACGCACCCTGACCCATGACATCTGCACCACAGCCCCCAATGCACCCCTCAAAAGCCCCATATCCCCTAAAGCCTGGATATCCAGAACAAATAAGAAACAAGCGTGAAAGCGCCCTACAAGCTGGCGTGAACTGGCGCTCAAGTTCCCAAACCGGGATTTTCAGGGTGCTCAAGCATTCCAAATTCTAACACAGGAAAGATTGAAGAATGAAGGTTTACCTGTTTCCCCATTTTAAAAAAATTCAGTGCTGCATCTTGGTTGATTTCTGTCATAATTCCCACCAAAGAGCCCCTCTGGGCCAAGCCAGAAGCATAGCAAACAATAACAGAGTAGTGAGCCGTGACAGCTCTGAGCAGGGGGGTGTTTCTGTACCTCTTCATTCAGTCACCTTCCTCCTTATTTTCATCACCAGGACCCATTATTTACAAGTTAACACACAAGTAATTCCAAGCACTAGAATACTGGCATAGGTGCAGCCTGGGTGAAAATCAGCAGGTAACTTTCAAGGACATGAGAAGCCTGTCCCAAGCAGGCAGGCTTACTTCCCTCTTAACTGCACTTTTTTAACACCCTTGACCATCGTGTCCAAAGGAAACTTGCTTGACTGACTTGTCCTGCTCTGTCCTTAGAGACTGTTATTAAGGGATCAAGTCATCCAGTTTGAACTTTTATATGTTAAGGTGTGAGGGGTACATGAAGCCCTTCCCACATTCCTGACATATATGCAGTTTGTCTCCGGTATGAATTCTCACATATGGTGTAAGAGAATAGCACCAAATGAAGGCCTTCTCAAAAGACTGACACTGATAAAGTTTCCCTCCACTGTGAATATTCCTGTACTTAGCAAGGATTCAGAATGGCAGAAGGTCTTCCAACATTCCTCGCATATAAAAGGTTTTCCTGTGGCATGAATGCTCCTATGTACACTAAATCTGAGGCTTGTCAAAAGGCCTTTCCACACTTCTTATATGTATAGGATTTCTCTCCAGTGTGTATTCTCCTATGTGCATTAAGTATTGAGGACATACAGAGGCCTTCCCACATTCCTTATATATACAGTTTCTCTCCAGTGAATTCTCCTATGTACACTAAGGCTTGAGGCTTCAGCAAAGGACTTCCCGCATTCCTTACATAATATGGTTTCTCTACACTGTAAATTCTCCTATGTACAGTCAATTGTGAGGATGAAGCGGAGGCCTTTCCACACTCCAGACAGATCTAAGACTTCTATCCAGTATGAATTCTCATGTGTAGAGTAAGGGAAGAGAACCGTGTGAATGCCTTCCCGCATGTCTGACACTGATGAGGTTTCTCTCTGAGATGAATTTATGTGCAGTAAGTCTTGAGTCTCCAGGAAAGGTCTTTCCACATTCCTTATAAATATATGGTTTCTCTCCAGTGTGAATTTTCCTATGTTCATGAAGTGTTGAGGCTACAGCAAAGGCCTTCCCACATTCCTTACATATACACGGTTTCTCTCCAGTGTGAATTCTCCTATGTACAGTAAGTCTTGAGGGTCTAACAAAGGCCTTTCCACATTCCTTGCATATATATATATATATATATATATATATATATATATATATAGTTTCTCCCCAGTGTGAATTTTCCTATGTTCACTAAGAGTTGAGGCTTTCGCAAAGGCCTTCCCACATTCCTTACATATACACGGTTTCACTGCAGTGTGAATTCTCCTATATACACTAAGGGTTGAGGCTAAAGCAAAGGCCTTTCATATTCCTTACATATATACGTTTTTTCTCCAGTGTGAATTCTCATATGTAGACGAAATGTTGAGGCTTCAGCAAAGGCCTTCTCACATTCCTTACATATATACGGTTTCTCTCCAGTGTGAATTCTCCTATGTATACTGAGGCCTGAGGATCGAGTAAAGGCATTATCACACTCCTGACATATATAAGGCTTCTCTCCACTATGAGTTTTCATAGGTCTATTAAGACTAGAGGTGTGAATAAAGACCTTCCCACATGTCTGACATTCACGAGGTTTCTCTCCTGTATGAATTCTCCTATGCATAATAAGATGTGATGATTGATCGAAGGCCTTCCCACATGCTTCACATGCAAAAGGTTTCGATCCTGAATTTATATTCATATGGTCATGATGGAGTAACCCTTGACTCAAACTTTGTTCTCGAGGCTGACTTTTCTGGGGATTCTGTCCACTGTGGTTTTCTAAGGGAACACCACAGTGCTGAGAACATGGGGAGGCTACCCCACATTTCTTACACCTAGATGGGTTCTGCTCACAGTGACTGTGGTTGAGGGTATGTTGCTGTGAGGGACTCACTATAAAAAGTGCTCCTATCCCTAGCAGGTGCCCCATTGGGGAACTTTGTGCCTATGATCTGAGAATAACACACTTCAAGGAACTTTTTCCAGGAGAGGGCTTCTTCAGAGTGAGGTAGCTCTCGCCCTCAGAAGACATCCCGCCTGTCTCGGCATCCTCATTGGGATGAGTGCAGGATTGCTCACTCGAGACATTATCACAGAGTGTAGGATCAGAGACATTCCACTCGAGGTGGCAGCTTTCCTGTGGAACAACAGAGGTTTCTAATTATTGACTTATTCACTGAGTCTTCCTGTCACAAAACTCAATCCTTCAGATGGTTTCACACATATGCCCCACACAAATGCAATTACCGACATACGAATTGTCTTACTATAGAACAATTTCATGTTACTGTAAGTTGGACACAGAAAATTGATGGATGCAGAGTCAGTAAATTCTGTGAATTTCCCCCCTTTAAATTAATGAAGGAATACAACTGGATATAATTCCTTCTATAGAAAATTGATGCATCCATTTCAAGAGAAAATGAAACAGATCCACATGTGGGTTTGGTTAAATTTCAGTGTGGAACCTGTGATGCAGGGGTGAAGACAATGCTGCATCGTCACGCAGCTGAGACAGACCACGTGGCCATTGCAAAGCTCTCACCACAAGTGATGCCTTTCAGGATCAATGAAGTTTTTTGTTCTTTCTGTTTTGTAGTTTCTATTTTTTGGGGGTTGGTGGGTGGAGGGGCACACCATGCAGTATCTAGGATCAGTTCTGTTGATCTATGGTGTCTATAAGTCGTGCTTGGTAAGGACCATCCATCTCTGTGCAAAGAAAGTATATTTCTCACTGCATCATCTCTAGGGTGCACAAATTAGCTTTCTAAACAACTACCACTGTCAAGTCAATCAAAACTCACAGTATTTTTATACACCGTTGATTTCAGCACCTAGTGAAGCTCAGGTTCCTCTACTCCAAGCATCAGACTTTGGAATTCTCCCTGCGAATCCCAGTCTTCCACCTTTACAATCACATACTTGGTCCACTCCTGCTGGCATAATAATATTTATTCTGTATTCATGAATCTTACCAACTCACTCGTACTTGCTGACCCCATTCCCAAATCAAAGTGCTGTACTGCCAAATCCTGAAGTCACGGTTTCAGTTCTGAAACTGAAGAGAACATGCAATTCACACATCACACATGTCACAAAATGTCGCAAAATGATGCCATGTAGTTAAGAGTACATATCTGTGGTTCTCAAAGTCCAAAGAGTCCCACGCTAAACAAAAGATTCGGATAGTGGAAAACTGTGAGGATCTTGGCAATTCTACACTAGGTTATGTTTTTGTTTTTGAGCAGACCTGGTGATGTTCGGGGAACCAGGTTATTGAACAGATTATTTAACAGGTCACATTCAGGCACTGCAAGGTGCTCCCTGATGTACTATCGGTCAGATGCAAACTAGCTCTGTTATGGTCTTACTTATTCGAAAGCCATGGGAGTAAATTACAGGATCATTCTGTGATTGCCAGTCCAGGGAAATGAAGAGCAGCTTGAGTGCGGCACAGACCCAAAGATCCAGGAGAAAAAGTCCCTGTTCTCAGCAGCATGTTTCCTACATTTTCAGGGCACCCATACACTGCACAGGGCCTGAGCCAGGAAGGGTCCTCAGACACGCACCCGCACACACACCTCTCCTCCCAGACCTCAGTGCTCCTTCTTCCAGCCAGGAGATCACCGCAGGCTTCATCCCAGAGTGCCCTGCCCCTACAGACACAGAGGCATGGATAAGTCACAGGGAAAAGGTGACAGGTAAATGCCCATGTTTTCCTGATATAACTGGGCAAATATCTGAAAGGCATGAACAGAATGTCCATTTCCAAAATTCCACACATTTCTAGTTATTCGAGAGGTAAGACCCAAGAAAATATCACAAATACTCTAGACCTGGCCATGTGTATGGCCGACAGGGGGTTGATCAACACAGTATGTTGTTGGTTTTTGTCTTGCTTGGGGTCTCACCTGGCAATGATCAGGAGTGACTCCTGACTCTGTATTCAGAAATCACTGCTGCTGGTGCTTGGGGATGACATGTGATGCAGGGGATTTAACCCACGTGTGCCGCTTGCAAGAAAATCACTTTCCTCCCTGTACTGTCTGTCTAGGCCCAGCAGCACATGGAGTTTCCTGAGCAACCTCATGAACTCATCACAGATTTCAGTAAAACTAAGTGCATAATAAATCTGGAAATGTCCATGAGTGGCAAGAGATGCTTATTTTTTAAGCTGAAAAATGTATCCAGAAAGAGAGCACAGCAGGTATTTCCTACGGCTAATCCCGTTGCAATACCCGATATCACCTAGGGTCCGTCATGCCAGCCAGGAGTGATCCCTGAGTGCAGAGTCCAGGAGCAAACCCTAAGTCCTGCTGAAGTCTCACAAGAACCATTAGAAGTAAATCCAAGCACTGAAATAGGGCAGCATCTGATGAGTTGAGAGACGAGATATAAAATGCCCTGTGGTGGAAGAGAGATAGTACAGCACATAGGACAGAAGCGCTGCACACACATGTGGGTTTGATCCCAGGCAGCTCATATGGTGTTGGAGCAAGGCCAGGTGTGGATCCTGAATACAAAGGCAGGAATAATCCCTAATTCCTGAGGAAAAAAGAAAATGCAAAAACCGTCTGACTTGAGTGACTGGTGCAAAAGTACTGGGGGTCAGGCACCAACATTTTAATTTGCCAAGAGGTTTCAATATACGGTTCCCCATGGCCCCTGAACATTCTTAGGAGACATCATTTAGCACAGAGCCAAGAGAACTGTGGACTGTGCCCCCCAAACAAAGGCAAAAGCAAAACCAATTAAACACACAAAATTTCGTGTAGTACACAAAGTAAATTCATGCACCAATGGATGGAATTATTTAAAGGGACCTGGGCGATAACTGGGCAACAGGGATCTTCCCATGGACACAGTCGAAACGGGTTTATATGAATTACCCCTTAGGGTCCGGCTACCCCACAAGAGTAATTTCTTAAGACAAAGCTGAGAGTAATCCCTGAGTATCCAAAGGTGAACCCTAAAAAAAAGAGGGAGGGAAGAGCTACTGCATGGCTGTCCAACATCCCAGCCCGTCACAGAGCTACTGTTGGACACACGGCTGCCGCCCAACTCCAGGGAGCCCATGCGTGTCTGTTCAGACACGTTGGCTCCACACTGCTCTCACCGACAGCTTGCAGATGCTGGTATGTCTCCAGCATTACGTCCCTGTAGAGCTTCTGCTGAGAGGCCACCAGGCATGACCATTCCTCTGGGGTGAAGTTCACAGCCACGTCATGGAAGGTCACAGCGTCCTGAGTCAGCACACGGAGAGGGTGGGAGTCAGAGTCTATCTTAGCCTCATTACCACTACTGTGAGGCCAGGACCCAGGGTTCTATATTGTCGCTGGGCCTCTCTCCTCCGAATGAACTAGCCTCCATGCAGACGCATTGTTGACGGGTCCCAAAAATCACATAAGGCAGCTGGATCTGCTAAAGTGGGAGGATGTTATACAGAAGGTTTTTGGATATATCTGCCTTTCCTGGTAACCCCAGGGCCAATTCGAGCACGACTGGTCCAGTGAGCACTGTAGAGAGGATCACCTGAACACAGACTTTTACGATCCAAAAGGCTATCCCTGGGTGTAGCAAAAACCACTGCACGCTTACCGCTGCACCCTCACAGCTTATGACCACTAGGATTGAGAACTCGACAGTCCATAGAGACAACTACTCAGAGCAGTGCATGGCATGTGTGCCTGTAGGAACTCACTGCTCAGGACCGATCAAAATCCTGCTCAAAGAAGGTAGAAGTTCCTGGACCCCAACATCTCTACTGGCCTCAGAGATCCTTGGCTCTTTCTCCTTGGGATCACCGCATGCCCAGAAATCCACACACAAGATTATGTGAACATAAGACTGTATGATTGAGCAGGTAGTCACTCCAGAGTAGGAAGGACAAAACAGGAGAAAAGCAAGTCTGGGGTCCCAAGTCACTGTAGTTGCCAGGGAGCAAACGGGGCCAGCACACCTCAGGGTGCTCTGAGGCCAGTCAGTTGTGAATCCAGATCACAGAGTCAAGAGGACAGCTGATGACAAAAACAATGCAAAAGAAGCCGAAGTAGCAGGTTGGCGTAACAGGACAGCTTTTCTGGGGACAGCATGTAGGACTGGTGATCCCCAACATCCCATATGGTCCCACAAGCACTGCCAGGGGCAATGCCAGAGTGCAGCACAAGGAATGATTGCGAGAATCCTTGCTCTGCCACCCCTAATAAAACAGAAAACCCAAGATGAAACCTTTGGACCTCCAGCATCCCTTTGGTCACCTAGACATGTCAGGAATGAGTATTGAGCACTGAGCATTGAGTACTACTCATGCACCACTGGGTCGGCCCCAAAGCCAAATAAAACAAAATGAACATACACAAAAAGCAGCTTCAATCAGCAGAATGGGACAGTTCAATCCTGAGACAGCCCCCCTGCATCCCCAAAGCTCTGTGTCCCCGTAAAACCTCCACCACACCTCACGATCGACCTGGATGTTGGAGAACAAGTAAAAAATCAGCACAAAAGTGCCCCCCAAGTTGGCTCGGCCCCTCGGCTCAGAGTGTGGAAACGGGAAGGCGCAGGGTGCTCACAGGGGGTTGCTTGAGTCCTGCAACTAAATCCTTCTTGAAGTCTCATCTTGTAATCTATCCAAAATAAACCCAAATAGAAGACCCAGGAAGCCTGGGCACTCCTGGTTCTACCTCATGTCATTCTATCCATCTACTAGTACCTGGGAACGGTTTATCAGAAGCCACGTCACCATCTTCTACTGTCACTATTGTTCTGAGGATCAGCAGGAGGCTCCGTGCAAAGACCTGGAGAAGTCAGAACAGTGAGCACCAGAGAGGAGCACCTCCTCCCACTTCTGAGCTCACACCAGCCACACCCTCGGGCACAGCCTCACAATTCCATCTCTGGGAGACAATGGAAGAAGCTCCTGTCTCCACTGGGGATGCAAATTTTGTTGGCATCTGTGCTGCACTTCAGGAGAGGAGCCTGGGCCCAGGCTACAGGGGAGGAAAAGACAGCCTTCTCTGATCCCTGAATTCTTCTCTGGCTCCCACAGGAAAGTCCCTATAGGCCCTGCCCAGGAGCTCCCAAATACTAGCGCCCCCTGCAGGCTGGCAGCAGTGCTGCTCCCTGGGAATCATAGCCTGGAATGTGGCTCCACGATGTGACTTAGAATGGACAAACCTTCGACACTCCCTTACAGGGTGCACAAGGACATGCACCTGGACACTGTCTCGTGGACCTCCGTATTTACCACAATGGCAGGTGTCGTCTTCTCAGGGAGAGATAAAGAGTAAGGGGTGCTTTTCAGCTTGATGTGAGGGAACTGAAATTCATGAACCTAAAAAAGATATACAAGTATTGTGGTTAGATGGCAATAATGTGAATTGGGTGCTTGACTAGATGAACCGATCAATACTCTGCATCCCATATGGCCCCTAGCAGCGCCAGGGACAATACCTGAGCTTAGAGACTGGAGTAAGTCATGAGCATCTCAGGGTATGTGGCCTCTCTCCCCCTAAAATATAAAGAACCAAAAATAGCCCCCTCAAATACATTTTGATTGGCAAACCTCAGCCACCTGCAGGCCCCCTTCCCCCTCACATACCCCGCATGATCACAGCACTCATGGCAGACATTGAAAATGACCAGCAACAGGTCTCCTGCCATTAGCTGGAGGGGCTGAAGCTCTGCCCCTCAAATATGGAGATTCTACAGAAGCGAGCTTAGGGCCAATGGTTCAAACATGGGACTACTGGGACGGTTGGAACAGCCAAGCCCTCGGATGATTCCCGCATTCAGCCACTGTTGCCCCATCCCGGAGCTGGAGACGATCGTGGCCAAAGAGGCACCCTAGAATCACGAACTCAAAACTGTCATTCCTGAACCCTGAGACAGCCCCCCTGCATCCCCAAAGCTCTGTGTCCCCGTAAAACCTCCACCACACCTCACGATCGACCTGGATGTTGGAGAACAAGTAAAAAATCAGCACAAAAGTGCCCCCCAAGTTGGCTCGGCCCCTCGGCTCAGAGTGTGGAAACGGGAAGGCGCAGGGTGCTCACAGGGGGTTGCTTGAGTCCTGCAACTAAATCCTTCTTCAGAGTCCCCCTTCCAGGATGGGGCGCAAATTTACTTGTCCCTTGCCAAGTGATCAACAGTTCCAGTGTCTGATTCAGGGATGGAAAATGAACCATGACATTTATAACATCACTTATGACATCACTTCTGTTTCCATTAGGTACATTAAAGAGCAAGAGTCTAGGCACTAAGAACCTTTTTGCCACCCAGGTGAATCTGTGCTGCAAGGGGGATGGACTTGAAAAAAGGAGTGGAGAGGCAAATGGTGGACTGGTTGGTCACACAATGGGGGCCTGGGGCTAAGGAGAAGTCCCCTGATCCTGCAGCTGTCAACTAAAATCGAATCAATGATATCTAAACACAGAATGCTACCCTGACTCTTGTCAAATGATCCTTGAGCTCAGAGACAAGAGTAAACACTGAATACTGTAAGCTGTGGTGAAAAATATAACAAGAAAAAAGGCAAATTCTACTGAAGGGGGAAAAATGATGTACAAAGAGAAATTTGAGAGTGAAACATTAAAAGAGTCAAATTTCTAGTCCTTAAAAATCCCCTATTCTTGGGGCTGGAGAGATAGCACGTGGGTAGGGTGTTTGCCTTGCACGCAGTCAACCCGGGTTTGATTCCCAGCATCCCATATGGTCCCCTGAGCATTGCCAGGAGTAACTCCTGAGTGCAAAGCCAGGAGTAATCCCTGTGCATCGCCAGGTGTGACCCAAAAAAGAAAAAAAATCCTCTATTTTTGATCTATCCCTGCTACAGAAACTCACAGTTTCTCCTGAATCCCTATTGTTCTTTCACCATTGTTTGTGCATATATATGTGTAAATATAAGTGTGGCTTTGTGTGATTTTTGTTTTGGGTCCACAACCGGCAGATTCAGGGCTTACTCCTAGCTCTACAAGCAGGAATCACTCTGGTACAGACCATATGGGATGCACAGCATAGAACCTGGGTCGATTGCTTGGATGGTTCCTTACCCACTGTACTATGGCTCCGGCCTTAAGAAAATGTGCTCCTAGCACACCCAGTGGGATTCCTGAGCAAATGTCCTCTCCTGGAAAACCAAAACTTTCTTGCTTAAAAAAACAAAACCCTCTACCCTAGTTGGATTCTAATTCTAAACAATTTAGGTTTAACATTGGTCCATCATTTCTCCTCTGCTACAAGGAGCTTAGGCTTACTGAGTAACACCCTTCCCAATCACTCCCATTTCCTTAGTATGCATCTTTAATTTCCCTGTGCTCTGCTTCCCCTATACATTAATCACCCATTTCCCATAACCACAACCTTTGGATTGTAAAGTCAGATTCTTCAGAGATCTCTGGATTTTGTATTTGGAAGTGAAATGTTGACTTTCTCTTTCCCTTATGTCCTCTGCAGTTTACTTTAGACAAATATCCTTTTTTGCTCCTGGACAAGGACCAGTGCAGTCCCAAGTTAGGAAGATTGTGCTGGGAGGATTGGGATGTCCATGCCCCCAGCCCTCAGCTTTGGAGAGACAAAGGAAGGCGATATTATGCTTTTTTTAACTTCAGAGTTAATTGACTGCAGATACTATGTACTCTTGGGCATTGTCATGTTTATGAGACTTAAGCCTCAGGCTGCCCTTTGTTCTTAGCAGCCCCAAAACAAGAGACTGTATGGACCCAGGATAGCTGTGAGCTAGAGGTCCGGCCAACGCTCTACCCCTTGACAACACGCGAGCAGTGGACTCTCAGCTACAATGAAAACCCCAGGAGGCATTTTCAGAAACATGATTTCAAACTGAGAGTATCAGGCTAGTACAGTGCATTACATGCAGTCAATCTAGGTACAATGTCCAGAGTTCCAAATGGTCCCCTGAACACCATCTGACTAATGGATGGAATTTTGCCCTATCCAATTATAAATGTTTCTTTTTTTAACTCTAATATTAGTAAAGTGACATGGGTGGGACCCAGGAATGTTACCAACCTTGTGAGTAATCACAGGTAAACGGAAGGGTCTGCTGGGATGTGGGGAGCTTGGGCCCTGACCCATATTCCCACTTATAAAAGATTTCATGCATCTAAACTCTCCAATTGAGACAAGAGCAACTGTAGATTTGGGTAGGGTGTTACTTGCACATGGCCAACCTAGGTTAAATCCCCAGGATCCTGTAAAGTCTTCCGGAGCACCATCAGAAATAATACCTGAGTGCAGAGTCAGGAGAAACCACTGAGGATCACCAGGTATTGTAGGATAATTGTCGTCTGCCCTTGCTCCCTGGGCAGTGCAAGCTTATGTTTGTTGATTGCCCATAACCTTTCAATTACCTTTGTCAACTGATCATATTTTGACTTGTAAATATTGTCTTTTTCTTCTCCTTAATGTCTTTTGCATGGTTAGCCACTTCAGAGCAATTGCTTTTTGTATGGATACAGGAAGACAGTTACAAAGAAAAGCCTGAGCTTGAGAGTTGGTCTCCAGATAATATTACCTACTGGACATCTGCTCTCTTGACTGAAGCCTCAGTTTCCCTTACTTCCTCGACTCATAAAGAAGGGTTCGATGAGGGACTAGATGGATCTAGGGCAAGTGGTGAGCTAGCTACCCTGGAATCGAAATGAGACTGGCCAAAGTACCATAATGCTTATCTATAAGAGCCCGGTCATGGACAAATTTTGTCATAAATCAAAAAGTAATAACTAGACTTGGACTCTGCTGGGATAAGTAGTGATTGATCCGGCCTGAGCACTGTAGTCTGAATCTGTGGTGAGAAGTCCCCAGGAGAGTTACCAACAAGCCTAAAAGTGTCTATTACTGTGTCCATACAGAATGGTAATCATTAGGAAGTAGAACTAAATGTGTCAATTAAGTTCCTGGTCTAAGGAGAGGAGTAACACACCTTAAGGGCTGCTTTTCCTTCGTGGGCTGCAGGTGATGGGGACGTCTGGAAAACCATTTTTCATTGCGCTTCCCTTGGGGAGGCGTGGATTGGGGTCGTGGTGAGAGAAGAAAAAGAGCAGCTTCAGGGAGACAGGGGGAATGAAGGAGACTGAGAAAAGGGATGGTCCTCCTCCACCCAGATCCCTTATCTTCCAGTATGTAGGTGTTACACCCACCAACTGCCCCTGGCGCTGTGTAATCCCATCAATGGCCAAGACCCAGAGACTATAAAACCCTGCTCCTGGAAGAGAACAGCACAGTCTCCTGCCTCCGCGTTTGGCTTCTTACTGGGGACTTTTGGATGAGGGTGTGTTGAGCTTCCCTCCCCACCACAAGCAGAGCCCCGGTGAAGAACTCTGATTCAAGCCACAGGCATGCTTAAGACCACTCTCCACACATTTAGACGAGCCTCACGAATGCAGGAACCGGCAGAGGAACCCAGGTGTTCAGAACCTGGGGCTTAGATCTCCAAGCTGCTCATATTGGGACTGGGCCTCCTCCACCCAGATCTCCAATCTTCCAGTATGTATGCGTTACACCTACCAACTGTCTCCGGTGCCGTGTAATCCCATCAATGGCCAAGACCCAAAGACTATAAAACCTTGCTCTGGGAAGTGTGCGCCACACGGAATCTTATTATCTAGTCTTATTCTGGAAAAACTGGCAGGCTACCAGAAGTATCCTTCCTGCACCGCAGAGTCTGGCAAACTCTCGATGGTGTATTCAATATGCAAAAAACCAGTAACAATAATGGTTCTCATTCTCCTGACCCTTAAAGAGCCTCAAATGCGGCACTTCTTAAAATCTCAGGGATAGGACAAAGGATGCATTACTGGGGCCTGCGTGAGTCAATCGATGAACAACAGGATGACAATAATACAGTGAGAGGAGACACAGAGTTAGAGGACACGGTTGCGACTTAGAGAGAAAGCTGAGAGCTGAGAGTAAGAGTGGCTGGGGAGATTGGAGAGGAGTCACAGAGAGCATTGGAGAGCGAGTTAGAGAGAGGGTTGGATAGAGCTGGGAGAGAAAAGAGACTGAATAAACTGCAACTAATCAGCAACCAGCCTGGTCCCCATTCTACTTTCATCGGTCCAAAGCAAAAGCTGTCCAGGGTGGAGAAGTGGCTCGAGAGCACCAAATGTGGACAGTGAGAGAGAGCCGCCAAGAGAGACCAGGAACATCTGTTACCGTGTAAATCCTATTCAAACCCCCAATTCTCATAGGGTCCCCCAGGTCACGCTGGAGTGACTCCTGAGTGCAGAGTCAGGATTAAGCCCAGAGCACTTCTGGCTATGATCCGAAAACAAAAACACAAACAGTGAACTCTGCAGGGGCTGGAGTGATAGCACAGCGGGTAGGGTGTTTACCTAGGACACGACCAACCCAGGTTTGATTCCCAGCATCCCAAATGGTCCCCGAAGAACGACCAGGTGTAAGTCCTGAATACATGAGCCAAGAATAACCCCTGTGCATCACCAGGGGTGACCCAAAAAGAAAAAAAAAACAGGGAATTGTGTAGTTAATCAGAAAAAAGAACACAACTTTCTCGACTTAGCAAAAGCATTTTTATGATGGAAACAGAGATAAAAAAGGACCTGAATTGCATGTCTGGCACATAGCTGACCAGGGTTTAATCCCTATCTCCTCACATGGGCCCCAAACCTAGCATTATCAATGAGAACTGAGCCGGGGTAAAGTCTAATCTCCATTGGGTGTAGCCAATCAAAAATAAATCAATATATTTAGGTGCCAGAACTGTAGTTTGGTATGGTACTGGCCTTGTACACAGCTGACCTGTATACCCTGGCACCACACTGAGTACCGTATGGTACCTTTTGACAGCAACCACAGGGTATGACCATATATATATATATATATATATATATTTATGTATACATATGTATATATGTATATATACACACATATATATGTGTGTTTGTGTGTGTGTGTGTATATATATATATATATATATATATATATATGTAATTTGTTCACAAGTCAACCTCCACCAACCAGTTTTGTAGAATGCAGGTTTGGATTTTGGCGCTGCAGGTAGCAGAACTTTGAGCTTACCTGAGTGGTGCTTGGGGAATCCTGCGTTGTACAGGAGACTGTACCATGGCAGATTGCTTGCAAGGACCCTTCCTGCATTCCTGGCCTATCTCTGACCCAGGAATTCAAATTCTTTATAAATACTGTAAACCTTGTGAGAAAGATACAGGCAGGGGGCAGGGATGAGGCCCAGCTGGTAGATAGAGGTCAGGGCAGGGTTGCTGGCAACTGGAGCCTCCTGGTGCAAACCTGAGCCAAAAGTACACGCTGCAATTTCAAATGTTTGCAGTGGCCTGAAATAGCTGACAGTGAGTGGCTGGGCACTTGTCATGAACACAAAAGACTTAACTTCACAACTTGAATTGTCAAGGAGTGATCCCAGAACACTGCTTGGTTTGGCAAAATCCCACATAGTGAATCCTCCTCCTGCCCAAATAAAGGTAATGAGGAGTTAACTGCCAACAGAAGAGGTGTAAAAGCTAGTAATATATTCTGAACGGTCAGTCCTCTGGGTTTGTTGTTTTGTATTGGGACCACATCCAGAAATGCTCAGAGCTTACAGGCCAGGTTCTCAGACTATGATTTTACACCTATGGGTACGTGATTTTATAAAAGAAAAAGAGGATGAAAAATTATACTTGGAGTCAGAGTGATAGTACGGTTGGCAGGGCATATGTTTGGTCCCCGGCATCACATACAGTCCCCCAAGTACTGCCAGGAGTGATTCCTGCGTGCCAAGCCCGAAATAACACCTGAGCTAATGCTGTGCCCCAAAAAGAAAAAAGAGAAAAAAAAAGAAAAAAAATTAAATTTAGCCCAAACGAGATTTTAAAGTCCATAATTTTGTCCAGAGCCTCCAACTTCTGCATTTTCCCCTAAACAGCCATCTGTTAAAAGGGCTCAAGAAATTTCACATGCAAGAGCTTTCAATGAAGGTATAAACAGGAGAGAGAACGCCAGACTGAAGCAGATGCCAGCCACCTGGAAGCCCAGAAGACCTTCCCTGCTATCCAGTGTCCACTAGTCCCCTGAGCATAGAGCAGGGCACAGACCTCAAGTACCACCAGGTGTGGCCCCAAATCTCACCTCATTTGCTCCCCAAGTAGTGAGATACACCCCAGGAGAGGAGCTCAGAGGGCTGAGCACCTGATTTACTTTTGGGGGACATGGCATGGCTCTCCCTGCATCTCAGACACACAGACACAAGAGAGGGAGAGTCTCTGACTATCTCCAAGTTAGTAGCAAATGGAGCGGGGGGGGGGAGAGGGAAAGACAGAAGAAACATTCCAAATCCAAAAAGATGCTCACAGAATGCTCATGTGTCAAGACAAATTCTGGAGTGGGAGGGTTGGGGTCATACCTAGTGATGCGCAGGAGACAATATCACCTAGTGATGTTGTGGCAGGGATAACTCTGGTCACTGCAAGAAAGACAAACGCCCTCCTGGCTATACTACTGCACCAGACCCTAAGAGTGAGACATTTAGAACCTATTGCAGCTGGTCCCCGGAACACCCCTTTCTGTAAGTACTCACTTCAACAGCAGGGCACACCCCTGGTCTTGGAGAGATGGATAGTTGAGATGCTTGGAATCTGGACAGGTTAGGCAGAAATTCTTTTTTTTTCTGAGGAAATATAATCACATACGGTTAGCAAAGCAAATAAGTTGATAGGGTGTTTTTCTTTCAAGCAGCTAAACCGGGGTCAATACATAGACTCACACACTCCAGCAATGCTAAAAATGAAACATGAACTCAGAACCAAGAGTAACCCCTGAGCACTGAGTGCTTCTGTGGCCAAGAAAGTACAATAAATTAAGTAATAAAGACATTTCTGGGGCCGGAACAATGGTACAGCAGGTAGGGAGTTTGCCTTCCATGTGGCCAACCTGGGTTCAATTCCCAAAATCCATATGGTGCCCCAGCACTGCCAGGAGTGACTTCTGAAAGCAAGGCCTGAGTAAATCCTGGGCATTGCTGGCTGTGACCCTAAAAATTAAAAAAAAAGTAATTTCTGTGTAAAGAGATTTGGAGACACAGTACAACAGGTGAGGTGCTTGTCTTGCACTCGGCCAAACCAAGTTTGAATCCTGGAATCCCATACGGTGCCCTGAGCCCCGCCAGGAGTGATTCCTGAGTGCAAAGGCAGGAGAAGTAACTGAGTTTTGCCGTTGTACTTCCTACACACTGAATAATTTGCTTGAGGTAATTAATTCATTTAAATGAATAAAGGTGTGGTGGCCAATAGTGATTCTAAATTGCATTATTAGAGGGTTTAGGGCATACCCTGGAAGTGCCCAAGCTCTTTCCTGCTAAGATTGCATATTTGGTTGCAAGACCCACTGTAGCACCACCCTGTTGCACACCTCCAGTCCGCAACCTGAGTTGCCTTATAGCTCCACACCTTGGGGCCTGAGTGACAGCATAGACAAATGAGCATTTCTTTTGAAGGTGGCCAACCCGGGTTGAACTCTGGTCATCCCCTCATGGTTCCTAGCACCACTAGGAGTGCTTGATGGATTTAGAGGCAGGAGTAACCATAATGCCTCGCTGGGTGTGACCCAAAATGCAAAATAAATAAATAAAAAGGAAAGAGAAGCTTCCCACTTCCTTGAACTCCCAGAACCCACTGAATGGACAAGAACCTGTGAAAATCAAGGCTCTGTAAAATGTTTTTGAGCCCCAAGCACATAGAGAATATGCCCAGCCCCTCCCCCCATCCAGGCCCAACACCCCCCAAAAATGACAGGTGTTTTTTCCTTCATGCTGCTGACCCAGATATGGGGTACCTTGAGCAACCCCAGAATTGACCCCTGAACACTGCCAGGTGGGGCTCAACACCCCCCACGAGGAAAAAGAATGTGCCCCCAGGTCCCTTTGATGAGGGAATCCCATGCTTTACCTACTCCACAATCAGCCTAAGGAACAACAGGAGGCCAGTAACGGGATGTCCTGGGGACACTGCTGGGATGATCCACTCACGCTGTGACTGACCAGGTGCTGGGAGATGCCCCAAAACTAAATTAACGCTGAAGTGCCCTCACATGCTCCATCAGATCTGGGAGGAGACTGATGCTCCCTCTAGCTCTTACACTTTCTGCTTTGTGAGGGACCCCAGCGATGGGTCAGCAGGGAGGGTGCTGGCCTCACATCCTGACAACACAAAGGGTTTTCAGATCCCCAGGGAGGGAGTCCTGAGCGCCATCGGGTAAGGGTCTAAAACACATGAAATAATTAAAACAACTTTTTTTTCACTTTTGATTGTTCGTTTATTGTCCTTGTTTCTGGAGCTTTCAGAACGACCTTAGCACTTCAAATTCGTTTTCCTCCTCAACCACGTGCTTCATCTACCCACCCACCTTGGGCGGGGGCAAGCCCAGGGTTACTCCGGGCTCTGGGCTCACTCCAGGCTATGATCTGACGCTGTGGGGTGCTGGGATCGAACCTGGCCAGCTGCATTCCCCCCTTAAGCATCTTTCTAAGTAAGTTCTCCTCAGTAAAAATGACCATTTCCCCCTCAAAATCAATTTATAAACAAGATAAAGCTTTCGGCAGGAGAACTCGGTGCGTCCTGGGTGAGGGGCCGCCACCCCGGGCCACTGCCACAGAGCGACCCCGTTGCCCACAAGGCGGAGACTGGAGATTCAGGAGCTCAGAGAGACCACCGGGGCGGGTGGAGGGGGAACCGACCTTCCTGGACCCCCCTGCTCCCCTGGGTGCCCCCTCACCCACTCCTCACCTTCCTCAACCACGCAACCCAACCCGCTGGTACTTCCTAAAAGAACGCCAAGTCCAGGCGAATAAAGGAACTGGATTCTGTGACGTCATCAGCACGTTCTCCCAGAGCCTTAAAGGGCCAGGCTTCAAATATTCCTGACCTGACCAGGTGCTTGCCTGGTCAGAAAGGTTCATTTTTCCCGTTTCTGGGATAAGATCAGGTGATCCAGAGAGCTGTGGGTCGCCAGGTCTGGGATAGATAGAGAGGGATGAGCTGAAGAGATAACATGTCGAGCAGAGAGTCTTTGTATTTACGAAGGAAATAAAATTCACAAAATACTTGGCAAACAGCCGCCAAGACCATCACTCTGAGTCCCAACGTTCAATTATTTATTCATTTGCAACCCACAGCCACATGCTAGGACCAGGCCCCCAGGATTCCTCCTGGCAGGTGCCAATGAAAAAGACGCGCTTCAACAGGGTCCCTCACCATTGGGGGCTGAGGAGCTGCCCTTCAAAGTGATCTGGCAGTTTTACCTACGCATGTCTACACAGAAAGCTGCAGGACAGGGCCTGGTAGAACCCCTGGTTGAGAAGCTTTGGATGGTCAAGACTTCTTCCATCAGAAGGTCCGGAATCCTCAAGACCCACAGCCCCCCATGTTCAGCTCCGCACCCAGGCCATGCTGCCTCATCACAGAACTGGAGACTAAGATGCCCCCGAGCTCACACCTGAGACCCATGTGCCGTGATAAATCCTCCCAATGCAACCAGCAAAGCTCTACATTCTCCTACAGCCTCTGGAGCACGGCAGACCCCAGGAACTCACTGGATATGGATGGGGGAGAGAGTGAAAAACAACCACAAAAGTGTCCCAAAAGCTGGCACGATCCCGTTGGTCACATTATAGGCACTGCAGGTGAGAGGTCCTCATGTCCTGCCACTAATTGGCCTTCAGTGCCCCCCTTCAACTGAAGTATCATTTTGTCCTTTAAACGCATGCCCAGAGGAGGCCGGATCCACTTGACATCATTAGGAAGTAAAGGTGGACATGGAAGACTCCCATCTGTGTCATCATCCCTTTCACCAAAGAGCCTTAAAGTGCCAGGTTCCAAATGCAGACAGACCATTATGGCAGCCCAGGTGAATCAGTGCAGGGGGCATTAGTTCGGATAAAGGAGAGAAGCAAGTGCTGGAGGGGCTGGTCACAGAGTTCAGGGAAGCGAGTTAAGGCAGAGTCCCTTGGTCCTGTACTGGTCAAACATGGAACCAATGCTTCCACACACACGTCCGTCATAAAAACAAAAGCAGGTTGAATCAAAGTAAAACAGGAACAGGCAAGTAGGTTGTGAATGGCTCCTGGGACAATGAGTTTCTCTGGGAAGTCATTAATCAAGATGGGTGCAGTGAATCTGAAGCCAGCCTTGAAGATGTAGAGTAACTGGCCTAGCAGCAACCCAGGGAGAGACACTGGACAGGAACAAAGGATGGGAAGAACATCAGAGAGCACTGTACAGTGAACACTCTACCCCTTGAAAACATTCGAGGAGAGAACTCTCACCTATAAGGAAACTCCAGGATGCAGCTTTAGAAACATGTTTTCAACCAAGAGGAAAGGGGTTAGTATTGTGGGAAAGAGTTAGTTCTATGGGGAAAGAGGTTAGTACTGTGGCTTAATGCTTGTATTAAACATGGTTTTCCTGAGTTCCATTCCTGGCATCCAAGAACAACACAAACTCCTAAGAACTGCCAAGTATGGCATGAATTACATAAAACATACTTCAATAAATAAATCCCATGTATGGACCAACCCTAAAAACGGAGACGCATAGTAACTAATGGGCACCACAGCATACCAGAATATTTTGTAGACTTTGTCTTTTGGACAGACCAAAAACAATTTTAATCATTTCGGTGGCTAGTAGGGTTGAGATTATACCACTTGCAAATGTAAGGTTTTGTCATCTTTTCTCCAAATATAACTGAAATGAGGAGAGTGGAATCCAGGAATGTGACCACCCTTTATAGTTAATCATCACAGCTGATGTTTTTGCCTGCTGAGATGGGAGTTTGGGAACTCTGCCAAGTTCCCACCATTTGTAAAATATTTTTATCAAGGGGCCCGTTCCATCCTTTCAAGGAACCATCAGAAATCTTTCTGTACACAGTCAAGTCCATTTCAACTATCTCTAATCCACCCTATTAAAGAACAATGACAGTGCCATTATCCTAAACTTTTCAGAAATATTTATCCTCAATGCTTAGGGAAATCTAATAAAAATCTGAATACTAGGATCACAGAGTTATACAGCGGGAAGGTGCTTGATTGCCCAAGACTGATCAGGATTCAAAGTCCAGATCCCAATAAGGATACCTATGTCCTCCCTCGCAGGTATGGATGAGCTCAGAGCCAAGAGAAGGGCCTGAGCAAAGCGCTCCTCAAAACATAACAGAGGAAGGCCTGAAGTGTGGAGGTTTGCCTCTTTTTCCATTCCAAATGATTCACTGCAACATCCTAGTTGGTCTCTATCATACACCCCCCAACCAGTGTCTCTGCCTCAAACCAGAGTCCAAGAAAAAATGAAACACTGGGCTGGAGTGATAGTACAGCGTGTAGGACGTTCACATTGCTCACAGCCAGCCCGAGTTAGATTTCCAGCATTCCATAGGGTCCCCAAGAACCACCAGGAGTAATCCCTGAGTGCAGAGCCAGGAGTAACCCCTGTGCATCTCTGGGTTTGACCAAAAAAACAAACAACAAACCAAAAAAACCAAAAAGAGTGACACTGATAGCTGTGATTGGGGGGTGGTTTTGTACCCATTTACTTAGTTCCTATTTAATCAGTTTTCACCTGGATTCCATCAGCAAGACCCATTATTTACAGGGGCTAGAGCAATAGCACAGAGGGTAGGGCATTGGCCTTGCATAAGGACGACCCAGGTTCGATTACTAGGATCCCATATGGTCCCCCGAGCACAACAAGGAATCATTCCTGAGTGCAAAGCCAGGAGTAATCCCTGAGCATCTCTGGGTGTTATATAAAAAGAAAAAAAAGAAAAGAAAAAAAGGACCCATTATTTACAGGTTAACATACACATCAAGTTCAAATGCTGGGACACTGGCATAGGAAATAGTAATCATTACTATTATTATTATGGTTTGCTATATAAGGTAACTCAGGAGGTTAATTCAGGTTCACCAGGAACTCAGGCCTTCATAGGCATATGAAAATACACAGTGGCAAGAAGTCTTAAGAATGTACAGAATGGGAAGATCTTTGTGTTTCCCTGAATTGCAATCATCAGCAATTCCCTTTCCCTCATAGTACTGAAGCCACCAGTTTGATTTGAATTTGAGAACTGTAATATAAAGAATGAACTAGGAGTGCATATATAAGAGATCAAAAGGTTGAAGCTGAGTGTTTGCCATAGGATCCCCCAAGCACCACACTCCCAGAGTAATTCCTGAGTGCATATTCAGGAGAAAACCCTGTGTATCTCCCAGGTGGGACACAAAAATGAAAAAAAAAAGGTCAAAGGGCAAGCCATGAAGAACCCAGGGATAATGGATGCATTGTGTATCCCACCCAAGGCCTAGGGGAGATTAAATGATGTATTCAAGGTAAACTGAAATTCAGATTTTAGGAATTTCTGGGCGTTTGTCTTGCAGTGGATGACCTGGATTTGATCCCTTCCCCTCCAGACCCACCTGCAGTGATCCTGCCTGTGGAGCCAGAAGTAACTCCTGGGCATTTCCGGTTGTGCTTTACCCCCCCACCCTACAAAAAAGTACTTGTTTTGTGTATTGAACAGAAAGTGCTATGTCAGGAGGATCAGGTTTATGAATGACAGATGTGAGCGATTTCAATGATCCCTGTGACCAAGGATTTCTCTGCCTGTAGATTTTTTGGGGGGCTCACCTCCAGTACCACATGGTCCCCCGGTACCACTGAGAGTAGTTACTGTAAGGTCCCTAGGGACCCAGAGGGAGATTCCAGAGTTAAAACTCTACAAATTAGTAACTCTCCCTTTCCTGCCCCCTCCCTAGCAGAGCTTTAGAGTGAAACCATTCCTTATTGGAATGCAAATTCTGAAACCATTTGTTGACTGTTCCCTGTTGGGATGTAAATTCGGGAACCATTTGTTGGGCCTTCCTTATCTATTACCTCTGTTAGGAACTTTATCCACCTCCACTGGAATGCAGGGCTGAGAATCAAAGGAAGCCAGGTGATAACCAAATGTCCTAGTTACCAGATGCCCACTAGCCACAATGCCTATGTATGTAAATGCAGATCTTTGAATCTATAGGCTAAGGAGTGATGTACTTTTAAATGGATTGGTTAAGAAAGTATATGTTGTTACAAATCTATTGGCTATGAAATGTGTGGGCTTTGCTGTAAGGCCAGTGAAGGCCTATATAAGATCCCCTTTGAAGAAGTTCGGGGTCTTGCCTCACCTAACTGACCTGCTTGTCTGTTTAGGTGGCTTGACCCTGGCTAGCCAGTCTTACAATAAACCTTGCTTGATGTTTGCAGTCTCTAGAGTCTCTTTGTCATTAAAGGGAGATTATGATCCGCGCCCTAACATTCCCAACTGTCCCACCTGGAGACTAGCCGGTAGCCTGGGGAGGGTGCCTCCGCTCCCCCCATCTCTTCTCTGGTCCATTACCTGGACCAGGTTGGTCTTCCTCACATGGTCCCAGGTTTTGATGCTCACGACCTTCACCTCCATGTCCACCTGACCGGTCTCCAGGGGGATGAGCATATAGGGCACCGTATGGATAAGGTAGGGAGCACAACCACCCTCTGACACGAGGGGGATCCCGGCTAGGACGCCCTGCACAGAGACTCCTTGTGGGGTAATTCCACTCGGACCTGGGGACAGGGGAGGGGTGGTGGTTGGGATGCGTGTCCATGCTCCCTGTTTCTTGCTGCCCTGATGGTCCCCAGAGCAAGGATACTTCTTCGTGCTGAGTCACCTCAGGGAAGGCGCTGCACTTCCCTGGGCCTGCATTTTCTCTTCTCTACATGTGTCATTGCAGGGAGTGGGAGAGAGGTTGCAAGCTTAGTGGGTTGAATCCGCAGCACCACAAAGAGACTCGATCCCCCAGGAATGGCTGGGTCCTCTAAAGGCCCTTCCGGGTGTCGGCCCAGGGTAGCCCAGGTGACCTCCAGTACCTCATCCTCGAGACCTTGCAATGAAATGCCACCCATTTGGCCAGGAATTGTCAGTGGGGACCCCGGTCGATTTCTTGAGCACTGCTGTTGACCTCCCAACAGAAAGCATCATGGTCGCCCCCTCTCCTCCACTTGGGTGCTTGGAAGGGAAGCAAAGGAGAAAACATCATCGAAAAAACAGCTTTGCCAAGGAGTTCGGTGGTTTCCAGACTCTTGGCGCTCTCTCCCACAATATTATTTTTAATTTCTTTTCTTTTTGGGTCACATCCAGAAATGCACAGGAGTTACTCCTGGCTCCGAGCTCAGAAATTACTCCTGACAGTGCTCGAGGGACCATAATGGGATGCTGGGAATTGAATCTGGGTTGGCTGCATGCAAGGCAAACACCCTACCTGCTGTGCTATCACTCCATCCCCAAAAGTTCTGCCTTGAGCATCAGAGAGATAGGTTAGAGGGTAAGTCACCATCCCTAGCACCCCAGAGGATCCTTGGGCCTCGCCAGTAGTGATTTTCAAGCACAGAACCAGAGGAATTCTCTGAGCACCGCTGCATGTGGCTCCAAACCAAGTAATAATAAGATAAAAGCTTGGGTCTGAGTAAATGCTTAAAGGGCTTAAGCAAATTTTGCATGCCAGAGCCCCAGGTACAGCCCCTGGTACCACATGGCTCCCTGAGTCCTACCAAGGGCAACCCTTGGGGCTGGAGCAATAGCACAGCGGGTAGGGTGTTTGCCTGGCATGCGGCTGACTCCGCTTCAATTTTCAGTATCCCATATGGTCCCCTGACCACCGCCAGGAGTGATTCCTGAGTGCAGAGCCAGGCGTAACCCATGAGCATCGCCAGGTGTGACCCAAAAAGAAAAAAAAATCCAGACCCTACAAAGGTCAACCCTTTAGCACTAAGTCAGGAGGAATCACCTGTATCCAGGAATAACTCTAAATCCAAATAGGAATTTGAATAATAATCATAGGAAAAAGAAGGAGTAGATATCCCAAGGCCAAAAATAAAAAGAGCAGGTCAGGGGGCTTGCTTGCGCTTCCGAGCCTGCTCTCTCTACATTTTCCCATGAACCCACATCTCTCCCTCTTTCTCTCCCGGTCATGTTCTGACCTGGGGCCACACTGGGTGTGTGTGTGCTTAGGGCTTATTTCTGGCTCTGCAATCATGGATTATTACTCTTAGTAGTGCTGGGAAATCGTGCGGGATGCTGGGGATCAAACCCAGGTTGCCAGAGGCAAAGCAAATGCCCTCCCTGCTACAGCATCCTTGAACTGAGACTGAATCCCAGATGATGAGGGAGTTGAAAGTGGGGACCCTCCCGCCAGCACTGTGGGGACTCAGCTGGGCAGGGCGACAGGAGTGCCAGAATGGGACCTCTCTTAGCATCTCCCCACTGATTTGTGTCCCTTTTCCTGGGGCTCAATTCTCCCTGGGAGCCCCCAACAGGGACGATAAAGAGAGGATTCAGCCCTTGTTCTTGGGGGGTCTTTGCATTCTGGGAACGCTCATGAGTGAGGGCTCCCCTGAGCTTGGGTGATCATGAACCCATTTATGTTTTAGGGCTCTAGGGGGATACCTGGTGATCTCAGAGCCCCAGGAGACCCCAGTGTGCCAGTGAGTATGGCCTCAACTCCACATTCAGTGTTGTCCCGAATTCTGAATGAGGGGCAGTGGGAGACTGGTGTAGGTACGCAGGAGAACGGAATAAAGAGCAACTGATCACTGAGAGTTCACGAAGTAAAATGCGGGGGTGCTGTGAACCGTTGGCAGTCCAGAGCCGCCTCCTCACTTCCCCAGGCTTTTCCAACAGAGAGAAAGACAGACTGATGGTGAAAATGGCCTATTTAATTCAGAGCAGCTACCATACTTATAGAACATCTGAAGGTGGAGGTTAAGGTAAGGACATAGGTGTGATTGATCATTTACATATATAAACATTTGGCAGAGGAAATTCTCTTGGGGAGACTCATGCAAGGAGACACTCTGTCTCCCAGGAACACATACATTGCTTTTATCTTTCCGTCTATAGGAAACCACTAGAACAATGCTGGTAAATATGTACTGTTGGCTGGGCCAGAGGAACAGCACAGTGGACAGGACATTTTTCTTGCATGTAGCTGATCCACGTTCAATCCCCAGCATCCTTTGTGGTCCACCAAGAATTGCCAGGAGTATTTCCTGAGTGCAGAGCCAGGAGTAACCCCTGAGCATCGCTGGGTGTGATCCAAAAAGAAAAAAAAAGAGTGTACTGCTAGTGGAATAGGCTCACATAAAGGAGTGAAAAGGTGGTGGCTAGAGTGATCGGTCACAAAGTAGGGGTCTGGAGGAAGGAGAAGTTCCATGATCCAGTATTTGCAGTGACTCTGTAGCCAGCCCTGGAGATGCAGAGAGGAACTGATCTAGTAACAACTTTGAGACCCGAAGAGAGAATGGAACAGGAGCAAAGGCTTCTACCCCTTAACAACACAAGAGCAGTGGACACTTGTCTACAAGGAAAACCCTAGGAGGCAGTTTCAGAAACAAGGTTTCAAACCAAGAGTATGCGGCCAGGGGCTGGAGTGAGATAGCATAGCAGGTAGGGCGTTTGTCTTGCACGCAGCTGACTTGGGTTTGATTCCCAGTATCCCATAGGGTCCCCTGAGCACCACCAGGAGTAATTCCTGATTGCAGAGCCAGGAGTAACCCCTATGCATCACCGGGTATAACCCAAAAAGAAAAAAAAAGAGTACCTGGCCTGAAGGGTAGTGCAGTGCGTAGGGCACCTACCTTGAACTCGGTCAACCTGAATTCAGTCCCTGATATTCCCCAATGGCGGCATGGGAACCATGAGAAGTAGCTCTTAAGAACTGCCAGGTTTCCCCCAAAACAAAAGTATATAAAACAGCATATAGACCAACCCCCACAAAGGAGGGGATAACAGGCAGCAAACCACACTGGTCACTCTGCATCCTGGCTTGACCTTCTGCACATATCTACATGGTGTTTACCATTCTGGTGAATATTACATTGTTAGGATTTTAATGCTTCCAAAGTAAAAATCTCAAAACATTTATCCTCAATGTTTGTATAAATTGAATGGAAACCTGAATACAAGGAATGGAGATATGCTACAGCAAGTAAAGTGATTCCTTGCACGTGACAAACCTGGACACCAAATATAGACAGCACAGCGGGATGTGGCTCCCCAAAATATAACACAAAAGGGCCTGAAGATCGGAGGTTTGACTGTATAACCAAAGTCAAAAAGTTCTCCGCAGGATCATGGTTAATCTCTGCCATGATGCCTGCAAACCAGGGCCTCTGAGCCAAGCCATAATCACAGCAACGAATGTAACCATGGTAAGCCTTGACAGTACCCAGCAAAATGCAATTTTTGTAACTATTTATTTATTTATTTTGCTTTTGGGGTCACACCTGGCGACGCACAGGGGTTACTCTTGGCTCTGCACTCAGGAATTACCCTTGGTGCTGCTCAGGGTACCATATTGGATACTGGGAATTGAACCCGGGTCGGCCACGTGCAAGATTAACTCCCTACCCACTGTGCTATTACTCCAGCCCACAACCATTTTTCCCTAAGTTTCATTAGTGAAACAACATGAGGTACATTTGTAGACTTACAAATTTTTGTGCCTGGGTTTCAGTTATACAATGATCGAGTAAACATTGCCCATTCTCCACCACCACTAATCCCAGTATCCCTCCCACCCTGCCACCCCCCATCCCACCCTGCCTCTGTGCTAGGGCATACCCTTTTTTTCTCTCTCCTTTTGGGTGTTGACGTTTGTAAAAGAGGCATTGAGTGGCAGTCATGTTCAGTCTAGAGTCTACTCCCAGCATGCATCTCTCATCCTCTAGCCCCCAAGTATTTACGTTTTATTTTATTCCTTCCACCTCGATTTATCACTAAGATTTATTATTTACCAGTTCACATATTGTGAAGGCAAAATGCCAGGGCATTGTCATAGCCTCGGTCCAGGTGATAATCAGCAAGTAACTTTCCCTTATGGTACTAATGTCACAGGAAGCTTTTACATGCACCAGAATAATTTCCTTCTGGACTGTACTTTTGTAGCAATTCCCCACCCACTTGTCGAAACTAAAATTGTTTTACCTAAGGGCCATGTTGTGACCCAGGCCATTGTTATTAGGGAATTGATAATTTACTAAGGCTTGAGAGGAACACGAAAGTCTTCCTATATTCCTTACTCACACAATTTTTTGCAATATTAATTCCCTTATACCTTTAAAGGCTGCAGGTGCGAATGATAGACTTCCCATGTTCTTGCATGCATATGTGTGTATATATGTGTGTGTATATATATATATATATATATATATATATAGTTTCTCCCCATTGTGAATTCTCCTATGCATAGTAAGGCCTGCAGATCCAGGCCTTTCCTTTCCGCACTCCTGGCATATATAAGGTTTCACTCTGAAATGACTTTTTATATGTGTAGTAAGTGCTAAAGGGCAAACTGATGACTTTCCTACATTCCTTAAACTTATGAGGTTTCTCTCCAGTGTGAATTTTCCTGTTCAGAAAGTTTTGCTAATTGCATGAAAATCTTCCTGCAGTCCTTACATATGTAAGGCCTCAATCCTGGAAAAATGTTTTTTACGCAAAGCAAAGTGTGTGGATTGAGTTAAGATCTTCCCACACCCTAATATATGTTTTTTTTCGAGTATGAGTTTTCCTATGTTTAATAAGGAGTTAAGGGGAAGTGAAGCCATTTCCAAAGTCTTTACAAACATAAGGTTTATCTCCAGTATGAAATTTTCTGTGCTTCAAAAGGCTTGCAGAATAAGCAAAGGCCTTGCCACACTCCTTACACAAAAATGGATTCACTGCAGTGTGGGTTTTCTTGTGGACGAAAAAGTTTGAGTATAAAGTGAAGACCTGGGCTGGAGTGATAGAAAAGCAGGTAGGACGTTTGCCTTACATGCAGCCGACCCCTGTTCGATTCCCAGCATCCCATATGGTCCTCTGAGCACTGCTAGGAGTAACTCCTGAGTGCAGATCCAGGAATGAGCCAAAAAGAAAAAAAATAGAAAGTGAAGACCCTCCCACAGTCGTGACATGAATAATGTTTCATTCCTGTATAAACTTTCCTATGCTCAGAAAGAACGTGAGAATAAATGAAAAGTCTTCCCACCTACCTCACATATATGAGTAGAGCCAGTGCTCCCTCCTGAAACAACTCTAGAGACAGTCAGCCCTGAAGGCCTATGCGCTCCTATCATTGCATCATATCATCTTGTCACTTTCCTCCTCCCTGTGGATGGTGGGTAGGACAGGGCAATATCATCTTCTCCCACCTATAATTCCCGAGAATCAGCAGGAAGCTCCGTGCAAAGATCTAGAGACGTCAGCACTGTGAGCATGACAGAGGTGCACAAACTCCAGGGTCCTGACCAGAAGTTTCTGCTTTGGAGTCTGAAATTGCTCTCAGGGAGGGCAGGGCAAGCAGCTGACTTGCTCTCCTAACTCACGGGTCGTAGATCCACTTGAAATGAAAATGTTATGATATCTAAACAGAAATATAGTGTAACAGAGAAGAATTAGGACCCGGGCCAGAGCAACAGCATATCGGGGAGGGCAATTGCCTTGAATGCAACTTATTCTGGTGTGGGAAGCCAAGAGCCCTCTCATAGACCCTGGCCGTGGTTCCCATGTTAGGAACTGCTTGGGACAGACATTGGTGACAGTCTCCCAGGACTTCCTGATCTCAGCGGATACCTGATCTATAGCCACACATCAGGCTGACAGCTTATCTGGTCTTATCTATAGTAACCTCCAGGATGCATCTACTCCCTAAGACCCTTTGATATACAAATGTAAAGCTCAGGATGCAGCTACTGCCACAAGACCCTTTGATTTACAAATGTCTACCTTGAATGTTAGGTAAAGCTCTTGTTGCTGACCTTACCATATATGGTTATATTGCTTCTGCTCCTGACTGAGCTGCTATAACTGACTGACCTGACTGACCCTATATAAACAGCCTGTATCCCTCAATAAAGCCTGTCCCTTTTTCTCTTTGTTTCTAAACTGTACTCTGTCTCTTGTGTCTCATGTTCATTCAGTTGGTCCCTCCTTGCACCATCGGATCAATCCTCAGGCCACCTCCGCGGGCCGGAGAGTGGTTGCCGGGGGCCCCCTGCAACTGGCGCCCAAGCGGGACGGTGTCTAGGAGACGACCTCCGAACTCCCCTCCAGGAAGCAGGAAGCGGCGGCCGCCGGGATGCACAGAAAGGTGAGTGCGTGCCTAATCAAAATCCCCACCTCGTGATCGAGGCTGAGGGGACAGCATCAGGGGAGAACTGAGTGTTCAGTCTCATATGAGGTATATGAGACGGTCACTGGGTTGGATAAGGCCCCCTCCCCGCGCTCCTTTTTTGTGTCCTTTGTGGAATGTGTGTGTGAGTGAATAAGCGGTCAGAGGCTTCCTCGCCTCTGATTTGAGTCTGTGGTTCCAAGGCTGGGCGCCCTTAAGGTCCCCAAAAAGGCTATGGAATCTGGTTGGGCTGTCTGGTTCCAAGGGAAACATTCGCCTTTCTATTATGGCTAAGTTTTCCACTGGCCAGACAAGCACCTGAGTGGGCCCCTTTGTTGGGTCTCCCCCGTGTCTTGCGTCTGTTTTTCCCAGGTATTCACGCGGGGCTTCAGCCTTCCATTGACCCATCTCCTGTCTCGTCTCTATTCATGTTTTTTTTTTCTTTTCTGCCTTCTATTCCTTCTATCTGTGTCACAATTGAGTGTTCAGTCTCATATGAGGTATATGAGACGGTCACTGGGTTGGATAAGGCCCCCCTGTGCCCCTTTGTCGTGTCCTTTGTGGAATGTGTGTGTGAGTGAATGAGCGGTCAGAGGCGTCCTCGCCTCTGATTTGAGTCTGTGGTTCCATGGCTGGGCGCCCTTAAGGTCCCCAAAAAGGCTATGGAATCTGGTTGGGCTGTCTGTGGTTCCACGGGAAATCCACTACGGCTAAGTTCACCACTGTCCAGACAAGCACCTGAGTGTGCCCCTTTTTTCGGGCCTCCCCCGCCCCGTGTCTTGCGTCTGTTTCTCCCAGGTATTCACGCAGGGAACAGCCTTCCAGTGACCTATCTCCTGTCTCGTCTCTCTTTATGCCTTGTCTGCCTTCTATTTCTTTCATCTGTCTTACTCCTTCTCTCCTTCCTATATTTCTCATTTTCTATATTCATGTGTATCTGTATATCTGAACTAAGCAAGAAGGAATTGTTTGTTCGTGGTTTAAAGACCTCCCTTAAGCACCGAGGAATCTAGGTAAAGAAAAAGGACCTTGTCAATTTCTTTCTTCTTCTTAAAAATGTGTATATAAGAAACATAGGGGCTGTGACTGTCTTAAATCCCCATCTCGGCCTTTTCCTACTGGCAATGAAACTTAGAGACCTTCTTAAAGGGCTACGGCTCTTCTGCTCCACAGTCCCCGGCCCTTCTCGGCCTCCCTCTATCCCCTCCCCCTCTATCAGCCCAAATGTGTTTCAGGTGACCCAGTTATTGGGCCGATCTCTCTCCCTCTCACTCTCTCATTTCTGGGCGTTTCCTCCCTGCGGGCACGGGTCGAGCACTTAAAAGCCGCTAGGGCGCTCGCCACTAGAAGACTCCCGTTACAGGATGAGGGGGTCACAGCCGCGATTCCCAGAATAAAATCGCGTCCCCCACGGAAGAAAAACCTGTGCAACTTTAGGTACTCGTCAGTTAAGCACATCCACGTCCCCAGATTTGAAAACACCGCCTTTCTCTTTCCCTCTCCTTCCACCCTCCTTTCTTAGGACCTTGGGAAATTCGCTTAGCAAAAGGGAACTCTTTGCTGTGGGTCTTAGGGACTCTCTCCCGGTTCCAGTTACTAGCACTACAGAGTAGCTTTGTCATGTTAAATGAGATTGAAAAAAAAAAAACAACAACAACTTGGGAGTGCCTGAATGATTTCAATCTGACCCTTGGCCCAGGAGAGGTCCCTGGAGCCTTGTGGATTGTAGGGCATTTTGAATCGGATGTAGAAGATGCTGTGAAAGATTCAGAGGCCTTCTTACGAGAGAAAAATCTCTCGGGCCTCCTCTCCCGTGAAGAAGTCCATGTCCCAGTGCCCCTTGGTTACTATCCTCATGTCTGTTTCTGAGTCTAATGTTCTTCGTTTATACCCAGTTCTTAAGGACAATCCCACAGTTCCACCCTTTGCTCCCCACCATGAATCCCCTTCTGTCCTATCCCCAGAGGATGAGGCAGACCTCCAGCAGGAGGCTGCCAGATATCAAGAGCCCAAATGGCCCCCACACCTCCCTACCTTTTCTTCCTGACTTCCCCCTTACAACCCTAAAATGTATGCAAGAGAAAATTGACCTCTTTTTGGCTCCAGAATTCCAGAGTTATGCACTGCTAATTAGTAACTTGATCTGGAAAACCTGGAGCCAAGAGAAGACTTGGAAGAACTGAAACCCCGAAGGTGAAAATCACGTACACGCCCTTTGGGCAAATTCGGATATTTCTGTGTGACTGGTGAGTGTGGTGTGCACCCGTGTAAGTGGAGGACCAGTCCGAGCGAGTGTAGGAGTGTGACCTGTGCGTGTGTCCCTAATGTGTGTATTGTCTTAATATCTTTCTCCTAGTTCTGCTTGTTAAGATTGTTTGACATGGGTCAGAATCGATCGACCCCCAAGGCTTTAATTCTTAATCACTTCTCTGAGATCCACAGGAAAGCTCAGGATCTGGGCTTGAGGGTCAAGAAGGGTAAGTTTGGCTTTTATTGTTCATCAGAATGACCTTCCTTTGGAGTGAATTGGCCCCCACAAGATTCCTTCTCAACAAAACATGTGGCTCCAGTGAAAGAGGTAATCTGTAGAAAATCTGCTGTGAAGGTATACTCCCCTGGAAATCTCTAGGGGGCACGGGGAAGGAATGTGATAACCTCTGTGTGAATGGTCTCTGCAAAGAGGCACCCCTCCTTTGTCTGTTTTGTGTCACCCTCCCCTAGGAGGAAGCCCACTAGTGAGAAAGACTCTGGGAAACTAAGGCAGGCCAATTTCCAGGCATAAGATCCTTTTCTCCACCCAGGTCTAACTAGAAGATAGAGGTCAATTGAAATGCTAATGAAGGCAGTTGGGGGGGAGAAAAAAAGGGTAAAAAGCCAAAGTAAAGGCCAATTTACAGGGGGTTAGAATCCCCTTGGAGAGGCCAAAGTGACAGACCTGGAAAAAAGTTTTGCCAAGGAACCATCCTTTTTTTTTATATAGATTATTGCTTGCAATTAGAAAAACATCCTAGGAGCCTTCAGCTAGGTAGTTTAGATAAAGAGTATCTTGTTGACCCCCGTAACATCGTGTGGCCTGAGTATAGTGGGGAAAAATAGCCAGTGAATGGCAATTTGCATTACAAGATCATTTTGCACTCAGATCTTTGCAGGTAACAAAAGAAATAGGAGAGTATCAAAGCAGAGGAGGCAGGAAAATGCAAGATCTTATGATTAACAAAAAAGCCTATCCCCATGTCTGATAAGAAGATACTAGCTCCCTGACTCAGAATTAGTCTTGGCCAAAAAATGGTAACATCTTTGTGATAATTTATTTTGCCAGCTTATACCAACAAGCTCTTTTCTGACCCATTTTTTAACAGCAGGAGACTGGTTGTTTAGGCTGGGAAATGGGGAGCAGTGGTCCCAATCGGCTGAGAAGGTTTCGTCGCCATGGGGACTGTTCCTTCCTTTCTCAGACCATCAGTTTCTCCCTGTCATCTTTTGAAGGGTCAGATTGATCAATCAACTGCAGATGTGTGCATATGTATGTTTGGTGTTTTAGTCAGTTCATTGTCTGTCTGTCTGTATGTCTCTCTGTCTATGTGGAACACTCAAATGTTGGAACCAGGCTGAAATAAGTAGTAGAAATTTTAGAGAAGTTAGTGATATGCTACCCAGTGACTTAAGAAATGCAGTTGTTTTTGGAACCTGTCAGACAAGGGTGAATCCTTATCAGAAGGTTGAGCCTATAGAGAAAACAGAATTCTCAATCTAAATTTCTTGATAGAATAACATTAATAATTATGTGATTAACAGTTGAAATGCTTTTGAACTTAAGAATCTTGTTCTATCTAGAAGAGCTATGGAACTAGAGCCTGAAACTAAAGTGAAATAAGAGTTCAGAGAAAGCAAGACTTTATCTTACAAGCCTCAGCTAACTTTAATGAAAATGTAAGCCGCTTTTACAAACTACACAGGTACTGAAGCCATTAAAACGAAGTTTCCTTATTTTCCTAAACAGTGGCAATTTATAGGATAACAATTGAATTTGTCCATTCTCCCTTGACACAAGGAGCTAAGGTTTATCAGGTTACACCCATCACAGTGCTCCTGAGTCACTTCCATTCCTTTGTTTTCAGTAACCACTTCTATATGCTCTCCTCCCCAACCAGTTAATCAGCTTTTCCCCTAGTCAGAATCTGTTAATTTTTAAGATCAGATCCTTCTTGGACACTGAACTTGTATTGTAAATTGTGAGTCGATCTGCTAAGTGAGAATCTGTCCTAGAAGAATGTCCTGACTAGTTTGGATGAAGCTAAACATTTTTCCCTTTCAAACTGCCTTCAGTAAATAATCTCAGTATACTGCAAGAGGCAGCTTCCCTTATCTCACAGAAACCTTGCTGTTAGAGGCAGCTTCTCTTATCTCACAGAGCAGATCTCACTCAGGTGCTAGCCAGGCCGGATCCTTGGGATGTAGATGCCAGACTCCAGGAAGGCTGATCTTTGAGATGTAGATTGGTCTTTGATGTGCTAATCCAAGTGCTTGTAGCTTGTAAAGGTGAGGACAAAATTATAGGCCTGCAGATGTAAAGAAGCAATGTATGTTTTGCTGCCTCAAGGTTCTTTCTTCTTTTGATGACATCACTATATTGCCCTTTTAGAGGTACCATGATCTATATCTGGGTGGAGGATGCTCGACTCCAATCCGAGTAGGCTTGGAGGTCTCGGGCCCGGAACCCGCATGGATTTGTCCCTCTGCCAGTACCTTCATGTGTGCGGAGAGTGGTCTCAGCATAGTGGTGGCTGGTCCTGGAGGTCTTCGGCTGCAGGAGCCCTGGTCGGGGCAGGGAGGAAAGCACTCAACCCGCTCCGGATTGGAGTTGAGTATTCTCCACCCAGATCATCCAAATTCCAGTAGGCGGGGGTCACAGCCACCACCTGGCCCCCTGGCGCCGTGTAATCCCATCAACAGCCAAGACTCAGAGACTATAAAATCCAGTTCCCGGACGAGAACAATGCAGTCTTCTGCCCCCGCGCCTGGCTGTTCCTCGGCGGGGCCCCTTGGAGGGGAGCGGGTTGAGCTTTCCTCCCCGCTCCGACCAGGGCTCCGGCAGCCGAAGACCTCCAGGACCAGCCACCACCATGCTGAGACCACTCTCTGCACACATGAAGGTACTGGAAGAGGGACAAAGCCACGCGGGTTCTGGGGCCAAGACCTCCAAGCCTACTCGGATTGGAGTCGAGCATCCTCCACCCAGATCCTCCAAATTCCAGTAGGCAGGGGTCACACCCACCACCTGGCCCCCTGTCGCCGTGTAATCCCATCAATGGCCAAGACTCAGAGACTATAAAATCCAGTTCCCGGATGAGAACAGTGCAGTCTTCTGCCCCCGCGCCTGGCTGTTCCTCGCTGGGGCCCCATTGAGGGGAGCGGGTTGAGCTTTCCTCCCCACCCCAACCAGGGCTCCGGCAGCCAAAGACCTCCAGGACCAGCCACCACCATGCTGAGACCACTCTCCGCACACATGAAGGTACTGGCAGAGGGACAAATTCACGCGGGTTCCGGGGCCAAGACCTCCAAGCCTACTCGGATTGGAGTCGAGCATCCTCCACTCAGATCCTCCAAATTCCAGTAGGCAGGGGTCACACCCACCACCTGGCCCCCTGGCTGCGCGACATCTTTTCAAGACATCTTTTTATGACATCTTATTATCTCATTCCTACTTTGGACAAACTTGCAGGCTATCGAATGTAGCCTGCCCACAGGGCAGAGTCTGGCAAACTCCCCGTGGTGTACCAAATATGCCAAATACCAGTAACAATGATGGGTCTCATTCTCCTAAAGAGCCTTGAATATAATCTCAGGGCTAGAATGAAAGAGACATTACTGGGGCCTGCTCGAGGCAATCGACGAATAACAGGATGATGAAAATGATCTATATGAGGAGATTTCAGGGCTCTCTACTAGGAGGTCTGAGAGAACAGGGGAAAACATGTTTGAGAGAACCTGTGTTTCTTTTATGGGATATAATGAGACTGTAAGAATGGGCTGGGAGAGGCAGAAGAGATACGAGACTGAATGGAGGGAGGATTGGAATAAACTGCAACTAAGGTCAAGCAGCCTGGCCATAAGGTTTCCTTCCTTTTCCTGCCCATTGCCATCCACCTCCCTGGAGTTGGGGAAACTACTGAACACGGGTGGTGGGAAAGATAGATTGCTGCCATCCTTTTTGTGTTCACACAGCAATTCAAATATTTTCTTATGCTAATATCAAAGTTTGGTTAAAAAATTCAAAGGGTTTTTCTGTGTCTGAAAGCATGTTTGTATTTTTGTGGAATTGTTAAAAATATCTGGTATAGGGACACTACTTCCACTACCCAGCCGTCGCCACACTCCAGGACGCTTTCCAGACCCGCGCGGCAGCTCCAGCCGAGACCCACGCACGACTGAAGACCCACAGAACAAGATAAGCGGAACTCTCTGAGACCTTGGACTCCAGGCTCGGCGGACCCAGGAACAGAGCTTCTCTGCTTGCTCCCACCAACCACAGGTGACAAAGGGATTCTAATCAGGAGCCCAACCCTACCCTGCCCTGTCTGCTTCAATCAACCACCCAGGGATCGAATTGTGCACAGGAGACCCACCCTACCCAGATAAATACCCCACTGGCAGATTTCCACTCTCGACACTACTTCCACTACCCAGCCATTGCCACACTCCAGGATGCTTTCCGGACCCACGCGGCCGCAAGCGGCCACACAACACATCATAATACACTAAATACCCATCTTCTGGAATTGTCGTACCATATTTGATAGGGTTCAAATATGGTAACACCTACAAGGGTGATTAGAGGTCACCCCAAAAGCCTCTATCCCTCTCGGAAAGACTGGCAAGCTACCGAGAGTATTCCGCCCGCATGGAAGAGCCTGGCGAGCTATCTGCTGTGTATTCGATATGCCAAAACCAGTAACTACAACTGGTCTCATTCACCTGACCCTGACGGCTTCACCGACATGGCAGCACTGAGAAGGATGAGAAAGGAGAGGCCGACAAAATCTCAAGGCCGACCTAGGCTGCCACAACGAAGGAAGACAAAAATGATCGTCTGTACTTTCAATGCACGTACACTAGCGTCAGATGCATCCATTGAGGACCTGATGGTACAAGCGCGAATGATCAAGTACGACATCATTGGTCTGACCGAGACAAGAAGGCACGAATCTCAACATGCCGTTTTCGACACTGGAGAAGAATTGTTCCTCGGAACATGCGATAAAAGAGGTGTTGGAGGCGTCGGTGTCCTTGTCAACACAAACTTGGCCAAGAGCATTGATTCATTCGAATGCCTAACAACCCAAATCGGACGTTTACATTTGAATAGATGTGGCTCACTGCCTGCAGTTTCTATCTTCGTTGTCTACGCACCAACATCTCATTATGATGAAAGAGAAATCGAGAAGTTCTACATGGAGCTAGAGAAGTTCTATAAAGAAGACCACACCTTCTACAAGATCATTGTGGGTGATTTAAATGCCAAGATAGGACCTAGAAGATCAGCTGAAGAACTTCACATCGGGACCCATGGCCTAGAATGGAACGAACAGGGTGAGAGACTGTCTGAGTTCATCATGTCGACCAAGACCATTCATGGTAACTCACAGTTCCAGAAGGCAGAATCTAAACGATGGACATGGGAGTCTCCCGGTGGACGATTCCACAACGAAATAGACCACATCATATACAATCGACGGCTTTGCCTGACCGATGTTGCTGTTGTCCCAAAATTTCGAACGGGATCGGACCACCGTCTCCTTCGTGCAAAATTCTACTTCACAGAGCGGGGAGAAAGGGCTTCAAAGTTCAAAAAGAGAACTCCCAGAATGACCACCAACTTGGAACTCTTTGGTACTATTTTTTTTCCTTTTTTTTCCCCTTTATTTTATTTTATTTTTTTAAAGTTGTAGATTTACAATTTTTTGTGCTTTGGTTTCAATTATACAATGATCAGATACCCATCCCTCCACCAGTGCCCATTTTCCACCACCATGGATAATATCCCTCCCACCCCCATCCCCCCGTCCCCCCTGTCTCTGTGGCAGGGCAATCCCCTGTGTTCTCTCTCTCCTTTTGGGTGTTCTGGTCTGCAAAAGAGGCATTGAGTGGCAAACATGTTCAGTCCATAGTCTACTTTCGACATGCATCTCCCCTCCTGGGAGGATCCTCCAAACATACTTTATTTGGTGCTCCCTTCTCTATCTGAACTGCCCTTTCCTCTAGGATACCTGGCTGGCCTCTAAGTTATGGAGTAATCCTCCTGGTGCTGATCTCAGCTATTCTTGGGTATTAATCTCATACTTTGTTACTTTATATCCCCCAGATGAATGCAATCTTTCTATGTCTATCCCTCTCTTTCTGACTCATTTCGCTTAGCATGATACTTTCCATATTGTACCACTTGTATGTAAATTTCATGACTTCATCTTTTCTAACAGCTACATAGCACTCCATTGTGTAGATGTACCAAAGTTTCTTTAACCAGTCATCTGTTCTTGGGCATTCAGGTTTCTTCCAGTTTCTGGCTATTGTAAAGAGCGCTGCAATGAACAAACAAGTGCAGATGTCACTTCGACTATACATTTTTGCCTCTCTGGGATATATTCCCAGGAGTGGTATTGCTGGGTCAAATGGGAGCTCAATTTCTAATTTTTTGAGAATTGTCCATACTGTTTTCCAGAAGGGCTGAACCAGTGGACATTCCCACCAACAGTGAAGGAGTGTCCCTTTCTCGCCACATCCATGCCAGCATCGGTTGCTTTTGTTCTTTTGGATGTGGGCCAGTCTCTGAGGTGTGAGATGGTATCTCATTGTGGTTTTGATCTGCATCTCCCTGATGATTAATGATGTAGAGCATTTTCTCATGTGCTTTTTTGCCATTCGGATTTCTTCTTTGAGAGAGTTTCTGTTCATTTCATTGCCCCATTTTTGGATGGGGTTGGATGTTTTCTTCTTGTGGAGTTTAACCACTATTCTGTATATCCTGGATATCAACCCCTTGTCAGATGTGTATTCGGTGAATATCCTTTCCCATTCTGTAGACTGTCTTTGTATTTTGGTCACTGTTTCTTTGGAGGTGCAGAAGCTTCTTAGTTTAAGATAGTCCCATTTATCTATCTCTGTTTTCACTTGCTCGGCCAGTGGCGTGGCATCTTTGAAGATACCATTAGCTTCAATGTCATGGAGGGTTTTGCCAACTTTATCTTCAATGTACCTTATGGTTTCTGGTCTGATGTTGAGGTCTTTAATCCATTTTGATCTTACTTTTGTACATGGTGTTAGGCAGAGTTCTGAGCCTATTTTTTTGCATGTAGCCGTCCAGTGATGCCAACACAATTTATTAAAGAGGCTTTCCTTACTCCACTTCACATTACTTGCACCTTTATCAAAGATTAGATGAGCATATGATTGAGGAGAGATGTCAGTGTATTCAACCCTGTTCCATTGGTCTGCAGTTCTGCCTTTGTTCCAGTACCATGCTGTTTTAATTATTACTGCTTTGTAGTACAGTTTGAAGTTTGGGAGGTTGATTCCTCCCATTTTCTTTTTCCCAAGAATTGCTTTAGCTATTCGTGGGGGCTTATTGTTCCATATAAATTTCAAGAGTGTTTGCTCCATTTCTTTGAAGAATGTCATGGGTATCCTTATAGGGATTGCATTGAATTTATACAATGCTTTCGGTAGTATTGCCATTTTGACAATGTTAAGTCTCCCAACCCATGAGCAGGGGATATCTTTCCATTTCCTCATGTCCTCTTTTATTTCCTGAAGTAGCGTTTTGTAGTTTTCTTTGTACAGGTCCTTTACTTCCTTAGTTAAGCTGATTCCTAGGTACTTGATTTTCTGGGGCACAACTGTGAATGGGATTGTTTTTTTCATGTTGCTTTCTTCTCTCTCACTGTTTGCGTATAGGAAAGCCATGGACTTTTGGGTATTGATTTTATAACCTGCAACTTAACTATATGAGTCTATTGTTTCTAGGAGTTTTTTGGTGGAAGTTATTGGGTTCTCTAAGTAGAGTATCATATCATCTGCGAATAGTGAGAGCTTGATTTCTTCCTTTCCTACCTGAATGCCCTTAATATCTTTTTCCTGCCTAATCGCTATTGCAAGTACATCCAGTACTATATTGAACAGCAGTGGAGAGAGTGGGCATCCCTGTCTCGTCCCTGATCTTAGAGGGAAGGCTCTCAGTTTTTCCCCATTGAGGATGATGCTTGCTGTAGGCTTGTGGTAGATGGCTTTAATTATGTTGAGGAAGGTCCCCTCTATACCCATTTTGGCTAGGGTTTTCATCATAAAGGGGTGCTGGATCTTATCAAATGCTTTCTCTGCATATATTGATATGATCATATGCTTTTTATCTTTTCTTTTGTTGATATGGTGGATTATGTTGATTGATTTCCGAATGTTAAACCATCCTTGCATCCCTGGGATGAATCCTACTTGGTCATGGTGTATGATCTTTTTGATGAGTACTTGGATTCTATTTGCTAGTAGTTTGTTGAGGATCTTTGCATCTGTGTTCATCAGGGATATCGGCCTGTAATTCTCTTTCTTTGTGGTATCTCTGTCTGCTTTTGGTATCAGTGTGATATTTGCTTCATAGAAACTGTTCGGAAGTGTTTTTGATATTTCAATTTCGTGGAAAAGCTTAAAGAGCATCGGGAGTAAGTCCTCTTTAAAGATTTGGAAGAATTCACTAGTGAATCCATCCGGGCCAGGACTTTTGTGCTTGGGGAGACTTTTTATTACCATTTCAATTTCCTTGATGGTGATAGGTCTGTTCAGGTATTCCAGGTCTTCTTGGTTCAGCCTTGGGAGTCTGTAGGAGTCTAGGAATTTATCCATTTCCTCGAGGTTTTGATGTTCCGTGGCATAAAGCTTTTCAAAGTACTCCCTGAGGATCCTCTGAATTTCTGTGGTTTCTGTTGTAATGACCCCCTTTTCATTTCTGATTCGGTTTATTAGGGTTTTCTCTCTCCCTTTCTTTGTGAGTTTTGCTAGAGGCTTATCGATCTTGTTAATTTTCTCGAAGAACCAGCTTTTGGTTTCATTGATCTTTCGGATTGTTTTTTGGGTTTCCATCTCATTAATCTCTGCTCTGAGTTTTATTATTTCCTTCCTCCTGTTTGGGTTGTGCTCCTTTTTTTGGTCCTTCTCCAAGCTCTTAAGCTGTGAAGTTAGGTTACTTATGTGTGCTCGCTCCTCCTTCCTGAGGAATGCTTGTAGAGCTATAAACTTTCCTCTTAACACAGCCTTTGCTGTGTCCCATAAGTTTTGGTAACTCGTGTTCTCATTTTCATTCGTTTCTAGGAATCTTTTGATTTCCTCTTTGATTTCCTGTCTAATCCACTCGTTGTTCAATAGTGCACTGTTTAATTTCCAGGTGTTTGATTTAGTTTTCTGTTTTTGTGTGTGATTTACTTCTAATTTCAGCGCATTATGGTCTGAGAAGATTGTTGATACAATCTCTACCTTCTTAATTTTATGGAGGCATGTTTTGTGGCTCAGCATGTGGTCTATCTTGGAGAATGTTCCATGTACGCTTGAGAAGAATGTGTATTCAGCTTTTTGTGGATGAAGTGTCCTGTATATATCTACTAAGTCCCTTTCTTCCATTGTTTCCCTCAAATGAAGTATGTCCTTGCTAAGCTTGAGTCTGGTTGATCTATCAAGAGGTGACAAAGCAGTGTTGAAGTCTCCCACTAGTATTGTGTTGCTATTGATGTCTTTTTCCAAATCTATGAGTAGTTGTTTTAAGTACTTTTCTGGTCTCTCACTAGGTGCATATACATTTATTATTGTAAGTTCTTCCTGTTGTACAGATCCTCTGATCAATAAGAAATGGCCTTCACTGTCTCTTATGACCTTCCTCACTCTGAAATCGATGTGGTCTGATATAAGGATGGCTACCCCAGCTTTTTTATGGGAGCTGTTTGCCTGTAGGATTATTTTCCAGCCTTTGACTCTGAGTCTGTGTTTGCTTTGACTATTGAGATGCGTTTCTTGCAGGCAGCAGAATGTTGGGTTCAATTTTCTAATCCATCCTGCCACTCTATGTCTTTTAATTGGTGCGTTTAGCCCATTGACATTGAGAGAGATTATTGTTATGGGATTTTGTCCCATTGTTCTGTTAAAGTTTGGTGTATTTGAGGGGCCTTTCTTGCCTTAAAGTAGCCCATTTAGTTGTTCTTGTAACCATGGTTTTGTGTCTATGAAGTTCCTGAGCTGTTGTTTGTCTGTGAAACTGTGTGTTGCTCCTTCTATTATGAATGAGAGTCTTGCTGGGAAAAGTATTTTTGGGGAGGCATTTATTTCATTGAGTTTTTTTACTATGTCCCACCACTGTTTTCGGGCCATGAGGGTTTCATCAGAAAAATCAGCTGTGAATTTTAAGGTTGCTCCTTTGTAAGAGATTTCTTTCTTCGATCTTGCTGCTTTCAGAATTTTGTCTCTGTCTAAGGTTTTGGTCATTTTGATCAGAATGTGTCTTGGGGTATTTTTATTCGGATTTCTTCTAGCTGGTACCCTTCGGGCCTCCTGAGTGTGGTCACAAGTTTTCTTCAGCTCTGGAAATGTTGTAACAATGATTTCTTTGACAGTTTCTTCTTCATCGAGGTTTTCTTCCTGTCCCTCTGGGACTCCAATAATTCTTATGTTACCCCTCTTGGCTTCATCACGATCTTCTCTTGCCATCTGTTCCCGAATTGTGAGTCTCTTTTCCATTTTCTGCTCTTTTCTGGATAGTCTCTGAACTTCATCTTCGAGCTCACTGATTCTGTTCTCAGCCGCTCTTACTCTGCTGCTGAGGCCTTCCACTGAGCTTTTCAATTCGCCTACAAGATTTTTCAGGTCTGACATTTCTGATTGCATTTTCCTCATTTCTGCCTTCAGATCCTCTTGTCTTCTATTGGCATTGTTTTCCATTGTTTCTTTTAATTCCCTAAGCATCCTAAGTAGCTCCCTTCTGAATTCCTTGTCACAGAGGTTGTCTAACACTACAGTACTGTTGGTGTCATCTGGGCTAGACTCTTCAATATGAAAGTTTGATGGGCTTTTGCGTTGCTTTACCATTGTGAGAGGTGTGGTTTACTCCTTCACGTTCACTGTTACTATTCTGCTTGATATGCAGTGTGAGTTAAGATAGGCTTATGAGTTATTGGCTACTGTGTTTCTAGTGGCTGAGATAAAATAGAGAAGTTTCCATCTAAGAAGTTAGCTTATGGTTCCTATGGCATACGTAGTGGGAAAATATTTCGGAAAGAGTCCCTGGCACTGGGCGAGGAGTTGGGAAGCTCTCCTGTTTGGAATTGGAGCCGTTCAGCTTTGTTGCCCAGAGCTGGGCCTCTGTGCCCGTCCCACGCAGATCAGGGGTTGAAAACCGGCTGTCTAGGGGCTGTTTCTAGCTGCACGTGCCCAGAAAGGAACCCAGGCCCTTGGGGGCGGGCTGTACCTGTTGGAATTGGAGCCGTTCAGCTTTGTTGCCCAGAGCTGGGCCTCTGTGCCCGTCCCACGCAGATCAGGGGTTGAAAACCGGCTGTCTAGGGGCTGTTTCTAGCTGCGCGTGCCCAGAAAGGAACCCAGGCCCTTGGGGGCGGGCTGTACCTGTTGGAATTTACTCTTTGGTACTATTGCGGCAACATGGGAAGATGCCATTGTTGACAACATTGACGAGGAATACGATCGACTGGTTCAGCACCTCCATGAAAGTGCGAGGAACGCCAAGAGAGAGATAGCCACAAAAAATCGCCTATCTTCGAAAACTCTTGAGCTAATTCGCCAGCGTGGTTTGGCGCATGCCTTAGGCAACCGCAACTTAACATCCGAGCTCGCAAAGCAGTGCAGAGATGCGATCAAGGAAGACCTCAAAGAGAGAAGAGCAGAAGTACTGGTAGATGCGGCAGAAGCCAGGAAAAGTATTCGTAACGCCCGCCTGTCCTTCGCCAACTATAAGACCAAGATGACTGCCCTCCGACGTCCTGATGGATCCATCACATCCTCCAGAATGGCAATGGAGAAGATTATCCAAGACTTCTACTCAAATCTCTTTGATAGCCATGTCCATTTGCCGACATACAAAATTCCACAGGATGGATATGTCGTTCCCAACGTTCTCCCTTCCAAAATCCGACATGCCATTTCGTCGGTAAAGAAACAAACAGCATCCAGCCCAGACAAGGTCAGACCTGAACACCTGAAGAACCTGCCATCAGTACTCATCAATACACTGGCTCGGCTCTTCACTCACTACCTGTCTGAATGCAAGGTTCCGCCCCAATGGAAAACCAGCAGGACTGTACTACTGTTCAAGAAGGGAGACATCCATGACATTGGCAACTATCTCCCAATTTGCCTATTGTCTGTCATCTACAAGTTGTTCACTCGAGTCATCCTAAATAGGATTGGCAGAACACTAGATGAAGGACAACCATGCGAGCAAGCAGGGTTCCGCAAAGGATTCAGCACCATCGACCATATCCACACGATAACCAAGCTCATTGAGGTTTCTCAGGAGTTCAAGATGCCACTCTGTTTAACCTTCATTGATTTAAAGAAGGCCTTTGATTCTGTTGAGACGGAAGCGGTCATTGAAGCCCTAGCCAATCCGGGCATTCAAGCCCAATACATCAGGATCCTCCGTGAGCTGTATTGCGGATTCACTACCAGGATCTCACCATTCTACAAAGAAGTGATCGTTGATGTCAAGAGAGGGGTGCGGCAGGGTGATACCATTTCACCGAAACTCTTCAGTGCCACCCTCAAGAACATCATGCGACGACTGGAATGGGAAGGAATGCGAGTGAAGATAGATGGTTGGCAACTACACCACCCCTGCTTTGCTGATGACATTATTTTAATAACACCAAACATCAGCCAAGCGGCACAAATGCTGGCCGACTTTGACCGTGAGTGTGGAAAGGTAGGACTACAGCTGAATCTTATGAAGACAATGTTTATGAGAAACAGCCTCGTTCCTGACGCCCCATTCGCTCTCAATGGAACGACCATCTCCGAATGCAACAGCTATGTGTACCTAGGTCGAGAGGTCAACATGACAAATGACCTGGCACCCGAGCTGCGCAGGAGGAAGAGAGCGGCTTAGAACGCCTTCAAGAACATCGAAGAAATAGCTAAGAGGATGAAGAACCTCCGGCTCCGGGCACATCTCTTTGATTCCACTGTTCTTCCTGCATTAACATATGCCTCAGAAACCTGGGCCCTACGCAAACAAGATGAGAACACTATTCAGGTCTCCCAAAGAAGAATAGAAAGAGCTATGCTTGGAATATCACGTTTCACTCAAGTGAGAGAAAGAATCCGGAGTTCTGACATCCGTCGACGATCAAGGATCAGGGATGCTGTCTCATTTGCCAAGGTGTCAAAAATCAGATGGGCTGGTCACATAATGAGATTTAAAGATGACCCTTGGACTAGAGCTGTTACTGACTGGATTCCACGGGAAGTCAAAAGACCGCGTGGCCACCCACCTACCAGATGGTCAGACTTCTTCGTCAAGATCATGAACGATCGGTTTGAGGCCCTTCATGTTCCCGGAGCGAATAGATGCCATTGGGCTACACTAGCACGTGACAGGGACAAATGGAGACGTTACTGGTGCCCGCTCAAGCAAATCAACGACTAACGGGAAGTTAAGTGATTAAGTGATTAAGCGATCTGGTATAGAAAGCTCATGATTTTAAATAATTAAGGTAGAAGAACTATTGTAATTAAGCCAAAGAAGTTTTTATCATGTTCTGTAAAAGTTGATCATAGGTCTTATGTTAATGTACATATTTGTATCTGCATTGGATTAGAATATTTGATCTAGAAGGAGTTAAAATGACTATGACACATGTAAACAGGTTCAAAAAAGTAATGGTTTAGTTTAAACATGAGTTTCTAGAGTTATAAAATTTGTTGCAAAATTTGTCCTTACCAGTGCTCTATCTGATCTCTGAGACTGGGCCATTTGGATCATCAGTCTGTGGTTCCCCATCTCTTTCTTCCTCTGCTAGGGACCACCACGCATAAACTCACAGGGACCCCATGGGATGCCAGGTATAGAGCCCATGTCCATTGCTTGCAAGATAATCACATTCCCCCTACTTTACTATCACTTTAGGCCCACCACCACATGGACTTTCCTGAACCTCTCTCGAAGTGATCATTAAGGGCTGTAAACCCAAGAGCTTAATAAATCCAAAAATGGCCAAGGATGGGAAGACATCCCAATTGAAAAAAATAAAGTATCCATACAGACAGCACAGAAATGCTGCACTTGCCTTGCTCACGGATAATCCAGGTTCATTTCCTAATATTCCCTAGAGTCCCTCAAGCCATCCAGGAATGATCTTTGAGTGCAAAGCCCAGGAGCAAACCCTGAGTCCTGAGGAAGTCTCCCAAGAACCATTCAAGTGACCCTGAGCATTGAAACATGGCAGCATCTGATGGGGTAAAACGAAAAAAAGAATGAACTGTGGTGGGAGAGATATTACAGCAGGGAAGACAAATGTGCTGCCCACACGTACAGGTTGATCCCAGGCAGCCCTTATGGTTCAAGGGCATGGTCAGGCCATTTCCTAAATATATAGTCTTTGGAATTCATAACAAATTCTAGGAAATAAGAGATTTCTGCGTACTAAAGTATACAAATCACAGAAAAAAAGTTGCTATTCTCCACCTTACAGTTAATGATTAGAGATCATGTAAGGAAAAAAATTATTTTCCAGGAAAAACTTTCTTTCAAAAGGTTATTGATGACTTAGGTCAGAACCACTCTCGGGAATTTTCCAACAGGTGAGTCCTCAGCTCATGTCCTCAAGGCATCCTCTTGGGATCTCGTGTACCTGCTTCCCCTGAAGGCTTCTCACACTGGATTGTCTATGTGTTACTGTTTTTTATGTGTTACTGTTTTAAACTTTTTTTTTATTTACATTTATTTAATTTTTCAGGGTATCTTAAATATCCCACACAGAGCAGAGCCTGGCAAGCTATTCCTGGTCTATTCAATATGCCAGATCCAATAAAAAAAAAGTGGATCTCATTCCCGTGACTCTGAATACAGCAGAGTCGAGAAGGATGTGGAAGGAGAGGCTGATAAAATCCCAAGGCAGAAATAGGCTGCCAAAACGAAGAAAGACAAAAATGATTGTCTGTACTTTCAATGCACGTATGCTGGCATCTGATGCATCCATCGAGGACCTGATGGTACAAGCGTGAAAGATCAGGTACAACACCATTGGTCTCACCGAAACGAGAAGACATCAATCACATCATGCCGTTTTCGACAATGGAGAAGAACTGTTCATTGGAACATGTGACAAAAGAGGCGTTGGTGGTGTCGGTATCCTTGTCAACACGAACTTAGCCATGAGCATTGATTCATTCGAATTCCTAACTACTCGAATAGGACGATTACACTTGAATAGATGTGGCTCACTGCCAGCAGTTTCTATCTTTGTTGTTTATGCACCAACCTCCAATTATGGTGAAAGAGAAATTGAGAAGTTCTACATGGAGCTGGAGAAGTTCTATAAAGAAGATCACACCTTCTACAAGATCGTTTTTGGTGATTTTAATGCCAAGATAGGACCAAGAATATCAGCCAATGAACTCCACATCGGAACCCATGGCTTAGAATGGAACGAACAGGGTGAGAGACTGTCTGAGTTCATCATGTCAACCAAGATCTTCCATGGTAGCTCACAGTTCCAAAATGCTGAATCTAAACGTTGGACATGGGAATCTCCCAGTGGACGGTTCCACAATGAAATAGACCACATCATATTCAATCGGCAGTTTTGCCTAACCGATGTTGCTGTTGTCCCAAAATTCCAAACGGGATCGGACCACCGTCTCCTTCGTGCAAAATTTTCCCTCACAGAACAGGGAGAAAAGAATGCAAAGTTTAAGAAGAGAACTCCCAGAAAAACCACCAACTGGGAGCTCTTTGGCTCTGTTGCTGCAACAAGGGAAGATGCCATCACTGACAACATTGATGAGGAATACGATCGAATGATTCAGCACCTCCATGATTGTGCGAGGAATGCCAAGAGAGAGATAACCACAGAAAATGCCTTTCTTCGAACACTCTTGAAATTGTTCGCCAACGTGTCTTGGCACATGGCTCAGGCAACTGCAAGCGAACATCTGAGCTGGCAAAACAATGCAGAGAAGCCATCAAGAATGACCTCAAAGACAGGAGAACAGTGGTGTTTGTAGATGCGGCAGAAGCCAGGAAAAGAATCCATAATGCCCGCCTGTCCTTCACCAATTACAAGACCAAGATGACTGGCCTCCGACATCCTGATGGATCCATCACATCTCCCAGAAGGGCAATGGAGAAGATTATTCATGACTTCTACTCAGATCTCTTTAATGGCCATGTCCACTTGCCCACATACCACATTCCGCACGATGGATATATCGTTCCCAATGTTCTCCCCTCCGAAATTCAACATGCCATCTCTTCAGTAAAGAAACAAAGAGTACCTGGCCCAGACAAGATCAGACCTGAACACCTGAAGAACTTACCATCAGTACTCATCAATACACTGGCTCGGCTCTTCACACGCTACCTGTCTGAATGCAAGGTTCCATCCCAATGGAAAACCAGCAAGACTGTACTACTATATAAGAAGGGAGACATCCACGACATTCGAAACTATCGCCCAATCTGCCTATTGTCTGTCATCTACAAACTGTTCACTCGAGTCATCCTGAATAGGATTAGCAGAACACTAGATGAAGGACAACCATGTGAACAAGCTGGGTTCTGAAAAGGATTCAGTACCATCAACCATATCCACAGGATAACTAAGCTCATTGAGGTTTCTCAGGAGTTCAAGATGCCGCTCTGCTTAACGTTCATTGATTTAAAGAAGGCCTTTGATTCTGTTGAGATGAAAGCGGTCATTGAAGCCCTAGCCAATCAGGGCGTACAAACTCAATACATCAGGATCCTCCATGAGCTCTATTACGTATTCACTACCAGGATCTCACCATTCTACAAAGAAGTAATAATCCATATTGAGAGGGGTTCAGCAGGGTGATACCATTTCACCGAAACTCTTCAGTGCCACCCTCGAGAACATCATGCGATGACTGGAATGGGAAGAAATGCGAGTGAAGATAGATGGTCGACAACTACACCACCTCCGCTTTGCTGATGACATCGTTCTAATAACACCAAACATCAGCCAAGCAGCACAAATGCTGACCAACTTCGACCATGAGTATGGAAATGTCGGACTACAGCTGAATCTTGTGAAGACAATGTTTATGAGAAACAGCCTCATTCCTGACGCTGCAGTCGCTCTCAATGGAACCACCATCTCCGAATGCAACAGTTATATATACCTACGTGGAGAAATCAACATGATGAATGACCTGCCACCTGAGTTACGCAGGAGGAAGAGAGCGACTTGGAATGCCTTCAAGAGCGTTGAAGAAATAACTAAGAGGACAAAGAAACTCCAGCTACTAGCATGTCTTCGATTCCACTGTTCTTCCTGCATTAACATATGCCTCAGAGACCTCAGCCCTAAGAAAACAGGATGAGAACGCTATTTGGGTCTCTAAAAGAGGAATTGAAAGAGCTATGCTTGGAATATCACACCACTCAAATGAGAGATAGAATCCGGAGTTCTGATCTCCGTCAATGGTCAAGAATTAGGGACGCTGTCTCATTTGCCAAGGGATCAAAAATCAGATGGGCTAGACACGTAATGAGGTTTACAGACAACTGCTGCACTAGAGCCATTACTGACTGGATTCCACGGGAAATCAAAAGATCGCGTGGACGCCCACCTACAAGATGGTCAGACTTCTTCGTCAAGACCCTGAATGATGAGTTTGAGGCTCTGCATGTTCCTAGAACGAACAGATGCCATTTGGCTGTGCTAGCATGCAACAGGGATGAATGTAGATGTTACTGGCGCCCACTCGAGTAAATCGATGAATAACGGGGGATCAAGTGATCAAGTGACTGTTTTAAACCAATGAGGCCCTTTTACTTTTAGAAAAGACAGGTTTTTTTTTTGGTTGGGGGGCAGATAGGTTGATTGCCTTGTGGCCAACCCTGGGTGGATTCCTCCACACCTCTTGGAGAGCTCGACAAGCTACCAAGAGTATCCTGCCCACACAGCAGAGCCTGGCAAGTTCCCCCTGGCATATTCGATATGCCGAAAACAGTAACAACAAGTCTCACAATGTAGACATTACTGGAGCCCACTTCAGCAAATTGATGAACAACGGGAGGATAGTTCTACAGTGCATAGTCAGGAATAAAACCTGAGCATTGCCACGTGCAATCCTGAAACCAAATCAAAAGAAAACAAAACAAAATTCTTGAAACTTGACCGCATGGTGCAATTGTACTGGGGGTAAGACAGCAACCACTAAAGCTGAACTGGAACAGTTGTGTGTGGAGGATGGAAAAATGCCGACTGATCACCAACCATCCTGGTGGCCCTGTTCCCTCCTTAATTCATCTGTTGGAGGTGGCTGCCGGTCGGGGTGGGAGTAGCAGCTCATGGCCACCGAAAGCATGTGGTGGACGAGAAACAACACGCCACTGCCAGTCTAGCTGACTTACTTATTCTGTGAACTTACAGAACTCACCTGCACATACACCTCTCTTTCCTAGGCCTCAGAACTACTCCTTCCAGCCAGATGACCACAGGTTTCACCCAGAAATGCCCTAAACCTCACAGACACATCTGTATGAACCTGCATCTAGCACTCACTCTTGTTGTACAGAAATATACTTGAAAATTGTGCAACAATTTTGCTGTATCCGAAAATTATTCTAATATCCAGGGTGTTTACTATACACCAGGATGTGAACTGTGTTTTCCAGTCCAAGAATCTGGAGTGACACTACATTTTTGGGGGAGGTCATACCCGGTGATGCCCAGGGGTTACTCCTGGCTCTGCACTCAGGAATTACGCTTGGCAGTGCTCAGGGGACCATATGGGAAGCTGGGAATCGAACCCGGGTCGGCCGCATGCAAGGGAAACGCCTTACCCACTGTGCTATCACTCCAGCCACATGATTTTACTTTTAAAAGATGAACATTATACTTCGGAGCCAAGGTGGTGATTCAGCAGAGAAGGTGCTTGCTTTGCATTTCGCTGACCCAGATTCAATACCGGAGCACCCCAAATGGGTTCCAGACCCTTGGGAGAAATGATCCCTGAGCTCAGAGCCAGGAGTTAGCTATGAACACTGCATGGTGTGGCTCCCAAATACTGCAACACAAACAGTAACTAAAGAAGAAAACAAACCAAAAATAAATTCATGTGCAAAGAAAAACTCTACAGTGAAATACATAAAGGATTGAACAGTGGGTCCTTAGGTAACTTTTTTGGGGGGGGTCACACCTGGCTTTGCCCAGGAGTTACTCCTGGCTCATGCACTCAGGAATTACTCCTGGCAGTGCTCAGGGGACGACATGGGAAGCTGGGAATCAAACCCGGGTTGGCTGCATGCTAGGAAATTGCCCTACCCACTGTGGTATCGCTCCAGCCCCGTTAGATCACTTTTTTACTTATTTAGTGCTGAAGAAGCCCATGATTTATCCTGAATACTTATTCTTTTTTCTCTTCTCTCACATCCTGTGTGTGTGTTTGCGTGTATGTGTGTGTGTGTTTGTATGTGTTTAGTTTGAGGGCAATAACCAACAATGCTCAGGGATTATTCCTAGTCTGGGATGAGGGATAAGTCACGGTGCGCTTCAGGGACCATATGCAATGCCACACATACAAAGAACCTGGGTTGGATGCTTGCAAGGCAAGCATACCTAGTATATGCTGTACAGTGGCGCTTTCTAGATAATTCCAGCACACCAGCAGTAAGCCCTAGTCGAAGCTCCTATTTACCAAAAAATCAAATATATTACTTTAAATGTCTTACTTTACCAGCACTACACAAAACAACAGTGAGGGTAGCCTGCTAAGGGAGAGATGAAATGAGGAAGTTGCTTTGCTCCTTAATATATTCCTACATACTCTTTTTTTTTTCTCTTGGGGTCACACCTGGCGATGCTCAGGGTTTCCTCCTGGTTCCTTTTTTTTTTTCGGTCACACCCAGTGATGCATAGAGGTTAATCCTGGCTCATGCACTCAGAAATTAATCCTGGAGGTGCTCGGGAGACCATATGAGATACTGGGAATCGAATCCGGGTGGGCCGAGTGCAAGGCAAATGCCGTACCTTCTGTGCCCAATTAAAATACATCAAAATAATCAGTCAAAATAATCAATCAAAATAAATCGCTCCAGCCCAATCAAAATAAATCTTCTATTTTATTTTTTGAAGGCCACATAGCTGATGCTAAGTGGTTACTCCTGGCTCTGCACTCAGAAATCAATCCAGGTTGTGCTAGCAGGCTGGAACAGGGGTTTGCAATGTGGAAAACAAAGGCTTTCAGTGCTGTGATATAGGTCCCTCATCCCAAGACCTGCATTCCCCGTGCTCAGCCCCACTCCCTCCCGCCTCTGACTATTGCTGACATGGAGGCAGTCGTGGCTTCAGGGTCCCCCCAAGATCATGGACTCACACCACGTACCCTGCACCCTGGTACAGCCCCCATCATACCCCGCAAAACTGTGCCCCCGAGAGCCTCCACCGCTCCTTAGGAACCACCTGGATATCAGGGAACAAGTGAAAAAAAAGTGTGAAAGCGCCCCACAAGTTGGTGCAGCTACCCCATTTATAGTGCAGAGACAGGGAAGTGTGGGGTGCTCACAGGAAGCCTCATCTTCTGCCACAAAATTGGCCTTCACAGTCAGCTTTCCAAGAAGAGACCCTACTTTGTACTTTATCCACGAGAACGACTGCTGGGCCATGTGTCCAGGACACCAGCAACTGGAGGGCCCTGAGTTCACTCTCACTGAGTGCAGAGTCAGGAGTAAACCCAAGCATCCAAGCAAGGACAAGGATGGAAAGTCCCCGAAATTTATATTAAGCTAAAAACAAAGGGGAAGATAGAGGGTAGCAAGTATTACAGCAGGTGGGGCAATGGTCTTGCCAATGGTCAGTCCAGGTTTGATCCCCGACAACCCCATACTGTCCACCACCTGCCAGGCCTGATCCCTGAGTGCAGAGACCAGGAAAAAACCCTGAGTCCTGCTGGTTTGGCCCAAATCAAATTTTAAAAAAACCTAAAAGAGTCCAATGAAGGCAGGGCGACAATGCACAGGATTCAGAAACATGCTTTGCATGAAGAACTTCTGATTTGATGCTGGGCGCCACCTGATCACCCAAGGTCACTTGAAGTGACCCCAAGCACTGAGAATAACAGCAGATGAGGGGGTGAGACTCTAAGAAATAAATGATCTTAGGGGCTGTAATGACAGCATAGCAGGCAGGCTTGCATGCAAACCACCGGAGTTTGAATCTCAGCATCCCATACGGTCCCTGAGCACTGCCAGGAGTAAATACTGAGGGAAGTGCCAGGAGTAATCCCTGAACACCATTGAGTGTGGCCCAACAGCCAAAAAATAAATGAATGGAATGTAAACGTTACAAATGAAAGAAAATAAAAATTCCAAGTGTGTCCCCGAAACAATACCAAGATCAAAAGCAAAACACAAGTTAAATGTGGAAAGAGAAGTACATTTATTTGGTTTGTTTTGAGTCACACACACAGCAATTTATAGGGTTTATTCATGGCTCTGGGCTGAGGAAATACTCCTGGCCATGCCTGGGGACCATATTGCATGTCAAGTATCAAACTAGTAGTGATTCCTGAGTGCATAACCTGGAGTCACCATGTGCTTCAACAGCTGGACCCCAAAATGAAACAAAGCAAAAAAAAATTAAGTTAGACTCATAATAAATAAGGCCCACAACTGGGGAGATACTCCAGCAAATTGGGGCTGACCTGTTCCTTGCACATACTTAGCATTCTGGTCCCCAACCATTCCTCTGGGGTGAAGCTCATGGCCACATCGGGGAAGGTCACAACGTCCTGACCGACATACACCGGGGACAGGACTGAGGCCATCCCACCCCATACTATGGTGTAGGGCCTGACCACAGCTCCCTCAGGCATAAGACAGCGAGGTGGGAAGAATGAAGAATTGCCTGAATTTTGATTCACAATGATTCTCAGCAACATTATGGTTGATCTTTGCCATAAACCCCTTCAAAACAGGGCCTCTGGGCCAAGCCAGAATCAGAGCAAAGACTGAGACAATGGTGAACCTTGGCAGTCCAGAGTGAGGGGTGGTGATATATGTATGTATTTAATTTACTAAAGAGAAAAATCCCCAACTGCTAATAAAATTTTAGGACTAAAATTGATAAGAAAACAAACTTGCAATATCAATAGATGTAAAGTAAAGTAAAGTAAAGGCCCTTCCGTTGTTCATCGATTTTGCTCAAGCGGGCCCAGTAACGTCTCCATTGGAAACTTTGTTGTTACTGTGTCTGGAATATCGAATACGTCACGGGGAGCTTGCCAAGCTCTGCCGTGTGGGCGAGATACTCTCGGTAGCTTGCCAGGCTCTCTGAGAGGGGTGGAGGAATCGAACTCGGGTCAGCCATGTTGGCTGCATGCAATGCAAACACCCTACCACTGTGCTATCGCTCAATCGATGTAGTAATAAATTTATGTGAACATTGTTATAGTTGATTGCAGGATTTTAAGACTCTAAGAATATTTGAAGCTTTTTGTTGCTTCAAGAGGTTTTCACGTATTGATTTTTAATTTTTATTTAGTCACCTTCCTCTTAACTTTCATCACCAAAACCCATTATTTACAAGTTAACATACACGTGAAGTCCAAATGCGAGTACACTACTAATGCTGAAGCCCGGGTGATAATCAGCAAGTACCTTTCCCTTATAGTACTGATGTCACTGGAAGCTTGCCACATGCTACCTGGATTACTTCCTTCTTGGCTGCACTCCTGCAGCCCCCTAACACTCCTGGTCCAAACAAAACTTGTCTTCTCCAGGGGCACTCCTCTGAATGTGGGGATAGTTATTAGAGATCGACTCATCCAGTGTGCAGTTTATGATGTCTAAAAGGCTTGAGGCGTATGCAAAGGCCTTCCCACATTAACAAACATAAGATTTCTCTCCGGTATATGTTTTCATATGGCTAGTAAGGGTTATGGGTTCAGTGAAAGTCTTGCATTTTTCTTACATATTTAAGACTTCTCTCTACTATGACTTTTTTTTAACTTTTCTTTCATAATCTTTTTTTCTTCTTATATTTCTTTATTGAATCACTGTGGAAAAAGTTACTAAGCTTTAAGGTTTGTCTCGATCATACAATGAACAAACACCTTTCCCTTCACCGGTACTCATTTTTCACCACTAAGAACCTCGATATAACCCCCTCCCACTCCTCCCAATGCGTGTGAGGCAGATGATTTCTACTTAACTTTCTTCACATTGATCACATTCATTATTTCTACAAAAGATGCACCATTATTGTTTAGAATTTCCCCCCCAACAATCAGAATTGCTGAAAAGGCATTGTTAAATACTTTGTTTTCTATAGCTGGTTATGAGAATCATATAATGTCACACGGCCACGACTTCGGATTTCTATAAAGAGCCAGATAATTACGAGATTGGTTTCTGTGCGTCTGATGTTATGGCTCGTGGGGGGCAACTCATGACCTCGGTAGGGTGTGAAGGACGAGCCGGTACTGCCCCCCCCCTTCCCATGAGACAGCAGTTGTCCTGTCACCACCAGTTCATACTTGGTTTTCCAATAAGCTCTGAGGCAGCAGCCACCTTGTATGTGGTCCAGATGCATTTCTGCCAAAAGCTACTGGGTTTGGAGATTTGTTTCTGAGTCTCTGGGATCATGGCCATTAATCAGCTTGATCAGGTGCCAGAGAGGCCATTTGTAGGTGGTGACTCGGGATCTCGCTGGGATGGGGAAGAAAGGGCCGGTTCCAAGCCCATCTGGTGAGGCCTCGTGTGTGTCATCACTGCACGCCCAAACCTGACTGTCCAGTGCCCTCTGGAGGATGTCGTTCACTGGGCTGCCATGGGGAACAGGCCAAGGCACGAAACCTATTCCCACCTAGAGTGGCCCAGTGCCAGTAACCTACTGCAGGAATAGGATGCATTTCTGCCAAAAGTCTTTGGGTTCCGAGATTGGTTTCTGAGGCTCTGGGATCATGGGCATTAAGCAGTTCAATCAGGAACCAGAGAGGCCATGCTGCCAATTATATAGCTGAGCCGGAGGTGGTTTGTGGGTGTGTCTCCTACATACCAAACGTTTGGCCATTTACTTTCTTGGTAAACTTTGGCCAACTTTTTGGGGTCTGGCCAAAGGCACAGCAGCAATTTTGGGGTATCTAAAAGTCTGACGGTGCCATCAGGCTGCTGATGCACTCACCTCACAGGTACAGATTGACCTGCTGGCGGCACAAACCCCCTTTTACTATGACTTTTAAAATGCACAGAAAGGCTACAGGGTAGAGTGAAGACGTTCCCACATGTCAGACATTTATATGGTTTCTTTCCACTGTGATTTTTTTCTCTGCTTAGTAAAACACCAAGCTTGAATTAAAGCCTTCCCACAGTCCTTCTATATGTAGAGTCTGTCTCCAAGAGCAATTTTCCTGTGATTTGAAGGCTTGAGGGCATAATGTAGGCCTTTCCGCATTGTTGACACATGTAACTTTTCTTTCCATTATGAATACTACCATGTGTAATAAGGAGGAGTAAGTGAATGCATTCCCACAGTCCTTACATATATAAAGGATGACCCGAATTCATCTCAAAGATGGTAAAAGTGATTCTGCTCCAAATCCCTGGGACAGGCACATGCCGAGAACTTCATACACAGCATCATCTGAACATAAGACTGTGTGACTGAGCAAGTGAGGTTCTCAGAGCAGGAAGGACAAAATAGGAGAAACACATGTCCTGGGGCCTGAGACATTTGTAGCCATCAGGGTACATACATAAGTAGCACACCTGGGTTCCCCTGATGCCTGTCAAGGGTTAATCTGGAGCACAGAGCCAAGAGGAAGCCCTGAGTATCTCCACTGTAGCACAAAAATAAACATGAAAGAAAACAAAGCAGTAGGATGGAGTAATAGGAAAGGTGGCCTGGGGACAGCGGGAAGGGCTGGTAATACCGCCATCCCTTATAGTTCCTCAAGAACTGGCAGATGGAAATCCTTCGTAAAGAACCAGAAATAACCAGAAAATCACTGGGTATGGCCCTTCCCTTCAACATCTTTCAAAAACAAACAAACAAGTATAATCAGCGTTGGACCCCTGGCACCCTATACAGTCGGTCTCCCAGTCCTGAAAGGAATGATCCTTGAGCACCACTAAAATGGCCCATTCAAATCAACAAAAAAATAAAACAGTGACCTCAAACAGAGAGCTGATCAATCAGGCCAGGAGCTGGATCCCCAGTCTCCTTCCTGAAACAATCAGAGACTATCGACCTGGGAAGCTTGTGCTACATGTCATTGCACTGTGTCATCTTGTCACTCTCCTGCCTGAAGTTGGTATGGCAGAGGCCATCTCAACATCTCCTGCCTGTTTTTCCTGTGGACCAACAGGAGGCTCCTTGCAAGGACCTGAGTCGTGGGTACCAGAGAGGAGCACAACCAGCCCCGGCCCCCACCTGACCAGAAGTCCCTGCATTGAAACCAGAAAGGTAGTGACCAGCCGGATATTTGGACACTGGCTCACAGAACCATCCACGGTGAGACACTGACAGATGTTCCTTTCTCTCGGGGGAGAGAGAAATGGTTTGTGACCCAGCTGCTGTCAGGACAGGAGTGGTTGAGACCTACAGGGGAGGAAACCGCAGCACTGCCTGAGCCCCGGGACTCTACCCTGGGAACCACACAGGAAGGTCACTAAGGCCAGAGACTAACTCTGAGGCCAGGAGCTCCCGCGCAGCTGCAGCCCCTGCAACCACAGTGACCACAGCACCATTATTGGCTCTGCCGTGGGGCCAGCCACAGGGACTCAGGGTGGACAAACCTTCAGTTTCCCTCTTGCAGAGTGGATGGGACATGGGCCTGGGCGCTCTCTTCCGGGCACCATGGTCACTTCTGGGCTCGGGTAGGCCCCAGGCAGTCCAAGCTCTGACGCTCTGGACCTGGACCCCTCCTGGTCATGATTTACTCTAATCCCCCAATCAGCACATGAGCCTCATCAAGCACTTTCTCCTATTTTGCAGGAACAACTCTGAAAATCATTTAAAAAGTGTGTTGTATCACAAAAGTATCCAAATAACCAGGGTGTTTACTATGAACCAAAATGTTATGTGTGTCTAACAAATGGAATTTCTAGAGTGAGTCTACTTTTTTTTTTTGCTTTTTGGGTCACACCCGGCGATGCACAGGGGTTACTCCTGGCTCTGCGCTCAGGAACCATCTCTGGCGGTGCTTAGGGGACCATATGGGATGCTGGCAATCGAACCCGGATTGGCCGCATGCAAGGCAAATGCCCTACCCGCTGTGTTATCACTCAAGCCCGTGAGTCTACTTTGAAACCATGAATATTATATCTTGGGGCCTGGAGTGGTGATACAGTGGATAAGACATTCACCTTGCACTTGGCTGACCCAGGTTCAATATACTAGAATATATATGGGCCCTTGATCCTTGTAGAAAATGATCCCTGAATTCAGAGGCAGGAATAAGCCACGGATAATGAAGGGTGATTACCAAAAATACTGCAACTTCAAAAGGTAACTCTAATGAAACAAGAGAACAACAAAAAATACCCAAGTGTGAATTCTGAGGCAAACACACCAGGTCGCCAGATGTAAAGAATAGTGAGCTGGTAGGTCACATGGTAACACGTTCAGTGTTCTGTCTCTCCAAAGAAATACAGACGCAGGGACCTCAACAACTGTTGTCCGATGGATAGTGATTAGTCATCCTTTAATTCATAACCGAATAGCATAGTTATATAACATCTGAGGGCGTCTGAGGTACAGAACTGCCTGTATTGTGATTTACCATTTACAGAAGTCAAGCATTTCAACAGAGACAATTCTTTGCGGGTGAATTAACTCAAGAAGACGTTCTGCCTGAGACTTTCCTGAGAAATTCGCTCACGGGCTATATGCATCTGTGTTGCTTTTTTCTTTCCCTGCTCGTACATATTAAACTAATAGATTTACTTCTTATTAATATTTGAAATTATCGATACACACAGTAGAGAAACATTCCAAAACTTACTTCTCTGGGGCCCAGGATCTAAGGTTAAAAGCTGGCTGGGATCCAGCTTTCTGCAGTTAGAGACTATGGCAACTGAAGCCTGAGTCAATAATTATGACAGATGCCCAGAAGTAAATATATTTTAGAGTCAATTAACTCACAAATATTAAGAGTTTAGCATTAACTATTTTTCTGTTTTGAAGCAAAGAACATTGCTCTACAGTGATAGATTATAGATTATATAGGTTATAGCAGAAAGAGAAATGCAAATAAATGACTACAGATACAAAGTTCAGAGTCACCAGAAGGTTTAACTTTATGATTTAAGGATAGATTAGGAGTGCTCATTAGAGCACTATAACCTTCTCTGAGGGGAGGAGGAAAAGTGGAAATTTACTGACCAAGCCTAAAACACGTAGGGTAAAGACAAACTCTAGAGTGAAACATTAAAAGTAGATCCTTAAGCCACCTTTTCTCAGTCCTAGTGGGGCTCAGGGACTATATGGATTACTAGACATAGAAAGACCTGGGTTGGCTACTTGCAAGGAAAGTACCCTACTTGCTGTACTATTTTTCTGGCCCTTTCTAAATGAATTATTTCCACCACATAAGGAGTGACCCTGAGCAAAGCTTCCCCAACACCACCACCCTCCCTGGAAATCAACTATTTCTCTTAAAAGAGAAAAACAAAACGTTATCCCCAGTATTCACAACAGCTAGTGGTCATCTGGTCAGGGAGAGATTACATATGTGGGGTGCTTTGCAACTGGACCTTAGGATGGAGAAATTTTTAACCTAGGGAAAAATACAAAAACTGGGAACAGAGACAGTAGGTGGGTAGGGAACTTGCCTTGCCTGCAGTCAACCATTATCAATTCCCGGCATCCCTTATGATCCCCGAGTACCACAAGCAGGAATTCCCGACTGCAGAGCCGAAAGTAAACCCTGACCATCACCAGATGTGGTACAAGAGCCAAACCAAAATGATAATAATGAAAAAGTTTCATTTGCAAACCCCACCCACCTGCAAGGACAGAGACACTGGGTGGTCCTACCCCATCAGGGCACTCAATCAAAGGACAGAGAACAACAGGGTCTACTGCTGCAGTGGGGCTGGGGCCCTGCCCTTCTAAGTGAATCTGAAGGTTCTACACTAGTGATGCCAGGGCCAAAGGCTCCGGACAGTGTCAAGCACGGTCTGGTGCTGGCAGGTTTGGGAGGGCTAAGCCCCACCCTCTGCAGGTCCTGCAGCCCAGGCCCACCGGCCTCTGACCCTTCCAGGAGCTGGAGGAGATCCTGGCCAAGGGGGCCCCCTAGGATCACTTGTTTACACCTGCGACCCCTGCACCTGGCACAGCCCCCGCTGCACTTCCCAAAGCCTCTGGGCCCCCTGAAAGCTTTTGCCTTACCTCACCTCAGGAACCGCCTGGAAATACTTAACAGTGGAAAACAATCGCGAAAACACCCCCAAATCTGGTGCAGCCTCACTACTCACAGTGCCAAGACGCAGGGCGCTCACTTGAGGCCACTAGCGTTCTGCCACAAAATCGGCCTCACAGTTTCCCTGTCATGCCAGGCGCCAGTTCCTCCTCTACCCAGGAGACCAATGGTGGCCAGAGCCAGGCAACCACAACTAGAATAGAAAGGATTTCTGAATGGTCCGTCTATGACATCACTTCTGCAAGGAGCCTTAAAGGGCCATGGTCCAGATGCAGAGACCCTCTGTGCCCACCCAAGTGAATCCATTGCTGCAAGGGGGATGAACTGGATAAAGGAGTGGAGAGGCAGTTGCTAGAGTGTTTTCTCACTCAATGGGAGCCTGGGGATAAGGGGAGGACTCCTGATCCTGTAATGGTCAGTCTAACATTGAAAGAATGCTCTCACACACAGTCCATCAGGAAAAACACATGTGTGTTGATCCAAGGTCAAACAGGCAGGTTGGTACAAGGCACCTGACATTGAGTTGCGTGAGGAAGTAATCAAGATGGGGTGAAAGCAGTGGAAATAGCAGCTTTCTATGACCCTCAGATTCTTCCATGGAGCACAAAAAATTCCCCAGAGGCCCAGTCAGAGGCCTCAGGAGTTCCTGAGTACCAGCACCCCCTGCAGGCAGGCAGCTGTGCTGCCCCTGGGAACTACAGCCTGGAATGTGGCTCTGCCATGGGGAAAGCCACTGGGACTTAGGGTGGACAAACCTTCAGCCACTCTCTTGCAGGGTGGACAAGGTCATGAGCCTGTGCACTCTGTCCATGGGAACAAGGTCACTTCCGGGTCCAGATGATCCTGAGGCACAGCCGTGCTCTGTTCCGCTGGACCTGGGCCCATCTGAGTCCTGATTTACTCTAATCCCGCATCAGCACATCTGCGTGAGTCTCATCCTGTGCTCGCTGCTGTTGTGCAGGAATGTATTTGAAAACGGTGCAATCACCCAGGTTTATAGAAAATAAATCCAAATAACCAAGGTATTTATTTACTAAGGACCATAATATGAACTGTGCCTGACATTTGGAACTTCTCACGACTACTTGTACTCTAAATATTCTATTTTGCGGTGGAGTGGTCTTACACTCAGCTGACCCAAGTACGATACTCAGCCACCCTGGGCCCTGGCTGCAGTGATCCCTGAGCTGAGTCAGAAGTAAGGGCAGAACACTACAAGGAGTGGCCAAAACTACAGCACCAACAAGACAACTGTAAGGGAGCAAAGCAAACAAACAAACGAAAAGCATGTGCAAAGACAAACTAGCGAGGAACATTTAAATAGTAAAAGAGTGGGTTCTGAAAACTCTGTTTTCTGGCATTTCCATAGTTTCCCAGAATCCTTATTATTCTCTTTTCTTGCAATCACATGTATCCTGTGTGTACAAGTGTGTGTGTGTGTGTATGTGTTTTTCTTTGAGCCAAAATAAGCATTGCTCAGGGGGTATTCCTAACTCTGTACTCAGGGTTTCACTCCTGGAAGCTTTGGGGATCACTAGGATGCAGGAGACTGAACCCAAGTTGACTGTGTGCAAGGCAAGTATTTGCTGTACTTTTGCTCCGTCCCTTCCTACATAAATTTCTTCCAAAAATACCAGGAGTCCTGTACAAAGTCACACACACACAAATAAACAAGTATCTTCCTTTGAATAAAAGGGGAAAACATATTACAAACAACAACAAAAATCTTTACCCAGTATTTATCCCAATAGCCATGGGTAATCCGCTCAGGAAGAGATAAAGAGTGGAAGGTGCTTTGCAACTTGACATGAGGGAGATGAAACTTGTGATCTGAAAAGAAAAAGGAAAAGCACCGATAGTGTGGTTAGACAGACAATGAAGTCTGTAGGGTTGGGACTGGAGAGATAGCACAGCGGGTAGGGTGTTTGCCTTGCATGCAGCCGACCCAGGTTCGATTCCCAACATCCCATATGGTCTTCTGAGCACCACCAGGAGTAACTCCTGAGTGCAAAGACAGGAGTAACCCCTGTGCATCGCCAGGTGTTACCCAAAAAGCAAAAAAAGAAAAAATGAAGTCTGTAGGGCACTTGCTTTGACCTGGTAAATTCTCAACGTACCTATGTCCCGCAACAACAGCAGCAGGAATCATACCTGAGCCCAGAGCCAGAGGAAGCCCTGAGCATCTCTGGGGATGCCACTCCCCCCAACGCCCCACAAAACAACCCCCAAACCAAAAAGAGCCCGAAGAGAACATGTTCACTGGCAAACCCCAGTCACCTGCAGGTCCACTGCCCTGAATGTTACGGACCAACATGGCGGGAATGAAAAGGATGAACAGGAAGGGGACCAATGGGTGGGCTGAGGGGGGGCTGCGGCTCTGCCCTTCAAATCTGGAGATTCTACAGCTATGAATTTAGGGCCAAAACTTCAACATGAGACTGTCTGGAGGGTCGCGACAGCCAAGCCCCCGCTCTGTGCAGGTCCTGCTCCCCCGTGCTCAGCTCCTCCCCCCACCTGCCCAACCGCCGCTGCCCCATCACGGAGCTAGAGGCCATCGTGGCCTCAGCGGCCCCCCAAGACCACGCACTCACACCCGCAACAATGCACCCCAGTACAGCCCCCACAGCGCCCCCCAAAGCTCCGCATCCCCCTAAAGCCTCCGCCACACCTCAGGAACACCTGGATGACAGGGAACAAGTGAGAAACCAGCGCGAAAGCATCCCCCATGCTAGTGCGTCGCTCACAGTGCAGAGACGGGGAGTCGCCCCCATCCTGCCCCAAAATCCGCCTTCAAGAACCGCTTCCAGCCAGTTTCAGCCGTCCTTCACCCACGGTAACAATTGTGGGACTGACTGAATCATCTGTCAGCAAAAACACAGGTACCCGGAAGACCCTCTCTGTGACGTCACTTCCGTTTCCACCCGCAGCCCGAAAGGACCAGGCTCCAGGTGCAGAGAGATCCTTTCTGGACACCCAGGTGATTGTGTGCTGCAAGGGATAGGGCTCACAAAAGGAGGGGGAGGCAACTGCTGAGGAGGCCAGTCACACCATGGGACTCTGGGGAGTAAGAAGTTCCCTGAGCCTGCACTGGTCTGTCAAACATTGAACCGATGCACTCACACACGTGTCCATCAAGACAAATGAAGCAGGTCGTTTCACTAACTGGCACATAGGTAGCAGCTGGGGACAGTGAGTTTCTCAGGGAAGTAATAAATCAGATGGGAGTAAAAACAGTGACTCCAAAGCCAGCCCTGGAGAGGAACAGAACAACCCTGAGAGCAACAACCAGAGAGTTGAAGAAAAACTGGAATAAGAGAAAAGGGCTGCTAAGAGTATCTAGAGCACTATAGGTTCAACACTCTACCCTCGGACAACACGCAAGCAGTGGACACCTACCTACAAGGAATGTTCCACGGGGAGGCTTCAGAAACACACATTTTCAAATGCAAAGCATGGATCAGCTGGGAACAGTATATTGCACTGGACTTGATCAACTTGATCTCCATCCCTTAGTCAGCATCCCAAATGTTGACTAAGAGTGACCCCTAAGAAGTGCCAGGTGTTACCCCCAAATAAAAATATTATCTAAAAAAATAAAACCTAGCATAAGGACCAATCGAGAATGGAGGTATACGCAGAGTTCAGAGTTAGCAAATCTTACTGATCATTTTATTGCCTTGCTATCTAAGTGGATCTTAGCATTCGAGTGGCCACTAGATTCTTGCAATTTTAGTGCTTCCAAAAGTAAATGTTTCTGGTTTCCTTATCTCTAATAGTACTGAAATGAGAAAGGAGTGTGATCCACGAATGTGACCATCCTGTATTGTCAGTAAGCACAGCTGAATGGAATTGCCTGCTGAGATGGGGGAAAACTTGAGGTCTCTCCCATGGCCCCACCATTTGTAAAATATTTCACTCCAGGGACCCTTTCCACCCTTTCCATCCTTTCAAAAACCTGGCACAAATTCTTCTATGCACAGTAAAATGCATTTAAACTGTCTCCCATCCACCCTATGAAAGAAGATTTCTAGGAACATTTTCTTAAGATGATAGTTTTTGGAAATACACATTATCAATACTGATTTGAGTTTTCAAAAAACAAAAATCCCAGAATACGAGATATACAAAGAGGCGACAGTGGATAAGGTCCTTGTCAGATATGCCAACATGTATTCCAACCTCAGTGCTCCACAATGAGAATTCCCCTATGAGAATTCCCCCAGGTATGTAGCTCTGAGCTGAGAGCCAGGTGTAGGGCCTGAGTACAGCGCCCTACAATATAACACAGAAAGGCCTAAAGAATGAAGGTTTGGCTGATTTTTGATTGAAGATGATTCCCTGCAGCATTGTGATTGGTCTCTGTGAAAACCCCCCAGAAAACAGTGTTTTTGGGCCATGCCAGGATCAGAGCAAAGAATGGTCCAGCGGTGAAATTTGATGGTCCAGAGTGAGGGGTGGTTATTTATTTAATTTATTAAAGAAAAAGAAAACACCAATTGTTGATAAAATTCTATATTAAAATTGATGAGACAGGGCTGGAACGATAGTGCAGCAGGTAGGGCAATTGCCTGCATGCGGCCAATGAAGGTTCGATTCCCAACATCCCATATGGTCCCCCAAGCACCGCTAGGAATAATTACTCAGTGCATAGCCAGGAGTAACCTCTGTGTATCGCCGGATGTGACCCAAAAGGCCAAAAAATGAATAAAATAAAATTTGAGATAACAAATTTGCAATATTAATATCAATAGGTGGAGAAAACAAATTCATGTGAACGTTGTTATATCTGGTTGTAGGGTTGGTAAGATTGTCTCATTAATTTTTAAAAGCTTTTGTTGCTCCAAGAGGTTTTTCCTATTTATATTTGGTACTTATTTAGTCACTTTCCTCCTGGCTTCCATCACCAAGACTGTTATTTACAAGTTAACATACATGTGAAGTTCAAATGCCAGGACACTGGCATAACTATGGCCCTGGTGATAATCACCGAGTACCTTTCCCTTATATGATGATGTCATGGGAAGCTTGTCATGCGGGATTCTTAGCTTCTTGGCTGCATTTTTGTAGCCCCCTCCTAACCTTCCTGGTCTAAATAAAACTTGTCTTCCCTAGGGGGATTGTTCTGAACTTGGGGATAGTTCTTTGGGGTCAACTCATCCCATGTGCATTTTACAATGACTACAAAGGCTTGAGAAGTATGCAGAGGCCTTTCTACATTTACACACATAATCTTTCTCTCCAATATGTATTTTCCTATGGATCATAAGAGTTGAGTTTTGAGTGACGGCCTTTGCACATTCCTGAAATATGTAAGACTTCTCTTCATTATGAATTTTTCCTATGGCTAATAAGGCTTGAATGTAGAGCAAAGGTCTTTTTTTACCATGTATGGGGTTTCTCTCTGGTATGAAATTTTCTGTTTAGTAAGACATCAATTTTGAATGAAGACCTTCACACAGTCCTTCCATATGTAAACTGTCTGCCATATGAATTTTTCTGTGATCACTAAGGCTTTAGGACATAATGCAGGCCTTCCTACTTGCGTTACACACATAAGGTTTCGTTCCAGTATGAATGTTCTTCTATGTAACAAGGAGTGAGGGGTAAGTGAATGCCTTCCAACAGTAGTCCATATATATATATATATATATATATATATATATATATAGAGAGAGAGAGAGAGAGAGAGAGAGAGAGAGATATTCTATATATATTCTCTATATCTATATAGATATATATAGATATATAGATATTCTCTATATCTATATATATAGTCCATATTTGCTCGAGCGTCGATTTGCTCGAGCGGGCCCAGTAACGTCTCCATTGGAGACTTTGTTGTTACTGTGTCTGGCATATCGAATACTCTCGGTAGCTTATATATATGTATATATATATATATTCTCTTCAGTGTGTGTTTTCCTGTGCTTAGTAAGTTCTGAGTACAAAGTTCTTAGTAAGTTCTCTTCAGTGTGCGTTTTCCTGTGCTTAGTAAGTTCCACAGTCCTTACATGAGTAAGGTTTCTCTCCTGCATGAATTTTCCTGTGCACAGAAACCCCTGAGAAGGAAATAAAGGTCTTTATACATTCATTATCCTTACATGAATAAGGTTTCTCTAAATGAATTTTCCTATGCTTACTAAATCTTGAGGACTTCCAATATTTTTTGGATGAATAGCATTTCTCTCCTTGTAAATCTGGTATTAAGATCGACCTAAGACTTCCCACATTCTTTACATGTCTACAGTTTCTCTCCTGTGTGGATATTCAGATGATCACACTTGTGTGGCGTCTGACTCAAATTGTGTCTGTGCTGCTAACAGCCCTGGGACTTTTCCCATCTGAAGACTTCCTGCCTGTCTCAGAATCCCCACGGTGATGCAGGCACCACTGCTCACTCAAGATTGTCACAGTGTTCAGGATCAGAGACATTCCACTAAGGCTGGTTGCTTCCCTGGAGAACAGCAGAAGAGGATTCTGATTACGTCTTGATTTTATGAGAGTCTCCATGTCAAAAAACAAGTCGAACCCTGCAGGTTTGATGTCTAACATTTGCACCATGAAACACAATTATGGACACATATATGGCTTTTCCTGGAATGACCAAATATTTTTGCAAGAAGTTAATGCAAAATTTACAGAAGTGTTGTCATTAACATGTGTCCATTTTTTTCTCCACTCAATGAAGAACACATTAAGTGGAAATAATTTCTATACAGAAAAAGGAAGCACCAGTTTCAAGCAAATAAAAATACACCCAGTCTGGGTTTGGTTATATCTCAGTATGGAGTTTGAGATGCATGTACGAAGGCAAGGCTGCGTCCCACAGAGCTGAGAACGCAGGGCCATTGAAAACATCGAACCTAATTGAATTAAAGTCAGGATCAATGAGGTTTTGGGGTTTTTTGTTTGTATTTATTTGTCGTGGCAGTGTCACACGAAACAGTGCTCATAGATCACTCCTAGTGGGGCTGTGAGGACCATACTGGGTGCTGGGTATAGAACCTGGTTTCAATTCCTGCACAAAGCAGTGCACTTTCCACTACACTATTGCTAGGGCCAACGAACCAGTTCTTTTCAACAAAGACCACAAGAGTTTATACTCTATAAAAGAAAAACTCAGTATTATTTTGGTATTTAAAAAAAAGAATGTCTTTAAACCTTGCAACTACTGATTTTAGCACCCAATGAGGCTAAGAGCCTATTACTCTTGGCATAAGGATGTGGATTTCCTCCCTGCGGTGTCCAGAGTCTGGAGATCTGCTGACAGCAAAGGATGCCAGGTGCCCCCATTCAAGCCACATGCTTGGTCCACTGAAAATCCCACCGACATAATAATATTTATTCTGAACATGCAAATCTTTCCAGCTCACTTGTAATCGATGATCCTGTTGTACTGGATCAAAATGTGGTAATACTGAATCCCAAAGTTGGGGTTTTAGTTGTGAACTCGAACAAAACAGAATGTAAGATTTACTCAGTGGATAGTAGAATGAGGCCCAGCAGATAGCGGATATCTTGATAGTTCTCACAGTCCAAACAGGCACACAGAAAAGGGTAGATCTTTTGTGTGATCACTGTGAGGAGCTTGACATTACCCAAGTAGCTTTTGGGTTTTATATTTTGATCAAACTGGATAATGGGACCATATGGAATGCAGGGGATCAAAAATCGGTCAGCCACCTAAAATGCAAGTGTGCTCCCGGCTGTACCTGTCCTGACCCAAATAATTTTGTTATGGACTCATTCATTATTTAAAAACAAAGGCAAAAATATGACTAAGAGGAATATGAGAGAACAGCACAGAGACCATGTGCTTAGCTTGAGGCAGCCAGGCTCAGGTCTCAGATCCCTGAACACCTCATGTACAATTCCTGAGCGGCTGGCCAGGAATGAGACACCTGAGACCCATGAAGAGTCACGTGTGACTATGGGTGGGCGCAAAACCTAAACAATGATAAATTTCTTACTCGAAATCATATAATGATCCTAGGGCAAAGATAAGCATGGTGTTAGAGAGGGTAGAGGGGGTTCGGCTGCTCCAGAAAAGGGCACCCGGAGTTCAGGCAGGACAGCCACCCTGCTGAGGCACATACAGGAAGACCAAAGGCTGAGAGTCCCATGGACTATTCTACACACCTGACAGATGTGGAAGATTAACAACAAAGCCAGGAAATTAAAGCGCAGATCATTCCATGATGGACAGACTAGGGGAATGAAGGGCAGCATAAACTTGGCACAGAAGCCTGGATCCAGGAGCTTGAGGCCCCGTAGCCTCAACAGCAGAGAACTGGGCACTCAGGCTCGGAGCCACATCTCGTGTTCCGTCCTGAAAGAACCCAATATCTGAGAATCCTATGCGCTCCTGTCACTGCACTGGGTCATCTTGTGGCTCTCATGCCTGACGATGGTGTGGCAGATGGAATGACACCATCTCCTGCCTTTGTTTTTCTTGCAGATCAGCAGCAGGCTCCATGGAAAGACCTGAGCCATGTGCACCAGAGTAGCACAGCCAGCCCCGTCCCCCACCTGAACAGAAGTCCCTGCATTGGAGCAAGAAATGTAGTGACTTGCCAGACACTTGTACACTGGCTCACAGACCCATGCGCAGGGATACACTGCCAGATGCTCCTGCCTCTCCAGGGGACAGAGAAGTGGGTTGTGACCAGGCTGCCTGTTGAGAGAGGATGGATAGTCTCAGCCTACAGGGGAGGAAACTACAGCCCTGCCTGAGGCCCGGGAATCCACTTGGGGCCCTACAGGAAGGTCCCTAAGGCCAGGGACTAATTCTGAGGCCAGGCGCTCCCGTGCAGTGACCGCCCCTGCAGGTCACAGTGACAACAGGCCCATTAGTGGCTCTGCTGTGGGGCCAACCACAGGAACTCAGGGTGGACACACCTTCAGCTGCCTTCTTGCAGAGTGGACGGGGACATGGGCCTGGGAGCTTTATTCCAGGGAAGAAGGTCACTTCTGGGCTCCGGTGAGCCCCAGGCAGTCCCATGTCTTACCTGCGGGACCTAGGCCCATCCTGGTGACGATTCACTGTAATCCCAAATCCGCACATGAGCCTCCTCCAGAACTTGCTCCTATTTTGTAGGAACAGCTCTGAAAACCATGTAAACAGTGTCTTGTATCACAAAATTATCCAAATATCCAGGGTGTTTACTATGAACCATGATTTTATGTGTGTCTGACAACTAGAATTTCTGGAGTGGGTCTACTTTTAAACCATGAGTATTATATCTTGTGGATTGGGGTGGTAATACAGCAAGTAAAACATTCACCTTGCACTTGACTGACCCGAGTTCAATACACTAGCACATATATGGGCCCCTGACCCCTGCAAGAAGTGATCCCTGAGCTCAGAGGTAGGAATAAGCCACAGACAAAGCAGGGTGTTTACCAAAAATACTGCAACTTCAAAAGGTAACTCTAATGAAACGAAACAACAACAAATACTCAAGTGTGAATTCTGAGGCTCTCTCTTCCCAGGTTGCCAGATGTGAAGAATAGTGAGTTGGTAGGTTCCATGGTACGAGGTATTTGGTGTTCCGTCTCTCCAGATAAACAAAGATACAGGGACCACAACAGTTGATGGCCAATGGACCAGTGCACAGTGGACCTTTAATTCAGAATCAGATAGCATACTTAGAGAACATCTGAGCGAGATCGAGGTACAGGACTGCACATGTATTGTGATTTACCATTTACAGAGGTCAAGCATTTCAACAGAGGCAGTTTTTGGAGGGGAATTAACTCAAGGAGAAATTCTGTCTGAGAAATTCACTCGGAGGTTACAAGATCTGTGTTGCTTTGCTCTTTCCCTGTTTGTACATATTAAAGAATTACGTTTGCTTCTTATTAATATTTGCAGTTATCTGGCTACACACAACAAGAAACATTTCAAAAATTACTTCTCTGGGTCCAGGAACTAATGTTAAAAGATGACTCTGCTTTTTCCATAAATTACCCACGAAGACCTTGGCCCAGTTACCCCATGGGTTCCAGTCTTTTAGGTCATGACGGTTTGAAAACAAGACTGTGCTTTATGATTTCTAGACTGTCCCATATTGAAGCCAATGTAGCTTTGATGCTTGCCCCAGGCCAAACCAGAGATTCTCGGTGGGATCCAGTTTTCTGGGGTTAGAAAATACGGGAACTGAGCCTGAGTCAAGTAATTATGACGGATGCCCAGGAGTAAATATATTTTAAAGTCAATTAACCCTCAAATATTAATCACTTCATATTAACTTTTTTTCCTTTTTGAAGCAAAGAACGTTGCTCTATAGTAATAGATTATTAATTATATAGGTGAGAGGGGAAAGAGAAATGCAAATAAATGACTAGAGATACAAAGACCAGAGTCACCAGAATGTTTGACTGTGTAAGTTAAAGATAAACTTGGGGGACTGGGAGTGCTGAAAAGAGTACTGTAACCTACTCTGAGGGGAAGAAAAGTTGGCAATTCACTGATCAAGCCTAAAACAATTAGTGTTAATATCCAAAACTCATGTGTAAAGACAAATTCTCGAGTGAAACATTAAAGCAGGTCCTTAAGCCCCCTTTTCTTTTTTTTTCTATGCTGCAGAAATCCATATTTCCTCTTAAATACTAGTACTCTTTTTCATTGTTCTCATATCCTATGTGTGTATATCTGTGTGTGTGCATGTTTTTCATTTTGGACCACAACTGGCAGTGCTCAGGGGTTATTGCAGCTCTGGGATCAGGGCTCAGTCCTACTGGGGCTAAAGGACTATGTGAAATACCATACGTAGATCGAACCTGGGTTGGCCGCTTACAAGGCAAGAACCCAACTGGCTGTACTATTACTCTAGCCTTTACCAAGTTAATTATTTCCACCACATCAGGAGTGATCCTGAGCAAGACTTCCCCAACAACAACACACACCCCAGAAATAAACTATTTCTCTTTTAAAAAGACACAAAATTTACCCTCAGTACTCACCACAACAGCTGGGGGTTATCAGGTCAAGAAGGGATTACATGTGTGGGGTGCTTTGCAACTGGCCCTTAGGAAGCAGAAATTCTTGACCTAGAAAAAAAGACACAAAAGTTGGGACGAGAGACAGTAAAGTGAGTAGGAATTTGCCTTCACGTTGCCAACCCAGATCAATCCCTGGCATTCCATATGATCCCCGAGTACCATCAGCAGGAATTCCCAACTGCAGAGCCGAAAGTAAACCCTGAGCATCTGTAGATATGGTACATAAGCCCAACCAAAAAATAATGAAGGGGCTGGAGAGATAGCAGAGCCAGCACGGCATTGGCCTTGCATGTGGCCGACCCAGGTTTAATTCCCAGCATCCTATGTGGTCCCCTGAGCATCGCCAGGAGTAATTCCTGAGTGCGGAACCAGGAGGAACCCCTGAACATCGCTGGATGTGACCCACAAAGAAAAAAAAAAGAAAAGAAAAAGTTTCACTTGCAAGCCTCAACTATCCACCGAGAATGAGCCGCTGGGTGGCCTTTTCCCATCACAACAGTCACTCAAAGCACAGAGAACTGGGTCTCCTACTGCAGGGGGGCTGGGGCCCTGCCCTATGAAGTGAACCTGAAGGTTCTACACTAGCGATGCCAGGGCCAAAGACTCTGGAAACAGCCAAGCACCACCCAGTGCTAACAGGATTGAGAAGGCTAAGCCCCGCCCTGTGCAGGTCCCTCACCCCTGCACCCACCGACCTCTGAGCCTTCCCAGAGCTGAAGGCGATCCTGGCTAAGGGGACCTTGTCATGATCACTTGCTCAAATGTGCGAACCCCGCACCTCGGCACAGCCCCCGCTCCACTACCCAAAGCCTCTGGGTCCCCGTAAAGCCTTTACCATACCTCAGAAACCACCTGGATATAAGGAATGAGTGAATAACAAGCGCAAAATCACCCCCCCCCAAGCTAGCCCATTTCTGCACTCACAGTCCAGGAGACTGGGAGGCCATTAGTATCCTGCACAAAATTGGCCTCCACAGTCCCCCTGTCAAATGAGCCGCCAATTCCTCCTCTACTCACTAGACTAATGCCGGCCTGAGCCAGGCAACCACAACTATAATAGAAAGGATGCTGAAAGTACCATTTCTGTGACATCACTTCCGCACACGCCAGGATCCTTAAAGGGCCATGGTCCAGATGCAGAGAGACCCTCTGTCCCCATCCAGGTGAATAGGTGCTTTAAGGGTGCGGGACTGGATAAAGTAGTGGAGAGGCAGCTGCTGGAGTGGTGGATCACACAGTGGAGGACTGGGGGTAAGGACAAGAGCCCTGATCCTGTACTGGTTAGTCAACCATTGAAACAATCCTCTCACACACAGTCCATCAGGAAAAACACATGTGGTTTGATTCAAGGTCAAACAGGCAAGTTTGTACAAGGCACCTGACATTTTGTTTACTGAAGAAGTAATCAAGATGGGGTGAAAGCAGTGACTCTGAAGCCAGCCTTGGAGAAGCAGAGACTAACTGGCCTAGCACCAGCCCAGAGAGCTGGACAGACACTGGAAAGGGGAAAAGCCTGGTAAGATCATCAGAGAGCACTGTCCAGCCAACACACTACCTCTTGAAAATGCCTGACCAGTGGACTTTTGCCTACAAGAAAAACCACAGGAGACAATTTCAGAAACACAATTTCAAATCCAGAGTATGGACAAGAGAGGTAGTATGGTGGGACGGGTGCTTGCCTTATTTGTGGTCAATCTGAGTTCAATCCTCACAGTTCCAAATGGTCCCCTGAGCACCAACAAAGTGAAAATCCAGGAGTAAGCCCTGTGAACTGCCAGGTGTGTACCACAAACAAACATGCATACATCATCAATTTCTCGAGCGGGCCCAGTAATGTCTCCATTTGTTTTGAGACTTGTTGTTACTGTGTTTGGCATATTGAATAGGTCACGGGTATCCTGCCAGGCTCTCCGAGAGGGGTGAAGGAATCGAACCCAAATTAACCAGGCTGGCTGCACTCAAGGCGAATGCTCTACTGCTGTGCTATCGCTCCAGCCCTCATACATACTTACATATATATATATATATATGTATATATATGAAGTATTTGTGTTAAACATTTTTTTGCCCTCCCGTTGATCGTCGATTTGCTCGAGCGGGCCCAGTAACGTCTCCATTGGAGACTTTGTTGTTACTGTGTCTGGCATATCGAATACTCTCGGTAGCTTGCCGGGCTCTCCGAGAGGGGCGGAGGAATCGAACTCGGGTCGGCCATGTTGGCCGCTTGTAAGGCGAACGCCCTACCCGCTGTGCTATCGCTCCAGCCCATGTTAAACATAATATATATCATATAAATTACATCTATATCAAATTTATATTTATGTACATATATTTACACATAAAATCTTAATCACTTAATCACTTAACTTCCCGTTAGTCGTCAATTTGCTCGAGCGGGCGCCAGTAACGTCTCCATTTGTCCCTGTCGCGTGCTAGTATAGCCCAATGGCATCTCTTCGCTCCGGGAACATGGAGGGCCTCAAACCGATCGTTCATGACCTTGACAAAGAAGTCTGACCATCTGGTAGGTGGGCGGCCACGCGGTCTCTTGACATCCCGTGGAATCCAATCAGTAACAGCTCTAGTCCAACGGTCGTCTTTAAATCTCATTACGTGACCAGCCCATCTGATTTTCGACACCTTGGCAAATGAGACAGCGTCCCTGATCCTTGATCGTCGACGGATGTCAGAACTCTGGATTCGTTCTCTCATTTGAGTGAAACGTGATATTCCAAGCATAGCTCTTTCTATTCTTCTTTGGGAGACCTGAATGGCGTTCTCATCTTGTTTGCGTAGGGCCCAGGTCTCTGAGGCATATGTTAATGCAGGAAGAACAGTGGAATCAAAGAGATGTGCCCGGAGCCGGAGGTTCTTCGTCCTCTTAGCTATTTCTTCGACGTTCTTGAAGGCGTTCCAAGCCGCTCTCTTCCTCCTGCGCAGCTCGGGTGCCAGGTCATTTGTCATGTTGACCTCTCGACCTAGGTACACATAGCTGTTGCATTCCGAGATGGTCGTTCCATTGAGAGCGAATGGGGCGTCAGGAACAAGGCTGTTTCTCATAAACATTGTCTTCGTAAGATTCAGCTGTAGTCCTACCTTTCCACACTCACGGTCAATGTCGGCCAGCATTTGTGCCGCTTGGCTGATGTTTGGTGTTATTAAAACAATGTCATCAGCAAAGCGGAGGTGTTGTAGTTGCCGACCATCTATCTTCACTCCCATTCCTTCCCATTCCAGTCGTCGCATGATGTTCTCGAGGGTGGCACTGAAGAGTTTTGGTGAAATGGTATCACCCTGCCGCACCCCTCTCTTGACATCAACGATCACTTCTTTGTAGAATGGTGAGATCCTGGTAGTGAATCCGCAATACAGCTCACGGAGGATCCTGATGTATTGGGCTTGAATGCCCTGATTGGCTAGGGCTTCAATGACCACTTCCGTCTCAACAGAATCAAAGGCCTTCTTTAAATCAATGAACGTTAAGCAGAGCGGCATCTTGAACTCCCGAGAAACCTCAATGACTTTGGTTATCGTGTGGATATGGTCGATGGTGCTGAATCCTTTGCGGAACCCTGCTTGCTCACATGGTTGTCCTTCATCTAGTGTTCTGCCAATCCTATTCAGGATGACTCGAGTGAACAACTTGTAGATGACAGACAATAGGCAGATCGGGCGATAGTTGCCAATGTCATGGATGTCTCCCTTCTTGAACAGTAGTATGGTCCTGCTGGTTTTCCATTGAGATGGAACCTTGCATTCAGACAGGTAGCGAGTGAAGAGCCGAGCCAGTGTATTGATGAGTACTGACGGCAGGTTCTTCAGGTGTTCAGGTCTGACCTTGTCTGGGCCGGGTGCTGTTTGCTTCTTTACTGACGAAATGGCGTGTCGGATTTCGGAAGGGAGAACGTTGGGAACGACATACCCATCCTGTGGAATTTGGTATGTCGGCAAGTGGACATGGCTATCGAAGAGATTTGAGTAGAAGTCATGGATAATCTTCTCCATTGCCGTTCTGGAGGATGTGATGGATCCATCAGGACGTCGGAGGGCAGTCATCTTGGCCTTATAGTTGGCGAAGGACAGGCGGGCGTTACGAATACTTTTCCCGGCTTCTGCCGCATCTACCAGTACTTCTGCTCTTCTCTCTTCTCTCAACTGGTCTCATTCACCTGACCCTGAAGGCTTCACCGACATGGCAGCACTGAGAAGGATGAGAAAGGAGAGGCCGACAAAATCTCAAGGCCGACCTAGGCTGCCACAACGAAGGAAGACAAAAATGATCGTCTGTACTTTCAATGCACGTACGCTAGCATCAGATGCATCCATCGAGGACCTGATGGTACAAGCGCGAATGATCAAGTACGACATCATTGGTCTGACCGAGACAAGAAGACATGAATCTCCCCATGCCGTTTTCGACACTGGAGAAGAATTGTTCCTCGGAACATGCGATAAAAGGTGTTGGAGGCGTCGGTGTCCTTGTCAACACAAACTTGGCCAAGAGCATTGATTCCTTCGAATGCCTAACAACCCGAATCGGACGTTTACATTTGAATAGATGTGGCTCACTGCCTGCAGTTTCTATCTTCGTTGTCTACGCACCAACATCTCATTATGATGAAAGAGAAATCGAGAAGTTCTACATGGAGCTAGAGAAGTTCTATAAAGAAGACCACACCTTCTACAAGATCATTGTGGGTGATTTTAATGCCAAGATAGGACCGAGAAGATCAGCTGAAGAACTTCACATCGGGACCCATGGCCTAGAATGGAACGAACAGGGTGAGAGACTGTCTGAGTTCATCATGTCGACCAAGACCATTCATGGTAACTCACAGTTCCAGAAGGCAGAATCTAAACGATGGACATGGGAGTCTCCCGGTGGACGATTCCACAACGAAATAGACCACATCATATTCAATCGACGGTTTTGCCTGACTGATGTCGCTGTTGTCCCAAAATTTCAAACGGGATCGGACCACCGTCTCCTTCGTGCAAAATTCTACTTCACAGAGCGGGGAGAAAGGGCTGCAAAGTTCAAAAAGAGAACTCCCAGAACGACCACCAACTGGGAACTCTTTGGTACTATTGCGGCAACATGGGAAGATGCCATTGTTGACAACATTGACGAGGAATACGATCGACTGGTTCAGCACCTCCATGAATGTGCGAGGAACGCCAAGAGAGAGATAGCCACAAAAAGTCGCCTATCTTCGAAAACTCTTGAGCTAATTCGCCAGCGTGGTTTGGCGCATGCCTCAGGCAACCGCAAGCTAACGTCCGAGCTTGCAAAGCAGTGCAGAGATGCGATCAAGGAAGACCTCAAAGAGAGAAGAGCAGAAGTACTGGTAGATGCGGCAGAAGCCGGGAAAAGTATACACATAAAAAGTAAAGTATATTCTGTCCCTCGGATTTGGGCTGAGCATCCTCCACCCAGATCCTCCAAATTCCAGTAGGCGGGGGTCATACCCACCCACTGGCCCCCTGGCGCCGTGTAATTCCATCAGCGGCCAAGACTCAGAGACTATAAAAACCAGCCCCCGGAAGAGAAGAGTGCAGTCTTCTGCCCCCGCGCCTGACTGTCCTCGCTCGCCGGGACCCCTTGGAGGGGAGCGGGTTGAGCTTTCCTCCCCACCCTGACCAGGGCTCCGGCAGCCAAAGACCTCCAGGACCAGCCACCACCATGCTGAGACCACTCTCCGCACACATGAAGGTACTGGCAGAGGGACAAAGTCACGCGGGTTCCGGGGCCGAGATCTCCAAGCCTACTCAGATTTGGACCGAGCATCCTCCACCCAGATCCTCCAAATTCCAGTAGGCGGGTGTCACACCCACCAACTGGCCCCCTGGTGCCGGGTAATCCCATCAGCGGCCAAGACTCAGAGACTATAAAAAAAACAGCCCACGAAACCGCGCGACATCTTATTATGACATTTTATTATCTCATTCATACTTTGGACAAACTGGCAGGTTACCGAATGTAGCCTGCCCACACGGCAGAGTCTGGGAAACTCCCCTTGGCATACCCAATATGCCAAATACCAGTAACAATGATGGGTCTCATTCTCCTAAAGAGCCTTGAATATAATCTCAGGGCTAGGATGAAGGAGACGTTACTGGGGCCTGCTCGAGGCAATCGACGAATAACAGGATGATTTGTGATTTTTGTAATTGTGATATTCTGACCCAAAGAATAATAGGATAATAGGCAGAAAACCATTCTGGTCACTTTGGAGCCTTTTATGGCCTTTAAACGTATCTGAATCATTTTTATCATGCTGGTGACTACGAGATTGGTGGGACTTTGCTCATTCCAAATACAATACTTATTTTTTTCTCTATTATTGAACTGACGGGTGGAATCCAGGAACTTGACGAACCTTGAGAGTAATCACAGGTAAATGGAACTGCCTGCTGGGATGTGGGGAGCATGGGGAGTGCTGGGATGTGGGGAACTGACCCATATTCCCAACATTTGTCAGACATTTGAATCAAGGGGCCTCTTCCATCCTTTCAAATGTCTTTCTACGCACAGTAAAGTTCATTTAAACTGTTTCCAGTAAGGGCCAAAGAGATAGGACAGCAGGAAGGACATTTCTCTTGCATTACTTTTAATAGGGTTCCAGAGCACCACCAGGAGTAATCATTGAGTATTTCTGGGTGTGACCCAAAAAGATCGTGCAGGCCCAGAACTGCAAACAGAGAAGCGAGTGAATGCGGGACTGTGTGACCAAGCAGGCAAGGCTCTCCAGTGCAGAAAGGACAAAATAGGGGAAACACATGTCTGAGATCCGAGTCACCGTAGCTGACAGGGTGAAAACGGGGCCAGCACAATCCGGAGGACCCATGATGCGCATCAGGTGGAAATCCAGAACACAGAGAAAACAAGGCCTGAGCACCTCCACTGTGACACAAAAATAAACAGGAAAGAAAATAAAGCAGCAGGATAGAGTAACAGAACAGAAGGTCAGGCTGTGATCCCAATCTTCCCATATGGTTCCTCAAGCACTGCCAGGTGCAATGCCAGAGTGCAGAGCCAAGAATAATTCCCAGAATCACTGGGTTTAGCCCTCCAAACAAAATACCAGACGCCAGCCTTCGACCCCCAGCACCTCATATGGTCCCTGAGACATCTCAGGAGTCAACCTTGAGCACTAAGGTATTAGTACTCTTTAAGCTGGGTGTGGTTCAAAATCCAAATACAACAAAACTGAAACAAACATGATTTGTTTTTCTGATTTTCCAGAGGATTTTCCTGAGGATCAGAGACCTGGAGGAGGAGTCAGAGCAGTGAGCACTGGAGAGGAGCACAACCCCCAGCCCTGACCAGCCACACCCTTGGGCACTGGCTCACAGACCCAACTGGCGAACAATGTCTAATGCTTCTGTCTCCCCAGGAGAAGGAAAATGGGGTGGAATCTGTGTTCCCTTTCGCAACACAAGCTCTCTGCTTGGTAAGAAGGGAGAAAACTCAGTCCTGCCTTGGCCTGAGGACTCCTCCCTGGGTCCCACAGAAGGCTCTCACAGGCACAGCCAGCCTCTGACTTGGAGGCCAGATCACGTGCATCAGCGGCGCCTGCAGGCTGGCTTCAGGGCTACCCTGTACATCCATAGCTCAGAATAGTGGCTCTATCACGGAGACATCCATTCTCCTCTTAAAAAAAAACCCACTTTCTACACACACACACACATACACACACCTTTTACCCCCAGTACTCACCTCAATGAACAGGGGTCTAGAAAGGGCTTTACAACTTGACGTGAAGAAGCAGAAATTCCTGTTCTAACAGACAGTAAAACTAGTAAGATGCTTGCCTTGTTGACACCAATCAATCCTCTGCATCCCTATGCATCCCTATGGCCCTCAGAGAACTCCAGGAAAAATACTTGAGCCAGGAGCCAGACTAAGTCATCAGGGTATCTTCGGGCATGCAGAGCCCCCAATTCCCCACACCAAAAATAGCCCCAAAAGGAAACTAAAACCCCAGTCATCTATGATCCACTGCTCCGTATGGCCCCGTCATACAAGGGAAGCCATTGAAAAAGCCGGACGATAACAGGGTCTCTTGGCATTGCGGGAGCTGCGACTCTGCACAAAGAGAATCTGGAGATTTTACAGCAGCGAGACTGGGGCCAAGGTCCCAACGTAGGTCAGCTGGAGGTCAAGATGGCCAAGCCCATGCCCTCGGCAGGTCCCTCACCCCCAAGGCCCGCAGCCCCTGCACTCAGCCCCGTATCCACCCGCCGCTGCTCCATTGCAGAGCTGAAGGCAATTGTGGCCGCAGGAGTCCCCCAGGATCACTCACTCACATCCTCCTCCCTTGACCCTGTCAAAGATCCACCGTGCCTCAGGAATCGTCTGATATCAGGGAACAAGTGAAAACCAAGTGCAAAAGTGACCCCCCCTCCCCAAGCTGCCGAGGACCCGCAGCTCAGTGTGGACACCAGGGGAACCACCAGGCGCTCACGGGAGATCACCCCCATTCTGCCACAAAGTCAGCCTTCAGAGTCCCACTTCCTCACAAGGGCCCTACACTGTCCTTTACCCACGTGAACAATAACACTGACACAAATTCCAGGAATAGAAGCACCAGGAAGGGCCTCCTGTGATGTCACTTCTGTTGCCACAAGCAGCCTTAAAGAACCAGACTCCAGATGTGGAGAGAACCATTATGCCTACCCAGGTGAATCTGTAGCACCAGGGGGATGGGCTCACATAAAGGGGTGGAGAGGCAGGTGCTGTACTGGCCGGTCACACAGTGGAGGACTAGCAAGGGGTAAGAAGTCCCCTGGTCTCATACTGGGCAAACAATGAGCCAATGCTCTCACACACAGTCCATCAGGAAAATCGCAAAGGGGGTTCATTCAAAGTAAAAGAGGCAGATAGGGAGCAGGTGGGGCACAGGACAATGAGTTTCTCCAGGAAATCATCAATCAAGGTAGAGTGAAAGTAGTGACTCTAAGCCAGCAGAAGAGCAGAGAGGAACTGGCCTAGAGCAGCCCAGAGTGCTGGAGAGACGCTGGAAGAGTAGCAAAGGCTCATAGAACACTGTCCACTCAACACTCTATGAATGACAACATGGAAGCAGTGAACACTCATCTACAAGGAAAACCCAGGATGTAGTTTCCGAACCCTGAGTGGGGCTGGAGAGATAACACAGCGAGTAGGGCGTTTGCTTTGCATGCGGCCTACCAGGGTTTGATTCCCAGGATCCCATATGGTCCCGTGAGCTCCGCCAGGGGTAATTTCTGAGTGCAGAGCCAGAAGTGACCCCTGTGCATCGCTGGGTGTGACCCAAAAGGAAAAAAAAAAGTAGATCCTGAGCATCTCTGGATGTGTTACACAAGCCAAAACAAAACGACGATACTGAAAAAGTTTCATTTGCAAACCCAAACTCTGGCAGGGACCAAATAACCATGTGACCCTGTCGTATCACGACAGTCAAAGGACAACTGGGTCTGCTAATACAGGGGTCTGGAGCCCTGCCCTTTGAAGTGAATCTGAAGGTTCTACACGAGTGATGCCAGGGCCAAATGCTCTGGAATAGGGGAGAGCAAAGTCCCATGCTGGGTGGGTCGGGACAGCCAAGCCCTGCCCTCTGCATGCCCCGCAGGTCCCGAGCTGAGCCCCTGCGCTCAGCCCCACGCCCACCTGCTGTGACCATTCATGGAGCTGAGGTGATGGTGGCCAAAGGGGACCCCCACTATCACCCACACACACCACACCCCCTGCACCCCCTAAAGCCCCTGGGTTCCCCTAAAGCATCTCTCATGCCTCAGGAAATGGCTGATATCAGAAATGAGAGAAAAACAAGCACAAAAGGGTCCTCCCAAGCTGAAGCGGCCCTGGCACTTACAGAGCGGAGAACGGGAGGCACTGGGCGCTCACGAACCGCCACTCGCGTCCTGACAAAAAATAGGTCTTCACAGCCCCCCTTCCACGAAGGGCAACCATTTCCTCCTCTACCAACAGACCAATGGCGGCCTGATCAGGCAACCACAGTGGGAAGAGAAAAAATATCTGAAGGTCTCTGGCCTGGAACGCCACTTCCACTGCTGCCAGAACCTGAGCCTTAAAGAGCCCTGGTCCAGATGCAGAGACCCTTTTTGCCCACCCAGGTGAATCTGTGCTTCAAGGGGTATGGACCTGATAAAGGTGTGCAGAGGTGGCTGTGGAGAGTGGTGGGTCACACAGTGGGAGGGTGGGGATTAGAAGACCCCTGATCCTGTACTGCTCAGTCAAACAATGACCCAATGCTCTCACACACACTCCATCAGGAAAAACGCAGCTGGGGTGATTCCAGGTAAAACAGGAAGGTTGGTACAATTCAACGGATACTGAGTTTCTTGGGGAAGTAATCAAAATGGGGTGAAAGCAGTGATGGCAAAGCCACCCCTGGAGATGCAGAGAGGAACTGGCCTAGCAGCAGCCCTGAGAGTTGAACAGACACTGGAAGAGGAGCAGAGACTGGTTAAAACATCAGAGAGCTCTGTCTGGTCAATGCACTAACCCTTGAAAACACCAAACCAGTTGACTCTTGCCTACAAGGAAAACCGTTTCAGAAGCACAATTTTAAATCCAGTCTATGGGGCAAGGCCTGGCTGTCCTCGCCAGGGCCCCTTGGAGGGGAGCGGGTTGAGTTTCCCTCCCTGCCCCAACCAGGGCTCCTGCAGCCGAAGACCTCCAGAACCAGCCACCACCATGCTGAGACCACTCTCTACACGCATGAAGGTACCGGCAGAGGAACAAAAAACTATAAAACCCAGCTCCCGGAAGCCTTATTATCTCATTCTTACTTTGGACAAAATGGCAGGCTACCGAATATAACTTGCCCACACAGCAGAGTCTGGCAAACTCCCCGTGGTGTACCCAATATGCCAAACACCAGTAACAATGATCTCAGGGCTAGGACGAAGGAGAAGTTACTGGGGCCTGCTCGAGGCAATCGACAAACAACAGCCCAACGTGATCGTGATCGTGATGGGGTAAGGTTAGTACAGTGGCTTGGGCATTTACCTTACATGTGGCCAATTTGGGATCAACCCTTAGAATTCCAAATGGTCCCCTGAGCACCATCAAAATGCAAAGCCAGGAGTAGGCTCTGAGCACTGCCAGGCTGCACCAACAACAGCATCAGATATTCCGACCCTAAAAATGGAGGCTAATGGACAGCAAGTCGTTTTAGTCACCTTGGAGCCTTTTTTGTCCTTTAAGCAGATCTGAATCCTTTTTATCATTCTGGTGACTACTACATTGAGGGGAAGTTGCTAATTCTAAATACAACACTTAAATTTTTCTGTAATATTATTGAACTTGGAGGGGGGGGATCCAGGAACGTGACCAACCTTGTGAGTAATCATAGGTAAATGGAACGGCCTGCTGGGATGTGGGGAGCTTACTCATATTCCCAGCATTTGTCAGACATTTGATTCAAGGGGTCCATTCCATCCTTCCATGTCTTTCATTTAAACTGTTTCCAATAGGGCCAAAGAGTAGGTACAACAGACAGACATTTGCCTTGCACCAGGTTTAACAGGGTTCCCGGAGTACCACCAGGAGTAATCTCTGAGTATTTCAGTATATGAACCTGGCCACACGACATTTTATTATCTCATTTCTACTTTCGACAAACTGACAGGCTACCAAATGTAACCTGCCCACACGGCAAAGTCTGGCAAACTCCCCGTGGCGTACCCAATATGCCAAATACCAGTGACAATGATGGGTCTCATTCTCCTAACCCTGAAAGAGCCTTGAATATGGCACTTTTTAAAAAGTCTCAGGGCTACGACGAAGGAGATGTTACTGGGGCCTACTCGAGGCAATCAATGAACAAAAGGATGGTCGTGATCATGGCGGGACCAACCCCTGAGCTCTGTGTGTCTCCCCCAGCCAGATGCTTGCCGCCATCCACAGCCCCCCACATTGACTTGCCCCGCAAGTTTCTCTGGCTTCTTATTTGGGTGTTCAGAATTTGCAATTTCTGGTGGGGTTTTGGGAAACATAAAGAAATGTGATCCTCATCCCCTCCTCACCCACCATACTGACTCACTGGGCAAATGACACTGGGTTCTTTATTGCGGAGGGGGGGTCATCCAAACAGCAGAACTTCTGCAGGCACTTAGGGACCTTACATAATGCCGGGAATTGATCTGTGATGAACACAAAGCATTGCCTCCCCCGTATTCCATCTCAAATAACCCCCTCTGAAAGGTTTCCTGTCTTGGTCACCCCATACCTCATCACCCCATATTTCAATAAATGCCCTTTCTTTATTCTATGTGTGGGTGGTGAGGTCGAAGCAAGATTTAGTTCGGTACCCCAGGTCTAAGGTGAAGGAATCAACCGACAAGGAAACTGAGGTTATGGTTTTTGTTTGCTAGTTTGTAATTAGGGGCCACACCCGGCAATGTTCTGGGGTGATCCCTGGCTTTTCTTTCCTTAAATACTCCTGTAGGTGCTCAGGGAACTATATGGGGTGCCTGAGATAGAAACCGGTTTAAGTGCTGCAAGGGTAGCCGCTGTTCTACCCAGTTTCCTCCTGCTCTATTGCCTGAAGCTTGATCTTTAATCACTGAAGCAAAAGCCAGCACTGGAAATCTTCCCTGTAGACCCAGGATGTGCCTCAACCCCTCCGTCACCACAAGACGGTGCTATGGAGCATGTTCGTCCCTGCCCAGGGTCCTTTCTCTCAGTCCCTGGTCCTATCTCCTTCCAGAACCTGTTAAAGCTCCTCGGACACTCTGAGTTTTCTGCAGAGAGATCCCCAATTCTCACTCACCTCTGCAGCCCCCCACACTGCCACACCAGTGCTCTGCTTTGTTTAGGAGTGGCCACAGCACAGGAGTGGGGATGCAAAGCTTTCGCTAGTGTGGGGGATCAACCCCGGTTGGCCAAGTCAAGGCAAGAGCCTTCCAACAGTTCTGTCTTCTTTTCTCTACCATTTTATTTTAAAGATTTCTCATCACGGTATTGAAAGTATTTCTTTTGCAGAAGGGCTGGAGCGATAGCACAGCGGGTAGGGCGTTCGCCTTACAAGCGGCCAACATGGCCGACATTCCTCCGCCCCTCTCGGAGAGCCCGGCAAGCTATCAAGAGTATTCGATATGCCAGACACAGTAACAACAAAGTCTCCAATGGAGACGTTATTGGGCCCGCTCGAGCAAATCGACGATCAACGGGAGGGCCTTTTATAAGAAACTTTTTATAAGAAACTCATCACGGTCATCCTCACACCCCTTTCCCATACGTACATTATTTTTTTGCTTTATTCATGATACTTAATTACAGCACATTATAATTTGGTATTATTTACTACAATTGGATTACAACATGAAAAGAACATTTCAAAAAACAAAAACCTGAGGGCTGGAGCAATCCCCAACAATCTCCAACCTGTGGTGTCCGTGTGCCCTGGTGCACTTGGGACTGACAGGCATTCCCAGGTGATGGACAGAAGAACAGGTTGCAGACTGTTCACCAGAAAACAAACTTTATTGAAAAATAAACAGGGCTAATCTGGAGAAAGAGGAACTGCTAAAGAGTGGGGGATGGGGATAGAATGGGAAAAAATGCAGGGGACGAGCAAAGGAGGAGTTGAACATAAGCTGGAATTTAATACACATGGAAAATTGTGAGTGTCCTTGGGGAGTGTGAGACACGGATGCACTACAATGGGAGGCAAGTAACTCAAATAACATAATCGTCAGCAAGGCAGAAAAGTAGACTCATCATAAAGCCCAACTGCTTGTAATAGAGGGGCAATAATTACACACAGCAATTACAAAATATGACGGGAGAGTGCCCCTTCTAGGAATGCCCTATGCTATCTCTGCAGCAGTACATCTGAAGCCCTCCCACCTCCAGGGGAAGCCCCAGATATTTCTTCAACAGGGTGGTACCCTCAGATGACTCGGAAACAGTGCCTACGTGAACCCAACACATGACGATACACTTGCCTTGCACCAGCTGACCAGAGTTTAATCCCCAGCACCACATATTGTTCACGAGAAACTGCCAGGAGTAATTCCTCAGTGTAGAGCCAGAAGACAGCCCTGACAATCACTGGCTGTGACCCAAATAGCAACAAAAACTATAAACCTGATCAAAATAGAGTCATTAAAAGGCTCTTATAGATGTAGAGTGGACATGGCTATCGAAGAGATTTGAGTAGAAGTCATGGATAATCTTCTCCATTGCCGTTCTGAAGGATGTGATAGATAATTCAGGACGTCAGAGGGCAGTCATCTTGGTCTTGTAGTTGGCGAAGGACAGGCGGGTGTTACGAATGCTTTTCCCGGTTTCTGCCGCATCTACCAGCACTTCTGCTCTTCTCTCTTTGAGGTCTTCCTTGATCGCATCGCTGCACTGCTTTGCGAGCTTGGACGTTCGCTTGCGGTTTCCTGAGGCATGCGCCAAACCATGTTGGCGAATAAGCTCAAGAGTTTTCAAAGACAGGCGGTTTTTTTGTGGCTATCTCTCTCTTGGCGTTCCTCGCACAATCATGGAGGTGCTGAACCAGTCGATCATATTCCTCGTCAATGTTGTCAACAATGGCATCTTCCCATGTTGCCGCAATAGTGCCAAAGAGCTCCCAGTGGTTGGTCATTCTGGGAGTTCTCTTTTTAAACTTTGCAGCCCTTTCTCCCCGCTCTGTGAAGTAGAATTTTTCACGAAGGAGACGGTGGTCCGATCCTGTTCGGAATTTTGGGACAAAAGCGACATCGGTCAGGCAAAACCGTCGATATGTCATTCCCAATGTTCTCCCTTCTGAAATATGGCATGCCATTTCGTCAGTAAAGAAACGAACAGCACCCGGCCCAGACAAGGTGAGACCTGAACACCTGAAGAACCTGCCGTCAGTACTCATCAATACGTTGGCTTGGCTCTTCACACGCTACCTGTCTGAATGCAAGGTTCAATCCCAATGGAAAACCAGCAGGACTGTACTACTGTTCAAGAAGGGAGATATCCATGACATTTGCAACTATCGCCCGATATGCCTATTGTCTGTCATCTACAAGTTGTTCACTTGAGTCATCCTAAATAGGATTAGCAGAACACTAGGTGAAGGAAAACCATGCAAGCAAGCTGGGTTCTGCAAAGGATTCAGCACCATCGACCATATCCACACGATAACCAAGCTCATTGAGGTTTCTCGGGAGTTCAAGATGCTGCTCTGGCTAATGTTCATTGATTTAAAGAAAGCCTTTGATTCTGCTGAGATGAAAGCAGTCATTGAAGCCCTAGCCAATCAGGGCATTCAAGCCTAATACATCAAGATCCTCCGTGAACTGTATTACAGATTCACTACCAGTATCTCACCATTCTACAAAGAAGTAATCATTGATGTCAAGAGAGCGGTTCAGCAGGGTGATACCATTTCACCGAAACTCTTCTGTGCCACCCTCAAGAACATCATGCGTCGACTGGAATGGGAAGGAATGGGAGTGAAGATAGATGGTCGGCAACTACACCACCTCTGCTTTGCTGATGACATTGTTTTAATAATACCAAACATCAACCAAGCGGCACAAATGCTGTCCGACTTCGACCGTGAGTGTGGAAATGTCGGACTACAGCTGAATCTTACGAAGACAATGTTTATGAGAAACAGCCTTGTTCCTGATGCCCCATTCACTCTCATCGGAACGACCATCTACGAATGCAACAGCTATGTGTACCTAGGTCGAGAAGTCAACACGACAAATGACCTGGCACCCGAGCTGTGCAGGAGGAAGAGAGCAGCTTAGAATGCCTTCAAGAGCGTCGACGAAATAGCTAAGAGGACAAAGAACCTCCAGCTTCTGGCACATCTCTTTGATTCCACTGTTCTTCCTGCATTAACATATGCCTCAGAGACCTGGGCCCTATGTAAACAGGATGAGAACGCTATTCGGGTCTCTCAAAGAGGAATTGAAAGAGCTATGCTTGGAATATCACATTTCACTCAAATGAGAGAAAGAATCCGGAGTTCCAATATCCGTCGACGATCAAGAATCAGGAATGCTGTCTCGTTTGCCAAGGTGTCAAAAATCAGATGGGCTGGTCATATAATGAGATTTAAAGACGACTGCTGGACTAGAGCTGTTATCGACTGGATTCCACAGGATGCAAAAGTCCGCATGACCGCCCACCTACCAGATGGTCAGACTTCTTCATCAAGATTATGAATGATCGGTTTGAGGCTCTTTATGTTCCTAGAGCGAACAGACGCCACTGGGCTACACTAGCACGCGACGGGGACAAATGGCGACGTTACTGGCACCCTCTCAAGCATATCGACGACTAACGGGAAGTCAAGTGATCAAGTGATAGATGTAGAATTTGAGAGATTCACTTTTCATGCTCATCAAATACTTATAAATATACACAATAATTTATAACATATAGAAATAAGTAAGCAGGACTGAAAAGATACTATAGCTGGTTCAATATCCAGCATTCCATCTTGTATCCCAGCCAAAAGGTAGTAATTCCTGAATGCAGAGTTAGGCGGAAACATTAATCATCACTAATTTTGACTGAAAAAGTAAATATACATATACATGTATATATTTATATATGGTTTAGAGATACCATGAATATTCAGGCTGACATTTTTTTTCATTTTTTATCATTTTATTTATTGGATCACCATGAGAGCAGTTACAAAGCTTTTGGGTCTAAGTCTTGGTCGTACAATGATACATCCATACCTTCACCAGTGCCCATTCTCCACCCCCAACAACCCAAGTATACCACCATCCTATGGCCTCCCCCTACCTGTGGGGCAGATGATTTCCACATTACTCTCTCTCTCTCTCTATTTTGATCACATTCAATATTTTGACACCAGACCCACCATTATTATTTGAGATTTTACCCCAACACTCAGATCGGCTGAAAAGGCAACAGTAGACAATTTGTTTTATATTGCTGGTTATGAAAAACATATGATGTCTCATGGCTACAGTAGTGGCTGTGCGATTTTGAAATTCCCAAATTTTAACACTTAAATCTGGAGGGATTTCTGCAAAAAACCTGCTGGGTTCCGAGATTTGCTCCTGAGTCTCTGGGATCATGGCCATTAAGCAGCTTGATCAGGAGCCAGAAAGGCCGTTCGTGGGTGATGACTTGGGGTCTCGTTGGGTTGGGGAGGACAGAACCGGCTCCACCCCCATCCCGTGAGGCCCAAAATGTCTCATCACTGAAGGCCCAAACCTGACTGTCCAATGGCCTCTGGAGTATGACGGCTATCGAGCCACGAGGGGGAAGCAGGTGGAGGGAACGACACCCTTTCCTCCCTGGGGTGACCCAGCGACAGTAACCTACTGCGGGGTCCTGACACATTTCTGCCAAAAGCCGCTGGGTTTCAAGACTTGTTTCTGAGTCTCTGGGACCGTGGCCATTAATCAGCTTGATCAGGAACCAGAGAGGCTGTTTGTGGGCGATGACTTAGGATCTTGTTGGGACGGGGAGGACAGGACAAGCTCCACCCCTATCCCGTGAGGCCCAACAAGTTTCGCTACTGTGAGCCCAAGCCTGACTGTCCAATGGCTTCTGGAGGATGACAGCCACCAAGCCGCCAAGGGGGAGCAGGTGGAGTGACAACATCTTTTTCCTCCTTGGGTGGCCCGGCGACAGTAACCTATTGTGGGGTCTGGATGCATTTCTGCCAAAACCAGGGAAGCTATTTGTGGGCGATGACTTGGGGTCTCGTTGGGATGGGGAGGACAGGACCAGCTCCACCCCCATCCCGTGAGGCCGTGCGTCTCGTCACTGCAGGCCCAAACCTGACTGTCCAGTAGCCTCTGGAGGATGGTGGCCACTGGGCCGCCAGGGGGAACAGGCCAAGGCACGAAACCTATTCCCACCTGGGTTGGCCCAGCATCGGTAACCTACTGCAAGGACCAGATGCATTTCTGCCAAAAGCCGCTGGGTTTTGAGATTTGTTTCTGAGTCTCTGGGATCATGGCCATTAAGCAGTTCAATCAGGAACCAGAGAGGCCATGCCTTCAATTATATAGCTGAGCCGAAAGTGGTTTGTTGGTGTGTTTCCCACATACCTAACTTTTGGCCGTTTACTTTCTTGGTAAACTTTTCCCCAAGTTTTTTGGGGGTCCAAAGGCACAGCAACAATTTTGGGGTATCTGGAAGTCTGAAGGCGCCATCAGGCTGCTGATGCACTCGCCTCACAGGTACAGGTGGACCTGCTGGAGGGACCATACTGCCTAGGCTGATTTTTTTAATCCTTAAGAATTATCATAGGAATATGATGCCATTAAAGCCCCAAGAAATGCCAGATAAAGAGCTCAGGGCACAGAACCCAAAAGGATCCACAGAGATGTTCATGTACAAAGCAAATTCGACTTTGTCTTCAGTAGCAAGTAATGATACTAAAATGCCTTTTTCAGCAATGTGATGGAACCAAAAGATTTTGTGTCAAGTGAAGACAAAGCATTTCAATGGTTGCTATTAATTTAGTCATGGTGAGAAAACACTTGGCCTCAGTTGATCAAGAATGTAGAACAGCACCATGCTGACATTCTTGCACTCAGCTTCTCCACTGCATGTCTGCTGACCATGCGCACTGCTCCAGCAGAGAAACAGACATGAAACCTTAGTGTGCAGAGAGAGCTTGTGACAAATTGGGAGGTAGTGTGATAACGAAATCATTCGTATGGGCTGGAGAAAAGATGGACTTCAGGAAAAAAGTAAGCTTTCATTGAGAAGTGGAATGCATGACCAGAAACTGATCTGTACACTGTTCACAATAGCCAGAAGCTGGAAACAACGCCAAAACAAACAACTGGTTACAGAAACTTTGGTACATCTACACAATGGAATACTATGCAGCTGCTAGGAAAGATAAAATCATGACATTTCCTTATAAGTGGATGGTCATGGACAATTCTTGGACAGTATCATGCTAAGTGGAATGAGTCAGAAAGAGAGGTACAGATGTAGAATGACTGCATTTCTTTGTGGAATACAAAATAACATATTATGAGACTGACACCCAAGGACAGTAGAGATAAGGGTCAGGAATATTGCTCCAATGTTGGAAGCCTTCCATATGAGCTGGAGGAGAATTTGCTGGGATAGAGTGCAGATCCCTGAGTTGATGATGGTTGGAGGGAGCACTCAGGATGAGACATGTGTGCTGAAAGGTGATAAAGGACCAAACGTGATAGTCCCTCAGTATCTATATTGCAAAATCATAATGTCCAAAAGTAGAGAAAGAGTATGGTGAAAATTGCCACAGAAGCAGTGGGAGGAGTGGGTGGGTGCAGATACTGGGGACATTGGTGGTGGAAATTGTTCACTGTTGGAAGGACGGGAGTTCTATCATTGTGGGACTGAAATTCAAACATGAAAGTTTTGTGAGTGTATCTCATGGTGATTCAATAAAAATAATTTTCATTTATAATCTTTATTTTATTAACTAGGAGGAGATTTGGTTATTCCCACAAAAAATCGTGAGAGAAAAGTGATTCCTCTCCAAAAGGCTGTCAGAGCTATTTGATCAGAGCAATGAGAACTTTTGATTTACCTGTGAATACCCAAATATCCCCAAGTTTGTTTCGTGTTCTGCTCCTGCAGAACTCTGAGGACTCAGTCTGATGAAATGGGAAAGTTTCTGAAGTGAACACCTGAGGGAGACTCTCATTAAAAACTTTTGTAAATTGATCCTTTTGAAACTCAGACAGCAATTTGTGAGTCCATGGGCACATCAAAAAGTTTCCTGAGCATAAAGTGACAAGATCTCTGGGGGCCAAGTCACTGGTGTGTTTCTATAGCCCTGGACTAACACACAGGCATTCACCCGCAGCCTGGCAGAAAATCCCGTCAACTTCGCCAGCTTCAGACTCAGTAAGTACCTCCTGTCTCTGCTCCTGCTTGAAGGAAGAGACAGGGATTTTTCTTTAGGAAATTTCCTTTCCCTGGGACTGAGAGTTAGAGCAGGGGATATAGTTTGCCTTACACATGGCTGACCCGGGTTCTAAAATTCCCAACTTTCCATAGGCTTCCTCTACCACTGACAGGACTATTTCCTGAATGCAGAGCCAGGAGTAACCAGTGCATCACAAGGTATCACCCAAAATGACAAAAAAGGGAAAGAATGAATTTATTTTTCTGATTCTGTTTTTGTGCAACACACTTTATAATGCTAAACTCACCTGAGTTCCTACACTCATGATATTCAGGGGTTGATTTCATCTTTGTTTTGTTTTATGCTTTGAACATCACAAAGTGACCCTGAGGGGTTACTCATGCCACTGCAAGCAGGAATCACTCCTGGTGGTGCATGGGGGACCATCTGGGATGGTAACTTCTCAGCTGTGTGCAAGACAAGCAGGAATTACTGTGGTCGTGCTCAGGGGATACTGGGAATGGAATCCTGGTTGGCTGTGTGAAAGGCAAGGCCCTACCCACTGTACTATCACTCTAGCCCCATCAATTTATGATTTTTTTCTCTGAAGTTTCAACTATATACTTTGTTATAATTTTTATTCTACTATACTTTCTCTTTTATTTCACTTTGGTTGTTTGGGGGCCACGCTAACGGTGCTCAGGACTTACTCCTGGTTCTGTGTTCAGGGATCACTCATGGTGGGTTCCAGAGACCCTACACAATGCCAGGGATCAATCCCAAACCCACCACAAGCAAGGCAAGCATCCTCTGCACTAGACTATCACTCTGGCCCCTTTTATTGTTCTTAATCTGCATTTAAACTTTAAACTTTGTTTTCTCAGTTCACTTTTCTTTTGTTTTCCTCCCCCAACCTATGCATTTCTCATTGATTTTTTTTTGTTTTGGGTCACAACGATGATGCACAGATGTTACTCTGGTTCATGCAATCAGGAATCACTTCTGGTGTTGCTCAGGGACCATATGGGATGGTGGGAATCAAACCCGGGTCAGTCTCGTGCAAGGCAAACGCCCTACCCTCTGTGCTATAGCTCCAGCTCCTCTCTTTGATTTTTAACTTTTCTCCCAAATGCCCTTTTTACATGTATTTTTCTTAGAGCCTATGATCTAATAACCAAAGTATTAGAACTATTGGGGGCAACAGTGCAGCAGGGAGGGCTCTTGCCGTGAATGCAGCTGATTCAGGTTTGATCCCCGATAGCTCACAGGATCCCTGAGGCAACCAGGAGTGATCCCTGATTGCAGAGACAGGAGTAAGCCCTTAGTACTGCTGAGTTTGGTCCCAAAAATGAAAAAAAAAAAGAAAATTAGAACTATCTTATCTAGTTCAGCTTAATTATATGATTTTAGGGTTGTTTGGGGATTTGTTTTATAATTTTTAGCATTTTTTTATGTAGGAGTACTGCTATTTATTTAGCCACTGATTAGGCTGATTGAATTGTGCATGAACTCCACTGTTTTATAAATTTTATAGTTTTTAATTTTGGTAAGAATTTTCTACCGCAATACCAGATGTTCTGATTCATAAGTATTTTATGTCTTCAAATGTCTTTTTCTGTCATCCAAAAATATCTTTCTACCATTTAAAATGCTTTGACCCAGAATTTCTTGGACCATTTAGAATTATTTTATATGAGTAAGGCTGTTGAAAATCCTTTAACTTTGCAACTGCTTTATGACTTCTGTCATCAGAATGATAGTTTTCTTCGGAGGTTTAAATTATTAACCAATGTAATTTTTTTTTTTTTTGCTTTTTGGGTCACACCCAGCTATGCTCAGGGATTATTCCTGGCTCTGCACTCAGGAATTTCTCCTGGAGGTGCTTGGGGGACCATATGGGATGCCAGAGATCGAACTTATGTCGGCCGCATACAAGGCAAACGCCTTACCCACTGTGCTATCGCTCCGGCCCCTCAATTATTAACCAATGTAGATCATTCATTAACATTGAATTAAGACATCTAACAATTTATAATTTCCAACATTTATCTTCTTTATTGCTTTATCATACTATTGAAGATAAAATGGAATAAAGTGGGCTTATGATAGTTGATATGTTCACACGTATGACCTAAAATTGTGAGTTTGGCACCTTCTATATTTTGTTATAATTTATTGAATCAATTATTTCTCCCTTAATCTTATAATATTTTTGTAATACAAGATTTTTTTTGTTTCTCTGTGGGCCCATACTGGGTGATGCTCACGGTTTATCTCCAGCTTTGAGTTCAGGAATTACTCAGGGTGGGGTCCGGGACCGTAAGGGATGCCAAAAATCAAACCCTATCAGCTGTGTGCCAGGCAAGTGCCATCCCTCTGTGTTATCACTCTAGCCTTTTATGAGGTGTTTGGTCTGCTGGCTGGATTTTCTTTCTGGATCACACCCGGCAATGTTCAGAGGCTACTCTTGCTCTGCACTCAGAAATTATTCTTGGGAGTGCTGTGGGGACTATATGAAATTTCTGGATCAAACGGGTTGACCACTTGAAAGGTAAATGCCCTCCCCGCTGTACTCTCACTACAGCCCCATGTACGAGATGTTTCAAGGATAGAGCTGCCAGTCTCATTTGTCATTTGGTAATCTGACCTATTTTGCCAAATCTTAAGTCAATATGTTCATATGATTCCTAACGTGATGATATTTTAGCATGTTTGTGAATTCCCTGAAGGCTTACACTATTTGCCTTATGTTCTTTTTGCTTTTAGGCCACCCTGCTGTGCTCACTTACTCCTGGATCTGTGCTCAGGGATCACTCCTCTGGGGCTCAGGGGATATGCAGTACCAGGGATCGAACCCAAGACAGCTGTGTACAAGGCAAGTGTCCTCCCTGCTGTGCTATTGCTCAGGAAGGAGAAAGACTCACACATACAACAGGTTTGTGTGTGTGCATGTGTGTTTTTAATTGAATCACTGTTAGATAAAGTTACAAGCTTTCTTGATGGAATTACAGTCATTCAATACACCCATTCCTCAACCAGTGTGCGAATCCCACTGCTAATATCCCGAGTCTTTTGCCTCTGTCTCTGTCTCTGCCTCTGTCTCACTCTGTCTCTCTCGCCTTTTGAGCATTATGATTTGCAACACACATACTGATAGTTCATCATATTTGGCCCTTTACCCACATTCAGCACACATCTCCCATCCAGTGCAATCTGTTCCAACCATCATTGTCATAATTGTTCCTTCTCTATCCCAATTGCCTTCTCCAGCCCTGAGACAGGCTTCTAACCATGGACCAATCCTTCTGGTCCTTGTTTCTACTGTCGATGGTTGTTAGCCCTACACTCTGTGGTGTTTTTTTTTTTAATCTCACAAATGACTGCAAGCATTCTATGTGTGTCCCTTTCCCTCTGACTCTTCACTCTGCATGATACTCTCCATGTCCATACTTTTATAAGCAAATTTCATAGAATCCTTTTTTCTAATGCTGTATGGTATGCGGGCCATTTCAGGCTCATGACCCTGCTCCAGCCCAAATGCTGGCCTCACACAAAGGGAAAATGGGACCCACAGAAATGGCCTTGGATTTCCTCCCCTGGGTTATTTCTTTTTTTTAGGCACCACACCAGGCAAAGCTCAGAAATCACTCCCAGCAGAGCTTGGGCACAATATGGGTTTCTGGGAACGAACCCACGTTGCCCACTTGCAAGGCAAATGCTCTACCCCAAGAAAGAGTTCTTGAGAACCTGTGACTCATGGTAGAGAAGTAGATGAAGATAATATCCAGGAAAAATACTGAGACCTTCACTGAAACAAATCTACCTATGAATTCATGGAAACTCCAAGAGACCCGGGTAGGAATAGTGAGATGTGGGAAATTCACTGCCTAAAGGAACTCCATGATTGGGATAGCACCCTAAGAAAAACAAGTTTAGACCAAAGGGAAGCAGACAGACATGTCCAGACCATAATAGATTAGCAAACTGTCACTGAATCAATCTATCCTTTAAAGATGCTGCTGATTGTCAGTTAGCAATATCTGGGTCTCTGTCTTCATGCATCCCTTAATTGTGCCGTGTTTACTCACAGTCATGAACATGTCTGTCAAATTCAATGGTGGCTCACATAAGGGGAACCAGGATGCTGGAGCGATATGGGTGAAAAAATGGCCTGTCTGCGTGATCCCTGTTTGGGTGACCCTAAAACTTGGATAGTCATGACTTTTTTGTCACATTATCTGTGACCAGATTTTCAGAAGAGATTTTCAGAAGAGAAATCTAAAGAATCAGATAGTCCTGTGATACTCTACGACAGTATCGGGAGAGAGAACAGAATGATGTGATGTAAAATGGTGATCCAATAATATGATAGAAACGATTGAATGAGGGTCGGAGTGATAATATATATGGGAGGGCATTTGCCTTGCTCATGGCACACCTGGATTCGATCCCCAGAACCCCATATAGTCCCCATATAGAACCTCCTGGAGCAATTCCTGAGTGCAGAGCCAGAAGTCACCCCTGAACATCACCATGACTGAAAAACTCAAAGGCAAAAAAATGACTTAAATGATTTTAAGTTTCTGGAACATATTCCAAATTACAGAAATGCATTAAAGTTGTCAAGTTAAAAATAATCAATTTAAGTCTCATATTACTAAAATATAACCTCTCTGTTATAAAATATATAATCGGTTCAAAATGTTCAACAAGATACTCAATTTACCTCTTTGAAAATAGTCAACTGAAATAATCCAAGAAAAATGAAAAACATAGTTGGGTAGAGACAGTAGAGCAGGGAGGGCGCTTGTTTTACACTAGCTGATCCCCGGCATCCCATTAGGTCTCTCAAGAACCACCAAGAATAATTCCTGAGTGGGGGCTGGAGCAAGAGCATAGCAGGTAGGGCGTTTGCCTTGCACGCGGCCAATCCGGGTTCGAGCCCCAGCATCCCATATGGTCCCTTAAGCACCGCCGGGGATAATTCCTGAGTGCAGAGCCAGGAGTAACCTCTGTGCATTGCTGAGTGTGACCCAAAAGGCAAAAAAAGAGAATCATTCCTAAGTGCAGAGCCAGGAGTAAACCCTGAGCATCGCTGCATGTGACACAAAAATCAAAACCGAAAAATATGGTATCAATAAATCCTGCTAGGTCATATTGATAATCCTCTAAAAATTTTTTGGACTAATTCTTCATTTTCTGAAAAATGACAGTGCTTTTGCAGAGTCTATTTATGTAATGTGTAAGTCACATTCACACCAGCATGTCATGACATTTCTCTCAGGTTCACCAACAAATCTGTTATTTATACTTGGTGCAGGTCTTTATCCAATGAACCAGGAAGCGATGGACACAATAGTTCTGCAAGATGTGATTTGGGGAATATTATTTTCCTTCCAATTCATATTTGGATTTACTGGAAATTCGCTGCTGCTCATGATACACATGAACACCTTTCTGCAAAGAGCAAAGCCAATAGATTGGATATTTACCCACTTAACTTTAGCCAACATGATGACAGTTTTATTTGCCGGAATTCCAGAATTAATATTTTTCTTTGGAATAAGAAATTTTCTGCATGACACTGGTTGTAAGGCAGTTTTGTTCTTGAACAGAGTGGGCCGGGGTCTTTCCCTCTGTACCACATCTTTCCTCAGTGTGTTCCAAGCCATCGTGATCACCAACAACCATGCTCAGTGGGCGTGGTTCAAATCAAACATCCACACATGCATTTCTTCTGCCTTCCTCTTCTTCTGGATACTCAACATGCTCATCTATAGCCAGGTCATCATTGCAGTGAAAGCCCCATTCAACACTACTGGAATTAGACTAGTTTATAACCAAAAATACTGTATGGCACATGACTCAGAGACTCTGGTGGTGTCTGGATTTCTGGGAGTAATGGTTTTAAGAGATTTCCTGTGTGTGTCCCTCATGATCTGGACCAGCGTGCACATGGTAAAGTTCCTCTACAACCATCGCAAGAATGTCCAGCACATCCTTAGGCACAGTCTCTGCCCACAGTCTTCTCTTGAGATCAAGGCCACCCACACCATCTTGGTCCAAGTGAGCTGTTTTGTCTTTTTTTACTGGTTAAGCTGCTGCCTTAACATTTATATAACATACAATCGTGAGGTTCAAGGGTTAGGAAACATCACTGTTTTTGTTTCTTCCTGCTATCCAGCGATCTGTCCTTTCTTGCTGATAAGAAGCCACAGAGGCCCCTTTCTGAACTGCACATTTTTAAAGATAAGGAAAGCTCCACAAACTACTGCCTTCAGAGACTTGAATACTCTCACACCATCTCTGACACAAAGTGCTCAGACACAAAGTGCTAAGGACAGGACATGTTAAGTGCTGTGGGACTAGAGAGATAGGCTAGGGCACTTGTGTAGGGCACTTACCTTGCACATGATCTGCAACTTGCTAGGAGTGATTTCTGAGTACAGAGCCAGGAGTGAGCCATGAGCGTCACCAGATGTGACCAGGATGGAAAAGGAAAGTGGAAAGCTGAGACTAAGTGATGTAAAATGAAAGAAAATAGCATCTTAAATTGACATGTCTCCACCTCCACAGCTTACTGTACATACTTGATAAATGAACAGCGAGATGGAATAAAAAACATCATGGAAAGACTCACCTACAGGGGATGCACATCTGGCTGTGCCTTCCAACCAGGTTGGCTGCGTGCCAGACAAGCACATTACCTTCTTTACTATCACTCTATGCTCCCGTTTATTTCATTTACATAATAATTTTAAATATTCATCCCTGAGAATATTGAAGTGGCTCTGTGGAACTGATTTATGTAATGTGACACATTCCTCAGATAATAAAGAGACCAAACCTAGATCTCCCATGTGCAGGGCAAGTGTTGTAACCCACTGTGTTTCTCTCCAAATACATAGACCCATAGCCAAACCGAACTGCTCATAGCAGAGGGGCAATGATTACTCAAAGCATTGACAAATTATGGGGGGACAGCGCCCCTTCTGGAACTACCAAAAAGCCTTTTTCCTTTGTTTTTGATAGAGCCTATGATCTAATGACCAAAGTCTTAGAACTATTGGGGGCGGCAGCCACAGTGCAGTGGGGAGGGCTCTTGCCATGCATGAAGCTGATGCAGGTTCCATCCCCGACAACCCATAGGGTCCCTGAGACGGCCAGGAGTGATCCCTGAGTGCAGTGCCAGGAGTAAGCCCTGAGAATTGCTGAGTATGGTCCAAAAATAAACAAAAGAAAACTAGAACTATCTTATATAGTTCAGCTTAATTAAAATATTTTAGTGTTGTTTGGGAATTTGTTTTATAAATTTTAGAGTTTTTAATGTTGGTAAGAATTTTTTATCACAATACCAGATGTTCTGATTCAAAGACATTTTATGTCTTCAAATGTCTTTTTCTGTCATCCAATAATGGGGCTGGAGCGATACCACAGGGGGTAGGGCATTTGCATTGCACGCAGCCGACCCTGGTTCCATTCCCAGTATCCCATATGGTGCCCTGAGCACACAGGAGTAATTCATGAGTGCAGAGCCAGGAGTAACCCCTGTGCATTGCCGAGTGTAACCCAAAAATCAAAAAACCAACCAAACAAAAAAAAAAAACAAAATATCTTTCTACCATTTTAAATGTTTTTACCAAGAATGTCTTGGACCAATTAGAATTATTTTATATGAGTAAGACTGTTGAAAAACCCTTTTTTGTTAGTACCCATTGAACTTTATTTATTTTTTACTAATAGTATTTTTAAAATTTTTATTAGTGAAACACCATGAGGTACAGTTGTAGACTTACAAATTTTTGTGCTTGGGTTTTAGTTATACAATGATCAAGTACCCATCGCTCAACCAGTGCCCCTTCTCCACCACCACTTATCCCAGTATCCCTCCCACCTCCCATCCCCCCTGTTGAAAATCCTTTAACACTGCAACTCTTTTATGACTTGTGTTATCATAGTTTTTTTTGAGGTTTCATTATTAACCAATGTAGATCGAGACATCTAACTGTTTATAATTTTCAATGTTTATCTTCTTTCTTGCTTTATCATACTATTGAAGATACAATGGAATAAAGTGGGCTTATGATAGTTGATATGTTCATACTTATGTTCATACTCAGGGATTACTCCTTCTGGGGCTCAGGGGATATGTGGTACCAGGGATTGGACCCAGGACAGCTGTGTGCAAGCAAGTATCCTCCCGCTGTGCTATTGCTCCAGGCCTTTTCCTGTACTATTTTGAAAACATTGTTAATTACTTACATGCATATTTTGTACTTCATTTAATAGTTGACTGAAATAAATTCTTCTTTTAATAATCCTGTGCTCGTTTCTCTCAGGACTATCCCGACTTTGGAAATGTTGTGCAACCTTTGCTTCTATCTAGCTGAAAAATTACATCAACCCAAAGGGAAAAATGAGTTTATTCCTATTCCTAATGATAATTTTTTTTTCTTTGCCACACATGGTGATGCTCAGGGGCTTCTCCTGGTGCTGCACTCAGGGTTTACTCCTTGCAGTGCCCAGGGTTCCATATGGGATGCGGAGCTTGTACCCAAGCTGGCCTCGTGCAAAGCAAATGTCTCACTGCTGTACTATGGCTTCAATCCAGATAACAAATATCTATATTGTGAGCATAATAACAATGTGTGAGGAAGGCAAAAACCAGAGTGAGAAGTGACAAAAAATGAATGTCAGAGGGTTTAGGGGTATGGGTACCGAAAATGAGTTTCCTTAGCATTGCACCACCAAAAGGGAGCTGCGGGTGGGTTAGGCAGTGCCACCGCGAGTCAGAATCTATGGAGGAAAGACATTGGTTGAGGTTCAATGAACTTGTCTGCAGGGAAAGGGACAGAGGTTGTGAGTGGATGAGTAGTATTTCAAAATGAGTGACTGAAAATTATAAAAAAAACAAAAAAAACCAAAAAAAAACAAAATGAGTGACTGACAATCAACTGGAAGTAGGCTTGGGATCAAAGGGAACATTCCAATCCTCGAGGGTGTATTTAAGGGGCAGGACGGAGAGACACTCACACATTCAAGAAGTGTGTGTGTGTATGTGTGTGTTTTAATTGAATCACTGTGAGATATAGTTACAAGTACCTTGGCACTGCGTCAAGGCTCACTCCTGGCAGTGCTTGGGGGACCCTATAAGATGCTGGGGATCAAACCCAGGTTAATGGTGTGTAGGTCAGCGCCCTCCCCTCTGTGCCATCACACTGCCCCTGGATTCTGAGACAAGCCGTTCTACCCGAATAGCCGAGTTTGGGTCCTGGGCCTGGTCTACTTGGGAAAAACAGGTTCTCTCTCTGTCTCTGTCTCTGTGTCTCTGTCTGTTTCTCTCTCTGTCTCTGTCTCTGTGTCTCTGTGTCTCTGTCTCTCTCTCTCTCTCTCTCTCTCTCTCTCTCTCTCTCTCTCTCTCTCTCCTTCCTCAGAGCGTTCAAATAAACCCTGTTCTTATTTTAAAAGAACAAGAATCTGTGAGGCTGGAGGGCCGGAGAGATAGTTCAGTGGGGAGGTGCTTGCCTTGCATGCAGCTGGTCCAGGTTTGATCCCCGGTAGCCGGTAGGGTCCCGCAGATCCACCAGGAGTCAGTCCTGAGTACTGCCAGCTATGGCTTGCAAACAAAATTAATAATAATAATTGTTTGTCTTCGGGTCACACATAGCAATGCTCAGGGATCACTCCTGGCAGGGCTCTGGGAACTCTCTGAGATACGAGGGATGGAACTCGGGTTGGCTGTGTGTGAGGCAGGAGTCTCCAGTATTATCTAGCCACCCCGAGGGCAAGAGGGGAATGGTGGGTGGTGACAAGCTGGGAGAAGTGGCCCCAAGGGAGCTTGGTTACATTGTCATCGTTGGGAGTACTCGGCTTCACTGGGGACATCTGGGAGACACTGTGAGGCAGGCAGTACTTGAAAATTGCCCCACAGAGGCTGAGGGGGAGCCAAGAACCAGGGACATTTGTCCACCAGCTCCATCTGTCCATCATTGCTGGACTGAAGAGTGGGTGCTTGATTAAGCCTTTCCTGAATCCCACAAACACTCTGGGAGACCCTGATGCCTCAAGTTTCCAGCCTGGGACGACAAGGCCACAAGGGTCAGGGCAGGGACAGGGGAGGTAGCTTAGAAAATGGGGTGCATGCCTTGCACATGCAAAGACCAAGTTTTGATCCAATGTCACCACATGTTCCCCACACACAGGTATAGCCTTGGTGACCCTCAGCATCTCAAGGCCCGAGCAACCAGCTCCCACCAGGAGGGGCCCCCAACCTCCTGAGCACTGCTTAGGAAGTTGAGCCCCCCAAAAATTATGCTGGTGGGAAGCACCCAGATGCTGTGTTCCACCGACCCCCTTTGTCCCCCAGGTGAATTGGCGGCTGCCGATTTTGGACAGCCTTGTCAGAAGTTTGGCTCCCAGTTGGGGTCCATCTAATTTAGCAGCTGAGAGTCTCGGGGGTTGTGGAGGGGGGACAAACAGCACGCCCCCACGGGGGCACTAATGGTGCTGAGGCCTCGAGCTGCCCTATTTATCTTCTCCTGCAACTGCTCACGGTCAGACAAGAGGAATCTCCTCCCTTCTTCAGGATCCAGGGGGAACCCCAAACCTCTCCCCTCTGCTCTTGGGGGACACAGTGAAAGTTTAGCTGGAGTTTAGCACCCCTGCACTCCATTCGAAGGACTTCCAGCTTGGAGCTAATAAGTCCCCCAAAACCTGCCTCCCGCCCTGTTCCCCAAAACTCTGGTGATTCCGGAACTCCTTGTTGACCAATGGATTCCATCCTATCCGAGAGAGACTGCTCATTGGCTTCCCCTGACATTTGGGGGAGCAGGGCAGGCGTGGGGTCCCGAGTGTAGAAACCAAAGTTTGAATTCAGAAGGAATTGGCGGAGCTCTGAGCTCCCGCCTCAGCCCACCTCCGTCGCTGCCCGACCCCTGCCTCTGACCCCCTCCTCGAATCATCGGGCCAGATCAGGAGGTGTGGATAGGGTCAGGGGGAGTGGGGGTGAGGGGGTGACCCGAACCCCAATGGTGCTGCCTTCATTCTCGAGGGATCCGTGTGCCAAGAGAAGGCTGCCTCTGGTGGATTCGACTCACTTGTACCCGCGGAGTGCTGGAAGGAATGAGAGAGTCCAGCATCTTTCGGCCCTGCCCCTGCCCTGCTGGGCCTCAGGTCAGAGAATAAAGTGGTTAACTGTCTAGTTGTCTATGCTGCCTGGGTCTCACCCCACTGACCCTCTGCGTGGATAGACAACCAGTGGGCAGTGCTCCAGAGCCAGCTGCCTGAGAGCGAATAGGGTGACACAGGAGAGGCTGCGCCTTCCCACAGTACGATGTCTCCAACCAACATAGTTTAAAGGTCTCCAGACCCCACTCCCCACATCAAAGCACCCTACATTACTGAGGGTGCCATCTTCTGTCCTGAGTTTTGGGGTTCCTATACAAATTAAAAGTCCCATGTCTTCTGTTCTCCGTGGAGAAGGGTGACAGAGGCCAGATTCAACTCCAGCATTTTCAGATGTCTGAGGTGAAGGTAACAGCCATGAGAGGAACTGGGGGTGGGCTAAGTAGAATTTTAATTAACACAGGAATAATGAACCTAAGACTGGGAAATCTCCTTCCTGGAAATTATAAATGAAACATTTCTGCCAACTAATTTTTTCTTTGCTTTTGGGGTCACACTCAGCGATGCTCAGGGGTTTACTCCAGGCTCTGCACTCAGAAATTACTCCTGCGGTACTTGGGGGACCATAAGGGATGCTGTGGATTGGACCCGGTCGGCTCCATGCAAGGCAAACACCCTACCCGCTGTACTATAGCGCTGGCTCCAAGGATTCTTTTAGGGGGCTCTGCTTTGGTGTGGGCGCACAGGGTTCTGGGGACCATTAAGTACCTGGTAGGCTGCAGGCAGGGTGAGATTATTTTGTTGTTGTTCTGTTCACTTTGACAAGAAAAGTTCTGAGCCCACTTTGCTCTGTCTGTGGCCCAGCTCTTCGGAAATGTTTCCAGTTTTACTCAATCCCACGTGCCATCACCCCACATTCTGAGGGTGGCCCAACCCTCTTCTACAAAGAAGAGGGGTCAGGGATACAACAAGATACAGCTCAGAACCCACCACGTTTGGGTGGGGGAATCCGCCATCAAAAGACTGAGGCTGTTTTGGTTTTATTTGGTTTGTTCATGGTTTGGGGGCCACAAACCCAACAATGTTCAGGGATTCTCCTAGCTCTGAACTCAGGAATCACTCTGGCATGATGGTCGGGCTGTATGGAGAGCAAAGAAAGAACCAGGGCCCTGTGACTGCAAGCCAAGAGCACTAACCACTCTGCCTCCACTACAGCGAACAAGCGACTTGCTTGATCCTTAATCACTCTATACCTAACATCTAAGCTAAGAAAATGTCTGGAAATCTTAAGTGTGGGAAAGTCGGGCCGCGGCAGTTCCGCGAAACGCTACGAGATGGCGCTGTGGGCGTTTCCTTCCCTCCCCAGGCCCGTTCTCTAAGAATTTTCCACCCTTGGATTGGCTTCAGTTTTAAGAATGGGGTAATTAAGGACCAAGCAAGCCGCTTTCTTTCACTTGGGGAACTTGGGTTCGATTCCAGTCTTCATATCTTGGGAGGTACATAACTGAATCTCCTCCTGGGTCGAGTGGGTTGTCCCAGCATTGTTTCTGTACCACGAGGGGATCAGAGGATTGAACCTGACATGGAATGAGCAAGGCAAAGTTAATTTTCTTTTATTTTCTGGTCTTTTCACTCTGAGCTAGAAGCCTTCTGAAGCCACTTTAGTATTCCAAATAGCTTTAGAAATATTTCCTATTATGGGCAACCAACACCCCATCACCCAATGTTCTGAGAGTGCCCAAACCCCTTCTACAAGGAAGAGGCAGCGTGGATACAGCAAGATACAGCTCAGAAAGCCCCATGTTGGGATGAGGGAATCCTGCAATAAGGGACTGTGGCTGTTTTGGTTTCATTTGGTTCGTTCATGGTTTGGGGGCCATGAACCAAGCAACGCTCAGAGATTCTCCTGGCTCTGAACTCAGGAATCACTTTGGCATGATGGTGAGCCTGTATGGACAGCCAAAGAAAGAATCAGGGCCTGTGACTGCAAGCCAAGAGCACTAACCGCTCTGCTCCCGCTTCAGCAACCCAAGTGGTTTGCTTGATCCTTAATGACCCTATACCTAACATTGAAGCAAAGAAATGACTGGAAATCTTAAGTGTCGGAAAGTCGGGCTGCGGCAGTTTTGCTGAAACTCCTCGAGATGGCGCTGTGGGCGTTTCCTTGCCTCCCCAGGCCCTTTCTCAAAGAATTTTCCACGCTTGGATTTGCTTCAGTGTTAGCACTGTAGCACTGTAGCACTGTCCTCCTGTTGTTCATCAATTTGCTCGTGCAGGCAGCAGTAACGTCTCCACTGTGATACTTGTTGTTACTGTTTTTTGCATATCATTACGCCAAGGGTAGCCTGCAAGGATCTACCCTGTGGGTGGGATACTCTGGGCTCTCTGAGAGGGATGGTGGAATTTAACCCAGGTCGGCTGCGTGCAAGGCAAATGTCCTACCCGCTGTGCTATCGCTCCAGCCCTTTGTTGATATAAGCCAGCAAAATAAGCTTTTACAAACTTGTTGAAACCTAAGGTGGTCAGATGTTACCATATTTTGGTCAAGGCTAGTTCTGAGGCAGGGAGCTAGTATCTTCTTATCAGACATGGGGATAGGCTGCCTTAGTGACACACTTCTTTCTGATATCAAACAGTTAATCATATAATCTTGCATTTTCCTGCCTGCTCTGTTTTGATAATCCTCTTTCTTTTGTTACCTGCAAAAAGATTTGACTGCAAAATGGTCTGGCAATGCAAACTGCCATTGCTATCTTTCCCCACATTCTAGCTTATACTCAGGCCACATGATGTTACATAGGTCAACAAGGCACTCCTTATTTAAACTATCTAGCTGGAGGTTCTTCCAGTGTTTCAATAAGCAAATCAAAGTAGAATATTTGGGAATCGATGTAGAATTTCCCGTGTCTCCGAAGTGTCAGCAATAACCTATGAGAAGGAAGGAAACATCCTAAAATAGAATGATTCCTTGGCAAACTTTCCTCCTGGTAATTTCTCCCAAGGGGCTTTGTCCCCTTCTGCCTGAATTGCCATGGTTCTAATGAGTTCCAGCGCGAACATGACCACAACTGCATGCTGGCCTATCCTGGGTCAGAAAATCACAAGCGAGGACATCTCCATCAGTGATCTGCCCAATACCCCAGGTGTCCCTGGTGCCTGCCCAAGCGTCCACACGACCACAGCTTGCGTGTGGAGCTGTATTTAGAGTGCTGTGGGTTTCTGAGAAACCTTCCTACTTTGAGGGGAGAAGATAAAAAGTTCTGCTAGTTCTTAGCTTGCTACATATTCCATTGCTTCCAGCTTTCTTCCTCAAACTTCTTACCTGCCTTTTACACTTTTTTTTTCTTTTTGCCTTGAATTGCCTAGAGCTAAGCCTGCTGGCTGCCTCCTTTAGTATTTGAATTGACCTCCAGCTGATCTTCAGTTTAGACTGGGTGGGGAAAGGATTTTCTGCCTAGGATTTGATCTCTGGCCCTACGTTTCCCAGAACCTTCTTACTAGTGGGTTTTTCTCCCATTCCTCTCATAGTGAAGGGTGCCTATGTTAAGTGTAAGTATGGGGCTATTAAGGATCAAGCAAGCGGCTTCCACAGCTGCAGCGGTAGGAGAGCCTATGTCTATTGTCTTTCACTTGAGTAACCTGGGTTCGATTCCAGCCTTCAGATCTTTGTGGGGTACATAGCTGAATCTCCTCGGGGAGTCAGTCAGTGGGTTGACCTAGCTTTGTGTATGAACCTCGAGGGGAGTGGAGGATTGAACCTGGCCTGGAGCAAGCAAGGCAATGTTATTTTCTTACATTGGTTTTTCTCTACACTCTGAGCAAGAAAACTTTTGAACCCCCATTGCAATGTCTATGTTGATCAAGCCCTTTTAATGTTACCTGTAATAGGCTACCCAAACAACTCAACCCCAAATTTGGGTTGTCATGGGCAACTCAAATTTTCTAAGAGTAAAAAATTCTTCGAGAAAAGGGCCTGGGAAGGGTCGGGAACTCCCCACAGCACCATCTCGTGGCATTTCGGCGGAAATGCCATAGCCCGACTTTCCCAAGAGTAAGATTTCCACCCCTTTATTTCGCTTCAATGTTAAGTATAGGGTCATTAAGGATCAAGCAGGCAGCCTAGGGCCATGGATCGAATATTGAGTCAGGAAGGTCTTGTATGGGGTAATCCGGGTTCCATCCCTGCACCCCATACGTCCCCCCCCCCCCCCAGCACCGTCAGGAGTGATTCCTGAATGCAGAGGCAGGGATGATCCCGAATATCGCTGAGTTTGGTCCCAAAACACAAACAAACAAAAGCCTTTCATGGAGGATTCCTTCACGCCAAAGTTGGGGATGCCGAGCTGAGTCTTGCTTCGACCCCCTTCCTCCACGGAAGACCGTGAAGTTGTGTGGATGATCTGGACAGGAACCGTTAGCAAAAGGGGGCTGAGAGGGAGAGATTCTACTGCGGGCAAAGCACTTGCCATGCTGCTAGGTTCAATCCCGACGCCCGGGTCGCCCCATATGCAGCAAGCGCCCTGGATGCTCGGCTACCGCTGCACGGCCTGAGGCGGCCTGCTGGATCCTAGTGAACCGCAGGGTAACATGGAAGCGAACCCAAGGGCTGGAAATCTTTAGGCAGGAAAGTCGGGCCAAGGCTCTTCTGCCAATGCACCACGACAGGGCGCTGTGTGGCAGCTCCGTCCCTCCCCCTGGAACGTATCTGTAAGAAAGATTCATTCCTGATCCTGATCAGCCTCTATCACCGGCTATAGCTTCCCAGGACCCTCAGAATTTCTGCAGGGAAAAAATTATTTCTGTAGAGAGGAGCTGTATCCACAGTCCCCAAAGCTGACTGGCCAAGCTAGTGGCTCTAGCTTATTTTAGGGTGTGTGCTGTGCACAGCCGCAAACTTTTTCAGGGCAGCTCAACATGACCCTATATGGTGCCTGAGATGGAACCCATGGGGAGCACAGAAGAAAATTGTGCTTCCCACAGTACCATGTCTTCAATCCGACCCGTTCTTAAAGGTCTCCAGCCCCTGCATCCTACACGTCAGCTTCCCACATTTTTGACCATGTATCTTCCTCCCTCCCTAAGAGATCTTTGGGGTTCACATACAAATGAAAAGTCCCAAGTGCTCTAATCTCCATAAGGAGAATGGCAGAGGCCAGATTCAACTCCAACATCTCCAAAGTTTGGGGTGAAGGTACCTGCTGTCAGAGGAACTTGGGGTCGGTTAGGAAGAACTTTTATTTAAAATTGTAATAATGAGCCTCGGCAGCCAATCTCCTTTCCTGGAAATTCTAAATACACCAAATATGCTGAGGATTTGTTTTCTTTTTGGGTCACATTCAGCTATGTACAGGGGTTACTCCTGGCTCTGCACTCAGTACTTACTTCTGGTGATGCACAAGGGACCATATGGGCTGCTGGGAATTGAACCCAGGTCAGCCAGGGGCAAGGCAAACGTCCTAAGCGCTGTGCCATCGCTCCAGCCCCACTGCTGAGGATTTTTAATTTTTATGGGGGTTTGGTGTGGGCCCACGAGGTTCTGGGGACCATTAGAAATGCCTAGGATTGAACCTCATCTGTCACAAAGAAGGCAAATTTTCACTTTTTAAAAATTTAAATTAAAATGTTATGTTCTCTCTCTGAGCAAGGCAAGTTCTAACCCCTCTCTGTTTATTTTCTGGCTGAACTACTTAATGAAAGTTTCCTGTAATTGTGCACCCACAACCTGACACCCCAAATTTCTGACGGTGTCCTCCTCCCATTCTGTGAGAATGAGGGATGTGGAAGCAAGATTCATCTTGGTACCCCACTAAGGTTTAATCCGAAGGAATCTGACGGCATTAGATTGCAGATGCTCTGATTTCTTTCCTCTTTTTATTTTTTGTATTTTTTTCATTATTGGGCTGGAGCGATAGCACTACGGTAGGGCGTTTGCCTTGCACGCAGCCAAAATGGCCGACCCGAGTTTGATTCCTCCGCCCATCTTGGAGAGCCCGGCAAGCTACTGAGAGTATATCGCCCGCACGACAGAGCTTGGCAAGCTACCCGTGATGTATTCGATATGCCAAACACAGTAACAACAAAGTCTCCAATGGAGACATTACTGGGCCCACTCGAGCAAATCTATGAACAATGGAAGGACAGTGACAGTGACATTTTTTCATGATTATTATTATTTTTTTGCTTTTTAGGTCACACCCGGCTATGCTCAGGGGTTACTCCTGGCTTTGCACTCAGGGATCACTCCCGGCGGTGTTTGGGGGACCATATGGGATGCTGGCAATCAAACTCAGGTCGGCCATATGCAAAGCAAACGCCCTACCCGCTGTGGTATTGCTCCAGCCCCTCCTTTTTTATTTTTTTGGGGTCACAGCTGACGATGCTCAGGGGTGACTACTGGCTATGTACTCAGGAATCACGACTGGCATAATTGGGGGACCATATGGGATACCGGAGAAGGTACCCAAGTCTGCAGAATGCAATACAAGTGCCCTAAGGGTTTTGCAACTGCTGCACGCCCCAGGCTGCATGCTTAATCCTTAATTACCCCACAACTGAAGCAAATGCAAGGGTGGAAATTTCTTACAAAATTGGGCCTAGGGAGGGACGGAAACGCCCCCACAGCGCCATCTCGTGGCGTTTAAGCGGAACTCCCGTTGCCCAAGTTCCCCACCCTTAAGATTTCCAGCCCACGGGTTGGCTTCAATGCTGGGGGTAATTAAGAACCAAGCACATAGCCTGGGACCATAGTGGGGTAACAGTGGGTAAGGTCTTGCATCAGTTTGGAACTCTGGACCCCATATAGACCCCAGCAACCGACAGGGATATTTAACAATGGGCAGGACCAACCCCTGAGCATTACTGTGTGGAACCCCCCCAAACAGATGCTTGCCGCCCTCCAGAGCCTCCCCCCCCCACACACAAACACACTGACTCCGCAAGAGTCTCTGGCTTCTTAATTAGGTGTTCAGAATTTGCTGTTCTTAGTGGGGTTTGAAGCAACATAAACATGATCTTCGTCCCTTCCCCACCCACCATACTGACTCTCTGGGCAAGTGACACTGGGTTCTTTATTGGGGAGGGGGGTAGGTGGCCAGAGCAGACCTTCTGCGGGCACTCAGGGACCCTACATAATGCCGGGAATTGACCTGTGTTGGGCACAAAGCATTGCCTCCCCCCCCCATCTTCTATCTCGAAGAACCCCATCTGAAAGGTTTGTTCTCTTGGTCACCCCCATACCTCATCACCCTACATTTCAATAAAAGTCATTTCTCTGTTCTATGTGTAGCTGGCGAGGTCAAAGCAAGATTCAGCTCGTTGTTACTCCGGGCCTGAGGTGAAGGAATCCGCTTACAAAGAAACTGAGGTTATGGTTTTCGTTTGCTAGCTTCTGGTTGGGGGCCACACACAGCAATGTTCTGGGGTGACTCCTGGCTATTCTTTCCTTAGTTACTCCTGTAGGTGTTCAGGGAACTATAGGGGGTGCCTGGGTTCAGACGCGGTTTAACTGCTGCAAAGGAAGCGCTTTACTACCCACTTTCCTCCTGCTCTATTGCCTGAGGCTTGATCCTTAATCACTGAAGCAAAGCCCAACTCTGGAAATCTTCGTGTAAACCCGGGACGAGACACTTCCTCTCCGTCGCCACAAGACGGCGCTATGGAGCATGTTCGTCCCTGCCCAGGGTCCTTTCTCTCAGGAATGTTCACCCCGGCCTCACCCAGTTTCAGAACCTACTGAAACTTCCCAGGACTCTCCAAGCTCTCTTCAGAGAGACCCCTGATCCTTGTCCCACTCTGTAGCCCCCAACACTGCCACACCAGTGCCCTGGATTTATTTGGGGGTGGTCACAGCAGGACTAAATGTGTGGGGAGTGCAAGGCTTTCTATGGTGTGGAAGATGGAACCCAGGTTGGCCAAGGCAAGCCAAGAGATTTCTCAGAGTTCTGTCTCCTTTTCCTGACCCTTTTTTCCATCATGGGCATCCTCACACATCTTCCCCCTATAAGGTTTTTTGCTTTTTGTCGTCACACGGGATGTTGCACAGGGGTTACTCCTCGCTCGGTACTCAGGGATTACTTGTGGCAGTGCTCAGGGGACCATAGGGGATGCTGGGTATCAACCCCGTGTCGACCACGTGCAAGGCACACACCCAATTTGCTGTGCATTTGGGAGGACCCCAAAACTTGTCTTACTCCCTGCCAGAGTTCTGGGGATTCCGTAGATTTGAGATGTTCAAAACATTGTGCTTGGGGCACTTTTGTAGCAGCCACGAAGTACACTTTCTGCACGCCGCAATCCCTTGGCCAAACAAAATAGGTTCCACTGAGCGATCCTGTTCTGATATTGTGAATTTTTATTAGTTATTCTATACGGAGCTGGAGCGATAGCACAGTGGTAGGGCGTTTGCCTTGCACGCAGCCAACATGGCCGACCCAAGTTCGATTCCTCTGCCCCTCTCGGAGAGCCCGGCAAGCTACCGAGAGTATCTCGCCCGCACGCCAGAGCCTGGCAAGCTACCCGTGATGCATTCGATATGCCAAACACAGTAACAATAAAGTATCCAATGGAGACGTTACTGGGCCCGCTCGAGCAAATCGATGAACAATGGGAGGACCATGACTGTGACCGTGATCGTGACCATTCAATATGAATTTTACCATGTTTCCAAAGATCAGAGGGAAACAAGGTTTTCCCAAATTCTTTACATACATAAAGTTTTGTTGTGTAAGCCTTTTGATACAAGCAGTATATGAGGATGTAGTAAAGTGGCTGGAGATGTAAATAAAGGTCTACCCGCATTCTGTACAGGTATGTGGTGTCTCCCCAGTGTGGATTCTCCTATGTACTATAAGCTTTGAGGATCAAGTAAAGGATTTCCCACACTCCTGACATATATTAGGCTTCTCTCCAGAATGAGTTTTCATATGCATAGTCAGGGCTGAGCATTGAGTGAAGGCGTTACCAAACACCAACATTTATGAGGTTTCTCTCCACTCTGAATTTCCCTATGTGTAATGAGGAGTCATCTGGTATGGAAGAGCTTTCCCACTGACCTCAAATATAACAGGCTTTTCTCCAGTTTGTATTTTCTTGTGCTTAAAAAAGGCTTGAGGGATTGGAGCGATAGCACAGCGATAGGGCATTTGCCTTGCACAGGTCGACCCGGGTTCGATTCCCAGCATCCCATATGGTCCCCTGAGCACCGCCAGGAGTAATTCCTCAGTGCAGAGCCAGGAGTAACCCCTGTGCATCGCCGAGTGTGACCCCCCAAAAAAAGCAAAAAAAAAAAAAGCTTGAGTAAGAAGCAAAGGGCTTCCCACTGTCCTTACATCTTACATGCATATGGTTTCTCTCCGGTATTAACTCTGCTATGTATAATAAGGTAGGAGGATTGATGTAAGACCTTCCCACATTGTTGACACGTATATGGTTTCTGTCCTGTGTGGATGTTCACATGGTCACACCGGGGTGATGCTGGACTCAAAGTTTGTCCTTGCTGCTGACATTCCTGGGGATTCTGTCCACCTGTGTGGTTTACTAAGGAAACACAAAGGTGTCGAGGACATGGGAAGGCTCCCCCACATTCCTTACACTTGAACGGGTTTGGGCCACGGTGTTTTTGCTTATGAGAATGTCGGTGTGAAGGACTCTCTATAAACTGTGACCTCTCCCACCGTCCAGGGGCTTCTCTCCTGGGGCGGTTTGTGTCCATGGACTGAGCAGAACAGTCTCTGAGTAGCTTTTCCCAGGGGAGAGCTTGGCATGCTCATGGGGCTGAAGAGACAACTGGTCACTCGACATTCTGTCACAGTGCACATGATCAGACAACCCACCTAGGCTGGCTGCTTCCCTGAAGAACAGCAGAGAAGGCTTCCAATTAGTGTGCTGTACCTGAGAGTCTCCTTGTCCAGAAGGTTCTACATCTGCAGGTTGGTTTCTAACATTTAACCCCCTCAATAGAAATTCTGGCATGTGACCAGATTTTCCAATCAACAACTAATGTTTCAATAAAACGGACAAGCAAACGTGACCGATGCGGGGTCACATAGCTATATAATTTTTTTTCAACTCAATGAACCGACATAGTAAGTGGAAATAACTCCCTCTGCAGAAAAATGAAGTACCAGTTTAGACTGAAAATAAAAGGGACCTGAGACTGGGTTTGGTTCCAGCTCAGTGTGGAGCCCAGGATACATTTGCAAAGGCAAAGATGCATCTCCACACACCCGAGAGGGACACTGTGAAAACATCTCACCTGAAGCAGATTCCTCTCCAGGATCAATGAGTTTTTTCTTTCTTGTTCTGTTTACTTAGGTGGGGAGAGGGTCACACCAAACATTGCTCAAGGATTCCTGCTGCTGGGGCTCTGGGGGACATGTGGGGTGCTGGGATGGAGTCCAGGTTCCCTTCCTGGTGCAAAAAAGTGCCCTTCCTAATGCAAAATCAATAGTGTTGCACCATCCTGTTCTTTTCAACACTCGCCACTTGTCTTTGCTGTCTATTCAATGTAAAATCACAGTATTTCCTCTGTATTAAGAAGAGATTTTGGAGGCTCAGAGCCACAGTACAGGGGTAGGGCTTTTGTCTTGCATGCGGCCGATCTGGGTTCAATCCTGGATATCCCATATGGTCCCTCAAGCATCGCTAGGAGTAATTACTGAGTGGAGGGCCCAGAGTAAACACTGAGCATCGCTGGGTGTGACCCAAAAAGGAAAAAGATAAATAAATACAAAGAAGTTTTTTTAGGTTTTAGAATTACTGATTTTATGCAGCAACAGGGTTGGAACGAAAAGATACTGTGTTGCATAAAGTTAGGCAGAAAAAGAAACACAAACAAAATGATGTCACTCATCTGTGTAACAATGGATGCAGAAATTTACTGTAAAGGGTGGGCTTAAATCATCCCTGATTCCAGTATTTAGAGACTGTCATAGTGCACAGGATCAGAGACATACCATCGAGGCTGGCTGCTTCCCTGGAGAACAGCAGAGGAGGATTCCAATGATTTCTTGATTTCTTGAGTCTCCCTGTCAAAAAATGTCAAGCGCTGCAGGTTTGGTGTCTAACATTTCCACCAGGCAAATGCAATTACCGACACATGTATGGCTTTTCCTGGAATGACAAAATGTTTTTGCAAGAAGGACATGCAAAATTGACAGAAGTGTTGGCCATTAACGTGTGTTCATTTCTTTCTAAACTCAATGAAGAACACAATAAGTGAAAATAATTCCTATACAGAAAATGGAAGCACCAGTTTCAAGCAAATAAATATACACCAGAGTCTGGGTTCGGTTGTAGCTCAGTATGGAGCTCGGGATGCATGTACGAAGGCAAGGCTGAATCCGCACAAATCTGAGAACACAGGGGCCACTGAAGACATCGAAACTAATTGAGTTAATGTCAGGATCAATGAGGTTTTGGGGGCTTTTTGTTTGTGTTTATTTGTTGGGGCAGTGTCACACGAAACAGTGCTCACAGATTACTCCTAGTGGGGCTGTGGGGACCATATTGGGTGCTGGGTATAGAACCTGGTTTTCATCCCTGGACAAAGCAGTGCACTTCCCACTACACTATTACTAGTTCTTTTCAACAATGTCCACCTGTGCTTACTTTCTGTAAGAGAAAAACTCAGTATCATTTTGGTATTTAAAAAAAACAGAATGTCTTTAAACCTTGAAACTACTGATTTTAGCACCCAATGAGGCTAAGAGCCTATTACTCTTGGCATAAGGCTGTGGATTTCCTCCCTGCGGTGTCCAGAGTCTGGAGATCTGCTGACAGCAAAGGATGCCAGGTGCCTCCATTCAAGTCACATGCTTGGTCCACTGAAAATCCCACCGTCATAATAATATTTATTCTGAACATGCAAATCTTTCCAGCTCACTTGTAATCGATGATCCTTTGTAGTGGATCAAAATGTGGTAATACTGAATCCCAAAGTTGGAGTTTGAGTTCTGAACTCGAACAAAACAGAATGTAAGAGTTACCCAGTGGATAGTAGAATGAGGCCCAGCAGATAGCGGACATCTTGATAGTTCTCACAGTAAAAACAGGCCCAAAGAAAAGGGTAGACCTTTTAGGTGATCACTGTGAGTAGCTTGGTTAACAAACTAGCTTTTGGGTTTTGTATTTTGACCAGACCAGATAACGAGACCATATGGAATTCAGGGGATCAAAACTCGGTCAGTGTCCTAAAATGCAAGTGCGCTCCCTGCTGTACACGCCCTGACCCAAACTAATTTTGTTACGGACTCATTCATTTTTTAAAAACAAAGGCAAAAATATGACTAAGAGGAATATGAGAGAACAGCATAGAGACCGTGTGCTTAGCTTGAGGCTCAGGTCTCAGATCCCTGAACACATTGGGTACATTTCTGAGCGCATGGCCATTAATTATACCTGAGACCCACAAGGAGTCACGTGTGACTATGGCTGGGCACAAAACCTAAACAATGATAAACTTCTTACTCAAAATTATATAATTATCCAAGGGCAAAGATACGCATGGTGTTAGAGAGGACAGTGAGGGTCTGGCTGCTCCAGAAAAGGGGACCTGGAGTTGCATGCTGCACAGCCACCCTGCTGAGGCACATACAGGACGATCAAAGGCTGAGATTCCCATGGACTTTTCTACGTACCTGACAGATAAGGAAGACTAACGACAAAGCCAGGAAATTAAAGCGCAGATCATTCCATGATGGAGAGTCCAGGGGGATGAAGGGCAGCATGCACTCAGCACAAATGTCTGGATCCAGGAGCTTGAGGCCACCCTGCGTGCTCCTGTCACTGCACTGGGTCATCTTGTCGCTCTCATTCCTGAGAATGGTGTGGCAGAGGGCACATCACCATCTCCTGCCTTTGTTTTTCCTGCGGATCAGCAGGAGGCTCCAAGGAAAGACCTGAGCCGTGAGCACCAGAGGAGCACAGCCAGCCCCACCCCCCCACCTGACCAGAAGTCCGTGCATTGGAACAAGAAATGTAGTGAATTGCCAGATGCTTGTACACTGGCTCACAGACCCATCCGCAGGGATACACTTCCAGATGCTCCTGCCTCTCCAGGGGACAGAAGTGGGTTGTGATCAGGCTACCTGTTGGGACAGAAGGGCTAGTCTCAGCCTACAGCGGAGGAAACTGAAGCCCTGCCTGAGCCCTGGGAATCCACTATAGACCCTACAGGAAGGTCCCTAAGGCCAGGGACTAACTCTGAGGCCAGAAGGTCCCATGCAGAGACGAACCCTGCAGGTGACAGTGACAATTGGTCCATTAGTGGCTCTGCTGTGGGGCCAGCCACAGGGACTCAGCGTGGACAAACCTCCAGCTGCCCTCTTGCAGAATGGTCAGGGACACAGGCCTGCGAGCTCTAGTCCAGGGAACAAGGTCACTTCTGGGGTCAGGTGAGCCCCAGGCAGTCCCATGTCTGCCCTGTGGAACCTAGGCCATCCAGGTCATTATTTACTGTAATCCCAAATCAGCACATGAGCCTCATCCAACACTTGCTCCTACTTTGCAGGAATAGCTCTGAGAACCATGTGAACAGTGCCTTGTATCACAAAATTACCCAGATATCCAGGGTGTTTACTATGAACCATGATTTTACGTGTGTCTGACAACTGGAATTTCTCGAGTGAGTCTACTTTTAAACCATGAGTATTATATCTTGTGGATTGGTGTGGTAATACAGCGGGTAAAACATTCACCTTGCACTTGACTGAACCAGGTTCAATACACTAGCACATATATGGGCCCCTGACCCCTGTCATAAGTGATCCCTGAATGCAGAGGCAGGAATAAGGCACAGACTAAGCAGGGTGTTTACCAAAAATACTGCAACTTCAAAAGGTAACTCTAATGAAACGAAACAACAACAAATACTCAAGTGTGAATTCTGAGGCAACTTCTCAGGTTGCCTGATGTTAAGAATACTGAGTCGGTAGGTCGCATGGTATGAGGCGTTTGGTGGTCCATCTCTCCAGAGAAACAAAGCACAGGGACCACAACAATTGATGGCCAGTGCACAGTAGACCTTTAATTTAGAACCGAATAGCATGCTTATAGAACATCTGAACATGCTTATATAAAGGTACAGGACTGCATATATTGTGATTTACCATTTACAGAGGTCAAGCTTTTCAACAGAGGCGATTCTATGGGGGAGGGGGGATTAAATCAAGAAGACGTTCTGTCTGAGAAATTCACTCAGGGGATATAAGATCTATATTGCTTCACTCTTTCCCTGTTTGTACATATTAAATAATTAAGTTAACTTCTTATTAATATGTGCAGTTATCTGGATACACACAGTAAGAAACATTTCAAAACTTACTTATCTAGGTTCAGGAACTATTGTTAAAAGATGACTGTGCTTTTTCCATAAATTCCATACGGAGTCCTTGGCCCTGTTACTCCATGGGATCTGGTCTTTTAGGTCATGATGGCTTGGAAACAAGAACATGCTTGCTTTTTGGTTTCTAGACTGTCCCATATTGAAGCCAAATTATCTTTGATAATTACCACTGGTCAAACCAGAGATTCTCGGTGGGATCCAGTTTTCTGGGGTTAGAAAATACAGCAACTGAAGCCTGAGTCAAGTAATTATGATGGATGCCCAGGAGTAAATATATTTTAAAGTCAATTAACCCTTAAATATTCAGCACTTCATATTAACTTTTTCCTTTCTGAAGCAAAGAACGTTGCTCTATAGTAATAGATCCTAGATTCTAGACTCTATAGGTTAGAGGGGATAAAGAAATGCAAATAAATGACAACAGATACAAAGTCCAGAGTCACCAGAATGTTTGACTTTATGAGATAAAGATAAACTTGGGGGATTGGGAGTGCTCAAAAGAGTACTGTGACCTTCTCTGAGGGGAAGAAAAGTTGGCAATTTACTCATCAAGCCTAAAACACTTACGGTTAATATCCAACACTCATGTGTAAAGACAAATTCTAGAGTGAAACATTTAAAGCAGGTCCTTAAGTCCCCTTTTCTGTCTTTTTCTATGCTGCAGAAATCCATATTTTCTCTTAAATACTAGTACTCTCTTCCATTGTTCCACACATCCTATGTGTGAGTATGTCTGAATGTGTGCATGTGTTTTAATTTTGGACCACAATTGGCAGTGCTCAGGGGTTACTGCAGCTCTGGGATCAGGGCTCAGTTCTAGTGGGGCTCAGGGAGTATGTGAAATACCAGACATAGATCTAACCTGGACTGGCTGCTTAAAGGTAAGCTCCCTGCTGGTTGTACTATTGCTCTGGCCCTTTCTAAGTTAATTATTTCCACCGCATAAGGAGTGACCCTGAGCAAGGCTTCCCCAACAACACCTTACACCCAAGAAATCAACTATTTCTCTTTAAAAATGACACATAATTTACCCCCATACTCACCACAACAGCTGGGGGTCATCTGGGCAGGAAGGGATTACATGTGTGGGGTGCTTTGCAACTGGACCTTAGGAAGCAGAAATTCTTGACCTAGAAAAAAAGACGCAAAAGTTGGGATGAGAGACCGTAAAGCGGGCAGGGAATGTGCCTTGCATGTTGCCCCCCCAGATCAATCCCTGGCATTCCATATGATTCCCGAGTACCATAAGCAGGAATTTCCAACTGCAGAACCAAAAGTAAACCCTGCACATCTCCAGATACGGTACACAAGCCCAACCAAAAAAATAATGAAGAGGCTGGAGCGATAGCAGAGTCAGCAAGGCCTCTGCCTTGCATGCGGCCAACCCTGGTTTAATTCCCAGGATCCCATGTGGTCCCATGAGCATCGCCAGGAGTAATTCCTGAGAGCAGACCCAGGAGTAACCCCTGTGCATCGCCGGTTGTGACCCAAAAGGCAAAAAAAAAAAGAAAAAGTTTCACTTGCAAACCTCACCCACCCACAGGGAATGATCCACTGGGTGGTCTTTTCCCATCACAACAGTCAATCAAAGCACAGAGTAGAACTGGGTCACCCGCTTCGGGGGGCTGGGGCCCTGCCATTTGAAGTGAATCTGAAGGTTCTACACTAGTGATGCCAGGGCCAAAGGCACTGGAAAGAGTCAAGCACAGTCCAGTGCTGGCAGGTTTGAGAGGGCTAAGCCCCGCCTTGTGCAGGTCCCTCGGCCCCGCACCCACCCACCTCTGACCTTTCCTGAACCTGGAGGCGATCCTGGCTAAGGGGACCCTCCCACAATCACTTGGTCACACATGTGAACCACAAAATCGGCCTCCACAATCGCCCTGTCAAACGCGCCACCAATTTCTCCTCTACCTACTAGACCAATGGCGGCCTAAGCCAGGCAACCACGACTAGAATAGAAAGGATGCTGAAAGTACCAGTTCAGTGACATCACTTCCGCACCCACCAGGATCCTTAAAGGGCTATGGTCCAGATGAAGAGAGACCCTCTGTGACCACCCAGGTGAATTGGTGCTTTAAGGGGTCTGGACTGGAAATAGTACTGGAGAGGCAGCTGCTGGAGTTGTGGGTCACACAGTGGGGGGGCTTGGGGTAAGGACAAGAGCCCTGACCCTGTACTGGTTAGTGAACCATTGAAACACTGCTCTCACACACAGTGTATCAGGAAAAACACATGTGGGTTGATTCAAGGTCAAACAGGCAGGTGGTACAAGGTACCTGACATTGAGTTTCGTGAGGAAGTAATCAAGATGGGGTGAAAGCAGTGACTCTGAAGCCAGCCCTAGAGATGCAGAGAGAAACTGGCCGAGCACCAGCCAAGAGAGCTGGACAGACACTGGGAAGGGGAAAAGTGTGCTAAGACCATCAGAGAGCACTATCCAGCCAACATGCTACCTCTTGAAAATGCCTGACCAGTGGACTCTTGCCTACAAGGAAAACCACAGGAGGCAGTTTCAGAAACACAATTTCAAATCCAGAGTATGGACAAGAGGGGTAGTACAGTGGGGTGGACATTTGCCTTGTATGTGGTCTGGGTTCAATCTGGGTTCAATCCTCAGAATTCCAAAGGGTCCCCTGAGCACCATCAAAGTGAAAATCCAGGAGTAAGCCCTGTGAACTGCCAGGTGTGTACCAAAGACAAACATACATACATACATACATACATACATATATACATACATATAATATATGGAGTATTTGTGTTATACATAATATATACCATATAAATTATATATATCAAATTTATATTTATGTATATACATGTACACATAAAACCTAGAGTATATTCCAAGCCTAAGAATGGAGGATAATAGGCAGCAAACCATTCCAGTCACTTTTGAGCCTTTTAAGGCCTTTTAACTGATCTGAATCCTTTTCACGATGCTGGTGACTACGAGATTGATAGGACTCTGCTCATTCCAAATACAATGATTATTCTTTTTCTCTGATATTATTGAATTGACATGTGGAATACAGGAACTTGACGACCCTTGTGAGTAATCACAGGTAAATGGAAGGCCCTGCTGGGATGTGGAGAGCCTGGGAAGTGCTGGGATGTGGGGAACTGACCCATATACCCAACATTTGTCAGACATTTGAATCAAATGTTTCCGTCCTTTTTAACGTCTTTCTACATACAGTGAAGTTCATTTAAACTGTTTCCAGTAGGGGCCAAAGAGATAGGAGAGCAGGGAGGACATTTCTCTTGCATTACCTTTAAGAGGGTCCCAGAGCAGCACCAGGAGTAATCCCTGAGTATTTCTGGGTGTGACCCAAGAAGATGTCGCAGGCCCAGAACTGCAAACAGAGAAGCGAGTGAATGCAGGACTGTGTGACCGAGCAGGCACAGCTCTCCAAAGCAGAAAGGACAAATAGGGGAAACACATGTTTTGGGATCTGAGTCACCGTAGTTGACAGGGCGAAAACGGGGCCAGCACACCCGGGGGACCTGTGATATGCATCGGGTAGGAATCCAGAGCACAGAGAAAAGAAGGCCTGGGCACCTCCACTGTGGCACAAAAATAAACAGGAAAGAAAATAAAGCAGCAGGATGGAGTAATAGAACAGAAGGTCGGGCTGTGAACCCAATCTTCCCATATGGTCCCCCAAGCACTGCCAGGTGCAATGCCAGAGTGCAGGGCCAAGAATAATCCCCAGAACCACTAGGTATAGCCGTCTAAACAAAATACCCAGACCATAGTCCCTGAGACATGTCAGGAGTCATCCTTGAGCACTACTTTATGAGTACTCTTTAACCTGGGTGTGGTTCAAAAGCCAAAAAAAAACAAAACTGAAACAAACATGGTCTCATACAGAAAGATTCGGGCCCTCCAACAAGAAGGCACAATGCAGGATCCTTCCTGGAACAACTCAGAGACATTAGGCACAAGAAGACTGAGCGCTCCTGTCACTGCATCACCTTATCTTGTCACTCTCCTCCTACCTACGGATGGTGTGTCCAATGGCACGTCACTATCTTATCCTGCATCTGATTTTCCTGAGGATCAGAGACCTGGAGGAAGAGTCAGAGCAGTCAGCACTGGAGAGAAGGACAACCCCCAGCCAGGACCAGCCACACCTCCGGGCACTGGCTCACAGACCCGCCAGGGGGAAACTGTTTAATGCTCCTGTCTCCCCAGGGGAGGCAAAATGGGTTGGCATCTGTGCTGCCTTTCGCAACACAAGCTCTGGGCTTGGTAAGAAGAGAGAAAACTCAGCCCTGCCTTGGCCTGAGGACTCCTCCCTGGGTCCCACAAAAGGCTCTCACAGGCACAGCCAGGCACTGACTCGGAGGCCAGATCACGTGCATCAGCGCCCCCTGCAGGCTGGCAGGAGGGCTGCCCCCCACAACCATGGCCCAGAATGTGACTGTATCACACCACAGCCCTTCTCCTCTTAATAAAACCCACTTTCTCCCCATGCTCCCCCACCCTGCGTCTGGGATCATTGGTGGTGGATAATGGGCACTGGTGGAGAGATGGGTACTCAATCATTGTATGACTGAAGTGCATTCACGAAAGTTTGTAAGTCTTTAATTGTACCTCAAATAAAAAATTAAAAAATAAATAAATAAAAAAACAATTTCTGCACACACACCCTTTACCCCAGTACTCACCTCAATGGATAGTGTCTAGACAGGGCTTTACAACTTGATGTGAAGAAGCAGAAATTCCTGTTCCAAAACACAGTAAAACTAGTAAGATGCTTGCCTTGTTGACACCAGTCAATCCTTTGCATCCCTATGCATCCGTATTGGCCCTCAGAGCACTCCAGGAAAATACTTGAGTCAGGGACCAGAGTAAACCATCAGGGTATCTTCAGGCATACAGAGCCCCCCACTCCCCACACCAAAAATAGTCCCAAAAGGAAATTAAAACCCCAGTCACCTATGATCCACTGCTCTGGATGGCCCGTCATACAAGGGAAGCCATTGAAAAAACCGGACGATGACAGGGTCTCTTGGCATTGCAGGAGCTGCAACTATGCCCAAAGTAAATCTGGAGATTTTACAGCAGTGAGACACGGGCCAAAGTCCTAATGTAGGTCAGCTGGAGGTCAGGATTGCCAAGCCCATGCCCTCGGCAGGTCCCTCACCCCCAAGGCCCACAGCCCCCGCACTCAGCCCCGTATCCACCCGCTGATGCTCTATTGCAGAGCTGGAGGCAAATGTGGCCGCAGGAGCCCCCCGGGATCACTCACTCACATCCTCCTCCCTTGACCCTGTCAAAGATCCACTGCACCTCAGGAATCGCCTGATATCAGGGAACAAGTGAAAAACAAGTGCAAAAGTGCTCCCCAAGCTGCCGAGGACCCGCAGCTCAGTGTGGACACCAGAGGAACCACCAGGAGCTCACGGGAGATCACCCCCGTTCTTCCACAAAGTTGGCCTTCAGAGTCCCACTTCATCACAGGTGCCCTACACTGTCCTTTACCCACATGAACAATAACACTGACACAAATTCCAGGAATAGAAGCACCAGGAAGGGCCTCCTGTGATGTCACTTCTGTTGCCACAAGCAGCCTTAAAGAGCCAGACTCCAGAGTAGGAGAGAACCATTATGCCTATCCAGGTGAATTTGTAGCACCAGGGGGATGGGCTCACATAAAGGGGTGGAGAGGCAGCTGCTGTACTGGCCGGTCAAACAGTGGAGGGCTAGCGAGGGGTAAGAAGTCCCCTGGTCTCATACTGGGCAAACAATGAGCCAATGCTCTCACACACAGTCCATCAGGAAAATCGCAAAGGGGGTTCATTCAAAGTAAAAGAGGAGATAGGGAGCAGGTAGGGCACGGGACAGTGAGTTTCTCCAGGCAATCATCAATCAAGGTAGGGTAAAAGCAGTGACTCTAAGCCAGCACAAGAGCAGAGAGGAACTGGCCTAGCAGCAGCCCAGAGAGCTGGAAAGACGCTGGAACATGAGCAAAGGCTCGTAGAGAACATCAGAGAACACTGTCCAGTCAACGCTCGATGATTGCCAACACGCGAGCAGTGAACACGCATCAAAAAGGAAAACCCAGGAGGCAGTTTCTGAACCCTAAGTGGGTCTGCAGAGATAACACAGTGGGTAGGGCATTTGCTTGCGTGCAGCCTACCTGGGTTCGATTCCCAGCATCCCATATGGTCCCTGAGCACCACCATGAGTAATTTCTGAGTGCAGAGTCAGGAGTTACCTCTATGCATCGCTGAATGTGACCCAAAAAGACAAAAAAATGTAGACCCTGAGCATCTCTGGATATGGTACACAAGCAAAATCAAACAAATGATACTGAAAAGGTTTCATTTGCAAATCCTAGCCTCCTGGAGGGACTGAACCAACATGTGGCCCTGCCATATCATGAAAGTCAAAGGACAGAGGACAACTGTGTCTGCTACTACAGGGGGGCTGGGACCCTACCCTTTGAAGTGAATCTGAAGGTTCTACATGAGTGATGCCATGGCCAAATGCTCCGGAACAGAGCAGAGCAAAGTCCCATGCTGGGAGGGTTGAGACAGTGAAGCCCTGCCCTATGCAGGTCCCACAGGAACCGAACTCAGCCCCTGCGCTCTGCCCCATGCCCACCTGCTGCTGACCATTCATGGAGCTGGAAGTGATGGTGTGGAGAAGCAGCTGCGGAGAGTAGTGGGTCACACAATGTGGGGCTGTGGATACGGAGACCCCTGATCCTGTCCTGGTCAGTCAAACAATGACCCAATGCTCCCACACACAGTCCATCAAAAAAAACGCAGCTGGATTGATTCAAGATAAAACAGGAAGGTTGGTACTATTCACCGAGTGCTGAGTTTCTTGGGGAAGTAATCAAGATGATGTGAAAACAGTGACTGCAAAGTCAGTCCTGGAGATGCAGAGAGGAACTGGCCTAGCAGCAGCCCAGAGAGCTGGACAGACACTGGAACAGGAGCAGAGGCTGGTAAGAACATCAGAGAGCATGGTCTAGTCAACACACTACCCCTTGAAAACACCAAACCAGTGCACTCTTCCCAAAAAAGAAAACAGTTTCAGAAGCACAATTTTAAATCCAGAGTATGGGGCAAGAGTGTAGTACAGTTGCTTTGTCACTTGTGGTGCTTGCCTTTCATGGGGTCGATCTGGGTTCAACTCTCAGAATTCCAAATTGTCCCGAGAACCATCAAAGTGCAAAGCCAGGAGCAGGCCCTGAACACTGCCCGGTTGCACCAACATCATATATTCTGACCCAAAAAATGGACGTTAATTGGCAGCAAGTCATATTGGTCACCTTGGAGCCTTTTTTGTCCTGTAAGAAGATCTGAATCCTTTTTATCATTCTGGGACTTTGCTAATTCTAAATACAACACTTGGAGGTCACGAGTTGCTCCCCACGAGTGGGTCTCCGGCACGACCATGGCTCCAGAAGCACAAGGACTTAATGCAGAGCCCGGCAGCTTGCAGCAGAAAAGTAAATGGACTATGCTTTAATCCATGCCACCATGCCTGCCCGGAGGGGAAAGGGTGTTGCTCCCTTCCTCCTTTTCCCTCTGGAAAGAAAGATGGCAGCTGCTCCGGAGCTTTATGGAAAGCCAGGTATGAGCTGGGCGTGATGGGGCAACTGAAACCTCATGGGCATTCCCAGCTTGTTCTTCACGCCCTACCGAGGTCAGGAGTTGCCCCCCACGAGCGGCTCTCTGGCACAGCCACAGCTACAGAGCACAGAAACCAATCTCATAATTATCTGACTCTCAGCAGAAATACTTCCAGGCTTAATAAGCAAAATACCAGAAATCCAAAATCGCATGGCCACAAAACATCATTTAATTCTTGTGACCAGCTGTAGAAAACAAATTATCTCACAATGCCTTTTTAGCATGTCTGATTTGGGGATGTAAACTATAAATAATAATGGTGAATCTTTTGTCAAAACAATGAATCTAATCAAATAGAGTGTTAACTAGAATTCATCTGCCTCACGGGCATTGGGAGGGTTGGGGGGGTTACTGGGGTTCTTCGTGGAGAAAAATAATTATTGGTAAAGGGAAATGTGTTTGATATTTGCATGACTGAGACTTAAACCTGAAAGCTTTGCAACTTTCCCCACAGTGATTCAATAAATAAAAATAAATAAATAAATAAATACAACACTTACCTTTTTTCTGTATTATTATTGAACTGATGGGGAACGTGACCAACTTTGTGAAAAATCAGAGGTAAACAGAACGGCCTGCTGGGCTGTGGAGATCTGACCCATATTCCCGGCACTTGTCAAACATTTGATTCAAGAGGCCCCTTCCATCCTTTTATATGTCTTTCTACACACTGTGAAGTTCATTTAAACTGTTTCCAATAGTAGGTACAACAGACAGGAAATTTGCCTTGCACCAGGTTTAACAGGGTTCCCGGAGCACCACCAGGAGTAATCCCTGAGTATTTCAGGGTATGACCCAAAAAGATGGGAAAAACAAAGTTTAAAATTTAAAAAACAAACTGTCTTCACAGCACTCCACTAAGGAACCTTGCCTGAGTCATTTAACTAAGATAAAACTTTCAGAATTATTTATCCTTTAAACTGACACAAAACTAACCAGTACCTGAACACATGGGTGGCAGAGATGGCATGGGGGAAGGAGCTGGTCACACACAGCCCACCTGGATTCCAACCACAGTACCCCATAATGATCTTGAGTCCCCCAGGTATGGGTGACTGAGCTGAGAGCGAGGAGTAGGACTCAACTGGTTGTGGCTCCGAAGAACAGGAATCAGGAGGCCCTGAAGAACGAAGATGTGGTTGTTTCTCTGCCATAATCCCCCAAACCCAGGGCCTCAAAACCAAGTCACTGGGACTTGAGCAATAGTCCAGAGGGGAGGGCTTTTTCCTCGCATGGGGCAGCCAGTTTCAATCCCTGCCATTCCATATGGTCCGCAGGCCCTGCCAGGAGTAATTACTGATTGTGGAGGCAGGAGTAACCCCTGAGGATCACTGAGCGGGAACCAAAAAGCAATAAAAAAAGTCAAACCAGAGTCACAACAAAGAATAAGACAATGGTGAGCCTTGACAGCCCTGAGAGAAGAGATTTTTTTTGCCTTTTTATTCACATTTTTTAAAGATTTTTATTAGTGAGACACCATGAAGTACAGCTATAGACTTATAAATTTTCATGCTTCGGTTTCAGTTATACAATGAACAAATACCCATCCCTCAACCAGTACCCTTTTCCCACCACCAGGGACCCCAGTATCCCTCCCACCACCCATCCCCTCATCCCACGCTTTCTCTGTGGTAGGGCATTCCCCTTTGTTCTCTCTCTCCTTTTGGGTGTTGGGGTTTGCAAAAGAGGCACTGAGTGGTAACCATGTTTGGTCTATATTCTACTTTCAGCATGCTTCTCCCATCCTGGGAGGATCCTCCTAACACCCTTTATTTGGTGCTCCCTTCTCTAACTGAGCTGCCTTTTCCCCTAGCAAGTGTGGCTGGCCTCCAAGCTATGCAGCAAAATCCTGGTATTAATCTCGGCCACTCTTGACCTTGACAGCCCTGAGCAAAGGGAATTTTTTTGCATTTTTATTCACATTCCTCTTAGCTTTCACCAGAAAATCTAAAAAATACATATTAACATACACATCAAGTTCAAATTCAGGGACACTGGCATAGACTTTCTCTTATAGACTGACATCACAGACAGTTTGTTACACATTACCAGGATTATTTCCTTCCTGGCTGCACTTTTGTAGCACAGCATCCCATGGTCCAAACACAATAGACTTTACCAAAATGTTCTATTTATGAATTTTATATTTCCTAAGAAGAGAAAGAAACAGAAAGGCTTTTCAACATTCTTGACATATAAAAGATTTCGCTCCAGCGTGAACTGACCTATGTACAGTAAGGCCTGAGGGCCGACGAAAGGCCTTCCCACATTCCTTACAAACAAAAGGTTTCTCTCCAGTGTGAATTCTCACATGAACAGTAAGGTTTGAGGAACAAACAAAGGCCTTCCCACATTCCTTACAAACAAAAGGTTTCTCTCCAGTGTGAATTCTCACATGATCATTAAGGTGTGAGGAAGAAACAAAGGCCTTCCCACACTCCTTACAGACATGAGGTCTCTCTCCAGTGTGAATTCGCATATGGGTGATCAGTCTTGAGGATACAACAAAGGCCTTTCCACATACCTTACATCCATAAGGCTTCTCTCCATTGTGAATACTCATATGCAAATTAAGGCTTGAGGAACTAACAAAGGCCTTTCCACAAACCTTACATACATAAGGCTTCTCTCCATTGTGAATTCTCATATGCCGAGTAAGGCCTGAGGATTCAACAAAGGCCTTCCCACATTCCTTACAAACATAAGGTCTCTCTCCAGTGTGAATTCTCATATGGCTAATAAGGTTTGAGGATGCAACAAAGGCCTTTCCACATACCTTACATCTATAAGGCTTCTCTCCATTGTGAATCCTCATATGCACATCAAGGCTTGAGGACACAGAGAAGGCCTTTCCACATAGCTTACATCCATAAGGCTTCTCTCCACTGTGAATTCTCATATGCCGTGTAAGGCCTGAGGAATAATTAAACGCCTTCCCGCATTCCTTACATATATAAGGCCTCTCTTCAGTATGAGTTTTCATATGCCCAGTAAGGGTTGATGATTGAGTGAAGGCCTTTGCACGTGCCTTATATTTATGAGGTTTCTCTCCAGGATGAATTTTCCTGTGTCTAAAAAGGTGTGAGAAGTTAGCAAAGACCTTCCCACATTGCTCACACACATATGCTTTCTCTCCAGTATGAATTCTACAATGTTTTAAGATTTCTGAAGGTCGAGTGAAGGCCTTCGCACAGTCCTTACATGTATGTGATTTCCCTACATTGTGGATGTTCATGTAATCACAAAGGGGTAACAGTGGATTCAAACCATGTCCTTGCTGCTGACACTCCTGGGGATTTTCTGCACTGTGGGTTTCTAAGGGAACATCATGGTTCTGGGAACAAGGGAAAGCTCCCCCACATTCCTTACTCTTTGACAGGGTCAATCCATGTTGACTTTGCTTGTGGCCCTTTTGGTGTGAAGGACTCACTATAAACAGTGCTCCTCTACCACATTCTAGGTTCTGCCCCAATGATGGGGTTTGTGTCCGTGGACTGAGAAGAACAGACCGTGTGAACATTTTCCCAGGAGAGGAATTCTTCAGAGTGAGGTTGCTCTCTTCATTCTGATCACCCTCAAGAGGCCATCCTGCCTGCCTTGGCATCCCCATGTGGCTGAGGGCACAAATGCACACTCGAGACTTTTTCACAGTCTGAAGGGTCAGAGTCATTCCACTCGGGCTGGCTGCTTCCCTGTAGAACAGCAGACAATTCCAATTATCGTTCTATGCCTTAAGAGTCTCCATGTTACATGAAATTGGTACATGCAGATTGGTTTCTAACATTTGCACCACACCAATGCAATTCCCGACAGGCGGATGGCATTAGCATGAACTAACCACACATGGGAAATTGATGAATGAGGGGCCATTAATTTGTTAAATATTTTTTTCAACTTAATGAACGAGCAGAAATAACTCCCTCCACAGAAAACTGATGCACCATATTCAAGAGAAAATAAAACACTAAACTCTGGGTTCAGTTCTACTTCAATGTGGAGTACAGCCCGGAAAGCATTTATGAAGAAATGCTGCATCCAACACTGCTGAGACTGATCACAGGGGCCAATGAAAACATCTAACCTGCTGGCAGATTCTTTTCAGGATCAATGACTTTTTCTGTTCTGTATTTTGTTTTCACTTCGGGGTGGGGGTACACCATACAGTGCTCGGAGATTATTCCTGGTAGGCCTCTGGGAAACACATGGAGCAATGTTGATGGACCTGTTTAAAAGACCAGGTCTTTTCACAATTACCATTTGTAGATACTTTCAATCAAATGAAAAAGCACGGCATTTACGTGAAACATATTACAATTTTCTTTAGGTTTTGAGCAGAGATGTCAGCACCCAGTGAATATAAGGGTCCTCGACCTCAAGCATCATACTCTGAATTTCCTTCCGGCCATTCCTGGCCCTGCACTTTAAAAATAACATGCTGGTCCACTGACATTTTCCATTAGTATTATAATATTGATTCCAAAGTTGCAAATCTTACCGGCTCACTCATACTCGGTGACTGAGTTCCCAAATCCTGAAGCCGTCCTTTGATATCTGAAACCAAACCCAATATACAATGTAAGAATTCTTCGAATGGAACACCCTTAACCAGGTAGTACAGCTTGAGGACATCTCTATGGTCCTCACAGTCCAAAGTATCCCACAGAAAAGGGAAGGTTCCGCAGAGGATTGCTGCGAAAAGCTTGGCAATCCTACAAGACATTTTTCCTTTTTTTTGTTAAAAATTCGCAGTGATGCTCAGGGAACTATATGGGATGCTGGTTATTGAACCAGGTGGACAGTGTGCAGGACAAGCGCATTTCCTGCATTACTATCACTCAGAGGCAAAATAGTTTCATTGTGGCCTTACTTATTAACTAAACGAAAATGACAAAAAATATTTTGAAGGTACAGCAACATTATAGGCTGTACAGACAGGTCAGTAAGGGAAAGACAGGGGGACCAGGAGTGAGAATTTTATCGACTGGAAGAAGAGGAAAAATAATGTCAAAGCCAAGAAGGTAAAGCACAAGATTATTCCACGACAGACAATCCATGGCAGCGTGAATGTAGCACAGATGCCTGGATCCAGGAACCCAAGGTATCAGGGTCAATAGCGAGTTTCACGTGTGCTCAGGGCACCCACACACTGCCCAGGGCCTGAGCCAGGGAAGGTTCTCAGACACTCACCTGCATACATGCTTCTCCTCCCCAGCCTCAGGGTTCCTCCTTCCAGCCAGGAGATCACCGCAGGCTTCACCCCAGAATGCCCTGAACCTCACAGAGATGGAGCATGGATGAGAGACAAGGAGAACATGACAAATAAATCCCATGTGTACCAATAAAATAGAGTAAATTACTGGAAAGCCATGGACAGAATCTGCACGAATAAATGCTCCAGATTTGGAGTTATCCAAGAGCTAACATTCAGGTCTTAATTTAAGAGTGAAATATGGGGCCCCAGAAAATACCACAAACAGTATAGCCTAGGTCTTAAAGGGCCATCAGGGGTTTGATCACAGCACAGTATGTAGTATTTTTTTTTCTCTAGTTCAGGATCCGCACCTGGGGATGCTCAAGTCTTCTCGCTGACCATGTACTCAGAAATCTTACCACTGGTGGTGCTTGAGGATCACATGGGATGTTGAGTATAGAAAGCATGTCCAGATCTTGCAAGACAAGCACGGTGCCCGCTGTACTGTCACTCTAGGCTCGGCATCACATGCAATGTCCTGAGCCTGCGTGAACTGATGCCTTAGTGCAGTAAACCCCAAAGCTTAACAAATCCAAAGATGGCCAAAGATGACCATAGCCCCCAGTTGGTTTGAAAAATAAACAAAAGGATCCAGACAGACAGCACAGCAGGTCAGGCACTTGCTCAAGGTCAATAAAGGTTCGATCCAGACATTCAGGAGGGTCTCTCAAGCCATCATCTGTGATCCCTAACTGCATAGTTCAGACGCAAACCCTGAGTCATGATGAACTGAGAACCACTAGGATAGACCACGAGCACTGAAATAAAAGTAGCATCTGATGGGGTGAGGCCCTAAGAAATAAAGGAGCTATGCTGGGAGCGATATTACAGCAGGCAGGACACAGACACTGCTCACACATACAGAATTGATCCCCAGCAGCACACAATGTCCTGGACCACAACCAGGATGAATAACTGAATACACAGCCAGAAATAATCCCTAAGTATTTGTAAGTATAACCCCAAAACCAAATCAAAACAAAACAAAATAACTGAAGCTGTGGGCCTGGTGCAATAGTATCAGGATTAAGGTAGCAACCTTTTAAGCTGCCAAGCGTGTTCAATCCTCAGCACCCCATGACCCCTGAGCACCCCCAGGAGTGATCCCTCAGCACAGAGACAAAAGGATTCAGATTTTGCCCCAAATAAAAACAAAACCAAAACAAATAAATAAAAATTATGTGTAGCACTAGAAGTGATCAGAGAAGAGAACTCAGCAATGGCAGGAACCAGGAACTATTTAGAGAGACCTGAGCGATGGTTCAGCGTGCGGGGAGACTGCATTCAGAGGCCAGCCTGGGTCAATCCCCAACACTGCAGATTCATCCAAACCCACAAAGAGTGATTCATATGGACAGAGCTTAGAGTAAGCCCTGAGCATTGCCAGGTGAGCACCAACAAGAGAACGAGGAAAGGAACTAGAGAAACAGCTACTGCACGGATGTTAGTCCTGGACCATCAGACTGTTGGACACACAATCAGGACCCAGCACAAGAAGCCCACACGGGTCTGTCCAGACAAGGTTGGCCCCGCACTGCTCTCACCAATAGCCTGCAGGTGCTGGTAGGTCTCCAGCATCACGTCCTTGTAGAGCTTTCTTTGAGAGGCATCCAAGCATGTCCACTCCTCGGGGGTGAAGCTCACGGCCACATCAGGGAAGGTCATCGTGTCCTGAGCCGGCATACAAAGGGGGCTGGAGTCAGGGTCTGTCCCCACCATGTTCCCTGGTCTGTGAGGCCTGGTCCACAAGGTCCTAGAGGGGCTCAGGGTCTGTCCCCTTGGGAGGAACCAGGCTTCACCCGAATTCCTGACAGACAGGTCCCAACTTCTCTCTAAGACAGCTGCATCTATGAAAATGTGAGAATGCTGTACTAGAATGTTCCTGAAGGTGGCAGACTTGCTCCTGACCCCAGGGAATTCCACCACTGCTCCTATGAGCACTGCCGAGAGTAAAAACTGAGCACACAATCAGTGGGACCCAAATGAGTAACCCTGCTTTCAGCTCAAAACACGAAACACACACCCCCTGCATCCCACAGCCCATGCTCTAGGGAGAAGGGGACACTCAATATCCAGTCACCGACTGAAAACTGTACATTCACGTATGTGCCTGTTAAACTCTGATCATGATTCAGGACCACCGCAAATGCCTCTCAAAGTGTCTTAATCCCAACAGCTTTGATGGCCCCAGAGATCCTTTGCTCCGTCTCCCTGGGACAAGCACATGCCCAGAACTGCAAACAGAGCAGCCAATGAATGCTGGACTCTGTGATAGAGCAGAAGACGCCCTCCAGAGCGAGGACAAAATAGTGGAAACACATATCCTGGGGCCCGAGTTACTGTAGCTGGCAGGGCATAAACAGGACCAGAGCACCCGGGGAACCATGATGCATATCAGGTGGAAATCCGGAGCACAGAGGCAAGAGGAAGCCCTGGGCATCTCCCCTGTGGCACAAAAGTGACTACGAAAAGAAACAAAGCAGCGTGATTGTGTAACAGGACCGTAAGTTGGGGACAGTGGGTAGGGCTGGTGATACCCGCCATCCCATAGGGTCCTCTAAGGACTGCCAGGTGCAATGCCAGAGTGCAGGGCCAAGAGTATAATCCCCAGAATCACTGCATGTGGCTCTGAAAACAAAATACCCAGACACCAGCCTTTGACGCCCAGCACCCCATATGGTCCCTGAGACATGTCAGGAGTCATCCCTGAGCACCAGTAATCTTTGAGATGCTGTGGTTCTAAAGCCATATATTTGTTATATTATGAAACTGACACAAACGTGGCTGCATACTGCAGAGAGTCAGGTGCTCTCACAAGGCGGCAGGATCCTTCCTGAAGCAAGTCAGAGACAGACATCCCAGGAAGCCTGACGCTCCTGGCACTGCATAACCTCATTTTGTCACTCCTACCTGGCTTCGGTGTGTCCGATGGCAGCTCACCATCTTCTCCTGCCTCTGTTTTTCCCGAGGATCAGAAACCTGGAGGACAAGTCAGAATTGTGAGCACTGGACAGGAGCAAAACCCCCAAGCTCTGACCAGCCACACCGTTGGGCACTGGCTCAAAGACCCACCTGGGGGACACTGACTAATGCTTCTTTCTCCCCAGGAGAAGCAAAATGGGTTGGCATCTGTGCTGCCTTTCGCGACACAAGTTCTGGGTTTGGCCACAAGAGAGAAAAGTCAGCCCAGCCTTGGTCTGGAGACACCTCCCGGATCCCACAGAAGGTTCTCACAGGCCCAGCCAGGAAGGACTCTGAGGCCATGAAATCCCGTGCATCAGTGCCCCCTTCTGGCCCCATGAAAGAGCCACAGTTTGGGTTATGATTGCATGGGGGAGCCCCTCTCTTCTTTAAAGAAAAAAAAAGAAAACAGGGGCTGGAGTGGTCAAACAGTGGGTAGGGCAGTTTCCTCTGCAAGTGGCCAACCTGGGTTCAATTCGCAGCATTCCATATGGTCCCCTAAGCACCACAGGAGTAATTCTTGAGATAGAATCAGGAGTAACCCCTTGAATCGCTGGGTGTGAACCAAAAAGCAAATAAGTAAAAAGTTTTAAAAAATTTCTACAGGGGCTGGAGCAATAGCACAGTGGGTAGGGTGTTTGCCTTGCACGCGGCCAACCCGAATTCAATTTCCAGCATCCCACATGGTCCCCCAAGCACCGCCAGGAGTGCTTCCTGAGTACAGAGCCTGTAGTAACGCCTGAGCATCGGCTGGGTGAGACCCAAAAAGCAAAAAAATAAATAAAAACTTTCTACAGACATACACTTTTACCAGCAGTACACGAATACACAAGCACACACAGATACACCCTTTACCCCCGAATACTCACCTTGATAGCCAGCAGTCTAGGCAGGACTTTGCAACTTGATATGAGGAAGCAGACGTCCCTATTCCAACATACAGTAAACCTGTTAGGATGCTTGAGTTGCTGACACTATCAATCCTCTGCATCCCCACGGCCCCCAGAGCACTGCCAGGAATAATATCTGAGGGCAGAGCCAGAGTAAGCCCTCAGGGTATCTCCGGGATTGCAGAGTCCCCCATTCCCTACTCCAGAAATAGCTCCAAAAGGAAAGTATCACTGGCAAACCCCGGCCACCTGCAGACACACCTTCCCGCCCGACCCACGAGGGCAGCCAATGAAAAAGCTGGACTGCAACAGGGTCTAAAGCCTTTTTGAGGGGGGGGTGTCGGCTCTGGCCCTCAAAGTGAATCTGGAGAATCTACAGCAGCGAAACTGGGGCAAGGACCCAACATGGATCAGCCGGGAGGGTCGGGAAGGCTAAGGCCCCGCCCTCGGCAGCTCCTGCACCCCAAGGCCCACAGCTCCCGTGGCCACAGCGGACCCCCAGGATCACGCACTCACACCCACGACTCCCGCATCCCACTAGAGCCCCCGATGAACCTCCCAAAGCTCCGCGCCCAACAAAAGACTCCATCATACCTCAGGAACTGCCTGGATATCGGGGAACACAAGAAAAACAAGCGCGAGAGGCTGGCTTTGTCTGCGGCTCACAGTGTGGAGCCGGGGAGGTGCGGGGCGCTCACGGGAGGCCACCCCCGACCTGCAGCAAGACAAAATCAGCCTTCAGATTCCCGCTTCCTCGCTGGGGCCCACTTGGTCCTTCACCCACCTAATAAGAACTCTCTGGCCCCGTTTCCAGGAAGAGAAGCACCAGGAAGGCCCCACTGTGATGTCACTTCCGGTCCTCCAAGCAGCCTTAAAGGGCCAGACTCCAGATGTGCAGAGAACCGTTATCCCCACCCAGGAGAATCAGTGGCTGGAGGGGAATGGATTTAATAAGGGAGTTGAGAGGCAGCTGCTGCAGTAGCTGGTGAGCATGGGAGCTCGTGTAAGAAGAAGTCCCCTGATGCATTACTGGCCAGTCAAGTGTGGAGTCAATGCTCCCACACACAAGGCCATCAGGAAAACTAAAACAGGGTTGATCCGGGTAAAACAGGCAGATAGGGAACGGGTGGGGCACAGAACAGTGAGCTTCTCTGGGAAGTAACAAATCAAGATGGTGGTGAAAGCAGTGACAGGGCAGCCAGCCCTGGAGAAGAACTGGAACAATCCAGACAGAGAGCAGCCACCTGAGAGCTGGACAGAAACTGGAAAGGAAAGAAAGGCTGCTAAGGACATCTGAGAGCACTTTATGTGTTAATGGTCTACCCCTGACAACACTCAAGCAATGGAAAGTCACCGGCAAGGAAAGTTCCATGGGGAGGCTTCAGAAATACATTTTCAAACCCAGAGTATGGACCAGGAGTGATGAGTACAGTGGGTTAGCACTTGCAGTGAACTTGGTCAACTTGAGTTCCATCCCTGGCATCCCAAGTGGTTACCTGAGCACCACCTGACACTAGGAAGTGTCAGGTGTGCTTCCAAATAAGAAACATTATTGAAAGAAAACAACCCAGCATGAGGACCCATCCTAGAATGGAGGTGTATACTGAGCTCACAGTTAGCAAACTTTCCTGATCAAAAGGCCTTATTTAGCCTTTTCGAAAACCTAAATGATTTATAGCATCCTAGTTACCACTAGATTATTGGGGTTTTTACTGCTTCCAAAAGCAAAGAGTTTCAGGCTTTTTTCCCCTCTAATATTTGTAAAGTGAAAAGTGCTCTTCATTTTTATTTATTTTTTTGCTTTTTGGGTCACACGTGGAGATGCATAGGGGTTACTCCTGGCTCTGCACTCAGGAATTACCACTGGCAGTGCTCAGGGGACCTTATGGGATGCTGGAAATTGAACCTGGGTCAGCCACGTGCAACACAAGCACCCTACCCGCTGTGCTATTGCTCCAGCCCCTCTTCTTTTCCTTTTAAAAAAAATTGTTAATGGCTAATACCTGGCTCTGAACTCAGGGGATCCTATAGGATGCTGGCTTCAATCCTGGTCAGCATCATACAAGGCAAAAGTCCTCTTGGTGTACTAGCCTCCTGCCCCGTGGGGGCTTCAGGGGATGATTCTTTACTTGCTTGGGGCGCAATAGTATTTGGTGGAGCTATTTGACTTTCACATGCTCCTCACTCAGAAATAGGTTCTGGACGTCCCACAGGAAACTGTAAGAGAATGCAGAGCCTGGTGCTGCATGAGGGCTGTGCTGGGCTTTGTGTCCTGGTGCGCCCCCTCACTCCCATCCAGGGGCCTGTTATTTGACCCAAGGCCCAGCTCCCAACTGTCCCACCTGGAGACTAGCTGGTAGCCTGGGGAGGGTCACTCCACTTCCCCCATCTCTGCTCTGGTCCATTACCTGGACCAGGTTGGTCTTCCTCACGTGGTCCCAGGTTTCGATGCTCACGACCTTCACCTCCAAGTCCACCTGACCGGGCTCCAGAGGAATGAACATGTAGGGCACCCTCTTGGATGAGCTTGGGGGCACGACCACCCTCTGACGCAAGGGGGATCCTGACTTGGACATGCTGCACAGAGCCTCCTTGTGGGTCAATTCCACTCAGACCTGGGAACAGGGGTGGGGTGGTGGTTGGGGTGATTGGCCATCCTCCCTACTTCTTGCTGCCCTGAATATCACCAGAGCAAAGATCCTCCTTCATGCTGTGTGACCTCAGGGAAGCTGCTGCACCTCTCTGGGCCTCCTTTTTCTCCTCTCTACACGTGTCGTTGCAGGGACTGGGAGATGATACAGGAGTGAGGTTGCAAGCATGGTATGTGTGGGTTCAATCTCCAGCACCACACAGACACTTGGTCTCCTAGGAATGGCTGGGTTGTCTAAAGGCCCTTTCGGGTGTCAGCCCAGGGTTGCCCAGGTGACCTCCAGTACCTCATCCTCGAGACTCTGCAATGAACTGCCACCCTATTGTCCAGGAATTGCCAGTGGAAAACCCCATTGATTTCTTGAGCACTGCTGTTGCCCTCCCAACAGAAAGCATCATGGTTGCCCCCTCTCCTCCACTTGGGTGCTTGGGAGGGAAGCAAAGGAGAAAACATCATCAAAAAAACAGCTTTGCCAAGGAGTTCGGTGGTTTCCAGCCCCTTAGCCCCTTTAGAAAAGCGGGTAGGGCGTTTGCATTGCATGCAGCCGACCCATGTTCCATTCCCAGCATCCCATGCAGCCGACCCATGTTCAATTCCCAGCATCCCATATGGTACCCTGAGCACTTCCAGGAGTAACTCCTTAGTGCAGATCCAGGAATGACCCAAAAAGAAAAAAAAAAAGAAAGTGAAGACCCTCCCACAGTCGTGACATGAATAATGTTTCATTCCTGTATAAACTTTCCTATGCTCAGAAAGAACCTGAAAATAAATTAAAGGTCTTCCCTCCTACCTCACATATATGAGTAGAGCCAGTGCTCCCTCCTGAAACAACTCTAGAGACACTCAGCCCTGAAGGCCTATGCGCTCCTGTCACTGCACCATATCATCTAGTCACTTTCCTCCTCCCTGTGGACGGTGGGTCAGACAGCGCAACATCATCTTCTCCCACCTATAATTCCTGAGAATCAGCAGGAAGCTCCGTGCAAAGATCTAGAGACGTCAGCACTGTGAGCATGACAGAGGTGCACAAACGCCAGAGTCCTGACCAGAAGTTTCTGCTTTGGAGTCTGAAATTGCTCTCAGGTAGGGCAAGGCAAGCAGCTGACCTGCTCTCCTATCTCACGGTTCATAGATCCACTTGAACTGAAAATGCTATGATATCTAAACAGAAATATAGTGGAACAGAGAAGAAGTAGGCCCTGGGCCAGAGCAACAGCATATTGGGGAGGGCACTTGCCTGGAACACACCTGACTCTGGTTTAATCCCCCACATCCTATAGGATCCCCCAAGCCCACCTGGAGTGACTCCTGAGTGCAGAGTCAGGTTACTCCAGTACCCAGAGTACTGCTGGCTGTGGCCCCAAAACAAAAACACACAAGTAAAAAAGTGAATTGTGTAGTTAATCGGAAAAAAAAAAAACACAAGGTTCTGGACTTTACTCAGCATAAAAGCATTTTTATGATGGCTACAGAGATAGCACAGATCACAAGGTGCTTGTCTGGCACACAGCTCACAAGGGTTCTGTCCCCATCACCCCACAGGATCCCCAAACCTAGAGCAATCAATGAAAACAGAGCCAGAGGTAAACTCCGCGGGGTGTGGCCAACCAAAAAAAAATTAGGTGTCAGAACTATAGTATGGTAGGGTATGGGCCTTGAACATAGCTGACCTGTGTTCAGTCCCTGGCACCACACTGGGTAACAAAAGCAGCAACCACAGGGTATGACCAGAAAAAAAAAAGTTTTTGTTCATGTGTCAACATCCACCAGTTTTGGAGAATGCAGGTCAGACTTGGGTTTTGGAGCCACAGGTGGCAGATCTTTGGGCTCACCCAGATGGTGCTTGAGGAATCCTGCGTTGTGCAGGAGATTGTACCGTGTGACAGGCTGCTTGCAAGGCCAGGGCCTGCACTCCTGGCCTATCACTGACCCCAGGAAATCAAAGTCTATATAAGTACTGTGACCCTTATGAGAAGGATACAGGCAGGAAACAGGGATGAGGCCCAGCTGGTAGAGGTCCAGGCAGTGCCGCTGCCACCTGGGGCCTCCCGGTGCAAACCTGAGCCAGAAGTACAAACTGCAATTTCAAAGGTTTGCAGGGGCCAGAAAGAGCACACAGTGAATGGCAGGGCACTTGTCATGCATGCGGCAGACTCAACTTCACGTCCTGAATCCCAGGAGTGATCCCAGAGCACTGCTGGGTTTGGCAAAAGCCCACACAGACAATCCCCCTCCTGCCCAAATAAAGGCAATGAGGAATTTATCTGCCAACAACAGAGGTCTGAAATCTAGTAATATATTCACAAGGGTCAATCCTTTGGGTTTTTTTTTTTCTGTTTTGGGACCACACTCAGAAGTGCTCAGGGCTTATAGGCCAGGTTTTCAAACTATATGATTTTACTCCTATGGGTACATGATTTTATAAAAGAAAAAGGGGATGAAAAATTACACTTGGGGCCAGAGTGACAGTACAACGGGCAGGGCATTTGACTTGCACCCAGCTGACCTGGGTTTGGTTCCTGGCATCCCATATGCTTCCCCGAGCACTACCAGGAGTGCATCCTGAGTACAGAGGGTGAGTGCAGAGCCAGGAATAAGCCCTGAGCATCGCCAGTGTGACCCAAAAAGTGGAGAAAAAAATTGCAATTATCCCAAATGAAAGTTTAAAGTCCATAATTTCACTCAGAGCCTACAAGTCCTTCCTTTCCTCCTAACAGCCTCTTGGTCAAAGGACTCAAGAATGTTCATATTTAAGAACTTCCAATTAAGGTATGAATAGAGGAGTAGGAGAGAATACACCAGACTGAAGCAGATATTGGCCAACTGAAAGCCTGAGGGCATTCCCTGGTACCCCTAGTCCCCTGAGCAGGACACAGACCTCTAGCACTGCCAGGTATGGTCCCAAATCTCACCTCATCTGCTCCCCAAGTAGTGAGTTAGACCCAGGGAGAGGAGCTCAGAGGGCTAAGCACCTGCTTTACCTTTGGGGGACATGACATGGCTCCCCCTGCATCCCAGACACACAGACACTGAGTGGGGAGAGTCTCTGACTATCTCCAAGTTTGTGGCAAACAGGGAGGAAAAGACAGGTGAAATACCCCAACACCAAAAAGAAGTTCAAAGAATACTCGTGTGTCAAAACAAATTCTGGTGTGGGAGGGTTGCGGCCATACCTACTGATGCTCAGGGAACCCTATGGCGTGTCAGGGCATAACTCTGGTCATTATAAGAAAGACAAATGCCCTCCTGACTATACTAATGACCAGCCCCTAAGAGTGAGACATTTAAAACCTATTGCAGCTGGTCCCCGGAAAACCCCTTTCTGCAAGTACTCACTTCAACAGCAGGGCACACCCCTGGTCTGGGAGAGACGGACAGTGAGGGATGCTTGAAATCTTGACAGGTGAGGCAGAAATTCTTTTTTTCTGAGGAAATATAATCATATAGGGTTAACAAAGACAGTAACTAGATAGGGTGCTTTTCTTTCAAGCAGCTAAGCCGGGGTCAATATGCAACAGTACATATGATCACCCACCCCAGCACTGCTAAAAATGAAGCCTGAGCTCAGAAAAAAGAGTAATCCCTGAGCACTGAGTGGTGCTGTGGCCCAAAAAAGTATAATAAAATAAATTATAAAGGGATTGGAGAGATCGTATAGCAGGTTAGGTGCTTGCCTTGCACTCAGGTTTAATTCTGGGCATCCCCTATGGTTCCTAGCACCACTACGAGTGCTTGCTGAACGGAGAGCCAGGAGGAACCTACGTGCATCACTGGGTGTGACCCAAAAAGCAAAATTAAAAAAAGAAAGAAAAAGTAAAGAGAAGCTCCCCACCTCCCTGTACTCCCAGAACCCACTGAATGCACAAGGAACAAGTGAAGATCAAAGGCTCTGCCAAGGGGGGCTAGAGCAACAGCACAGACGGTAGGATGTTTCCCTTGCACGCGACCAACCTGGATTCCCAGCAACCAATATGGTATCCTGAGCACCGCCAGGGAAAATTCCTGAGCGCAGACCAGGAGTAACCCCTGTGCATTGCTGGGTGTGAACCAAAAAGGAAAAAACACTCTGCCAAATGCTTTTGAGCCACAAGCACATAAATGTGCTTCCCCTCCCCCACCCACCCCATTACAGGCCCCTGGCTCTGGGCTGGCTGGTACTGGGACGCTGTCGGGTGCCAGGATCGAACCAGGCCAGCCCCGTCCCCCCCCTTAAGCATCTTTCTAAGTAAGTTCTCCTTAGTAACAACGACCTTCTTTCCATCAAACTCAATTTATAAACAAGAAAAAGCTTTCGGCAGGGGCGCTCAGTGCATCCCGGGTGAGGGGCCACCAACCCGGGCCACCGCCACGAGCGACCCCGCTGACCACAAGGTGGAGACCGCTGAGGTTCAGGCACTCAGAGCGACCACTCGGGCGGGCTGCGGGGAAACCGATCTTCCCGGACCCCTGGACCCCCCTGCCTGCCCTGGGGGGGCGTCACCCGCTCCTCACCTTCTGTGGCAACGTGGCCCGCCTGCACTTCCGCCCAGAACGCCAAGGCAGTGCGGATAAAGGACCCGGATTCTGTGACGTCACCTGTACCTTCGCCCAGAGTCTTAAAGGGCCAGGCTTCAAGTATTCCTGACCAGGTACTTTCCTGCTCAGAAAGGTCCATTTTTCCCCGTTTCTGGGATAGGATAGGACACTGAGGGTTGCCAGGTCTGGGTCAGATAGAGACTGACAGACTGGACAGATAGCATGTCGATCAGAAGCCTTTTTTTTGACGAAGGAAATAAAATTCACAAAGATTCTTTGCAAATAGCCACCCAGACCATCTCTCTGAGTCCCCACGTACATTTATATAGCACTGAAAGTCCAGGTCTTGAGTAGCTTCAACTGTTTATTTTCACAATTATAGGAGAGAGCTATTTCTAGCTCTAAGAGAATCACGTAGCTCAAAAAGGGGTCAGGGGTAGCCCAGAAGGGGACTCAGGGATTGGTGATGACTGGGAAGATATTTGTGTACGCCAAAATTCCTGTGTCTGTATTTGTGAGTGTTCAGAGTAAATGGTGCTCTCCAGTTATTCCTTGAGAGCTGTGTGCAGCAACTCTTCAAACAGTGCTCAAGCTCTACATAGCCATGAATTCTATATGGATCAGACAAATGAACGGAAAGTCCCTTAACTGCTGTGCAGCTAAATAGTCTTTTAATATTTTTGTACTAGATGATTTATTAACCTATAATTCTTCAAAATTTGAACCAGTTGCCAAGAACAACGGTATAGCAGGTGTGCAGGAGAAAGTCTCTTTTTCAGACACGTTGATCTATTGTTCGGCTACGATGATTTGGTGTTTGTTACAGTAAGAATATGAAATTTAGTTCACAAGCTTACTTCTTAGCGGAATTATTCCATAAACATACTCAATTTCTTGTAACCACTCCACTAGGGTGCCAGATCGTCACAGAGTGCAAATAGGAACAATAGGTTAGGGTCACTCCAAAGTGAGGTAGTAAGTGTCAATAGCTGATTTCTTTGTGTATTTGCTTTTTCTTGCTTCAATAACTATGATTACATAAATTTACGGGGTAACAGGATGTAGGCCTGGTGAATCTAATTTTGTAGGTGCTTATGAAAAGGACAGGTGCATCAGGATGTGCTTTTTTCTAACCAACAGACTGTGCTTCTCTTGCAGGGAGCCTGCTGCTTTGCCTAGCAGGACAGCCTGCAAGCTGGTGTGAACAAACACTACAAATTTTGGAGTTCATCCAGATTTGATGGTGTGGGGGCCCAACATCCCAAGTCCCAGGGATGTCCACAGAAAGCCTTCAAAGGACCTGTTAGTGCTGGCAATCTTCTCTCTGGTCCGTGAGTCAACTCTGGAATGGTGTAGAAGGCTGGACGCAGCACAACCTCCCCTATCTTCAATTTCCATATCTTCCCACTACACTGTCCTCCCGTTCATTGTTCATCGATTTGCTTGAGCAGGTCCGGTAACGGCTCCATCGTGAGAATTGTTACTGTGTTTGGCATATCGAATATGTCACGGGGACCTTGCCAGGTTTTGCCATGTGGGTGCGATACTCTCGGTAGCTTGCCGGGCTCTCCGAGAGGGGCAGAGGAATTGAACTCGAGTCAGCCTCAAGGGCCTTGCGCAAGGCAAACGCTCTACCCGCTGTGCTATTGCTCCAGCCCAAGTACTACACTATTCTGTTGGAAATATAGCTCTAAACATTCTAGGTTTAACACTGGTATGTCCACTCTCCCTTGTCACAGTGAGTTTAATTTTATTGGATTACACCCATAACAATGCTCCTGAGTTACTCCCATTGCTGTTTCTTGGAATATAGCTCTAAACACTTTAGGTTTAACATTGGTATGTCCTTCCTCCCTCACAACAGGGAGCTTAGGTTTACCACAGTGCTCCTGAGACACACACATTCTTCTGTGTTTCTCTGTAACTTCCTTCTCTGTAATTTGCTTTCCCAACTGGCCTGTCATACTTTTCTCCTAATCAGACTCTGTTAACTCGTAAGGTCGGATTCCTCAGAAATCTGAGTGAAATACTGCTTTTCTCTTCTCCTTATGTTCTTTGCATAGTTATTTTAGAGCAACGTCCTTTTCATATAGACATAGGAAAACAGTTAATACTATGACTATGTAACTTGGGAGTTAATTGACTCCAAATAATAATTCATACCTGGGCATCTGCTTTCTCAATCTAAGCCTCAGTTGCCCTTAGTTTTTAGCACCCCAAAGGCAGGGTCTTGATGAGGGACTGAATGGACCCAGAGCTAGCTGTTAGGTACACTGGTATCAAAATGGGCTAAACCACAATGCCATATAAGTTAAGAGCATGGCCATGGACAAATTCTGTCATGTTCCAAAAAAGTAACAACTAGATTAGGACCATGCTAGGGTTAAGAAAGACTGATCTGACCTGAGCACTGTAGTCTGAGATCTATATTAAGATGTCCCCAGCGTAATGTATCTATTACTGTGTTCATACAAAATGATTAATTTTATTAAGGAGTAGAATTAAGATGAATGTTTATATGGTTGCTGGACTAAGGGAGGAAAAACACACCCATAGATGGCATTTCACATTTAGGTGGGTCTTCTTGCTGAAAGAGTTTGTCCTAGAAGAAGCTTCCTCTGAGAGAGGGACCATGCATCCATTGATTGTATGACCTCACTTATGTGTAATTGCTACCCCAACTCCCTCATGATTTGGGAGATAACTAAGGCTGTAAGACTCGCCAAGGGAAAAAAAAATCAAGATAGAATCCAAGAGGGAGAATCCAAGTGGAATGAAGGAGATTCATGAAAGGAGAATCAGAGGAGAATTGAGATGAGATTGGAGGAAACTGCAATCGATACCAACCAGCCTGGCCCTCATTCCCTCCGTCATCCACCCATGGCCATCGGCTGTCCAAGGGTCGGGGAAGCAGCCTGATACCATCAAATTCATCTGGGTGCAGAGGAAAGAGAAGCGAGAGAGGAGAGAGGGCTTCATATTTATTTTTTGAATACACAACATGAACTGACAAACCAGTTCTTTGAAACAATTACCACTTGTGTTTGCTTTCAATAAAAGAAAAAATTAAAGTACTTTATTGATATGAAAAATAATAGAATTTTTTTTCAGTTTTAGTACATAGTAAGGCTAAGTGCCTTTTACTCCCAGGGTAAGACTCTGGATTTCCTCCTTCCAGTGTCCAGAGATCACAGATATAATGGCAGGGAGAGAGCTCGGACCCCCACCTTTCAAGTCACATGCTTGCTCCACTGATCTATCCTGCAGGGTATAATGATATTCATTTTTAAATGTGTGAATCTAAACAGCTCACGCATATTCAGTGACCCTATTCCCAAGTCAGATCGCAGCTATGCCAAATCCTGACACTGTGGTTTGAGTTCTGAAATAAATCACAGCAAGTAAGGTAAGAATTAGTCGAATGACACCTGGGTGAACAAGCCGAGCAGGTAGATGACATCTCTGTGGCTCTCACTGTCCAAAGAGGCCCAGAGAAAAGGGAAGATTCTTTGGGAGTATCGCTGGGAGGAGCTTGACAATCACACACTAGCCTTTTGGGTTTTCTATTTGACTAGACCCAGGGATATTTGAGGATCATATGGCATACTGTGAATCAAACCCAGTGTAAGGCAAGCACCCTTCCCAATATACTATGACTTCAGCACATACTAGCTTTATTAAGGGCTCACTCATTGACTTTTTAACATAAAAGCAAAGAATATTTCATAGTGGGTCAGAGAGAGAACAGTTATCTCTCTTGCATATGGGCATCTGCCTTGCACAAGGCTGACTAGGGCAGGATTCTGAGCACTGCCCAAAGGAACACCTGAGGACCGCCAGGAATAAACCCCTCGGCAACATCAGAACCCAAACCAAAACAAAACAAATTGTCTTCGTATACTCAAAAAACGGGGCTGAAGCGATAGCACAGCAGTAGAACATTTGCCTTGCAAGCGGCCAACATGGCTGACCCAAGTTCGATCCCTCCACCCCTCTCGGACAGTCCAGCAAGCTACCGAGAGTATCTCGTCCACACGGCAAAGCCTGGCAAGCTCCCCGTGACAGATTTGATATGCCAAACACAGTAACAACAAATCTCACAATGGAGAAGTTACTGGGCCCGTTCAAATAAATTGATGAACAACGGGAGGACGGTGACAGTGACTTAAAAAACATGCTAATGATTTGAGGGCAAAGACAAGCATAGTGACAGAGAGGGCAGGGTGCAAGGTGGTTCTGCTGCGACTGAAAAGGGCACCCCAACATTACAGGCTGTGCAGCCAGGCTGGTAAGGGAAAGGGGTACAAAGGACCCTATATCTCATGAACACATGACTAATGAAGAAGAATGAAGCACAGGATCACCCCAAGGGAGCGAAGAGCCCTATGAGTACAGCACAGATGCCTGCATCCAGGAGCCCGAGGCCCCCGGGGTCAGCAGTATGTTTCACAGACACGATGCCCAGGGCCCAAGCCTTGGAGGGTCCTCAGATACTCAGCTGCACACACACACCTCTCCTCCCTGGCGTCAGGGCTCCTCCTACCAGCCAGGGGATTACAGCTGGCTTCACCCTAGAATACCCTGCCCCCACAGAATCAATGTAGAGATTAGTGACAAATGAAAAGGCGAGAGGCCTAACCCATATGTCCCTGATATAACCAGCCAAGTTACTGAAAGTATGCAAACAACACAATCTTCACTTTTGCTGCCTTGCACGCAACTGGTCCAATTCAATCCCCGGATCCCATAGGATCTCCCAAGCAAACCCCAAGACTGATAAGTGAGTGCAGAATCCAGAGTCACACCTGAATATCACGGTGTGGCAGAAAAATGAAACTAAACAAAAAAAAATGGACGCATACAAAATATAAAGTTGGTGCTGAAAGATAGTACAGCAGGTGGGGCAGATTCTTCAACTACACGTACCCAGGCTTGGCAATTCCCAAATTACCTTTCTGAGTTTTCATTTTTGACCAAACCCAGTGATGACTGGGAGAACATATCTGATGTCCAGATTCAACCTGGGTTGGCTCTGTGCAAGGGAAGCACACTTGTGTGTACTATCTCTCCGGCTACATTTAACTTTGTTATGTGCTCCCTCATTCAATATTTAAATATAAAGTCAAAAAATATTCCTTAGTGGGTGGAAGAAAACAGCAGGTAGGGCATTTGCCTTCCAAGAGGCTGACAGGGGTGGATCCCTGAGCACCACCAAAAACAACCTCTGTGAACAGCCAGGAATAAAGGCTGAGTCTTTCAGGCCCAAAACAAAAACAAAATCATTTTGTTGATATTATGAAAAGCCATGCTAATTATCCAAGGGCAAAGATAAGCACAACAGGGCTGGAGTGATAGCACAGTGGGTAAGATGTCTGTCTTGTATGTGGGAGACCTGGGTTTGATTCTCAGCATCCCATATTGCCCCCTGAACACTGATAGGAGTAATTCCACAGTGCAGAGCTGGGAGTAACCCCTAAGCATCGCCGGGTGTGACCCAAAAAGAAAAAAAAGAGATAAGTATGACAGTGAGGGCAGAACATCCAGCTGCACTTGGAAAGAGATCTGACATTGCAGGCTGTACATCTGTGTGCAACCGTCCCCCCCCCCCCCCCACTTTTTGACCTCTTAGGCAGCCCCTTGCCTTAGTCTATATCAGATGCCCCCTCCCGTGAGTGGGCCTCTGTCCTCTTGACATTTTCCCTCCTAGATGTATCAGGTCGTGGGTTTTGTGTTGGTGCCGCACCTCCTTCCTTTGACCCTTCCAATCTATGTGCCACCCATATCCCTGATCCTTCTCTCCAGTTAGACCAGTGGACTCTCCCTTCATCTGGATCCTGGTGGCTGTGCGTTTGAGCAGGACTTAACCCACATCTGGCCGGATCCGTCTTTCGCCCCGCCCAGGACTTCTGTGTCTCCGTTGTTGTTCTGCCCCGAGCTCTCTACCATCCGGTCAATTCCTTTTAGGAAGCTTGGGACAATAGGACTGATCTCCATCGTAATCATCGCAACCTGTTCACACTGTTGCTACCCTCCTGACCCTGACCCTTGCGGGCGCAGGGACAGGCATCACATCCCTGGTGACTCAACACTCTGCACTAGCCTCCCATCATGCCACTGTCGACGCAGACATCAGCCACTTGGAAGGCTCGATCGCCCATTTGGAAGAATCCCTCAATTCCTTGTCTGAAGTTGCCCTGCAGAATCAGAGAGGACTGACCTTCTTTTTGAAAGAGGGTGGACTCTATGCTGCACTGAGGGAGGAATGCTGTTTCTATGTCAATCATAGTGGAGTCATTCGGGATACCATGCGGGAAATCCACGAGGGTTTAGAGCTCAGACAACGCCAACGAGAGTCCTCTACCTCTACCTGGGGCTTTCACACTCTTCTCCCATACCTACTCCCCTTCTTCGGCCCCCTTACTGCACTCTTGTTAATTGGTACTATTGGCCCTTGCGTGTTTAACCGTCTAATCAGCTTTATCAAACAGCAAGTTGCCTCACTGGTCGCAGCACCTATACAGGTGCATTACCACCGCCTGGCAATGGAAGATGCTCCCCTAGACCATGCGGCCGCAAATTCTGCTGCTACAGAGGACAGCTAGCAGGTCGTGGTTAGTTGGACCCAAACTTTAGTTGTTCATGGCCAGCTCCCCTGCCCCTCTCTGATCTGACAATCTCGGTATGAAAGAGTCGGACTTTACCCTATTCCATTTTGTTCAGCCACTAGGTGTCTGGCAAAGCACTGCAAGGGAGGCCTCATGGCTGATTCCGACTACCTGTGGAGGACACTGGGCCTGCATGAAGGTTTCCTCTGCCTAACACTGGCCTTTTTCCACGGTTCCCCTCCGCTAGTAGGGTGGGTAGGGGAAAATGGGCTCTGTCTACTTTCCTCCCCTCTGCAAAACAGAGGTTTTCTTGATATCCTGGAGGGGCCCAGTCAATGCTCCCCCTAGCTGGCGTCTTTTATAATAAAGGAAGGGGGAGATGTGGGAAGCTGGCCCTTTAACTGACCAAGAGCCTACGTGCCTGTGCTAGGTATGGCTATCTTAACCTATGTGACCCTCGGCAGGTAAAGCCTGTGGTATGGTAATCGTGACCTATGTGACCCTTCTCAGGTAAAGCCTGTGGTATGGTAATCCTCAACTACATGACCTTTGGCAGGTAAAGCCTGTGCTATGTATGATTATTCCGAGAAAACAATTGTCATGGCTGTAAGTGACAATGATTAACTTAGTATAAGCTTTGTAATGCATGGTATGTCAAACTTATAGACTCTGTAACTTTCCTAACCACATTTGGGCACGACGCTTTGTGTAGATACCTCACTAATATATAACCCCATCGCCCTCAATAAAGTCTGTCCCTTTTTCTCTTTGTTTCTAAGCTGTATTCTATCTCTTGTGCCTTGTGTTCATTCGGTCAGTCCTTCCCTGCACCTACGGATCCTAGGGTCATATCCGCGGGCCGGAGAGTGGTCTGGCGGGGCCCGCCATATCCCCAGAGCTGACCAGCCACACCCTCGGGCACTGGATCACAGACCCGCCTGGGGGATACTGCCTAATGCTGCTGTCTCCCCAGGAGAAGCATAATAGGTTGGCATCTGTGTTGCCTTTCACAACACAAGCTCTGGGCTTGGTTACACAGGAGAAAACTCAGCCCTGTCTTGGTCTGAGGACTCCTACCTGGGTCCCACAAAAGGCTCTCACAGGCACAGCCAGACGCTGACTCAGAGGCCAGATCTCATGCATCAGCGCCCTACAGGCTGGCAGCAGGGCTGCCCCCCACAACCATACCCCAGAATGTGGCTCTATCACGGGGACAGCCCTTCATCTCTTAAAATAACTCACTTTCTACACACACACACACACACACACACACATACACACTAACACACACCCTTTTCCCCCAGTACTCACATCGATAAACGGGTATCTAAACAGGGTTTTGGAACCTGATATGAAGAAGCAGAAGTTCCTGATCCAGCAGACAGTAAAACTAGCAAGATGCTTGCCTTGTTGACACCAGTCAATCCTCTGCATCCCTACGCATCCCCATGGCCCCCAGTACACTCCAGGAAGAATATCTGAGCCAGGAGTCAGAGTAAACCCTCAGGGTATATTCGGGCATGCAGAGCCCCCATTCCCCACACCAAAAATAGCCGCAAAAGGAAACTAAAACCCGTTACCTGCGGATCCACTGCTTCGGATGGCCCCATCATACCAGGGAAGCCATTGAAAAAGCCGGACAGTAACAGAGTCTCTTGGCATTATGGGAGCTGCAACTCTGCTGAAAGTGAATCTCGAGATTTTACAGCAGCGAGTCTGGGGCCAAGGTCCCAACGTAGGTCAGCTGGAGGTCAGGATGGCCAAGACCCTGCCCGTGGAAGGTCTCTCACCTCCAAGGCCCACAGCCCCCTTGCTCAGCCCTGTACCCACCCGCTGCTCCTCCATCGCAGAGTTGGAGGCGATTGTGGCAGCAGGTGCCCCCCAGGATCACTCACTCACATCCTCCACCCTTGATCCCGTCAAAGATCCACCGCATCTCAGGAACCACCTGGTATCAGGGAATAAGTAAAAAAGAAGTCCAAAAGTGCCCCCCTACAATACTACTGAAATACAATACAAAGGCCCTCCCGTTGATCGTCGATTTGCTCGAGCGGGCCCAGTAATGTCTCCATTGGAGACTTTGTTATTACTGTGTCTGGCATATCGAATACTCTCGGTAGCTTGCCAGGCTCTCCGAGAGGGGCGGAGGAATCGAACTCGGGTCGGCCATGTTGGCCGCTTGTAAGGCGAACGCCCTACCTGCTGTGCTATCGCTCCAGCCCAATACTACTGAAAGCATTGTATAAATTCAATGCAATGCCTATCAGGATACCCATGACATTCTTCAAAGAAATGGAGCAAACACTCCTGAAATTTATATGGAACAATAAGCCCCCATGAATAGCTAAAGCAATTCTTGGGAAAAAGAAAATGGGAGGAATCAACCTCCCTAACTTCAAACTGTACTACAAAGCAGTAATAATCAAAACAGCATGGTAATGGAACAAAGGCAGAACTGCAGACTAGTGGAATAGGATTGAATACACTGACATCACCCCTCAATCATGTGATCATCTAATCTTTGATAAAGGTGCAAGTAATGTGAATTGGAGTAAGGAAAGCCTCTTTAACAAAGTGTGCTGGCAGAACTGGATGGCTACATGCAAAAAAGTGGGCTCAGAACTCTGCCTAACACCATGTACAAAAGTAAGATCAAAATGGATTAAAGACCTCAACATCAGACCAGAAACAATAAGGTACATTGAAGAAAAAGTTGGCAAAACCCTCCATGACACTGAAGCTAATGGTATCTTCAAAGATGTCACGCCACTGGCCGAGCAAGTGAAAAGAGATAGATAAATGGGACTATCTTAAACTAAGAAGTTTCTGCACCTCAAAAGAAACAGTGACCAAAATACAAAGGCAGTCTACAGAATGGGAAAGGATATTTGCCGAATACACATCTGACAAGGGGTTGATATCAAGGATATACAAAATACTGGTTGAACTCCACAAGAAGAAATCATCCAACCCCATCCAAAAATGGGGCAATGGAATAAACAGAAACTTTCTCAAAGAAGAAATTCAAATGGCAAAAAAGCACATGAGAAAATGCTCTACATCATTAATCATCAGGGAGATGCAGATCAAAACTACAATGAGATACCATCTCACAACTCAGAGATTGGCCCACATCCAAAAGAACAAAAGCAACCGATGCTGGCGCGGATGTGGCAAGAAAGGGACACTCCTTCAATGTTGGTGGGAATGTCGACTGGTTCAGCCCTTCTGGAAAACAGTATGGATGATGCTCAAAAAATTAGAAATTGAGCTCCCAATTGACCCAGCAATACCACTCCTGGAAATATATCCCAGAGAGGCAAAAATGTGTAGTCGAAGTGACATCTGCACTTGTTTGTTCATTGCAGCACTCTTTACAATAGCCAGAAACTGGAAGAAACCTGAATGCCCAAGAACAGATGACTGGTTAAAGAAACTTTGGTACATCTACACAATGGAGTACTATATAGCTCTTAGAAAAGATGAAGTCATGAAATTTATATACAAGTGCTACAACATGGAACATATCATGCTAAGCGAAATGAGTCAGAAAGAGAGGGATAAGCATAGAAAGATTGCATTCATCTGGGGGATATAAAGTAACAAAATATGAGATTAATACCCAAGAATAGATGAGATCAGCACCAGGAGGATTACTCCATAACTTTGAGGCTAGCCAGGCATTCTAGGGGAAAGGGCAGCTCAGATAGAGAAGGGAGCACCAAATAAAGAATGTTTGGAGGATCCTCCCAGGAGGGAAGATGCATGTTGAAAGTAGACTATGGACTGAACATGTTTGCCACTCAAAGCCTCTTTTGCAGACCACAACACCCAAAAGGAGAGAGAGAACACAAGTGATCACCCTGCCATAGAGACAGGGTGGGATGGGAGGGATGGAGGTGGGAGGGATATTATCTATGGTGGTGGAAAATGGGCACTGGTGGAGGGATGGGTATATGATCATTGTATAATCTAAACCCAAGCACAAAAAATTGTAAACCTACAACTGTACCTCATGGTGTTTCACTAATAATAATAAAAAAAATGAAAAAAAGTGCCCCCCTAAGCTGGCGAGGACCCGCAGCTCAGTGTGGAGAAGGGGAACTGCCAGGCGCTCGCGGGAGATTGTCCCCTTTCTGCCACAAAGTTGGCCTTCAGAGTACCACTTTCCCACAGGGGCCCTACTCTGTCATTTACCCACGTGAGCAATGACACTGACCCAGTTTCCAGGAATAGAAGCACCAGGAAGGGCCCCCTGTGATGTCACTTCTGCTTCCACAAGCAGCCTTAAAGAGCCAGACTCCAGATGTGGAGAGAACCATGATGCCCACCCAGGTGGATCTGTGGCATAAGGGGGGTGGGCTCACCTAAAGGGATGGAGGCAGCTGCTGTACTTGCCGGTCACACAGTAGAGGGCTAGTGACAAGTAAGAAGTCCTACTGGGCAAACATGAGCCAATGCTCTCACACACAGTCCATCAGGAAAAAAAAAAACAACAAAGGGGGTTCATTCAAAGTAAAAGAGGCAGATAGGGAGCAGGTGGGGCACAGGACAATGAATTTCTCCGGGTAATCATCCATCAATATGAGGAAAAAGCAGTGCCTCGAAGCCAGCACAAGAGCAGAGAGGAACTGGCCTAGAAGCAGCCCAGAGTTCTAGAGAACTGGTGGAACAGGAGCAAAGGCTCGTAAGAACATCAGAGAAAACTGTCCAGTCAACGGTCTATGATTGCCAACACGCGAGCAGTGAACACTCATCTACAAGGAAAACCCAGGAGGCAGTTTCCGAATCCTGAGTGAGGCTGGAGAGATAACATAGCAGGTAGGACGTTTGCCTTGCATGCGGCCTACCTAGGTTTGATTCCTAGCAACCCATAGGGTCCTGTGAGCACTGCCAGGAGGAACTCCTGACTGCAGAGACAGGAGTATCCCCTATTCATTGTCAGGTATGACCCAAAAAGCAAAAACAAAAAGTAGACCCTTATCATCTCTGGATGTGGTACACAAGCAAAATCAAAACAATGATACTGAAAAAGTGTCATTTGCAAAGCCCAGCCTCTGGCAGGGATCAAACCACCATGTGGCCCTGTCATATCCCGACAATCAAAGAACAGACAACAACAGGGGGGCTGGGGCCCTGCCCTTTGAAGTGAATCTGAAGGTTCTACACGAGTGAGTGATGCCAGGGTCAAATGCTCTGGAAAAGGGCACAGCAAAGTCCCATGCTGGGAGGGTCGGGACAGCCAAACCCTGCCCTCTGCAGGTCCCACAGGCCCCGAGCTCAGCCCCTGCGCTCAGTCCCACGCCCACCTGTTGCTGACCATTCATGAAGCTGGAGGTGATGGTGGCCAAAGGGGACCCCACGATCACCCACACACACAGCAACACCAACACCCCCTAAAACCTCTGGTTCTCCTAAAGCATCCCTCGTGCCTCAGGAAAAGGCTGATATCAGAAATGAGAGGAAAAACAAGCACAATAGGGCCCCCCAAGCTGGTGCAGCCCCAGCGCTTTCAGGGCGGAGAACAGGAGGCACTGGGCGCTCATAGACCACCACTAGTGTCCTGACAAAAAATAGGTATTCACAGTCCCCCTTCTACAAAGGGCCGCCATTTCCTCCTCTACCACCAGACCAATGGCAGCCTGATAAGGCAACCACAATGGGAAGAGAAAAAAACATCTGAAAGTCCCTGGCCTGGGACGCCACTTCCACTGCTGCCAGAACCTAAGCTTTAAAGGGCCATGGTCCAGATGCAGAGACCCTTTTTGCCCACCCATATGAATCTGTGCTTCAAAGGGTATGGACTGGATAAAGGTGTGTAGAGATGGCTATGGAGAGTGGTGCGTCACACAGTGGGAGGATGGGGATAAAAAAAACCCTGATTCTGTACTGGTCAGTCAAACAATGACCCAATGCTCTCACGCAGAGTCCATCAGGAAAAATGCAGCTGGGATGATTCAAGATAAAACAGGAAGGTTGGTACAATTCATCAAATGCTGAGTTTCTAGGGGAAGTAGTCAAGATGGGGTGAAAGCAGTGACTGCAAAGCCAGTCCTGGAGATGCAGAGAGGAACTGGCCTAGCAGCAGCCCAGAGAGCTGGACAGACACTGGAAGAGGAACAGAGGCTGGTAAGAACATCAGAGAACACTGTCTGGTCAACACACTACCCCCTGAAAACACCAAACCAGTGGACTCTTGCCTATAAGGAAAATAATTTCAGAAGCCAAATTTTAAATCCACAGTATGGGGCAAGAGGGTAGTACAGTGGCTTGGGCGCTTGCGGGACTTGCCTTGCATGTGGTCAATCTGTGTTCAACCCTCAGAATTCCGAAAGGTCTCCTGAGCACCATCTACGTGTAAAGCCTGGAGTAGGCCCTGAACACTGCCCGTTTGCACCAACAACATCATATATTCTGACCCAAAAAATGGAGGCTAATGGGCAGCAAGGGATTTCGGTCACCTCGGAGCCTTTTTTGTCCTTTAAGCAGATCTGAATCCTTTTTATCATTCTAGTGAAAACTACATTGAGGGGACTTTGCTAATTCTAAATGTGTGTGTATGTGTGTTTATCTATATCTATATCTATATACCTATATATAAATATAATATGTATGTAATTTGTTCACAGTCAACCTCCACCAACCAGTTTTGTAGAATGCAGGTTTGGATTTTGGCGCTACAGATGGCAGAACTTTGAGCTTACCTGAGGGCTGAGCACCTGATTTACCTTTGGGGGACATGGCATGGCTCCCCCTGCATCTCATACACACAGACACAAGAAGGGGAGAGTCTCTGACTATCTCCATGTTTGCAGCAAATGGAGCGGGGTGGGGGGGAGAGGGAAAGACAGGAGAAACACTCCAAACCCAAAAAGATGCTCAAAGAATGCTCATGTGTCAAGACAAATTCTGAAGTGGGAGGGTTGGAGTCATACCTAGTGATGCTCAGGGGACAGTATCACCTAGTGATGTGGCTGGGATAACTCTGGTCACCCCAAGAAACACAAACACCCTCCTGACTGTACTACTGCACCAGCCCCTGAAAGTGAGACATTTAGAACCTATTGCAGCTGGTCCCTGGAAAACCCCTTTCTGCAAGTACTCACTTCAACAGCAGGGCACACCCCTGGTCTTAGAGAGATGGACAGTGGAGATGCTTGGAATCTGGACAGGTGAGGCAGAAATTCTTTTTTCTGAGGAAATAAAATCACATAGGGTTAGCAAAGCTAATAATGTGATAGGGGGCTTTTCTTTCAAGCAGCTAAGCTGGGGTCAATATGCAACAGCACACAGGCTTCCCCACTCCAGCACTGCTAAAAATGATACATGAACTCAGAACCAAGAGTAACCCCTGAGCACTGAGTGCTGCTCTGGCCAAAAAAAAAGTACAATAAATTAAGTAATGAAGACATTTCTGGGGCTGGAACGATGGTACAGCAGGTAGGGAGTTTGCCTTCCATGCGGCCAGCCCAGGTTCGATTCCCAAAATCACATATGGTCCCCGAGTACTTCCAGAGGTGATTCTTGAATGCAAAGCCTGAGGAACCCCTGAGCATCGCTGGGTGTGACCCAAAAAATCAAAAAAAGAAAGAAATTTCTGTGTAAAGAGATTGGAGACACAGTATAGCAGGTGAGGTGCTTGTCTTGCACTCGGCCTAACCAAGTTTGAATCCTGGCATCCCATACGGTTCCCTGAGCCCAGCAGGAGTGATCCCTGAGTGCAAAGCCAGGAGAAATAACTGAGTCTTGCAGTTGTACTTCCTACAGACTAAATAATTAATTCATTTAAATGAATAAATGTGTGGTGGCCAATAGTGATCCTAAATTGCATGATTAGAGGGTCTAGGGCCACTCTGGAAGTGCCCAAGCTACTTCCTGCTAAGATGGCATATTTGGTTGCAAGACCCACTGTAGCACCACCCTGATGCACCCCTCTAGACCACAACCTGAGTTGGCTTAGAGCTCCACACCTTGGGGCCTGAGTGACAACACAGACAAATGAGCATTTCTTTTGAAGGTGGCCAACCTGGGTTTAATTCTGGGCATCCCGTATGGTTCCAGGCACCACTAGGAGTGCTTGCTGGATTTAGAACCAGGAGTAACCATAATGCCTCGCTGGGTGTGAGTCAAAATGCAAAATAAATAAAAAAAGAAAAGAGAAGCTCCCCACCTCCCTGAACTCCCAGAACCCACTGAATGCACAAGAACCAGTGAAAATCACAGGCTCTGCCAAATGCTTTTGAGCCCCAAGCACATAAAGAATATGCCGCGCCCCTCGTCCCATCCAGCCCGGCCACCCCCAAAGAATGACAGGCCAGAGGGGAGGGGTTGTTTTCTTTCATGCTGCTGACCCAGATATGGGGTACCCTGAGCAACCCCATGAGTCACCCCTGAACACTGCCAGGTGGGGCTCAACAACCCCCCCACGAGGAAAAAGAATGCGCCCCCAGGTCCCTTTGATGAGGGAATCCCATGTTTTAGCCCTACTCCACAATCTGCCTAAGGAACGACAGGGGGCCAGTAACGGGATGTCCTGGGGACACAGCTGGGATGATCCACCCGCCCCTGTGACTGACCAGGTGCTGGAGTCGCCCCGAAACTAAGATAAAGCTGAGCTGCCCTCACACACCCCATCAGATCTGGGGGAGACTGAGGCTCCCTCTAGCTCTGACACTTTCTGCTTTGTGAGGGCCCCGAGCGATGGGTCAGCAGGGAGGGCGCTGGCCTCACATCCCGACACCCTAAAGGGTCCTCGGATCCCCAGGGAGGGAGTCCTGGGCGCCACCGGATAAGGGTCTAAAACACATAAAATAAAATTAAAACTTTTTTTGCCACTTTTGTTTGTTTCGTTATTGTCCTTGTTTCTGGAATTTTCAGAACGACCTTAGCGCTTCAAATTCGTTTTTCTCCTCGACCCCGTGCTTCCTCTGCCCACCCACCCTTTTTGGAGGGGCTGGGGGGCTTTGCTCAGGGGTTACTCCTGGCTCTGGGCTCACTCCAGGCCGTGATTCGACACTGTGACGTGGCGGGATCGAACACAGCCGGCCGCGATCCCCCCTTATGCATCTTCCTAAATAAGTTCTACTTAGTAAAAACGATGGTTTTTCCCTCAAAATCAATTTATAAACAAGATAAAACTTTCAGGAGGGGCTCTCAGTGCGACCCGGGTGAGGGGCCGCCACCCCGGGCCACCGCCACGGAGCGACCCCCACCGCCCACAAGGCGGAGACCGCGGAGGTTCAGGCACTCAGAGCGACCACCGGCACCGGCAACGGTGAAACCGACCTTCCGGGACCCCCCTACCCCCCCTGGGTGCCCCCTCACCCACTCCTCACCTTCCGCAAACACGCGACCCGCTGGCACTTCCGCACAGAATGCCTAGGCCGGAGGATAAAGGTCGCGGATTTTGTGACGTCACCTGCACAGTTGCCAAGAGCCTTAAAGGACCAGGCTTCAAATATTCCTGACCAGGTAATTCCCTGGTCAGAGAGGTTCATTTTTTCTCGTTTCCAGCATCCCATACGGTCCCCCAAGAACAGCCAGGATTAATCCCTGAGTGCAGAGCCAGGAGTAACTCCTGTGCATCTCTGGGTTTGACAAAAAAAAAAAAAAAGGGCAAGAGAAAACAAAAAGAGTGACAGTTGTGATCGAGGGGTGGTTTTTGTACCCATACACTTAGTTCCTATTTAATCAGTTTTCACCTGAATTCCATCATCAATACGCATTATTTACAGGGGCAAGAGCAATAGCACAGCGGGTAGGGCGTTTTCTTTGCATGCAGTCGACCCAGGTTCGATTCCTAGCATCCCATATGGTTCCCCGAGTACAGCCAGGAGTGATTCCTGAGTGAAAAGCCAGGAGTAACCCCTGAGCATCTCCGGGTGTGACCCAAAAAAGAAAAAAAAAGGACATATTATTTACAGGTTAACATACATATCAAGTTCAAGTGCTGGGACACTGGCATAGGAAATAGTAATCATTTCTATAATTATTATGGTTTGCTATATAAGGTAACTCAGGAGGTTAATTCAGGTTCATAAGGAACTCAGGCCTTAGTAGGCATATGAAAATACACAGTGGCAAGAACTCTTAAGAGTGTACAGAATGGGAAGAAATTTGTGTTTCCCTGAACTGCAATCATCAGCAATTCCCTTTCCCTCATAGTACTGAAGTCACCAGTTTAATTTGAACTTGAGAACTGTAACATAAAGAATGAACTAGGAGTGTGTATTTAAGATATCAAAAGGTTGAAGCAGAGTGTTTGCCGTAGGATCCCCCAAGCACCACACTCCCAGAGTAATTCCTGAGTGCAAATTCAGGAGAAACCCCTGAGCATCACCCAGGTGGGAAACAAAAATGAAAAAAAATGGTCAAAGGGAAAGCCCTGAGGAACCCAGAGATAATGGAGGCATTGTGTATCCCACCCAAGGCCTGGGGGAGATTAAATGATGCATTCAAGGTAAATTGAAATTCAGATTTTAGGGACTGCTGGGCGTTTGTCTTGCATGGGATGATTGGATATGATCTCTTTCCCTCCCAGACCCACCAGGAGTGATCCTGCCTGTGGAGCCAGAAGTAACTTCTGGGAATTTCTGGTTGTGCCTTACCCCCACCTCTACAAAAAAGTACTTGTTTTGTGTATTGAACAGAAAGCGCTATGTCAGGGGGATCAGTTTTATAAATGACAGATGTGAGCAATTTCAGTGATCCCTGTGATCAGGCTTTCTCTGCCTGTAGATGGTTTTTCTGGGCTCACCCCCAGTATCACATGGTCTCCTGGTACCACAGGGAGTAATCAGCTACCTGGGCAGCACTGGGAGCCTTAGGATTTGCATCTTTGGGGAGGGAGACACAGTTAGCAGTGCTCAGGGCTTATTTATTCCTGCCTTTGCACTCAGGCGTCGCTCCTCTGGGGCCAGGGTTGAGGTCTCCTAATGTCCTAACATCCAGCACCTCCTAATGGTTTGGAGGGAATTGATGTAGGCATGCAGGCAGATAGAGAAGGTCCACCCTCCCAAGGAAAAGGCAATAAATTTCCTGGGAATAGCTCTGAAGTTGTGAAGGCCAACCTTGCAAAAAACAGGAATTAAGGCCTGATCAGGCCCTCACCTATGGCCAGCAACAGACCCAGAGAAACTCCTGCTGAAACAAAAGGCCAGAAAAGGAATTTCAAAGAAGATCATCACCACTCCCAACCTGCCTAGGCAACCTCCTTAGCAACGGGACTTTGACCTAGGTAAAAGCCTAGATTGGATTCCCTCCTGTTCCAGGGAGACCACTCATTGGCTTTCCCAGACATTTGTGGGAGCAGGGCAAGTGGGGGGGTCCCCGAATGTGGGAACCAAAGTCGGACTCCAGAAGGATGTGGAGCCCCCCACCACTGCTTCCGACCCCCTCCCCCAAATTATATAATCAGATCAGGAGGTGTAGACCAGGTGGGGTGGGGTGGGGGTTGGGGGATGACCCCAGACCTCAATGGGGGAGCACCCCAATGGTTCTGCTTCATTCTTGAGGAGTCCGTTTGCCAAGAGAAGGCGGCCTCTGGTGGATTCAACTCTCTTACACCTGCAAAGGGCTGGAGGGGATGAGAGAGTCCAGCATCTTCCGGCCCTGCCTGCGTACGACTGGGCCTTGGGTCAGAGAATAAACTGGGGATCTGTGTCCGGATGTCCCTGCTGCCTGGGGCTCGCCCCACTCACTCTATGTGTGGAGGCACACCCAGTGGGCAGTGCTCCAGAGCCAGCTACCCAGGAGCGATGAGGGTGACACAGGAGAGAGGCTTGCCTTCCCGCAGTAAGATGTTTCCAACCAACTCAGTTCTACAGGTCTCCAGACCCCACGTCCACATATCACAGCACCCCGCATTGCTGAGGGTGCCATCTTTCATCCTGAGTTTTGAGGTACTTATATACATGAGAAGTCCCATGTCTTCTGTTCTCCGTGGAGGAGGGTGGCAGAGGCCAGATTCAACGCCAACATCTCCAGATGTCTGGGGTGAAGGTAACAGCCATCTGAGGAACTAGGGTTTGTTAAGAATTATTTTAATTAACACAGCAATATTGAGCCTTAAGACTGGGCAATATCCTTCCCTGGAAAATCTAAATATATCACTTCTTCCAAGGATTTTTTTTTTTGCTTTTTGAGTAATAACCAGCAATGCTCATGCGTCACTCCAGGCTCTGCACTCAGAAATTACTCCTGGTGGTACTTGGAGGACCATATGGGATGCCGGAGATTGGACACAAGTTGGCTGTATGCAAGGCAAACATCCTACCAGCTATACTGTAGCTCTGGCTCCGAGGGGGTTTTTTGAGGGGGAACTGTTTTGGTGTGTTCCAACAGGGTTCTGGGAAACACTGAGTACCTGGGATTGAACCTGGTTGGTTACAAGCAGGGTGAGATTATTTTGTCGTTGTTTTGTTCACTTTGAACAAGAAAAGTTATGAGCCCTCTTTGCTCTGTCTGTGGCCCAGCTCTTTGGAAAGGTCTCCAGTTATAGTCAACCCCACATGCCATCACCCCACTTTCTGCGGATGCCCCAACCCTCTTCTACAAAGAAAAGTGGTCACGGATACAACAAGATACAGCTCAAAACCCACCAAGTTAGGGTGGGGGAATCTGCCATCACGGGACTGAGGCTGTTTTGGTTTTATTTGGTTTGTTCATGGTTTGGAGGCCCAACACGAGCAATGCTCAGGGTTACTCCTGGCACTCAGGAATCACTACAACATGATGGTGGGGCTGTATGGAGAGCCAAAGAAAGAATCTTCTTGGGGGTCGAGTGGGTTGCTCCCGCTTTGTCTCTGGTTCACGAGGGGTACAGAGGATTGAACTGACGTGGAAAGTGCGAGGCAAAGTCATTTATTTTCATTTTTGTTCTCTTCACTGAGCTAGAAACCTTCTGAAGCCACTTTGCTATGTCTGTGACCAAGCCATTGAGAAACATTTCCTGTTATGGGCAACCCACACCCCACACCCCACATTCTGAGGGAGCCCAAACCTCTACTACATGGAAGAGGCAGCATGGATACAGCAAGATACAGCTCAGAAACCCCACAATGGAGTGAGGGAATCCCCCAATAAGGGACTGGGACTGTTTTGGTTGTACTTGGTTTCTTCATAGTTTGGGGGACACAAATCCAGAACAACAGAGGTTCTCCTGATGTTGCATTGAGGAATCCGGCATGATGGTGGGGCTGTATGGAGAGCCAGAGAAAGAACCGGGGCCTGTGACTGCAAGCCATGAGCACTAACCGCTCTGCTCCCACTGCAGCGACCCAAGTGGCTTGCTTGATCCTTAATGACCCTATTCCTAACATTAAAGCAAAGAAATGGGCTGGAAATCTAAAGCGTGGGAAAAGTGGGCCGCGGCAGTTCCGGCGATACGCCAAGAGATGGCGCTGTGGGCGTTTCTGTCCCTCTCTGGGATCGTTTCTTTGTTATTTATTTATTTATTTATTTATTTTATTAGTCAATCACCATGAGGTACAGTTGTAGACTTACAAATTTTTGTGCTTGGGTTTCAGTTATACAATTATCGAGTACCCATCCCTCCACCACCACTGATCCCAGTTAGTCCCTCCCATTCCCATCCTCCCATCCCACCTTGCCTCTGTGGCAGGTCATTCCCTTTTCTTCTCTCTCTCCTTCTGGGGGCTGTGGTTTGCAAATGAGGCATTGAGTGGCAATCATGTTCGGTCTATAGTTCTCTTTCAGCATGCATCTCCCATCCTGGGTGGATCCTCCCAGCACCCTTTATTTGGTGCTCCCTTCTCTATCTGAGCTGCCTTTTTCCCTAGCATGTGTGGCTGGCCTCCATGCGATGGAGTAAACCTCCTGGCACTTGCCTCGGTTATTCTTGGGTGCTAGTCTGAAATAAAGGGACAGACATAGAAAGAATGCTTTCATCTGGGAAACATAAAGTAACAAAATGTGCTCGTTTCTCTAAGAATTTTCCACCCTTGGGTTTGCTGCAGTGTTCAGTATGGGGTAATTAAGGATCAAGCAAGCTGCTTCCACAGGTGCAGCAGTAGGAAGGAAAGCCTGCAGTTGCTTGTCTTTCACTTGAGTAATCTGGGCTCGATTCCAGCCTTCAGATCTTTGTGGGGTGGATATCTGAATCGCCTTGGGGGTCGAGTGGGCTGCCCTAGCTTTGTCTCTAAACCTGGAGGGATACAAAGGATTGAACTGAACCTTTAATGAGCAAGGCAAGGTTATTTTTTCACATTAATTGTTCTTTTCTCTCTGTACAAGAAAGGTTCTGAATGCACCTTGTGATGCCTGTGACCGAGCCCTTTGAATGTTTCCTGTTATGGGCAACCTACATCCCATCACCCCACATTATGAGGGTACTCTGTCTTCTCCACCGTTGTGGGGAAAGGAAGAATATACAGTTCTGACACCCTCAAGTCAGGGTGATAGAATTCGACATCAAAGAGTGAAGTTCTGTGTTTTACTTTTCTTTCTTGTTTGTTCCTTTATGGCCATACCCGGATATGCTCAGGGCCTTCTCCTGCCTCTGCACTCAGTAATCACTATGACTGAAGAACTGTAGGGGAAGTCTATGACTATACCCGGGTCCTATAGATGCAAGGCAAAAACCTTATCCGCTCTGATCCCATTGCAGCGGCCCAAGCTGCATGCTGGATCCTTAATGACCCCATACTTAACATTTAAGCAAAGAGAAGGGCTGAAAACCCTAAATGTGGGAAAATTTGGACCGCGGAAGTTATGATGAAACGCCATGAGATGGAGCTGTGAGCGATTCCGTCCCTCTCCAGGCCCATTTCTCTAAGAATTTTGCACCCTTAGGTTTGCTTCTGTGTTAAGTATGAGGTAATTACATATCCAGCACGGAGCTTCAAAGGGGCAGTGGTAGGAGAGCCTTGAATTTACGAGTCTCTCACATGGGTGACCAGCATTCGATTCCCGCCTTCAGATCTTGTGGGATACATGGCTGAATCACCTCAGGGGTTGAGTGGGCTGCTCCATCTTTGCCTCTAGACCAAGAGGGGTGCAGAGGATTGAACCTGACGTGGACAGAGCAAGGCAAAGCTGCAAGGCTGGAGTGATAGCACAGTGGGTAGGGCGTTTGCCTTGCATGTGGCCGACATGGCCACCTGGCTTCGATTCCTCCACCCTCTCAGCAAGATAACAAGAGTATCTTGCCCACACGGCAAAGCCTGACAAACTACCCGTGATGTATTTGATATGCCAAACACAGTAACAAGTCTCAAAATGTTACTCGGCCCCCCTTGAGCAAATCAATGAACAATGGGAGGACAGTAAATGTGACACTCTGAGCTAAAAAACATCTGAAGCCACTTTGTTATGTCTGTGGCCAAACCATTTAGAAATATTTCCTGCTATGGGCAACCAACACCTCATCACCCTACGTTCTGAGGGTACCCAACCCTTTTCTACGAGGAAGAGGCTGCATGGATACAGCAAGATACAGCTCAGAAACACCCACGTTGTTGTGAGCTAATCCTTCAATAATGGACTGAGGCTGTTTTGGTTTTATTTGGTTTGTTCATGGTTTGGGGGCCACAAATCCAGCAACGTGCAGAGGTTCTCCTGGCTCTGTACTCAGGAAGCACTCAGGCATGATCGTGGGGCTGTATGGAGAGCCAAAGAGTGTGAGAGCTTTCTTCCACTTGGGTAACCTTGGTTCAGTTCCAGTCTTCATATCTTGTGGGATACATAACTAGTACATAACTGGACTCACTATAAACAGTGCTCCTCTCCCACAGTCCAGGGACTTCTCTCCTGGGGTGGTTTGTGTCCATGGGCTGAGCAGAACTGTCTCTGAGTAGCTTGTTCCAGGGGAGAGCTTGTTTGCAGCGTGGGCGCTCACTTCCTACTGGTAACCCACAGAAGACCTCCCACCTGTCTTGGCATCCTCATGGCGCTGAAGGCATAACTGCTCACTCGAGATTTTGTCACAGTGTGCATGACCAGAAGAATTCCACCTGGGCTGCTGCTACCCGAAGAACAGCAGAGAAGGATTCCAATTACTGTGCTGTTCCTGATAGTCTTCTCGTCAAAAAAATTCTAGACCTGCAGGTTGGTTTCTAACATTTACCCAACTCGGTTGCAATTCTGACATGTGGATGGCTTTTCCAGGCAATGACCTAACGTTTCAGCAAGATCGACAAGCAAAATAGACCAACGGCAGGTCACATAGCTGTGTAATTTTTTCCAACTCAAAGAACAGACACAGTAAGTGGAAATAACTCCCTCTGCAGAAAATTGAAGCACCAGTTTAGAGTGAACATACAAGGCGCCAGAGACTGGGTTTGGTACTAGCTTAGTGTGGAGCTTAGTGGGATAGCTTAGTGGGATATACGTGCGAAGGCAATGATGCTTCCCAACACAGCCGAGACAGACCTTTGAAAATATCTCACCTGCAGCAGATTCCTCTCGAGGATCAATGAGTTTTCTGTTATCTTGTTCTATTTACTTATGTGGGGAGAGGCTCACACCAGCATTGCTCAGGGATTCCTGCTGCTGGGACTCTCGGGGCTGAGAGAGATAACCACGAAAAAACCGCCTTTCTTTGAACACTCTTGAACTTATTCGCCAACGTGGCTTGGCACATGCCTCAGGCAACTGCAAGCGAATGTCCGAGCTGGCAAAACAATGCAGAGAAGCCATCAAGGATAACCTCAAAGACAGGAGAACCGTGATGCTGTTAGATGCAGCAGAAGCCGTGAAAGGCCTTCGTAATGCCCGCCTGTCCTTCACCAACTACAAGACCAAGATGACTACCCTCCAACATCCTGATGGACCTATCACATCTTGCAGAAGGGCAATGGAGAAGATTATTCATGACTTCTTCTCAGATCTCATTAATAGCCACGTCCACTTGCCCACATACCACATTCTGCACGATTGACATATTGTTCCCAATGTTCTCCCTTCCAGAATTCAACACGCCATCTCGTCGGTAAAGAAACAAAGAGCAGCTGGCCCAGACAAGATCAGACCCGAACACCTGAAGAACTTACCATCAATAGTCATCAATACACTGGCTCGGCTCTTCACATGCTACCTGTCTGAATGCAAGATTCCATCCCAATGGAAAACCAGCAAGACTGTACTACTATACAAGAAGGGAGACATCTATGACATTGGCAACTATCGCCCAAACTGCCTATTGTCTGTCATCTGCAAACTGTTCACTCGAGTCATCTTGAATTGGATTAGCAGAACACTAGATGAAGAACAACCATGTGAACAAGCCGGGTTCCGAAAAGGATTCAGTGCCATCTACAATATCCACACGATTACTAAGCTCATTGAGCTTTCTCAGGAGTTCAAGATGCCCCTCTGTCTAATGTTCATTGATTTAAAAAAGGCCTTTTTTCCTGTTGAGATGGAAGGGGTCATAGAAGCCCTAGCCAATCAGGGTGTACAAACTCAAATCATCAGGATCCTCCGTGAGCTGTATTGCGGATTCACTACCAGAATCTCACCATTCTAAAAAGAAGTAATTATCCATGCCAAGAGAGGGGTTGGGCAGGGTGAAACCATTTCACCAAAACTCTTCAGTGCCACCATCAAGAACATCATGAGATGACGGGAATGGGAAGGAATGGGAGTGAAGATAGATAGTCGGCAACTAAACCACCTCCACTTTGCTGATGACATCGTTCTAATAACACCATACATCAGCCAAGCGGCACAAATGCTGACCTACTTCGACCGTGAGTGTGGAAAGGTCGGACTACAGCTGAATCTTACGAAGACAATGGTTATGAGAAACAGCCTCGTTCCTGATGCTCCATTCGCTCTCAATGCACCACCATCTCCAAATGCAACAATTATATATACCTAGTTCGAGAAAGAAACATGATGAATGACCTGGCACCTGCGTTATGCATGAAGAAGAGAGCGGCTTGGAATGCCTTCAAGAGTGTTGAAGAAATAACTAAGAGTACAAAGAACCTCCACCTACGAGCACATTTCTTCGATTTCACTGTTCTTCCTGCATTAACATATGCCTTAGAGACCTGGGCCCTACGAAAACAGGATGAGAACGCTACTCAGGTCTCTCAAAGAGAAATCAAAAGAGCTATGCTTGGAATATCACGCATCACTCAAATGAGAGATAGAATCTGGAGTTCTGATCTCCATCAACGGTCAAGAATCAGGGATGCTGTCTCATCTGCCAAGGCATCAAAAATCAGATGGGCTGACACGTAATGAGGTTTACAGACAACCACTGGCCTAGACCCATTACTGGATAGATTCCACGGGACGTCAAAAGATCGCAAGGATGCCCACCTTCAAGATTGTCAGACTTCTTTGTCAAGACCCTGAATGATTAGTTTGAGGCTCTGCATGTTCCTAGAATGAACAGATGCCATTGGGCTACACTAGCACGCAACAGGCATGCATGGCGACGTTACTGGCAAACACTCGAATAAATCGATGAATAAAGGGAGATCAAGTGATCAAGTGATATATTTTTTAGGTTTTAGAATTACTGGTTTTATGCAGCAACACCGTTGGAACTGGAAGATACTGTCTTGAGTGAAGTTAGCCATAAAGAGAAACAAAAACAGTATGCTGTTCACTCATCTGTGGAATACCGAACACTGGATGTGGAAATGTACTGTAAAGGGGCTGCTTCAATCATCCCTGATTCTAGTGTTTAGAGAGAAGCCGGACAAAGAAGGAAAGAAATTTGGGGTGGAAGAGAACCAGAAGTTTCCAGGGATCAGGGATTCATTTATGCCTGTGACATGAGGGAGAGGTGTAGCCATTTACCCAAAACACAGATGCAACAGAACTGAAAACAGGAGATCTAAGCTGTAACCACTGAAACCTAGTCATGTGCTTGTCCAGATGACAGGCGGGGGTAGAGTGGGGCCTGGGGTGGGGAGGGAATATGGGAACACAGGTGGAGCGTAGCTGATGCAGGAATTTGTGTTCAATTATTGTATGCCTAAATACAACTATCAATAACTTTAAAAATACTGGCACTTTAATGAAAACTTTAAAAAACAATACAATAAAATAAATTTCCAGATTTCAGCACCCACTGAGGTTAAAGACCCGCTAGTCCCAGCATTAGGCTCTGATATTTTTCCTGTGATGATGAGAGCATAGATGTGGTTGTGGGGATGGATCCGGACACCACCTTTGAAGTCGCATGCTTGGTCCACTGAGCACTCCAATGGCATAATAGTTAGTTTCAACAAGAGAATCTTACAGCACACTTGTATGCAATACCTCTGTTCCCTAAAGAAATTGCTGTAATGCCACATCCTAAAACTGTGATTTGAGTTCTGAAATCCAACAAAATGCACAATGAGAATTAGTCCAGTGTTGAATGGAAAGCAGTTGAACGACCAAGCAGGTGGAGGACAAGTCCATATTTCTCACAGTCCAAGCAAGTCTACAGAAAGGGAAAATCTGCGGGATGTGTTGCTAGGAGGAGCTCGGCAATCCCCAAAAAGGCCTTTTGGGTTTTGTTTTTAATCAGACCCAGTGATGCTTGGGATACCATAGGGGATGCTGGACATCGAAGGTAGGCACCATCTGTAAGGCGAGCACCCTCCGTATTGCACTGCTGTTCTGGTCCTAATTAACTTCACTATGGGCTCACAGTCACAATTTAACATACACACAATAAAACAATTTTTGGTGTGTACAAGCGTACAGCAGGTAGGCATTTGCCTTGCATGAGGCTACAGGGGTTGATCCTTGAACACTGTGAAAAGGAACTTACGAGAACCACCAGGAATAACTGCTGAGCATCCCCAGGCCCCAAAACAAAAGAAAACTAAATTTCTTTCCATATTCAAAAAACACTACGCAGTCTCCAGCCCCTGCGTCTGGCTGTTCCTCACTGGGGTCCCTTGGAGGGGAGCGGGTTGAGCTTTCCTCCCCGCCCCGACCAGGGCTCCGGCAGCGGAAGACCTCCAGGACCAGCCACCACCTTGCCGAGACCACTCTCCGCACACACGAAGGTACTGGCAGAGGGACAAAGCCACGCGGGTTCCGGGTCCAAGATCTCCAAGCCTACTTGGATTGGAGTTGAGCATCCTCCACCCAGATCCTCCAAATTCCAGTAGGCTGGGGTCACACCCACCACCTGGCCCCCTGGCGCCGTGTAATCCCATCAGCGGCCAAGACTCAGAGACGATAAAATCCAGCTCCCGGAACTGAGCGGCCACGCGACATCTTATCAGGTCATCTTTTCATGACATCTTATTATCTCATTCCTACTTTGGACAAACTTGCAGGCTATCGAATGTAGCCTGCCCACAGGGCAGAGTCGGGCAAACTCCTTATGGCGTACCAAATATGCCAAATACCAGTAACAATTATGGGTCTCATTCTCCAAAAGAGCCTTGAATATAATCTCAGAGCTAGTATGAAAGAGACGTTACTGGGGCCTGCTCGAGGCAATCGACGAATAACAGGATGATGAAATGAAAAAAATAAAAAAATTGAAAAAACAAAGGCAATGATCCAAAGGCAAAGATATGCATGGTGTCAGATTGACTGAGCGGAGTCCAGAAAGGGCACCCGATCCTTTAGGTGTACAGTCTGGCTAATTATACAGCCGGGAACAAAAGGGCCTTGAAACACATGGACTACTCGACATACCTGACAGATAAGGAAGAATCACAACAAAGTCAAGAAAGCAAAGCACTGGATCTATCCGTAATGAACAGATCCGGGGAAAAGACACCCCTTCCCCGTGCCACACCTCCACATTACATGTTCTATGAATGAGAAGGGGATACTCAATATCCAAAGAGCAATTCAAAGATGTTGTGGAATGGAGGACTCCTGGGTTGGCCACATGCAAGGAAATCATCCTACTTGCCCTATTATTGCTCTGGCCATTTCTAAATAAATGGGAGAAAACGGGAAAAAATAGGAGAGCAATTACAGAGCTTTCAGGTTTAATTCTCGGTCATACAATGAAACACCCTTCCCATTTCCCACCACTAAAAACCCAAGTATACCATCATTCCACAGCCTCCCCTTACCTGTGGGGCAGATAATTTCCACACTCTCCTCTCTACTTTGATTACATTTAATATTTTGATACGAGACCACTATTATTATTTGGGATTTTACCCTAACACTCAGATCTGCTGAAAACGCAACAGTAGACAATTCTTTTTCGATTGCTGGTTAAAAATAACATATGATTTTGGAATTCTAAAATTTTAACAACTAAATCTGGAGGGATTTCTGCCAAAACCTGCTGGGTTCCGATATTTGTTCCTGAGTCTCTGGGATTATGGCCATTAAACAGCTTTACCACAAGCCAGAGAGGTGGTTCGTGGGAATGACATAGGCTCTTGTTGGGGTGGAAAGGAATTAGTCGGCTCCACCCCGTCCTGAGAGGCCCCACATATCTTCCTGAGTGTGGGCCCAAACCTGACTTTCCAAAGGCCTTTGGATGATGGAGGCCACTGAGCCACCAAGTGGGAGCAGTTGGGGGGACAGCACCAATTCCCCCTGGGGTGGACCGTGGACAGTAACCTACTGCAGGGTCGAGACACATTTCTGCTAAAAGGCGCTGGGTTTTGAGATTTGTCTCTGAATCACTGGGATCATGGTCATTATGCACCTTGATAACGAGCCACATAGGTCAATCGTAGGCGCCAGAGAACTTGGGGTTTCGTTGGGGTAGGGAGAAACAGGCCAGCTCCACCACCATCCAGTTAGGCCCTGCATGTCTCCTCACAGCAGTCCCAAACCGAACCGTCCAGAAGCCATTAGAGATGGCGGCCACTGAGTCGCCAGGCACGAAACCTATTGCCACCTGAAATACCCAGCTTTGATAACCTACTATGGGGACCAGACACATTTCTGCTGAAAGCCGCTGGGTTCCGAGATTTGTTACTGAGACTCTGGGATCATGGCCGAGTGATCATGAGCCAGAGAGTCCGTATATGGGTAGCGAATCGGGGTCTCATTGAGGTGGGGAGGAAAGGGCAGAGTTCACCCCAATCCCATGAGGCCCCGCATGTCTTGTCACTGCAGGCCCAAACCTGTCTGTCCAATGGCCTCTGGAATATGGTGGCCACTGAGCCACCAAGTGGGATCAGGCGGAGATACACACTCTTTCCCCCTTGTGATGGTCTGTTACTGGTAGCTCATTGCGGGAACCGGGCGCATCTCTGCAAAAAGCCGCTGGGTTCTGAGATTTGTCTCTGAGTGTCTGGGATCATAGCCTTTAAGCAGTTTGATCAGGAACCAGAGAGACCTTGCCTCCAATTATATAGCTGAGCCAGAAATGGTTTGTTGGTGTGTCTTGCACATACCTAACTTTTGGCCGTTTACTTTCTTGGAAGACTTTGCCCAAAGTTTTTGTTGTCTGGCCAAAGGCACAGCATCTATTTCGGAGTATCTGGAAGTCTGATGGTTCCATCATTCTGCTGATGCACTTGCCTTACAGGCACAGATTGACCTGCTGGTGGTACCATACACCCGGGAGGTAGAAATTATAAATATGGAAAAAAAACACCAATAGTGGGGTTGGACTTACTGTAAAGTGAGTAGGATGCTTGCCGTGCTGATCCAGATCAAATCTCCCCATCCCATAGGAGCCCAGCAGCACCGGAGAATAACTTCTGAGCTGCAGAACCAGAGGTAAACCATGAGCATCAAAGAATCCCTTCCAACTCCCCTGAATAAAAAAGCTATTAAAATTAATCCAAAGTAGGGCTGAAGAGATAGCAGAGCGGGTAGGACGTTTGACTTGCACATGACAAACCCGGGTTCAAATCCCAGCAACAGTATGGTCCCCTGAGCTTTACCAGGAGTAATTCCTGAGTGCATAAGCCAGGAGAAACCCGTGTGAAACGCTGGGTGTGACCCAAAAAGCAAAAATAATTAAATAAATAATAATAACCCAAAGAGTAAATTTTCAGAGGCAAATACCTCTCACTTGTCCAAACACGGCCCAAAGTCCCAAACCCAGCACAGAAACCAATGAAAATGACTGATCGCAAAAGTGGCCCTTTCCTTTAGGGGCTGGCCGTGAACATATCTGGAGTTTCGATAAGTGTTATGTCCAGTTCAAAGGCTCCAAACATGGTCCTGCGCAGTCTCGAGTAGGGAGGAATGAGATGACCAAGACCCCCACTCTCTGTAGGATCCTCACACCAAGGCCTGAAGTCCATGTGCCCACCCTCCAGTGCCATATTGGACCTGGTTGTGATCGTGGCTGCAGGGGTCCTCAGGATAACGCACCCTCACCCATGAAACCTGATCCACAGAACAGCCCCCAATGCACCACTCAAAAGCTCCATGTCCCGGGCTGGAGAGATAGCACAGTGGGTAGGGCGTTTGCCTTGCATGCGGTCAACCCAGGTTTGATTCCCAGCATCCCATATGGTCCCCTGAGAACCACCAGGAGTAACTCCTCAGTGCAGAGCCACGAGTGACCCCTGTACATCGCCGGGTGTGACCCAAAAAAGCAAAAAAAAAAAAAAAAAGCTCCACATCCCCTAAAGCCTGGATATCCAGAAAAAGTAAAAAAAAAAAAACGCGTGAAAGCGCCCTACAAGCTGGCGTGACCTGCCGCTCAAGTTCCCAAACCGGGATTTTCAGGGTGCTCAAGCATTCGAAATCCTAACACAAGAAAGACTGAAGAATGAAGGTTTACCAGTTTTTCCATTTTCAAAGAATTTAATGCAGCATCTTGGTTGATTTCTGCCATCATTCCCACCAAACAGCCCCTCTGGGCCAAGCCAGAAACATAGAAAACAATAACAAAGTAGTGAGCCCTGACAGCTCTGAGCAGGAGGGTGTTTCTGTACCTGTTTATTCAGTCACCTTCCTTCTTATTTTCATCACTAGGACCCATTATTTACAAGTTAACACACAAGTAATTCCAAGCACTAGAATATTGGCATAGGTGCAGCCCGGGTGAAAATCAGCAGGTACATTTCAATGACATGAGAAGCCTGTCCCAAGCAGGCAGACTTACTTCCTTCTTAACTGCACTTTTTTTTAACACCCTTGACCATTGTGTCCAAAGGAAACTTGCTTGACTGACTTGTCCTGTTCTGTCCTTAGAGACTGTTATTAAGGGATTAAATCATCCAGTATGAATTTTTATGTGTTTATTATGGTGTGAGGGGTACATGAAGCCCTTCCCACGTTCCTGTCATACATGCAGTTTGTCTCCAGTTTGAATTCTCATACACAGAGTAAGAGAATAGCACCAAATGAAGGTTTCCCATAAGTCGGACACTGATAAGGTTTCCCTCCACTGTGAATTTTCCTGTGCTTAGCAAGGATTCAGAATGGCAGAAGGCCTTCCCACATTCATTGCATATATAAGGTTTTTCTCTGGCGTGAATGCTCCTTTGTACACTAAATCTGAGGCTTCTCAAAAGGCCTTTCCACAATTCTTACATGTATATGGTTTCTCTCCTGTACATATTCTCCTGTGTACATTAAGTATTGAGGACATACAGAGGTCTGCCCACATTAATTACATATAGAGTTTCTCTCCAGTTTGAATTTTTCTATGTACACTAATATTTGAGGCTGTAGCAAATGCCTTCCCACATTCCTTACATATATATGGTTTCTCTCCACTGTGAATTCTCCTATGTACAGTCAATTGTGAGGAAGAAGTAAAGGCCTTTCCACACTCCAGACATATCTAAGACTTCTCTCCAGTATGAATTCTCATGTGTAGAGTAAGGGAAGAGAACCGTGTGAATGCCTTCCCAAATATCTGACACTAAGATGAATTTTCATATGTGTAGTAATTCTTGAAGACCCATCAAAGGCCTTTCCACATTCCTTTCATATATACGGATTCTCTACAGTGTGAATTTTCCTATGGTGACGAAGTGTTGAGGCTACAGCAAAGGCCTTTCCACATTCCTTACATATATGTGGTTTCTCTCCAGTGTGAATTCTCCTATGTACACGAAGGCTTGAGGCTTCAGCAAAGGACTTCCCACATTCCTTATATATATACGGTTTCTCTCCAGTGTGAATTTTCCTAAGTTCTCTAAGTGTTGAGGCCCAAGTAAAGGTCTTTCCACATTCCTTACATATATATGTTTTTTCCCCAGTTTGAATTTTCCTATGTACACTAAGTACTGAGGCTCTAGCAAAGGCCTTTCCACATCGCTTACATATATATGGTTTCACTCCAGTGCGAATTCTCCTATGTACACTAAGTGTTGAGGATTCAGCAAAGGCCTTCCCATATTCCTTACATATATACGGTTTCTCTCCAGTGTGAATTCTCCTATGTACAATAAGTTTTGAGGCTCTAGCAAAGACCTTTCCACATTCCTTACATATATGATGTTTCTCTCCAGTGTGAATTCTCCTATGTACACTAAGACTGCAGGCTACAGCAAAGGTTTTCCGACATTCCTTACATATATACGGTTTCTCTCCAGTGTGAATTCTCCTATGTACAATAAGTTTTGAGGCTCTAGCAAAGACCTTTCCACATTCCTTACATATATGATGTTTCTCTCCAGTGTGAATTCTCCTATGTACACTAAGACTGCAGGCTACAGCAAAGGTCTTCCGACATTCCTTACATATATACGGTTTCTCTCCAGTGTGAATTTTCCTATGTACACTAAGTACTGAGGCTCTAGCAAAGGCCTTTCCACATTCCTTACATATATACGGTTTCTCTCCAGTGTGACTTCTCCTATGTAAACTTAGTGTTGCAGCTCAAACAAAGGCCTTTCCACATTCTTTACATCTATACAGTTTCTCTCCAGTGTGAAAAATTGCATGTCTCCTGAGGCTTGACGACTGAGTAAAGACCTTGCCACACTCCTGACATATATAAGGCTTCTCTCCACTATGAGTTTTCATGTGTCTATTAAGATGTGAGGTCTGACATCGATTTCAGAGTGAGGAAGGTCATAAGAGACAGTGAAGGCCATTTCTTATTGATCAAAGGATCTGTACAACAGGAAGAACTTACAATAATAAATGTATATGCACCTAATGAGAGACCAGCAAAGTACTTAAAACAACTACTCATAGATTTGGAAAAAGACATCAATAGCAACACAATACTAGTGGGAGACTTCAACACTGCTTTGTCACCTCTTGATAGATCAACCAGACTCAAGATTAGCAAGGACATACTTCATTTGAGGGAAACAATGGAAGAAAGGGACTTAGTAGATATATACAGGACACTTCATCCACAAAAAGCTGAATACACATTCTTCTCAAGTGTACATGGAACATTCTCCAAGATAGACCACATGCTGAGCCACAAAACATGCCTCCATAAAATTAAGAAGGTAGAGATTGTATCAACAATCTTCTCAGACCATAATGCGCTGAAATTAGAAGTAAATCACACACAAAAACAGAAAACTAAATCAAACACCTGGAAATTAAACAGTGCACTATTGAACAACGAGTGGATTAGACAGGAAATCAAAGAGGAAATCAAAAGATTCCTAGAAACGAATGAAAATGAGAACACGAGTTACCAAAACTTATGGGACACAGCAAAGGCTGTGTTAAGAGGAAAGTTTATAGCTCTACAAGCATTCCTCAGGAAGGAGGAGCGAGCACACATAAGTAACCTAACCTCACAGCTTAAGAGCTTGGAGAAGGACCAAAAAAAGGATCACAACCCGAACAGGAGAAAGGAAATAATAAAACTCAGAGCAGAGATTAATGAGATGGAAACCCAAAAAACAATCCGAAAGATCAATGAAACCAAAAGCTGGTTCTTCGAGAAAATTAACAAGATCGATAAGCCTCTAGCAAAACTCACAAAGAAAGGGAGAGAGAAAACCCTAATAAACCGAATCAGAAATGAAAAGGGGGTCATTACAACAGTAACCACAGAAATTCAGAGGATCCTCAGGGAGTACTTTGAGAAGCTTTATGCCACAGAACATCAAAACCTCGAGGAAATGGATAAATTCCTAGACTCCTACAGACTCCCAAGGCTGAACCAAGAAGACCTGGAATACCTGAACATCACCTGAAATACCTGAATATCACCATCAAGGAAATTGAAATGGTAATAAAAAGTCTCCCCAAGCACAAAAGTCCTGGCCCGGATGGATTCTACGAAGCAAATATCACACTGATACCAAAAGCAGACAGAGATACCACAAAGAAAGAGAATTACAGGCCGATATCCCTGATGAGCACAGATGCAAAGATCCTCAACAAACTACTAGCAAATAGAATCCAACTACTCATCAAAAAGATCATACACCATGACCAAGTAGGATTCATCTCAGGGATGCAAGGATGGTTTAACATTCGGAAATCAATCAACATAATCCACCATATCAACAAAAGAAAAGATAAAAAGCATATGATCGTATCAATAGATGCAGAGAGAGCATTTGATAAGATCCAGCACCCCTTTATGATGAAAACCCTAGCCAAAATGGGTATAGAGGGGACCTTCCTCAACATAATTAAAGCCATCTACCACAAGCCTACAGCAAGCATCATCATCAATGGGGAAAAACAGAGAGCCTTCCCTCTAAGATCAGGGACGAGACAGGGATGCCCACTCTCTCCACTGGTGTTCAATATAGTACTGGAAGTACTTGCAATAGCGATTAGGCAGGAAAAAGATATTAAGGGCATTCAGGTAGGAAAGGAAGAAATCAAGCTCTCACTATTCGCAGATGATATGATACTCTACTTAGAGAACCCAATAACCTCCACCAAAAAACTCCTAGAAACAATAGACTCGTATAGTAAAGTTGCAGGTTATAAAATCAATACCCAAAAGTCCATGGCTTTCCTATATGCAAACAGTGAGAGAGAAGAAAGCAACATGAAAAAAACAATCCCCTTCACAATTGTGCTCCAGAAAATCAAGTACCTAGGAATCAGCTTAACTAAGGAAGTAAAGGACCTGTACAAAGAAAACTACAAAAAGCTACTTCAGGAAATAAAAGAGGACATGAGGAAATGGAAAGATATCCCCTGCTCATGGGGCGGGAGACTTAACATTGTCAAAATGGCAATACTACCGAAAGCATTGTATAAATTCAATGCAATCCCTATAAGGATACCCATGATTTTCTTCAAAGAAATGGAGCAAACACTCCTGAAATTAATATGGAACAATAAGCCCCCACGAATAGCTAAAGCAATTCTTGGGAAAAAGAAAATGGGAGGAATCAACCTCCCGAACTTCAAACTGTACTACAAAGCAGTACTAATTAAAACAGCATGATACTGGAAAAAAGGCAGAACTGCAGACCAATGGAACAGGGTTGAATACAGTGACATCTCCCCTCAATCATATGCTCATCTAATCTTTGATAAAGGTGCAAGTAATGTGAAGTGGTGTAAGGAAAGCCTCTTTAATAAATTGTGTTGGCATCACTGGACGGCTACATGCAAAAAATAGGCTCAGAACTCTGCCTAACACCATGTACAAAAGTAAGATCAAAATGGATTAAAGACCTCAACATCAGACCAGAAACAATAAGGTACATTGAAGATAAAGTTGGCAAAACCCTCCATGACATTGAAGTTAATGGTATCTTCAAAGATGCCACGCCACTGGCCGAGGAAGTGAAAACAGAGATAGATAAATGGGACTATCTTAAACTAAGAAGCTTCTGCACCTCCAAAGAAATAGTGACCAAAATACAAAGACAGTCTACAGAATGGGAAAGGATATTCGCCGAATACACATCTGACAAGGGGTTGATATCCAGGATATACAAAATACTGGTTAAACTCCACAAGAAGAAAACATCCAACCCCATCCAAAAATGGGGCAATGAAATGAACAGAAATTTTCTCAAAGAAGAAATCCGAATGGCAAAAAAGCACATGAGAAAATGCTCTACATCATTAATCATCAGGGAGATGCAGATCAAAACCACAATGAGATACCATCTCACACCTCAGAGACTGGCCCACATTCAAAAGAACAAAAGCAACCGATGCTGGCGTGGATGTGGCGAGAAAGGGACACTCCTTCACTGTTGGTGGAAATGTCCACTGGTTCAGCCCTTCTGGAAAACAGTATGGACGATTCTCAAAAAATTAGAAATTGATCTCCCATTTGACCCAGCTATATCACTCCTGGGAATATATCCCAGAGAGGCAAAAATGTATAGTCGAAGTGACATCTGCACTTGTTTGTTCATTGCAGCACTCTTTACAATAGCCAGAAACTGGAAGAAACCTGAATGCCCAAGAACAGATGACTGGTTAAAGAAACTTTGGTACATCTACACAATGGAGTACTATGTAGCTCTTAGAAAAGATGAAGTCATGAAATTTACATACAAGTGGTACAATATGGAAAGTATCATGCTAAGCGAAATGAGTCAGAAAGAGAGGGATAGACATAGAAATATTGCATTCATCTGGGGGATATAAAGTAACAAAGTATGAGATTAATACCCAAGAATAGCTGAGATCAGCACCAGGAGGATTACTCCATAACTTAGAGGCCCGCCGGGTATCCTAGAGGAAAAGGCAGTTCAGATAGAGAAGGGAGCACCAAATAAAGGATGTTTGGAGGATCCTCCCAGGAGGGGAGATGCATGTCGAAAGTAGACTATGGACTGAACATGTTTGCCACTCAATGCCTCTTTTGCAGACCACAACACCCAAAAGGAGAGAGAGAACACAGGGGATTGCCCTGCCACAGAGACAGGGGGGATGGTGGGATGGGGGTGGGAGGGATATTATCCATGGTGGTGGAAAATGGGCACTGGTGGAGGGATGGGTATCTGATCATTGTATAATTGAATGCAAAGCACAAAAAATTGTAAATCTACAACTGTAAAAAAAATAAAATAAAATAAAATAAAGTGAAACAAATTTATAACAAAAAAAAAGATGTGAGGTCTGAATAAAGGCCTTCCCACAAGTCTGACATTTATATGGTTTCTCTCTTGTATGAATTCTCCTATGCAAAATAAGATGTGCTGATCTATTGAAAGTCTTCCCACATTATTCACATGTATAAGTTTTCACTCTTGCATTTCTATTCATATGGACATGATGGGGTAACCCTTGACTCACACATTTTTCTCGGGACTGACTTTTCTGGGGATTCTGTCCACTGTGGTTTTCTAAGGGAACACCACAGTGCTGAGAACATGGGGAGGCTCCCCCGCATTCCTTACCTGTAGATGGTTTCCGATCACGGTGACTTTGGTTGAGGGTATGTTGCTCTGAAGGACTCACTATAAACAGTGCTCCTCTCCCTAGCAGGTGCCCCATTGGGGAATTTTTTGCCTGTGAACTGAGAATAACGCACTCCAAGGAACTTTTTCCAGGAGAGGGCTTCTGCAGAGTGAGGTAGCTCTCGCCACTCTGATCACCCTCAGAAGACATCCCGCCTGTCTCGGCATCCTCATGGGGCTGAGAGTAGGATTGCTCAGTAGAGACATTGTCACACAGTGTAGGATCAGAGACATTCCACTCGGGGTGGCAGCTTTCCTGTAGAACAAAGAGGATTCTAATTATTGACTTATTCACTGAGTCTTCCTGACAAAAAACTGAGCCCTTCAGCTGTGGTTTCACACATATGCACCACACAAATGCAGTTACCAACACATGAATTGTCTTATGATAGAATAATTTCATGTTACTGTAAGTTGGACACACAAAATTGATGGATGCAGAGTCAGTAAATTCTGTGACTTTCTCCCCTTTAAATTAATGAAGGAATATAATTGGAAATAATCCCTTCTATAGAAAACGGAACCATCTATTTCAAGAGAAAATGAAATAGATCCACATGTGGGTTTGGTTAAAGTTCCGTGTGGAACCTGAGATGCGGGGGTGAAGACAACGCTGCATCGTCACGCAGCTGAGACAGACCACGTGGCCATTGCAAAGCTCTCACCACAAGTGATGGCTTTCAGGATCAATGAAGTTTTTTGTTCTTTCTGTTTTGTAGTTTCTATTTATTAGGGGTTGGGTGGGTGGAGGGGCACACCATGCAGTGTCAAGGATCATTTCTGTGGGTCTATGCTGTCTATAAGGTGTGCTGGGTAAGGCGCATCCATTCCTGTTCAAAGAAAGTATATTTCTAACTGCACCCTCTCTAGGGCGCACCAATTAGCTTTCAAAACGACTGGCACTGTCAAGCGAATCAAAACTCAGTATTTTTATACATGGTTGATTTCAGCACCTAGTGAAGTTAAGGGTCCTATACTCTAAGCATCAGGCTTTGGAATTCCTCCCTGCCATTCCCAGTCTTCCACCTTAACAATCACATACTTGGTCCACTCCTGCTGGCATAATAATATTTATTCTGAATTAGCGAATCTTACCAACTCACTTGTACTTGCGGACCCCATTCCCAAATCAAAATGCTGTAATGCCAAATCCTGAAGTCGCGGTTTCAGTTCTGAAACTGAACAAAACATGCAATTCAAGCACTTGTCCAAAAATGTAGCATAATGATGCCATGTAGTTAAGAGCACATCTCTGTGGTTCTCAAATTCCAAAGAGCCGCACACTAAAGAAAAGATTCGTATAGTGGAAAACAGTGAGGATCTTGGCAATTCTACACTAGGTTTCGTTTTTGTTTTTGAGTAGACCTGGTAATGTTCGGGGAACCAGGTTATTGAACAAATTATTGAACAGGTCACCTTCAGGCACTGCAAAGCACTTCCTGCTGAACTATCGTACAGATCCAAACTAGATCTGTTATGGTCTTACTTATTCGAAAGCCATGGAAGCAAATTACAGGATCATTCTGTGACTGACAGTCCAGGGAAATGAAGAGCAGCGTGAGTGCGGCACAGACCCAAGGATCGAGGAGACCAAGGCCCCGGTCTCAGCAGCGTGTTTCCTACATGCTCAGGGCACCCATACACTACACAGGGCCTGAGCCAGGGTCCTCAGACACCCGCACTCACGCCTCTCCTACCCTACCTCAGAGCTCCTCCTTCCAGCCAGGAGATCACCGCAGGCTTCATCCCAGAGTGCCCTGCCCCAACAGAGACAGAGGCATGGATAAGTGACATCCCCATGTTCTTCTGATATAAGTGGGCATATATATGAAAAGCATGAACAGAATGTCCATTTCCAAATGCCACATATTTTTAGTTATTTGAGAGGAAAGACCTAAGAAAATACCACAAATACTCTAGACCTGGCCTTGTGTATGGCCGACAGGGGGTTGATCAGCATAGTATGTTGTTGGTTTTTGTCTTGCTTGGGGTCTCACCTGGCAATGATCAGGGGTGACTCCGGACTCTGTATTCAGAAATCACTGCTGCTGGTGCCCGGGCATAACATGGGATGCCGGGGATTTAACCCACGTGCGCTGCTTGCAAGAAAATCTCTTTCCTCCCTGTACTGTCTCTCTAGGCCCAGCAGCACATGGAGTTTCCTGAGTCCCTCATGTACTCGTCACGGATTTCAGTAAAACTAAGTGCATAATAAATCTGGAAATGGCCAAGGGTGGCAAGAGACCCTTATTTTTTTAGGCTAAAAATGTATCCAGAAAGAGAGCACAGCACAAGTTTCTCATGGACAATCCAGCTGCGAAACCCGATATCACCTAGGGTCTGTCATGCCAGCCAGGAGTGATCCCTGAGTGCAGAGTCCAGGAGCAAACGCTGAGTCCTACTGAAGTCTCACAAGAACCATTAGAAGTAAATCCAAGCACTAAAATAGGGCAGCATCTTATGAGTTGAGAGACGAGATATCAAAGCTCGGTAGTGGGAGAGATATTACAGCACATAGGACACAAGCGCTACACAAACATGTGGGTTTGATCCCAGGCAGCCCATATGGTCTTGGAGCAAGGCCAGGTGTTGATCCTGAATGCAAAGGCAGCAATAATACCTAATCCCTAAGGAAAAAAGAAAAAGCAAAAACATTCTCACTTGAGTGACTGGTGCAAAAGTACTGGGGGTGAGTCACCAACATTTTAAGTTGCCAAGAGGTTTCAGTCCACGGTACCCCATCCCTGAGCACTCTTAGGAGTCATTCTTTAGCACAGAGCCAGGAGAACTGTGGACTGTGCCCCCAAACAAAGGCAACAAACAAAAACCAATTAAACACACAAAAGTTCGTGTAGTACACAAAGTAAATTGATGCACCAATGGATAGAACTATTTAAAGGGACCTGGGTGATAACTGGGCAGAGAGGGATCTTCCCATGGACACAGTTGAAACGCGTTGATCTGAATCACCCCATAGAGTACTGCTACCCCACAAGAGTGATTCCTGAGGACAAAGCTGAGAGTAAGCCCTGAGTATCCACAGGTGAACCCTAAAGAAAAACCGTGGAGGGAACAGCTACTGCATGGCTATCCAACATCCCAGCCCATCACAGAGCTTCTGTTGGACACATAGCTGCCGCCCAACCCCAGGGAACCCATGCGGGTCTGTTCAGACACGGTTGGCTCCACACTGCTCTCAACGACAGCCTGCAGATTCTGGTAGGTCTCCAGCATCACGTCCCTGGAGAGCATCCGCTGAGAGGCCTCCAGGCATGACCATTGCTCCGGGGTGAAGTTCACAGCCACGTCATGGAAGGTCACTGCGTCCTGAGTCAGCACACGAAGAGGGTGGGAGTCTGAGTCTATCTTAGCCTCATTCCCACTACTCTGAGGCCAGGTCCCACGGTCCTATATTGTAGCTGGGCCTCTCCGCTCCGAATGAACTAGCCTCCATGCACACACATGACTGACGGGCCTCAAAAATCACATAAGGCAACTGGATCTGCTAAAGTGGGAGGACGTTATACAGAAGGTTCTTGGATGTATCTGCCTTACCTGGTAACCCACGGCCAATTTGAGCACCACTGTTACAGTGAGCACTGTAGAGAGGATCACCTGAACACAGACTTGTACGATCCAAAAGACTATCCCTGGGAGTAGCAAAACCCACTGCACGCCCACTGCTGCACCCCCACAGCTCATGACCACTAGGATTGAGAACTGGATAGTCCATATAGACAACTACTCAGAGCAGTGAATGGCATGTGTGCCAGTAGGAACTCACTGCTCAGGACCGCCCCAAATCCCGCTCAAAGAAGGTAGAAGTTTCTTGACCCCAACATCTCTACTGGCCTCAGAGATCCTTGGCTCTTTCTCCTTGGGATCGGCGCATGCCCAGAAATCCACACACAAGATTATGTGAACGTAAGACTATATGACCGAGTAGGTAGTCTCTCCAAATTAGGAAGGACAAAACAGGAGAAAAGCAAGTCTGGGGGCCCAAGTCACTGTAGTTGCCAGGGCGCAAACAGGGCCATCACATCCCAGGGTACTCTGAGGCCAGTCAGTTGTGAATCCAGAGCACAGAGTCAAGAGGACAGCTGATGACAAAAACAATGCAAAAGAAACTGAAGCAGCGGGTTGGCGTAACAGGACAGCTGTTCCGGGGACAGCATGTGGGACTGGTAATCCCCAACATCCCATATGGTCCCACAAGTTCTGCCAGGGGCAATGCCAGAGTGCAGCACAAGGAATGATTGCGAGAATCCTTGCTCTGCCACCCCTAATAAAACAGAAGACCCAAGATGAAACCTTTGGACCTCCAGCATCCCATTGGTCAACTAGACCTGTCAGGAATGAGCATTGAGCACTGAGCTTTGAGTACTCCTCATGCACCACTGAGTCGGCCCCAAAGCCAAATAAAACAAAACAAACATACACAAAAGCAGCATCAAACAGCAGAATTGGACGGTCCGATTGGAATTCTCATCTTGGAATTCGTCCAAAAGAAACTCAAAACTGAAGGGCCAGGAAGCCTGGGCACTCCTGGTACTACCTCATGTCATTCTATCTCTCTACTCCTACCTGCGGACGGTTTATCAGAAGCCGTGTAACCATCTTCTCCTGTCACTGTTGTTCTGAGGATCAGCAGGAAGCTCCAGGTGTTGTCTGCTCAGGGACAGATGAAGAGTCACAGGTGCTTTGCAGCTTGATGTGAGGGAGCTGAAATTTATGATCCGGAGAAAGAACACCAGTATTGTCGTTAGAAGGCAATAATGTGAATTGGGTGCTTGACTAGATGAAGCAATCAATCGTCTGCATCCCATATGGCCCCCAGCAGCGCCAGGGACAATACCTGAGCTTAGAGACTCGATTAAATCATGAGCATCTCCGGGTATGTGCCCTCTCTCCCCCCAAAAATCTAAAGAACCAAAAATAGCTCCCCAAATACAGTTTCATTGGGAAACCTCAGCCACCTGCAAGTCTCCTTCCCCCCATCCCCCGCATGAAAGGGGCTCTCACGGCAGACAATGAAGATGACCAGCAACAGGTCTCCTTTCATTAGGTGGAGGGGCTGAAGCTCTGCCTCTCAAATCTGGAGATTCTACAGAAGCGAGCTTATGGCCAATGGTTCAAACATGACACTGCTGGGAGGGTTGGGATGGCCAAGCCCTCGGATGATTCCCGCATTCAGCCACTGTTGCCCCATCCCGGAGCTGGAGACGATTGTGGCCAAAGAGGCACCCTAGAATCACGAACTCAAAACTGTCACTCCTGAACCCTGAGACAGCCCCCCCGCACCCCCAAAGCTCTGTGTCCCCCTAAAACCTCCACCACACCTCACGATCCACCTGGATGTTGGTGAACAAGTGAAAACCAGTGCAAAAGTATCCCCCAAGTTGGCTCGGCCCCTCGGCTCAGAGTATGGAAACGGGAAGGCGCGGGGTGCTCACAGGAGGTTGCTTGAGTCCTGCAACTAAATTCTTCTTCAGAGACCCCCTTCCAGGATGGGGCGCAAATTTACTTGTCCCTTGCTAAGTGAGCAACAGTCCCAGTGTCTGATACAGGGATGGAAAATGAACCATGACATTTATGACATCACTTATGACATCACTTCTGTTTCCATTAGGTACCTTAAAGAGCAAGAGTCTAAGCACTGAGAACCTTTTTGCCACCCAGGTGAATCTGTGCTGCAAGGGGGATGGACTCGAATAAAGGAGTGGAGATGCAAATGCTAGAGTGGTCGGCCACACATTAAGGGGCCTGGGGGTACGGAGAAGTCCCCTGATCCTGCAATTGTCAACTAACATCGAATCAATGTTATCTAAACACAGAATGTTACCCTGACTCTTGTCAAATGATCCCTGAGCTCAGAGACTAGAGTAAACACTGAGCACTGTAGGCTGTGGTGAAAAATATAACAATAAAAAAGGCAAATTCTACTGAAGGGGGAAAAATGATGTACAAAGATAAATTTGATAGTGAAATATTAAAAGAGTCAAATTTCTGATCCTTAAAAATCCCCTATTCTTACAGCTGGAGAGATAGTACAGTGGGTAGGGCGTTTGCCTTGCACGCAGCCAATCCAGGTTCGATTCCCAGCATCCCATATGGTCCCCTGAGCATTGCCAGGAATAACTCCTGAGTGCAAAGCCAGGAGTAATCCCTGTGCATCGCCAGGTGTGACCCAAAAAAGAAAAAAATCCTCTATTTTTGATCTATCTCTGCTACAGAAACTCACAGTTTCTCCTGAATCCCTATTGTTCTTTCACCATTGTTTGTGCATACATATGTGTATATATAACTGTGACTTTGTGTGATTTTTTTTTCGGGGCCACAACCGGCAGATTCAGGGCTTACTCCTTGCTCTACACACAGGAATCACTGTGGTACAGACCATATGGGATGTAGGGGATAGAACCTGGGTCAACTGCTTGGATGGTTAAGTCCTTACTCACTGTACTATGGCTCCGACCCTAAGTAAATGTGCTCCTAGCACACCCAGTGGGATTCCTGAGCAAATGGCCTTACTCCTGGAAAAACAAAACTTTCTTGCTTAAAAAAACAAAACCCTCTACCCTGGTTGGATTCTAATTCTAAACAATTTAGGTTTAACATTAGTTCATCATTTCTCCTCTGCTACAAGGAGCTGAGGCTTACTGAGTAACACCCATCCCAATCACTCCCATTTCCTTAGTATTCATCTTTAACTTCCCCGTGCTCTGCTTCCCCTATATGTTAATCACCCATTTCCCATAACCACAACCTGTTAATTGTAAAGTCAGATTCTTCAGAGATCTCTGGATTTTGTATTTGGAAGTGAAATGTTGACTCTCTCTTTCCTTTATATCCTCTGCAGTTTACTTTAGACAAATATCCTTTTTTGATCCTCGACAAGGACCAGTGCAGTCCCAGGTTGGGAAGATTGTGCTGGGAGCATTGGGATGGCCATGCCCCCAGCCCTCGTCTTTGTATAGACCAACGAAGGCAATATTATGCTTTTTTAACTTCAGAGTTAATTGACTACAGATACTATATACTCCTGGGCATTGTCATGTTTATAAGACTTCAGCCTCAGCTGCCCTTTGTTCTTAGCACCCCAAAAGCAAGAGACTGGATGGACCCAGGATAGCTGTGAGCTACCCTGGCATTGAAAAGGGACAGGTAAGCACCATAACAAATTCCATTATGACCCAAACATAAGCAACTGGATAAGGATCCTGCTGTGGTTAGGAAGGACTATCCTGTCCTGGGGAGTGTAATCTGGGAGCTGTAGGAAATATCCCCAAGAGAGACACCCTATAAACTCAATAGATCTCTTACCATGTCCATTCAAATTGAACAGAAAGAGTAACTGTAAATTTAAGATGACTGTTTCAATGAATATTAACTAAGCAAAGAAAAAATATGTCCTTAGAGAAAATCCTGCCCTCGAGCTCATCTCTCCTTCGAGTTAGATTTTTGGCCTAGAAGTTTCCCCTGAGGGAGGGCTATACATCCTACAATTTTACAGCCACATCTCTGCGTATTTGCTGCCCCTACCTCTGTGGGATGGGCTGGAGAATAAAGGCTGTGGAAGACAGGTGAGGAGAGGGAATGAGGAGCAGTGGGAGACTGGTATAGGTACGCAGGAGAACGGAATAAAGAGCAACTCATCACTGTGAGTCCACAACGTAAAATGTGCGAGTGCAGTGAGTCCAGAAAGTAAAATGGGGGTCCCTTCCCAACAGAGACAGTGAGACAGGGAGACAGAAAACCACACCCTGATGGTGAAAACGGCCCGTTTAATGCAGAACAGCTACCATACTTATAGAACGTCTGAGGAGGCATGAGCTAAGGACATAGGAGTGACTGTTCATTTATGCAGATAAACATTTGGCAGAGGAAATTCTCAGGGAGAGATTCACTCAAAGAGACAATCTGTCTCCCAGGGACATCTACATTGCTTTTATCTTTTCATCTAGTCGTATAACTTATCAATACTTGCAGTTGTTTGGATAAACACAGTAAGAGACAAAGATCCCAACACTTAGTTCTCTGGGCTTTGAGAGCAAATAAGGATTTTAACACTTAATTCTCTGGGCTCTGAGAGCAAGCAAGGTTTTACTGTAAATCCCAGACTAAGTCCTCAGGCCAGTTCAGCTTGTCCTTCCCCATGAGACTCCTATATCTAATGTTGTAACACTTTGCATCAAGACGATGCATATCTGCTTTCTATAATGTTCCATTTCGAAACCCAGGTAGTTTTGCCACTTGCCCCGGGCCCATCCAAGTCCCACGGCAGAACCTCCCTTTTGGGGTGTTAGGAACTACAGTAACTGAAGCCTGAGTCAAGTAATGATGACCAAGAAATTATGCCCTGAAGTAGATAACTTAAGAGTCAATCAACTCCCATATCTTAGGAGTATAGCATTGATGGTCTTTCTGTGTTTAACCAAACACATTGTTGTATAGTAAAAACATAAAAAATCTAAAGGAGAAATAGAAAAGCAGGTACAAATACACAGCACTTCAACTACAAAGCAGTACAAATACGAAGTTGAGAATTACCAGAAAGTTATGGCTTATAAGTAATCAAGACTGACTTGGGGAACTGAGACAATGAGAGATAAAATACAAAGAAAAGGTTAAAGATAAACTTGAACTAAATTAGGGATGCTAGCAAGGGCATGATAATCTTCTCTGGGAGGAGCAAAAGGGGCAATTCACAGATGAAGCCTAAAACACTGTTAAGTTAATATCCAGCAGATCACCCAGAGCCTTGCCCCTGTTTCCTTCTTCGATCCTCTGTCCCCCTTTACCGGCCAGGGTGGGGAGACCAATCATGGCCACCAAATGCACACAGTACATGCCCAGACTTTATTTGAACACAACTCTCAGTACTCAGTGTAATAGCCGAGTTTTGCCTGATCAGGGAGAGAGGAAGAATCAGGGTGCTATTTTCAAGTTGATTTTAGGATACAGAAATTCTCCCTTAGAAAAAAAACAACAATGTGGAGTCAGAAACAGTAAGCTGGGAGGGGCGCTTCCCATGCTGACCCAGATTGATATTCAGCATCTCACATGACCCCTAAAGAACTTTAAAAAAAAAAAAAAGAATTGCAGAGTGCTGCTCCTGAAATCCCGAGCTTCCACAGAAGCACCCACAATACAACCAAAATAATCCCAAAGTAAATTTTCATTTGCAAACCGCAACCACCCCTAGAACCACACCCACCGAATGGTCTGGAAATCAAGGCTACTAATGAATAGTTACCGAGGGCTACAGTGTCATTAGCCATTGGGGAGCTGCCCCCTGCCCATGTAAAATGAACATTCCTTTTATAGTTTTGGAGGCACCACCGGCGATATGGACAAGAAACTTCTGACTCTGTGCTCAGGTACCCGTCCTCGTGGAGCTCGGAGATCGAACTTGGTAGGTCAGATGCAAAGCAAACGCCCTAACCGCTGTGCTATCTCTCCCGTCCTCTAAGAGAATCTGAAGGTTCTACAGCAGTGAGGTCAGGGCCAAAGCGTCCAGGACAAGGCGCAGCACAGTCCCATGCTGGGAGGGTCAGGCCAGCCCAGCCCCTATGCTCTGCAGCCCTGGGGCTCACACTGCCCCACGGTGGAGCTGAAGGGGACTGTAGCTGCAGGGGATCCCCAGAACCAAAGCTCCGCGTCCCCCACAAAACCCTGGTGCACCTCAGGAACCACCTGGATATCGGTTGAAAAAGGAGCTTAAAATTGTCCCTTGAGCTGGGTTGGCCCCACCGCTCACAGTGCGGAGACTGGAGGCATGGGGTGGGGCTCTCACGGGAGGCCGATAGTGTCCTGCCATGAAAACGGCCTTCACAGACCCCTTTCACCCGGGACAGCCTCTTCCTCCTTCACCTGCGTAACAAATGGAGGACTGATCCAGCTTCTTGTACGCAAACACCTAAATGCCCTGCTGTGACTTCACTTCCACTTCTGCAAGCAGCCTTAAAGGGCCAGACACCAGCTGTGTAGAGAACAACTAGGAAAATGCAGGTAAATGTGTAAGGCTGGTTGGCTGGAGCGAAAGCACAGTGGATAGGGCATTTGCCTTCTACGCAGCTTACCCAGGTTTAATCATCTGGAATCTATATGGTCCTCCAAGCAGGGCCAGGAGTGCAGAAGAGCCAGGAGAAACCCCTGAGCACTGCTGGGTATGACCCAAAAATAAAAAAGAAAAAAAAGTGTACTGCAAGTGGAATGGGCTCACAAAAAGGAGAAGTGGTGGCTAGTGTGTTCAGTCACAATGTGAGGATCTAGAGAAAGAAGTCCCCTGATCCTGTATTGCACAGTGACTCTGAAGCCAGCCCTGGAGATGCAGAGAGGAACTGATCTAGTAACACTCAGAGAACCTGAGAGACACTGGAACTGGAGGAAAGGCTTCTACCCCTTAACAACATGAGAGAAGTGGACTCATGCCAACAAGAAAAAACCCAGGAGGCAGTTTCAGAAACATTTCAAACAAACAGTGGTCTGAAGGGTAGTATAGTGGGTTGGGCACTTGCCTTGAACTCAGTCAGTTCAGTCCCTGACATCCCCAACAGTGGCCTAGGAACCACCAGGAGTAACCCTTAAGAACTGTCAGGTTTCCCCCAACACACATGCTAGGGGAATAGGGAGTGAAGTAGTGAAGGGAGCACCAAAAAAAGGGAGTTGGGAGGATCCTCCCAGGATGGGAGAAGCATGCTGAAAGTAGACTATAGACCAAACATGATTGCCACTCAATGTCTCTTTTGTAGACCACAACACCCAAAAGGAGAGAGAGTACAAAAGGGAATGCCATGCCACAGAGGGTGGGATGGGGGCAATGGGGGTGGGAGGGATACTGGGACCCATGGTGGTGGAAAATGGGCAATTGTGGAGAGATGGGTATTTGATCATTATATAATTGAAATCCAAGCACAAAAATTTATAAGTCTACAAATGTACCTCATGGTGTTTCACTAATAGAACTTTTTAAAAAAAGAAAATACATAATTAAGTACATCAAACACTGCGTACAGACCAACCCCCAGCATGGAGGCATGCCTGGGGCTAACAGGCTGCAAAGCACATTGGTCACTTTGCATCCTGGCTTGGGGAGACCAATCATAGTCACCAATTTTTTAAAAAAGAAAATACATAATTAAGTACATAAAGCACCATGTACAGACCAACCCCTAGCATGGAGACATGAATGGCGCTATCAGGCATATTGGTCACTTTGCATCCTGGCTTGGCCTTTTGCACAGATCTAAATGGTGTTTACCATTTGGGTGAATAGTAGACTGTTAGGATTTTACTGCTTCTAAAGTGTAAGTCTCAAAACATTTACCCTCAGTGTTTGTGTAAATCAAATGGAAAGCTGAATACAATGAGCGCATATATGCCACAGCGAGTGAAGTGCTTCCTTGCATGTGGCTGACCTGGACACAAATTATGGACAACACAGCGGGATGTGGCTCCCAGAACATAACACAGAAGGGCCTGAAGAATGGAGGATTGGCTGTCTATCCAACGTCAAAAGGGCTCACCGCAGCATCCTGGTTGATCTCTGCCATGATCCTCTGCAAACCAGGGCCTCTGAGCCAAGTCAGAGGCACAGCAAAGAATGAAACCATGGTGAGTCTTGACAGTACCCAGCAAAATGCAATCTTTGTACCTATTTACTTCTTATTTAATTACTTCCACCTTGCTTTATCACTAAGAACCATTATTTACCAGTTAACATACTGGGAAGTCCACATACCAGGACATTGTCATAACCATGGTACAGGGGATAATCAGCAAGTACCTTTCACTTACGGTACTAGTATCACAGGAAGCTTTCACACAAAACAGGATTATTTCCTTCCTTACTGTCCTTTTGAATCAATCCCCCACCCACTTGTTGAAACTAAAATTGTTTTACCTCAGAGCCCTGTTCTGATGCCGGCCATTGTTATTATGGAAGTGATTGATCCAGCATAACTTTTGTATTTACTAAAGTCTGAGGGAACATGAAGGCCTTCCTATATTCCTTACCTACAGGATTTTCTCCAGGATTCTCTTTAAAGTCGCAGGTGCGAATAATGCACTTTCCACGTTCTTACATAAATATATATATTCTTACATATATATATGTATATTTATATATAGCTTCTCTCCATTGTGAATTCTCCTATGTAGAAGGCCCGAGGATCCAGGAAAGTCCTTCCCACACTCCTGACAGATATAAAGTTTCACTGCAAAATGACTTTTCACATGTGCAGTAAGGGCTGAAGACAAACTGAAGACCTTTCCACATTCCTTACACTTATGAGGTTTCTCTCCACTGTGAATTTTCCTGTTCAGAAAGCTATGCCAATTGCATCAAAATCTTCTTGCAGTCCTTTCATATATAAGGCCTCAATCCAAGATAAATTTTTCTCAAACAGCAAAGCTTGAGGATTGAGTAAAAATCTTCCCACACCCCTACATATGTTTTCTTCGAGTATGAATCTTCCTATGTTTAATAAGGAGTTAGGGGGAAGTGAAGGCTTTGCAAAAGTCTTTACAAACATAAGGTTTGTCTCCAGTATGAAAATTTCAGTGCCTCAAAAGGATTGTGAAATACACAAAGGCCTTGCCACACTCCTTACATATATATATATATATATATATATATATATATATATACACATATATATATGGATTCATTGCAATGTGTGTTTTATTATGGACGGAAAAGTTTCAATAGTAAGTGAAAACCCTCCAAGAGTAGTGACATGAATAGTGTTTCATTCCCCTGTATGAACTTTCCTATGCTCAGAAAGACCTGAGAAGTAATGAAAGGCCTTTCCACCTACCTCAAATATATAAGGGTTTTCTACGAAACAGAAGTTATGAAAACTAAGACTTCTGAAATAAGCAAAGGCCTTCCTACATTGCTCACAGGTGTAATTTATCTTTCCAGTGTGAGTTTTTCTGTGTACTAAGGCTTGTGGAATAAGCAAAGACTTTCCACACCGTATATGCATATGGTTTCTTCCCAGTGTGATTTTTCTGTGCATTCTAAGATGTATGAGTCAGAGAAAGGCCACAGCACATTCCTTACATGCATACGGACTCTCCAGTATGAAATCTCCTGTGTTTAACGTATGAAGATCCATCGAAGGCCTTCCCACAGTCCTTACACTTAAAGAATTTCTCTCCTGTGTGGATGTTCACATAGTCCCACCGGGGTCATGATGGACTCAAAAGTTCGTCATCAATGCTCAAATTTCTGGGGATTCTGTCCATTATGGGCTGATATGGGAAAGTGATGGTGCTGAGGACATGGGAAGAGTGATCTTCTGATCACGCTCAGAAGACATCCCACCTGTCTCGGCATCCCTGTGGGGATGAGGGCCAAATTGCTCACTTGACCCTTTCTCACAGTGTGCAGGAAAAGACTTTCCACCAGGGATGGCTGCTTCCATGTAGAAGAAGAGAGAAGGATTCCAATGAGAGTCTTCATGTCAAAAGAAATCAAGCTCTGCAGGTAGGTAGCTGGTAGGGTATGGGACAATGAGTTTCTTGGGGAAGTGTTAAATCCAGATGGGGATGAAAGCAGTGACTCCGAAGCCAACGCCGGGGATTCAGAGAGGAGCTGACCTAGTAGAAACTCAGAGAGCTGGAGACATGGAACAGGAGCAAAGGCTGGTAAGAACATCAGAGAGCAAGTTCCGGCCAACACTCTACCCCTTGACAACACGCAAGAAGTGGACTGTCAGCTACAAAGAAAACCCCAGGAGGCAGTTTTAGAAACATGATTTCAAACTGAGAGTGTCAAGCTAGTACAGTGCGTTGCATGCAGTCAATCTAGGTACAATGCCCATAATTCCAAATGGTCCCCTGAGCACCATCTGACTAATAGATCGATGGAAGTTTGCTCTATCCAATCATAAATGTTTTCTTTTTTACTTCTAATATTTTTAAAGTGACATGGGTGGGATCCAGGAATTTGACCAACCTTGTGAGTAATCACTGGTAAACGGAATGGTCTGCTGGGAGGTGGGGAGCTTGGGACCTGACCCATATTCCCACTTATAAAGATTTCATCAAGGTGCCCCTTTCATCCTTTCAAACGACATTCTGTGTACAGTTACGTGCATGTAAACACTCCAATTGAGACCAGAGCAACTGTAGATCTGGGTAGGGTGTTGCTTGCACATGGCCAACCTAGGTTCAATCCCCAGGATCCTGTAGAGTCTCCCGGAGCACCATCAGAAATAATACTTGAGTGCAGAGCCAGGAGAAACCACTGAGGATCACCAGGTACTGTAGGATAATAGTGGTCTGCCCTTGCTCCCTGGCAGGTTAGAGCTTATGTTTGTTGATTGCCCATAACCTTTCAATTATCTTTGTCTCCTGATCAGACTTTGAATTGTAAGTATTGTCTTTCTCTTCTCCTTAATTTCTTTTGCATGGTTAGCTGTTTCAGAGTAATTGCTTTTTGTATGGATACAGGAAGACAGTTACAGAGGCAAGCTTGAGCTTGAGAGTTGATGGTCTCCAGATAATATTGCCTCCTGGACATCTGCTCTCTTGACTGAAGATTTAGTTGCCCTTACTTTCTCGATCCCCAAAAGAAGGGTCCTATGAGGGACTAGATGGACCCAGGGCAAATGGTGAGCTAGCTACCCTGGCATCGAAATGGGTCTGTCCAATGTACCATAATGCTTATATATAAGAGCCTAGTCATGGACAAAATCGTGTCATGAATCAAAAAGTAATAACTAGACTTGGAAGCCCCTCGGATTAGAAATGATTGATCTGCCCTGAGCACTGGAATCTGAATCTGTGGTGAGAAGTCCCGAGGATAGTCACCAACAAGCCTAAAAGTGTCTATTACTGTGTCTATACACAATGGTAATCATTAGGAAGTAAAACTAAATATGTCAATTAAGTTGCTGGTCTAAGGAGAGGAGTAACACACCTTAAGGGCTGCTTTTCGTTCATGGGCTGCAGGTGATGGGGAAGTCTGGAAAACAATTTTTCATTGCGCTTCCCATGGGGAGGCGTGGATTGGGGTCGTGGTGAGAGAAGAAAAAGAGCAGCTTCAGGGAGACAGGGGTAATGAAGGAGACTGAGAAAAGGGATGGTCCTCCTCCACCCAGATCCCCTGTCTTCCAGTATATAGGTGTTAGACCCGCCAACTGCCCCTGGCGCTGTGTAATCCCATCAATGTCCAAGACCCAGAGACTATCAAACCCTGCCCCTGGAAGAGAACAGCGCTGTCTCCTGCCTCCGCGTCTGGCTGTCTTACTGGGGCCCATTGGAGGAGGGTGTGTTGAGTTTTCCTCCCCACCCTGAGCAGAGCCCCAGCAGCTGAGGACCTCTGGTTTGAGCCAGAGCCATGCTTAACAGCACTCTCCACACATTTGGATGAGCCTCACGCATGAAGGAAGCGGCAGAGGAACCCAGGTGTGCAGGACCTGGGGCTTAGATCTCCAAGCTGCTCGTATTGGGACTGGGCCTCCTCCACCCAGATCTCCCATCTTCCAGTATGTTGGCGTTACACCCACCAACTCTCCCCAGTGCTGTGTAATCCCATCAATGGCCAAGACCCAAAGACTATAAAACCATGCTTTGGGAAGTGCGCGGCCACACGAAATCTTATTATCTAGTCTTACTCTGGAAAAACTGGCAGGCTACCAGAAGTATCCTGCCCACAACGCAGAGTCTGGCAAACTCCCCATGGTGTATCCAATATGCCAAAAACCAGTAACAATCATGGTTCTCTTTCTCCTGACCCTGAAAGAGCCTCAAATGTGGCACTTCTTAAAATCTTAGGGATAGGAAGAAGGAGACATTACTGGGGACTGCTTGAGTCAATTAATGAACAGCAGGATGACAATGATACAGTGAGAGAAGAAGAGACACAGAGTTAGAGGACACGGTTGTGACTTAGAGAGAAGGCTGAGAGCTGAGAGTAAGAGTGGCTGGGGAGATTGGAGAGGAGTCACAGAGAGCATTGGAGAGCGAGTTAGAGGGTTGGATACAGCTGGGGGACAAGAGACAGAATAAACTGCAAGTAATCAGCAACCAGTCTGGTCCTCATTCTACTTTCATCGGTCCAAAGAAACAACTGTCCAGGGTGGAGAAATGGCTCGAGAGCACCAAATGCAGACAGTGAGAGAGAGCCGCCAGGAGAGACCAGGAACATCCGTGAACGTGTAAATTCTGTTCAAACCCCCACTTCTCATAGGGTTCCCCATGCCCGCCTGGAGTGACTCCTGAGTGCAGAGTCAGGAGTAAGCTCAGAGCACTTCTGGCTGTGATCCGAAAACAAAAACACAAAAAAGTGAAGTGTGGGGGTGCTGGAGCGATAGCACAGCGGGAAGGGTGTTTACCATGGACACGACCAACCCACGTTTGATTACCAGCATCCCAAATGGTTCCCCAAGAACCGCCAGGAGTAATTCCTGAATGCATGAGCCAAGAATAACCCCTGTGCATCACTGGGGGTGATCCAAAAACCAAGAAAAGGAAAAAAAGTGTAATTGTGTAGTTAATCAGAAAAAAGAACACAACTTTCTAGACTTAGCCAAGAAGCATTTTTATGATGGCTACAGAGAAAGCACAGACCTTGAGTTGCTTGTCTGGCACATAGCTGACCAAGGTTCAATCTCTACCACCTCATTGCGTCCCCAAACCTAGCGTTATCAATGAGAACAGAGCCGAGGTAAACTCTAATCTCCATTGGGTGTAGTCAACCAAAAATAAATCAATAAATTTAGGTGCCAGAACTATAGTCTGGTAGAGTACTGGTCTTGTACATGGCTGATCTGTATACCCCGGCACCACACTGAGTACAGTTTAGTACCTTTTGGCAGCAACCACAGGGTATGATCATATATATATATATATATATATATATATATATATATATATATATACACACACATATATGTATATATACACATATATATGTGTGTGTTTGTGTATGTGTGTGCATATATATATATATATATATATATATATCTACCTATATATATATATATATATATGTAATTTGTTCACTAGTCAACCTCCACCAACCAGTTTTGTAGAATGCAGGTTTGGATTTTGGCACTACAGGTGGCAGAACTTTGAGCTTACCTGAGAGGTGCTTGGGGAATCCTGCTTTGTACAGGAGACTATATCATGGTAGACTGCTTGCAAGGATAGGTCTTGCATTCCTGGCCTACCTCTGACTGCAGGAATTCAAATTCTATATAAATAATGTTAACCTTGTGAGAAAGTTACAGCAGGGGGGTCTGAGGCCCAGCTGGTAGATAAAGGTCAGGGCAGGGTTGCTGGCACCTGGGGCCTCCTGGTGCAAACCTGAGCCAGAAGTACAGGCTGAAATTTCAAAGGCTATCAGCGGCACGAAAGAGCTGACAGTGAGTGGCAGGGCACTTGTCATGAACGCAAAAGACTTAACTTCACAACCTGAATTGGCAAGGAGTGATCCTGGAACGCTGCTGGGTTTGGAAAAATCCCGCATAGTCAATCCTCCTCCTGCCCATATAAAGGCAATGAGGAGTTAACTGCCAACAGAAGAGGTGTGAAATCTAGTAATATGTTCTGAACGGTCAGTCCTCTGGGTTTGTTTCGGTTTTGGGACCACATCCAGAAATGCTCAGAGCTTACAGGCCAGGTTTTCAGGCTATGATTTACCTATGGGTACGTGATTTTATAAAAGAAAAAGAGGATGAAAAATTAGAGGATGAAATATTATACTTGGAGCCAGAGTGATAGTACAGTTGGCAGGGCATATGTTCGGTCCTCGGCATCACATACAGTCCCCCAAGCACTCCCAGGAGTGATTACTGAGTCCTAAGCCAGAAATAACGCCTGAGCATTAATGCTGTGTCCCAAAAAGAGAAAAGAAAAAAAAGGAAAGAAAAATTAAATTTAGCCCAAACGAGATTTTAAAGTCCATAATTTTGCTCAGAGCCTCCAACTCCTTCATTTTCCTCCAACAGCCATCTATTGAAAGGGCTCAGGAAATTTCACATGTAAGAATTTTCCATGAAGGTATAAATAGGAGAGAGCACACCAGACTGAAGCAGGTGCCTGTCACCTGGAACCCCAGAGGGCCTTCCCTGGTGGGGTTCAGACGGCACAGATCTCAAGTACTACCAGGTGTGGCCCCAAATCTCACTTCATCTGTTCCCCAAGTAGTGAGATACACCCAAGGAGAGGAGCTCAGAGGGCTGAGCACCTGATTTACCTTTGGGGGACATGCCATGTCTCCCCCTGCATCTCAGACACACAGACACAAGAGGGGGAGAGTCTCTGAGTATCTCCAAGTTTGTAGCAAATGGAGTGGGGATGGGGGGAGAGGGAAAGACAGGAGAAACACTCCAACCCCAAAAAGATGCTCAAAGAATGCTCATGTGTCAAGACAAATTCTGGAGTGGGAGGGTTGGGGTCATACCTAGTGATGCTCAGGAGACAATATCACCTAGTGATGTTGTGGCAGGGATAACTCTGGTCAGCACAAGAAAGACAAACACCCCCCCTGGCCGTACTACTGCACCAGCCCCTAAGAGTGAGACATTTAGAACCTATTGCAGCTGGTCCCTGGAACACCCCTTTCTGCAAGTACTCACTTCAACAGCAGGGCACACCCCTGGTCTTAGAGAGATGGACAGTGGAGATGCTTGGAATCTGGACAGGTCAGGCAGAAATTCTTTTTTCTGAGGAAATGTAATCACATAGGGTTAACAAAGCTAATAAGTTGATAGGGTGCTTTTCTTTCAAGCAGCTAAGCCGGGGTCAATATGCAACAGGACATAGTCTCACTCACTCCAACACTGCTTAAAATGATATACATGAACTCAGAAACAAGAGTAACCCCTGAGCACTGAGTGCTGCTGTGGCCAAAAAAAGTAAAATAAATTAAGTAATGAAGACATTTTTGTGGCCGGAATGATGGTACAGCTGGTAGGGTGTTTGCCTTTCAATTCCCGAAATCCCATGTGGTCCCCCAGCACTGCCAGGAATGATTCTTGAATGCAAAAAGCCTGAGTAAACCCTGAGCATTGCTGGGTGTGACCTTAAAAATAAAAAAGAGAAATTTCTGTGGAAAGAGAATGGAGATATAATATAGCAGGTGAGGTGCTTGTCTTGCACTCGGCCAAGCCAAGTTTGAATCCTGGCGTCCCATACGGTGGCATGAGCCCAGTCAGGAGTGATCCCTGAGTGCAAAGGCAGGAGAAGTAACTGATTCTTGCTGTTGTCCTTACTACAGACTGAATAATTAATTCATTTAAATGAATAAAGTTGTGGTGGCCAATAGTGATCCTAAATTGCATGATTAGAGGGTTTAGGACACACCCTGGAAGTAACTAAGCTACTTCCTGCTAAGATTGCATATTTGGTTGCAAGACCCACTGTAGTACCACCCTGTTGCACGCCTCCAGTCCGCAACCTGAATTGGCTTAAAGCTCCACACCTTGGGGCCTGAGTGACAGCATAGACAAATGAGCATTTCTTTTGAAGGAGGCCAACCTGGGGTTAATTCTGGGCATCCCTCATTGTTCCTAGCACCACTAGGAGTGCTTGCTGGATTTAGAGCCAGGAGTAACCATAATGCCTCGCTGGGTGTGACCCAAAATGCAAAATAAATAAATAAAAAGGAAAGAGAAGCTCCCCACCTCCCTGGACTCCCAGAACCCACTGAATGCACAAGAACCAGTGAAAATCAAAGGCTCTGTCAAATGCTTTTGAGCCCCAAGCACATAAAGAATATGCCCCGCCCCTCCCCCCATCCAGCCCCGACACCCCCCAAGAACAACAGGACAGAGAAGAGTGTGTTTTTTCCTTCATGCTGCTGACCCAGTAATGCAGTACACTGAGCAACCCCAGGAGAGACCCCTGAGCACTGCCAGGTGGGGTTCAACACCCCCCTATGAGGAAAAAGAATGCCTCCCAGGTCCGTTTGATGAGGGAATCCCATGCTTTAGCCCTACTCCACAATCAGCCTAAGGAATGAAAGGGGGCCAGTAACGGGATGTCCTGGGGACACTGCTGGGATGATCCACCCACCCCTGTCACTGACCAGGTGCTGGTCGTCGCCCCGAAACTAAATTAATGCTGAGGTGCCCTTATACGCCCCATCAGATCTGGGAGAGACTGAGGCTCCCTCTAGCTCTGGCACTTTCTGTTTTATGAGTGGCCCGAGCGATGGGTCAGCAGGGAGGGCGCTGGCCTCGTATCCCAACACCCCAAAGGGTCCTCAGATCCCCAGGGAGGGAGTCCTAAGCGCCACTGGGTAATGGTCTAAAACATATTAAAAAATTAAAAAATTTTTTCTCTTTTTTTATTTGTTCCGTCATTGTCTTTGTTTCTGGAACTTTCAGAACGACCTTAGCGCTTCAAATTCGTTTTTCTCCTTGTCTACGTGCTTCCTCTACCCATCCACATTTTCTTTGGGGGCTGTGGGGCTTTGCTCAGGGGTTACTCCGGGCTCTGGGCTCACTCCAGGCCGTGATCGGATGCTGTGAGGTGTGGGAATCGAACCAGGCCGGCCGTGTTCCCCCTTCCACATCTTCCTAAGTAAGTTCTTCTCAGTAAAAACAACCTTGTTTCCTCAAAATCAATTTATAAACAAGATAAACCTCTCGGCAGGAGCTCTCGGTGCGACCCGAGTAGGGGCCGCCACCCCGGGCCACCACCATGGAGCCACCCCGCCGCTAACATGGCGGAGATCACGGACGTTCAGGGCACTCAGAGCAACCACTCGGCTGCTGGCGAGGAAACCGACCTTCCGGGGACCCCCCTGCCCCCCTGGGTGCTCCCTCACCACCTCCTCACCTTCTGCAACCACGCGACCCGCCGGCACTTCCGCACAGAACCCAAGGCCTGGCGGATAAAGGACCTGGATTTTGTGATGTCACCTGCAAGTTCGCTCAGAGCCTTAAAGGGCCAGACTTGAAATATTCCTGACCAGGTAATTCCCTGGTCAGGAAGGTTCATTTTTCCTCGTTTTTGGGATAGGATCAGGTGATCCAGACATGTAGGGGTCGCCAGGTCTGGGATAGATGGGAGAGTGATGGACTGAACAGATAGCATGTGGAGCAGTGAGACTTTGTATTTATGAAGGGAAAAACATTCACAAACATATTTTGCAAACAGCCACCAACACCATCTCTCTGAGTCCCAACGTTCATTTATTTATTCGTTTACAACCCTCAGCCACATGCTAGGACCAGGTCCGCAGGATTTCTCCTGGCAGTTGCCAATGAAAAGGATGGGCTTCAACATGGTCCCTCACCATTGGGGGCTGAGGAGCAGCCGCTCAAAGTGATCTGGCAGTTTTACATACACATGTCTACACAGAAAGCTGCAGGACAGGGCCCGGCACAACCCCTGGTTGAGAAGGTTGGGATGGTCAAGACATCTGCCATCAGCAGGTCCGGCATCCTCAAGAACCACAGCCCCCATAATCAGCTCTGCATCCTGGCCATGCTGCCCCATAACAGAGCTGGAAGTGAAGATGCCCCCAAGGATAATGCACTCACACCTGAGACCCCTGTGCCGTGCTAAAATCCCTCAGAGCACCTAGCAAAGTTCTATATCCTCCTAAAGCCTCTGGAGCAAGGCAGACCCCAGGAACCCACTGCATATGGATGGGGGGGGGGTGAAAAACAATCACAAAAGTGCCCCAAAAGTTGGCACGATCCCGTCGGTCAAATAACAGGCACTGAAGGTGAGAGATCTTCATGTCCTGCCACTAATTGGCCTTTGACTGAAGTATCGCTTTGTCCTTTAAATGCGTGCCTGGGGGAGGCCTGATCCTCTTGACATCATTAGGAAGTACAGGTCCACATGGAAGACTCCCATCTGTGACATCATCCATTTTACCAAGTAGCCTTAAAGTGCCAGGTTCCAAGTGCAGACAGACCATTATGGCAGCCCAGGTGAATCAGTTCAAGGGGGATGAGCTCAAATTTAAAAAAAAGGAGAGGCAAGTGCTGGAGGGACTGGTCACAGAATTCAGGGCAGCGAGTTAAGGTGGAGTCCCTTGGTCCTGTACTGGTCAAACATATAACCAATGTTCCCAAACACATCCATCATAAAAACAAAAGCAGGTTGATTCAGAGTAAAACAGACAAGTAGGTTGTGAATGTGTCCTGGGACAGTGAGTTTCTCTGGGAAGTCATTAATCAAGACGGGTGCAGTGTCTCTTGAGCCAGTCCTGAAGATGCAGAGGAACTGGCCTAGCAGCAACCCATAGAGCTGGAGAGACACTGGACAGGAGCAAAGGCTGGGAAGAACATCAGAAAGCACTGTACAGTGAACACTCTACCCCGTGAAAACACGCTATATAAGAACCTACAAGGAAACCCCAGGACACAGCTCTAGAAACAAGTTTTCAACCAAGAGTATGGGGAAAGAGGTTCATACTGTGGCTTAATGCTTGTGTTAAACATGGTTTTCCTGAGTTCCATTCCTAGCATCCAAAACAACACAGACTCCTAAGAACTGCCAAGTATGGCATGAATTACATAAAACAATTTCAATAAATAAATCCATGTATGGACCTACCCTAAGAACGGAGGAACATAGAAGCTAATAGGCACCGAAGTATACTAGATCATTTTGTAGACTTTGTCTTTTGGACAGACCAAAAATAGTTTTAATCATTCTGGTGGCTAGCAGGGTTGAGATTTTACCACTTGCAAACACAACGTTTTGTCATCTTTTCTCCAAATATAACTGAAATGAGCAGAGTAAAATCCAGGAATGTGACCACCATTTATAGTTTGTCATCACAGCTGATGTTATTGCTTGCTGAGATGGGAGTTTGGGCATTCTGCCACATTCCCACCATTTGTAAAATATTTTGATCAAGGGGCCTGTTCCCTGCTTTCATAGAACCATCAGAAAACTTTCTGTGCACAGTCAAGTCCATTTCAACTATCTCTAATCCACCCTATTTCAGAATAATGACAGGGCCATTAACCTAAACTTTTCAGAAATATTTATCCTCAATGCTAAAAGAAATCTAATAAAATATGAATACTAGGAGTGCAGAGCTGATACAGCGGGAAGGTGCTTGATTGCATAAGACTGATCGGGATTCAAAGTCCAGATCCCCATAAGGATACCTATGTTCTCTCTCGAAGGTATGGATGAGCTCAGACCCAAGATTATGGCCTGATTAAAGCAGGTGTGACACCTCAAAACATAACAGAGGAAGGCCTGAAGTGTGGAGGTTTGACTCTTATACCATTCCAAAGGATTCACTGCAACATCCTGGTTGATCTCTATCATAAACCCTGTCAACCGGGGTCTCTGCCTCAAGTCCAATCAAAAATGAGACACTGGGCTGGAGTGACAGCACAGCGGGTAGGGCGTTCACATTGCATGCAGCCAACACGGGTTCAATTTCTAGCATTCCATAGGGTCCCCCAAGAACAGCCAGGATAATCCCTGAGTGAAGAGCCAGGAGTAACAACTGTGCAGCTCTGGGTTTGACAAAAAAAAAAAAAAGAAAACAAAAAGAGTGACACTGATATTTGTCATTGAGGGGTGGTTTTTGTACCCTTTTACTTAGTTCCTATTTAATCAGTTTTCACCTGGATTCCATCATCAAGACTCATTATTTACAGGGGCTAGAGCAATAGCACAGAGGGTAGGGCGTTTTCCTTGCATGCGGCTGACACAGGTTCGATTCCCAGCATCCCATTTGGTCCCCCGAGCACAGCCAGGAGTGATTCCTGAGTGGAAAGCCAGGAGTATCCCCTGAGGATCTCTGGGTGTGAACAAAAAAGAAAAAAAAAGGACCAATTTTTTACAGGTGAACATACACATCAAGTCCAAGTGCTGGGACACTGGCATAGGAAATATTATTCATTACTATTATTATTATGGTTTGCTATTTAAGGAAACTCAGGAGGTTAATTCAGGTTCACCAGGAGCTCAGACCTTAGTAGGCATATGAAAATACACAGTGCAAGAACTCTTAAGAGTTTACAGAATGGGAAGATCTTTGTGTTTCCCTGAATTGTAATCATCAGCAATTCCCTTTCCCTCATAGTACTGAAGACACCAGTTTAATTTGAACTTGAGAAGTGTAACGTAAAGAATGAACTAGGAGTGTATATTTAAGACATCAAAAGGTTGAAGCAGAGTGTTCGCCACAAGATCCCCCAAGCACCACACATCCAGAGCAATTCCTGAGTGCATATTCAGGAGAAACCCCTGATCATCACCCAGGTGGGAAACAAAAATGAAAAAAAAATGGTCAAAGGGCAAGCCGTGAGGAACCCAGAGATAATGGAGGCATTGTGTATCCCACCCAAGGGCTGGGGGAGATTGAATGATGCATTCAAGGTAAATTGAAATTCAGATTTTAGGGACTGCTGGGAGTTTGTCTTGCAGGGGGTGACAGGTGGGGTTTGGGGGATGACCCCAGACCTCAATGGGGGAGCACCCCAATGGTGCTGCTTCATTCTCAAGGGGTCCGTGTGCCAAGAGGAGCCACCTCTGGTGGATTCAACTCTCTTACACCCGTAAAGGGCTGGAGGGGATGAGAGAGTCCAGCATCTTCCGGCCCTGCCCGCGTCTGACTGGGCCTTGGGTAAGAGAATAAACTGGGGATCTGTGTCCGGGTACCCTTGCTGCCTGGTGCTCGCTCAATCACTCTATGTGTGGAAGGATACCCAGTGAGCAGTGCTCCAGAGCCAGCTACCCGAGAGAGAGCAGGGTGACACAGGAGAGGCTTGCCTTCCTGCAGTACGATGTGTCCAACCAACTCAGTTCTAAAGGTCTCCAGACCCCACGTCCACATATCACAGTACCCCGCATTGCTGAGTGTGCCATCTTCCGTCCTGAGTTTTGAGGTTCTTATATACATGAGAAGACCCATGTCTTCTGTTCTCCGTGGAGGAGGGTAGCAGAAGCCAGATTCAACTCCAGCATCTCCAGATGTCTGGGTTGAAGGTAACAGCAATCAGAGAAACTACAGTGTGTTAAGAAGAATTTTAATTAACGTAGGTGGGGAGAAGGTCACACCAGCATTGCTCAGGGATTCCTGCTGCTGGGACTCTCGGGGCCGAGAGAGATAACCACGAAAAAACTGCCTTTCTTCGAACACTCTTGAACTTATTCACCAATGTGGCTTGTCACATGCCTCAGGCAACCGCAAGTGAACGTCCAAACTGGCAAAACAATGCAGAGAAGCCATCAAGGATGACCTCAAAGACAGGAGAACAGCGATGCTGGTAGATGCGGCAGAAGCCGGGAAAAGCTTTTGTAATGCCCGCCTATCCTTCATCAACTACAAGACCAAGATGACTACCCTTCAACATCCTGATGGATCTATCACATCATTCAGAAGGGAAATGGTGATTATTCATGACTTCTACTCAGATCTCTTTAATAGCCACGTCCACTTGCCCACATACCACATTCTGCACCATGGATATATCGTTCCAAATGTTCTCCCTTCGAAATTCAGCATGCCATCTAGTCAGTAAAGAAACAAAGAACACCTGGCCCAGACAAGATCAGAACTGAACACCTGAAGAACTCACCATCAGTACTCATCAATACACTGTCTCAGCTCTTCACACGCTACCTGTCTGAATACAAGGTTCCATCCCAGTGGAAAACCAGCAGGACTGTACTACGATACAAGAAGGGAGACATCCACGACATTGGCAACTATCGCCTAATCTGCCTATTGTCTGTCATCTACAAACTGTTCACTTGAGTCATCCTGAATAGGATTAGCAGAACACTAGATGAAGAACATCCATGTGAAAAAAACGGCTTCTGAAAAGGATTCAGTACCATCTACAATATCCACACGATTACTAAGCTCACTGAGGTTTCTCAGGAGTTCAAGATGCTGCTATGTCTAATGTTCATTGATTTAAAGAAGGCCTTTGATTCTTTTGAGACGGAAGAAGTCATAGAAGCCCTAGCCAATCAGGGTGTACAAACTCAATACTTCAGGATCCTCCGTGAGCTCTATTACAGATTCACTACCAGGATCTCACCATTCTACAAAGAAATTTTCATCCATGTCACGAGAGGGGTTAGGCAGGGTGATACCATTTCACCAAAACTCTTCAGTGCCACCCCTGAGAACATCATGTGATGACTGGAATGGGAAGGAATGGTAGTGAACATAGATGGTCGGCAACTACACCATATCCGCTTTGCTGATGACATCGTTCTAATAACACCAAACATCAGCCAAGAGGCACAAATGCTGCCCTACTTCGACTGTGAGTATGGAAAGGTCGGACTACAGCTGAATCTTATGAAGACAATGTTTATGATAAACAGCCTCATTCCTGATCCTCTATTCTCTTTCAATGGAACCAACATCTCCGAATGCAACAGTTATATATAGCTAGTTTGAGAAATCAACATGATGAATGACCTGGCACCTGAGTTGCGCAGGAGGAAGAGAGCAGCTTGGAATGCCTTCAAGAGCGTTGAAGAAATAACTAAGAGGAAAAAGAACCTCCAGCTTCGAGCACATGTCTTCAATTCCACTGTTCTTCCTGCATTAACATATGACTCAGATACCTGGGCCCTACGAAAACAGGATGAGAACGCTACTTGTGTCTCTCAAGGAGGAATCGAAAGAGCTATGCTTGGAATATCACGCATCACTCAAATGAGAGATAGAATCCGGAGTTCTGATCTCCATCAACGGCCAGGAATCAGGGACGCTGTCTCATCTGCCAAGGCATCAAAAATCAGATAGGCAGGACACGTAATGAGGTTTACAGACAACCCCTGGCCTAGACCCATTACTGACTGAATTCCACGGGACGTCAAAAGATCGTGTGGACGCCCACCTACAAAATGTTCAGACTTCTTCCTCAAGACCCTGAAAAATCGGTTTGAGGCTCTGCATGTTCCTAGAACAAACAGATGTCATTGGGCTACACTAGCACGCAACAGGCATGCATGGAGACGTTACTGGCATCCACTCGAATAAATCGATGAATAAAGGGGGATAAATTGATATATTTTTTAGGTTTTAGAATTACTGTGTTTATGCAGCAACATGGTTGGAACTGGAAGATACCGTCTTGAGTGAAGTTAGCCAGAAAAAGAAACAAAAACAGGATGCTGTTCACTAATCTGTGGAATACCAAACACTGGATATGGAAATATAATGTAAAGGGGCTGCTTAAATCATCCCTGATTCCAGTGTTTAGAGAGAAGCCGGACAAAGAAGGAAAGAAATTTGGGGCGGAAGAGACACAGAAGTTTCCAGGGATAAGGGATTCATTTATGCCAGTGACATGAGTGAGGGGTGTAGCCATTTACCCAAAACACAGATGCAACAGAACTGAAAACAAGAGATCTAAGAGGCAACCACTGAAACCTAGTCATGTGCTTGTCCAGATGACAGGCGGGGGTAGAGTGGGCACCTGGGTAAGGAGGGAAAACGGGAACATGGGTGCAGGGAAGCTGATGCAGGAATTGGTGTTCAATTATTGCACGCCTAAATACAACTATCAATAACTTTGAAAATACTGGCATTTTAATGAAAACTCTAAAAAACAATACAATAAAATAAATTTCCAGATTTCAGTACCCATTGAGGTTAAAGACCCTCTAGACCCAGCATTAGGCTTTGATATTTTTTCTGTGATGATGAGACCATAGATGTGGTTGTGGGGATGGAGCCGGACCCCACCTTTCAAGCCGCATGCTTGGTCCACTGAGCACTCCAATGGCATAATAGTTAGTTTCAACAAGAGAATCTTACAGCACACTTGTATGCAATACCTCTGTTCCCTAAAGAAATTGCTGTAATGCCACATCCTGAACCTGTGATTTGAGTTCTGAAATCAAACAAAATGCACAATGAGAATTAGTCCAATGTTGAATGGAATGCAGTTGAATGACCAAGCAGGTGGAGGACATCTCCATAGTTCTGACAGTCCAAGCAAGCCTACATAAAGGAAAAATCTGCGGGAAGTGTTGCTGGGAGGAGCTCGGCAATCCCCAAAAAAGCCTTTTGGGTTTTGTTTTTAATCAGACACAGTGATGCTTGGGATACCATATGGGATGCTGGACATCGAAAGTAGGGGGCATCTGTAAGGCGAGCACCCTCCGTGATGCACTGCTGTTCTGGTCCTAATTAATTTCACTATGGGCTCACAGTCACAATTTAACATACATACAATAAAACAATTTTTGGTGCGTACAAGCGTGCAGCAGGTAGGCATTTGCCTTCCATGAGTCTGACAGGGTTTGATCCTTGAACACTGCTAAAAGCAACTTATGAGAACCACCAGAAATAACTGCTGAGCATCCCCAGGCCACAAAACAAAAGAAAACTCAATTTCTTCCCATATTCAAAAAAACCATGAAAAGATCCAAAGGCAAAGATATGCATGGTGTCAAGATTGACTGTGTGGGGTCCAGAAAGGTTACCTGACTCTTTAGTTGTACAGTCTGGCCAGTTATACAGCTGGTAACACAAGGGCCTTGAAACACATGGACTACTCGACATACATGACAGATAAGGAAGAATCACAACAAAGTCAAGAAAGCAAAGCACTGGATCTCTCCGCAATGAAGAGCTCCGGGGACAAGACACCCCTAACCCATGCCACACCCCCACATCACATGTTCTAGGGATGAGAAGGGGACGTTCAATATCCAATGAGCAACTCAAAGATGTTGTGGACTGGAGGACTACTGGGTTGGCCACATGTAATGTAAGCATCCTACTTGCTCTACTATTGCTCTGGCCATTTCTAAATAAATGGGGAAAAATGGGAAGAAATGGGAGAGCACTTAGAAAGCTTTCAGGTTTAAGTCTCAGTCATAAAATGAAACACCTGTCCCCTCACCATGCCCATTTTCCACCACTAAAAACCCAAGTATAACGCCATCCCACAGCCTTCCTCTACCCATGGGGCAGATAATTTCCAAATTCTTCTCTCTACTTTGATTACATTCAATATTTTGACACAAGACCTACCATTATTATTTGGGATTTTACTCCAGCACTCAGATCTGGCAAAAACGCAACAGTAGACTATTCTTTTTCGATTGCTGGTTATAAATAACATATGATTTTGGAATTCTGAAATTTTAACAACTAAATCTGGAGGGATTTCTGCAAAAACCTGCTGGGTTTCGAGATTTGTTCCAGAGTCTCTGGGATTATGGCCATTAAACATCTTTATCACAAGCCAGAGAGGCGGTTCGTGGGAATGACTTAGGCTCTTGTTGGGGTGGGGAGGAATTGGCCGGCTCCACTCCCATCCTGCGAGGCCCCATGTATCTTTGTGAGTGTGGGCCCAAACCTGACTTTCCAAAGAACTTTGGAGGATGGAAGCCACCGAGCTGCCAAGGGGGAACATTTGGGGGGACAGCACCAATTCCCCCTGGGGTGGACCTGGGACAGTAACCTACTGCAGGGTCCAGACGCATTTCTGCTAAAAGGCACTGGGTTTCGAGATTTGTCTCTGAATCTCTGGGATCATGGCCATTACTCACCTTGATCACGAGCCATAGAGGTCAATCGTAGGCACCAGACAACCCGGGGTTTCGTTGGGGCGGGGGGAAAAGGGCCGGCTCCACCACCATCCCATTAGGCCCTGCATATCTCCTCACTGCAGTCCCAAACCTAACCGTCTAGAAGCCCTTAGAGATGCGGCCACTGAGCCGCCAGGCATGAAACCTATTCCCACCTGAAATACCCAGCTTTGGTAACCTACTCTGGGAACCAGACACATTTCTGCTGAAAGCCGCTGTGTTCCGAGATTTATTTCTGAGACTCTGGCATCATGGCCGTTAAACAGAGTGATCAAGAGCCAAAGAGTCTGTACATGGGCAGCGACCTGGGGTCTCATTGAGGTGAGGAGGAAAGGGCAGAGTCCACCCCAATCCCATAAGGCCCCGAATGTCTTGTCACTGCAGGCCCAAACCTCTCTGTCCAATGGCCTCTGGAAGATGGTGGTCACCAAGCCACCAAGTGGGATCAGGCGGAGAGACACACCCTTTCCCCCTTGTGGTGGTCTGTCGCCGATAGCTCATTGCAGGAACAGGGCACATCTCTGCAAAAAGCCGCTGGGTTCAGAGATTTGTCTCTGAGTCTCTGGGATCATAGCCTTTAAGCAGTTTGATCAGGAACCAGAGAGACCTTGCCTCCAATTATATAGCTGAGCCGGAAATGGTTTGTTGGTGTGTCTCGCACATACCTAACTTTTGGCCGTTTACTTTCTTGGGAGACTTTGCCCAAAGTTTTTGGAGTCTGGCTAAAGGCACAGCATCTATTTTGGAGTATCTGGAAGTCTGACGGTGCCATCGGCTGCTGATGCACTCGACTTACAGGCACAGAGTGACCTGCTGGCGGTACCATACTCCCAGGAAGTAGAAATTCTATATATGGGGAAAAAACACCAATAGTGGGGTTGGACTCACTGTGAAGCGACTAGGATGCTTGCCTTGCTGATCCAGGACAAACCTCCCCATCCCAAAGCAGCCCAGTAGCACCACAGAATAATTCCTGAGATGCACAACCAGAAGTAAACCTTAAGCATCAAAAATCCCTTCCAACTCCCCTGAATAAAAGCAGCTATTAAAATTAATCCAAAGTGGGGCTGAAGTGATAGCAGAGCGGGTAGGATGTTTGACTTGCATGTGACCAACTCGGGTTCGAATCCCAGCAACAATATGGTTCCCTGAGCTTTACCAGGAGTAATTCCTGAGTGCATAAGTCAGGGGAACCCATGTGAAACACTGAGTGTGACCCAAAAAGCAAAAAAAATATATATATATAATCCAAAGAGTAAATTTTCAGAGGCAAATACCTCTCACTTGTCCAAATGTGCCCCAAAGTGCTGCCACGAAACCTGCCTTCACAGACCCCTTCCATGAGGGACAGCCTCTTCTCCATTCACCTGCTAACAAATAGAGGCCTGAATCAGCATCTTGCACGCAAACACCTAAATGCCCTGCTGTGACATCACTTCCGCGTCTGCAAGCAGCATTAAAGGGCCAGAGACCAGATGAGCAGAGAACAACTAGAAAAATGCAGGTAAATGTGTAAGGCTGGTTGTCTGAGGCCCAGCTGGTAGATAGAGGTCAGGGCAGGGTTGCTGGCACCTGGGGCCTCCTGGTGCAAACCTGAGCCAGAAGTACAGGCTGAAATTTCAAAGGTTTCCAGCGGCTCAGAAGAGCTGACAGTGAGTGGCAGGGCACTTGTCATGAACGCAAAAGACTTAACTTCACAACCTGAATTTCCAAGCAGTGATACTGGAACACTGCTGGGTTTGGCAAAATCCCGCATAGCCAATCCTCCTCCTGCCCAAATAAAGGCAATGAGGAGTTAACTGCCAACAGAAAAGGTGTGAAATCTAGTAATATATTCTGAACGGTCAGTCCTCTGGGTTTGTTGTTTTGTTTTGGGACCACATCCAGAAATGCTCAGAGCTTACAGGTCAGGTTTTCAGACTATGATTTTACTCCTGTGGGTATGTGATTTTATAAAAGAAAAAGAGGATGAAAAATTATACTTTAAGTCAGAGTCATAGTACAGTTGGCAGGGCATATATTTGGTCCCCAGCATCACATAAAGTCCCTAAAGCACTGCCAGGAGTGATTCCTGCGTGCCAAGCCAGAAATAACACCTGAGCATTACTGCTGTTTCCCAAAAAGAAAAAAGAGAAAAAAAAAGAAAAGAAAAATTAATTTTAGCCCAAACGAGATTTTAAAGTCCATAATTTTGCCCAGAGCCACCAACTCCTTCATTTTCCCCTACCGGCCATCTGTTGAAAGGGCTCAAGAAATTTCTCATGCAAGAGCTTTCAATGAAGGTATAAACAGGAGAGAGCACACCAGACTGAAGCAGATGCCAGCCCCTGAAAGTCCAGAGGGCCTTCCCTGGTAGCCAGTGTCCACTAGTCCCCTGAGCACAGAGCAGGGCACAGACCTCAAGTACTACCAGGTGTGGCCCCAAATCTCACCTCATCTGCTCCCCAAGTAGTGAGATACACCCAAGGAGAGGAGCTCAGAGGGCTGAGCACCTGATTTAACTTTGAGGGACATAGCATGGCTCCCCCTGCATCTCACACACACAGACACAAAAGGGGGAGAGTCTCTTACTATCTCCAAGTTTGTAGCAAATGGAGTGGGGATGGGGGGAGAGGGAAAGACAGGAGAAACACTCCAACCCCAAAAAGATGCTCAAAGAATGCTCATGTGTCAAGACAAATTCTGGAGTGGGAGGGTTGGGGTCATACCTAGTGATGCTCAGGGGACAATATCACCTAGTGATGTTGTGGCAGGGATAACTCTGGTCACGGCAAGAAAGACAAACACCCCCCTGGCTGTACTACTGCACCAGCCCCTAAGAGTGAGACATTTAGAACCTATTGCAGCTGGTCCCCGGAACACCCCTTTCTGCAAGTACTCACTTCAACAGCAGGGCACACCCCTGGTCTTAGAGAGATGGACAGTGGAGATGCTTGGAATCTCGACAGGTCAGGCAGAAATTCTTTTTTCTTAGGAAATATAATCACATACGGTTAGCAAAGCTAATAAGTTGATACGGTGCTTTTCTTTCAAGCAGCTAAGCCGGGGTCAATATGCAACAGGACATAGGCTCACCCACTCCAACACTGCTAAAAATGATACATGAACTCAGAAACAAGAGTAACCCCTGAGCACTGAGTGCTGCTGTGGCCAAAAAAGTAAAATAAATTAAGTAATGAAGACATTTTTGTGGCCGGAACGATGGTACAGCAGGTAGGGTGTTTGCCTTTCAATTCCCGAAATCCCATGTGGTCCCCCAGCACTGCCAGGAGTGATTCTTGAATGCAAAGCCTGAGTAAACCCTGAGCAATGCTGGGTGTGACCTTAAAAATAAAAAAAAAATTTCTCTGTAAAGAGTTTGGAGACACACTATAGCAGGTGAGGTGCTTGTCTTACACTCCGGCCAAACCAAGTTTGAATCCTGGCATCCCATATGATGCCCTGAGTCCAGCCAGGAGTGATCCCTGAATGCAAATGCAGGAGAAGTATCTGAGTCTTGCCGTTGTACTTCCTACATACTGAATAATTAATTCATTTAAATGAATAAATGTGTGGTGGCCAATAGTGATCCTAAATTACATTATTAGAGGGTTTAGGGCACACTCTGGAAGTGCCCAAGCTACTTCCTGCTAAGATGGCATATTTGGTTGCAAGACCCACTGTAGCACTACCCTGATGTACCCCTCCAGACCGCAACCTGAGCTGGCTTAAAGCTCCACACCTTGGGGCTTGAGTGATAGCATAGACAAATGAGCATTTCTTTTGAAGGTGGCCAACCTGGGTTTAATTCTGGGCATCTCTTATGGTTCCTAGCACCACTAGGAGTGCTTTCTGAATATAGAGCCAGGAGTAACCATAATACCTCGCTGGGTGTGACCCAAAATGCAAAATAAATAAATAAAAACAAAAGAGAAGCTCCCCACCTCCCTGAACTCCCAAAACCCACTGAATGCACAAGAACCAGTGAATTCAAAGGCTCTGCCAAATGCTTTTGAGCCCCAAGCACATAAAGAATATGCCCAGTCCCTCCCCCCATCCAGCCCCAACACCCCCCAAGAAAGACAGGACAGAGGGGAGGGTGTTTTTTCCTTCATGCTGCTGACCCAGATATGGGGTACCCTGAGCAACGCCAGGATTGACCCCTGAACACTGCCAGGTGGGGCTCAACACACCCCCCCACGAGGAAAAAGAATGCGCCCCCAGGTCCATTTGATGAGGGAATCCCGTGCTTTACCTACTCCACAATCTGACTAAGGAATGACAGGGGGCCTGTAACGGGATGTCCTGGGGACACTGCTGGGATGACCCACCCAACCCCATGACTGACCAGGTGCTGGAGTTGCCCCGAAACTAAGATAACGCTGAGGTGCCCTCACCCAACCCTTCAGATCTGGGGGGAGACTGAGACTCCCTCTAGCTCTGACACTTTCTGCTTTCTGAGGGACCAGAGCGATGGGTCAGCAGGGAGAGCGCTGGCCTCGCATCCCGACACCCCAAAGGATCCTCGGATCCCCAGGGAGGGAGTCCTGAGAACCACAGGTAAAGGGACGCTGTGGGGTGCCGGGATCGAACCCCGGCCGCGTTCCCTCCTTACGCATCTTTCTAAGTAAGTTCTCCTCAGTAACAAGGACTATTTTTACCTCAAAATCAATTTATAAACAAGATAAACCTCTTGGCAGGAGCCCTCGGTGCGTCCCGGGTGAGGGGCAGTCACCCCGGGCCACCACCACGGAGAGACCCCGCCTCCCACAAGGCAGAGACCGTGGAAGTTCAGGCGCTCAGAGCTACCACTTGGGCGGCCGGCGGGAAACCGACCTTCCCGGACCCCCTGCCCCCCTGGGTGCCCTCTCACCCACTCCTCACCTTCCGTAGCCACGCGACCCGCAGGCACTTCTGCAAAGAAAGCCAAGTCTGGGCGGATAAAGGACCCGGATTTTGTGACATCACCTGCACCGTCACCCAGAGCCTTAAAGGGCCAGGCTTCAAACATTCCTGACCAGGTAATTCCCTGGTCAGGAAGGTTCATGTTTCCTCATTTCTGGGATAGGATCAGTTGATCCAGACAGCTGGGGGTCGCCAGGTCTGGGATAGGTAGAGAAGGATGAGCTGAACAGATAACATGTCAAGAAGAGAGTCTTTGTATTTATGAAGGAAATACAATTCACACAAATATTTTGCAAACATCTGCCAAGACATCTCTCTGAGTCCCAACGTTCATTTATTTATTCATTTATTTACAACTCTCAGCCACATGCTAGGAGCAGGCCCCCAGGATTCCTCCTGGCAGGTTCCAATGAAAAAAGACTGGCTTCAACAGGGTCCCTCACCACTGGGGACTGAGGAGCTGCCGCTCAAAGTGATCTGGCTGTTTTACATACACATGATTACACAGAAAGCTGCAGGACAGGGCCCAGAAATCCCCTGGTTGAGAAGGTTGGGATGGTCAAGACTTCTGCAATCACAGGTCCAGCATCCTCAAGAACCACAGCCCCCATGCTCAGCTCTGCATCCTGGCCATGCTGCCCCATCGCAGAGCTGGAAGTGAAGATGCCTCCAAGGATAATGCACTCACACCCGAGACCCCTGTGCCGTTCTAAATCCCCCCAGAGAACGCAGCAAAGCTCTATATCCTCCTAAAGCCTCTGGAGCAAGGCAAACCCCAGGAACCCACTGGCTATGGATGGGGGGGCGGAGTGAAAAACAATCACAAAAGTGCCCCGAAAGCTGGCACGATCCTGTAGGTCACATTACAGGCACTGGAGGTGAGAGTTCCTCATGTCCTGCCACTAATTGGCCTTCGGTGTCCCCTTTCGACTGAAGTATCACTTTGTCCTTTAAACGTGTGCCCAGAGGAGGCCTGATCCACTTTAAATCATTAGGAAGTAAAGGTGCACATGGAAGACTCCCATCTGTGACATCATCCATTTCACCAAGGAGCCTTAAAGTGCCAGGTTCCAAGTGCAGACAGACCATTATGGTAGCCCAGTTGAATCAGTGCAGGGGGGATGAGCTCGATTCAAAAAGAGGAGAGGCAAGTGCTGAAGGGGCTGGTCACAGACTTCAGGGCAGGAGTTAAGGTGGAGTCCTTTGATCCTGTACTGGTTAAACATAGAACCAATGCTTCCCAACATGTCCATCATGAAAACAAAAGCAGGTTGATTCAAAGTAAAACAGACAAGTAGGTTGTGAATGGCTCCTGGGACAATGAGTTTCTCTGGGAAGTCATTAATCAAGATGGGTGCAGTCTTTCTGAAGCCAGCCCTGAAGATGCAGAGGAACTGGCCTAGCAGCAACCCATAGAGCTGGAGAGACACTGGACAGGAGCAAAGGCCGGGAAGAACATCAGAGAGCACTGTAAAGTGAACACTCTACCCCTTGAAAACATGCTATCAAAGAACCTACAAGGAAACCCCAGGACGCAGCTTTAGAAACACGTTTTCAACCAAGAGTATGGGGAAAGAGGTTAGTACTTTGGTTTAATGCTTGTGTTAAACATGGTTTTCCTGAGTTCTATTCCTGGCATCCAAAATAACACAAACGCCTATGAACTGCCAGGTATGGCATGAATTACATAAAACATACTTCAATAAATAAAATCATGTATGAACCAACCCTAAGAACGAAGACACATAGGCGCTAATGGGCACCAAAGTGTACTAGTTCATTTTGTAGACTTCGTCTTTTGGACAGAACAAAAACGGTTTTAATCATTCTAGTGGCTAGTAAGATTGATATTTTACCACTTGCAAATGCAACATTTTGTCATCTTTTCTCCTAATATAACTGAAATGAGAAGAGTAAAATTCAGGTATGTGACCACCCTTTATAGTTCGTCATCACAGCTGATGTTATTGCCTGCTGAGATTGGATTTTGGGCATCTGCAAGGTACCCACCATTTGTAAAATAGTTTGATCAAGGGGCCTGTTCCATCCTTTCATGGAACCATCAGAAATCTTTCTGTGCACAGTCAAGTCCATTTCAACTATGTCTAATCCACCCTATTACAGAATAATGACTGGGCCATTATCCTAAACTTTTCTGAAATATTTATCCTCAATGCTTAGGGAAATCTAATAAAAATCTGAAAACATGGAGTGCAGAGCTGATACAGTGGGAAGGTGCTCGACTGCACAAGACTGATCTGGATTCAAAGTCCAGATCCCCATAAGGATACCTATGTCCTCCCTCACAGGTATAGATGGGCACAGAGCCAAGAGTATGGCCTAAGCAAAGCAGGTGTGACTCCTCAAAACATAACAGAGGAAGGTCTGAAGTGTGGAGATTTGCCTCTTTTTTTTATTCCAAAAGATTCACTGCAACATCCTGGTCGATCTCTCTCATAAACCTTACCAACTGGGGTCTCTGCCTCAAACCAGAGTCCAAACAAAAATGAGACACTGGGCTGGAGTGATAGCACAGCGGGTAGGACGTTCGCATTGCATAGTCAACCCAGGTTCAATTCCCAGCATTCCATAGGGTCCCCCAAGAACCAACAGGAGTAATCCCTGAGTGTAGAGCCAGGAGTAACCCCTGTGCATCTCTGGGTTTGACCAAAAAAACAAAAGAAAACAAAAAGAGTGACACTGACAGCTGTGATCGAGAGGTGGTTTTTGTACCCTTTTACTTAGTTGCTATTTAATCAGTTTTCACCTGGATTCAATCATCAAGACCCATTATTTACAGGGGCTGGAGCGATAGTACAGTGGTAGGGCGTTTGCCTTGCACGCAGCCAACATGTCCAACCCGAGTTTGATTCCTCGTCCCCTCTCGGAGAGCCCAGCAAGCTACCAAGAGTATCTTGCCCGCAAGGCAGAGCCTGGCAAGCTACCCGTGATGTATTCGATATGCCAAACACAGTAACAATAATGTCTCCAATGGAGACGTTACTGGGCCTGCTCGAGCAAATCGATGAACAACGGGAGGACAGTGACAGTGACAGTTTTACTTCCTAATATTTACCGTTCTGTATGGACACAGTACTAGACATTTTTAGGCTTGTGGGGTGACACTCCTGGGGAATTCTCACCACAAACTCAGACTACAGTGCTCAGGCCAGATCAATCACTCCTAATCCCATTAGGGTCCAAGTCTAGTTATTACTATCTGATTCATGACAGAATTTGTCCATGACCATGCTCTTAACTTATAGATAAGCATTATGGTACTTTGGCCAGGCCCATTTTGATGCCAGGGTAGCTAGCTCACCACTTGCCCTGAGTCCATCCAGTCCGTCTTAGGGACCCTGATTTTGGGGATCAAGGAAGTAAGGGCAACTGAGGCTTAAGTCAAGAGAGCAGATGTCCAGGAGGTAATATTATCTGGAGACAATCAACTCCCAAGCCACAGGCTTGTCTTTGTAACTGTCTTCCTATCACTTGATCACTTGATGCCCCGTTATTCATCGAATTACTCGAGCGGGTGCCAGTAATATCTCCATTCATCCCTGTTGCGTGCTAGTGTAGCCCAATGGCAACTGTTCGTTCTAGGAACATGCAGACCCTCAAACCGATCACTCAGGGTCTTGATGAAGAAGTCTGACCATCTTGTAGGTGGGCATCCACACGATCTTTTGACGTCCCTTGGAATCCAGTCAGTAATGGCTCTAGGCCTGTGGTTGTCTGTAAACCTCATTACGTGTCCAGCCCATCTGATTTTTGATGCCTTGGCAAATGAGACAGCGTCCCTGATTCTTGAGCGTTGACGGAGATCAGAACTCCGAATTCTATCTCTCATTTGAGTGAAGTGTGATATTTCAAGCATAGCTTTTTCGATTCCTCTTTGAGAGACCCAAATAGCATTCTCATCCGGTTTTCGTAGGGCCCAGGTCTCTGAGGCATATGTTAAAGCAGGAAGAACAGTGGAATCGAAGAGATGTGCTCAAGCTGGAGGTTCTTTGTCCTCTTAGTTATTTCTTCAACGCTCTTGAAGGCTTTCGAAGCCGCTCTCTTCCTCCTGCGTAAATCAGGTGCCAGGTCATTCATCATGTTGATTTCTTGACGTAGGTATATATAACTGTTGCATTCAGAGATGGTTCCCTTGAGAGCGAATGGAGTGTCCAGAACGAGGCTGTTTCTCATAAACATTGTCTTCGTAAGATTCAGCTGTAGTCCAACCTTTCCACAGTCATGGTCGAAGTCTTTCAGCATTTGTGCCGATTGGCTGATATTTGGTGTTATTAGAATGATGCCATCAGCAAAGTGGAGGTGGTGTAGTTGCCGACCATCTATCTTCACTCCCATTCTTTCCCATTCCAGTCATCGCATGATGTTCTCGAGGGTGGCACTGAAGAGTTTTGGTGAAATGGTATCACCCTGTTGAACCCTCTCTTGACGTGGATGATTACTTCTTTGTAGAGTGGTGAGATCCTGGTCGTGAATCCATAATAGAGCTCACGAAGGATCCTGATGTATTGGGTTTGTATGCCCTGATTGGCTAGGGCTTTTATGACTGCTTCTGTCTCAACAGAATCAAAGGCCTTCTTTAAATCAATGAATGTTAGACAAAGCGACATCTTGAACTCCTGAGAAACCTCAATGAGCTTAGAAATGTTTGGATATGGTCGATGGTACTGAATCCTTTTCGGAATCCAGCTTGTTCACATGGTTGTCCTTCATCTAGTGTTCTGCTAATCCTATTCAGGATGACTCGAGTGAACAGTTTGTAGATGACAGACAATAGGCAGATTGGGCGATAGTTGCCAATGTCGTGGATGTCTCCCTTCTTGTATCGTAGTACAGTCCTGCTGGTTTTCCACTGGGATGGAACCTTGTATTCAGAGAGGTAGCGTGTGAAGAGCTGAGCCAGTGTATTGATGAGTACTGATGGTGAGTTCTTCAGGTTTTCAGGTCTGATCTTGTCTGGGCCAGGAGCTCTTTGTTTCTTTACCGACGAGATTGCACGTTGGATTTCGGAAGGGAGGACATTGGGAACGACATATCCATCACGCGGAATGTGGTATGTGGGCAAGTGGACATGGCTATTAAAGAGATCTGAGTAGAAGTCATGAATAATCTTCTCCATTGCCCTTCTGGAAGATGTGATAGATCCATCAGGATGTCAGAGGGCAGTCATCTTGGTCTTGTAGTTGGTCAAGGATAGGCAAGCATTACCAATGCTTTTCCCGACTTCTGCCGCATCTACCAGCACCGCTGCTCTCCTTTCTTTGAGGTCATCCTTGATGGCTTCTCTGCATTGTTTGGCCAGCTCGAATGTTCGCTTGCGGTTGCCTGATGCATGTGCCAAGCCACGTTGGTGAATAAGTTCAAGAGTGTTCGAAGAAAGGCGGTTTTTTGTGGTTATCTCTCTCTTGGCATTCCTCGCACAATCATGGAGGTGCTGAATCCTTCGATTGTATTCCTCATCAGTGTTGTCAATGATGGCATCTTCAAATGTTGCTGCAACAGAGCCAAAGAACTCCCAGTTAGTGGTCGTTCTGGTACTTCTCTTCTTAAACTGTGCATTCTTTTTTCCTCGTTCTGTGAGGTAGAATTTTGCACGAAGGAGACGGTTGTCTGATCCCGTTTGAAATTTTGGGACAACAGCAACATCAGTTAGGCAAAACCGCCGATTGAATATGATGTGGTCTATTCCATTGTGGAAGCATCCACTGGGAGACTTCCATCTCCAATGTTTAGATTCAGCCTTTTGGAACTGTGAGTTACCATAGAAGGTCTTGGTTGACATGATGAACTCAGACAGTCTGTCACCCTGTTCGTTCCATTCTAGGCAATGGGTCCTCATGTGGAGTTCCCTCCCCAGGCCTGTTTCTCTTAAGAATTTTCCACCCTTGGGTTTGCTTCAGTGATAAGTATGGAATAATTACGGATCAAGCAAGTCGCTTCCACAGGTGCTGTTGTAAGATAACTGTGTGAGTGCTTTCTTTCACTACAATAATCTGGGTTTGATTTCAGCCTTCAGATCTTTTGGGGTACATATCTGAATCTTCTTGGGGGTCGAGTGGGTTGTTCCCGCTTTGTCTCTGGACCAGGAGGGGTGCAGAGGATTGAACCTGACGTGGAAAGAGTAAGGCAAGGCCATTTATTTTTATTTTTTGTTCTCATCACTGAGCTAGAAACCTTCTGAAGCCACTTTGCTATGTCTGTGACCAAGCCATTGAGAAATATTTTCTGTTATGGGCAACCCACACCCCAGCACCCCACATTCTGAGGGAGCCCAAACCTCTACTACAAGGAAGAGGCAGCATGGATACAGCAAGATACAGCTCAGAAACCCCCACGTTGGGGTGAGGAAATCCCCTAATAAGGGACTGGGGCTGTTTTGCTTGTATTTGGTTTCTTCATAGTTTGGGGGACACAAATCCAGCAACAGCAGAGGTTCTCCTAATGCTGCATTCAGGAATCACTCCAGCATGATTGTGGGGCTGTATGGAGACCCAGAGAAAGAACTGGGGCCTGTGACTGCAAGCCAAGAGCATTAACCTCTTTGCTCCCACTGCAGAGACCCAAGTGGCTTGCTTGAGACTTAATGACCCTATACCTAACATTGAAGCAAAGAAATAGGTTGGAAATCTAAAGCGTGGAAAAGGTGGGCCACGGCAGTTCAGGTGATAGACCACGAGATGATGCTGTGGGCGTTACTGTCCCTCTCCAGGATCTTTTCTCTGTTATTTATTTTTTATTAGTGAATCACCATGAGGTACAGTTGAGGACTTACAAATTTTTGTGCTTGGGTTTCAGTTAGACAATTATCGAGTACCCATCGCTCCACCACCACTGATCCCTGTTAGTCCCTCCCATTCCCATCCCCCCATCCCACCCTGCCTCTGTGGCAGGGCATTCCATTTTGCTCTCTCTCTCCTTTGGGGGGCTGTGGTTTGCAAATGAGGCATTGAGTGGCAATCATGTTCGGTCTATAGTTAACTTTCAGCATGCATCTCCCATCCTGTGAGGATCCTCCCAGCACCCTTTATTTGGTGCTCCCTTCCCTATCTGAGCTGCCTTTTCCCCTAGCGTGTGCGGCTGGCCTCCATGCGATGGAGTAAACCTCCTGGCACTTGTCTCGGGTATTCTCGGGTGTTAGTCTGAAAGAAAAGGACAGACATAGAAAGATTGCTTTCATCTTGGGAACATAAAGTAACAGAATGTGTTCGTTTCTCTAAGAATTTTCCACCCTTAGGTTTGCTTCAGTGTTGAGTATGGGGTAATAAAGGATCAAGCATCCTCTTCCACAGGTGCAGCATTAGGAAGGAAAGCCTGCGGTTGCTTGTCTTTCACTTGAGTAATCTGGGTTCGATTCCAGCCTTCAGATCTTTGTGAGGTGGATAGCTGAATCTCCTCGGGGTTCAAGTGGGTTTCGCTAGCTTTGTCTCTAAACCTTGAGAGGTGAAGAGGATTGATCTGAACCTTTAGTGAGCAAGGCAAGGTTATTTTCTTACATTTATTGTTCTTTGCTCTCTGTACAAATAAAGTTCTGAACGCACGGTGTGATGCCTGTGACCGAGCCCTTTGAATGTTTCCTGTCATGGGCAACCTACACCACATCACCCCACATTATGAGGGGACACGAACCCTCCTCTACACCAATGCGGGGAATGGAAGAATATACAGTTCTGACACCGTCAAGTCAGGGTGAGAGAATTCACCATCAAGGAACTGAAGCTCTATGTTTTACTTTTCTTTCTTGTTTGTTCCTTTATGGTTGTGGCCACACCCAGATATGCTCAGGGCCTTCTCCTGCCTCTTCACTCAGGAATCACTATGGACATGACTGAAAAACCGTATGGGAAGCCTATGAATATACCGGGTCCTGTGGATGCAAGGCAAAAGCCCTATCCGCTCTGCTCCCGTTCCAGCGGCCCACGCTGTGTGCTGGATCCTTAATGACTCCAAACTTAACATTTAAGCAAAGAGAAGGACTTAGAATCTTAAACGTGGGAAAATTGGGCCACGGAAGTTATGCTGAAATGCCACAAGATGAAGCTGTGGGCGTTTCCGTCCCTCTCGAGGCTCCTTTCTCTAAGAATTTTCCACCCTTAGGTTTGCTTCTGTGTTAAGCATGGGGTAAGGTAAAGGCCCTCCCGTTGATCGTCGATTTGCTCGAGCGGGCCCAGTAACGTCTCCATTGGTGACTTTGTTGTTACTGTGTCTGGCATATTGAATACTCTCGGTAGCTTGCCAGGCTCTCCGAGAGGGGCGGAGGAATCGAACTCGGGTCGGCCATGTTGGCCGCTTGTAAGGCGAACGCCCTACCCGCTGTGCTATCGCTCCAGCATGGGGTAAAAGGTAAAGGTAAAGGCCCTCCCGTTGATCGTCGATTTGCTCGAGCGGGCCCAGTAACGTCTCCATTGGAGACTTTTGTCGTTACTGTGTCTGGCATATCGAATACTCTCGGTAGCTTGCCGGGCTCTCCGAAAGGGGCAGAGGAATCGAACTCGGGTCGGCCATGTTGGCCACTTGTAAGGCGAACGCCCTACCCGCTGTGCTATTGCTCCAGCATGGGGTAATTAAAGATAAAGCACGGAGCTTCAAAGGGGCAGTGGAAGGAGAGTCTTGAGGCTGGAGTCTCTCCCATGGGTAACCAACATCCGATTCCCACCTTCAGATCTTGTGGGGTACATAGCTGAATCACCTTGGGGGTCTAGTACGCTGCTCCATCTATGCCTCTGGACCACCAGGGGTGCAAAGGATTGACCCAGACGTGGACAGAGCAAGGCAAACCTGCAAAACTGGAGCCATAGCACAGAGGGTAAGTCATTTGACTTGCATGCTACCGACATGGCCAACCCGAGTTTGATTCCTCCACCCCTCTCGGCAAGCTACGGAGAGTATCTTGCCCACAAGGCAAAGCCTGCCAAGCTACCTGAGACGTATTCGATATGCCAAACACAGTAACAAGTCTCACAATGTTATTGGTCCTGCTAGAACAAATCAATGAAAAATGGGAGGAAAGTGACAGTGACAGTCTGAGCTGAAAAACATCAGAAGCCACTTTGTTATGTCTGTGACCAGACCATTTAGAAATATTTCCTGCTATGGGCAACCCACACCTCAACACCCTACGTTCTGAGGCTATGCAACCCTCTTCTACGAGGAACAGGCAGCATGGATACAGCAAGATACAGCTCAGAAACACCCACTTTGGGGTGAGCTAAATCTTCAATAAGGGACTGAGGCTGTTTTGGTTTCATTTGGTTTGTTCATGGTTTGGGGGCCACAAATCCAGCAATGCGCAGAGGTTCTCAGGGCTCTGCACTCAGGAAGCACTCAGGCATGATCGCGGGGCTGTATAGAGAGCCAAAGAGTGTGAGAGCTTTCTTTCACTTGGGAAACCTGGGTTCGATTCCAGTCTTCATATCCTGTGGGGTACATAACTGGACTCACTATAAACAGTGCTACTCTCCCACAGTCCAGGGGCTTCTCCCCTGGGGCTTTTTTTGTCCATGGACTGAGCAGAACAGTCTGAGTAGCTTGTCCCAGGGGAGCGCTTCTTTGCAGCGTGGTCGCTCACTTCCCACTGGTAACCCACAGAAGTCATCCCACCTGTCTTGGCATCCTCATGGGACTAAAGGCATAACTGCTCACTTGAGATTTTGTCACAGTGTGCATGACCAGAAGAATTCAACTCGGGCTGTTTGCTACTCGAAGAACAGCAGAGAAGGATTCCAATTACTGTGCTGTGCCTGATAGTCTTCTCGTCCAAAAAACTCTAGACCTGCAGGTTTGTTTCTAACATTTACCTGACTCGGTTGCAATTCTGACATGTGCATGGATTTTTCAGGAAATGACCTAATGTTTCAGCAAGATGGACAAGCAAAATAGACCGACGGCAGGTCACATAGCTGTGTAATTTTTTTCCAACTCAAAGGACAGACACAGTAAGTGGAAATAACTCCCTCTATAGAAAATTGAAGCACCAGTTTAGAGTGAAAATAAAAGGGGCCAGAGACTGGGTTTGGTACTACCTTAGTGTGAAGCTTAGTGGGATAGCTTAGTGGGATACACGTGCGAAGGCAATAATGCATCCCCACACAGCCGAGACAGACCTTTGAAAACATCTCACCTGAAGCAGATTCCTCTCGAGGATCAATGAGATTTCTATTATCTTGTTCTCTTTACTTAGTTGGGGAGAGGGTCACACCAGCATTGCTCAGGGATTCCTGCTGCTGGGACTCTCGGGTCTGAGAGAGATATCCACGAAAAAATCCCCTTTCTTCGAACACTCTTGAACTTATTCTCCAACATGGCTTGGCACATGCCTCAGGCAACTGCAAGCAAACGTCCAAGATGGCCAAACAATGCAGAGAAGCCATAAAGGATGACCTCAAAGACAGGAGAACAGTGATGCTGGTAGATGTGTCAGAAGCCGGGAAAAGCATTTGTAATGCCCACCTGTCCTTCACCAACTACAAGACCAAGATGACTCCCCTCCGACATCCTGATGGATCTATCACATCTTCCAGAAGGGCAATGGAGATTATTCATGACTTCTACTCAGATCTCTTTAATAGCCACGTCCACTTGCCCACATGCCACATTCTGCACGATAGATATATCGCTCCCAATGTTCTCCCTTCTGAAATTCAACACGCCATCTCGTCGGTAAAGAAACAAAGAGCACCTGGCCCAGACAAGATCAGACCTGAACACCTGAAGTACTTACCATCACTACTCATCAATACACTGGCTCGGCTCTTCACATGCTACCTGTCTGAATGCAAGGTTCCATCCCAGTGGAAAACCAGCAAGACTGTACTACTGTTACTATACAAGAAGGAAGACATCCACGACACTGGCAACTATCGTCCAATCTGCCTATTGTCTCTCATCTACAATCTGTTCACTCGAGCATCCTGAATAGGATTAGCAGAACACTAGATGAAGAACAACCATGTGAGCAAGGTGGGTTCCAAAAAGGATTCAGTATCATCTACAATATCCACATGAATACTAAGCTCATTGAGTTTTCTCAGGAGTTCAAGATGCCGCTCTGTCTAACGTTCATTGATTTAAAAAAGGCCTTTGTTTCCTGTTGAGATGGAAGGGGTCATAGAAGCCCTAGCCAATCAGGGTGTACAAACTCAATACTTCAGGATCCTCCGTGAGCTCTATTACAGATTCACTACCAGGATCTCACCACTCTACATAGAAGTAATTATCCATGTCAATGGAGGGGTTCGGCAGAGTGATACCATTTCACCAAAACTCTTCAGTGCCATGCTCGAGAACATCATGCGATTACTGGAATGGGAAGGAATGGGAGTGAAGATAGACGGTCGGCAACTATACCACCTCTGCTTTGCTGATGACATTGTTCTAATAACACCAAACAGCCGAGGCAGAAATTATGACCGACTTCGACGGTGAGTGTGGAAAGTCTGACTACAGCTGAATTACGAAGCATCACAATTACGAAGACAATGTTTATGAGAAACATCCTTGTTTCTGATCCTCCATTCGCTTTCAATGGAACCACCATCTTCGAATGCAACAGTTATATATACCTAGTTCGAGAAAGAAACATGATGAATGACCTGGCACCTGAGTTTCGCAGGAGGATGAGAGCAACTTGGAATGCCTTCAAGAGTGTTGAAGAAAAAACTAAGAGGACAAAGAACCTCCAGCTATGAGCACATGTCTTCAACTCCACTGTTCTTCCTGCATTAACATATGACTCAGAGACCTGGTCCCTATGTAAACAGGATGAGAACACTACTTGTGTCTCTCAAAGAGGAATCGAAAGAGCTATGCTTGGAATATAGAGCTATGCTTGGAATATCACGCATCATTCAAATAAGAGAATCCAGAGTTCTGATCTCTGTCAACGGTCAAGAATCAGGGATGCTGTCTCATCTGCCAAGGTATCAAAAATCAGATGGGCTGGACATGTAATGGGGTTTACAGACAACCATTGGCCTAGACCCTTTACTGACTGAATTCCACGAGATGGCAAAAGATCGCGTGGATGCCCACATATAAGATGGTCAGACTTCTTCATCAAGACCCTGAACAATTGGTTTGAGGCTCCGCATGTTCCTAGAAAGAACAGATGCCATTGGGCTACACTAGCACGCAACAGGCACACATGGAGACACCTGGATATCCAGAACAAGTAAGAAACAAGTGTGAATGCACGATACAAGCAGGTGTGACCTGACGCTCAAGTTCCCAAACCAGGATTTTCAGGGTGCTCAAGCATTCCAAATCCTAACCCAGGAAAGACTGAAGAATGAAGGTTTACCTGTTTTTCCATTTTCAAAGTATTCAAAGCTGCATCTTGGTTGATTTCTGCCATAATTTCCGCTAAGCAGCCCATCTGGGCCAAGCTAGAAGCATAGCAAACAATAACAGAGTAGTGAGCCATGACAGCTCTGAGCATGAGGGTGTTTCTGTACCTGTTTATTCAGTCACCTTCCTCCTTATTTTCACCACCATGACCCATTATTTACAAGTTAACACACAAGCAATTCCAAGCACAAAATACTGGCATAGGTGCAGCCAGGGTGAAATCAGCAGGCTTCAGTAAAGGACTTCCCATATTCCTTACATATATACGGTTTCTCTCCACTGTGAATTCTCCTATGTACAGTCAATTGTGAGGATTACGTAAAGGCCTTCCCGCACTCCAGACATATCTAAGGCTTCTCTCCATTATGAATTCTCATATGTAGAGTAAGATAATAGAACCGTGTGAATACCTTCCCACATGTCTGACACTGATGAGGTTTCACTCTGAGATGAATTTTCATATGTGAATTAAGTCTTGAGGCTCCAACAAAGGCCTTTCCACATTGCTTACATATATATGGTTTCTCTACAGTGTGAATTCTCCTATGTACATGAAGTGTTGAGGCTTCAGCAAAGGCCTTTCCACATTCCTTACATATATATGGTTTCTCTCCAGTGTGAAGTCTCCTATGTGCACTCAATCGTGTGGATACAGTAAAGGCCTTTCTGCATTCCTTACATATATATGGTTTCTCTCCAGTGTGAATTCTCCTATGTACACTAAGTCTTGAGGCCAAAGCAAATGCCTTTCCACATTCCTTACATATATACGGTTTCACTCCAGTGTGAATTATCCTATGTACTCGAAGTGTTGAGGTTTCAGCAAAGTACTTTCCACATTCCTTACATATATATGGTTTCTCTCCAGTGTGAATTCTCCTATGTACACTAAGTCTTGAGGCCAAAGCAAATGCCTTTCCACATTCCTTACATATATACGGTTTCACTCCAGTGTGAATTCTCCTATGTACTCGAAGTGTTGAGGTTTCAGCAAAGTACTTTCCACATTCCTTACATATATATGGTTTCTCTCCAGTGTGAATTCTCCTATGTACACTAAGTCTTGAGGCCAAAGCAAATGCCTTTCCACATTCCTTACATATATACGGTTTCACTCCAGTGTGAATTTTCCTATGTTTATTAAATGTGAGGCCCAAGCAAAGGTCTTTCCACATTCCTTACATATATACGGTTTCACCCCCGTATGAATTTTCCTATGTACACTAAGTCGTGAGGCTACAGCAAAGGCCTTTCCACTTTCCTTACATATATACGGTTTCTCTCTTGTGTGAATTCTCCTATGTACACTAAGGCTTGAGGATTCAGTAAAGGCCTTCCCACATTCCTTTCATATATACGGTTTCTCTCCTGTGTGAATTCTCCTATGTACAGTAAGTCTTGAGGCTCTAGCAAAGGCCTTTCCACATTCCGTACATATATACGGTTTCTATCCAGTGTGAATTCTCCTATGTACAGTAAGTCTTGAGGGTCTAGCAAAGGCTTTTCCACATTCCTTACATATATAAGGTTTCTCTCCAGTGTGAATACTTCTATGTATATTGAGGCCTGAGGATCGAGTATAGGCATTAGCACACTCCTGACATATATAAGGCTTTTCTCCACTATGAGTTTTCATAGGTCTATTAAGACTAAAGTTCCGAATAAAGGCCTTCCCACATGTCTGACATTTATGAGGTTTCTCTCCTGTATGAAATCTCCTATGCATAATAAGATGTGATGATTCATCGAAGGCCTTCCCACATTCTTCACATGAAAAAGGTTTCACTCCTGAATTTATATTCATATGGTCATGATGGAGTAACCCTTGACTCACACTTTGTTCTCCGGGCTGACTTTTCTGGGGATTCTGTCCACTATGGTTTTCTAAGTCAACACCACAGTGCTGAGAACATGGGGAGGCTCCCCAACATTCCTTACACGTAGATGGGTTCTGCTCATGGTAACTGTGGTTGAGGGTATGTTGCTGTGAGGGACTCACTATAAACAGTGCTCCTTTCCCTATCAGGTGCCCCACTGGGGAATTTTTTGTCTGTTAACTGAGAATAACACACTTCAAGGAACTTTTTCCAGGAGAGGGCTTCTTCAGAGTTAGGTAGCCCTCGCTATTCTGATCACCCTCAGAAGACATCCCGCCTGTCTCGGCATCCTCATGGGGCTGAGGGCAGGATTGCTCTCTCGAGACATTATCATACAGTGCAGGATCAGAGACATTCCATTCTGGGTGGCAACTTTCCTGTAGAACAACAGAGGATTCTAATTATTTCATTATTCACTGAGTCTTCCTGTCAAAAAACTGAGCCCTTCAGATGTGGTTTCACACATATGCACCGCACAAATGCAATTACTGACATATGAATTGTCTTACTATTAAAGAACTTCATGTTACTGTAAGTTGGACTCACAAAATTGATGGATAGAGAGTCAGTAAATTCTGTAACTTTCCCACCTTTAAATTAATGAAGGTATACAACTACAAATAATTCCTTCTATAGAAAACAGATGCATCCATTTCAAGAGAAAATGAAATACATCCACAGTGGGTTTGGTTAAAGCTCACATTGGAACCTGTGATGCAGGGGTGAAGACAACGCTGCATCATCACGCAGCTGAAACAGACCATGTGGCCTTTGCAAAGCTCTCACCACAAGTGATGCCTTTTAGGATCAATGAAGTTTTCTTATCTTTCTGTTTTGTAGTTTCTATTTTTTGGGGGTTGAGTGGGTGGAGGGGCACACCATGCAGTGTCTAGGATCAGTTCTGTGGGTCTATGTTGTCTATAAGGCATGCTGGGTAAGGACCATCCATCCCTGTGCAAAGGAAGTATATTTCTCACTGCCCTATCTACAGGGCCCACAAATTAGCTTTCTAAACAACTACCACTGTCAAGCAAATCAAAACTCACAGTATTTTTTATACATGGTTGATTTCAGCACCTAGTGAAGCTAAGGGTCCTCTACTCCAAGGATCAGGATTTGGAATTCCTCCCTGCCATTCCCAGACTTCCACCTTAACAATCACATACTTGTTCCACTCCTGCTGGCATAATAATTTTTATTCTGAATTAGTGAATCTTACCAACTCACTCATACTTGCAGACCCCATTCCCATCAAAGTGCTGTAATGCCAAATCCTGAAGCCGCGGTTTTAGTTCTGAAACTGAACAAAACATGCAATTCAAGCACTTGTCCAAAAATGTAGCAAAATGATGCGATGTAGTTAAGAGTACATTTCTGTGGTTCTCAGAGTCCAAAGAGTCCCACACTAAAGAAAAGATTCGATAGTGGAAAACTGTGAGGATCTTGGCAATTCTACACTAGATATTGTTTTTGCTTTTGAGCAGACCTGGTGATGTTCGGAGAACCAGGTTATTGAACACATTATTGAACAGATCACCTTCAGGCACTGCAAGGCACTCCCTGCTGTACTATCGTTCAGATGCAAACTAGCTCTGTTATGGTCTTACTTATCCGAAAGCCATGGAAATTACAAATTACAAATTACAGGATCATTCTGTGACTGACATTCCAGGGGAATCAAGAGGAGTGTGTGTGCAGGACAGAACCAAGTATTCAGGAGACCAAGGCCCCGATCTGAGCAGTGTGTTTCATACATGCTCAGGGCACCCATACACTGCACAGGGCCTGAGCCAGAAAGGGTCTTCAGACACTCACCTGCACACATGCCTCTCCTCCCCGACCTCAGGGCTCCTCCTTCCAGCCAGGAGATCACCGCAGGCTTCATCCCAGAGTACCCTGCCCCGACAAAGACAGAGGCATGGATAAGTCACAGGGAAAAGATGGCAGGTAAATGCACAAGTTTTCCTGATATAACTTGGCAAATATATGAAAGAAATGAACCAAATGTCCATTTCCAAAATGCCACATATTTCTAGTTATTCGAGAGTTAAGACCCAAGAAAATATCACAAATACTCTGGACCTGGCCTTGTGTATGGCCGACAGGGGGTTGTTCAGCACAATATGTTGTTGGTTTTTGTTTTGTTTGGGGTCTCACCTGGAAATGCTCAGGGGTGACTCCTGACTCTGTATTCAGAAATCACCGCTGCTGGTGCTCGAGAATGACATGGGCTGCCGGGGATTTAACCCACGTGCGCCGCTTGCAAGAAAATCACTTTCCTCCCTGTACTGTCTTTATAGGCACAGAAGCACATGGAGTTTCCTGAGCCCCTCATGAACTCATCACGGATTTCAGTAAAACTAAGTGCATAATAAATCTGGAAATGGCCAAGGGTGGCAAGGGACCCTTATTTTTTAAAGCTAAAAACTGTATCCAGAAAGAGAGCAGAGCAGGAGTTTCTCATGGACAATCCAGCTGTGATACGCGATATCTCCTAGGGTCCCTCATGCCAGCCAGGAGTGATCCCTGAGTGCAGAGTCCAGGAGCAAACCCTAAGTACTGCTGAAGTCTCACAAGAAAAATTAGAAGTAAATCCAAGCACTGAAATAGGGCAGTGCCTAATGAGTTGAGAGACGAGATATCAAATCCCCTGTGGTAGGAGAGAGATAGTACAGCACATAGGTCAGAACCGCTGCACACACATGTGGGTTTGATCCCAGGCAGCCCAAATGGTCTTGGAGCAAGGCCTGGTGTGGATCCTGAATACACAAGCAGTAATAATCCCTAATCCCTAAGGAAAAAAGAAAATGCAAAAACAGTTGAGTGACTGGTGCAAAAGTACTGGGGGTGTGACACCAACATTTTAAGTTGCCAAGAGGTTTCAGTCCACGGTACCTCATGGCCCCTGAGCAGTCTTAGCAGTCATCCCTTAGCACAGAGCCAGGAGAACTGTGGGCTGTGCCCCCAAACAAAGGCAAAAGCAAAACCAATTAAACATACAAAAGTTCGTGTAGTATACAAAGTAAATTGATTCACCAATGGATGGAACTATTTAAAGGGACCTGAGCGATAATTGGGCAGATAGGGATCTTCCCATGGACACAGTCGAAATGGATTGATCTGAATCACACCACAGGTTCCGGCTACCCCACAAGAGTAATTCCTGAGAAGAAAGCTGAGAGTAAGCCCTGAGTATCCACAGGTGAACTCCCCCAAAAAACGAGGGAGGGAAGAGCTACTGCTGGACACACAGCTGCCGCCCAGGGAGCCCACGCCGGTCTGTTCAGACACGGTTGGCTCCACACTGCTCTCACCGACAGCCTGCAGATGCTGGTATGTCTCCAGCATCACGTCCCTGTACAGCTTCCGCTGAGAGGCCTCCAGGCATGACCATTCCTCCAGGGTGAAGTTCACAGCCACGTCATGGAAGGTCACTACATCCTGAGTCAGCACACGGAGAGGGTGGGAGTCAGAGTCCATCTTAGCCTCATTACCACTACTCTGAGGCCAGGTCCCAGGGTACTATATTGTCACTGGGCCTCTCCCCTCCGAATGAACCAGCCTCCATGCACAGGCATGGCTGACGGGCCCCAGAAATCACATAAGGCAGCTGGATCTGCTAAAGTGGGAGGACGTTATACAGAAGGTTCTTGGATGTATCTGACTTTCCTGGTAACCCCAGGGCCAATTCGAGCACCACTGGTCCAGTGAGCACTGCAGAGAGGATCACCTGAACACAGACTTGTACGATCCAAAACACTATCCCTGGGTGTAGCAAAAAACACTGCACATTCACCGCTGCACCCCCAAAGCACATGACCACTAGGATTGAGAACTCGACAGTACATATAGACAACTGCTCGGAGCAGTGCATGGCATGTGTGCCTGTGGGAACTCACTGCTCAGGACCGCCCCAAATCCCGCTCAAAGAAGGTAGAAGTTTCAGGACCCCAACATCTCTACTGATCTCAGAGATCCTTGGCTTTCTCCTTGGGATCGGCACATGCCCAGAAATCCACACACAGGATTATGTGAATGTAAGACTATATGACCGAGCAGGTAGTCTCTCCAAAGTAGGAAGGACAAAACAGGAGAAAACCAAGTCTGGGGGCCCAAGCCACTGTAGTTGCCAGGGCGCAAACGGGGCTGGCACACCCCAGGGTGCTCTGAGGCCAGTCAATGGTGAATCCAGAGCACAGAGTCAAGAGGACAGCTGATGACAAAAACGATGCAAAAGAAGCCGAAGCAGCAGGTTGGCATAACAGGACAGCTGTTCCGGGGACAGCATGTAGGACTGGCAATCCCCAACATCCCATATGGTCCCACAAGCACTGCCAGGGGCAATGTCAGAGTGTAGCGAAAGGAATGATTGCGAGAATCCTTGCTCTGCCACCCCAAGTAAAACAGAAAACCCAAGATGAAACCTTTGGACCTCCAGCATCCCATTGGTCACCTAGAAGGTTCTTGGATGTATCTGACTTTCCTGGTAACCCCAAGTAAAACAGAAAACCCAAGATGAAACCTTTGGACCTCCAGCATCCCATTGGTCACCTAGACCTGTCAGGTATGAGCATTGAGCACTGAGCTTTGAGTACTCCTCATGCACAACTGGGTTGGCCCCAAAGCCAAATAAAACAAAACAAACATACACAAAAGCAGCTTCAAACAGCAGAATGGGATGGTCCAATCGGAAGTCTCATCTTGGAATCCGTCCAAAAGAAACTCATCACAGATGGCCCAGGAAGCCTGGGCACTCCTGGTACTACCTCATGTCATTATATCCGTCTACTCCTACCTGGGGACGGTTTATCAGAAGCCGTGTCACCATCTTCTCCTGTCACAGTTGTTCTGAGGATCAGCAGGAGGCTCCGTGCAAAGACCTGGAAAGTCAGAACAGTGAGCACCAGAGAGGAGCACCTCCTCCCACTCCTGAGCTCAGACCAGCCACACCCTCGGGCACAGCCTCACAATTCCAGCTCTGAGAGACAATGGCAGAAGCTCCTGTCTCCGCCGGGGATGCAAATTTTGTTGGCATTTGTGCTGCACTTCAGGAGAGGAGCCTGGGCCCAGGCTACAGGGGAGGAAAAGACAGCCTTCTCTGATCCCCGGATTCCTCTCTGGCTCCCACAAGAAAGTCCCTGTAGGCCCTTCCAGGGGGCTACTCTCAGCCCAGGAGCTCCCGAATACTAGCGCCCCCCTTCTGGCTGGCAGCAGTATAGCCCCCGGGGAACCGTAGCCTGGAATGTGGCTCCACCATGTAACTTAGAGTGGGCAAACCTTTGACACTCTCTTGTAGGGTGGACAAGGACATGCACCTAGGCACTCTGTCCCGGGGACCTCAGTATTTACCACAATGGCAGGTGTCGTCTGCTCAGGGAGAGGTCAAGAGTCAGGGGTGCTTTGCAGCTTGATATGAGGGAGCTGAAATTCATGAACCTGAAAAAGATATAACAGTATTGTGGTTAGAAGGCAATAATATGAGTTGGGCGCATGATTAGATGAAACCATGAATTCTCTGCATCCCATATGTCCCCCAGCAGCGCCAGGGATAACACCTGAGCTTAGAGACTTGAGTAAGTCATGAGCATCTCTGCGTATGTGCCCTCTCTCCCGCCAAAATCTAAAGAACCAAAAATAGCCCCCGAAATACAATATCATTGGCAAACCTCAGCCACCTGCAAGCCCCCTTCCCCCATCCCCCAGATGACCCGGGCTCTCACAGCAGACAATGAAGATGACCAGCAACAGATCTCCTGCCATTAGGTGGAGGGGCTGACGTTCTGCCCTTCAAATCTGGAGATTCTACAGAAGCGAGCTTAGGGCCGATGGTTCAAACATGGGACTCCTGGGAGGGTTGGTACGGCCAAGCCCCTGGCTGAGTCCCACATTCACCACTATTGCCCCATCCTGAGCTGGGGACGATCGTGGCTAAAGAGGCACCCCAGAATCACGAACTCACAACTGTCACTCCTGAACCCTGAGACAGCCCGCCCCTGCACCCCCAAAGCTCTGCGTCCCCCTAAAATCTCCACCACACCTCAGGATCCACCTGGATGTTGGCAAACAATATAAAACCAGCGCAAAAGTGCCCCCCAAGTTGGCTCGGCCCCTCGGTTCAGAGTGTGGAAACTGGAAGGCGCAGGGTGCTCACAGGAGGTTGCTCGAGTCCTGCAACTAAATCCTTCTTCAGACTCCCCCTTCCAGGATGGGGCGCAAATTTACTTGTCCTTTGCCAAGTGAGAAACGGACCCAGTGTCTGTGTCAAGGATGGAAAATGAACCATGACATTTATGACAACACTTATGACATCACTTCCATTTCCATAAGGTGCCTTAAAGAGCCAGAGTCTATGCACTGAGAACCTTTTTGCCACCCAGGTGAATCTGTGCTGCAAGGGGGATGGACTCGAATAAAGGAGTGGAGAGGCAAATGCTGGACTGGTCGGTCACACACTGGGGGACTGGGGGTAAGGAGAAGTCCCCTGATCCTGCATTGTCACCTAACATCGGACCAATGATATCTAAACACAAACTGTTACCCTGACTCTTGTCAAATGATCCCTGATCTCAGAGACAAGAGTAAACACTGAGCACTGTAGGCTGTGGTGAAAAATATAACAAGAAAAAAGGAAAATTCTACCGAAGGGGGGTAAAATGATATACAAAGACAAATTTGAGAGTGAAACATTAAAAGAGTCAAATTTCTGGTCCTTAAAACTTCACCTATCCTTGGGGCTGGAGAGACAGCACAGCGGGTAGTGTGTTTGCCTTGCACGCGACAAACCCGGGTTCGATTCCCAGCATCCCATATGGTCCCCTCAGCATTGCCAGGAGTAACTCCTCAGTGCAAAGCCAAGAGTAATCCCTGTGCATCGCCAGGTATGACCCAAAAAAGAAAAAAAATCCCCTATTTTTGATCTATCCCTGCTACAGAAACTCACACTTTCTCCTGAATTCCTGTTGTTCTTTCACCATTGTTTGTGCATATATATGAGTATATATAACTGTGACTTTGTGTGATTTTTGTTTCGGGGTCACAACTTGCAGATTCAGGGTTTACTCCTAGCTCTACACGCAGGAATCACTCTGGTACAGACCATATGGGATGCAGGGGATAGAACCTGGGTCGACTGCTTGGATTGTTAAGTCCTTACCCACTGTACTATGGCTCCGGCCCTAAGTAAATGTGCTCCTAGCACACTCAGTGGGATTACTGAGCAAATGTCCTGACTCCTGGAAAACCAAAACTTCCTTTCTTCAAAATACAAAACCCTTTACCGATTGGATTCTAGTTCTAAACAATTTAGGTTTAACATTGGTTCATCATTCCTCCTCTGCTACAAGGTGCTGAGGTTAACTGAGTAACACCCATCCCAATCACTCCCATTTCCTTTGTATTCATCTTTAATTTCCCTGTGCTCTGCTTCCCCTATACATTATTCACCCATTTCCCATAACCACAACCTGTGAATTGTAAAGTCAGATTCTTCAGAGATCTCTGGATTTTGTATTTGGAAGTGAAATGTTGACTTTCTCTTTCCTTTATATCTGCTACAGTTTTCTTTAGACAAATCTCCTTTTTTTGCTCCTGAACAAGGACCAGTGCAGTCCCAGGTTGGGAAGATTGTGCTGGGAGGATTGGGATGGCCATGCCCGCAGCCCTCAGCTTTGTATAGACAAAGTAAGGCAATATTATGCTTTTGTAACTTCAGAGTTAATTGACTGCAGATACTATATACTCCTGGGCATTGTCCTGTTTATAAGACTTAAGCCTCATCTGCCCTTTGTTCTTAGCACCCCAAAAGCAAGAGACTGGATGGACCCAGGATAGCTGTGAGCTACCCTGGCATTGAAAAGGGACAGGTAAGCACCATAACAAATTCCATTATGACCCAAACATAAGCAACTGGATAAGGATCCTGCTGTGCTTAGGACGGACTAACCTGTCCTGGGGAGTGTAGTCTGGGAGCTATAAGATACACCCTATAAACTTAACAGATCTCTTACTGTGTCCATTCAAAATGAACAGAATGAGTAAGTGTAAATTTAAGTTGACTGTTTCAATGAATATTAACTAAGCAAAGAAAAAATATGCCCTTAGGGAAAATCCTGCCCTTGAGCTGATCTCTCCTTGGAGTTATGTTTTTGGCCTAGAAGTTTCCCCTGAGGGAAGGGATTTACATCCTTTGATTGTACAACCACATCTCTGTGTATTTGCTACCCCTAACTCTGTGGGATGGGCTGGAGAATAAAGGCTGTGGAAGACAGGTGAGCAGAGGAAATGAGGAGCAGTGGGAGACTGGTATAGGTACATAGGAGAACGGAATAAAGAGAAACTCATCACTGTGAGTCCACAACATAAAATGTGGGGGTTTGGTGAGGTGTTGGTGGCCCAGCGCTGCCTCCACAACTCCGGAACCCTTCCCAACAGAGACAGAGTGAAAGGAAGACAGAAAATCATAGCCTTATGGTGAAAATGGCCTGTTTATTGCAGAACAGCTACCATACTTAGAGAACACCTGAGGGGGCATGAGGTAAGGACATAGGAATGACTTATCATTTACGTAGATAAACATTTGGCAGAGGAAATTCTCATGGGAGATTCACCCAAGGAGACACTATGTCTCTTATCTTTTCCTCTAGTTGTATAAGTTATCAACATTTGTAGTTGTTTGGATAAACACTGTAAGAGACAAAGATCCCAAAACTTAATTCTCTGGGCTTTGACAGCAAATAAGGCTTTTTTTTTTTGCTTTTTTGGATCACACCCAGTGATACAAAGGGATACTCCTGGCTCTGCACTCAGGAGTTACTCCTGGCGTTGCTCAGGGGACCATAAGGGATGTTGGGAATCGAACCCAGGTTGGCTGCCTGCAAGGCAAACACACTACCAGCTGTGCTATCTCTTCAGCCCCAGAGCAAATAAGGCTTTTAACACTTACTTTTATGGGCTCTGAGAGCAAGCAAGGCTTTTACTGTAAACCCCAGACTAAGTCTTCAGCCCAGTTCAGCTTGTCCTTCCCCATGGGGGTCCTATCTCTAACGTTGTAACAGTTTGCATCAAGACCATGCATACGTGCATTCTAGAATGTTCCATTTCGAAGCCAGGGTAGTTTTCCCACTTGCCCCGGGTCCATCCAAGTCCCACGGCAGAACCTCCCTTTTGGTGTGTTAGGAGCTACAGAACTGAAGCTCGAGTCAAGTAATTATGACCAAGCAATTATGCCCAGGAATGGATATACTTGAGTCCATCAACTCCCAAATATTAGGAGTATAAGCATCGATGGTCTTTCTGTGTTTAACCAAAGAACAGTGCTGTAGAGTAAAAATATAAAAAACTATAGGGGAAACAGGAAAGCAGGTACAAATACACAGCCACTTCAACTACAAAGCAGTACAAATACAAAGTTGTGAATTACCAGAAAGTTATGGTTTATAAGTAATCAAGACAGACATGGGGAACTGAGACAATGCGAGGGAACTGTTACATACAAAGGAAATGTTAAAGATAAACTTTAACTAAATTAGAGATGTTAGCAAGGACATGATAAGCTTCTCTGGAAGAAGGAAAAGGGGCAATTCATAGATGAAGCCTAAAACACTGTGGGTTAATATCCAGCAGATCACCAAGAGCCTGGGCCCCGTTTCCTTCCTCGATCCTCTGTCACCCTTCACCGGCCAGGGTGGGGAGACCAATCATGGCCACCAAAGGCACACAGCGCATGCCCATACATTATTGGAACACAACTCTCAGTACTCAGTGTAATAGCCGAGTTTTGCCTGATCAGGGAGAGAGGAAGAGTTGGGGTGCAATTTTCAACTTGATTTTAGGATACAGAAATCCTACGTTAGAAAAAAACAATAATGTGGAGTCAGAGATAGTAAGCTGAGAGGGGCGATTCCCATGCTGATCCAGATCGATATTCGGCATCTCAAATGAACCATAAAGAACTTAAAAAAAAAGTATTCCAGAGTGCTGCTCCTGAAGTAAGCCCCGAGCTTCCACAGAAGCTCCCAAAATACAACCAAAATAGCCCCAAAGTAAATTTTCATCTACAAATCACAACCACCCCTAGAACCATGCCTACAGGATGGTCTGAACATCAAGGATACTAATGAATAGTGACTGAGGGCTACAGTGTCATTTGCCATTTGGGAGCTGCCCCTCCCGCCACTCAAAAATGAACAGGCCTTTTATAGTTTTGGAGGAATCAACGGCGATATGGACGAGAAACTTATGACTCTGCACTGAGGCACCCGTCCTGGTGGAGCTTGGAGTTCGAACTTGGGTGGGCCTGATGCAAAGCAAACACCCTAACCTCTGTTCTGTCTTTCCAGTCCTCTAAGAGAATTTGAAGGTTCTACAGCACTGAGGTTGGGGCCAAAGCATCCAGGACAGCGCCCAGCACACTCCCGTGCTGGGAGGGTCAGGACCGCCCAGCCTCGATGCTCTGTAGCCACCACGCTCAGCCCCGCGCCCACCCGCCACTGCCTCACAGCGCAGCTGAAGGCGACTGTGGCTGCAGGGGATCCCCAGAACCATGGACTCACACCCGTGACCCCTGCACCCCGGTACAGCCCCCACTGCACTCACCAAAGTTCCACGTCCCCCACAAAACCGTGGCATGCCTCAGGAACCACCTGGATATCGGTTGAAAAAGGAGCGGAAAGTGTCCTTAGAGCTGGCTTGGCCCCGCTCCTCACAATGTGGAGACTGGGATGAGCAAGGCGGGGCACTCACGGAAGGCCGCTAGTGTCCTGCCAGGAGACCGGCCTTCACAGACCCCTTCCACGCGGGACAGCCACTTCACCCCTCACCTGCACAACAAATGGAGGCTGATCAAGCTTCTTGCAAGCAAACACCTAAATGCCATGCTGTGATGTCACTTTCGCTTCTGCAAGCATCCTTAAAGGGTCAAGCACCAGCTCCGCAGAGAACTAGAAAAATGCAGGTAAATGTGTAAGGCTGGTTGGCTGGAGCGATAGCACAGTGGATATGGGGTTTGCTTTCTACGCAGCTTACCCAGGTTCAACATCTGGATTCTATATGGTCCCCCAAGCAGGGCCAGGAGTGCAGAAGAGCCAGGAGAAACCCCTGAGCACCGCTGGGTGTGACCCAAAAAGAAAAAAAAAGTGTACTGCACGTGGAATGGGCTCACATAAAGGACTGAGAAGTGGTGGCTAGAGTGCTCAGTCACAAAGTGGGGGTCTGGAGAGGAAGTCCCCTGATCCTGTATTGCACAGTGACTCTGAAGCCTGCCCTGGAGATGCAGATAGGAACTGCTCTAGAAACAACCCAGAGAGCCAGAGAGACACTGGAACTGGAGGAAAGGCTTCTACCCCTTAACAACACCAGAGCAGTGGACTCATGCCTACAAGAAAAACCCTAGGAGGCAGTTTCAGAAACAATATTTCAAACCAACAGTGGCCCGAGGGGTAGTATAGTGTGTTGGGCACTTGGCATGAACTCGGTCACCTGAATTCAGTCCCTGACATCCCCAATAGTGGCAAGGGAACCACCAGAAGTAACCCTTAAGAACTGTCAGGTTTTCCCCAACACACATTCTAGAGGAAAAGGGAGCTCAGATAGAGAATGGAGCACCAAATAAAGGTAATTGGGTGGATCCTCCCAGGATGGGAGAAGCATGCTGAAAGTAGACTATAGACCAAACATGATTGCCACTCAATGCCTCTTTTGCAAACCACAACACCAAAAGGAGAGAGAGTACTAAAGGAAATTCCTGCCACAGAGGCAGGGTGGGATAGGGGGAATGGGGGTGGAAGGGATACTGGGACCCATGGTGGTGGAAAATGGGCAACTGTGGAGAGATAGATATTTGATCATTGTATAATTGAAATCCAAGCAGAAAAATTTGTAAGTCTACAATTCTACCTCATGGTGTTTCACTAATAAATTTTTTAAAAAATACATAATTAAGTACATGAAACACTGCGTACAGAACAACCCCCAGCATGGAGCCATGCATGGGGCTAACAGTCAGCAAAGCACACTGGTCACTTTTGCGTACTGGCTTGGCCTTTTGCACAGATCTACATGGTATTTAACATTTTGGTGTATAATAGATTGTTAGGATTTTACTGCTTCCAAAATGTTAAGTCTCAAAACATTTACCCTCAGTGTTTGTGTAAATCAAATGGAAAACTGCATACAATGAGTGCAGATATGCTACAGCGAGTGAAGTGCTTCCTTGCATGTGGCCGACCTGGAAAAAAATTATGGACAGCACAGCGGGATGTGGCTGTCAGAACATAACACAGAAGGGGATGAAGAATGGCGGTTTGGCTGTCTATCCAACATCAAGAGTTCACCTCAGCATCCTGGTTTATCTCTGCCATGATCCTCTGCAAACCAGGGCCTCTGAGCCACGTCAGAGTCACAGCAAAGAATGAAACCATGGTGAGTATTGACAGTACCCAGCAAAATGCAATGTCTGTACCTATTTACTTCTTATTTAATTCCTTCCACCTTGCTTTATCACTAAGAACCATTATTTACCAGTTAACATACTGGGAAGTCCACATGCCAGGACATTGTCATAAACATGGTGCAGGGGATAATCAGCAAGTACCATTCAGTTGTGGTACTATTATCACAGGAAGCTTTCACAGGTAACAGGATTATTTCCTTCCTTATAGTCCTTTTGTATTAACCCGCCACCCACTTGTTGAAACTAAATTGTTTTACCTCAGGGCCCTGTTCTGACGCTGGCCATTGTTATTATGGAAGTGACTGATCCAGCATAACTTTTATACTTACTAAAGCTTGAGGGAACATGAAGGCCTTCCTATATTCCTTACTTACAGGATATTTTCCAGGATTCTCTTTAAAGTCGCAGGTGCGAATAATGCACTTTCCATGTTCTAACATAAATATATATATATTCTTACATATATATATAAATATGTATATTTATATATAGCTTCTCTCCATTGTGAATTATCCTATGCATAAGGCCCGAGGATCCAGGACAGTCCTTCCCACACTCCTGACAGATATAATGTTTCACTGCAAAATGACTTTTCACATGCGCAGTAAGGGCTGAAGACAAACTGAATACCTTTCCACATTTCTTACACTTATGAGGTTTCTCTGCATTGTGAAATTTCCTGTTCAGAAAGCTATGCCAATTGCATCAAAATTTCCTGCAGTCATTTCATATATAAGGCCTCAATCCAGGATAAATTTTTCTCACACAGCAAAGCTTGAGGATTGAGTAAAAATCTTTCCAGACCCCTACATATGTTTTCTTCGAGTATGAATTTTCCTATGTTTATAAAGGAGTTAGGGGAAAGTGAAGGCTTTGCCAACACCTTTACAAACATAAGGTTAGGCTCCAGTATGAAAATTTCAGTGTCACAAAGGGACTGTGAAATAAGCAAAGGCCTTGCCACACTCCTTACATGTATATATATGTGTGTATATATATATATTCATGTATATATATATTTACATATATATATATGGATTCAATTCAATGTGCGTTTTCTTATGGACGACAAAGTTTGAATAGTAAGTGAAGACCCTCCCACAGTAGTGACACGAATAGTTTTTTATTCCCCTGTATGAACTTTCCTATGCTCAGAAAGACCTGAGAAGAAATGAAAGGCCTTTACATCTACCTCTCATATATAAGGGTTTTCTATGAAAAAGAAATTATAAAAACTAAGACTTCAGGAATAAGCAAATGCCTTCCGACTTTGCTCACAAGTATAAATTATCTCTCCAGTGTGAGTTTTTCTGTTTACTAAGGCTTGTGGAATAAGCAAACACTTTCCACTCCGTATATGCCTATGGTTTCTTTCCAGTGTGACTTTTTCTGTGCATACTAAGATGTATGAGTCAAAGAAATGCCACAGCACATTCCTTACATGCATACGGACTCTCCAGTATGAAATCTCCTGTGTATAAGGTATGAGGATCCATCAAAGGCCTTCCCACAGTCCTTACACTTAAATGGTTTCTCTCCTGTGTGGATGTTCACATAGTCCCACACGGGTGATGCTGGACTGAAAACTTTGTCCTCAGTGCTTACATTTCTGGGGATTCTGTCCAATGTGGGCTTCTATGGGAAAGTGATGGTGCTGAGGACATGGGAAGAGTGATCTTCTGATCACCCTCAGAAGACATCCCACCTGTCTCGGCATCCCTGTGGGGATGAGGGCCAAATTGCTCACTTGAGCCTTTATCACAGTGAGCAGGAAGAGACATTCCACCAGGGCTGGCTGTTGCCATGTAGAAGAACAGAGGATTCAAATTATTAGTCTATGCCATGAGAGTTTTCATGTCAAAAGAACTCAAGCTCTGCAGGTAGGTAACTGGTAGGGTACAGGACAATGAGGTTCTTGGGGAAGTGATAAATCCAGCTGGGAATGAAAGTGGTGACTCCAAAGCCAACCCTGGGGATTCAGAGAGGAACTGGCCTAGTAGAAACCCAGAGAGCTGGAGACATGGATGGAACAGGAGCAAAGGCTGGTAAGAACATCAGAGAGTAAGGTCCGGCCAACGCTCTACCCCTTGACAACACGCGAGCAGTGGACTCTCAGCTACAAAGAAAACCCCAGAAGGCAGTTTCAGAAACATGATTTCAAACTGAGAGTATCAGGCTAGTACAGTGTGTTGCATGCAGTCAATCTAGGTACAATGTCCAGAATTCCAAATGGTCCCCTGAGCACCATCTGACTTATAGATGGATGGAATTTTGGTCTATCCAATCACGAATGTTTCCTTTTTTTTTACCTCTAATATTAGTGAAGTGACATGGGTGGGATCGAGGAATGTGACCAACCTTGTGAGTAATCACAGGTAAACGGAATGGTATGCTGGGATGTGGGGAGCTTGGGACCTGACCCATAATCCCAGTTATAAAAGATTTCATCAAGGCACCCATTCCATCCTTTCAAACGACATTCTGTGCACACTTACCTGCATGCAAACTCTCCAATTGAGACCAGAGCAACTGTAGATTGGGGTAGGGTGTTGCTTGCACATTGCCAACCAAGGTTCTATCCCCAGGATCCTGTAGAGTCTTCCGGAGCACCATCAGAAATAATACCTGAGTGCAGAGCCAGGAGAAACCACTGAGGATCACCAGGTATTGTAGCATAACAGTGATCTGCCCTTGCTCCCTGGCCTAGGAGAACTTATGTTTGTTGATTGCCCATAACCTTTCAATTACCTTTGTCTCCTTATCAGACTTTGACTTGTAAATATTGTCTTTCTCTTCTCCTTAATGTCTTTTGCATGGTTAGCTATTTCAGAGCAATTGCTTTTTGTATGGATACAGGAAGACGGTTAGAAAGACAAGCCTGAGCTTGAGAGTTGATGGTCTCCAGATAATATTACCTCCTGGACACCTACTCCCTTGACTGAAGCCTCAATTGCCCTTACTCCCTCGGTCCTCAGAAGAGGGATCCGATGACTGACTAGATGGACCCAGGGCAAGGGGTGAGCTAGCTACCCTGGCATCGAAACGAACGTGGACAAAGTACCATAATGCTTATCTATAAGAGCCTGGTCATGGACAAATTCTGTATGAATCAAAAAGTAATAACTAGACTTGGACGCTGCTGGGATTAGGAGTGATTGATCCAGCCTGAGCACTGTAGTCTGATCTTTGGTGAGAAGTCCCCAGGAGAGTCACCACAACGCTAAAAGTGTCTACTACTGTGTCCATACAGAATGATAATCATTAGGAAGCAAAACTAAATATGTCAATTAAGTTGCTGGTCTGTCTAAGGAGAGGAGTAATACACCCTAAGGCTGCTTTTCCTTCGTGGGCTGCAGGTGATGGGGAAGTCTGGAAAACCATTTTTCATTGCACTTCCCGTGGGGAGGCGGGGATTGGGGTCATGGTGAGAGAAGAAAATGAGCAGCTTCAGGGAGACAGGGGGAATAACGGAGACTGAGAAAAGAAATGGTCCTCCTCCACCCTGATCCCCTATCTTCCAGTATGTAGGTGTTACACCCACCAACTGCCCCCAGCGCTGTGTAATCCCATCAATGGCCAAGACCCAGAGACTATAAAACCCTGCTCCTGGAAGAGAACAGCCCAGTCTCCTGACTCCGCGTCTGGTTGTCTTACTAGGTGTGTTCAGTTTCCCTTCCCATCCCGAGCAGAGCCCTGGCAGCTGAAGACCTCTGGTTCGAGCCACAGCCATGCTTAACACCACTCTCCACAAGTTCGGATGAGCCTCACGCATGAAGGAACCAGCAGAGGAACCCAGGTGTGCAGGACCTGGGCCAGAGATCTCCAAGCTGCTCGTATTGGGACTGGGCCTCCTCCACCCAGATCTCCCATCTTCCAGTATGTAGGCGTTACACCCACTAACTGTCCCCGGTGCCGTGTAATCCCATCAATGGCCAAGACCCAAAGACTATAAAACTGTGCTCTGGGAAGTGCACGGACACACAAAATCTTATTATCTAGTCTTACTCTGGAAAAACTGGCAGGCTACCAGAAATATCCTGCCCACACTGCAGCGTCTGGCAAACTCCCCGTGGTGTATTCAATATGTCAAAAAACAGTAACAATGACGGTTCTCATTCTCCTGACCCGAAAGAGCCTCAAATATGGCACTTCTTAAAATCTCAGGGATAGGAAGAAGGAGACATTACTGGGGCCTGCTTGAGTCAATCGATGAACAATAAGATGACAATGATACAGTGAGAGTAGAAGAGACACAGAGTTAGAGGACACGGCTGCGACTTAGAGAGAAGGCTGAGAGCTGAGAGTAAGAATGGCTGGGGTTTGGAGAGGAGTCACAGAGAGCATTGGAGAGCGAGTAAGAAAGAGGGTTGGATAGATCGGGGATAGACAAGAGACTGAGTAAAGGGCAACTAATCAGCAACCAGTCTGGTCCTCGTTCTACTTTCATCGGCCCAAAGCAACAGCTGTCCAGGGTGGAGAAGTGGCTCGAGAGCACCAAATGTGGACAGTGAGAGAGAGCCGCCAGGAGAGACTGGGAGCATCTGTTAACGTGTAAATCCTGTTCAAACCCCCACTTCTCATAGGTCCCCCAGGACCCCCTGGATTGACTCCTGAGTGCAGAGTCAGGAGTAAGCCCAGAGCACTTCTGACTGTGATCCAAACACAAAAACACAAAGTGAACTTTGGGGGGCTGGAGTGATAGCACAGCTGGTAGGGTGTTTACCTTGGACACGACCAATGCAGGTTTTATTCCCAGCATCCCAAATGGTTCCCAAGAACCGCCAGGAGTAATTCCTGAATGCATGAGCCAAGAATAACCCCTGTGCATCACTGGGGGTGACCGAAAAACCAAAAAAAAAAAAAGTGAATTGTGTAGTTAATCAGAAAAAAGAACACAACTTTCTCGACTTAGCAAAGAAGCATTTTTATGATGGCTACAGAGATAGCACAGAGCACGAGTTGCTTGTCTGGCACATAGCGACCAGGGTTCAATCCCTATCACTTCACAGGGTCCCCAAACCTAGCATTATCAATGAGAACAGAGCCGGGGTAAACTCTAATCTCCATTGGGTGAAGCCAACCAAAAATAAATCAATAAATTTAGGTGCCAGAACTATAGTCTGGTAGGGTACTGGCCTTGTACACAGCTGACCTGTATATCCCGGCACCACACTGAGTACCGTTTGGTACTTTTTGGCAGCAAACACAGGGCATGACCATATATATATATATATATATATATATATATATATATATATGTATATATAGGTAAAGGTAAAGATAAAGGCCCTCCCGTTGATCGTCGATTTGCTCGAGCGGGCCCAGTAACGTCTCCATTGGAGACTTTTTTGTTACTGTGTCTGGCATATCGAATACTCTCAGTAGCTTGCCGGGCTCTCAGAGAGGGGCGGAGGAATCGAACTCGGGTTGGCCATCTTGGCCGCTTGTAAGGCGAACGTCCTACCGCTGTGCTATCGCTCCAGCCCTATATGTATATATATATACAGTAAAGTAAAGGCCCTCCCATTGATCATCGATTTGCTCGAGCGGGCCCAGTAACGTCTCCATTGGAGACTTTGTTGTTACTGTGTCTGGCATATCGAATACTCTCGGTAGCTGGACGTATATTATATATGTGTGTATGTGTGTGTATATCTATATATACATCTATATCTATATATTTAATTTGTTCACAAGTCAACCTCCACCAACCAGTTTTATAGAATGCAGGTTTGGATTTTGCTACAGGTGGCAGAACTTTGAGCTTACCTGAGTAGTGCTTGGGGAATACTGCGTTGTACAGGAGAGTGTACCATGGCAGATTGCATGCAAGGACAGGTCCTGCATTCCTGGCCTATCTCTGACTGCAGGAATTCAAATTCTATATAAATAATGTGAACCTTGTGAGAAAGATACAGGCAGGGGGCAGGGATGAGGCCCAGCTGGTAGATAGTTGTTAGGGCAGGGTTGCTGGCACCTGGGGCCTCCTGGTGCAAACCTGAGCCAGAAGTACAGGCTGCAATTTCAAAGGTTTGCAGCGGCCCGGAAGAGCTGAGACTGAGTGGGAGGGGACTTGTCATGAACGCAAAGGACTTACCTTCACAACCTGAATTGCCAAGGAGTGATCCCGGAGCCCTGCTGGCTTTGGCAAAATCCTGCATAGCCAAACCGCCTCTTGCCCAAATAAAGGCAATGAGGAGTTAATTGCCAACAGAAGAGGTGTGAAATCTAGTAATATATTCTCAACGGTCAGTCCTCTGGGTTTGTTGTTTTGTGTTGGGATCACATCCAGAAATGCTCAGGGCTTACAGGCCAGGTTTTAAGACTATGAATTGAGTCCTATGGGTACGTGATTTTATAAAAGAAAAAGAGGATGAAAAATTAGAGGATGAAAAATTATACTTGGAGCCAGAGTGATAGTACAGTTGGCAGGGCATATGTTTGGTCCCCGGCATCACATACAGTGCCACAAGCACTCCTAGGAGTGATTCCTAAGTGCCAAGCAAGAAATAACACCTGAGCATTACCGCTGTGTCCCAAAAAGAAAAAAGAAAAAAAAGAAAAGAAAAATTAAATTTAGCCCAAACGAGATTTTAAAGTCCATAATTTTGCTCAGAGCCTCCAACTCCTTCATTTTCCCCTAACAGCCATCTGTTGAAAGGGCTCAAGAAATTTCACGTGTGATGAAGCCAAGAGGGGTAACATAAGAATTATTGGAGTCCCAGAGGTACAGGAAGAAAACCTTGATGAAGAAGAAACTGTCAAAGACATCATTGCTACAACGTTTCCAGAGCTGAAGAAAACTTGTGACCATATTCAGGAGGCCTGAAGGGTACCAGCTAGAAGAAATCCGAATAAAAATACCCCAAGACACATTCTGATCAAAATGACCAAAACCTTAGACAGAGACAAAATTCTGAAAGCAGCAAGATCGAAGAAAGAAATCTCTTACAAACGAGCATCCTTAAAATTCACAGCTGATTTTTCTGATGAAACCCTTATGGCCCGAAAACAGTGGTGGGACATAGTGAAAAAACTCAATGAAATAAATGCCTCCCCAAAAATACTTTACCCAGCGAGACTCTCATTCATAATAGAAGGAACAACACACAGTTTCACAGACAAACAACAGCTCAGGAACTTTATAGACTCAAAACTGTGGTTACAAGAACAACTAAATGGGCTACTTTAAGGCAAGAAAGGCCCCTCAAATACACCAAATTTCAACAGAACAATGGGACAAAATCCCGTAACAATAATCTCTCTCAATGTCAATGGGCTAAACGCACCAATTAAAAGACATAGAGTGGCAGGATGGATTAGAAAATTGAACCCAATATTCTGCTGCCTGCAAGAAACACATTTAAATAGTCAAAGCAAACACAGACTCAGAGTCAAAGGCTGGAAAACAATCCTACAGGCAAACAGCTCCGATAAAAAAGCTGGGGTAGCCATCCTAATATCAGACCACATCGATTTCAGAGTGAGGAAAGCCATAAGAGACAGTGAAGGCCATTTCTTATTGATCAAAGTATCTGTACAACAGGAAGAACTTACAATAATAAATGTATATGCTCCTAATGAGAGACCAGCAAAGTACTTAAAACAACTACTCATAGATTTGGAAAAAGACATCAACATCAACACAATACTAGTGGGAGACTTCAACACTGCTTTGTCACCTCTTGATAGATCAACCAGACTCAAACTTAGAAAGGACATACTTCATCTGAGGGAAACAATGGAAGAAAGGGACTTAGTAGATATATACAGGACGCTTCATCCACAAAAAGCTGAATATACATTCTTCTCAACCATACATGGAACATTCTCCAAGATAGACCACATGCTGAGCCACAAAACATGCCTCCAAAAAATTAAGAAGATAGAGATTGTATCGACAATCTTCTCAGACCATAATGCGCTGAAATTAGAAGTAAATCACATACAAAAACAGAAAACTAAATCAAACACCTGGAAATTAAACAGTGCTCTACTGAACGAGTGGCTTAGACAGGAAATCAAAGAGGAAATCAAAAGATTCCTAGAAACGAATGAAAATGAGAACACGAGTTACCAAAACTTATGGGACACAGCAAAAGCTGTGTTAAGAGGAAAGTTTATAGCTTTACAAGCATTCCTCAGGAAGGAGGAGCGAGCACACATAAGTAACCTAACCTCACAGCTTAAGAGCTTGGAGAAGGACCAAAAAAAGGAGCACAACACGAACAGGAGAAAGGAAATAATAAAACTCAGAGCAGAGATTAACGAGATGGAAACCCAAAAAACAATCCGAAAGATCAATGAAACCAAGAGCTGGTTCTTTGAGAAAATTAACAAGATTGATAAGCCTCTAGCAAAACTCAAAAAGAAAGGGAGAGAGTAAACCCTAATAAACCGAATCAGAAATGAAAAGGGGGTCATTACAACAGAAACTACAGAAATCCAAAGGATCCTCAGGGAGTACTTTGAGAAACTGGATGCCACGGAACATCAAAACCTCGAGGAAATGAATAAATTCCTAGACTCCTACAGACTCCCAAGGCTGAACCAAGAAGACCTGGAATACCTGAACAGACCTATCACCATCAAGGAAATTGAAATGGTAATAAAAAGTCTCCCCAAGAACAAAAGTCCTGGTCCGGATGGATTCACTAGTGAATTCTTCCAAATCTTTAAAGAGGACTTACTCCCAATCCTCTTTAAGCTTTTCCATGAAATTGAAATATCAAAAACAATTCCAAACAGTTTCTACGAAGCAAATATACACTGATAACAAAAGCAGACAGAGATACCACAAAGAAAGAGAATTACAGACCGATATCCCTGATGAACACAGATGCAAAGATCCTCAACAAACTACTAGCAAATAGAATCCAACTACTCATCAAAAAGATCATACACCATGACCAAGTAGGATTCATCCAAGGGATGCAAGGATGGTTCAACATTCGGAAATCAATCAACATAATCCATCATATCAACAAAAGAACAGATAAAAAGCATATGATTATATCAATAGATGCAGAGAAAGCATTTGACAAGATCCAGCACCCCTTTATGATGAAAACCCTAGCCAAAATGTGTATAGAGGGGACCTTCCTCAACATAATTAAAGCCATCTACCACAAGCCTACAGCAAGCATCATCCTCAATGGGGAAAAACTGAGAGCCTTCCCTCTAAGATCAGGGACGAGACAAGATGCCCACTCTCTCCACTGCTGTTCAATATAGTACTGGAAGTACTTGCAATAGCGATTAGGCAAGAAAAAGATATTAAGGGCATTCAGGTAGGAAAGGAAGAAATCAAGCTCTCACTATTCGCAGATGATATGATACTATACTTAGAGAACCCAATAACCTCCACCAAAAAACTCCTAGAAACAATAGACTCGTATAGTAAAGTTGCAGGCTATAAAATCAATACCCAAAAGTCCATGGCTTTCCTATATGCAAACAGTGAGAGAGAAGAAAGCAACATGAAAAAAACAATCCTGTTCACAATTGTGCCCCAGAAAATCAAGTACTTAGGAATCAGCTTAACTAAGGAAGTAAAGGACCTGTACAAAGAAAACTACAAAAAGCTACTTCAGGAAATAAAAGAGGACATGAGGAAATGGAAAGATATCCCCTGCTCATGGGTCGGGAGACTTAACATTGTCAAAATGGCAATATTACCGAAAGCATTGTATAAATTCAATGCAATCCCTATAAGGATACCCATGACATTCTTCAAAGAAATGGAGCAAACACTCTTGAAATTTATATGGAACAATAAGCCCCCACGAATAGCTAAAGCAATTCTTGGGAAAAAGAAAATGGGAGGAATCAACCTCCCGAACTTCAAACTGTACTACAAAGCAGTACTAATTAAAACAGCATGGTACTGGAACAAAGGCAGAACTGCAGACCAATGGAACAGGGTTGAATACACTGACATCTCTCCTCAATCATATGCTCATCTAATCTTTGATAAAGGTGCAAGTAATGTGAAGTGGAGTAAGGAAAGCCTCTTTAATAAATTGTGTTGGCATCACTGACGGCTACTTGCAAAAAAATAGGCTCAGAACTCTGCCTAACACCATGTACAAAAGTAAGATCAAAATGGATTAAAGACCTCAACATCAGACCAGAAACCATAAGGTACATTGAAGATAAAGTTGGCAAAACCTTCCATGACATTGAAGCTAATGGTATCTTCAAAGATGCCACGCCACTGGCCGAGAAAGTGAAAACAGAGATAGATAAATGGGACTATCTTAAACTAAGAAGCTTCTGCACCTCCAAAGAAACAGTGACCAAAATACAAAGACAGTCTACAGAATGGGAAAGGATATTCACCGAATACACATCTGACAAGGGGTTGATATCCAGGATATACAAAATACTGGTTAAACTCCACAAGAAAACATCCAACCCCATCCAAAAATGGGGCAATGAAATGAACAGAAACTTTCTCAAAGAAGAAATCCGAATGGCAAAAAAGCACATGAGAAAATGCTCTACATCATTAATCATCAGGGAGATGCAGATCAAAACCACAATGAGATACCATCTCACACCTCAGAGACTGGCCCACATTCAAAAGAACAAAAGCAACCGATGCTGGCGCGGATGTGGCGAGAAAGAGACACTCCTTCACTGTTGGTGGGAATGTCCACTGGTTCAGCCCTTCTGGAAAACAGTATGGACAATTCTCAAAAAATTAGAAATTGAGCTCCCATTTGACCCAGCAATACCACTCCTGGGAATATATCCCAGAGAGGCAAAAATGTGTAGTCGAATGACATCTGCACTTGTTTGTTCATTGCAGCACTCTTTACAATAGCCAGAAACTGGAAGAAACCTGAATGCCCAAGAACAGATGACTGGTTAAAGAAACTTTGGTAGATCTACACAATGGAGTACTAAGTAGCTCTTAGAAAAGATGAAGTAATGAAATTTATATACAAGTGGTACAACATGGAAAGTATCATGCTAAGCAAAATGAGTCAGAAAGAGAGGGATAGACATAGAAAGATTGCATTCATCTGGGGGATATAAAGTAACAAAATATGAGATTAATACCCAAGAATAGCTGGGATCAGCACCAGGAGTATTACTCCATAGCTTAGTGGCCAGTCGGGCATTCTAGAGGAAAGGGCAGCTCAGATAGAGAAGGGAACACCAAATAAAGGGTGTTTGGAGGATCCTCTCAGGAGGGGAGATGCATGTCGAAAGTGGACTATGGACTGAACATGTTTGCCACTCAATGCCTCTTTTGCAGACCACAACACCCAAAAGGAGAGAGAGAACACAGGGGATTGCCCTGCCACAGAGGCAGGGGGGATGGGGGGATGGGGGTGGGGGGATATTATCCATGGTGGTGGAAAATGGGCACTGGTGGAGGGATGGGTATCTGATCATTGTATAATCAAACCCAAGCACAAAAAATTGTAAATCTACAACTGTACCTCATGGTGTTTCGCTAATAAAAAAAATTAAAAAAAAAGAAATTTCACGTGTATAAACTTTCCATGAAGGTATAAACAGGAGAGAGCACACAAGATTGAAGCAGATGCCAGCCACCTGGAAGCCCAGAGTGCCTTCCCTGGTATCCAGTGTCCACTAGTCCCCTGAGCACAGAGCAGGGCACAGACCTCAAGTACTACCAGGTGTGGCCCCAAATCTCACCTCATCTGCTCCCCAAGTAGTGAGATACACCCAAGAAGAGGAGCTCAGAGGGATGAGCACCTGATTTACCTTTGGGGGACCTGGCATGGCTCCCCCTGCATCTCAAACACACAGGCACAAGAGGGGGAGAGTCTCTGATTATCTCCAAGTTTGCAGTAAATGGAGTGGGGGGGGAGGAAAGACAGGACAAACACTCCAACCCCAAAAAGATGCTCAAAGAATGCTCATGTGTCAAGACAAATTCTGGAGTGGGAGGGTTGGAGTCATACCTAGTGATGCTCAGGGGAAAATATCACCTAGTGATGTTGTGGCAGGGATAACTCTGGAGACCGCAAGAAAGACAAACGCCCTCCTGGCTGTACTACTGCACGAGCCCCTGAAAGTGACACATTTAGAACCTATTGCAACTGGTCCCTGGAAAACCCCTTTCTGCAAGTACTCACTTCAACAGCAGGGCACACCCCTGGTCTTGGAGAGATGGACAGTGGAGATGCTTGGAATCTGGACAGGTGAGGCAGAAATACTTTTTTCTGAGGAAATATAATCACATAGGGTTAGCAAAGCTAATAAATTGATAGGGTGCTTTTCTTTCAAGCAGCTAAGCTGGGGTCAATATGCAACAGGACATAGGCTCACCCACTCCAGCATTACTGAAAATGATACATGAACTCAGAACCACGAGTAACCCCTGAGCACTGAGTGCTGCTGTGGCCAAAAATGTACAATAAATTAAGTAATGAAGACATTTCTGGGGCCGGAACGATGGTACAGCATGTAAGGAGTTTGCCTTCCATGCGGCCAACCTGGGTTCGATTACAGAAATCCCATATGGTCCCCCAGCACTTCCAGGAGTGATTCTTGAATGCAAATCCTGAGTAAACCCTGAGCATCGCTGGGTGTGACCCTAAAAATCCAAATAAAAGAAATTTCTATGCAAAGAGATTGGAGACACAGTATAGCAGGTGAGGTGCTTGTCTTGCACTCGGTCAAAACAAGTTTGAATCCTGGCATCCCATACGGTGTCCTGATCCCAGCCAGGAGTGATCCCTGAGTGCAAAGGCAGGAGAAGTAACTGAGTCTAGCAGTTGTACTTCCTACAGACTAAATAATTAATTCATTTAAACGCATAGAGGTGTGGTAGCCAATAGTGATCCTAAATTGCATGATTAGAGGGTTTAGGGCCACTCTGGAAGTGCCCAAGGTACTTCCTGCTAAGATGGCATATTTGTTTGCAAGACCCACTGTAGCAACACCCTGATGCACCCCTCCAGACCGCAACCTGAGTTGGCTTAAAGCTCCAAACCTCGGGGCCTGAGTGACAGCACAGACAAATGAGCATTTCTTTTGAAGGTGGCCAACCTGTGTATAATTCTGGGCATCCCTCATGGTTCCTAGCACCACTAGGAGTGCTTGCTGGATTTAGAGCCAGGAGTAACCATAATGCCGCGCTGGGTGTGACCCCAAATGCAAAATAAATAAATAAAAAGGAAAGAGAAGCTCCCCACCTCCGTGAACTCCCAGAACCCACTGAATGCACAAGAACCAGTGAAAATCAAAGGCTCTGCCAAATGCTTCTGACCCCCAAGCACGTGAAGAATATTCCCAGCCCCTCCCCCCATCCAGCCCCGCCACCCCCCAAGAACGACAGGACAGAGGGGAGGGTGCTTCTTCCTTCATGCTACTGATCCAGATATGTGGTACCCTGAGCAATCCCAGGAGTGACCCCTGAACACAGCCATGTGGGGCTCAACACCTCCCATGAGGAAAAAAAATGCGCTCCCCAGGTCCCTTTGATGAGGGAATCCCACGCTTTAGCCCTACTCCACAATCTGCCTAAGGAACGACAGGGGGCCAGTAACGGGATGTCCTGGGGACACTGCTGGGATGACCCACCCACCCCTGTGCCTGACCAGGTGCTGGAGTCGCCCTGAAACTAAGATAACGCTGAGCTGCCCTCACCCACCCCATCAGATCTGGGGGAGACTGAGACTCTCTCTAGCTCTGACGCTTTCTGCTTTGGGAGGGGCCTGAGCGATGGGTCAGCAGGGAGGGCGCTGGCCTCGCATCCCGACACCCCGAAGAGTCCTCGAATCCCCAGGGAGGGAGTCCTGGGCGCCACCGGGTAAGGGTCTAAAACACATAAAAAAAATTAAAACGTTTTTTCCACTTTTCTTTGTTCGGTTATTGTCCTTGTTTCTGGAACTTTCAGAACAACCTTGGCGCTTCCAATTCGTTTTTCTCCTCGACCATGTCCTTCCTCTGCCCACCCACCTTTTATTTTTGGGGGCCTGGGGGTCTTTGCCCAGGGGTTACTCCGGGCCCTGGGCTCACACCAGGCTGGTCCCGGGATGCTATGGGGTGCCGGGATCAAACCCGGCCGGCCGCGTTCCCCTCTTACGCATCTTTCTAAATAAGTTCTACTCATTAAAAACGACCATTTTTCCCTCAAAATCAATTTATAAACAAGATAAACCTCTCGGCCGGAGCGCTCAGCGCGTCCCTGGTGAGGGGCCGCCACCACGGGCCACCGCCACGGAGCGACCCCGCCGCCCACAAGGCGGAGACCCGTAGGTTCAGGCGCTCAGAGCGACCACTGGCTGGCGAGGAAACCGACCTTCCGGGACCCCCCTGCCCCCCTGGGTACCCCCTCACCCGCTCCTCACCTTCCGCAATCACGAGACCTGCCTGCACTTCCGCACAGAACGCCAAGGCAGGTAGATAAAGGTCGCGCATTTTGTGACGTCACCTGCACGTTCGCCCAGAGCCTTAAAGGGCCAGGCTTCAAATATTCTTGACCAGGTACTTACCTGGTCAGGAAGGTTCATTTTTCCTCGTTTCCGGGATAGGATCAGGTGATCCAGATATCAGGGGGTTGCCAGGTCTGGGATAGATAGAGAGGGAGGAGCTGAACAGATAACATGTCGAGCAGAGAGTCTTTGTATTTCCGAAGGAAATAAAATTCACAAAAATAATTTGCAAACAGCCGCCAAGACCATAACTCTGAGTCCCGACATTCATTTATTTATTCATTTACAACCCTCAGCCACATGCTAGGACTAGGCCCTCAGGATTCCTCCTGGCAGGTGCCAATGAAAAAGACTGGCTTCAACAGAGCCCTCACTATTGGGGGCTGAGGAGCGGCCGCTCAAAGTGATCTGGCAATTCTACCTACACATGTCTACACAGAAAGCTGCAGGACAGGGCCCGGCACAACCCCTGGTTGAGAACTTTGGGATGGTCAAGACTTCTGCTATCAGCAGGTGCGGCATCCTCAAGACCCGCAGCCCCCCATATTCAGCTCCACACCCAGGACAGGTTGCCCCATCCCAGAGCTGGAGGTGAAGATGCCCCAAGGATAATTCACTAACACCCGAGACCCCTGTGCCGTGCTAAATCCCTCCAGTGCAACCAGCAAAGCTACATATCCTCCTAAAGCTTCTGGAGCAAGGCAGACCCCAGGAACCCACTGGATATGGATTGGGGGGGGGGTGAAAAACAACCACAAAAGTGCCCCAAGAGCTGGCACAATCTCATTGATCACATTGTAGGCACTGGAGGTGAAAGGTCCTCATGTCCTGCCACTAATTGGCCTTCAGTGTCCCCCTTCGACTGAAGTATCACATTGTCCTTTAAACGCGTGCCCAGAGGAGGCCTGATCCACTTGACATCATTTGGAAGTTAAGGTGCACATGGAAGACTCCCATCTGTGACATCATCTATTTCACCAAGGAGCCTTAACGTGCCAGGTTCCAAGTGCTGACAAACCATTATGGTAGCCCAGGTGAATCAGTGCAAGGGGGATGAGTTGAATCAAAAAGAGGAGAGGGAAGTGCTGGAGGGTATGGTCACAGAGTTCAGGGCAGCGAGTTAAGGTGGAGTCCCTTAACTGGTCAAACATAGAACTAATGCTCCCCAACATGTCCATCATGAAAACAAAAGCAGGTTGATTCAAAGTAAAACAGACAAGAAGGTTGTGAATGGGTCCTGGGACAGTGAGTTTCTCTGGGAAGTCATTAATCAAGATGGGTGCAGTGTCTCCGAAGCCAGCCCTGAAGATGCAGAGGAACTGGCATAGCAGCAACCCAGAGAGCTGGAGAGACACTGGACAGGAGCAAAGGGTGGGAAGAACATCAGAGTGCACTGTACAGTGAACACTCTACCCCTAGAAAACACGCTGTGTAAGAACCTACAAGGAAACCCCAGGATGCAGCTCTGGAAACACGTTTTCAACCAAGAGTATGGCGAAAGAGGTTAGTACTGTGGCTTAATGTTTGCTTTAAACATGGTTTTCCTGAGTTCCATTCCTGGCATCCAAAACAACACAAACTCCTAAGAACTGCCAAGTATGGCATGAATTATATAAAACATATTCAATAAATAAATCCATGTATGGACCTACCCTAAGAACGGAGGCACATAGGAGCTAATGGGCACCAAAGTGTACTAAATCATTTTGTAGACTTTGTCTTTTGGGCAGACCAAAAACGGTTCTAATCATTCTGGTGGCTAGTAGGGTTGAGATTTTACCACTTGAAAACACAAAGTTTTCTCGTCTTTTCTCCTAATATAACTGAAATGAGAAGAGTAAAATCCAGGAATGTGACCATCCTTTATAGTTAGTCATCACAGCTGATGTTATTACCTGTTGAGATGGGAGTTTGGGCATTCTGGCAGGTTCCCACCATTTGTAAAATATTTTGATCAAGGGGCCTCTTCCATCCTTTCATAGAACCATCAGAAATCTTTCTGTGCGTGTCAAGTCCATTTCAACTATCTTTAATCCACCCTACTAAAGAACAATGACAGGGCCATTATCCTAAACTTTTCAGAAATATTTACCCACAATGCTTAGGGAAATCTAATAAAAATCTGAATACTAGGAATGCAGAGCTGATACAGTGGGAAGGTGCTTGATTGCACAAGATTGATCTGGATTCAAAATCCAGATTCCCATATGGATACCTATGTCCTCCCTCGCAGGTATGGATGAGCTCATAGCCAAGAGTATGGCCTGAGCAAAGTAGGTGTGACACCTCAAAACATAACAGAGGAAGGCCTGAAGTGTGGAGGTTTGCCTCTTTTTCCATTCCAAAGGATTCACTGCAACATCCTGCTTGATGTCTATCATAAATCCCACCAACCAGGATCTCTGCCTCAAGTCCAAGTCAAAATGAGACACTGGGCTGGAGTGATAGCAAAGCGGATAGGGCGTTCTCATTGCATGCAGCCAACCCAGGTTCAATTTCCAGCATTCCATAGGGTCCCTCAAGAACAGCCAGGAGTAATCCCTGAGTGCAGATCCAGGAGTAAACCCTGTGCATCTCTGGTTTTGACCAAAAAACAAAAGACAACAAAAAAGTGACACTGATAATTGTGTTCAAGGGGTGGTTTTTGTACCCATTTACTTAGTTCCTATTTTAATCAGTTTTCACCTGGATTCCATCATCAAGACCCATTATTTACAGGGAAGAGTGCAATAGCACAGCGGCTAGGGCGTTTCTTTGCATGTGGCTGACCCAGGTTCGATTCCCAGCATCCCATACGGTCCCCTGAGCACAGCCAGGAGTGATTCCTGAGTGCAAAGTCAGAAGTAAACCTTGAGAATCTCCTGCTGTGACCCAAAAAGGAAAAAAAGAAAAAAATGGACCCATTATTTAAAGGTTAACATACACATTAATTCCAAGTGCTGGGGCACTGGCATAGGAAATAGTAATCATTACTACTATTATTATGGTTTGCTATATAAGGTAACTCAGGTTAATTCAGGTTCACCAGGAACTCAGGCCTTAGTAGGCATATGAAAATACACAGTGGCAAGAACTCTTAAGAGTGTACAGAATGGGAAGATCTTTGCGTTTCCCTGAATTGCAATCATCAGCAATTCCCTTTCCCTCATAGTACTGAAGTCACCAATTTAATTTGAACTTCAGAACTGTAACATAAAGAATGAACTAGGAGTGTATATTTAAGACATCAAAAGTTGAAGCACAGTGTTTGCCATGGGATCCCCAAAGTACCACACTCCCAGAGTAATTCCTGAGTGCATATTCAGGAGAAACCCCTTAGCATCACCCAGGTGGGACACAAAAATGAAAAACAAAATGGTCAAAGGCAAGCCGTGAGGAACCCAGAGATAATGAATGCATTGTGTATCCTTCCCAAGGCCTGAAGTAGAATGAATGATGCATTCAAGGTAAATTGAAATTCAGATTTTAGGGAATGTTGGGCGTTTGCCTTGCAGGGGATGACTGGATATGATCCGTTCCCCTCGCAGGCCCACCTGCAGTGATCCTGCCTGCGGAGCCAGAAGTAACTGCTTGGCATTTCTGGTTGTGCCTTACCCCCACACCTACAAAAAAGTACTTGTTTTGTGTACTGAACAGAAAGCGCTATGTCAGGGGGATCAGGTTTATGAATGACAGATGTGAGCGATTTCTCTGATCCCAGTGATAAAGGCTTTCTGTGACTGTAGGTGGTTTTTCTGGGCTCACCTCCAGTATCACATGGTCCCCTGGTACCACGGGGAGTAATCAGCTACCTGGGCAGCACTGGGAGCCTTAGGATTTGCATCTTTTGGGAGTGAGACACAGTCAGCAGTGCTCAGGGCTAATTTATTCCTGCCTTTGCACTCAGGAGTCACTCCTCTGGGGCCAGGGTTGAGGTCTCCTAACGTCCTAACGTCCAGCACCCCCTAATGGTTTGGAGGGAATTGATGTAGACATGCAGGCAGATAGAGAATGTTCCCCTCCCAAGGAAAAGGCAGTAAATTTCCTGGGAATAGCTCTGCAGTTGTGAAGGCCAACCTTGCAGAAAACAGGAACTAAGGCCTGATCAGGCCCTCACCTATGGCCAGCAACAGACCCAGAGAAGCTCCTGCAGAAACAAAAGGCCAGGAAAGGAATTTCAAAGAAAATCATCACCACTCCCAACCTGCCTAGGCAACCTCCTTAGCAACGGGACTTTGACCTAGGTAAAAGCCTAGATTGGATTCCCTTCTGTTCCAGGGAGACTGCTCATTGGCTTTCCCAGACATTTGTGGGAGCAGGGCAATTGGGGGATCCCCGAGTGTGCGAACCAAAGTCGGACTCCAGAAGGATGTGGGACCCCCCACCACTGCTTCCGGCACCCTCCCCCAAATTATATAGTCAGATCAGGAGGTGTGGAGCAGTTGGGGTGGGGTGGGGGTTGGGGGATGACCCCAGACATCAATGGTGCTGTTTTATTTTCGAGGGGCCCGTGTGCCAAGAGGAGACACCTCTGGTGGATTCAACTCTCTTACACCCGCAAAGGGCTGGAGGGGATGAGAGAGGCCAGCATCTTCTGGCCCTGCCTGCGTCTGACTGGGCCTTGGGTCAGAGAATGAACCGGGGATCTGTGTCCGGGTGTCCCTGCTGCCTGGGTCTCGTCCCACTCACTCTATGTGTGGAGGCACACCCAGTGGGCAGTGCTCCAGAGCCAGCTACCCGGGAGCGAAGAGGGTGACACAGGAGAGGCTTGCCTTCCCGCAGTACGATGTGTCCAACCAACTCAATTCTAAAGGTCTCCAGACCCCACGTCCACATATCACAGCACCCCATATTGCTGAGGGTGCCATCTTCCGTCCGAGTTTTGAGGTTCCTGTACACCTGAGAATTCCCATGTCTTCTGTTCTCCGTGGAGGAGGGTGGCAGAGGCCAGATTCAGCTCCAGCATCTCCAGATGTCTGGGGTGAAGGTAACAGCCATCAGAGGAACTAGGGTGTGTTAAGAAGAATTTTAATTAACACAGGAATAATGAGCATAAGACTGTGCAATCTCCTTCCCTGGAAAATCTAAATACATCACTTCTTCCAAGGATTTTTTTCTTTTGCTTTTTGGCTAATACCCAGCAATGCTCATGTGTTACTCCAGGCTCTGCACTCAGAAATTACTCCTGGTGGTACTTGGGGGACCATATGGGATGCCAGAGATTGGACACGGGTTGGCTGTTTGCAAGGCAAACATCCTACGAGCTATACTATAGCTCTGGTTCCGAGGGTTTTTTTGGGGGGAAGGGGCTGTTTTCTTGTGTGCCCACAGGGTTCTGGGAAACATTGAGTACCTGGGATTGAACATGGTCGATTACAAGCAGGGTGAGATTATTTTGTCATTCTTCTGTTCACTTTGAACAAGAAAAGTTATGAGCCCTCTTTGCCCTGTCTGTGACCCAGCTCTTTGGAAAGGTCTCCAGTTATAGTCAACCCCACATGCCATCACCCCACTTTCTGAGGATGCCCCAACCGTCTTCTACAAAGAAAAGTGGTCAGGGATACAGCAAGATACAGCTCAGAACCCACGAAGTTAGGGTGCTGGAATCTGTCATCACGGGACTGAGGTTGTTTTGGTTTTATTTGGTTTCTTCATGATTTGGGTGCCCAACACCAGCAATGTGCAGAGGTTCTCCTGACGCCACATTCAGGAATCACTCCGGTATGATGGTGGGGCTGTATGGAGAGCCAAAGAGAGAACCAGGGACCTGCGACTGGAAGCCAAGAGCACTAACTGCTCTGCTCCCACGGAAGCGACCCAAGCAGCTTACCTGATTAATGGACCCTATACCTAACACTGAAGCAAAAAAAGGGCTGGAAATCTTAAGCGTAGGAAATGTCGGCCCGCAGCAGTTCCGGGAAATGCCACAAAGTGGCGCTGTGGGCGTTTCCCTGCCTCCCCAGGCCTGTTTCTCTTAAGAATTTCCCACCCTTGGGTTTGCTTCAGGAATAAGTATGGTATAATTAAGGATCAAGAAATCCGCTTCCACATGTGCTGCGGTACAAGAACCCACGAGTGCTTTCTTTCATTAGAGTAACCTGGGTTCTATTCCAGCCTTCAGATCTTGTGGCGTACATAACTGAATCTTCTCGGGGGTCGAGTGGGTTTTTCCCACTCTGTCTCTGGACCACGAGTGGTGCAGAAGATTGAACCTGACGTGGAAATAGCAAGGCAAAGTCATTTATTTTTATTTTTTGTTCTCTTCACTCTGAGCTAGAAACCTTCTGAAGCTACTTTGCTTATGTCTGTGACCAAGCCATTGAGAAATATTTCCTGCTATGGGCAACCCACACCCTGGCACCCCACATTCTGAGGGAGCCCAAACCTCTTCTACAAGGAAGAGGCAGCATGGATACAGCAAGATAGAGCTCAGAAACCCCCGCATTGGGGTGAGGGAATCCTCCAGTAAGGGACTGGGCATGTTTGGGTTTTATTTGGTTTGTTCATGGTTTGGGGGACACAAATCCAGCAACAGCAGAGGTTCTCCTGATGTTGCATTTAGGAATCACTCTGGCATGATGGTGAAGCTGTATGGGGAGCCAGAGAAATAACCGGAGCCTGTGACTGCAAGCCAAGAGCACTAACCACTCTGCTCCCGCTGCAGGAACCCAAGTGGCCTAACATTGTAGCAAAGAAAAGGGCTGGAAATCTAAAGTGTAGGAAAGGTGGGCCACGGCAGTTCTGGCGATACACCACGAGATGGCGCTGTGGACGTTTCAGTCCCTCTCTGGGATCATTTCTCTTTTTTTTTTTTTCATTTTTATTAGTGAATCACGATTAGGTACAGTTGTAGACTTACACATTTTTGTGCTTGGTTTTCAGTTATACAATTATTAGGTACCCATCCCTCCACCAGTGCCCATTTTCCACCACCACTGTTCCCAGTTAGTCTCTCCCATTCCCATCCCCCCCATCCCACCCTGCCTCTGTGGCAGGGCAATCCCTTTTGTTCTCTCTCTCCTTTTGGGTGCTGTGGTTTGCAAAAGAGGCATTGAGTAATAATGTTCAGTCTATAGTTTTAACTTTCAGCATGCATCTCCCATCCTGGGAGGATCCTCCCAGCATCCTTTATTTGGTGCTCCTTCTCTATCTGACCTGCCTTTTTCCCTAGCGTGTGCAGCTGGCCTCCATGCGATGGAATAAACCTCCGGGCACTTGTCTCGGCTATTCTTGGGTGTTAGTCTGAAAGAAAGGGACAGACATAGAAAGATCACTTTCATCTGGGGAACATAAAGTAACAAAACGTGCTCGTTTCTCTAAGAATTTTTCCACCCTTGGGTTTGCTTCAGTCTTCAGTATGGGTTAATAAAGGATCAAGCAAGCCTCTTCCACAGGTGCAGCAGTAGGAAGGAAAGCCTGCGGTTGCTTGTCTTTCACTTGAGTAATCTGGGCTCAATTCCAGCCTTCAGATATTTGTGGAGTGGATAGCTGAATCGCCTTGGGGGTCGAGTGGGTTGCCCTAGCTTTGTCTCTGAACCTCAAGGGGTGCAGTGGATTGAACTGAATCTTTAACGAACAAGGTAAAGGTTATTTTCTTACATTTATTGTTCTTTTCTCTGTGTACAAAAAAAGTTCTGAACGCACTTTGTGATGCCTGTGACCGAGCCCTTTGGATGTTTTCTGTCATGGGCAACCCACACCACATCACCGCACATTATGAGGGGACACGAACCCTCTTCTACACCGACGTGGGGAATGGAAGAATATACAGTTCTGACACCCTCAAGTTGGGGTGAGGGAATTCGCCATCAAGGAACTGAAGCTCTGTGTTTTACTTTTCTTTCTTGTTTGTTCTTTTATGGTTGTGGTCACACCCGGATATGCTCAGGGCCTTCTCCTGGCTCTGCACTCAGGAAACACTATGGACATAATTGAAAAACCACATGGGAAGCCTATGAATATACCCGGGTCCTATGGATGCAAGGCAAAAAGCCCTATCCGCTCTGCTCCTATTGTAACAGCCCAAGCTGCGCGCTGTATCCTTAATGACCCCATTTAAGCAAAGAGAATGGCTGAAAATGAGATGGAGCTGTGAGCTTTTCAGTCCTTCTACAGTCCTATTTCTCTAAGAATTTTCCACACTTAGGTTTGTTTCTGTGTTAAGTATGGGGTAATTAAAAATCAAGCACAGGGCTTCAAAGGGGCAGTGGTAGGGGAGCCTTGAGGATGCGAGTCTCTGACATGGGTGACCAGCATTCGATTCCCGCCTTCAGATCTTTTGAGATATATGGCTGAATCACCTCGGGGCTTGAGTGGGCTGCTCCATCTTTGCCTCTGGACCACGAGGGGTTCAGAGGATTGAACCTGACGTGGACAGAGCAAGGCAAATCTGCAAGGCTGGAGCGATAGCACAGCGGGTAGGGCGTTTGCCTTGCATGTGGCCGACATGGCCACCTGGGTTCGATTCCTCCACCCTCTCGGCAAGCTAACAAGAGTATCTTGCCCATACGGCAAAGCCTGGCAAGCTACCAGTGATGTTTTCGATATGCCAAACACAGTAACAAGTCTCACAATGTTATTGGGCCCCCCTTGAGCAAATCGATGAACAATGGGAGGACAGTGACTGTGACACTCTGAGCTAAAAAACATCTGAAGTCACGTTGTTATGTCTGTGACCAAACCATTTAGAAATATTTCCTGCTATGGGCAACCCACACCACATCACCCCATGTTCTGTGGGCACCCAACCCTCTACTACAAGGAAGAGGCAGCATGTATACAGCAAGATACAGCTCAGAAACCACTTGTTGGGGTGAGGGAATCCTCCAATAAGGGACTGAGGCTGTTTTGGTTTTATTTGGTTTGTTCATGGTTTGGAGGCCACAAATCCAGCAACATGCAGAGGTTCTTCTGGCTCTGCACTCAGGAAGCTTTCCAGCATGATGGTGGGGCTGTATGGAGGGCCAAAGTATGCGAGTGCTTTCTTTCACTTGGGTAACCTGGGTTCTATTCCAGCATTAATATCTTGAGGAGTACATAATTGGACTCATATAAACAGTGCTCCTCTCCCACAGTCCAGGGGCTTCTCACTTGGGGCATTCTGGGACCATGGACTGAGCAGAACAGTCTTCGAGTAGCTTTTCCCAGGGGAGCGCTTCTTTGCAGCATGGGCACTCACTTCCTTCTGGTCGCCCAGAGAAGACATCCCACCTGTCTTGGCATCCTCATGGGGCTGAGGACATAATTGCTCACTCGAGATTTTGTCACAGTGTGCATGATCAGAAAAATTCCACCTGGACTGGCTGCTACCCTGAAAAACAGTAAGGAAGGATTCCAATTACTGTGCTGTGCCTAAGATTCTCCTTGTCCAGATAATTCTAGACCTGCAGGTTGGTTTCTATCATTTACCCGACTCAATTGCAATTCTGACATGTGGATGAATTTTCCAGGTAACAACCTAACATTTCAGCAAGATGCACAAGCAAATAGACCAACGTCAGGTCACATAGTGCAGGGGGGCCCCGCCAAACCACTCTCCGTCCCATGGAGGTGGCTCTAGGATCCGTAGGTGCAGGGAAAGACTGAACGAATGAACACAAGACACGAGAGAAAAAATGGAGCTTAGAAACAAAGAGAAAAAGGGACAGGCAATATTGAGGGTGATGGGGGTATATATTAGTGAGGCAGCTACACAAAGGGTCATGCTCAAAATGTGATTAGGAAAGTTACAGAGTCTATAAGTTTAACCTACCATGCATTACAAAGCTTATACTAAGTTATTCATTGTCAGTTACAGCCATGACAATTGTTTTCTTGGGATAATCATACATAGGACAGGATTTACCTGCCAAAGGTCACGTAGGTGAGGATTATCATACCACAGGCTTCACTTGCTGAGGGTCATGTAGGTCAGGATTACCATACCACAGGCTTTACCTGCTGAGGGTCACGTAGGTCAGGATAGCCGTACCTAGCACAGGCACGTAGGCTCTTGGTCAGTTAAAGGGCCAGTTACCACATCTCCCCCTTCCTTTTTTATAAAAAAATGCCAGCTAGGGGGAGCATTGACTGGGCCCCTCCGGGATATCAAGAAAATCTTTGTTTTGTGGAGGGGAGGAAAGTAGACAGAGCCCGTTTTCCCCTGCCCACCCTACTAGCGGAGGGGAGCCGTGGAAAAAGGCCAGTGTTAGGCAGATGAAACCTCCATGCAGGCCCAGTGTACTCCACAGGGAGTCGGAATCAGCCATGAGGCCTCCCTTGCAGTGCTTTGCCTAGCGGCTGAACAAAATGGAATAGGGTAAAGTCCGACTCCTTCATACCCAGATTGTCAGATCAGAGAGGGGCAGGGGAGCTGGCCATGAACAACTCAAGGTTGGGTCCAACTAAATACGACCTGCTAGACGTCTTCTGTAGCAGCAGAATTTGTGGCCGCATGGTCTAGGGGAGCATCTTCCATTGCCAGGCGGTGATAATGCACCTGTATAGGTGCTGCCGCCAGTGAGGCAACCTGCTGTTTGATAAAGCTAATTAGATGGTTAAACACGCAAGGGCCAATAGTAGCAACTAACAAGAGTGCAGTAAGGGGGCCCAAGAAGGGGAGTAGGTATGGGAGAAGAGTGTGAAAGCCCCAGGTAGAGGTAGAGGACTCTCGTTGGCGTCGTCTGAGCTCTAAACCCTCAAGGAGTTCCCGCATGGTATCCTGAATGACTCCACTATGATTGACATAGAAACAGCATTCCTCCCCCAGTGCGGCACAGAGTCCACCCTCTTTCAAAAAGAGAAGGTCAAGTCCTCTCCGATTCTGCAGGGCAACTTCAGACAACAAATTGAGGGATTCTTCCAAATGGGCGATCGAGCCTTCCAAGCAGCTGATGTCTTCCTCGACAGCAGCATGAAGGGAGGCTAGTACAGAGTGTTGAGTCACCAGGGACGCGATGCCCATCGCTGCGCCCGCAAGGGTCAGGGTCAGGAGGGTAGCGACAGTGATGGCTGTGAACAGGTCGCGACGATTATGATGGAGATCAGTCCTATTGTCCCAAGCGTCCAAAAAGGAATTGCCGGATGGTAGAAAACTCGGCGCAGGACAACAACAGAGACACAGAAGTCCTGGGCGGGACGAAAGACGGATCCGGCCAGATGTGGGGTAAGTCCCGCCCAAAAGCACAGCCACCAGGATCCAGATGAAGGGAGAACCCACTGGTCTAACTGGAGAGAAGGATCAGGGATGTGGGTGGCGCATAGTTTGGAAGGGTCAAGGGAAGGAGGTGCGGCACCAACACAAAATCCACGGCCTGATACATCCAGGAGGGAAAGGTTCGAGAGGAGAGAGGCCCACTCACGTGACTAAGACACGAAGAGAGTCACTCGGGTGCGGCTCGAGACCTGGGGAAGGGACCCGGTCTGTGGGGACTACTGGGATGGGAGTACTGGGGGTGGTCGCAGGTGGAGCTGAGGGAGCCGGCTGGACAAGGTAGTGCCAGACGCGAAAGAAAAATCTGATGGCCTGATCTGTCAGAGTGCCGCCCGAAGCGCGGACCCCCCAACGGAGTCCATCTCCCTCCCAACGGGAGCTGGGGAGCAGTTTCCCCAAGGATGTGAACAATAGGAGGAACATGCGGCAACTGTAAGCCCCAGAAGGGGGAATACATCCCGACGAGCCGGGGGCCGTGGCTCAGTGGCTGTAAATCAGGTAATCGAGGCGGGGGGTAGAGAGAGACGAGGGAGGAAGGTCCGCTACGGAAGATTCACAGCCCCAATTCTTACCAAAAAAGTCAGGCACACTTCCGCACTCAGGACAATGAGGCTGTTCTGGACAAATGTAAATGGTAATTTCCTTCCACGAGTGGTCACAGAGGGACATGGGCAAGGGCCGCCACTGTAAATTGGGGAAGGCATGCAAAGAACCATTGAGTATGGCATGGCAGTAATTGACGTCTAAGTCAGGGAACCAGGAAAAGGTTTGGGGAGCACACTTGCAGAAAACACAAGTGGCATCCTTCACAGCAAGTTTTCTCTCATTTGTCATCGGGTCGATGAATACTTTCCAGCAGATGGATATAGGCTGGTGTGCCTCACTGTTTGACGGTCGGCACCAGACTGGGTGGAGTGTCATTAACAGCATCAGCAGGATTTCCAGGGACATCTGTGGGGAAAATAGAGGTGTTCTCAGGGCCAGGCGAGGTTCTGGAATTTGTTACATGATTTATAGGTCAGACAAGGTGGGCAGGAAGCCAGCGAGCTGCTCCTTCATGGGTATCAAAAATGCAAGCATGTCCTCTGCCCCAGATCAGGACCGGGTCTGGGCCATGTCACTGAGCCGTGAGTGGTTCCTTCCATTTAGGCATAGCCTAGGAGTTTTTCGAGTCAGAGTGCCAGAAACGATCTGCAGCACTGCGGCCATCCTTATCCAGGCTCAAAAATTGAGCACAAACTGCACATGGGACAGCAGTGTCTTAGGAGAGTTAGAGGCACCATATAGGTTTCTATCCTTCACCAATTTGGAGATATACATTTTAAGGGTAGAGTGGGCTCTTTTCACGATACCCTGGCCTTGTGGATTTTAGGGAATTCCGGTAGTATGCTGTATTTGGAATTGTTTGAAAAAGTTCTGAAATTTTTTTTCCAGTATAGCCTGGGCCATTGTCCGTTTTAATGCGCTGAGGCTTCCCCAGGATAGATAGGCAGTAAAGGATATGAGCGATAACATTCTTAGAGGCCTCGCCTGTCTGAGCAGATGCACAGATATACCCGCTGAAGATATCTATTACCACATGGACATATCTGAGCCGTCCAAAAGAGGAGACGTGGGTGACATCCATTTGCCAGAGTGCGTTAGGAACCAAGCCTCTGGGATTGACTCCCAGGTGGGGTGCAGGCAGAAAGGTGACACAAGACTGGCACTGCTTAATGATTTGTCGGGCCTGCTCTTGAGGGATTTTAAACATCATTCTTAAAGTATTAGCGTTAAGATGATGAAGTGCATGAGCCTTAGTGGCCTCGGATACGGGGTCTGGACTGGAAACAGAGGCTGCAATCAGCCGAGTAGCCCGATCAGCCCTGTCATTGCCTTCGGATAGTGGGCCAGGGAGCCCAGAGTGGGCTCTCAGATGGCCTATGAAAAAGGGGAGACGGCAGGAGCGGATGCACTGTTGAATCTGTAAGAACAAACTGGTCGCCTGAGAGAATTCCTTAATATAGCTGACAGTTTCAAGGAGCGGAACGGAAAAGGCTACATAGGCACTATCTGTGTATAGATTAAAAGCTGTCTGAGGGAAGTCCTGAAAAACTTTACAGACGGCCGACAGCTCCACCAACTGGGCGGACGTATAGTCTGTGCAAGAGAAGACAACCTTCTCTTGGTGCACGTATGCTGCCATCCCACTAGAAGATCCATCAGCGAAGATAGTGGGAGCCCCGGGGATGGGGTTATTTCTAGTGACAGTGGGGAAGATCCATCTGTGTATCTTGCAAAATTGAACCAGTCTGTCTGGAGGGTAATGATTATCTATGAGTCCCTCAAAAGAGACACAGGCTATGGGCCAGTCATCGGAATTCTGGAGTAGCCAGTTTACCTGGTCTCAGTCGTAGGGCTGAATGATGGTGGTTGGCTCTAAGCCGAAGTATTTTCTGCAATATTCCCTCCCTAGTCTGACTAATGAGGAAACAAGGAGGTAATAGGGAGTGAGGACACGTCTGGGGGTCGAGGGTAGAGACAACCAGGAAACGGGATGGGTCTGCCAAACAAGACCTGTAGGGGAGTGTGGGGTCGCAAAAATTATCAGAGAAAATGGGAGCTCATAGTTCAGGGCAACGATAAACTGTTCATCAATGGCACGCCCTACAAGGGCAAGGGCGCGTCGGGTGTCATCTGTAAGTGTACAGGGGGAACTAAAATCGGGATCGCCCCGAAGGGTGTCAAATAGAGGCTTAAGGTCATCTTGTGTCAGCTTAAGGCAGGGTCGGAGCCAGTTAATATTGCCTAATAGCTGCTGAAAGTCATTTAAAGTCCTCAATGTGGAAGTCATGAGCTGAGCCTTCTGGACTCTGATTCTAGATCGGTCGATCTGAAAGCCTAAGAAGGAGTAGGGGTCACTCATCTGAATTTGTCTTGAGCTATGGAAAACCCTGCGTGAGTTAGGGTGTCAATCATATGATTGCAGCAACGCATAACTTCATCTGGGTGCGGGCCAGCAAGCAGGATATCATCCATATAATGGACGATGTAAAGATCCGGCCATTGTTCCCTGACCGGGGCCAGAACACTCGCAACAAACTTCTGACACAAAGTGGGGCTGTTGGCCATTCCCTGAGGTAGCACCTTCCACTGAAACCGCTTCATCGGGCCTCTGAAATTTGTGACGGGAACACTGAAGGCAAATCGGGGGTGATCAGCAGGGTGGAGGGGGATGGAGAAAAAACAGTCCTTTAGGTCAATAACAATCTTGTGCCATAGGGCGGGGATGACTACGGGCAATGGTAAGCCAGATTGTAATGCTCCAAAGACCACCATGGTCTTGTTTATTGCCCTCAGATCCTGGAGCAGATACCACTTCCCCGATTTCTTCTTGATCACAAAAATGGGCGTATTCCAGGGGGAATTGGTCAGTTCTATGTGTCCACCAGCGAGCTGCTCCTGCACTAGCGCCTCCGCTGCGGCCAGTTTTTCTGAGGACAGGGTCCATTAATCTACCCACATAGCGTCATCTGATTGCCAGATAATCTTATCAGTGTGGGGTACAGGCAAGTCAACGGCCATTATGGTAAATTTCCCAGTACTTGTCTTCCTACAGAGGGGGAAGGCATCATGGGTTCACTGAGGCCCTGGGAGTGCCTTCCCAGACCTTGACTAGGAAGATAGCCCTGCTGAAGTAAAAGATCTAGGCCTTTGGTATCTACTAGGATCGGGTCCATTTGGGACAAGACATCCCTCCCCCACAGATTAACAGGCAGGCCGGGGAGGACATAGGGGCGGACGTGGCCTTCCTCTCCTTCGGGGGTCCGCCACTTGAGTTCAGCTGAACTTAATATTGGGTTTTTTGAATGGCCAATCCCCTGCAGGTGTGTTAAAGAGGGGGAGAGTGGCCATTCGGGTGGCCAGTCCCTAGTAGTAATGATGGTAATATCAGCTCCAGTATCTATAAGGCCGGTAAAGGGCCTGCCTAAGATGGTGAGGGTCAGGAGTGGCTTACACTCCTTTATAGCCTGAGGCAAATGCACCCACAGTGGCACGGGGCCGGTGGCACCAGGAGCAAAGCCAGGCGGGATGAGGAGCAATTCATCAATGTGGGCACCCAGATCTATACTTAGGAAGGAAGACGTAGTCATGGCCATAATGCTAAGCTGGCCAGTGAGAGTATTATCTATAGTGCCGGGAAGGACCTGGAATTCTTCCAGTATAAGATTCCCCCTCCCGATAATGAGGCCAACCATTCCGGCAGACAGAGGCCCCTGGAAATTAACTGGGATGGGCTGAGGTCCCTGTGCCTGGGTTAAGATTGTGGGGGAGGTGGTACGGAGGTCCAATTTGGAGCTTCCTGGGATGGCACGCAGGAGGGAATCGAAGCCGGAGGGGGAACAAGGGCCAGAGGCGGAAGAGTTTGGGGAGGAAGAAAGGGGGTGCCCCAGCTGCCTGCTGCATTACGGGACCCTGGGGCCGGCCCCGTGACAAGTTTCCCGGGCGAGAAGTAACTCCAACCTGGCAGTCTGATACCCAATGGTACCCGTCCTTACACTTGGGGCATAATGTATGGGGCACGCGCGCCCTCTCCCGCTCTGGGCAGTGGCGTCGGAAATGACCAGGCTTGTTGCAGCCAAAGCAGAATCTAGGGTCAATTGGAGCGGTTATGGGAGTATGGGTTAAACCTTTAAAGGACGCCCCAATGGCCAGTCCAATTTTGTGAGAGGCGGGGTCTACATCGGCGCACAGGCGGAGGTAGTCAGAGAGGGTCTTGCCTCCTTTATGAGGACGAAGGACGTCCTGGCAGACAGAATTAGCATTTTCATAGGCTAGGTGGCAAATAAAGTCGTTATCAGTGTCACCTCCCCCCAGGAGGCTCTCAGCAGCCTCCACCAGGTGGCCAACAAAGTCATTGTAGGGTTCGTTAGGGCCCTGTTGGACTTTGGAAAGAGAGGTGACAACGGAACTCTTGGATGGGAGACCCTTCCAAGCCTTCAAGGCTGCCGCCTGAATCTGTGTGAGAAGGCCAGGAGGGAACTGAGCCTGAACATCGTTAGAGGAGAAGGAATCATTACCCAGGAATTTTCTCAGTACCCAGGGGGAGGAGGACCCTCCCGCAGCGAGATTCCGCCGGGCCATATCCTGACAGCGATCATGATGATCCACCTTCCAGAGCAGATAGTCTCCGCGGCTTGAAACGGCACGGATCAGGGAAAACCAATCATTAGGGGTGAGCCAGCTCTCGCTAAGGGATTCTAAAAGGCTCAGGGTAAAGGGGGAAGTTGGACCTCCTTTGGACCAAAGGAGGCAACAGCATCCTTAATGTCTTTAATATCACTAAACTTCAGTCTTTCATAGTGCTGTCGTCCATGGGCTCCCACGTGGGTCTCCCCTGGCTCTGAGTCCCTTGCATCCCTGCCCGGATTAGGAGCCTCGTCGATACCCTCACAGTCATCTGGGAAGTCTGCCTCTTGGGCTGCTCCCTCCCTCTCCTCCCCTGAGGGGGCTTGAGGTGAGAGGCATCTACCAGACCGGAGAGCAGGAAAGATCTGAGGGGCTTGCAGCCGAGCTTTAAGCGGTGAGCTTAGTGAGTCAGGCGGGGTATTTGGAGATAGATCAAGCTGCCTGATCTGCCCCAGGAGGTCCAGGAATTCCTGCTTTTGTTGTATAAAGGAGCGGAGCATTTGAGTATCCTGCACCAAGCGGTGGGTAACAAGGCGAAGGTCAGGACCCACAAGGGGTGGAGAAAGACAATTGCTCGCCCCGAAAGAGACCTCGGGAATGTACGGAGGGGGGCAGCGAGGGTGGGCGAGGGGGCCATTGGGGACCTCTCAGGTGCACGGAAAGCATGTGGCTGCATCCCCGAGGTCAGCAACGTTCTCAGGGGGATGGGCATCAGAGTCCACAGAATGCGGAGGGGAGTGCTTGGGGAGGGGATCCCTGATGACTGGATATAAGCATGGCATCGAACATTCAGGGGGATCGTACCGAGAGCCTGCAGGAGGTTTCTCAGGTGGCTCCTCAGTGGGCATAGGGATTGACACAGAGGGACACAGGGACCGACAAGGTTCCTCTGTCTCTGCGGTCGGGGTGGGGAGAACAGAAGGCAGACAGGAAGGTGTGCGGGAGTGAGGGTTAGAAGGGCCATAATCTTTAAGGTCTCAGAGTCTTGAATTATCTGGTGGGCATCTGACTGAACATGTCGGACTCGAAGGACCACATTAATGAGATTCCAATAAGAGAAAGTCGGAACGGGGATTCTCATGGGGCCAAATGTCCTGTAATAGTCTTTAAGACAGTCTCCTACATGGCCCCAACATTTATCATCGATGTTCCCTCCTTGAGGGAACCAGGGACAGATCTTCTCAATAAGAAGAAAGAAATCTACGAGATCCTTTTTCTTTACCCGGATACCCCGGTGCTTAAGGGATGTCTTTAAACCATGAATAAACAATTCCTTCTTGCTTAAACTCTGACCCATTGTCAGAGGTCAGGAGAAACAGCGTTCAAAGATACAGACACACACGAATATACAGATTACGAAACAGAAAATGAGAAATATAGGAAGAAGAGAGGGAGTAAGACAGATGAAAGGAATAGAAGGCAGACAAGATATAAAGATTGACGAGACAGGAGATGGGTCACTGGAAGGCTGTACCCCCGCATGAATACCTGGGAAAAACAGACGCGAGACACGGGGGAGGCCCAACAAAGGGGCCCACTCAGGTGCTTGTCTGGCCGGTGGGAACTTAGCCATAGTGGATCAGCCAAAGGTGACTTGCGGCCGACGTCTAAGTCAGCACCACTATAGACCATATGTTTCCCGTGGAACCGCAGGCAGCCCAACCGGATTCCGTAGCCTTTTCGGGGATCTTAGGGGTGCCCAGCCGTGGAACAACAGACTTAAATCAGAGGCGAGGACGCCCCTGACCGCTCATTCACTCACACACACATTCCACAAAGGACACGACAAAGGGGCATGGGGGGGCCTTATCCAACCCAGTGACCGTCTCATATACCTCATATGAGACTGAACACTTAATTCTCCCCTGATGCCGCCCCGTTGACCTCTATAATGAGGCAGGGGCTAGTACCCACTCAGCCTCGAACGAGATGGGGATCTGCCCACTCGGCCTCGAACGAGACAGGGATTTTTGATTAGGTGTGCACTTACCTTTCCGTGTGTCCCGGTGGCCACCGCTTCCTGAAGGGGAGTTCGGCAGTCGTCTCCCAGACACCACCCCGTGTGGGCAACAGTTGCGGGGGGCCCCGCAAAACCACTCTCCGGCCCACAGAGGTGGCCCTAGTATCCGTAGGTGCAGGGAAAGACTGACCGAATGAACACAAGACACGAGAGAAAAAAATGGAGCTTAGAAACAAAGAGAAAAAGGGACAGGCTTTATTGAGGGTGATGGGGGTATATATTAGTGAGGCAGCTACACAAAGGGTCGTGCTCAAAATGTGATTAGGAAAGTTACAGAGTCTATAAGTTTAACCTGGGCTGGAGCGATAGCACAGCGGGTAGGGCGTTCGCCTTACAAGCGGCCAACATGGCCGACCCGAGTTCGATTCCTCCGCCCCTCTCGGAGAGCCCGGCAAGCTACCGAGAGTATTCGATATGCCAGACACAGTAACAACAAAGTCTCCAATGGAGACGTTACTGGGCCCGCTCATATAAATCGACGATCAACGGGAGGGCCTTTAACTTTACCTTTATAAGTTTAACCTACCATGCATTACAAAGCTTATACTAAGTTAATCATTGTCAGTTACAGCCATGACAATTGTTTTCTTGGGATAATCATACATAGGACAGGCTTTACCTGCCAAAGGTCACATAGGTGAGGATTACCAAACCACAGGCTTCACCTGCCGAGGGTCACGTAGGTCAGGATTACCATACCACAGGCTTTCCTGCTGAGGGTCACGTAGGTCAGGATAGCCGTACCTAGCACAGGCACGTAGGCTCTTGGTCAGTTAAAGGGCCAGCTTCCCACAACATAGCTGTGTAAAAATTTTCCAACTCAAAAGAACAGACACATTAAGTGGAAATAACACCCTCTGCAGAAAAGTGAAGCCTCAGTTTAAAGTGAAAATTAAAAGGGGCCTGAGACTGGGTTTGGTTCTAGCTGAGTTTGGAGCCCGGGCCTCACATGTGAGGGCAATGATGTATCCCTACACAGCCGAGATGGACCTATGCAAACATCTCACCTGAAGCAGATTCCTCTGCAGGATCATTGAGTTTTTTGTTATCTTGTTATATTTACTTAGGTAGGGAAAGAGTCACACCAAGCATTGCTCAAGGATTCCTGCTGCTGGGGCACTGGGGGCCATGTGGTGTGCTGGAATGTAACCATAGTTTTCTTCCTGGTGCCAAGCAAGTGTCCTTCCTAATGCAAAACCACTAGTGCTGAACCATTGAGTTCTTTTCAACACACTTGTCCTTGCTGTCTATCAAATGTAAAGTCACAGTATTTCCCCTGTAATAAAAATAATTTTGGGGGAGTCGGTGCCATAGTACAGGGGTAGGCATTTGCCTTGCACACAGCCAGCCCAGCTACAATCCCAGGCATCCCATATGGTCCCCCAAGTACCCCTAGGAATAATTCCTGAGCGGAAATCTAGGAGTAACCCCTGAGCATCAATGGATGTAACTCAGAAAGCAAAAATTTAATATTTTTTTAGGTTTTATAATTTTAGTATATGTGCTGCCAAACGGTTGGAAGATACCATGTTGAGTGAAGTTAGCCATAAAAAGAAACAAAAACAGGATGATGTCACTCATCTGTGGAATACAGAACACTGGATGTAGAAATGTACTCTAAAGGGGCTACTTAAATCATCCCTGACTCCAGTGTTTAGAGAGAAGCCGGTCAAAGAAGGAAAGAAATCTGGGGGCAGAAGAGAACCAGAAGTTTACAGGGATCAGGGCTTCATTTATGCCAGTGACATGAGTGAGGGTTGTAGCCATTTACCCAAAAATACAGATGCAACAGAACTGAAAACAAGAGATCTAAGCCGCAATCACTGAAACTTAGTCATGTGGTTGTCCAGAACAGGCGGGAGTGGAGTTGGGACTGGGGTGGGTATGGAATATGGGAACACGGGTGGAGGGAAGCTGACGTGGGTGCAGGGATTGGTGTTGAATTATTGTATGCCTAAGTACAACTACAAATAACTTTGAAAATCCTGGCACTTAAAAAAAAGCAATACAATAAAATAAATTTCCAGATTTCAGCACCCGCTGAAATTAAAGACCCTCTAGTCCCAGCATTAGGCTCTGAATTTTTTTTTTTTGCTTTTTGGGTCACACCCGGCAATACACAGGGATTACTCCTGGCTCATGCAATCAGGAATTACCCCGGAGGTGCCCGGGGGACCATATGTGATGCTGGGAATCGAACCCAAGTTGGCCGCGTGCAAGGAAAATGCCCTACCTGCTGTGCTATCACTCCAGCCCCAGGTTCTGATATTTTTCCTGTGGTGCTGAGACCATAGATGTGGTTGGGGGATGTAGCTGGACCACCTTTCAATTCACATGCTTGGTTCACAAAGTACCCCCAATGGCATAATATTTAGTTTCAACAATAGAATCTTACCAGCACACGTGTATGCAATATCCATGTTCCCAAATCAAATTGCTGCAATGCCACATCCAGAACCTGTGATTTGAATTCTCAAATCAAAAACAATACACAAGAATTAGTCCCATGTTGAATGCAACACCCCTGAATGGCTGAGCAGGTGAAAGACATCTCCATGATTCTCACAGTTCAAACAAGCATATAGAAAGGAAAACTCTGCTGGAAATGTCTCTGGGAGGAGCACGGCAATCCGCGAAAAAACGTTTTGGGTTTTGTTTTTGATCAGACCCAGTGATCCTCAGGATACCATCGGGGATGCCAACCATCGAAGGGAGGCGGTGTCTGTAAGGCAAACCCCCTCTCTGATGCACTGCCATTCTGGTTCCAATTAGCTTCACTATAGGCTCACACTCACAGTTTCACATGCACGCAATAAAACATTTTTGGTTGGTCAAGAGTACAGCAGGTAGCCTTGCATGAGGCTGACAGGGGTTGATCCCTGAACACCGCCGAAAGCAACTTCTGAGAACTACCAGGAATAACTGCTGGGAATCCCCAGGCCATGAAACCAAAGAAAACTACATTTCTTTCTATACTCAAAGCACCATGGCATGATCCAAAGGCAAAGATAAGCATGGTGTCTGATTGAAAGAGCGGGGTCCAGTGCTCCAGAAAGGGCACCTGACCCTGTAGGTGTACAGTCAGGCTGGTTATACAGCCAGGGGAACAAGGACCTTGACACTCATAAACTATTCCACATACCTAACAGATGAGGAAGAATAACAACAAAGTCAAGAAATCAAAGCGTAGGATTGCTCGGTAACAGACAGCTCAGTGGAGTGAAGGGCAGCATGAGCACAGCACAGACACCTGATCCAGGAGCCCAAGGACCTCGGGGTCAGCAGCATGTTTCACATGCTCTCAAGGCACCCACACAGTGCCCAGGGCCTCAGCCAGGGTCCTCAGACACTCAGTGGGACACACACCTCTCCTCCTTGGCTTTAGGGGTCCTCTTCCACCCAGGATATTAACACTGGCTTCACCCCAAAAAGCCCAGTCCTCACAGAGATGGAAGCATGGATTAGTCACAAGGAAAAGACGACAAGTAATCCTCATGTGCCCCTGGTCTAACCGGCCATATTACTGAAAAGGCATGATCATAATATCCACTTTCAATATCCCAGAGATTGGTGGGGAGTGAGACATAAGATAAGGTTTCAATTTAAGAGTTAAATAATGGGGCCACAGATAATACCACTAACACTCTAGGCTTGGCCAGGCATATGGCTGACTTAAGTTTCATCCCAGCACTGTATGTAGTTTTGTTTTGGGGTCACACTTGGCGATGCTCAAGGGTTAATCCTGTATCCACACTCAGGAATCACTTCTGATAGTATTGGCTCCATGGAAGGTCAGTGATTGAACCCGGTTTTCTTCGAGTAAGGAAGAGCACTCCGCACTTACACTCTCTCACCCCGAAACCAAATGGAGTTTCTGAGCCCCTCCCAGAGTGATCGCTGAGTGCACAGTCAGGAGGAAATCCAAGCACCCAAGTGAGGACAAGGATGGCAAGACCTACAACTTTATTTTAAGCTAAAAACAAAGGGAAATAGAAGGCGGTTTAGGCAGATAGTACAGTAGGTGGGGCAAAGTACTTGCCCATATTCAAACCAAGTTTGTGCCCTACCAGCCAGCCATGATCCCTGAGTGCAGAGGCCAGGAGCAAACCCTGAGTCCAACTGGTTTGGTTCCGAACAAATTTTAAAATCCGTAGAAGAGTCCAATGGAGGCAGGGTGACAATGCACAGGATTGGGGAATATGCTTTGCATGTGGGACCCTCTGACTTGATTCCAGGCACCATCTGGTCTCCTGGGAACACTGGAAGTGATCCTAAGCACTGGACAGAACATCAGCTGAGGGGGTTAGGCGCTAAGATATAAATGATCTTAGCGGACAGAGAGATGGCACAGCAGGGAGGGCGTGTGCCTTGCACACAGTCCAACCGGGTTTGATCCCATGTATCCCTTAAGGTCCCTGAGCACTGCCAAGAGTAATTCCTGAAGGCAGAGCCAGAGTAACCCCTAAACATCACTGATTGTGACCCAAAAGCCAAAAAGTAAATGAACGAAAATTTAAAAATTACAAGTAAAAGAACTAAACAAACTTTAGTCACACTTTTACAAATTATTACTCAAGTTAGAATCTTTGGGATTAGTGAGAAGATATTGAGCAGAGGGCGCTTACCTTGCCCTGAGCCGACACAGGAGGGAGCCCTGAGCAGAGATGGGTGTGGTCCACACTTCTTCTCTCAAATAAATAAAATGACATTTCAGATAATAAAATAGGGGCTGGAGAGACAGTACAGTGGGGACAGTGCTGCCTTGCTGTGGCTGATCTAGGTTTGAGTCCCCACGTCCCATATAGTCTCCAGAGCTCTTCCAGAAGTGATCCTTGAGTGCAGAAGCAGGAGTCACCCATGTGCATCACCAGGTGGGTCCCCAAACAAAGCAAACAAAGCAAAAAAATTAAGCTGGACTCATAGCAAATAAAGCAAGTGCTAAGGAGATACTACAGAAGGTCGGGGCTCGCCTGTGCCCTACACACTCTTAGTGCTCTGAACCTGCATGCCATATGATTCCCTGAGCATCACCAGAAGGAACTCATGGGTGTACTATCAGCAGGAACCTCTGAGCATCGCCAGGTGTGGCCCCAAAGAAAAACAAAGAAAAAATAAATGAAGTTGAAGGCCTGTCTAGGCGTGCACTCTGCAAACTCCTGACCAGGTTGTAATCCACAGTACCCGAATTGTCCCCTGATCACTGCCAGGAGTGATCTTTTGGCACAGAACCCGAGAAAATGCTGGGTGTTGTCCCGAAACAATAACCAAGACAAAACATGAAAGTTAAGTGTGGTAATAGAAGTAAATTTACTTCGTATATTTTGGGAGTTGCACCCAGCAATGCACAAGGTTTAATCCTGGATCTGGGCAGAGGAAATACTCTTGGCTGTGTCTTGGGATCGTATTGGATGCCATGGATTGAACCTGGACTAGCAACAAAGAAAAAATGCCAGGCTGATTATACTATTGTTCTGGCTGATAGTAATTCCATTTAATAAAGGAAGAAAAAGCTCATAGGGTGCTTGAATACATTTAGCTGACCCGGGTTTGATACTGGGCATCCAATATGATTCTCCATGCCTACCAACAATGATTTCTGAGTATATAATCAGTAAGAACCCCTCAGAATCAATAGTGTGCCCCAGAAAGAAAGTAAGAAAGAAAATATGACAGAAAGAAAGAAAGAAAGAAAGAAAGAAAGAAGGAAGGAAGGAAAAAATGAAAGGAAGTAGAGAAACAGCTATCTGCATGGCTGTCACACCTACCAGTCAATCAGAATCACAGTCTGGCCCAGCCCCTAGAAGCCCACATGGGTTTCTCTGGCCATTGAAAGCAGGCCCAGCAGCTCTCATCGACAGCCCACAGGTGCTGGTGGGGTCTCCAGCATCACATCCCTGTAGAGCTTCCTCTGAGAGGCATCCAGGCACGGCCACTCTTCCATGGTGAATCTCATGGCCAAATCGGGGACGATCACCATGTCCTAAGCTGGTACACACAGGGGGTGTGAGTGAGCCCATCACACATCACACTCTATACTATGGGGTCTGAGGATGAGACACCTTAGTGCCCTAGAGGAGTACAGGGCCTCCTCCTCTCTTCACTCCCATAGGGAGGAACCAGCCTCCACTGCATTTCAGGATGATGGGTGACAGGTCCCGGAAATCACTTGAGAGAAGCCAGATCTGCTACAATGACACTATACTACAAGGTTCCTGCAGGTACTATACTAACACAGGGCCACCCCAGGGACAAAGTCAATGAATACTGCTCTGGTGAGCATTGCAGAATGAAACGCCCAAGTACATAATCAACAGCACCAAACATAGAAGATACATTGAGTTGGACCAAACACTAGACGACCCTCCGTGTCACACTTCCACACGCCCTGTTCTAGGGATGAGAAGGGGACAGTCAATGTACAGTGGCAAACTCAAAGCTCTGTGTGGACATATGTGCCTGTAGGACCCTGAAGTCACGGTTCAGGGCTGCCTCTAATCCCTGTTCAAGAGGCAAAAATGTCTTGATCTTTAACACCTCTACCAGATACAACATACTTTGCTTGTCTCCCAGGTACGGGCGCAAGCTCAGAACTGCATGCACAGCAGCATGTTCTCTATCTAGCCCCAAACAGTGGGTGTTTAAAGCTTCATTATATGCCTTTTACTCGGATGCAGGGGCTCAAACCTTGGTTGGCTTTGTGCAAGGCAAGTGCCCTTAGCGCTGTACTTTGGTTCTGGCCATTTATCAGTTCATTGCTTCCCAGCACACGAGGAGTAATCGCTGAGCAAAGCTTCTTGTCTCCAAAAAAACTGTTCCTTCAAAAAAGAAAAAAATACACGAAAAAACAAAATACAAATATATGTCTATCCACTGTACTCACCCAATAACCAGTTACCAGGGGTCACTTGGCCAGGGAGAGATGAGGGTGAGGGGTGGTTTGCTGCTTGATTTAAGAGACTAGAAAATCCTGATCTGGAAATAAAACTATCTGGAAATAAAACTAAGACAGACAATAAAACAGGTTGGATGCTTACCTTGCTGACTCCGATCAATCTTCTGCATCCCGTACAGCCCCCAGAGCACCGTCAGAAATAATTCCTGAGTACAGTGACAGAAATAAAACCTGAGCATCTACGGGTGGACCACTCACTCCAGAAAAAAAAGACCAAATAAAAATAGCTACAAAAGAATTTTAATTGGCAAACCCAGCCACCTGCAAGCACCACGCCCCCGGTGGCCTCGCCCCATCGCAGCAGCCAATGACAAACAAGGATGAAAACCGGTTCCTTTGCCAGAAAGAGGCTGAATTGATGCCCCTCATGTGAGTCTGGAGGTTCTAGGTTGACTCCTATGTCTGGCCCAAAGGTTCAAGGACAGGGCCCAGTGCAGTCTGTGCTGGGAGGCTCGGGACGGTGAAGCCCCCATCCTACGCAGATCCCGCTCCTCAGTGCCCAATCCCCTGCACCCAGCCTGCACCCACCCACTGCTACACCATCACAGAGCTGGAGGCAATTGCGCCTCAGGAACTACCTGGATATAGGGGAAACAACCCACTCCACTACAAGGGGCCCCGGTGAGGACAGCCAGGCACGGGGGCAGGAGACTCTGCGCTGTTCTCTTCCGGGATCTGGGTTTTATAATCTCTGGGTCTTGGCCGTTGATGGGATTACACATTACACGGCACCAGGGGGCCAGTTGGTGGGTGTGACCCCTGCCTACTGGAATATGGAGGATCTGAGTGGAGGATGCTTCCCCATACTCACATATCTTACTTTCAGAAAAACATAAAACAACAAGTTTACCGATGTAGCCACCCCAAGAACCAGTATCCCTGATATCCTTGTTAGGGAGTGATGAAGAGAAAGGGACTCTTTGCAACTGGCCATGTGTAAGTAGAAATTCTTTTTTTCCCCTAGGAGTATTGCTGTTTATTCAGCCATTAATTAGGCTGATTGAAATGGGCATGAACTACACCTTACTTTTTCCCCCCTTTTTCATAACTTTATTTATTGAATCACCGTGAGAGCAGTTACAAAACTTTTGGGATTAAATCTCGGTCATACAATGAAACACCCATCCCTTCACTGAGCCCATTTTTTTACCACCAAAAACCTCAGTATACCCCCATTCCACATCCTCCACCTACCTGTGGGGCAGATGATTTCCACATTACTCTCTCTCTCTACTTTGATCACATTCAATATTTGACACTAGACCCACCATTACTATTTGGGATTTTACCCAAGCACTCAGATCTGCCGAAAAGGCAACAATAGACAATTTATTTTCTATTGCAGGTTATAAATAACGTATGATTTTTTAATTTTGAAAATTTAACAATATGGAGTGATTTCTGCCAAAATCTGCTGGGTTCTGATAGTTGTTCCTGAGTCTATGGAATCAAGGCCATTAAGCAGCTTTATCAGAAGAGAGGCAGTTCGTGGGTGCAACTTAGGGTCTCGGGGCTGGAGGAAAGGGCCACCTCCACACCCATACTGTGAGGCCCATTGTATCTTGTCACTGTGGGCCCAAACCTGACTTTCCAATGGCCTCTGGAGGATGGTGGCCATGGATCCGCCAAGGGGAGCAGGCGGAGGCACAGAATCCTTTCCCCCTGTGTGACCTGGCGACAGTAACCTACTGCGTGGTCCCAACACATTTCAGCCAAAAGCTGCTGGGTTTCTAGGTTTGTTTCTGAATCTCTGGTATCATGGCCATTAAGAAGCTTGATCATGAGCCACAGAGGTCATTCATGGGCACCAGGAAACTTGGGGGCTCTTTGGGGTGGGGAGAAAAGGACCGGCTCCACCACCATCCCTTAGGTACTGCATGTCTCATCACTGTGGGACCAAACCTAATCGTCCAGAGGCCATTAGAGATGGCGTTCACCGAGCCACCAGGGGTAACAGGCCAAGGCATGAAACCTATTTCCACCTGGGGTGGACCAGCACCGGTAACCTACTATGGGGAACAGATGCATTTCTGCTAAAAATCGCTGGGCTCTGAAATTTGTTTCTGAGTCTCTGGGATCATGGCCGTTAAGCAGCTTGATCCCAAGCAAGAGAGTCCATTGGTGGGCAGTGACACAGGGTCTCATTGGGGCAGGGAGGAAAGAGCCATGTCACCCCCATCTCATGAGGCCCTGCGTGTTTTGTCACAGCAGGCCCGAACCTGACTGTCCAATGGCAAATGTCCAATGTCAGATGGCAGCCGTCAAGTCAAAGGGGGAGCAGGCAGAGGGACACACCGTTTCCCCCTTGCCGTTGTCTGGCACTGGTAGCCCATTGCGGGGACTGAGTGCATCTCTGCAAAGGCTGCTGGGTTCCAAGATTTATCTCTGAGTCTATGGGATAATGTCCTTTAAGCAGTTTGATCAGGAACCAGAGAAGCCTTACCTCCATATATGTAGCTGAGCAAGAAATGGTTTCTTGGTGTGTCTCACACATACCTAAGTTTTGGCTGTTTACTTTCCTGTTAAACTTTGCCCCAGGTTTTTGGAGTCTGGCCAAAGGCACAGCAGCAATTTTGGGGTATCTGGAAGTCTGAGGGCGCCATCAGTCTGCTGATACACTCGCCTCACAGCCACAGATTGACCTGCTGGTGGCACCACACCGCCAGGAAGTAGAAATTCTTGATATGGAAAAAAAACAATATTGGGGTTAGACTCACCGTAAATTGAGTAGGATGTTTGCCTTGCTGATCCAGGTCAAACCTTCCCATCCCATAGAAGCCCGGCAGCACCCCAGAATAATTACTGAGCTGCAGAGCCAGAAGTAAGCCTTGAACATCGAAGAATGTCTTTTCTTCCCTTCCAACTCCACTGAATATAAAGAGCTGCTAAAATTAATCCAAAGAGGGGCTGGAGTGACAGCAGAGAGGACAGGACATTTTCCTTCCACGCGACCAATTCGGGTTTGATTTCCAACAACAATATGTCCCCTGAGCACTTCCAGGAGTAATTCCTGAGTGTATAAGCCAGGGGTAACCCCTGTGCATCACTGGGTGTGACCCAAAAAAGCAATATATAATCCAAAGAGCAAATTTAAGAGGCAAATACCTCTCACTTGTAAAGACACACCCGGAAGCCCCCATCCCAGCACGGGAGCCAATAAAAATTACAGCGACATATCTGGAATTTTGATTAGTGTTATATCCAGTCCAAAGACTCCAAAGAGGGCCACACGCTGTCCTGAGTAGGGAGGTATGAGATGGCTAAGACCTCCACTTTCTGCAGGTCCCTCAAACCAAGGCCCAAAGTCCATGTGCCCACCCTCCAGTACCATCTTGGACCTGGTTGCGATTGTGGCTGCAAGTGCTTTCAGGATAACGCACCCTCACCCAAGATACCTGCGCCACTGAACAGCCCCCAAGCACCCATCAAAAGCACCACATCCCCTAAAGCCTGGTTATCCAGAAAAAGTGAAAAAACAAGGGTGAAAGTGCCCTACAAGCTGGCGTGATCCACGCTGAATTTCCCAAACCCGAGGCACAGGGTGCTCAAGCATCCCAAATCCTAACACAGAAAGGACTGAAGAATGAAAGTTTGCCTTATTTCCACTTTCAAAGGATTCAAATCAGCATCTTGGGTGATTTCTGCCATAATTACTACTAACCAGCACCTCTTGGCCAAGCCAGAAGCAGAGCAAACAATAACACAGTGGTTAGCCATGACAGCTCTGAGCAAGGGGTCTTTTTATACCTGTTTATTCAGTCAACTTTCTCCTAATTTTCATCACCAAGACCCATTATTTACAAATTAAATAAAAAAGCAAGCTCAGCACTAGTACACTGACATAGCTGAAGCCTGGGTGAAAATCAGCAGGTACCTTTCACTGACATGAGAAGGCCGTCACAAGCAGGCAGGCTTACTTCCCTCTAACTTCATTTTGTAGCACCCTTGACCATCTTGTCCAAAGGAAACTTGCTTTACTGAGCTGTTCTGTTCTGACCTTAGAGACTATTATTAAGGGATCAAATCATCCAGTATGAATTTTTCTATGTTGACTAAGGTGTGAGGATAATATGAAGCCATTCCCACATTCCTGATATATATGTGGTTTCTCTCCAGTATGAATTCTGATATACTGACTAAGAGAATAGCACCAAGTGATGGCCTTCCCACATGTCTGACGCTGATAAGTTTTCCCTCCACTGAATTTTACTGTGCTGAGCAAGGTATTCAGAAAGGCAGGGCTTCCTACATTCATCACGTATATAAGGTTTTTTTCCAGTGTGAATGCTCCTATATACACTAAGTCTTGAGGCTCCAGCAAAGGCCTTTCCATATTCCTTACATATATAAGGTTGCTCTCCAGTGTGAATTCTCCTATGTACATTAAGTATTGAGGCCACAGGAAAGGCCTTCACACATTTCTTACATATACGGTTTCTCGCCAGTGTGAATTTTCCTATGTACAGTATGTCTTGAGCATCCAGAAAAGGCCTTTCCACATTCCGTACATATATACAGTTTCTATCCTGTGTGAATTCTCCTATGTACACTAAGTTTTGAGGATCTAGTAAAAGCCTTCCCACAGTCCTTACATATATATATATATATATATATATATATATATATATATATATATTCTCTCCGGTATGAATTCTCATGTGTATAGTAAGGGAAGTGAAATGTGTGAATGCCTTCCCACATGTCTGACACTGATGAGGTTTCTCTCTAAGATGAATTTTTTATGTGCATTAAGGTAAGAGCACAGAGTAAAGGATTTCCCACATGTCGGCCACTGATGAGATTTCTCTCCACTGTGAATTCTCCTATGATTCCTAAGGTACTGAGATTGACAGAAGGCCTTCCCATATTCTTTGCAGATATATGGTTTCTCTCCAGTGTGAATTCTCCTATGTGCACTAAGTCTTGAGGCTCCAGCAAAGGCCTTTCCACATTCCTTACATATATAAGGTTTCTGTCCAGTGTGAATTCTCCTATGTACACTAAGAATTGAGGCCATAGCAAAGGCCTTCCCACATTCCTTACAAATATATGGTTTCTCGCCAGTGTGACTTTTCCTACGTGCAGTAAGTCTCAAGGCTCCAGCAAAAGCCTTTACACATTCCTTACATACATACAGTTTCTCTCCAGTGTGAATTGTCCTATGTACAATAAGACCTGAGGCTCCAGCAAAGGCCTTCCCACATTCTTTACATATATATGGTTTCTCTCCAGTGTGAACTCTCCTATGTACACTAAGTCTTGCAGCCCCAGCAAAGGCTTTCCACATTCTGTACATCTATACAGTTTCTCTCCAGTGTGTATACTTGCATGTCTACTGAGGCTTGAGGATTGAGTAAAGGCCTTGCCACCCTTCTGACATATATAAGGCTTCTCTCCACTATGAGTTTTCATATGTCTATTAAGATGTGAGGTCTGAATAAAGGCCTTCCCACAAGTCTGACATTTATGTGGTTTCTCTCCTGTATGAATTCTCCTATGCATAAAAAGATATGATGGTTTAGTGAAGGCCTTCCCACATTCTTCACCTGAATAAGGTTTTTCTCCTGCATTTATATTCATATGGTTACGATGGAGTAAACCTTGACTCACACTTTGTCGTTGGTGCCAACTTTTCCGGGGATTCTGTCCACTGTGGTTTTCTAAGGGAACACCACGCTGCTGAGAACATGGGGAGGATCCCCCACATTCCTTACACTTAGATGTGTTCTGCTCATGGTGACTTTGGTTGAGGGTACGTCGCTGTGAGGGTCCCACTGTAAACAGTGCTGCTCTCCCTAGACGCTGCCCCACTGGGGGATTTTCTGCCCGTGAACTGAAAACAACACACACCAAGAAACTTTTTCCAGGTGAGGGCTTCTTCAGAGTGAGGTCGCTCTCGCCATTCTGATCACTCTCAGAAGACATCCCACCTGTCTCGGTGTCCCCAAGGCACGAAGGGCAGGACTGCTCACTCAAAACATTGTCACAGAGCGCAGGATCAGAGACATTCCTCTCAGGCTGGCTGCTTCCCTGTAGAACAGCAGAGAAGGATGCCAATTAACACTTATTCTCCAAGTCTCCTGTCAAAAACTTGAGTCTTTCAGATGTGTTTTCTCACATACGCATAATACAAATGCAATTACCGACATCACTTAATGAATTAACTTCCCGTTAGTCGTAGATTTGCTCGAGCAGGTACCAGTAACGTCTCCATTTGTCCCTGTCGCGTGCTAGTGTAGCCCAATTGCATCTGTTCGCTCTGGGAACATGAAGAGCCTCAAACCGATCATTCATGATCTTCACGAAGAAGTCTGACCAGCTGGTAGGTGGGCGGCCACGCGGTCTTTTGACATCCTGTGGAATCCAGTCAGTAACAGCTCTAGACCAGTGGTCATCTTTAAATCTCATTACATGACCAGCCCATCTGATTTTTGACACCGTGGCAAATGAGACAGGGTCCCTGATTCTTGATCGTCAACGGATGTCGGAACTCCTGATTTTTTCTCTCATTTGAGTGAAAAGTGATATTCCAAGCATGGCTCTTTCTTTTCTTCTTTGGGAGACGTGAATAGCGTTCTCATCCTGTTTTCGTAGGGCCCAGGTCTCTGACGCATATGTTAATGTAGGAAGAACAGTGGAACCAAAGAGATGTGCCCAGAGCCGGAGGTTCTTTGTCCTCTTAGCGATTTCTTCGACGTTCTTGAAGGCGTTCTAAGCCGCTCTCTTCCTCTTGTGCAGCTCGGGTGCCAGGTTATTTGTCATGTTGACTTCTCGACCTAGGTACACATAGCTGTTGCATTCGGAGATGGTCGTACCATTGAGAGCGAATGGGGCATCAGGAACGAGGCTGTTTCTCATGAACATTGTCTTCGTAAGATTCAGCTGTAGTCCTACCTTTCCACACTCACGTTCAAAGTCGGCCAGCATTTGTGCCGCTTGGCTGATATTTGGTGTTATTAAAACAATGACATCAGCAAAGCGGAGGTGGTTTAATTGCCGACCATCTATCTTCACTCCCATTCCTTCCCATTCCAGTCGTCGCATGATGTTCTCGAGGGTGGCACTGAAGAGTTTCGGTGAAATGGTATCACCCTGCCGAACCCCTCTCTTGACATCAATGATTACTTCTTTGTAGAATGGTGAGATCCTGGTAGTGAAACCGCAATACAGCTCACGGAGAATCTTGATGTATTGGGCTTGAATGCCCTGATTGGCTAGGGCTTCAATGACCGCTTCCGTCTCAACAGAATCAAAGACCTTCTTTAAATCAATGAATGTTAAACAGAGCGGCATCTTGAACTCCCGAGAAACCTCAATGAGTTTGGTTATTGTGTGGATATGGTTGATGTGTGGATATGGGACCCGGGGCTGAGATCTCCAAGCCTGCACAGTTTGGGACTGGACCTGCCAGTAACTAGACAGTTACACCCACCAACTGCCGTGTAACTCCAAGAACGGCCAGGATCCAGAGATTATCACACTCAGCTCCCGGGAGAGAACAAGGCAGAGTCTCCTACCCTGTGCCTGACTGTCTCCACCAGGGCCCAACAGCTGAAGACCTCCGGGGCCCAGCCAAGGCCATGCTGGGACCACTCTCCACACACTTGGATGAGCCTCACACATAAAAGAACTGGCAGAGGAACCCAGGTGTGTGGGATCTGGGGCTGAGATCTCCAAGCCTGCACAGTTTGGGACTGGACCTGCCAGTAACTAGACAGTTACACCCACCAACTGCCGTGTAACTCCAACAACAGCCAGGATCCAGAGATTATCACACTCAGCTCCCGGTAGCGCGCGGCCACGAATGCGACATCTTATCATCTCATTCCTACTTTGGACAAACTGGCAGGCTACCAAATGTAACCTGCCCACACGGCAGAGTCTGGCAAACTGCCCGTGGTATACCCAATATGCCAAATACAAGTAACAATGATGGGTCTCATTCTCCTAACCCTGAAAAAGCCTTGAATATGGCACTTTTAAAAAAAATCTCAGGGCTAGGACGAAGATGTTACTGGCACCTGCTCGAGCCAATCGAAGTACATCAGGGTGGTCGTGATCGTGATGGTCGATGGTGCTGAATCCTTTGCGGAACCCGGCTTGCTCGCATGGTTGTCCTTCATCTAGCGTTCTGCCAATCCTATTTAGGATGATTCGAGTGAACAACTTGTAGATGACAGACAATAGGCAGATAGGGTGATAGTTGCCAATGTCATTGATGTCTCCCTTCTTGAACAGTAGTACGGTCCTGCTGGTTTTCCATTGGGACGAAACCTTGCATTCAGACAGGTAGTGAGTGAAGAGCCGAGCCAGTGTATTGATGAGTACTGATGGCAGGTTCTTCAGGTGTTCAGGTCTGACCTTGTATGGGCTGGGTGCTGTTTGTTTCTTTACCGACGAAATGGTGTGTCGGATTTCGGAAGGGAGAACGTTGGGAATGACATATCCATCCTGTGGAATTTGGTATGTCGGCAAGTGGACATGGCTATCAAAGAGATTTGAGTAGAAGTCATGTATAATATTCTCCATTGCCATTCTGGAGGATGTGATGGATCCATCAGGACGTCGGAGGGCAGTCATCTTGGTCTTGTAGTTGGTGAAGGACAGGCGGGCGTAACAAATACTTTTCCCAGCTTCTGCCGCATCTACCAGTACTTCTGCTCTTCTCTCTTTGAGGTCTTCCTTGATTGCATCTCTGCAATGCTTTGCAAGGTCGGACATTAGCTTGTGGTTGCCTGAGGCATGTGCCAAACCACACTGGCGAATTAGCTCAAGAGTTTTCGAAGACAGGTGTTTTTTTGTGGCTATCTTTCTCTTGGCCTTCCTCGCACATTCATGGAGGTGCTGAACCAGTTGATCGTATTCTTCATCAATGTTGTCAACAATGGCATCTTCCCATGTTGCCGCAATAGTGCCAAAGAGTTCCCAGTTGGTGGTCGTTCTGGAAGTTCTCTTTTTGAACTTTTCAGCCCTTTCTCCCCACTCTGTTAAGTAGAATTTTGCACGAAAGAGATGGTGGTCCGATCCTGTTCGAAATTTTGGGACAACAGTGACATTGTTTAGGCAAAACCTTCGATTGACTATGATGTGGTCTATTTCGTTGTGGAATCGTCCACCGGGAGACTCCCATGTCCAACATTTAGATTCTGCCTTCTGGAACTGTGAGTTACCATGGATGGTCTTGGTCGACATGATGAACTCAGACAGTCTCTCACCCTGTTCCTTCCATTCTAGGCCATTGGTCCCGATGTGAAGTTCTTCAGCTGATCTTCTCTGTCCTATCTTGGCATCAAAATCACCCACGATGATCTTGTAGAAGGTGTGGTCTTCTTTATAGAACTTCTCCAGCTCCATGTAGAATTTCTCGATTTCTCTTTCATCATAATGAGAAGTTGGTGCGTAGACAACGAAGATAGAAACTGCAGGCAGTGAGCCACATCTATTCAAATGTAAACGTTCGATTCGGGTTGTTAGGCATTCGAATGAATCAATGCTCTTGGCCAAGTTTGTGTTTACAAGGACACTGACGTCTCCAACACCTCTTTTATCGCATGTTCCGAGGAACAATTCTTCTCCAGTGTCGAAAACAGCATGTGAGATTCGTGCCTTCTTGTCTCGGTCAGACCAATGATGTCGTACTTGATTATCCGCGCTTGTACCATCAGGTCCTCGATGAATGTATCTGATGCTAGCGTATGTGCATTGAAAGTACAGACGATCATTTTTGTCTTCCTTCATTGTGGCAGCCTAGTCCGGCCTTGAGATTTTGACATATGGATTACCGAGATATGAATTCTTATTATAGAATATCTTCACGTTATTGTAAGTTGGACACACAAAATTGATGGACAGAGTCAGTAAATTCTGTGAATTCCCGCCCCCCCCCAACTTAATAAAGGAGCAAACTGGAAATAATTCCTCCTATAGAAAACTGACTCACTCTTTTAAAGACAAAATGAAATACATCACATGTGGGTTTGATTAATGCTCATTGCGGAACCTGTGATGCAGGAGTGACGGCAACACTGCATCGTCACACAGCTGAGACAGACAAAGTGGCCATAAGTGATGGCTTTCAGGATCAAAGAATTTTTTGGGGGGCTGGAGCAATAGCACAGCGGGTAGGGCGTTTGCCTTGCACGCAGCCAACATGGCCGACACAGGTTCGATTCCCAGCATCCCATATGATCCCCCGAGTACTGCCAGGAGTGATTCCTGAGTGCATGAGCCAGGAGTAACCCCTGAGCATCGCCGGGTGTGACCCAAAAAGCAAAAAAAAAAGAATTTTTTTGTTTTTTTTTTCTGTTTTGTAATTTCTATTTATTGGGGGTTGTGTGGATGGAGGGGCACACCATGCAGTGTCTAGTATCAGTTCTGTGGGTTTATGGAGACCATAAGGACTGCTGGGCATGGAATATGCATCCCTGTGCAAAGCAAGTATATCTTTCACTGCACTATCTCTAGGACCCACAAATTAGCATTGTAAACAACTACCAATGTCAAGCAAATGAAAACTCACAGTATTTTTATACATGGTTGATTTCAGTACCTAGTGAAGCTAAGGGTCCTCTACTCCAAGCATCAGGCTTTGGACTTCCTCCCTGCCACGCCCAGCCCTCCACCTTAACAATCACATACTTGGTCCACTGAGCTATCCCGCTGGCATAATAATATTTATTCTGAATTAGCGAATCTTACCAACACACTCGTACTTGCTGACCTCATTCCCAAATCAAAGTGCTGTAATGCCAAATCCTGAAGCCACGGTTTCAGTTCCGGAACTGAACACAACATGCAATTCAAGAACTTGTCAGAAAAAAAAGTTGGAAAATGATGCCACAAATTTAGAGTACATCTCTGTAGTTCTCAAAGTCCAAAGAGTCCCATACTAAGGAAAACATCCGGTTAGTGGAAAATTGTGAGGATCTTGGCAAAACTACACTAGGTTTTGTTTTTGTTTTTGAGCAGACCTGGTGACGTTCGGGGAACCATATGTGATGCTGGTTATTGAACAGGTCACCTTCAGGTAATGCAAGGCACTCCTCCATGTACTATAGTTCAGATCCAAACTAGCTCTGTTATGTGCTCACTTATTCGGATTTAAACAAAAAGGTCTAAAAATATTTTTACAGGTATAGTGACACCGTGGTTGTGAATCCAATCAGGTAAGTCATAGATAGGGGATGGGGTGGATCAGAAACGGTGAATCTCATTGACTGACAGAGAGCAAAAATAACAACAAAGACATGGGCGCAAATTACAGGATCATTCTGTGACAGAGAGTCCAGGGGAGTGAAGAGCCGCATGACTGTGTCACAGACCCATGGATCCAGGAGTCCACCGGACTCAGCAGTGTGTTTCATACATGCTCAGGGCACCCATACACTGCACAGGGCCTGATCTAGCAAAGGTCCTCAAACATTCACCTGCACACACGCCTCTCCTCCCCGACCTCAGGGCTCCTCCTTCCAGCCAGGAAATGACCGCAGGCTTCATCCCAGAGTGCCCTGTATCGACAGAGACAGAGGCATGGATATGAGACAAGGAAAATGTAACAGGTAAATCCCCATGTTTTCCTGATATAACTTGGCAAATATCTGAAAGGCATCAGCAGAATGTCCATTTCCAAAATGCCACATATTTGTCGTTATTCGAGAGGTAAGACCCAGGTTTCAATTTAAGAGTGAAATAGGTGGACCCTGAATATACCACAATACTCTAGACCTGGCCTTGTGTATGGCCAACAAGAGGTTGATCAGCACAATATGTTGTTGGTTTTTGTCTTGTTTCGGGCCTCACCTGCCAATGCTCAGGGGTGTCTCCTAACTCTGTATTCAGAAATCACCGCTGGTGGTCCTTGGGGATGACATGGATCAGGGATTGAACTCACGTGCGCTCCTTGCAAGACAATCACTTTCCTCCCTGTACTGTCTCTCTTGGACCAGCGCCACATGGAGTTTCCTGAGCCCCTCATGAACTCATCACAGATTTCAGTAATACTAAGTGCTTAATAAATCTGGAAATGGCCAAAGGTGTTAAGAGACCCTTATTTTTAAGCTGAAAAATGTTTCCAGAAAGAGAGCACAGCAGGACTTTCTCAAAGCCAACCCAGTTGCGATACCTGACATCCCCTAGGATCCCTCATACCATCCAGGAGTGATCTCTGAGTGCAGAGTCCAGGAGTAAACCCTGAGTCCTGCTGAAGTCTCACAAAAACCATTAGAATTAAATCCAAGCACTGAAATAGGGCAGCAATTATGAGTTGAGAGACGAAATATCAAAGCCCCGATGGCGGGAGAGATAGTACAGCACATAGGACAGAAGCATTGCACATACATGTGGGTTTGATCCCAGGCAGCCCATATGGTCTTGGAGCAATGCCAGGTTTGGATCCTGAATACACAGGCAGGAATAATCCCTATCCATAAGGAAAAAAAAGAAAAAGAAAAAACCCTCTGACTTGAGAGCCTGGTTGAATAGTACTGGGGGTGAGGTACCAATGTTTTAAGTTGCCAAGAGCTTTCAATCCACGGTACCCCGGTTCCTGAGCACTCTTAGGAGTCATCCTTTAGCACAGAGCCAGGAGAACTGTGGACTGTTCTCCCAAACAAAGGCAACAGAAAAATCAATTAAACACAAAAAAGTTCATGTAGTACACAAGGTAAATTGATTCACCAATGGATGCAACTATTTAAAGGGACCTGAGCGATAACTGGGCAGATAGGGATTTTCCCATGGACACAGTAGAGACAGGTTGATCTGAATCATCCCACAGGGTCCTGCTACTCCACCAGAGTGATTCCTGAGGACAGAGTTGAGAGTAAGCCCTGATTATCCATAGGTGAACCCTAAAAAAAACAGGGAGGGAACAGCTACCACACGGCTGTCCAACATCCCAGCCCATCACAATGACAGCTACTGTTGTACACACAGCTGCGGCCCAACCCCAGGAAGCCCAAGTGGGTCTGTCCAGACACGGTTGGCCCCACACTGCTCTCATCGACAGCCTGCAGATGCTGGTAGATCTCCAACATCACGTCCCTGTAGAGCTTCTGTTGAGAGGCTGCCAGGCACGACCATTCCTCCGGGGTGAAGTTTACAGCCACATCATGGAAGGTCACTGCGTCCTGAGTCAGCACACGGGGAGGGTGGGAGTCAGAGTCTATCTTAGCCTCATTCCCACTACTGTGAGGCCAGGACCCAGGGTCCTATATTGTCGCTGGGCCTCTTCCCTCCGAATGAACAAACCTCCACGCATGACTGACGGGCCCCAGAAATCACATAAGGCAGCTGGATCTGCTAAAGTGGGAGGACGTTATACAGAAGGCTCTTGGATGTATCTGCCTTTCCTGGTAACCCCAGGTCCAATTCGAGCACCACTGGTCCAGTGATCAGTGTAGAGAGGATCACCTGAACACAGACTTGTACAATCCCAAAGACCATCCCTGGGTGCAGCAGAAACCACTGCCTGCCCACTGCTGTACCCCCACAGCTCATGACAACTAGGACTGAGAAATCAACAGTCCATATAGACCACTAGTCATAGCTGTGTACGGACATGTGTGCCTGTAGGAACTCACTGCTCAGGGCCGCCCCAAATTCCTCTCAAAAAAGTTAGAAGTTTCTTGACCCCAACATCTCTACTAGCCTCAGAGATCCTTGGCTCTTTCTCCTTCAGATAAGTGCATGCCCAGAAATCGACATGTCTGGCAATGCCAGAGTGCAGCACATGGAATGATTGTGAGAATCCTTTGCTGTGCCACCCCAAATAAAACAGAAAACCTAAAATGAAACCCTTGGACCTCCAGCATCCCATTGGTCACCTAGACCTGTAAAGGACGATCATTGAGCACTGAGCTTCGAGTACTCCTCATGCACCACTGGGTCGGCCCCAAAGCCAAATAAAACAAAACAAACATACACAATAGCAGCTTCGAAGAGCAGAATGGGACGGTCTGATCGGAAGTCTCATCTTGGAATCCGTCCAAAAGAAACTCAGAACAGATGGCCCTGGGGGCTGGAGCAATAGCACAGCAGGTAGGGCGTCTGCCTTGCACGCGACCAACCCGGGTTCGATTCCCATCCCATATGGTCCCCTGAGCACCACCAGGAGTGATTCCTGAGTGCAGAGCCAGGAGTAAGCCTTGTGTATCGCCGGGTGTGACCCAAAAGGCAAAAGAAAAAAGAAAAAAAGAAAAGAAAAAGAAACAACCCCAAACAGATGGCCCAGGAAGCCCGGGCACTCCTGGCACTATCTCATGTCATTCTGTCCCTCTACTCCTACCTGGGGACGGTCTATCAGAGACCGTGTCACCATCTTCTCCCAACACTGTTGTTCTGAGTATCAGCAGGAGACTCCGTTTAAAGACCTTGAGAAGTCAGAATAGTGAGCACCAGAGAGGAGCACCTCCTCCCACCCCTGAGCTCGGACCAGCCAAACCCTTGGGTAGAGGCTCACAATCCCACCTCAGGGAGACAGTGGCCGAAGCTCCTGTCTCCGCTGGGGATACAAATTTTGCTGGCATCTGTGCTGAACTTCAGGATAGGAGCTAGGGCCCAGGCTGCAGGGGTGGAAACGGCAGCCTTCTCTGACTCCAAAATTCCTCCCTAGATACCACAGGAAAGTCCCTACAGGCCCAGGTAGGGGCTGACTCTGAGTCCAGCAGCTCCCGAAAACCAGCAACTCTGCAGGCTCGCAGAAGTGCTGCCCCTTGAGAACTATAGCCTGGAATGTGTCTTTTCCGTTGGGAAAGACACAGGGATTAGAGTGGACAAATGTTCAGCCACTCTCCTGCAGGGTGGACAGAACCTGAGCCTGAGCACTCTGTCCCAGGAACCGAGATCACTTCTGGGTACAGTTGGGTCAGAGACACAGCCCTGCTCTTTACCACTGGACCTGAGCCCTTATGGGTCCTGATTTACTCAAACCCTAAAACGGCACATCTGCGTGAGTCTCAGCCAACACTTGCTCCTGTCCTACAACAATATATTAGAAAACCGCGCAAACAGTCGGTTGTACAGCAAAATAATTCAAATAGCCCGGACATTTACTAAGGACCATAATATGAACTGTCAGGCATTAAGACCTGAGCACTGTAGATTATGAACAAAAATACTGAAACAAAAAGGCAAATTCGAAGCACAAGAAACAAACAGAATTCATGTGCAAAATAAGAGGGAAGAACATTTAAATAGTCAAATAGCAGGACCTTAAAACTTTGTTTTTCTGCTCTTCCTCTTCACCCGCCAAGCTGTCCTGGTCTTCTTCCCCACCCAGTCTTTACTCCCCCCCCCACAACCGGTTCCGGTGGGGGCGTCGCCTCTTCTGAAGTGGGCGTGCCTTTGTTAGAAATGGACGTGGCCTGATTTTAGGGAGGCGGCCCCTTAAGCAGCTGCAGGTATTTTAGACATACCAAGAAACCTAGTACCCATACCTACACACCAACATGAAGAAACAACGCAAATTCCCACTACATGCGGAGAACGATGAAAAGAGTCCAGAAGCCTCTGTAGGTGCGATACAACGAAGGGAACTCTCTGACAAAGAATTCAGATATGAAGTCATGAAGATGTTCAATGAACTCAATGAAACAGTCAGACATATATCCAGTAAATTAAAGGACATGAAAGAAACACTCGAGAAAATACAGGAAGAAATGAGAGTAGAAATTGGAAAGCTATGCACAGAAATGTCATGAATTAAAGATTCCATAGATTAAATAAAAAACACAGTCTGTTACCTCAATAGTAGAATAACCCACTGATTCTGAGGACAGAATCAGTGAGCTGGAAGATCAGCTGAACCAAGTCAACAGGCAACAACGAACAATGGCAAGGGACCTCAAAATAGCTCTAGAGTGAATCAGAGTCCTAGGAGACGATTCCAAGAGGAACAACATTAGAATTATTGGAGTATCAGAAACTCAGGGAAACAATCCCAATGAAAAAGCCACGGTTAAACAAATCATTGCTGAAAAATTCCCAGAGCTCAACAATGCAGCCATCAGGTTCAAGGAGCCTGAAGGGTGCCAGCTAAAAGAGACCTTAACAAAAACACTACAAGACATATCATAGCCAGAATGATCAATGCTGCCAATAGAGACACAATACTGCAAGCAGCAAGGTCAAAGAAGGAAATCACATACAAAGGAGCATCCCTTAGATTCACGGCAGACCTATCAGAGGAAACCCTCCAAGCCCAAAGGCAATAGGGGGATATAGTGAAAAAACTCATTGAAATGCGTCACCAGGAATACTCTATCTGGCTAAACTCTCACTCAAAATTGAAGGAACGGTACACTATTTTCTAGATAAATAGCAGCTCCAGAACTTCATAGACTCAAAACCAGACCTAAAAGAAGGGCTAAAGGGTCTACTATAAGACAAGACAAACCCTATAAGCACAACAGACCCTTACAGAAAGATGATACAAAACCCCACAACAATAATATCTCTCAATATCAACAGTCTAAATTCACCAATTAAAAGACACAGAGTGGCAAAATGGATTCAGAGACAAAACCCAACATTCTGCTGCCTACAAGAAACTCATCTCAACAGTCATAGCAAACACAGACTCAAAATGAAAGGATGGAAAACAATCCTGCAAGCAAACAGCTCCCTCAAAAAGTTGGGGTGATCATACAAGTATCCGACAACATTAATTTCAGGCTGAAAAAGATTAGAATGGACAGCAAAAGCTATTTTCTCTTCATCAAGGGATATGTACAATAGTAAGAAATCACACTCTTAAATGTATATGCATCTAATGAGGGAACAGCTAAATATTTAAAACAACTGCTAATCGATTTTAAGGAGGACATTGCTAGCAACACAACAGTAGTTGGAGACTTCAACATTGCCTTATCACCTCTGGGTGGATCAACAAGAACAAAACTCAGCAAGGAAACATTGGCTTTGAAAGAAGAAATAGAAGAGAAAGGGCTTATAGACCTCTACAGGGCTTGACACCCCAAAAAGAAAGAATACACATTCTTCTCCAGTGTGCACGGAGCATTTTCCAAAACAGACCATGTGCTAGGCCACAAAACATACCTCAATAGAATCAGGAAGATAGAATTAGTATTAACAATCTTTTAAGACCACGATGAGCTGAGGATAGAAATGAATCACACACAGACACGGAGAACCAAATCAAACACCTGGAAATTAAACAACTCAATGCTGATCAATGAGTGGGTAAGGAAGGAAGTCAAGGACGAAATCAAAAAATACCTGGGAGTGGCTGGAGAGATAGCACAGCAGGTAGGGTGTTAACCTTGCATGTGGTCGACCTGGTTTTGACTCCCAGCATCCCATATGGTCCCCTGAGCACTGACAGGAGAAAATCCTGAGTGCAGAGCCAGGAGTAACCCCTGTGGATCTCCAGGTGTGACCCAAAAAGCAAAAAAAAGGATACTTGGAAACAAATGAGATTGAAGACATGAGCTACCAGAACTCATGGGATACAGCTAAAGCTGTATTAAGGGGGAAATTCATAGCTCTGAAAGCATATTTTTTTAGAACAGAAGAAGGATGCACATAAACAACTTGATTTCACAGTTCAAGATCTTATAAAAGATCAACAGAATGAGCCCAAATCAGGCAGAAGGAAAGAGATCATAAAACTTAGAGCAGAAATCAACGACATGGAAACCAAAGAAACAATCCAAAAGATCAATGAAACCAAGCGCTGATTCTTCGAGAAAATAAACAAGATAGATAAACCACTAGCAACACTCACAAAGAAAGAGAGAGAACATGAATAAATCGAATCAGAAATAAGAATGGGTATATCACAACAGGAACCAAAGAAATTCATAAGATCATCAGAGACAACTTTGAAAGTCTATATGACACGAAACAAAAGAACCTAGAAGAAATGAATAAATTTCTGGATTCCTATAATCTCCCAAAGCAGAATCAAGAATATGTAGAGTACCTGAATAGACCTATGAACATCAAGGAAATTGAAACTGTAATCAAAAGTCTTCCCCAAAACAAAAGCCCAGGTCCAGATGGATTCACTAGCGACTTTTTCCAAACATTTAAAGAGGACCTATTTATTGCCAGTTCTTCTCAAGGTTTTCAGGAAATTGAAGAAACAGAAACTCTCCCAAACAATTTCTATGAAGCCCATATCTCTCTCATACCAAAAGAAAACAAAGACAGCATAAGAAAAGAAAACTACAGGCCGATATCACTGATGAACAAGGATGCGAAGATTCTCAAAAAAATACTAGCAAATAGAATTCAACAACTCATCAAAAAGATCATACACCATGACCAAGTGGGATTCATCCTGGGGATGCAAGGATAGTTTAACATTGGAAATCAATCAACATAATCTATCATAACAACAAATGGGGAAAAACTGAGAGCCTTTCCTCTAAGATCAGGGATGAGACAAGGATGACCACTCTCTCCACTATTGTTCAATATAGTACTGGAATACTTGCAATAGCGATTAGGGAAGAAAAAGATATTAAGTGCATTCAGGTAAGAAAGGAAGAAATCAAGCTCTCAGTATTTGCAGATGATATGATACTATACTTAGAGAACCCTAAAGCCTCTACCAAGAAATTCCTAGAAAAAGAAGACTTCGATAGTAAAGTTGCAGGCTATAAAATCAATACCCAAAAGTCCATGGCTTTCCTATATGCAAATAGTGAGCAAGAAGAAATTGACATAAAGAAAACAATCCCAATCACAATTGTGCCCCAGAAAATCAAGTACCTAGGAATCAGTTTAACTAAGGAAGTAAAGGACCTGTAAAAAGAAAACTACAAAATGCTACTTCAGGAAATAAAAGAGGACACTAGGAAATGGAAAAATATCCTCTATTCATGGATCAGGATAATTAATATTGTCAAAATGGCAATACTTCCCAAAGCACTTTACAAATTCAATGTGACCTCTATTACAATACCCATGCCATTCTTCAAAGAAATGGAGCAAACACTCCTAAAATTTATATGGAACAATAAGCCCCCACAGATAGCTAAAACGATTCTTGGGAAAAAGAAAATGGGAGGAATCAATCTCCCTAACTTCAAACTCTACTGCAAAGCAGTAATAATTAAAACAGCATGGTACGGAAGCAAAGGCAGAGCTGCAGACCAATGGAAGAGGGTTGAATATACTGACATCTCCCCCCAAGCATATGATAATCTAATCTTTAATAAGGGCCAGGAAAAGTGAATTGGAGCAAGGAAAGCATCTTTAACAAATTTTGCTGGCAAAACTGGACGCCTACATGCAAAAAAGTGGGCTCAGATCTCTGCCTAACACCATGTACAAAAGTAAGGTCAAGATGGATTAAAGACCTCAACATCAGACCGGAATCCATAAGGTACATTGAAGACAAAGTTGACAAAACCCTCCATGACATTGAAGCTAATGGTATCTTCAAACGGTATCACAGCACTGGCCAAGAAAGTGAAAACAGAGATAGACAAATGGGACTATCTTAAACTAAGAAGCTTCTGCACCTCAAAAGAAACAGTGACCAAAGTACAAGACAGTCTACAGAATGGGAAAGGATATTTGCCAAATACACATCCCACAAGGGGTTGATATCAAGGATATACAAAGTACTGGTTAAACTGCACAAGAAGAAAATATCCAACCCCATCAAAAATGGGGCAACAAAATGAACAGAAACTTTCTCAAAGAAGAAATCCGAATGGCTAAAAGGCATATGAGAAAATGCTCCACATCATTAATCATCCAGGAGATGCAACAAAACAACAATGAGATTTCATTTCAATCATTTCACACCACAGAGACTGGCCCACATCCAAAACAACAAAGCAACCGGTGTTGGTGCGGACGTGGCGAGAAAGGGACTCTCCTTCACTGCTGGTGGGAATGCTGACTGGTTCAGCCCTTTTTGAAAACAGTATGGACGATTCTCAAAAATTTAGAAACTGAGCTCCCATTTGACACAGCAATACCACTCCTGAGGATATAGCCCAGAGAGGCAAAAAATTATAGTTGAGGGGCTGGAGCAATAGCACAGCAGGTAGGGCGTTTGCCTTGAACGCGAACGACCCGGGTTCAATTCCCAGCATCCCATATGGTCCCCTGAGCACCGCCAGGAGTAATTCCCGAGTGAATGAGCCAGGAGTTGCTCTTGTGCATTGGCAGGTGTGACCCAAAAACCAATATATATATATATATATATATATATATATATATATATGTATAGTCGAAGTGACATCTTCACTTGTTTGTTCATTGCAGCATTGTTTACAAGACCTAGAATCTGGAAAACACCTGAGTGTCCGAGAACAGATGACTGGTTAAAGAAACCTTGGTACATCTACACAATGGAATACTATGTAGCTGTTAGAAAGGAAGTATCACGGTCCTCCTGTTATTTGTTAATTTGCTCGAGTGGCCCAGTAACGTCTCCATTGTGAAACTTGTTGTTACTGTGTTTCGCATATCAAATACATCACGGGTAGTTTCCCAGGCTTTGCTGTGTGGGCAAGATACTCTCGGTAGTTTTCCAGGCTCTCCAAGAGGGGCGGAGAAATCGAACCTGAGTTGGCTGGGGTGGCTGCATGCAAGGCAAACGCCCTACTGCTGTGCTATCTCTCCAGCCCTTTAGAAAGGATGAAGTCATGAAATTTACATACAAGTGGTACTACATGGAAAGTATCATGCTAAGCAAAATTAGTCAGAAAGAGAGGGACAGACATAGAAAGATTGCATTCATTTGGGGAAAATAAAGTAACAAAATAGGAGACTAACACCCAAGAATAGCCAAGATAAATACCAGAAAGTTTACTCCATTGCGTGGAGGCCCGCCGCACACGCTAGGTATAAAGGTAGCTCAGATAGAGATGGAAGCACCAAACAATGGGTGTTGGGAAGATCCGCCAAGGATGGGAGATGCATGCTGAAAGTAGACTATAGGCTGAACATGATTGCCACTCAATGCCTATTTTGCAAACAACAGCACCCAAAAAGAGAGAGAACAAAAGGGAATGACCTGCTACAGAGGCAGGGTGGGATGGGGGGATGGGGGCGTGAAAGGGATACTGGGATTAGTTGTGGTGGAGAATGGGCACTGGTGGAGGGATGGGTACTCAATCACTGTATAACTGAAACTCCAAAATTTGTAAGTTTACAACTGTACCTCATGGTGTTTCACTAATAAAAATTATAAAAAATAACTTTGTATTTCTGCCATGGTTTTGCATGAATTATTATTCTCTTTTTCTGCGATCACACGTTTTCTTTGTGCATGTGGGTGTGTCTGTCTGGGTGTGTGTGCATGTTTTTCTTCTTTGAGTCAGAACCAGCACTGCTCAGGTAATATTCCTAGCTCTGCGCTCAGGTTTCACTCCCGGTAGGTTTGGGGACCAGTGGGATTCAAGATACAGAACTTGGGTTGGCTGTGTGCAAGGCAAGCACTCTACCTGCCGTACTTTTGCTCCGCCCCTTTCTATGTAAGTTTCTTCCAAAAATACCAAGAGTCATGAACACAGCTCTCCCTCCCCACCCAAAAAAATCTTCTTTCAAAAAATAAACATTTAAAACTCCTTTACCTCAGGGAGAGATGAAGGGTGCTTTGCAGCCTGATGTGAGGGAGCTGAGGTTCCTGATCTGGAAAAAGAAACAACAATGTTGAGTTTGGACAGGCAGTAATGTGAGTTGGGCATTTGACTAGATGAAACGATCAATCCTCTGCATCCCATATGGTCCCCAACAGCGCCAGGGATAATACCTGATATTAGAGGCTAGAGTAAGTCCTGAGCATCTCCGGATGTGGCCCCCCTCAAAAAACAATGAAGCAAAAACAGCTCCCCAAGTACATTTTCACTGGAAAACCCCAGGCACCTAAAGGTCCCCTCACCCCCATCCCCTTCATGACACTGGCTATCAAAGCTGACAATGAAGATGACCAGCAACAGGTCTCCTGCCATTAGGTGGAGGGGCTTCAGATCTTCCCCTCAAATCTGGAGATTCTACGGAAGATTAGCGCCGACGGTTCAAATATGGAACTGCTGAGAGGGTTGGGATGGCCAAGCCCCCAGCTGAGTCCCGCATTCACCCGCTGTTGCTCCATCCCAGAGCTGGAGACGATGGCGACCATAGAGGCTCTCCAGCATCAAGCACTCACAGCTGCGAACCCTGATACAGCCCGCACTGCACCCCAAAAGCTCCATGTCCCCCTAAAGACTGCACCACACCTCAGAACCCGACTGAATACCGTGGAACAGTGAAAAAAACAGTGCAACAGTGCCCCCCAAGCTGGCTCGGCCCCTCCGCTCAGTGTTGAAACGGGAAGCCGTGGGGTGCTCACAGGAGGCTGCTTGAGTCCTGCCACAAAATCTGCCTTCAGAGTCCCCCTTCCAGGATGGGGCACAAATTTACTTGTCCTTTGCCAAGTGAGCAACAGCCCCAGTGCCTGTGTCAGGGACGGATGATGAGCCATGGTATCACTTATGACATCACTTCTGTTTTCATAAGGTGCCTTAAAGAGCCAGAGTCTAGGCACTGAGAACCTATTTGGCACCCAAGTGAATCTGTGCTGCAAGGGGGATGGACTCAAAAAAAGGCGTGGAGAGGCAAATGCTGGAGTGGTCAGTCACACACTAAGGGGCTTGAGGGTAAGAAGTCCCCTGATCCTGCAGTTGTCACCAAACATTGAACCAATGATATCTAGACACACAATGATGCCCTGACTCTTGCCAAATGATCCCTGAGCTCAGAGGCAATAGTGAACTCTGAACACCGTAGGCTGTGGTGAAAAATGTAACACAAAAAAGGCAAATTCTACCAAAGGGGGAAAATGATGTGCAAAGACAAATTCTAGAGTGAAGAGTCAAATTTCTGTTCCTTAAAATCCCCTATTCTTGATATTTCCCTGCTACAGAAACTCAGTTTCTCCTGAATCCCTATTTTTCTTTTTCCATTTTGCATCTTTCTTAACTGTACGTACATATATATATGTGTCTTTGTGTGATTTTTGTTTTGAGGGCACATCTGGCAGACTCAGGGCTTATTCCTAGCTGTATACTCAGGAATCACTCTTGTACGGACCATATGGGATGCAGGGATGCAGGGTACCTAGGTCGATTGCTTGGATGGTTAAGTGCTTACTCGCTGACTCTGGCTCTAAGTAAATGTGCTCCTAGCACACCCAGGGTGATCCCTGAGAAAATGTCCTTATCCCTGAAAAAACAAAACTATCTTGCTTAAAAGAACACAACCCTTTCCCTTGTTGGATTAGAGTTCTAAACAATTTAGGTTTAACATTGATCCATCATTTCTCCTATGCTACAAGGAGCTTAGGCTTATTGAGTAACATCCATCCCAATGCTTCTGAATCACTCCCATTTCCTTAGCATTCATTTTTAATTTCCAGGTGCTTCTGCTTCCTCTATGCATTAATCACCCATTTCCCCTAACCAGAACCTGTGAATTGTAAAGTCAGATTCTTCAGAGAGATTTGGATTTTGTATTCGTAAGTGAAATTTTGACTTTCCCTTTCCTTTATTTCCTCTGCAATTTACTTTAGACAAATATCCTTTTTGCTCCTGGACAAGGACCAGTGCAGAGAAGATTGTGCTGGGAGGATCTTGCATAGACAAAGGAAGACAATATTATGCTTTTGTGACTTCAGAGTTAATTGACTCCAGATACTATATACTCCTGGGCACTGTCATATTTATGAGATTTAAGCCTCAACTGGCCTATGTTCCTAGCACATCAAAAGCAAGAGACTGGATGGAACCAGGATAGCTCTGAACTACCCTGGCATTGAAATGGGACAGGTAAGCACCATAACAAATTCTGTCATTGAGGTAGACAGGTAGATAGGGAAAGGCCCTTGACAATGAAACTTGGATAAACAAAATTTCATGGAAGAATTCTAGGACTGATCCACCTTGTGGATACAGAAAACAAAGACCTGATACGACCATCAGCAGACCCTGAGGATATTGGCCCCCTCCCCATGAAGTTTATCTTTTCAAAAACCTGGGTCATCTTCCTTAATCTGATTAACTTTAGTGATTCAGCCCAAAGAAGACCCTCACCACTCCCAACCTCCCTGGTAACCTCCTCGGTAACGGGACTTTTACCTAGGTAGAAGCCCCACATGGGTGAAGGTAGGAGAAACTCTATAAAGGCCACCTTGAACAAAGGAAGGGCGCGCATATGTTGCCGAGCCCATGTGCTTCTTCCGCCCATGTGGCCTAGCACATTTGTCGCCCGCATATCCCCTCTTCAGATGTGTACTTTCATGCTTTCATGTCTAATGCTAGGATGTGTTTAGGGGCTCTCTCTGCTATTGGAGAAGCCCGTGTTGTCTCTTGAGTATGTCACTCTCTCCCTCTCTCTCCCTCCACACCTAAAAATCCTCTAAATAAAATCTATTTATTTCACTGCTTGTCTATTCCTGAAATTCCTTTCTGTGAGGTGAGATAAGAACCCAGTAGCCCTGGGTCCCGGGTAGCAGAGGCGGTTGGGGAGAAAGTGACCATCTTTCTCCTCCCCAATTCACATAAGTCACCCGTGGGGCCCACCAACATCATCATGGCCCAAACTTAAGCAACTGGATAAGGATCATTCTGGGGTTAGGAAGGACTAAACTGTTCTGGGGAGTGTAGTCTGGGAGCTATAGGAAATATCCCCAATAGAGACACCCTATAATCTTAATAGATCTTTTACTGTGTCCATTCAAAATGAATAGAAAGAGTAAGTGTAAATTTAAGATGACTGTTTCAATGAATATGGACTAAGCGAAGAAAAAAATATGTCCTTAAGAGAAAATTCTGCCATTGAGCTGAACTCTCCTTCCAAGTCAGATTTTTATGCTAGAAGTTTTCCCCTTCCTTTGATTGTACAACCACATCTCTGTCTATTTGCTAACCCTGACTCTGTGGGATGGGTTGGAGTAAAAAGGCTGTGGGAGACGGGTGAGGAGAGGGAATAAGGAGCAGTGGGAGAGTGGTATATGTACGTAGGAGAACGGAATAAAGAGCAACTAATCACTGTGAGTCCACAACGTAAAATGTGGGGGTGTGGTGAGGTGCTGGTGGTCCAGCACTGCCTCCTCACCTCCTTAGCCCCTCTCAACAGAGACAGAGAGACAGGGAGACAGAAAACCACAGCCTGAAGGTGAAAATTGTCCTTTTAATGCAGAACAGCTACCATATTTATAGAACTTCTGAGGGGGCATGAGGTATGGACATAGGAGTGACTGATCATTTACGCATAAAAATATTTGGCAGAAGGAATTCTCAGGGAGAGATTCACTCAAAGAGACACTCTGTCTCCCAGGGACATCTGCATTGCTTTTATCTTTTTCTCTAGTTGTATAAGTTATCAATACTTGCAGTTGTATGGATAAACATAGTAAGAGACAAGGATCCCAACACTTATTCTCTGGGCTCTGAGAGCAAGCAGGGTTTTACTGTAAATCCCAGACTAAGTCCTCAGGCCAGTTCAACTTGTCCTTCCCCAAGGGGATCCTGTCTCTATAGTTGTAACAGTTTGCCTCAAGACCATGCATTTATGCTTTCTAGAATATTCATTTCGAAGCCAGGGTGGTTTTGCCACTTTCCCTGGGTCCATCCCCCTCCCACGGCTGGTCTTCCCTTTTGGGGCATTAGGAACTACAGCGAATATAGCCTGAGTCAAGTAATTATGACCAAGCAATTATTCCCTGGAGTAGATGACTTCAGAGTCAATCAACTCCCAAATATTAGGAGCATAGCATTGATGGCCTTTCTCTGTTTAAACAAAGAACATTCTGTATAGTAAAAACATAAAAAAGCTATAGAGGAAATTGAAAAGCAGGTACAAATACACAGCACTTCAACTAAAAAGCAGTACAAATACGAAGCTGAGAATTAACAGAAAGTTATTGCTTATAAGTAATCAAGACTGACTTGGGGAACTGCGACAATGTGAGGTAAAATACAAAGAAAAGGTTAAAGATAAACTTTAACTAAATTAGGGAGGTTAGCAAGAACAGGATAAGCTTCTCTGGGAAGAACAAAAGGGGCAATTCACAGATGAAGCCTAAAACACTGTTAAGTTAATATCCAGTAGATCACCAACAGCCTGGCCCCTGTATCCTTCTTCGATCCTCTGTCTCCCTTCACCCACCAGGGTGGGGAGACCAATCATGGCCACCAAATGCATGCAGCACATGCCCAGACATTATTTGAACACAACTCTCAGAACTCAGTGTAACAGCAACGTTTTGCCCTGATCAGGGAGAGATAAAGAGTCGGGGTGTAATTTTCAACTTGATTTTAGGGTACAGAAATTCTACATGCTAGAAAAAACAACAAAGTGGAGTTAGAGATGATAAGCTGGGAGGGGCGCTTCCCTCGCAGACACAGATTGATACTCTGCGTCTCACGTGACCCCTAAAGATGAAAAAAACAATTGCAGAGTGCTGCTACTGAAGTTAAGCCCGGAGCTGCCACAGATGTCCCCAAAATACAATCAAAAATAGCCCAAAATTATATTTTCATTTGCAAACCACAACCTCTAATAGGACCACGGCCCCAGGATGGCCCTGGACATCAAGGCTACTAATGACTAGTGACCGAGGGCTACAGTGTCATTTGCCATTAGGGAGCTGACCCCCCGCCACTCAAAAATGAACAGTCCTTTTATAGTTTTGGAGGCACCACCGGCAATATGGACGAGAAACTTCTGACTCTGAGCTCAGAAACCCGTCCTGGTGGAGCTCGGAGATCGAACTTGGATGGGCCAGATGCAAAGCAAACGCCCTAACCGCTGTGCTATTTCTCTGGTCCGCTATGTGAATCTGCAGGTTTTGCAGCAGTGAGGTCGGGGCCAAAGCGTCCAGGACAGGGCCCAGCGCAGTCCCGTGCTGGGAGGGCCAGGACGGCCCAGCCCGACACTCTGCAGCCCCCGCGCTCAGCCCCGTGCCCACCCGCCACTGCCCCACGGCTGAGCCAAAGGCGATTGTGGCTGCAGGGGATCCCGGAACCACACACTCACACCCCCGACCCCTGAGCCCAGGCACAGCCCCCACTGCACTCACCAAAGCTCCGCGTCCTCCACCAGACAAGCCTGAGCTTGAGAGTAGATGGTCTCCAGATAATATTACCTCCTGGACATCTGCTCTTTTGACTGAAGCCTCAGTTGCCCTTACCTCCTCGATCCCCAAAAGAAGGGTCCAATGAGGGACTAGATGTACCCAGGGCAACTGGTGAGCTAGCTACCCTGGCATCAAAATGGGCCTGGACAAAGTACCATAATGCTTATTCATAAGAGCCTGGTCATGGACAAATTCTGTCATGTATCAAAAAGTAATAACTACACTTGGACGCTGCTGGGATTAGGAGTGATTGATCGGCCTGAGCACTGTAGTCTGAATCTGTGGTGAGAAGTCCCCAGGAGAGTCACCCACAACCCTAAAAGTGTCTATTACTGTGTCCATACAGAATGGTAATCATTAGGAAGTAAAACGAAATATGTCAATTAAGTTGCTGGTCTAAGGAAAGGAGTAACACACCTTAAGGGCTGCTTTTTCTTCGTGGGCTGCAGGTGATGGGGAAGTCTGGAAAACCATTTTTCATTGTGCTTCCCGTGGGGAGGCATGGATTGGGGTTGTGGCGAGAGAAGAAAAAGAGAAGATTCAGGGAGACAGGGCGAATGAAGGAGACTGAGAAAAGGGATGGTCCTCCTCCACCCAGATCCCCTAACTTCCAGTAAGTAGGCGTTACAACCACCAACTGCCCCCGGCACTGTGTAATCCCATCAATGCCAAAGACCCAAAGACTATAAAACCCTACTCCTGGAAGAGAACAGCACAGTCTCCTGCCTCCGCATCTGGCTGTCTTAGTGGGGCCTCTTGGAGGAGGGTGTGTTGAGTTTCCCACCCCAATATGCAACAGGAAATCGGCTCACCCACTCCAGCACTGCTAAAAATGATACATGAACTCAGAACCAAAAGTAACCCCTGAGCATTGAATGCTGCTTTGGTAAAAAAAAAAGTACACTAAATTAAATAATAAAGACATTTCTGGGGCCAGAACGATGGTACACCAGGTAGGGAGTTTGCCTTCCATGCGGCCAACCCGGGTTCAATTCTCAAAATCTAATATCGTCCCCCAGCACTGCCAGGAGTGATTCTTGAATGCAAAGCCTGAGTAAACCCTGAGCATCGCTGGGTGTGACCCTAAAAATGCAAAAAAGAGAAATTTCTGTGGAAAGAGATTGGAGACACAGTATAGCAAGTAAGGTGCTTGTCTTGTACTCGGCCAAACCAAGTTTGAATCCTTGCAACCCATACGGTGCCCTGAGCCCAGCCAGGAGTGATCCCTGAGTGCAAAGGCAGGAGAAGTAACTGAGTTTTGCAGTTGTACTTCCTACAGACTGAATAATTAATTCATTCAAACGAATAAAGGTATGGTGGCCAATAGTGATCCTAAATTACATTATTAGAGGGTTTAGGGCACACTCTGGAAGTGCCCAAGCTACTTTCTGCTGAGATTGCATATTTGGTTGCAAGACCCACTGGAGCACCACCCTGATGCAACCCACCAGACCGCAACCTGAGCTGGCTTAAAGCACCACACCTTGGGGACTTGAGTGACAGCAATGACAAATGAGCATTTCTTTTGAAGGTGGCCAACCTGGGTTTAATTGTGGGCATCCCTATGGTTCCGAGTACCACTAGGAGTGCTTGCTGAATTTAGAGCCAGGAGTAATCATAATGCCTCGCTGGGTGTGAACCCAAATGCAAAATAAATAAATAAAAAGGAAAGAGAAACTCCCCACCTCCCTGAACTCCCAGAACACACTGAATGCACAAGAACCAGTGAAAATCAAAGGCTCTGCCAAATGCGTTTGAGCCCCAAGCACATAAAAAATATGCTGTGCCCCTCCCCCCATCCAGCCCGGCCACCCCCCAGGAATGACAGGACGGAGGAGAGGGTGTTTTTTCCTTCAGGCTGCTGACACAGATATGGGGTACCCTGAGCAACCCCAGGTTTGACCCCTAAACACTGCCATGTGGGGCTCAACACCCCCCACGAGGAAAAAGAATGCGCCCCCAGGTCCCTTTGATGAGGGAAACCCACGCTTTACCTACTCCACAAGCAGCCTAAGGAATGAAAGTGCGCCAGTAACGGGATGTCCTGGGGACACTGCTGGGATGATCCACCCACCCCTGTGACTGACCAGGTGGCGGGAGTCGCCCCAAAACTAAATTAACGCTGAGGATCCCTCACACGCCCCATCAGATCTCGGGGGAGACTGAGGCTCCCTCTAGCTCTGACACTTTCTGCTTTGTGAGGGGCCCAAGCGATGGGTCAGCAGGGAGGGCGCTGGCCTCGCATCCCGACACCCCAAAGTGTCCTCGGATCCCCAGGGAAGGAGTCCGGAGCGCCACCAGGTAGGGTCTAAAACACATAAAAAAATTAAAACTTTTTTTCCACTTTTATTTGTTTCGTTATTGTCCTTGTTTCTGGAAATTTCAGAATGAACTTAGCGCTTCAAATTCATTTTTCTCCTTGACCACGTGCTTCCTCTACCCACCCATATTTTTGGGGGGTCTGGGGGGCTTTGCCCAGGGGTTACTCCGGACTCTGAGCTCACTCCAGGCTGGTACCGGGATGCTGTGTGGTGCCGGGATTGAACCCGGCCGGCCACGTTCCCCCTTATGCATCTTCCTAAATAAGTTCTACATAGTAAAAATCACCCTGTGTCCCTCAAAATCAATTTATAAACAAAATAAAACTTTCAGTAGGAGCTCTCTGTGCGCCCCAGGTGAGGGGCCGCTACCCCGGGCCACCGCCATGGAGCGACCCCACCACCCACAGGGCGGAGAACGCGGAGGTTCAGGCGCTCAGAGCGACCACCCGGGCGGGTGGCGGGGGCACCGACCTTCGGGGACCCCCCCTGCCCCCCAGGGTGCCCCCTCACCCGCTTCTCACCTTCCGCAACCAGGCGACCCGCTGGCACCTCCCCACAGAAAGCCAAGCCCTGGCGGATAAAGGTCGTGGATTTTGTGATGTCAACTGCATGTTGGCCCAGAGCCTTAAAGGGCCAGGCTTCAAATATCCCTGACCAGGTACTTGTCTGCTCAGGAAGGTTCATTTTTCCTCGTTTCCGGGATAGGATCAGGTGATCCAGACAGCTGGGGGTCTCCAGGTCTGGGATAGATAGAGAGGGATGAGCTGAAGAGATATCATGTCCAGCAGAGAGTCTTTGTATTCACTTATCACTTAATCACTTAACTTCCCGTTAGTCGTCGATTTGCTCGAGCGGGCGCCAGTAACGTCTCCATTTGTCCCTGTCGCGTGCTAGTGTAGCCCAATGGCATCTGTTCGCTCCGGGAACATGGAGGGCCTCAAACCGATCGTTCATGACCTTGACAAAGAAGTCTGACCATCTGGTAGGTGGGCGGCCACGCGGTCTCTTGACATCCCGTGGAATCCAATCAGTAACAGCTCTAGTCCAACGGTCGTCTTTAAATCTCATTACGTGACCAGCCCATCTGATTTTCGACACCTTGGCAAATGAGACAGCGTCCCTGATCCTTGATCATCGACGGATGTCAGAACTCCGGATTCGTTCTCTCATTTGAGTGAAACGTGATATTCCAAGCATAGCTCTTTCTATTCTTCTTTGGGAGACCTGAATGGCGTTCTCATCTTGTTTGCGTAGGGCCCAGGTCTCTGAGACATATGTTAATGCAGGAAGAACAGTGGAATCAAAGAGATGTGCCCGGAGCCGGAGGTTCTTCGTCCTCTTAGCTATTTCTTCGACGTTCTTGAAGGCGTTCCAAGCCGCTCTCTTCCTCCTGCGCAGCTCGGGTGCCAGGTCATTTGTCATGTTGACCTCTCGACCTAGGTACACATAGCTGTTGCATTCGGAGATGGTCGTTCCATTGAGAGCGAATGGGGCATCAGGAACAAGGCTGTTTCTCATAAACATTGTCTTCGTAAGATTCAGCTGTAGTCCTACCTTTCCACACTCACGGTCAAAATCGGCCAGCATTTGTGCCGCTTGGCTGATGTTTGGTGTTATTAAAACAATGTCATCAGCAAAGCGGAGGTGGTGTAGTTGCCGACCATCTATCTTCACTCCCATTCCTTCCCATTCCAGTCGTCGCATGATGTTCTCGAGGGTGGCACTGAAGAGTTTTGGTGAAATGGTATCACCCTGCCGCACCCCTCTCTTGACATCAACGATCACTTCTTTGTAGAATGGTGAGATCCTGGTAGTGAATCGGCAATACAGCTCACGGAGGATCCTGATGTATTGGGCTTGAATGCCCTGATTGGATAGGGCTTCAAAGACCGCTTCCGTCTCAACAGAATCAAAGGCCTTCTTTAAATCAATGAACGTTAAGCAGAGCGGCATCTTGAACTCCCGAGAAACCTCAATGAGTTTGGTTATCGTGTGGATATGGTCGATGGTGCTGAATCCTTTGCGGAACCCTGCTTGCTCACATGGTTGTCCTTCATCTAGTGTTCTGCCAATCCTATTCAGGATGACTCGAGTGAACAACTTGTAGATGACAATCTATAGGCAGATCGGGCGATAGTTGCCAATGTCATGGATGTCTCCCTTCTTGAACAGTAGTACGGTCCTGCTGGTTTTCCATTGAGATGGAACCTTGCATTCAGACAGGTAGCGAGTGAAGAGCCGAGCCAGTGTATTGATGAGTACTGACGGCAGGTTCTTCAGGTGTTCAGGTCTGACCTTGTCTGGGCCGGGTGCTGTTTGCTTCTTTACTGACGAAATGGCGTGTCGGATTTCGGAAGGGAGAACGTTGGGAACGACATACCCATCCTGTGGAATTTGGTATGTCGGCAAGTGGACATGGCTATCGAAGAGATTTGAGTAGAAGTCATGGATAATCTTCTCCATTGCCGTTCTGGAGGATGTGATGGATCCATCAGGACGTCGGAGGGCAGTCATCTTGGTCTTATAGTTGGCGAAGGACAGGCGGGCGTTACAAATACTTTTCCCGGCTTCTGCCGCATCTACCAGTACTTCTGCTCTTCTCTCTTTGAGGTCTTCCTTGATCGCATCTCTGCACTGCTTTGCAAGCTCGGACGTTAGCTTGCGGTTGCCTGAGGCATGCGCCAAACCACGCTGGCGAATTAGCTCAAGAGTTTTCGAAGATAGGCGACTTTTTGTGGTTATCTCTCTCTTGGCGTTCCTCGCACATTCATGGAGGTGCTGAACCAGTCGATCGTATTCCTCGTCGATGTTGTCAACAATGGCATCTTCCCATGTTGCCGCAATAGTACCAAAGAGTTCCCAGTTGGTGGTCGTTCTGGGAGTTCTCTTTTTGAACTTTGCAGCCCTTTCTCCCCGCTCTGTGAAGTAGAATTTTGCACGAAGGAGACGGTGGTCCGATCCCGTTTGAAATTTTGGGACAACAGCGACATCAGTCAGGCAAAACCGTCGATTGAATATGATGTGGTCTATTTCGTTGTGGAATCGTCCACCGGGAGACTCCCATGTCCATCGTTTAGATTCTGCCTTCTGGAACTGTGAGTTACCATGAATGGTCTTGGTCGACATTATGAACTCAGACAGTCTCTCACCCTGTTCGTTCCATTCTAGGCCATGGGTCCCGATGTGAAGTTCTTCAGCTGATCTTCTCGGTCCTATCTTGGCATTAAAATCACCCACAATGATCTTGTAGAAGGTGTGGTCTTCTTTATAGAACTTCTCTAGCTCCATGTAGAACTTCTTGATTTCTCTTTCATCATAATGAGATGTTGGTGCGTAGACAACGAAGATAGAAACTGCAGGCAGTGAGCCACATCTATTCAAATGTAAACGTCCGATTCGGGTTGTTAGGCATTCGAATGAATCAATGCTCTTGGCCAAGTTTGTGTTGACAAGGACACCGACGCCTCCAACACCTCTTTTATCGCATGTTCCGAGGAACAATTTTCTCCAGTGTCGAAAACGGCATGGTGAGATTCGTGTCTTCTTGTCTCGGTCAGACCAATGATGTCGTACTTGATCATTCGCGCTTGTACCATCAGGTCCTCGATGGATGCATCTGATGCTAGCGTACGTGCATTGAAAGTACAGACGATCATTTTTGTCTTCCTTCGTTGTGGCAGCCTAGGTCGGCCTTGAGATTTTGTCGGCCTCTCCTTTCTCATCCTTCTCAGTGCTGCCATGTAAGTGAAGCCTTCAGGGTCAGGTGAATGAGACCAGTTGTAGTTACTGGTTTTGGCATATCGAATACACAGCGGATAGCTTGCCAGGCTCTTCCGTGCGGGCGGAATACTCTCGGTAGCTTGCCAGTCTTTCCGAGAGGTATAGAGGCTTTTGGGGTGACCTCTAATCACCCTTGTCTTTGTATTAACGAAGGAAATAAAATTCACAAAATTACTTTGCCAACAGCCGCCAAGACCATTTCTCTGAGTCCCAACGTTCATTTGTTCATTCATTTACAACCCTCAGCCACGTGCTAGAAATAGGTCCCCAGGAATCTTTATTTTTTTTTGAAGTAAATAGATTTATTTGGAGGATTTTTAAGGTGTGGAGTAGAGGGAAAGAAAGAGAGAGAGAGAGAGAGAGAGAGAGAGAGAGAGTAAAGTTAGACACGAAAGCATGAACATACACATCTCAAGAGGGGAGATGCGGGCAACACATGTACTCGGGAACCACATGTGCTCGGCCACGTGGGTTCAAGCAGCACATGGGCTCCGGCAGCATATGCGCCCCCCAGGAATCTTTCTGGCAGGTGCCAATAAAAAAGACGGGCTTCAACAAGGTCCCTCACCATTGGGGGTTGAGGACCTGCCCCTCAAAGTGATCTGGCAGTTTTACACACACATGTCTACACCGAAAGCTGCGGGACAGGGCCTGGTACAACCCCTGCTTGAGAAGGCTGGGATGGTCAAGACTTCTTCCATCAGCAGGTCGGGCATCCTTGAGACCCACAGCCCCCCATGCTCAACTCCGCACCCAGGCCATGCTGCCCCATCGCAGAGCTGGAGACGAAAATGCCCCCAAGCTTACACCCGAGAACCACGTGCCGTGTTAAATCCCCCCAATCCAACCAGCAAAGCTCTACATTCTCCTAAAGCCTCTGGAGCAAGGCAGACCCCAGGAACCCACTGGATATGGATGAGGGGGACTGATAAACAACCACAAAATTGTCCTGAAAGCTGGAACGATCCCATTGGTCACATTACATGCACTGAAGGTGAGAGGTCCTCATGTCCTGCCACTGATTGGCCTTCAGTTCCCCCCCTTCACCTGAAGTATCAGTTTGTCCTTTAAACGCTTGCCTGTATGAGGCCTGATCCACTTGACATCATTAGGAAGTAAAGGTGCACATGGAAGACTCTCGTCTGTGACATCATCCATTTCACGAAGAGCCTTAAAGTGCTAGGTTCCAAGTGCAGACAGACCATTATGGCAGCCCAGGTGAACCAGTGCACGGGGGATGAGCTCGAATAAAAAAGAGGAGAGGCAAGTGCTGGAGGGGCTGTGCCTGATAGTCTTCTCGTCAACAACATTCTAGACCTGCAGGTTGGTTTCTAACATTTACCCAACTCGGTTGCAATTCTGACACATTGATGGATTTTTCCAGGCAACGACCTAACGTTTCAGCAAGATGGACAAGCAAAATAGACGGACGGCAGGTCACATAGCTGTGTGATTTTTTTTCCAACTCAAAAAACAGACACAGTAAGTGGAAATAAGTCCCTCTGCAGAAAATTGAAGCACCAGTTTAGAGTGAAAATAAAAGGGGCCCGAGACTAGGTTTGTTACTAGCTTAGTGTGAAGCTTAGTGGGATAGCTTAGTGAGATACACGTGCGAAGGCAATGATGCATCCCCACACAGCCGAGACAGACCTTTGAAAACATCTCACCTGAAGCAGATTCCTCTCGAGGACCAATAAGTTTTCTATTATCTTGTTCTCTTTACTTAGGTGGGGAGAGGGTCACAACAGCAGTGCTCAGGGATTCCTGCTGCTGGGACTCTCGGGGTCGAGAGAGATAACCACGAAAAACCCGCCTTTCTTCGAACGCTCTTGAACTTATTCGCCAACGTGGCTTGGCACATGCCTCAGGAAACAGCAAGCGAACGTCCAAGCTCGCAAAACAATGCAGAGAAGCCATCAAGGATGACCTCAAAGACAGGAGAACAGCGATGCTGTTAGATGCGGCAGAAGCCGTGAAAAGCCTTCGTAATGCCTGCCTGTCCATCACCAACTACAAGACCAAGATGACTACCCTCCAACATCCTGATGGATCTATCACATCTTCCAGAAGGGCAATGGAGAAGATTATTCATGACTTCTACTCAGATCTCTTTAATAGCCATGCCCACTTAACCACATACCACATTCTGCACGATTGACATATTGTTCCCAATGTTCTCCCTTTCAAATTTCAACACGCCATCTCTTCGGTAAAGAAACAAAGAGCAGCTGGCCCAGACAAGATCAGACCTGAACACCTGAAGAACTTACCATCAGTACTCATCAATACACTGGCTCGGCTCTTTACACGCTACCTGTCTGAATGCAAAGTTCCATCCCAATGGAAAACCAGCAAGACTGTACTACTATACAAGAAGGGAGACATCTATGACATTGGCAACTATCGCCCAAACTGCCTATTGTCTGTCATCTGCAAACTGTTCACTCAAGTCATCTTGAATAGGATTAGCAGAACACTAGATGAAGAACAACCATGTGAACAAGTCAGGTCCCGAAAAGGATTCAGTGCCATGTACAATATCCACACGATTACTAAGCTCATTGAGGTTTCTCAGGAGTTCAACATGCCGCTCTGTCTAACGTTCATTGATTTAAAGAAGGCCTTTTTTTCTGTTGAGATGGAAGTGGTCATAGAAGCCCTAGCCAATCAGGGTGTACAAACTCAATACATCAGGATCCTCCGTGAGCTGTATTGCGGATTCACTACCAGGATCTCACCATTCTACAAAGAAGTAATTATCCATGTCAAGAGAGGGGTTGGGCAGGGTGATACAATTTCACCAAAACTCTTCAGTGCCACCCTTGAGAACATCATGCAATGACGGGAATCGGAAGGAATGGGAGTGAAGATAGATGGTCGGCAACTACACCACCTCCTCTTTGCTGATGACATCGTTCTAATAACTCTAAACATCAGCCAAGTGGAACAAATGCTGACTGACTTCGACCGTGAGTGTCGAAATGTCGGATTACAACTAAATCTCACAAAGACAATGTTCATGAGAAACAGTCTTGTTTCTGATGTTCCATTGACTCTCAACAGAATCACCATCTCTGAATGCAACATTCAGCACCCACTGAGGTTAAGGACCCTCTAGTCCCAGCATTAGGCTCCAATATTTTTCCTGTGATGCTGAGACCATAGATGTGGTTGTAGGGATGGAGCCGGACCCCACCTTTCATGTCGCATGCTCGGTCCACTGAGCACTCCAATGGGATAATAGTTAGTTTCAACAAGAAAATCTTACAGCACACTTGTATGCAATACCTCTGTTCCTAAAGAAATTGCTGTAATGCTACATTATAAAACTGTGATTTGATTTCTGAAATCAAACAAAATGCACAATGAGAATTAGTTCAATGTTGAATGTAATGCAGTTGAATGACCAAGCAGGTGGAGGACAACTCTATATTTCTCACAGTCCAAGCAAGTCTACAGAAAGGGAAAATCTGCGGGAAGTGTTGCTAGGAGGATCTCGGCAATCCCTAAAAAAGCCTTTTGGGTTTTGTTTTTAATCAGACCCAGTGATGCTTGGGATACCATAGGGGATGCTGGACATCGGAGGTAGGCGGCATCTGAAAGGCGAGAACCCACCGTGATGCACTGCTGTTCTCGTCCTAATTAACTTCACTATGGGCTCACAATAACAATTTAACACACACACAATAGAACAATTTTTGGTGCGTACAAGCGTACAGCAGGTAGGCATTTGCCTTGCATGAGGCTGACGGTGGTTGATCCTTGAACACTGTCAAAAGCAACTTACGAGAACCACCAAGAATAACTGCTGAGCATCCCCAGGCCCCAAAACAAAAGAAAACTAAATTTCTTCCCATATTCAAAAAACCATGGCAATGATCCAAGGCAAAGATATGCATGGTGTCAGATTGACTGACAGGAGTCCAGAAAGGGCACCTGACCCTTTAGGTGTACAGCCAGGCTAGTTATATAGCCAGGGACACAAGGGCCTTGAAACACATGGACTACTCGACATACCTTACAGATAAGGAAGTATGACAACAAAGTCAAGAAAGCAAAGCACAGGATCTATCTGTAATGAACAGCTCCGGGGAGAAGACACCCCTACCCCACGCCACACCTCCACATAACATGGTCTAGCGATGAGAAGGGGATACTCAATGTTCAATGAGAAACTCAAAGATGTTGTCGATTGGAGGACTCCTGGTTTGGCCACATGCAAAGCAAGCATCCTACTTGCCCTACTATTTCTCTGGCCATTTCTAAATAAATTGGAGAAAACGGGAAAAAATGGGAGAGCAATTAAAAAGCTTTCAGGTTTAATTCTCGGTCATACAATGAAACACCCGTCCCTTCACCGTCCCCTTTTCCCACCACTAAAAACCCAAGTATACCGCCATTCCACAGCCTCCCACTAACTGTGGAGTAGATAATTTCCACATTCTTCTCTCTACTTTGATTACATTCAATATTTTGTCACGAGACCACCAGTATTATTTGGGATTTTACCCCAGCACTCAGATCTGGCGAAAACACAACAATTGACAATTCTTTTTCGATTGCTGGTTATAAATAACATATGATTTTGGAATTCTGAAATTGTAACAACTAAATCTGGAGGGATTTCTGTCAAAACCTGCTGGGTTCTGAGATTTGTTCCAGAGTCTCTGGAGTTATGGCCATTAAATAGCTTTACCACGAGCGAGAGAGGCAGTTCGTGGGAATGACATAGGCTCTTGTTGGGGAGGGGAGGAATTGGCCGGCTCCACCCCATCCTGAGACGCCCCATATATCTTCCTGAGTGAGGGCCCAAACCTGTCTTTCCAAAGGACTTTGGAGGATGGAGGCCACCGAGCCGCCAAGTGGGAGCAGTTGGGGGGACAGCACCAATTTCCCCTGGGGTGGACCAGGAACAGTAACCTACTGCAGGGTCCAGATGCATTTCTGCTAAAAGGCACTGGGTTTCAAGATTTGTCTCTGAATCTCTGCGATCATGGCCATTAGGTACCTTGATCATGAGCCACAGAGGTCAATCATAGGTGCCAGACAACTCGGAGTTTCGTTGGGGTGGGTAGAAAAGACCCGGCTCCACCACCATCCAGTTAGGCCCTGCATGTCTCCTCACAGCAGTCCCAAACCTAACCGTCCAGAAGCCATTAGAGATGGCGGCCACTGAGCCGCCAGGCACGAAACCTATTGCCACCTGAAATACCCAGCTTTGGTAACCTACTGTGGGGACCAGACATATTTTTGCTAAGAGCCGCTGGGTTCCGAAGATTTGTTATTGAGACTCTAGGATCATTGTCGAGTGATCAAGAGCCAGAGAGTCCGTACATGGGTAGCAACTAGGGGTCTCATTGAGGGGGAGAGGAAAGGGCAGAGTCTGACCCAATCCCATGAGGCCCCACATGTATTGTCACTGCAGGCCCAAACCTGTCTGTCCAATGGCCTCTGGGAGATGGTTGCCACTGAGCCACCAAGTGGGATCAGGCAGAGATACACACCCTTTCCCCCTTGTGGTGGTCTGTAACTGGCAGCTCATTGCGGGAACCGGGCACAGCTCTGCAAAAAGCCGCTGGGTTCTGAGATTTGTCTCTGAGTGTCTGGGATCATAGCCTTTAAGCAGTTTGATCAGGAACCAGAGAGACCTTGCCTCCAATTATATAGCTGAGCCGGAAATGGTTTGTTGGTGTGTCTTGCACATACCTAACATTTGGCCATTTACTTTCTTGGAAGACTTTGCCCAAAGTTTTTGTTGTCTGGCCAAAGGCACAGCATCTATTTCGGAGTATCTGGAAGACTGATGGTGCCATCATTCTGCTAATGCACTTTCCTTACAGGCACAGATTGCCTGCTGGTGGTACCAGACACCCGGGAAGTAGAAATTCTATATATGGAAAAAAAACACCAATATTGGGGTTGGACTCACTATAAAGTGAGTAGGATGCTTGCCTTGCTGATCCAGGTCAAACTTCCCCATCCCATAGGAACCCAGCAGCACTGCAGAATAATTCCTGAGCTGCAGAACTAGAAGTAAACCTTGAGCATCAAAGAATCCCTTCCAACTTCCCTGAATTAAAAAGAAAGCTATTAAAATTAATCCAAAGTGGGGCTGAAGTGATAACAGAACAGGTAGGACGTTTGACTTGCACATGACCAACCCGGTTTTGAATCCCAGCAACAATATGGTCCCCTGAGCTTTACCAAGAGAAATTCCTGAGTGCATAAGTCAGGAGAAACCCATGTGAAACGCTGGGTGTGACCCAAAAAGCAATAAATAAATAAATAATAATAATCCAAAGAGTAAATTTTCAGAGGCAAATATCTCTCACTTTTCCAAACACGCCCCAAAGTCCCAAACCCAGCACGGAAGCCAATGAAAATGACTGACGCCAAAAGTGTCCCTTTCCTATGGGGACTGCCCGTGAACATATCTGGAGTTTCGATAAGTGTTATGTCCAGTCCAAAGGCTCCAACCATGGTCCTGCGCAGTCTCGAGTAGGGAGGAATGAGATGGCCAAGACCCCCACTCTCTGCAGGATCCTCACACCAAGGCCTAAAGTCCATGTGCCCACCCTCCAGTGCCATCTTGGACATGGTTGCGATCGTGGCTGCAGGAGCCCTCAGAATAATGCACCCTCACCCATGGCACTTTAGCCAAAGAACAGCCCCCAATGCACCCCTCAAAAGCTCCACATCCTATAAAGCCTGGACATCCAGAACAAGTAAAAAAAGCATGAAAGTGCCCTACAAGCTGGTGTGACCTGCCGCTCAAGTTCCCAAACCGGGATTTTCAGGGTGCTCAAGCATTCCAAATTCTAACACAGGAAAGACTGAAGAATGAAGGTTTACCTGTTTTTCCATTTTCAAAGAATTCAGTGCTGCATCTTGGTTGATTTCTGCCATAATTCCCACCAAACAGCCCCTCTGGGCCAAGCCAGAAGCATAGCAAACAATAAGAGAGTAGTGAGCTGTGACAGCTCTGAGCAGGGGGGTGTTTCTATACCTGTTCATTCAGTCACCTTCCTCCTTATTTTCGTCACCAGGACCCATTATTTACAAGTTAACAAACAAGCAATTCTAAGCCCTAGAGTACTGGCATAGGTGCAGTCCGGGTGAAAATTAGCAGGTACATTTCAATGACAAGAGAAGCCTGTTCCGAGCAGGCAGGCTTACTTCCCTCTTAACTGCACTTTTTTAACACCCTTGACCATTGTGTCCAAAGGAAACTTGCTTGTCTGACTTGTCCTGTTTTGTCCTTAGAGACCGTTATTAAGGGATAAATCATCCGGTATGAATTTTTATATGTTTATTACGGCGTGAGGGGTACATGAAGCCCTTCCCACATTACTGACATATATGCAGTTTGTCTCCAGTATGAATTCTCACATACTGAGTAAGAGAATAGCACCAAATGAAGGTCTTCCCACAAGTCGGACACTAATAAGGTTTCCCTCCACTGTGAATTTTCCCGTGCTTAGCAAGGATTTAGAATGGCAGAAGGCCTTGCCACATTTCTCGCATATATAAGGTTTTTCTCTGGCATGCTCGAACACGCTCACAAAGCAGTGCAGCTCGCACTTTGTCCGAGCTCGCAAAGCAGTGCAGAGATGCGATCAAGGAAGACCTCAAAGAGAGAAGAGCATAAGTACTGGTAGATGCGGCAGAAGCCACGAAAAGTATTCGTAACGTCCGCCTGTCCTTCACCAACTACAAGACTAAGTTGACTGCCCTCCGATGTCCTAATGGATCCATCACATCCTCCAGAATGGCAATGGAGAAGATTATCCATGACTTCTACTCAAATCTCTTCGATAGCCATGTCCACTTGCCGACATACCAAATTCCACAGGATGGATATGTCATTCCCAACGTTCTCCCTTCCGAAATCCGACACGCTATTTCGTCAGTAAAGAAACAAACAGCACCCGGCCCAGACAAGGTCAGACCTGAACACCTGAAGAACCTGCCATCAGTACTCATCAATACACTGGCTCGCCTCTTCACTCGCTACCTGTCTGAATGCAAGATTCCGTCCAAGTGGAAAACCAGCAGGACCATACTACTGTTCAAGAAGGGAGACATCCATGACATTGGCAACTATCGCCCGATCTGCCTATAGTCTGTCATGTACAAGATGTACACTCGAGTCATCCTAAATAGGATTGGCAGAACACTAGATGAAGGACAACCGTGCGAGCAAGCAGGGTTCCGCAAACGATTCAGCACCATCGACCATATCCACACGATAACCAAGTTCATTGAGGTTTCTCGGGAGTTCAAGATGCTGCTCTGTTTAACGTTCATTGATTTAAAGAAGGCTTTTGATTCTGTTGAGACGGAAGTGGTCATTGAAGTCCTAGACAATCAGGGCATTCAAGCCCAATACATCAGGATCCTCCGTGAGCTGTATTGCGGATTCACTACCAGGATCTCACCATTCTACAAAGAAGTGGTCGTTGATGTAAAGAGAGGGGTGTGGCAGGGTGATACCATTTCACTGAAACTCTTCAGTGCCACCCTCGAGAACATCATTCGACGACTGGAATAGGAAGGAATGGGAGTGAAGATAGATGGTCGGCAACTACACCACCTCCGCTTTGCTGATGACATTGTTTTAATAACACCAAACATCAGCCAAGTGGCACAAATGCTGGCCGACTTTGACCGTGAGTGTGGAAAGGTAGGACTACAGCTGAATCTTACGAAGATGATGTTCATGAGAAACAGCCTCATTCCTGATGCCCCATTCGCTCTCAATGGATCGACCATCTCCGAATGCAACAGCTATGTATACCTAGGTCGAGAAGTTAACATGACAAATGACCTGGCACCCGAGCTGCGCAGGAGGAAGACAGCGGCTTGGAACGCCTTCAAGAACGTCGGAGAAATAGCTAAGAGGACGAAGAACCTCCGGCTCTGGGCACATCTGTTTGATTCCACTGTTCTTACTGCATTAACATATGCCTCAGAGACCTGGGCCCTACGCAAAAAAGATGAGAGCGCTATTCAGGCCTCCCAAAGAAGAATCGAAAGAGCTATGCTTGGAATATCACGTTTCACTCAAATGAGAGAAAGAATCCAGAGTTCTGACATGCGTCGACGATCAAGAATCAGGGACGCTCTCTCGTTTGCCAAGGTGTCAAAAATCAGATGGGCTGGTCACATAATGAGATTTAAAGATGACCGCTGGACTAGAGCTGTTACTGACTGGATTCCACAGATGTCAAAAGACCGCGTGGCCGCCCACCTACCAGATGGTCAGACTTCTTCGTGAAGATCATGAACAATCGGTCTGAGGCTCTTCATGTTCCCAGAGCGAACAGATGCCATTGGGCTACACTAGCACGCGACAGGGACAAATGGAGATGTTACTTGCACCTGCTAGAGCAAATCGACGACTAACAGGAAGTTAAGTTATTCTCTGGCGTGAATGCTACTTTGTACACTAAATCTCAGGCTTCTCAAAATGCCTTTCCACATTTCTTACATGTATATGATTTCTCTCCTATGAGTATTCTCCTATGTACATTAAGTATTGAGGACAAACAGAGGCCTTCCCACATTCCTTACATATAAAGTTTCTCTCCAGTGTGAATTTTCCTATGTACACTAATATTTGAGGTTGTAGCAAATGCCTTCCCACATTCCTTACATATATATGGTTTCTCTCCACTATGAATACTCCTATGTACAGTCAATTGTGAGGAAGAAGTAAAGGCCTTTTCATACTCCATACATATCTAAGACTTCTCTCCAGTATGAATTCTCATGTGCAGAGTAAGGGAAGAGAACCGTGTGAATGCCTTTCCACATGTCAGACACTGATAAGGTTTCTCTCCAGTGTGAATTTTCCTATGTTCACGAAGTGTTGAGGCTGCAGCAAAGGCCTTCCCACATTCCTTACATATATGTGGTTTCTCTCCAGTGTGAATTCTCCTATGTTCTCTAAATGTTGAGGCCCAAGCAAATGCCTTTCCACATTCCTTACATATATATGATTTCTCCCCAGTGTGAACATTCCTATGTTCCCTAAGAGTTGAGGCTACAGCAAAGACCTTCCCACATGCCTTACATATATACGGTTTCTCTCCAGTGTGAATTCTCCTATGTTCAGTAAGTTTTGCGTCTCTAGGAAAGGCCTTTCCACATTCCTTATATATTTGCGGTTTCTCTCCAGTGTGAATTCTCCTATGTACACTAAGATATGAGGCTACGGCAAAGATCTTCTCACATTCCTTACATATAAATGGTTTCTCTCCAGTGTGAGTTCTCCTATGTAAACTAAGTCTTGCGGCCCAAACAAAGGCCTTTCCACATTCTTTACATCTATACAGTTTCTCTCCAGTGTGAATAATAGCATGTCTACTGAGGCTTGACAACTGAGTAAAGGCCTTGCCACACTCCTCACATATATAAGGCTTCTCTCCACTATGAGTTTTCATGTGTCTATTAAGATGTGAGGTCTGAATAAAGGCCTTCCCACAAGTCTGACATTTATATGGTTTCTATCCTGTATGAATTCTCCTATGCAAAATAAGATTTGCTGATCTACTGAAGGTCTTTCCACATTCTTCACATGTATAAGGTTTCACTCTTGCATTAATATTCATATGGTCATGATGGGGTAACCCTTGACTCACACTTTGACCTTGGGGCTGACTTTTCTGGGGATTCTGTTCACTGTGGTTTTCTAAGGGAAAAACACAGTGCTGGGAATATGGGGAGGCTCCCCACCTTCCTTACACCTAGATGGGTTCTGCTCACGGTGATTGTGGTTGAGGGTATGTTGCTGTGAGGGACGCACTATAAACAGTGATCCTCTCCCTAGCAGGTGCCCCATTGGGGAATTTTTTGCCTGTGAACTGAGAATAACGCACTCCAAGGGACTTTTTCCAGGAGAGGACTTCTTCAGAGTGAGGTAGCTCTCACCATTCTGATCACCCTCAGAAGACATCCCCCCTGTCTCGGCGTCCTCATGGGGTTGAGGGTAGGATTGCTCACTAGAGACATTGTCACACAGTGTAGGATCAGAGACATTCCACTTGGGGTGGCAGTTTTCCTGTAGAACAACAGAGGATTCTAATTATTGACTTATTCACTGAGTCTTCCTGACAAAATACTGAGCCCTTCAGCTGTGGTTTCACACATATGCACCACACAAATGCAATTTCCGACAGACGAATTGTCTTACAATAGAATAATTTCATGTAACTGTAAGTTGGACACACAAAATTGATGGATGCAGAGTCAGTAAATTCTGAGGCTTTCTCCCCTTTAAATTAATGAAGGAATACAACTGGAAATAATTCCTTCTATAGAAAATGGAAGCATCTATTTCAAGAGAAAATGAAATAGATCCACATGCGGGTTTGGTTAAAGTTCCGTGTGGAACCTGTGATGCAGGGGTGAAGACAATGCTGCATCGTCACGCAGCTGAGACAGACCACGTGGCCATTGCAAAGCTCTCACCACAAGTGATGGCTTTCAGGATCAATGAAGTTTTTTGTTCTTTCTGTTTTGTAGTTTCTATTTATTGGGGGTGGGGTTGGTGGAGGGGCACACCATGCAGTGTCTAGGATCATTTCTGTGGGTCTATGCTGTCTATAAGGTGTGCTGGGTAAGGAATATCCGTCCATGTGCAAAGCAATTATATTTCTCACTGCACCATCTCTAGGGCGCAGAAATTAGCTTTCTAAACAACTACCACTGTCAAGCAAATAGAAACTCACAGTATTTTTAAACATGGTTAATTTCAGCACCTAGTGAAGCTAAGGGTCCTCTACTTCAAGCATCAGGCTTTGGAATTCCTCCCTGCCTTTCCCAGCCTTCCACCTTAACAATCACATACTTGGTCCACTCCTGCTGGCATAATAATATTTATTCTGAATTAGCGAATCTGACCAACTCACTCGTACTTGCTGACCCCATTCCCAAATCAAAGTGCGGTAATGCCAAATCCTGAAGTCGCGGTTTCCGTTCTGAAACTGAACAAAACATGCCAATCAAGCACATGTCAAAAAATGTAGCATAATGATGCCATGTAGTTAACAGTACATCTCTGTGGTTCTCAAAGTCCAAAGAGTCCCACACTAAAGAAAAGATTCGGATAGTGGAAAACTGTGAGGATCTTGGCAATTCTACACTAGGTTTTTTTTTGTTTTTGAGTAGACCTGGTAATGTTCAGGGAACCAGGTTATTGAACAAATTATAGAACAGGTCACCTTCAGGCACTGCAAGGCACTCCCTGCTGTACTATCGTTTAGATCCAAAGTAGCTCTGTTATGGTCTTACTTATTCAAAAGCCATGGAAGCAAATTACAGGATCATTCTGTGACTGACAGTCCAGGGAAATGAAGAGCAGCATAAGTGCGGCACAGACCCAAGGATCCAGGAGAACAAGGCCCCGGTCTCAGCAGCGTGTTTCCTACATGTTGATCGCACCCATACACTGCACAGGGTCTGAGCCAGGAAGTGTCCTCAGACACTCACTCGCACATACGCCTCTCCTCCCCGACATCAGGGCTCCTCCTTCCAGCCAGGAGATCACCGCAGGCTTTATCCCAGAGTGCCCTGCCCCAACAGAGACAGAGGCATGGATAAGTGATAGGGAAATGGTGACAGGTAAATCCCCATATTTTCCTGATACAAGTGGGCATATATCTGAAAAGAATGAACAGAATGTCCATTTCCAAAATGCCACATATTTCTAGTTATTCGAGAGGTAAGACCCAAGAAAATACCACAAATACTCTAGACCCGACCTTGTGTATGGCCGACAGGGGGTTGATCAGCACAGTATGCTGTTGGTTTTTGTCTTCTTTGGGGTCTCACCTGGCCATGCTGAGGGGTGACTCCTGACTCTGTATTCAGAAATCACTGCTGCTGGTGCTTGGGGATGACATGGGATGCCTGGGATTTAATCCACGTGCGCCGATTGCAAACATCTGCCGCCCAACCCCAGGGAGCCTACGCGGGTCTGTTTAGACAAGGTTGGCTCCACACTGCTCTCACCGACAGCCTGCAGATGCTGGTAGGTCTCCAGCATCACGTCCCTGTACAGCTTCCGCTGAGAGGCCTCCAGGCATGACCATTCCTCCTGGGTGAAGTTCACAGCCACGTCATGGAAGGTCACTGCATCCTGAGTCAGCACACAAAAAGGGTGGGAGTCAGAGTCTATCTTAACCTCATTCCCACTACTCTGAGGCTAGGTACCAGGGTCCTATATTGTCGCAGGGCCTCTCCATTCCAAATGAACCAGCCTCCATGCACACGCATGACTGACGGGTCCCAAAAATCACATAAGGCAACTGGATCTGCTAAAGTGGGAGGAAGTTTTACAGACGGGTCTTGGGTTCTTGGATGTATCTGCCTTTCCTGGTAACCCCCCGGCCAATTCGAGCACCACTGGTCCAGTGAGCACTGTAGAGAGGATCACCTGAACACAGACTTGTACGATCCAAAAGGCTATCCCTGGGTGTAGCAAAAACCACTGCACGCTCACCGCTGCAACGCCACAGCACATGACCACTAGGATTGAGATCTCGACAGTCCATATAGAAAATTACTCAGAGCAGCAGAGCAGTGCATGGCATGTGTGCCTGTAGGAACTCACTTCTCAGGACTGCCCCAAATCCTGCTCAAACAAGGTAGAAATTTTGTGACCCCAACATGTCTACTGGCCTCAGAGATCCTTGGCTCTTTCTCCTTGGGACTGGCACATGCCGAGAAATCCACACACAAGATTATGTGATTGCAAGACTGTATGACCGACCAGGTAGTCTCTCCAAAGTAGGAAGGACAAAATAGGAGAAAAGCACGTCTGGGGGACCAAGTCACTGTAGTTGCCAGGACGCAAACGAGACCATCACACCCCAGGGTGCTCTGAGGCCAGCCAGTTGTGAATCCAGAGCAAATAGTCAAGAGGAAAGCTGATGACAAAAACAATGCAAAAGAAACCAAAGAAGCAGGTTGGCGTAACACGACAGCTATTCCGGGGACAGCATGTAGGACTGGCGATCCCGGACATCCCATGTGGTCCCCGGAGTGCAGCACAGGGAATGATTGCGAGAATCCTTGCTCTGCCACCCCTAATAAAACAGAAAACCCAAGATGAAACCTTTGGACCTCCAGCATCCCATTGATCATTCAGGAAAGAGCATTGAACACAGAGCTTTGAGTACTCCTCATGCACCACTGGGTTGGCTCCAAAGCCAAATAAAACAAAACAAACATACACAAAAGCAGCTTCAAACACCAGAATGGGACAGTCCGATCAGAAGTCTCATCTTGGAATCCGTCCAAAAGAAACTCAAAACAGAAGGCCCAGGAAACCTGGGCACTCCTGATACTGCCTTATGTCATTCTATCCGTCTACTTCTACCTGCGGACGGTTTATCAGAAGCCGTGTCACCATCTTCTACTGTCACTATTGTTCTGAGGATCAGCAGGAGGCTCCGTGCAAAGACCTGGAGAAATCAGAACAGTGAGCACCAGAGAGGAGCCCCTCCTCCCAATTCTGAGCCAGACCAGCCATACCCTCGGGTACAGCCTCACAAATCCACCTCTGTGAGACAATGGAAGAAGCTCCTGTCTCCGCTGGGGATGCAAATTTTGTTGGCATCTGTGCTGTACTTCAGGAGAGGAGCCTGGGCCCAGGCTATAGGGGAGGAAAAGACAGCCTTCTCTGATTCCCGGATTCTTCTCTGGCTCCCACAGTAAAAGTCCCAATAGGCCCTGCCAGGGGCCGACTCTCAGTCCAGGAGCTCCCAAATACTAGCGCCCCCCTTCAGGCTGGCAGCAGTGCTGCCCCCAGGGAACCGTAGCCTGGAATGTGGCTCCACCATGTGACTTAGAGTGGACAAATCTTTGACACTCGCTTACAGGGTGGACAAGGACATGAACCTGGGCACTCTGTCCCGGGGACCTCAGTATTTACCACAATGGCCTGTGTCGTCTGCTCAGGGAGAGATAGAGTCCGGGGTGCTTTGCAGCTTGATGTGAGGGAGCTGAAATTCATGAGCCTAAAAAAGATATACAAGTATTGTGGTTAGATGGCAATAATGTGAATTGGGCGCTTGACTAGATGAACCGATCAATCCTCTGCATCCCATATGGCCCCTAGCAGCGCCAGGGACAATACCTGAGCTTAGAGACTCGAGTAAATCATGAGCATCTCCGGGTATGTGCCCTTTCTCCCCCCTTAAATATAAAGAACCAAAATAGCCCCGCCCAAATACATTTTCATTGGCAAACCTCAGCCACCTGCAGGCCACCTTCCCCCTCACATACCCCGCATGATCGCGGCTCTCATGGCAGACAATGAAAATGACCAGCAACAAGTCTCCTGCCATTAGGTGGAGGGGCTGAAGCTCTGCCCCTGAAATCTGGAGATTCCACGGAAGCGAGCTTAGGGCCGATGGTTCAACCATGGGACTGCTGGGACGGTTGGAACAGCCAAGCCCTCGGATGATTCCCGCATTCAGCCACTGTTGCCCAATCCCGGAGCTGGAGACGATCGTGGCCAAAGAGGCACCATAGAATCACGAACTCAAAACTGTCACTACTGAACCCAAAGACAGCCCCCCCTGCACCCCCAAAGCTCTGCGTCCCCCTAAATCCTCCACCACACCTCACGATCCACCTGGATGTTGGCGAACAAGTGAAAAACCAGTGAAATAGTACCCCCCAAGTTGGCTCGGCCCCTTGTCTCAGAGTTTGGAAACGGGAAGGCGCGGGGTGCACACAGGAGGTTGCTTGAGTCCTGCAACTAAATCCTTCTTCAGACTCCCCCTTCCAGGATGGGGCACAGATTTACTTGTCCCTTGCCAAGTGAGCAACAGTCCCAGTGTCTGATTCAGGGATGGAAAATGAACCATGACATTTATGACATCACTTATGACATCACTTCTGTTTCCATTAGGTACCTTAAAGAGCCAGAGTCTAGGCACGGAGAACCTTTTTGCCACCCAGGTGAATCTGTGCTGCAAGGGGGATGGACTCGAATAAAGGAGTAGAGAGGCAAATGCTGGACTCGTCAGTCACACAATGGGGGCCTGGGGGTAAGGAGAAGTCCCCTGATCCTGTATTTTCACCTAACATTGAACCAATGATATCTAAACACAGAATGTTACCCTGACTCTTGTCAAATGATCCCTGAGCTCATAGACAAGAGTAAACACTGAGCACTCTAGGCTGTGGTGAAAAATTTAACAAGAAGAAAGGCAAATTCTACCGAAGGGGGGGGAATGATGTACAAAGACAAATTTAAGAGTGAAACATTAAAAGAGTCAAATTTCTGGTCCTTAAAAATCCCCTATTCTTGGCTGGAGAGATAGCACAGTGGGTAGGGCGTTTGCCTTGCACGCGACCAACCCGGGTTCGATTCCCAGCATCCCATATGGTCCCCTGAGCATTGCCAGGAGTAACTCCTGAGTGCAAAGCCAGGAGTAATCCCTGTGCATCGCCAAGTGTGACCTAAAAAAGAAAAAATAATCCCATATTTTTGATCTATCCGTGCTACAGAAAGTCACAGTTTCTCCTGAATCACTGTTGTTCTTTCACCATTTTGCATATATATGTGTATATATAAGTGTGCCTTTGTGTGATTTTTGTTTTGAGGACACAACCGGCAGATTCAGGGCTTACTCCTAGCTCTACACGCAGGAATCACTCTGGGACAGAGCATATGGAATGCAGGGCATAGAACCTGGGTCGATTGCTTGGATGGTTAAGTCCTTACCACTGTACTATGGCTCCGGGTCTAAGTAAACATGCTCCTAGCACACCCAGTGGGATTCCTGAGCAAATGTCCTTACTCCTGGAAAACCAAACCTTTCTTGCATAAAAAAAACAAAATCCTTTACCCTGGTTGGATTCTAGTTCTAAACAATTTAGGTTTAACATTGGTTCATCATTTCTCCTCTGCTACAAGGAGCTGAGGCTTACTGAGGAACACACATCCCAATCACACCCATTTCCTTAGTATTCATCTTTAATTCCCTGTGCTCTGCTTCCCCTATACATTATTCACCCATTTTCCCTAATCACAACCTGTGAATTGTAAAGTCAGATTCTCCAGAAATCTCTGGATTTTGTATTTGTAAATAAAATGTTGACTTTCTCTTTCCTTTATATCCTCTACAGTTTACTTTAGAAAAATATCCTTTTTTGCTCCTGAACAAGGACCAGTGCAGTCCCAAGTTGGGAAGATTGTCCTGGGAGGATCGGGATGGCCATGCCCCCAGCCCTCAGCTTTGTCTAGACAAAGGAAGGCAATATTATGCTTTTGTAACTTCAGAGTTAATTAACTGCAGATACTATATACTCCTGGGCATTGTCATGTATATGAGACTTAAGCCTCATCTGCCCTTTGTTCTTAGCACCCCAAAAGCAAGAGACTGGATGGACCCAGGAGATCTGTGAGCTATGCTGGCATCAAAAAGGGACAGGTAAGCACCATACCAGAGGGGTGACTGATCATTTACACAGATAAACATTTGGCAGAGTAAATTCTCATGGGGAGATTTACCCAAGGAGACACTCTGTCTCCCAGGGACATCTACGTTGCTTTTATCTTTTCCTCTAGTTGTATAAGTTATCAACACTTGTAGTTGTTTGGATAAACACAGTAAGAGACAAATATCCCAACACTTAGTTCTCTGGGCTTTGACAGCAAATAAGGCTTTTTTTTCCTTTTTGCTTTTTTGGGTCACACCCGGTGATACAAGTGGATACTCCGGCTCTGTATCCGGCTCAGGAGTTACTCCTGGCATTGCTCAAGGGACCATAAGGGATGCTGGGAATCGAATCCAGGTTGGCCGTGTGCAAGCCAAACACCCTACACGCTGTGCTATCTCTCCAGCCCCCAGAGCAAATAAGGCTTTTAACACTTACTTCTCTGGGCTCTGAGAGCAAGCAAGGCTTTTACTGTAAATCCCAGACTAAGTCTTCAGGCCAGTTCACCTTGTCCTTCCCCATGGGGATCCTCTCTCTAATGTTGTAACTGTTTGCATCAAGACCATGCACACGTGCTTTCTAGAATGTTCCATTTCGAAGCTGGGGTAGTTTTCCCGCTTGCCCCTGGTCCATACAAGTTCCACGGCAGAACCTCCCTTTTGGGGTGCTAGGAACTAGAGTAACTGAAGCCCGAGTCATGTAATTATGACCAAGCAATTATGCCCAGGAGTAGATATACTTGAGTCCATCTACTCCGAAATACTAGGAGTATAAGCATTGATGGTCTTTCTGTGTTTAACCAAAGAACGGTGCTATAGAGTGAAAAAATAAAAATGCTATAGGGGAAACAGGAAAGCAGGTACAAATACACAGCCACTTCAACTACAAAGCAGTACAAATACAAAGTTGAGAATAATCAGAAAGTTATGGTATATAAGTAATCAAGACTGGCCTGGGGAACTGAGACAACGCGAAGAAAAATACAAAGGAAATGTTAAAGATAAACTTTAACTAAATCAGGGATGTTAGCAAGGACATGATAAGCTCCTCCGGGAGGAGCAAAAGGGGCAATTCACAGATGAAGCCTAAGACACTTTGGGTTAATATCCAGCAGATCACCAACAGCCTGGCCCCTGTTTCCTTCTTTGATCCTCTGTTACCCTTCACCGGCCAGGGTGGGGAGACCAATCATAGCCACCAAAGGCATGCAGCGCATGTCCAGACATTATTTGAACACAACTCTCAGTGTAATAGTCGGGTTTTGCCTAATCAGGGAGAGATGAAGAGTCGGGGTGCAATTTTCAAATTGATTTTAGGATACAGAAATTCTACGTTAGAAAAAACAACAATGTGTAGTCAGAGATATTAAGCTGGGAGGGGCGCTTCCGATGCTGACCCTGATTGATATTCAGCATCTCACATGAAACCTAAAGAACTTAAAATAAAAAGAATTCCAGAGTGCTGCTCCTTAAGGAAGCCCCGAGATTACATATTTGTGCCCAAAATACAACCAAAAATAGCCGCAAAGTAAATTTTCAGTTCCAAACCTCAACCACCCCTAGAACCCCACCCAAGGGATGGTCTGGAAATTAAGGCTACTAATGAAGAGTGACTGAGGGCTACAGTGTCATTTGCCATTAGGGAGCTGCCCCTCAAAAATGAACAGTCCTTTTATAGTTTTGCAGGCACCACCAGCGATATGGACGATAAACTTCTGACTCTGCGCTCAGGCACCCGTCCTGGTGGAGCTTGGAGATGGATCTTGGGTGGGCCAGATGCAAAGCAAACGCCCTAACCGCTGTGCTATCTCTCAGGTACTCTAAGTGAACCTGCAGCTTCTACAGCAGTGAGGTTGGGGCCAAAGCGTCCAAGACAGGGCCCAGCACAGTCCCGAGCTGGGAGGGTAGGGAAGGCCCAGCGCCCGCCCCACCCACTCGGCCCCAAGCCCACCTGCCACCATCCCACGGCGGAGCTGTAGGGGAACCCCAGAATCACACACTCACACCCGCGACCCCTGCACCCCAGCACAGCCCTCACTGCACTCACCAAAGCTCCGAGTCCCCCACAAAACCCCGCCGGGCGTGAGGAACCGCGTGGATATCAGTTGAAAAAGCTTAAAAGTGTCCTTAGAGCTGGCTTGGCTCCACCCCTCAGTGCAGAAACTGGGAGGCGCGGTGCGGGGTGCTCACGGGAGGCCGCTAGTGTCCTGCCATGAAACCGGCCTTCACAGACCGGGACAGACAGCCTCTTCTCCCTTCACCTGCTTAACAAATGGAGGCGTGATCCAGAATCTTGCACGCAAACAAGTAAATGCCCTGCTGTGACGTCACTTCCACTTCTGCAAGCAGCCTTAAAGGGCCAGACACCAGCTGCGCAGAGAACAACTAGGAAAATGCAGGTAAATGTGTAAGGCTAGTTGGCTGGAGCGAGAGCACAGTGGATAGGGTGCTTGCCTTGTACGCAGCTGACTCAGGTTCAATCATCTGGATTCTATATGGTCCCATTTTGTATAAGAGATTGATAGGATTTTACTGCTTCCAAAGTGTAAGTCTCAAAACATTTACCCTCAATGTTTGTGTAAATCAAATGGAAAACTGAATACAATGAGTGCAGATATGCTACAGCGAGTGAAGTGCTTCCTTGCATGTGGCTCTACCCGGACACAAATTATGGACAGCACTGCGGGATGTGACTCCCAGAACATAACACAGAAGGGCCTGAAGAATAGAGGTTTGCCTGTCTATACAACATCAAAAAAGGCTAACCACAGCATCCTGATTGAACTCTGCCATGATCTATGCAAAGCAGGGCCTCTGAGCCAAGTCAGAGTCACAGCCAAGAATGAAACCGTGGTGAGTCGTGACAGTACCCAGCAAAATGCAATGTTTGTACCTATTTACTTCTTATTTAATTCCTTCCACCTTGCCTTATCACTAAGATCCATTATTTACCAGTTAACATACTGGGAAGTCCACATGCCAGGACATTGTCATAACCATGGTGCAGGGGATAATCAGCAAGTACCGTTCACTTACGGTACTAGTATCACAGGAAGCTTTCACATATAACAGGATTATTTCCTTCCTTACTGTACTTTTGTATCTATCCCCCACCTACTTGTTGAAACTAAAAATGTTTTACCTAAGGGCCCTTTTCTGACGCTGGCCATTGTTATCATGGAAGTGATTGATCCAACATAACTTTTATATTCACTAAAGCTTGAGGGAACATGCAAGCTTTCCTATATTCCTTACGTACAGGATTTTCTCCAGGATTGTCTTTAAAGTTGCAGGTGAGAATAATTCCCTTTCCACGTTCTTACATAAATATATATATATATATTACTTTATAAATATGAATATTTATATATAGCTTCTCTCCAGTGTGAATTCTCCTATGCATAAGGCCCGAGGATCCAGGAAAGTCCTTCCCACACTCCTGACAGATGTAGTTTTTCACTGAAAAATGACTTTTCACATGTGCAGTAAGGGCTGGAGACAAACTGAACACCTTTCCACATTCCTTACACTTATGAGATTTCTCTCCACTGTGAATTTTCCTGTTCAGAAATCTATGCCAATTGCATCAAAATCTTCCTGCAGTCATTTCATATATAAGGCCTCAATCCAGTATAAATTTTTCTCACACAGAAAAGCTTGAGGATTGAGTAAAAATCTTCCCACACCCCTACATATGTCTTTGTCAAGAATGAATTTTCCTATGTTTAATAAGGAGTTAGGGGAAAGTAAAGGCTTTGCAAAAGTCATAACCAACATAAGGTTTGTCTCCTATATGAAAATTTCAGTGTCACAAAAGGATTGTGAAATAAGCAAAGGCCTTGCCACACTCCTTACATATATACATGGATTCACTGCAATGTGCGCTTTCTTATGGAAAAAAAAAAGTTTGAATAGTAAGTGAAGACCCTCCCACAGTAGTGACACGAATAGTGTTTCATTCACCTGTATGAACATTCCTATGCTCAGAAAGACCTGAGATGAAAGGACTTTCCACCAACCTCACATATATAAGGGTTTTCTACAAAAAAGAATTTATGAAAACTAAGACTTCAGGAAGAAGCAAAGGCCTTCCTACATTGCTCCCAAATATAAGTTATCACTCCAGTGTTCCAGTGTGAGTTTTTCTGTGTATTAAGTCTTGTGGAATAAGCAAAGACTTTCACTCTGTATATGCATATGATTTCTTTCCAGTGTGACTTTTTCTGTGCATACTAAGCTGTATGAGTCAGAGAAAGGCCACAGCACATTCCTTACATGCATGCGGACTCTACAGTATGAAATATCCTATGTATAAGGTATGAGGATCCATCAAAGGCCTTCCCACAGTGCTTAAACAGTTTCTCTCCTGTGTGGATGTTCACATAGTCCCACCGGGATCATGCTGGACTCAAAAGTTTGTCCACAGTGCTTACATTTCTGGGAATTCTGTCCAATATGGGCTTCTATGGGAAAGTGATAGTGCTGAGGACATGGGAAGAGTGATCTTCTGATCACCCTCAGAACACATCCCACCTGTCTCGGCATCCCTGTGGGGATGAGGGCCAAATTACTCACTTGAGCCTTTATCACAGTGTGCAGGAAGAGACATTCCACCAGGGCTGGCTACTGCCATGTAGAAGAACAGAGGATTGCAATCATTAGTCTATGCCATGAGAGTTTTCATGTCAAAAGAAATTAAGCTCTGTAGGTAGGTAGCTGGTAGAGTACGGGACAATGAGTTTCTTGGGGAAATAATAAATCCAGATGGGGATGAAAGCAGTGACTCCGAAGCCAACCCTGGGGATTCAGAGAGGAACTGGCTTAGTAGAAACGCAGAGAGCTGGAGACATGGAAGAGGAACAAAGGCTGGTAAGAACATCAGAGAGCAAGGTCTGGCCAACGCTCTACCCCTTGACAACACGCGAGCAGTGGCCTCTCAGCTTCAAAGAAAACCCCAGGAGGCAGTTTCAGAAACATGATTTCAAACTGAGAGTATCACGCTAGTACAGTGCGCTGCAGTCAATCTAGGTACAATGTCCAGAATTCCAAAGGGTCCCCTGAGCACCATTTGACTAATAGATGGATGGAAGTTTCCTTTATCCAATCGTAAATGTTTCCTTTTTACCTCTATTATTAGTAAAGTAACATGGGTGGGATCCAGGAATGTGACCATCCTTGTGAGAAATCACAGGTAAACGGAATGGTCTCCTGGGATGTGGAGAGCTTGGGACCTGACCCATATTCCCACTTATAAAGGATTTCATCAAGGCGCCCCTTCTATCCTTTCAAACAACATTCTGTGCAGTTACATGTATCTAAACTCTCCAACTGAGACCAGAGCAACTGTAGATCTGGGTAGGGCGTTGTTTGCACATGGCCAACCTAGGTTGAATCCCCAGGATCCTGTAGTTTCCAGGAACACCATCAGAAATAATACCTGGGTGCAGAGCCAAGAGAAACCATTGAGGATCACCAGGTATTGTAGTATAATAGTGGTCTGCCCTTGCTCCCTGGCAGGTGAGATCTTATGTTTCTTGATTGCCCATAACCTTTCAATTACCTTTGTCAACTGATCATATTTTGACTTGTAAATATTGTCTTTCTCTTCTCCTTAATGTCTTTTGCATGGGTAGCTATTTCAGAGCAATTGCTTTTTGTATGGATACAGGAAGACAGTTACAAAGAAAAGCCTGAGCTTGAGAGTTGGTCTCCAGATAATATTACCTCCTGGACATCTGCTCTCTAGACTGAAGCCTCAGCTGCCCTTACTTCCTCAATCTCATAAAGAAGGGTCCGATGTGGGCAAGTGGTGAGCTAGCTACGCTGGCATCGAAATGGGCCTGGCCAAAGTACCATAATGCTTATCTATAAGAGCCTGGTCATGGACAAATTTTGTCACGAATCAAAAAGTAATAACTAGACTTGGACGCTGCTGGGATTGGGAGTGATTATGCGGCCTGAGTCTGAATCTGTGGTGAGAAGTCCCCAGGAGAGTCACCAACAAGTCTAAAAGTGTCTATTACTATGTTCGTACAGGATGGTAATCATTAGGAAGTAAAACTAAATATGTCAATTAAGTTGGTGGTCGAAGGAGAGGAGTAACGCACCTTTAGGGCTGCTTTTTCTTCATGAGCTGCAGGTAATTGGGAAGTCTAGAAAATCATTTTTCATTGTGCTTCCCGTGGGGAGGCGTGGATTGTGGTAGTGGTGAGAGAAGAAAAAGAGCAGCTTCAGGGAGACAGGGGGAATGAAGGAGACTGAGAAAAGGGATGGTTCTCCTCCACCCAGATCCCCTATCTTCCAGTATATAGGCGTTACACCCACCAACTGCCCCCGGTGCTGTGTAATCCCATCAATGGCAAAGACCCAGGGACTATAAAACCCTGCTCCTGAAAGAAAACAAGTAGTCTCTTGCCTCCGTGTCTGGCTTTCTCACTGGTGCCTTTTGGAGGAGGGTGTGTTGAGTTTCCCTCCCAACCCCGAGCAGAGCCCCGGCAGCTCAAGACCTCTGGTTCGAGCCTCATCCATGCTTAAGACCACTTTCCACAAGTTCGGACAAGCCTCACGCATGAAGGAACTGGCAGAGGAACCCAAGTGTGCAGGACTTGGGGCTGAGATCTCCAAGCTGCATTGGGACTGGGCCTCCTCCACCCAGATCTCCCATCTTCCAGTATGTAGGCGTGACACCCACCAACTGTCCCCGGTGCCGTGTAATCCCATCAATGGCCAAGACCCAAAGACTATAAAACTGTGCTCTGGGAAGTGCACGGTCACACGAAATTTTTTTTATCTAGTCTTAACTGGAAAAACTGGCAGGCTACCAGAAGTATCCTGCCCACACCACAGAGTCTGGCAAACTCCCCATGGTGTATTCAATATGCCAAAAATCAGTAACAATCATGGTTCTCTTTCTCCTAACCCTGAAAGAGCCTCAAATGTGGCACTTATTAAAATCTCAGGGATAGGAAGAAGGAGACATTACTGGGGCCTGCTTGAGTCAATCCATGAACAACAGGATGACGAGAGAGTGAGAGAAGAGACACAGAGTTAGAGGACACGGTTGCGACATAAAGAGAAGGCTGAGAGCTGAGGGTAAGAGTGGCTGGGGAGATTGGAGAGGAGTCACAGAGAGCATTGGAGAGTGAGTTAGAGAGAGGGTTGGATAGAGCTGGGAGACAAGAGACTGAATAACTGCAAGTAATCAGCAACCAGCCTGGTCCTCATTCTACTTTCATCGGTCCAAAGCAACAACTGTCCAGGGTGGAGAAGTGGCTCAAGAGCACCAAATGTGGACAGTGAGAGAGAGCTAACAGGAGAGACCTGTTAACGTGTAAATCCTGTTCAAACTCCCACTTCTCATAGGTTCCCCCAAGCCCCCCTGGAGTGACTCCTGAGTGCAGAGTCAGGAGTAAGCCCAGAGCACTTCTGGCTGTGATCCGAAAACAAAAACACAAAAAAGTATTCTGGGGGGGGGGGGCTGGAGCGATAGCACAGTGGGGAGGGTGTTTACCTTGGACACGACCAACCTAGCTTTGATTCCCAGCATCCCCAATGGTCCCCTAAGAACCGCCAGGAGTAATTCCTGAATGCATGAGCCAAGAATGACCCTTGTGCATCACTGGTGGTGATCCAAAAATCAAAAAAAAAAAAATGAAAGTGAATTGTGTAGTTAATCAGAAAAAAGAACACAACTATCTCGACTTAGCAAAAAAGCATTTTTATGATGGCTACAGAGAAAGCACAGACCACGAGTTGCTTGTCTGGCACATAGCTGACCGAGGTTCAATCTCTACCACCTCACAGGGTCCCCAAACCTAGCATTATCAATGAGAACAGAGCCGAGGTAAACTCTAATCTCCATTGGGTGTAGTTAACCAAAACTAAATCAATAAATTTAGGTGCCACAGCTATAGTCTGGTAGGGTACTGGCCTTGTACACGGCTGACCTGTATACCCCGGCACAACACTGAGTAACATTTGTTACCTTTTGGCAGCAACCACAGGGTATGACTATATATATATATATATATATATATATATATATATATATATATACACACACACAGCCAACATGGCCGACCCGAGTTCGATTCCTCCACCCCTCTCGGAGAGCCCGGCAAGCTACCGAGAGTATTCGATATGCCAGACACAGTAACAACAAAGTCTCCAATGGAGACGTTACTGAGCCCGCTCGAGCAAATCGATGATCAACGGGAGGGCCTTTACTTTACCTTTACACATATATATGTATACATATACACATATATATGTATATAAACACATATATGTGTGTTTGTGTATGTGTGTATATCTACATATATATATATATATATATATATATATATATATATGTAATTTGTTCACTAGTCAACCTCCACCAACCAGTTTTGTAGAATGCAGGTTTGGATTTTGCTAAAGGTGGCAGAACTTTGAGCTTACCTGAGAGGTGCTTGGAGGAATCCTGCTTTGTACAGGAGACTGTATTATGGTAGACTCCTTGCAAGGACAGGTCTTGCATTCCTGGCCTATCTCTGACTGCAGGAATTCAAGTTCTATGTAAATAATGTGAACCTTGTGAGAAAGTTACAGCAGGGGGCAGGGCTGAGGCCCAGCTGGTAGATAGAGGTCAGGACAGGGTTGCTGGCACCTGGGGCCTCCTGTTGCAAACTTGAGTCAGAAGTACAGGCTGCAATTTCAAATGTTATCAGCGGCACGAAAGAGCTGACAGTGAGTGGCAGGGCATTTGTCATGAACGCAAAAGACTTAACTTCACAACCTGAATTGCCAAGGAGTGATCCCGGAGAGCTGCTGGGTTTGGCAAAATCCCGCATAGCCAATCCTCCTGCCCAAATAAAGGCAATGAGGAGTTAACTGCCAACAGAAGAGGTGCAAAATCTAGTAATATGTTCTGAACGGTCAGTCCTCTGGGTTTGTTGTTTCGGTTTTGGGACCACATCCAGAAATGCTCAGAGCTTACAGGCCAGGTTTTCAGGCTATGATTTACCTATGCGTACGTGATTTTATAAAAGAAAAAGAGGATGAAAAATTATACTTGGAGCCAGAGTGATAGTACAGTTGGCAGGGCATATGTTCGGTCCCCGGCATCACATACAGTCCCCCAAGCACTCCCAGGAGTGACACTGATATTTGTGATTGAGGGGTGGTTTTTGTACCCTTTTACTTAGTTCCTATTTAATCAGTTTTCCCCTGGATTCCATCATCAAGACGCATTATTTACAGGGGCTAGAGCAATAGCACAGAGGGTAGGGCATTTTCCTTGCATGTGGCTGACGCAGGTTCGATTCCCAGCATCCCATATGGTCCCCCGAGCACAGCCAGGAGTGATTCCTGAGTGCAAAGCCAAGAGTATCCCCTGAGCATCTCTGGGTGTGACCAAAAAAAAGGACCAATTTTTTACAGGTTAACATACAAATCAAGTCCAAGTGCTGGGACACTGGCATAGGAAATAGTAATCATTACTATTATTATTATGGTTTGCTATATAAGGAAACTCAGGAGGTTAATTCAGGTTCACCAGGAGCTCAGACCTTAATAGGTGTATGAAAATACACAGTGGCAAGAACTCTTAAGAGTTTACAGAATGGGAAGTTCTTTGTGTTTCCCTGAATTGCAATCATCAGCAATTCCATTTTCCCTCATAGTAATGAAGACACCAGTTTAATTTGAACTTGAGAACTGTAACGTAAAGAATGAACTAGGAGTGTATATTTAAGATATCAAAAGGTTGAAGCAGAGTGTTTGCCACAAGATCCCCCAAGCACCACACTTCCAGAGTAATTCCTGAGTGCATATTCAGGAGAAACCCCTGAGCATCACCCAGGTGGGACACAAAAATGAAAAAAATGGTCAAAGGGCAAGCCATGAGGAACCCAGAGATAATGGAGGCATTGTGTATCCCACCCAAGGGCTGGGGGAGATTGAATGGTGCATTCAAGGTAAATTGAAATTCAGATTTTAAGGACTGCTGGGAGTCTGTCTTGCAGGGGATGACAGGATATAATCCCTTTCCCTCCCAGGCCCACCTGGAGTTATCCTGCCTGGGGAGCCAGAAGTAACTCCATTTCTGGTTGTGCCTTATCCCCACCCCTACAAAAAAGTACTTGTTTTGTGTATTGAACAGAAAGCGCTATGTCAGGGGGATCAGGTTTATAAATTACAGATGTGAGCGATTTCAGTGATCCCTGTGATCAAGACTTTCTCTCCCTGTAGATGGTTTTTCTGGGCTCACCTCCAGTATCATATGGTCCCCTGGTACCACAGGGAGTAATCAGCTACCTGGGAAGCACCGGGAACCTTAGGATTTGCATCTTTGGAGAGGTAGACATAGTCAACAGTGGTCAGGGATTATTTAATCCTGCCTCTGCACTCACGAGTCACTCCTCTGGGGCCAGGGTTGAGGGCTCCTAACGTCCTAACGTCCAGCACCCCCTAATGGTTTGGAGGGAATTGATGTAGACATGCAGGCAGATAGAAAAGGTTCCCCTCCCAAGGAAAAGGCAGTAAATTTCCTGGGAATAGCTCTGAAGTTGTGAAGGCCAACCTTTCAAAAAACAGGAATTAAGGCCTGATCAGGCCCTCACCTATGGCCAGCAACAGACCCAGAGAATCTCCTGCTGAAAGAAAAGGCCAGGAAAGGAATTTCAAAGAAGATCATCACCACTCTCAACCTGCCTAGGCACCCTCCTTAGCAACGGGAGTTTGACCTAGGTAAAAGCCTAGATTGGATTCCCTTCTGTTCCAGGAAGACTTCTCATTGGCTTTCCCAGACATTTGCGGGAGCAGGGCAAGTGGAGGTTCCCTGAGTGTGGGAACCAAAGTCGAACTCCAGAAGGATGTGGGGCCCCCCAACACTGCTTCCGACACCCTCACTCAAATAATATAGTCAAATCAGGAGGTGTGGACCAGGTGGGGTGGGGTGGGGGTTGGGGGATGACCCCAGACCTCAATGGTGCTGCTTCATTCTCGTGGGGTCCGTGTGCCAAGAGCCACCTCTGAAGAATTCAACTCTCTTACACTCGCAAAGTAAGAGAGGGGATGAGAGAGTCCAGCATCTTCCGGCCCTGGCCGCGTCTGACTAGGCCTTCGGTCAGGGAATAAACTGGGGATCTGTGTTCGGGTGTCCCTGCTGCCTGGGGCTTGCCCCACTCACTCTATGTGTGGAAGGATACCCAGTTAGCAGTGCTCCAGAGCCAGCTACCCGAGAGCGAACAGGGTGACACAGGAGAGGCTTGCCTTCCTGCAGTACGATGTGTCCAACCAACTCAGTTCTAAAGGTCTCCAGACCCCACTTCCACATATCACAGCACCCCACATTGCTGAGAGTGCCATCTTCTGTCCTGAGTTTTGAGGTTCTTATACACATGAGAAGTCCCATTTCTTTTGTTCTCCATGGAGGACAAACCAGATTCAACTCCAGCATCTCCAGATGTCTGGGGTGAAGGTAACAGCAATCAGAGAAAGTAGGGTGTGTTAAGGAGAATTTTAATTAACATATGTGGGGAGAGGGTCACACCAGCATTGCTCAGAGATTCCTGCTGCTGGGACTCTCGGGGCCAAGAGAAATAACCACAAAAAACTGCCTTTCTTCGAACACTCTTGAACTTATTCGCTAATGTGGCTTGGCACATGCCTCAGGCAACTGCAAGCGAAGGTCCAAGCTGGCAAAACAATGCAGAGAAGCCATAAAGGATGAAATCAAAGACAGGAGAACAGCGATGCTGGTAGATGCGGCAGAAGCCGGGAAAAGGTTTCGTAATGCCCGCCTGTCCTTCACCAACTACAAGACCAAGATTACTCCCCTTCGACATCCTGATGGATCTATCACATCATCCAGAAGGGAAATGGAGAAGATTATTCATGGTTTCTACTCAGATCTCTTTAATAGCCACGTCCACTTGCCCACATACCACATTCTGCACCATGGATATATCATTCTGAATGTTCTCCCTTCAAAATTCAACATGCTATCTCGTCGGTAAAGATACAAGAGCACACGGCCCAGACAAGATCAGACGTGAACACTTGAAGAACTTACCATCAGTACTCATCAATACACTGGCTCGGCTCTTCACACGCTGTCTGAATGCAAGGTTCCATCCCAATGGAAAACCAGCAAGACCATACTACTATACAAGAAGGAAGGCATCCACGACATTGGCGACTATCACCCAATCTACCTATTGCCTCTCATCTACAATCTGTTCACTCGAGTCATCCTGAATAGGATTAGCAGAATACTAGATGAAGAATAACCATGTGAACAAGGTGGGTTCCGAAAAGGATTCAGTACCATCTACAATATCCACACGATTACTAAGCTCATTGAGGTTTCTCAGGAGTTCAAGATGCCGCTCTGTCTAACGTTCATTGATTTAAAGAAGGCCTTTGCTTCTATGGAGACGGAAGCGGTCATAGAAGCCCTAGCCAATCAGGGTGTACAAACTCAATACATCAGGATCCTCCATGAGGTCTATTATGGATTCACTATGAGGATCTGATCACTCTACAAAGAAGTAATTATCCATGTCAAGAGAGGGGTTCGGCAGGGTGATACCATTTCACCAAAACTCTTCAGTGCCACCCTTGAGAACATCATGCGATGACTGGAATGGGAAGGAATGGGAGTGAAGATAGACGGTAGGCAACTATACCACCTCTGCTTTGCTGATGACATCGTTCTAATGACACCCAACATCAGCCAAGAGGCAGAAATGATGACCGACTTCGACCGTGAGTGTGGAAAAGTCGGACTACAGCTGAATTACGAAGCATCACAATTACGAAGACAATGTTTATGAGAAACAACCTCGTTTCTGTTCCTCCATTCACTTTCAATGGAACCACCAACTCCGAATGCAACAGTTATATATATACCTAGTTCGAGAAAGAAACATGATGAATGACCTGGCACCTGAGTTTCGCAGGAGGATGAGAGCATCTTGGAATGCCTTCAAGAGCATTGTAGAAATAACTAAGAGGACAAAGAACCTCCAGCTTCGAGCACATGTCTTCAATTCCACTGTGATTCCTGCATTAACATATGCCTTAAAGACCTGGGCCCTATGAAAACAGGATGAGAACGCTACTTGGGTCTCTCAAAGAGGAATCGAAAGAGCTATGCTTGGAATATCACGTATCACTCAAATGAGCGATAGAATCCGGAGTTCTGATCTCCATCAATGGTCAAGAATCAGGGACACTGTCTGATCTTCTAAGGTATCAAAAATCAGATGGGCTGGACATGAAATGAGGTTTACAGACAACCACTGGCCTAGACCCATTACTGACTGAATTCCACGGGATGTCAAAAGACTGGGTGGACGCCCACCTACAAGTTGTTCAGATTTCTTCCTCAAGACCCTGAAAAATCGGTTTGAGGCTCTCCATGCTCCTAGAACAAACAGATGCCATTGGGCTACACTAGCACACAACAGGCATGCATGGAGACGTTACTGACACCCACTCGAATAAATCGATGAATAAAAGGAGATCAATTGATATATTTTTTAGGTTTTAGAATTACTGCTTTTATGCACCAACATGGTTGGAACTGGAAGATACTGTCTTGAGTGAAGTTAGCCAGAAAAAGAAACAAAAACAGGATGCTGTTCACTCATCTGTGGAATACCAAACACTGGATGTGGAAATGTAATGTAAATGGGCTGCTTAAATCATCCCTGATTCCAGTGTTTAGAGAGAAGCCGGACAAAGAAGGAAAGAAATTTGGGGCGGAAGAGACCCGGAAGTTTACAGGGATCAGGGATTCATTGATGCCAGTGACATGAGTGAGGGGTGTAGCCATTTACCCAAAACACAGATGCAACAGAACTGAAAACAAGAGATCTAAGCAGTAACCACTGAAACCTAGTCATGTCCTTGTCCAGATGACAGGTGGGGGCAGAGTGGGCACCTGGGTGGGGAGGGAATACGGGAACACGGGTGGAGGGAAGTTGATGCAGGAATTGGTGTTCAATGATTGTATGCCTAAATACAACTATCAATAACATTGAAAATACCGGCATTTTAATGAAGACTTTAAAAAACAATACAATAAAATAAATTTCCAGATTTCAGCACCCACTGAGGTTAAAGACCCTCTAGTCCAGTCATTAGGCTCCGATATTTTTCCTGTGATGCTGAAACCATAGATGTGGTTGTGGGGATGGAGCCGGACCCCACCTTTGAAGTCGCATGCTCGGTCCACTGAGCACTCCAATGGCATAATAGTTTCAACAAGAGAATCTTACAGCACACTTGTATGCAATACCCCTGTTCCCTAAAGAAATTGCTGTAATGTCACATCCTGAACCTGTGATTTGAGTTTTGAAATCAAACAAAATGCACAATGAGAATTAGTCCAATGTTGAATGGAATGCAGTTCAATAACCAAGCAGGTGGAGGACATCTCCATAGTTCTCACAGTCCAAGCAAGCCTACAGAAAGGGAAAATCTGCGGGAAGTGTTGCTGGAGGAGCTCAGCAATACCCCAAAAAATTCTTTTGGGTTTTGTTTTTAATCAGACCCAGTGATGCTTGGGATACCATAGGGGATGCTGGACATCGAAGGTAGGCGGCATCTGTAAGGCGAGAACCCACCGTGATGCACTGCTGTTCTCGTCCTAATTAACTTCACTATGGGCTCACAGTCACAATTTAACATACACACAATAAAACAGTTTTTGGTGCGTACAAGCGTACAGTAGGTAGGCATTTGCCTAGCATGAGGCTGACAGGGTTTGATCCTTGAACACTGCTAAAAGCAACTTACGAGAACCACCAGAAATAACTGCTGAGCATCCCCAGGCCCCATAACAAAAGAAAACTCAATTTCTTCCCATATTCAAAAAAACCATGGCAATGATCCAAAGGCAAAGATATGCATGGTGTCAGATTGACTGAGAGGAGTCCAGAAAGGGCACCCGACCCTTTAGGTGTACAGTCTGGCCAGTTATACAACTGGGAAAACAAGAGCCTTGAAACACATGGACTACTTGACATACCTGACAGATAGGGAAGAATCACAACAAAGTTAAGAAAGGAAAGCACTGGATCTGTCCGTAATGAACAGCTCCAGGGAGAAGACACCCCTACCCCATGCCACACCTCCACATTACATGTTCTAGGAATGAGAAGGGGACGCTCAATGTCCAATGAGCAATGAAAAGATGTTGTGGACTGGAGGACTCCTGGGTTGGCCACATGCAAAGTAAGCATCCTACTTGCTCTACTATTACTCTGGCCATTTCTAAATAAATGGGAGAAAACAGGGGAAAATGGGAGAGCACTTAGAAAGCTTTCAGGTTTAAGTCTCGGTCATACAATGAAACACCCGTCCCTTCACCGTGCCCATTTTCCATCACTAAAAACCCAAGTATAACGCCATTCCACAGCCTTCCTCTACCTGTGGGGCAGATAATTTCCAATTCTTCTCTCTACTTTGATTATATTCAATATTTTGACACAAGACCCACCATTATTATTTGGGATTTTATTCCGGCACTTAGATCTGGTGAAAACACAACAGTAGACAATTCTTTTTGATTGCTGGTTATAAATAACATATGATTTTGGAATTATGAAATTTTAACAACTAAATCTGGAGAAATTTCTGCAAAAACCTGCTGGGTTCCGAGATTTGTTCATGAGTCTCTGGGATTATGGCCATTAAACAGCTTTATCACGAGCCAGAGAGGTGGTTCGTGGGAATGACTTAGGCTCTTGTAGGGGTGGAGAGGAATTGGCCAGCTCCACACCCATCCTGCGAGGCCCCACGTATCTTCGTGAGTGTGGGCCCAAACCTGACTTTCCAAAGGCCTTTGGCGGATGGAGGCCACCGAGCCGCCGAGGAGGAGCAATTGGGGGGACAGCACCAATTCCCCTTGGGGTGGACCTGGGACAGTAACCTACTGCAGGGTCCAGATGCTTTTCTGCTAAAAGGCACTGGGTTTCGAGATTTGTCTCTGAATCTCTGGGATCATGGCCATTACTCACCTTGATCACGAGCCACAGAGGTCAATCGTAGACGCCAGACTACTTGGGGTTTCGTTGGGGGGGGGAGGGCCGGCTCCACCACCATCCCATTAGGCCCTGCATGTCTCCTCCCTGCAGTCCCACACCTAACCGTCCAGAAGCCCTAAGAGATGGCGGCCACTGAACCGCCAGGCACAAAACCTATTACCACCTGAAATACCCAGCTTTGGTAACCTTCTGTGGGAACAGAACACATTTCTTCTGAAAGCCACTGGGTTCCGAAATTAGTTTCTGAGACTCTGGGATCATGGCCGTTAAACAGAGTGATCAAGAGCCAGAGAGTCCGTACATGGGCAGCGACTCGGGGTCTCATTGAGGTGGGGAGGAAAGTGCAGAGTCCAGCCCAATCCCATGAGGCCTTGCATGTCTTGTCACTGCAGGCCCAAACCTGTCTGTCCAATGGTCTCTGGAAGATGGTGGCCACCGAGCCACCAAGTGGGATCAGGCAGAGACACACACCCTTTCCCCTTGTGGTGGTCTGTCGCCGGTAGCTCATTGCGGGTATGAGGCACATCTCTGCAAAAAGCCGCTGGGTTCCGAGATTTATCTCTGAGTCTCTGGGATTGTAGCCTTTAAGAGGTTTGATCAGGAACCAGAGAGACCTTGCCTCCAATTATATAGCTGAGCAGGAAATGGTTTGTTGTTGTGTCTTGCACATACCAAACTTTGGCTGTTTACTTTCTTGGAAGACTTTGCCCAAAGTTTTTGTTGTCTGGCCAAAGGCACAACATCTATTTTGGAGTATCTGGAAGTCTGATGGTGCCATCAGGCTGCTGATGCAGTCGCCTTACAGGCACAGATTGACCTGCTGGCGGTACCATAATCCTGTGTTGTAGAAATTCTATATATGGGAAAATAACACCAATAGTGGGGTTGGAATCACTGTGAAGCGACTAGGATGCTAGCCTCCCCATCCGATAGGTACCCAGCAGCACCACAGAATAATTCCTTAGATGCAAAACCAGAAGTAAACCTTGTGCACCAAAGAATCCCTTCCAACACCCCTGAATAAAAGCAGCTATTAAAATTAATCCAAAGAGGGGTTGAAGTGATAGCAGAGCGGGTAAGAGGTTTGACTTGCACGTGACCAACCCGGGTTCCAATCCCAGAAACAATATGGTCACCTGAGCTTTACCAGGAGTAATTCCTGAGTGCATAAGTCAGGAGAAACCCATGCGAAACGCTGAGTGTGACACAAAAAGCAAAAACAAAATTATAATCCAAAGAGTAAATTTTCAAGGCATATACCTCTCACTTGTCTAAACACACCCCAAAGTGCCAAACCCAGCACTGAAGCCAATGAAAATGACCGACGGCAAAAGTGTCCCTTTCCTTTGGGGGCTGCCCGTGAACATATCTGGAGTTTCGATAAGTGTTATTTCCAGTCCAAAGGCTCCAAACAGGATCCTCACAGTCTCCAATAGGAAGGAACGAGATGACCAAGACCCCCACTCTTTGCAGGCTCCTCACACCAAGGCCTGAAGTCCATGTGCCCAACCTCCAGTGCCGTCTTGGACCTGGATCGATGGTGGCTGCAGGGGCCCTCAGGATAACGCACCTTCACCCATGGCACCTGAGCGACAGAACAGCACCCAATGCACCCCTCAAAAGCTCCACATCCACTAAAGCCTGGATATCCAGAACAAGTAAGAAACAAGCTTGAATGCACCATACAAGCTGGCTAGACCTGGCGCTCAAGTTGCCAAACCAGGGTGCTCAAGCATCCCAAATCCTAACACAGGAAATACTGAAGAATGAAGGATTACCTATTTTCCCATTTTCAAAGTATTCAATGCTGCATCTTGGTTGATTTCTGCCATAATTCCCGCTAACCAGCCGCACTGGGCCAAGCCAGAAGCATAGCAAACAATAATAGAGTAGTGAACCATGACAGCTCTGAGCAGGAGGTTGTTTCTGTACCTGTTTATTCAGTCAACTTCGTCCTTATTTTCATCACCATGACCAATTAATTACAAGTTAACACACAAGCAATTCCAAGCACAAGAATACTGCCATAGGTGCAGCCCGGGTGAAAATCAGCAGGCTTTACCAAAGTACTTCCCACATTCCTTACATATATACGGTTTCTCTCCACTGTGAATTCTCCTATGTATAGTCAATTGCAAGGATGAAGTAAAGGCCTTTCCGCATTCCTTACATATATATGGTTTCTCTCCAGTGTGAATTCTCCTATGTACACAAAGGTTTGAGGCTTCAGCAAAGGACTTCCCACATTCCTTACATATATTATGGTTTATCTCCAGTGTGAATTCTTCTATGCACACTAAATCTTGAGGCTCCAGCAAAGGCCTTTCCACATTCCTTCCATATATACGGTTTCTCTCCAGTGTGAATTCTCCTATGTATAGTAAGGCTTGAGGATTGAGCAAAGGCCTTCCCACATTCCTTACATATATACGGTTTCTCTCCAGTGTGAATTCTCCTATGTACACTAAGTCTTGAGGCCAAAGCAAAGGCCTTTCCACATTCTTTACATATATACATTTTCTCTCCAGTGTGAATTCTCCTATGTACATTAAGGCTTGAGGCTGTAGCAAAGGCATTCCCACATTCCTTACATATATACGGTTTCTCTCCAGTGTGAATTCTCCTATGTACACGAAGGCTTGAGGCTTCAGCAAAGGACTTCCCACATTCCTTACATATATACGGTTTCTCTCCAGTGTGAATTCTCCTATGTACACTAAGTTTTGAGGCCAAAATAAAGGCCTTTCCACATTCCTGACAAACATAGGGTCTCTCTCCAGTGTGAATTTTCCAATGTTTACTAAGTCTTGAGGCCAAAGCAAAGGTCTTTCCACATTCCTTACATATATACTGTTTCACTCCAGTGTTAATTCTCCGATGTTCACTAAGTCTTGAGGATTGAGCAAAGGCCTTTCCACATTCCTTACATATATACGGTTTCACTCCAGTGTGAATTCTCCGATGTTCACTAAGTCTTGAGGATTGAGCAAAGGCCTTTCCACATCCCTTACATATATACGGTTTCTCTCCAGTGTGAATTCTCCTATGTACACTAAGGCTTGAGGATTGAGCAAAGGCCTTCCCACATTCCTTACATATATAGGGTTTCTCTCCAGTGTGAATACTTCTATGTAAACTGAGGCCTGAGGATCGAGTAAAGGCATTAGCACACTCCTGACATATATAAGGCTTCTGTCCACTATGCGTTTTCATAGGTCTATTAAGACTAGAGGCCTTCCCACATGTCTGACATTCATGAGGTTTCTCTCCTGTATGAATTCTCCTATGCATAATAAGATGTGATGATTGATCGAATGCCTTCCCACATACATCACATGCAAAAGGTTTCGCTCCTGAATTTATATTCATATGGTCATAATGGAGTAACCCTTGACTCACACTTTGTTCTTGGGGCTGACATTTCTGGGGATTCTGTCCACTGTGGTTATCTAAGGGAACACCACAGTGATGAGAACATGGGGAGGCTTCCCCACATTCCTTACACCTATATGGGTTCTGCTCATGGTGACTGTGGTTGAGGGTATGTTGCTGTGAGGGACTCACTATAAACAGTGCTTCTCTCCATAGCAGGTGCCCAATTGGGGAATTTTGTGTCTGTGAACTGAGAATAACACACTCCAAGGAACTTTTTCCAGGAGTGGGCTTCTTCAGAGTGAGGTAGCTCTCACCATTCTGATCACCCTCAGACGATATCCCGCCTGTCTCGGCGTCCTCATGGGGCTGAGAGCAGGATTGATCACTCGAGACATTATCATACAGTGCAGGATCAGAGACATTCCACTCGGGGTGGCAGCTTTCCTGTAGAACAACAGATGATTCTAATTATTGACTTATTCACTGACTCTTCCTGTCAAAAAAATTGAGCCCTTCAGATGTAGCTTCACACATATGCACCGCAAAAGTGCAATTACTGACATATGAATTGTCTTACTATTGAATAACTTCATGTTACCGTAAGTTGGACGCACAACATTGATGGATAGAGAGTAAATTCTGTGACTTTCCCCCCTTTTAAATTAATGAAGGAATACAACTAGAAATAATTCCTTCTACAGAAAACGGACACATCCATTTCAGGAGAAAATGAATAGATCCACATGTCGGTTTGGTTAAAGTTCCGTGTGGAACCTGTGATGCAGTGGTGAAGACTACGCTGCAACGTAACGCAGCTGAAGGAGACCACGTGGCCATTGCAATGCTCTCACCACAAGTGATGCCTTTCAGGATCAATGAAGTTTTTTTTTTCTTTCTGTTTTGTTGTTTCTATTTATTTGTGGTTGGGTCGGTGGAGGGGCACACCATGCAGTGTCTAGGATCAGTTCTGTGGGTCTATGCTGTCTATAAGGCGTGCTGGGTAAGGACCATCCATCCCTATGCAAAACAAGTATATTTCTCACTGCACCATCTCTAGGGCGCAGAAATTAGCTTTCTAAACAATTACCACTGTCAAGCCAATCAAAACTCACAGTGCTTTTTATACATGGTTGATTACAGCACCTAGCAAAGCTAAGAGTCCTCTACTCCAAGCATCAGGTTTTGGAATTTCTCCCTGCTAATCCCAGCCTTCCACCTTTACAATCACATACTTGGTCTACTCCTGCTGGCATAATAATATTTATTCTGTATTCGTGAATCTTATCAACTCACTCGTACTTGCTGACCCCATTCCCAAATCAAAGTGCTTTACTGCCAAATCCTGAAGTCGCGGTTTCAGTTCTGCAACTGAAGAGAACATGCAAATCACACATGTCACACATGTCACAATATGTAGCAAAATGATGCCATGTAGTTAAGAGTACATCTCTGTGGTTCTCAAAGTCCAAAGAGTCCCACACTAAAGAAAAGATTCAGATAGTGGAAAACTGTGAGGATCTTGGCAATTCTACACTAGATTATGTTTTTTGTTTTTGAGCAGACCTGTGATGTTCAGGGAACCAGGTTATTGAGCAGATTATTGAACAGGTCACATTCAGGCACTGCAAGGCGCTCCCTGCTGTACTATCGTTTAGATCCAAACTATCTCTGTTAGGGTGTTATTTATTCGAAAGCCATGGAAGCAAATTATAGGATCATTCTGTGATTGACAGTCCAGGGAAATGAAGAGCAGCTTGAGTGCGGCACAGACCCAAGGATCCAGGACACCAAGGCCCCGGCCTCAGCAGCATGTTTCACACATGCTCAGGGCACCCATACACTGCACAGGGCCTGAGCCAGGAAGGGTCCTCAGACACTCACCCGTACACACGCCTCTCCAACCCGACCTCAGAGATCCTCCTTCCAGCCAGGAGATCACTGCAGGCTTCATTCCAGTGTGCCCTGCCCCAACAGAGACAGAGGCATGGATAAGTCACAGGGAAAAGATGACAGGTAAATGCCCATGTTTCCCTGACATAAGTGGGCGTATATCTGAAAAGCATGAACAGAATGTCCATTTCCAAAATTCCACATATTTCTAGTTATTCTAGAGTTAAGACCCAAGAAAATATCACAAATACTCTAGACCTGGCCTTGTGTATGGCCGACAGGGGGTTGATTAGCACAGTATGCTTTTGTTTTTTGTCTTGTTTTGGGTCTCACCTGGCAATGATCAGGGGAGACTCCTGACTCTGTATTCAGAAATCACTGCTGCTGGTGCTCGGGGATGACATCGGTTGCCGGGATTTCAACCCACGTGCGCCGCTTGCAAGAAAATCACTTTCCTCCCTGTACTGTCTCTCTAGGCCCAGCAGCACATGGGGTTTCCTGAGCCCCTCATGAACTTTTCACGGATTTCAGTAAAACTAAGTGCATAATAAATCTGGAAATGGCCAAGGGTGACAAGAGACCCTTATTTTTTAAGCTAAAAATGTAACCAGAAAGAGAGCACAGCAGGAGTTTCTCACGGACAATCCAGTTGAGATACCCGATATCTCCTAGGGTCCCTCATGCCAGCTAGGAGCGATCCCTGAGTGCAGAGTCCAGAAGCAAAACCTAAGTCTTGCTGAAGTCTCACAAGAAACATTAGAAGTAAATCAAAGCACTGAAATAGGGCAGCGTCTAATGAGTTGAGAGACGAAATATCAAATACCCTGTGGTGTGAAAGAGATAGTACAGGAGATAAGACAGAAGCGCTGCACACACATGTGGGTTTGATCCCAGGCAGCCCATATGGTCTTGGAGCAAGGCCAGGTGTGGATCCTGAATACAAAGGCAGGAATAATCCCTAATCCCTAAGGAAAAAAGAAAATGCAAAAACCGTCTGACTTGAGTGACTGGTGCAAAAGTACGGGGGGTGAGGCACCAACAGTTTAACTTGCCAAGAGGTTTCAATATACGGCTCCATATGGCCCCTGAACACTCTTAGGAGTCATCCTTTAGCACAGAGCCAAGAGACCTGTGGACTGTGCCCCCCAAACAAAGGCAACAGCAAAACCAATTAAACACACAAAATTTTGTGTAGTACACAAAGTAAATTGTTGCACCAATGGATGGAAGTATTTAAAGGGACCTGAGTGATAACTGGGCAGATAGGGATCTTCCCATGGACACAGTCAAAAACGGTTGATCTGAATCACCCCATACGGTCCGGCTACCCCACAAGAGTAATTCCTGAAGACAAAGCTGAGAGTAAGCCCTGAGTATCCACAGGTGAACCCTAAAAAAAAAACGAGGGAGGGAAGAGCTGCTGCACACCCGTCACAGAGCTACTGTTGGACACACAGCTGCCGCCCAACCCCAGGGAGCCAACGCGGGTCTGTTCAAACATGGTTGACTCCACACTGCTCTCACCGACAGCCTGCAGATTCTGGTAGGTCTCCAGCATCACGTCCCTGTAGAGCTTCCGCTGAGAGGCCTCCAGGCATGACCATTCCTCTGGGGTGAAGTTCACAGCCACATCATGGAAGGTCACTGCGTCTTGAGACAGCACACGAAGAGGGTGGGAGTCAGAGTCTATCTTAACCTCATTCCCACTACTCTGAGGCCAGGTCCCAGGGTCCTATATTGTTGCTGGGCCTCTCCACTTCGAATGAACCAGCCTCCATGCTCACGCATGACTGACAGGCCCCAAAAATCACAAAAGGCAACTGGATCTGCTAAAGTGGGAGGACGTTATACAGAAGGTTCTTGGATGTATCTGCCTTTCCTGGTAACCACCCGGCCAATTCGAGCACCACTGGTCCAGTGAGCACTGTAGAGAGGATCACCTGAACACAGACTTGTACGATCCAAAAGACTATCCCTGGTGTAGCAAAAAACACTGCACGCTCACCGCTGCTCCCCCACAGCTCATGACCACTAGGATTTAGAACTCGACAGTCCGTATAGACAACTACTCAGAGCAGTGCATGGCATGTGTGCCTGTAGGAACTCACTGCACAGGACTGCCTCCAATTCTGCTCAAACAAGGTAGAAGTTTCGTGACCCCAACATCTCTACTGGCCGCAGAGATCCTTGGCTCTTTCTCCTTGGGATCATCGCATGCCCAGAAATCCACACACAAGATTATGTGAACGTAAGACTATATGACCGAGCAGGTAGTCTCTCTAAAGTAGGAAGGACAAACCAGGAGAAAAGCAAGTCTGGGGGCCCAAGTCACTGTAGTTGCCAGGGCGCAAACGGGGCCAGCACACCCCAGGGTGCTTTGAGGCCAATCAGTTGTGAATCCAGAGCACAGAGTCAAGAGGACAGCTGATGACAAAAACAATGCAAAAGAAGCCGAAGCAGCAGGTTGGCGTAACAGGACAGCTGTTCCAGGGACAGCATGTAGGACTGGCAGTCCCAAACATCCCATATGGTCCACAAGCACTGCCAGGGGCAATGCCAGAGTGCAGCACAAGAAATGATTGCAAGAATCCTTGCTCTGCCACCCCAAAGAAAACAGAAAACCCAAGATGAAACCTTTGGACCTCCAGCATCCCATTCGTCACCTAGACCTTTCAGGAATGAGCATTGAGCACTGAGATTTCAGTACTCCTCATGCACCACTGGGTCGGCCCCAAGGCTAAATAAAACAAAATAAACATACACAAAAGCAGCTTCAAAAAGCAGAATGGGACGGTCTGATCGGAAGTCTCATCTTGGAATCCGTCCAAAAGAAACTCAAAACAGATGGTCCAGGAAGCCTGGGCACTCCTGGTACTACCTCATGTCATTCTATCCCTCTACTCCTACCTGGGGACAGTTTATCAGAAGCCGCATCACCATCTTCTCCTGTCACTGTTGTTCTGAGGATCGCAGGAGGCTCCGTGCAAAAACCTGGAGAAGTAGGAACATTGAGCACCAGACAAGAGCACCTCCTCACACTCCTGAGCTCAGACCAGCCACACCCTCGGGCACAGCCTCACAATTCTGCCTCTGGGAGACAGGAGCAAAAGCTCCTGTCTACGCTGGGAATGCAAATTTTGTTGGCATCTGTGCTGCACTTTTAGGAGAGGAGCCTGGGCCCAGGATACAGGGGAAGAAAAAACAGCCTTCTCTGATCCCCATATTCCTCTCTGGCTCCCACAGGAAAGTCCCTGTAGGCCTTTTCAGGGGCCGACTCTCAGCCCAGGGGCTCCCGAATACTAGCGCTCCCCTGCAGCTGGCAGCAGTGCTGCCCCGTGGCAACCGTAGCCTGGAATGTGGGTACACCATGTGACTTAGAGTGAACAAATCTTCGACACTCTCTTGCAGGGTAGACAAGGACATGCACCTGGGCACTCTGTTCTGGGGACCTCAGGATTTACCACAATGGCAGGTGTTGTCTTCTCAGGGTAAGATGAAGAATCAGGGGTGCTTTGCAGCTTGATGTGAGGGACCTGAAATTAATGAACCAGAAAAAGATACAGTGGTATTGTGGTTAGAAGGCAATAATGTGAACTGGGTGCTTGACTAGATGAACCAACCAATCCTCTGTTTCCGATATGGCCCCCAGAAGCATCAGGGATAATACCTGAGCTTAGAGACTCGAGTAACTCATGAGCATCTCCGAGTATGTGCTCTCTCTCCCCCTAAAATATAAAGAACCAAAAATAGCCCCCAAAATACATTTTCATTGGCAAACCTCTGCCACCTGCAGGCCCCCTTCCCCCCCAATATACCCCGCATGATCGCGTCTATCACGGGAGAAAATGAAGATAACCAGCAACAGGTCTCCTGCCATTAGGTGGAGGGGCTGAAGCTCTGCACCTCAAATCTCGGGATTCTACAGAAGCGAGCTTAGGGCCGATGGTTCTAACATGGGACTGCTGTGACGATTGGAATAGCCAAGCCCTCGGATGATTCCCGCATTCACCCACTGTTGCCCCATCCTGGAGCTGAAGACGATTGTGAGAAAAGAGTCACGCCAGAATCACGAACTCACAACTGTCACGCCTGAACACTGAGACAGCCCCCACTGCACCCCAAAGCTCTGTGTCGCCCTAAAACCTCCAACACACCTCACGATCCACCTGGATGTTGGCGAACAAGTGAAAAACCAGCGAAAAAGTGTCCCCCAAGTTGGCTCGGCAGCTCGGCTCAGAGTGTGGAAACGGGAAGGTGCAGGGTGCTCACAGGAGGTTGCTCGAATACTGCAACTAAATCCTTCTTCAGAGTCCCCCTTCCAGGATGAGGAGAAATTTACTTGTCCTTTGCCAAGTGAGCAACAGCCCCAGTGTCTGAGTGAGGGATGGAAAATGAACCATGACATTTATGACATCACTTATGACATCACTTCCGTTTCCATTAGGTACCTTAAAGGGCCAGAGTCTAGGCACGGAGAACCTTTTTGCCACCCAGGTGAATCTGTGCTGCAAGGGGGATGGACTCGAATAAAGGAGTGGAGAGGCAAATGCTGGACTGGTCGGTCACACACTGGGGGACTGGGGGTAAGGAGATGTCCCCTGATCCTGCATTGACACCTAACATCGGACCAATGATATCTAAACACAGAATGTTACCCTGACTCTTCTCAAATGATCTTTGAGCTCAGAGACAAGAGTAAACACTGAGCACTGTAGACTGTGGTGAAAAATATAACAAGAAAAAAGGCAAATTCTACCGAAGGGGGGGGGGAAGATGTACAAAGACAAATTCGCGAATGAAACATTAAAAGAGTCAAATTTCTGGTCCTTAAAAATCCCCTATTCTTGGGGCTGGAGAGACAGCACAGCGGGTAGGGCGTATGCCGTGCACACGGCCAACCTGGGTTCGATTCCCAGCATCCCATATCATCTCCTGAGCATTGCCAGGAGTAACTCCTGAGTGCAAAGCCAGGAGTAATCCCTGTGCATCGCCAAGTGTGACCCAAAAAAGAAAAAAAATAATCCCATATTTTTGATCTATCTGTGCTACAGAAAGTCACAGTTTCTCCTGAATCCCTGTTGTTCTTTCACCATTGTGCATATATATGTGTATATATAAGTGTGACTTTGTGTGATTTTTGTTTCGAGGCCACAACCGGCAGATTCAGGGCTTACTCCTAGCTCTACATGCAGGAATCACTCTGGTACAGACCATATGGGATGCAGGGCATAGAACCTGGGTCGATTGCTTGGATGGTTAAGTACTTACCCACTGTACTATGGCTCCGGGTCTAAGTAAACGTGCTCCTAGCACACCCAGTGGGATTCCTGAGCAAATGTCCTTACTCCTGGAAAACCAAAACTTTCTTGCTTAAATAAACAAAATCCTTTACCCTGGTTGGATTCTAGTTCTAAACAATTTAGGTTTAACATTGGTTCATCATTTCTCCTCTGCTACAAGGAGCTGAGGCTTACTGAGGAACACACATCCCAATCACACCCATTTCCTTAGTATTCATCTTTAATTCCCTGTGCTCTGCTTCCCCTATACATTATTCACCCATTTTCCCTAATCACAACCTGTGAATTGTAAAGTCAGATTCTCCAGAGATCTTGTATTCGTAAATAAAATGTTGACTTTCTCTTTCCTTTATATCCTCTACGGTTTACTTTAGAAAAATATCCTTTTTTGCTCCTGAACAAGGACCAGTGCCGTCCCAAGTTGGGAAGATTGTCCTGGGAGGATCGGGATGGCCATGCCCCCAGCCCTCAGCTTTGTATAGACAAAGGAAGGCAATATTATGCTTTTGTAACTTCAGAGTTAATTAACTGCAGATACTATATACTCCTGGGCATTGTCATGTATATGAGGCTTAAGCCTCATCTGCCCTTTGTTCTTAGCACCCCAAAAGCAAGAGACTGGATGGACCCAGGAGAGCTGTGAGCTACTCTGGCATCAAAAAGGGACAGGTAAGCACCGTACCAGAGGGGTGACTGATCATTTACGCAGATAAACATTTGACAGAGTAAATTCTCATGGGGTGATTTACCCAAGGAGACACTCTGTCTCCCAGGGACATCTACATTGCTTTTATCTTTTCCTCTAGTTGTATAAGTTATCAACACTTGTAGTTGTTTGGATAAACACAGTAAGAGACAAATATCCCAACACTTAGTTCTCTGGGCTTTGACAGCAAATAAGGCTTTTTTTTCCTTTTTGCTTTTTTGGGTCACACCCGGTGATACAAGTGGATACTCCGGCTCTGTGCTCAGGAGTTACTCCTGGCATTGCTCAAGGGACCATAAGGGATGCTGGGAATCGAATCCAGGTTGGCCGTGTGCAAGCCAAACACCCTACACGCTGTGCTATCTCTCCAGCCCCCAGAGCAAATAAGACTTTTAACACTTACTTCTCTGGGCTCTGAGAGCAAGCAAGGCTTTTACTGTAAATCCCAGACTAAGTCTTCAGGCCAGTTCACCTTGTCCTTCCCCATGGGGATCCTCTCTCTAATGTTGTAACTGTTTGCATCAAGACCATGCACACGTGCTTTCTAGAATGTTCCATTTCGAAGCTGGGGTAGTTTTCCCACTTGCCCCTGGTCCATACAAGTTCCACGGCAGAACCTCCCTTTTGGGGTGCTAGGAACTAGAGTAACTGAAGCCCGAGTCAAGTAATTATGACCAAGCAATTATGCCCAGGAGTAGATATACTTGAGTCCATCTACTCCGAAATACTAGGAGTATAAGCATTGATGGTCTTTCTGTGTTTAACCAAAGAACGGTGCTATAGAGTGAAAAAATAAAAATGCTATAGGGGAAACAGGAAAGCAGGTACAAATACACAGCCACTTCAACTACAAAGCAGTACAAATACAAAGTTGAGAATAATCAGAAAGTTATGGTATATAAGTAATCAAGACTGGCCTGGGGAACTGAGACAATGCAAAGAAAAATACAAAGGAAATGTTAAAGATAAACTTTAACTAAATCAGGGATGTTAGCAAGGACATGATAAGCTTCTCTGGGAGGAGCAAAAGGGGCAATTCACAGATGAAGCCTAAGACACTTTGGGTTAATATCCAGCAGATCACCAACAGCCTGGCCCCTGTTTCCTTCTTTGATCCTCTGTTACCCTTCACCGGCCAGGGTGGGGAGACCAATCATAGCCACCAAAGGCATGCAGCGCATGTCCAGACATTATTTGAACACAACTCTCAGTGTAATAGTCGGGTTTTGCCTAATCAGGGAGAGATGAAGAGTCGGGGTGCAATTTTCAAATTGATTTTAGGATACAGAAATTCTACGTTAGAAAAAACAACAATGTGTAGTCAGAGATATTAAGCTGGGAGGGGCGCTTCCGATGCTGACCCTGATTGATATTCAGCATCTCACATGAAACCTAAAGAACTTAAAATAAAAAGAATTCCAGAGTGCTGCTCCTTAAGGAAGCCCCGAGATTACATATTTGTGCCCAAATACAACTAAAAATAGCCCCAAAGTAAATTTTCAGTTGCAAACCGCAACCACCCCTAGAACCCCACCCAAGGGATGGTCTGCAAATCAAGGCTACTAATGAATAGTGACTGAGGGCTACAGTGTCATTTGCCATTAGGGAGCTGCCCCTCAAAAATGAACAGTCCTTTTATAGTTTTGGAGGCACCACCGGCGATATGGACGAGAAACTTCTAACTGCGCTCAGGCACCCGTCGTGGTCGAGCTTGGAGATGGATCTTGGGTGGGCCAGATGCAAAGCAAACGCCCTAACCGCTGTGCTATCTCTCAGGTCCTCTAAGTGAACCTGCAGCTTCTACAGCAGTGAGGTTGGGGCCAAAGCGTCCAAGACAGGGCCCAGCGCAGTCCCGAGCTGGGAGGGTAGGGACGGCCCAGCGCCCCCTCCCCACCCACTCGGCCCCAAGCCCACCTGCCACCATCGCACGGCGGAGCTGCAGGGGATCCTCAGAATCACACACTCACACCCGCGACCCCTGCGCCCCAGCACAGCCCCCACTGCACTCACCAAAGCTCCGAGTCCCCCACAAAACCCCGCAGGGCGGCAGGAACCATGTGGATATCAGTTAAAAAAAGCTTAAAAGTGTCCTTAGAGCTGGGTTGGCTCCCCCCGTCAGTGCAGAAACTGGGAGGCGCGGTGCGGGGTGCTCACAGGAGGCCGCTAGTGTCCTGCCACGAAACTGGCCTTCACAGACCCCTTCAACGAGGGACAGACAGCCTCTTCTCCCTTCACCTGCTTAACAAAAGGAGGCCTGATCCAGCATCTTGCAAGCAAACATGTAAATGCCCTGCTGTGACGTCACTTCTGCTTCTGCAAGCAGCCTTAAAGGGCCAGACACCAGCTGCGCAGAGAACAACTTGGAAAATGCAGGTAAATGTGTAAGGCTCGTTGGCTGGAAAGAAAGCACAGTGGATAGGGTGTTTGCCTTGTACGCAGCTGACCCAGGTTTATCATCTGGATTCTATATGGTCCCATTTTGGTGTATAAGAGATTGTCAGGATTTTACTGCTTCCAAAGTGTAAGTCTCAAAACATTTACCCTCAATGTCTGTGTAAATCAAATGGAAAACTGAATACAATGAGTGCAGATATGCTACAGCGAGTGAAGTGCTTCCTTGCATGTGGCTCTACCTGGACACAAATTATGGACAGCACTGCTGGATGTGACTCCCAGAACATAACACAGAAGGACCTTAGAATAGAGGTTTGGCTGTCTATACAACGTCAAAAAAGGCTAACCACAGCATCCTGATTGATCTCTGCCATGATCTATGCAAAGCAGGGCCTCTGAGCCAAGTCAGAGTCACAGCCAAGAATGAAACCATGGTGAGTCGTGACAGTACCCAGCAAAATGCAATATTTGTACCTATTTACTTCTTATTTAATTCCTTCCACCTTGCCTCATCACTAAGATCCATTATTTACCAGTTAACATACTGGGAAGTCCACATGCCAGGACATTGTCATAACCATGGTGCAGGGGATAATCAGCAAGTACCTTTCACTTACAGTACTAGTAATACAGGAAGCTTTCACATATAACAGGATTATTTCCTTCCTTACTGTACTTTTGTATCTATCCCCCCACATACTTGTTGAAACTAAAATTGTTTTACCTAAGGGCCCTGTTCTGACGCTGGCCATTGTTATCATGGAAGTGATTGATCCAACATAACTTTTATATTTACTAAAGCTTGAGGGAACATGAAAGCTTTCCTATATTCCTTACCTAAAGGATTTCCTCCAGGATTGTCTTTAAAGTTGCAGGTGAGAATAATTCACTTTCCACGTTCTTAAATAAATATATATATTCTTACATATATAAATATGAATATTTATATATAGCTTCTCTCCAGTGTGAATTCTCCTATGCATAAGTCCCGAGGATCCAGGAAAATCCTTCCCACACTCCTGACAGCTGTAATTTTTCACTGCAAAATGACTTTTCTCATTCGCAGTAAGGGCTGGAGATAAACTGAACACCTTTCCACATTCCTTACATTTATGAGATTTCTCTCCACTGTGAATTTTCCTGTTCAGAAAGCTATGCCAATTGCATCAAAATCTTCCTGCAGTCATTTCATATATAAGGCCTCAATCCAGGATAAATTTTTCTCACACAGAAAAGCCTGAGGATTCAGTAAAAATCTTCCCACACCCCTAGAATATGTCTTCTTCGAGAATGAATTTTCATATGTTTAATAAGGAGTTAGGGGAAAGTGAAGGCTTTGCAAAAGTCATAACAAACATAAGGTTTGTCTCCTATATGAAAATTTCAGTGTCACAAAAGGATTGTGAAATAAGCAAAGGCCTTGCCACACTCCTTACATATATACATGGATTCACTGCAATGTGCGTTTTCTTATGGACAAAAAACTTTGAATAGTAAGTGAAGACTCTCCCACAGTAGTGATACGAATAGTGTTTCATTCACCTGTATGAACATTCCTATGCTCAGAAAGACCTGAGATGAAAGGACTTTCCACCAACCTCACATATATAAGGGTTTTCTGCAAAACAGAATTTATGAAAACTAAGACTTCAGGAAGAAGCAAAGGCCTTCCTACATTGCTCCCAAATATAAGTTATCTCTCCAGTGTTCCAGTGTGAGTTTTTCTGTGTACTAAGGCTTGTGGAATAAGCAAAGAATTTCACTCTGTATATGCATATGGTTTCTTTCCAGTGTGACTTTTTCTGTGCATACTAAGCTGTATGAGTCAGAGAAAGGCCACAGCATATTCCTTACATGCATACGGACTCTCCAGTATGAAATCTCCTATGTATAAGGTATGAGGATCCATCAAAGGCCTTCCCACAATCCTTAAACAGTTTCTCTCCTGTGTGGATGTTCACATAGTCCCACCAGGGTCATGCTGGACTCAAAAGTTTGTCCTCAGTGCTTACATTTCTGGGAATTCTGTCCAAAATGGGCTTCTATGGGAAAGTGATGGTGCTGAGGACATGGCAAGAGTGATCTTCTGATCACCCTCAGAACACATCCCACCTGTCTTGGCATCCCTGTGGGGATGAGGGCCAAATTACTCAATTGAGCCTTTATCACAGTGTGCAGGAAGAGACATTCCACCAGGGCTGGCTACTGCCATGTAGAAGAACAGAGGATTGCACTCATTAGTCTATGCCATGAGAGTTTTCATGTCAAAAGAAATTAAGCTCTGTAGGTAGGTAGCTGGTAGAGTACGGGACAATGAGTTTCTTGGGGAAATAATAAATCCAGATGGGGATGAAAGCAGTGACTCCGAAGCCAACCCTGGGGATTCAGAGAGGAACTGGCTTAGTAGAAACGCAGAGAGCTGGAGACATGGACGAGGAACAAAGGCTGGTAAGATCATCATAGAGCAAGGTCTGGCCAATGCTCTACCCCTTGACAACACGCGAGCAGTGGCCTCTCAGCTTCAAAGAAAACCCCAGGAGGCAGTTTCAGAAACTTGATTTCAAACTGAGAGCATCACGCTAGTACAGTGTGCTGCATGCAGACAATCTAGGTACAATATCCAGAATTCCAAAGGGTCCCCTGAGCACGATCTGACAAATAGATGGATGTAATTTTCCTTTATCCAATCGGAAATGTTTCATTTTTTACCTCTATTATTAGTAAAATAACATGGGTGGGATCCAGGAATGTGACCATCCTTGTGAGAAATCACAGGTAAACGGAATGTTCTCCTGGGATGTGGAGAGCTTGGGACCTGACCCATATTCCCACTTACAAAAGATTTCATCAAGGCGCCCCTTCTATCCTTTCAAACAACATTATCTGCACAGTTACATGTATCCAAACTCTCCAACTGAGACCAGAGCAACTGTAGATCTGGGTAGGGCATTGTTTGCGCATGGCCAACCTAGGTTCAATCCCCAGGATCCTGTCGTTTCCAGGAACACCATCAGAAATAATACCTGAGTGCAGAGTCAAGAGAAACCATTGAGGATCACCAAGTATTGTAGTATAATAGTGGTCTGCCCTTGCTCCCTGGCATGTGAGATCTTATGTTTCTTGGTTGCCCATAACCTTTCAATTACCTTTGTCTCCTGATCAAATTTTGACTTTTAAATATTGTCTTTCTCTTCTCCTTAATGTCTTTTGCATGGTTAGCTATTTCAGAGCAATTGCTTTTTGTATGGATACAGGAAGAGAGTTACAAAGAAAAGCCTGAGCGTGAGAGTTGGTCTCCAGTTAATATTACCTCCTGGACATCTGCTCTCTTGACTGAAGCCTCAGCTGCCCTTACTTTCTCAATCTCATAAAGAAGGGTCCGATGAGGGACTAGATGGTCCCAGGGTAAGTGGTGAGCTAGGTACGCTGGGATCGAAATGGGCCTGGCCAAAGTACCATAATGCTTATCTATAAGAGCCTGGTCATGGACAAATTTTGTCACGAATCAAAAAGTAATAACTAGACTTGGATGCTGCTGGAATTGGGAGTGATTGATCCGGCCTGAGTCTGAATCTGTGGTGAGAAGTCCCCAGGAGAGTCACCAACAAGTCTAAAAGTGTCTATTACTATGTTCGTACAGAATGGTAATCATTAGGACTAAATATGTCAATTAAGTTGGTGGTCGAAGGAGAGGAGTAACACACCTTTAGGGCTGCTTTTTCTTCATGGGCTGCAGGTGATGGGGAAGACTAGAAAATCATTTTTTATTGCGCTTCCCGTGAGGAGGCGTGGATTGGAGTAGTGGTGAGAGAAGAAAAAGAGCAGCTTCAGGGAGACAGGGTGAATGAAGGAGACTGAGAAAACAGATGGTCCTCCTCCACCCAGATCCCCTATCTTCCAGTATATAGGCGTTACAGCCACCAACTGCCCCCGGTGCTGTGTAATCCCATCAATGGCCAAGACCCAGAGACTATAAAACCCTGCTTCTGAAAGAAAACACGCAGTCTCCTGCCTCCGTGTCTGGCTTTCTCACTGGTGCCTTTTGGAGGAGGGTGTGTTGAGTTTCCCTCCCAACCCCGAGCAGAGCCCCGGCAGCTCAAGACCTCTGGTTCGAGCCACAGCCATGCTTAAGACCACTCTCCACAAGTTCGTACAAGCCTCACGCATGAAGGAACAGGCAGAGGAACCCAGCTGTGTAGGACCTGGGGCTGAGATCTCCAAGCTGCTTGTATTGTGACTGGGTCTCCTCCACCCAGATCTCCCATCTTCCAGTATGTAGGAGTTACACCCACCAACTGTCCCCGGTGCTGTGTAATCCCGTCAATGGCCAAGACCCAAAGACTATATATGCTTATCTATAAGAGCCTGGTTATCCCCCTTTTTGATTCATGACTGAATTTCATTTCACGTGTGTGTGTGTATATATATATACAAACATGTATATATATGTGTGTGTGTGTGTGTGTGTATCTATATCTATATGTATATGCAATTTGTTCACAAGTCAACCTCCACCAACCAGTTTTGTAGAATGCAGGTTTGGATTTGGGCGCTACAGGTGGCAGAACTTTGACCTTACCTGAGTGGTGCTTGGGGAATCCTGCGTTTTACAGGAGACTACCATGGCAGACTGCTTGCAAGGACAGGTCCTGCATTCCTGGCCTATCTCTGACTGCAGGAATTCAAATTCTATATAAATAAAGTGAACTTTGTGAGAAAGATACTGCAGGGGGCAGGGATGAGGCCCAGCTGGTAGATAGAGGGCAGGGCTGGGTTGCTGGTACCTGGGGCCTCCTGGTGCACACCTGAGTCAGAAGTACAGGCTGCAATTTCAAAGGTTTGCGGCGGTCTGGAAGAGCTGAGAGTGAGTGGCAGGGCACTTGCATGAACGCAAAAGACTTAACTTCAGAACTTGAATTGCCAAGGAGTGATCCCGGAGCACTGCTGGGTTTGGCAAAATCCCGCATAGCCAATACTCCTCCTGCCCAAATAAAGGCAATGAGGAGTTAACTGCCAACAGAAGAGGTGTGAAATCTAGTAATATATTCTGAACGCTCAGTCCTCTGGGATTGTTGTTTTGTTTTGGGACCACATCCAGAAATGCTCAGAGCTTACAGGCCAGGTTTTCAGACTATGATTTTACTCCTATGGTTACATGATTTTATAAAAGAAAAAGAGGATGAAATATTATACTTGGATCCAGAGTGATAGTACAGTTGGCATGGCATATGTTCGATCCCTGGCATCACATACAGTCCCCCAAGCACTCCCAGGAGTGATTCCTGAGTGCCAAGCCAGAAATAACACCTGAGCATTACCGCTATGTCCCAAAAAGGAAAAAGAAAAAAAAAGAAAAGAAAAATTAAATTTAGCTCAAACGAGATTTTAAAGTCCATAATTTCGCTTAGAGCCTCCAACTCCAACTCCTTCATTTTCCCCTAACAGCCATCTGTTGAAATGGCTCTAGAAATTTCAGATATAAGAACTTTCCATGAAGGTACAAACAGGAGAGAGCACACCAGACTGAAGCAGATGCCAGCCACCTGGAAGGCCAGAGGGACTTCCCTGGTATCCAGTGTCCACTAGTCCCCTGAGCACAGAGCAGGGCACAGACCTCAAGTACTACCAGGTGTGGCCCCAAATCTCACTTTATCTTCTCCCCAATTAGTGAGATACACCCAAGGAGAGGAGATCAGAGGGTTGAGCACCTGATTTACCTTTGGGGGACATGGCATGGCTCCCCCTGCATCTCAGACACACAGACACAAGAGGGGGAGAGTCTCTGACTATCTCCAAGTTTGTAGCAAATGGAGCAGGTGAGGGGGAGAGGGAAAGACAGGAGAAACACTCCAACTCCAAAAAGATGCATAAAAAATTCTCATGTGTCAAGACAAATTCTGAAGTGGGAGGGTTGGAGTCATACCTAGTGATACTCAGAGGACAATATCACCTAGTGATGTTGTGGCAGAGATAACTTTGGTAACCGCAAGAAAGACAAACGTCCTCCTGGCTGTACTACTGCCCCAGCCTCTAAGAGTGAGATATTTAGAACCTATTGCAGCTGGTCCCAGGAAAACCCCTTTCTGCAAGCACTCACTTCAACAGCAGGGCACACTCCTGGTCTTGGAGCGATGGACAGTGGAGATGATTGGAATCTGGACAGGTGAGGCAGAAATTCTTTTTTTCTGAGGAAATATAATCAAATAGGGTTAGCAAAGCTAATAGGTTGATAGGGTGCTTTTCTTTCAAGCAGCTAAGCCGGGGTCAATATGCAACAGGACATAGGCTCACCCACTCCAGCACTGCTAAAAATGATGCATGAACTCAGAACCAAGAGTAACCCTTGAGCACTGAGTGTTGCTATGGCCAAAAAAAGTACAATAAATTAAGTAATGAAGACATTTCTGGGGCCGGAACGATGGTACAGCAGGTAGGGAGTTTGCCTTCCATGCGGCCAACCTGGGCTCGATTCCCAAAGTCCCATATGGTCTCCCAGTACTGCCAGGAGTGATTCTTGAATGCAAAGCCTGAGTAAACCCTGAGCATCACTGGGTGTGACCCTAAAAATCCCCCCCAAAAAATAAAGAAATTTCTGTCTAAAGAGATTGGAGACACAGTATAGCAGGTGAGGTGCTTGTCTTGTACTTGCCAAGTTTGAATCCTGGCATCCCATACGGTGCCCTGAACCCCGCCAGGAGTGATCCCTGAGTGCAAAGGTAGGAGAAGTAACTGAGTCTTGCAGTTGTATTTCCTACAGACTAAATAATTATTTCATTTAAACGAATAAAGTTGTGGTGGCCAATAGTGATCCTAAATTGCATTATTAGAGGGGTTAGGGCACACTCTGGAAGTGTCCAAGCTACTTCCTGCTAAGATTGCATATTTGGTTGCAAGACCCACTGTAGCAACACCCTGATGCACCCCTCCAGACTGCAACCTGAGTTAGCTCAAAGCTCCACACCTTGGGGCCTGAGTGACAGCATAGACAAATGAGCATTTCTTTTGAAGGTGGCCAATGTGGGTTTAATTCTGGGCATCGCTTATGGTTCCTAGCACCACTAGGAGTGCTTGCTGAATTTAGAACCAGGAGTAACCATAATGCCTCGCTGGGTGTGACCCAAAATGCAAAATAAATAAATCAAAAGGAAAGAGAAGCTGCCCACCTCACTGAACTCCCAGAACCCACTGAATGCACAATAACCAGTGAAAATCAAAGGCTCTGCCAAATGCCTTTGAGCCCCAAGCACAAAAAGAATATGCCGCGCCCCCCCCAACCAGACCTGACACCCCCCAAGAACTACAGGACAGAGGGGAGAGTGTTTTTTCGTTCATGCTGCTGACCCAGATATGGGGTACTCTGTGCAACCCCAGGAGTGACCCCTGAGCACAGCCAGGTGGGGCTCAACACCCCCCACGAGGAAAAAGAATGTGCTCCAGGTCCCTTTGATGAGGGAATCCCACGTTTTAACCCTACTCCACAATCAGCCTAAGGAATGAAAGGGGGCCAGTAACAGGATGTCCTGGGGACACTGGTGGGATGATCCACCCACCCCTGTGACTGACCAGGTGCTGGTTGTCACCCCGAAACTAAGATAACGCTGAGGTGCCCTCACCTGCCCCATCAGATCTGGGGGAGACTGAGGCTCCCTCTAACTCTGACTCTTTCTGCTTTGTGAGGGGCCCGAGCGATGGGCCAGCAGGGAGGGCGCTGGCCCCGCATCCCGACACCCCAAAGGGTCCGCGGATCCCCAGGGAGGGAGTCCTGAGCGCCACCGGGTAAGGGGCTAAAACACATAAAAAAAATTAAAACAACTTTTTTTCCAGTTTTCTTTGTTCGGTTATTGTCCTTGTTTCTGGAGCTTTCAGAATGACCTTAGCACTTCAAATTCGTTTTTCTCCTCCACCACATGCTTCCTCTACCCACCCACCTTTTTCGGGGGTGCTGGGGGGCTTTGCTCAGGGGTTACTCCCGGCTCTGGGCTCACTCCAGGCCGTGACTGGACGCTGTGAGGTGCCGGGATCGAACCCGGCCGGCCGCATTCCCCCCTTACGCATCTTTCTAAGTAACTTCTACTCAGTAAAAACGATCGTTTTCCCCCCAAAATCAATTTATAAGTAAGATAAAACTTTCAGCAGCAGCTCTCGGTGCGACCCGGGTGAGGGGCCGCCACCCCAGGCCACCGCCAAGGAGCGACCCCGCCGCCCACAAGGCGGAGACCGCGGAGGTTCAGGCGCTCAGAGCGACCACTTGGCGGCTGGAGGGGAAACCGACCTTCGGGGACCCCCTTGCCATTCTGGGTGCCCCCTCACCCGCTCCTCACCTTCCGCACCTAAGCCGCCAGCCAGCACTTCCAAGACGCCCAGGGAAAGAGGGTCCCGACTCTGTGACGTCATAGGCAGTGCGCCCAGAGCCTTAAACGGCCAGGCTTCAAATATTCCTAACCAGGTACTTGCCTGGTCAGAAAAGTTCATTTTTCCCCGTTTCTGGGATACGATCAGGTGATCAGGACATCTGATGTTTGCCAGGTCTGGGATAAATGGAGAGTGACGGACTGAACAGATAGCACGTCAATCAGAAGTCTTTGTTTGAAGAAGGAAATAAAATTCAATTCTTTGCAAACAGCCACCCAGACCTCTCTGAGTCCCCACGTTTATTTATATCACACTGAAATTCCAGGTCTTGAGTAGCTTCAACTGTTTATTTTCACAATGATAGGAGAGATTCAGAAACTAAGTGAATCACGTGGCTTAGAAAGCTCTCAGGGGTAGCCCAGAAGGGGACTCAGGGATTGGTGATGACTGGGAAGACATTTGTGTATGCAAAAATTCCTGTTTCTGTAGTTGTGTGTGTTCAGAGCAAACGGTGCTCTCCAGTTTTTCCTTGAGAGCTATGCGCAGCAACTCTTCAAACAGTGCTCAAATTCTACATAGCAGTGACTCTACATGGATCAGACAAATGAACGGAAAGTCCCTTAACTGCTGTGCAGCTAAATAATCTTTTAATATTTTAGTACTTGATGATTTATTAAGCTATAATTCTTCAAAATTTGAACCAGTGGGAAAGAATAACTGTACAGTAGTAGTACAGGAGAAAGCCTTCTTTTTCAGACATGTTGATCTATTGATCTGTTGTTTGGCTATGATGATTTGGTGCTTGTTACCATAAGAATACGAAATTAATTTAGTTTACACGTTTACTTTTTAGCGTAGTTATTACAAAAACATACTCAATTTCTTGTAACCATTCCACTAGGGTGCAGATCGTCACAGAGTGCAAATAGGAAAAAATAGGTTAGGGTCCCCCCAAAGTGAGGTAGTAAACATCAATAGCTGATTCCTTTGTGTATTCACTTTTCTTTGCTTCGGTAACTATGCTTGCCTCACTATGCTTAAATAAATTTACGGGGTACCAGAATGTGGGTCTGGTGAATTTAATTTTATGGGTGCTTATGAAATGGACAGGTGAGTCAGGATGTGCTTTTTTCTAACCAACAGACTGTGCTTCTCTTGGGAGGCAGCTGCATTGCCTGGCAGAACAGCCTGTAACCTGGTGTGAACAAACACTCCAAATTTTGGAGTCCATTCGAGATTTGATGGTGTGGGGGCCCAACATCCCAAATCCCTGGGATGTACGCAGAAAGCCTTCAAAGGACATGTTAGTACTGGCGATCTTCTCTCTGGTCCCGAGAGTCAGCTGTGGGATGGTGTAGAAGGCTGGACACAGCACAACCTCCCCTATCCTCAACTTCCTCTATCTTCCCACTACCACACTGTCCTCCCATTGTTCATCGATTTGCTCGAGCAGGCCCGATAGTGTCTCCATCGTGATACTTGTTGTTACTGTCTTTGGCATATCTAATATGCCACGGGGAACTTGCCAGGCTTTGCCGTGTGAGCGAGATACTCTCGGTAGCTTGCCAGGCTCTCCGAGAGGGGCGGAGGAATCGAACTTGGAGCAGCCTCAAGGGCCACGTGCAAGGCAAATGCCCTACCCGCTGTGCTATCGCTCCAGACCAACTACTACACTGTTCTGTTGGAAATATAGCTCTAAACATTTTAGGTTTAACACTGGTATGTCCATTCTCTCTTGTCACAGGGAGTTTACGGTTTATTGGATTACACCCATACAATGCTCCTGAGGCACTCCCATTCCTCTGTTTCTTGGAATATAGCTCTAAACACTTTAGGTTTAACATTGGTATGTCCTTTCTCCCTTGCCAGAGGGAGCTTAGGTTTACCACAGTGCTCCTGAGGTACCCCCATTCTTCTGTGTTTCTCTGTGACTTCCCTCTCTGTGCTTTGCTTTACCAACTGGTCTGTCACATATTTCTCCTAATCAGACTCTGTTAAGTTGTAAGGTCTGAATCCTCAGAAATCTGAGTGAAAAACTGCTTTTCTCTTCTCCTTATGTCCTTGGCATAATTACTTTAGAGCAACACCCTTTTCGTATAGACATAGGAAGATAGTTAATACTTTGACATTGTAACTTGGGAGTTAATTGACACCAAATAATACTTCATACCTGGGCATCTGCTTTCTCAATCTAAGCCTCAGTTGCCCTTAGTCTCTAGCACACCAAAAGCAGTGTCATGATGAGGGACTGGATGGACCCACAGCTAGCTGTGACGTACCCTGGCATCGAAATGGGCTAGGCCAAAATGCCATATAAGTTAAGAGCATGGTCATGGACAAATTCTGTCATGATCCAAAGAGTAACAACTAGATTGGTACCATGCAAGGGTTAAGAAAGACTAATCTGATCTGAGCACTGTAATCTGAGATCTATAGTAAGATATCCCCAGCTTAATGTATCTATTACGGTGTCCATATTAAATGACTACTAATTTTATTAAGGAGTAGAATTAAGATGAATGTTTATATGGTTCCTGAACTAAGGGAAGGAAAAACGCACCCATAGATGGCATTTCACCTTTAGGTGGGTCTTCTTGCTGAAAGAGTTTGTCATAGAAGAAGTTTCCTCTGAGAGAGCGACCATACATCCATTGATTGTATGACCTCGCCTATGTGTAATTGCTACCCCAACTCCCTCATGATTTGGGAGATAATTAATGCTATAAGAGTTGGCAAGAGAAAAAAATCAAGAAAGAATCTGAGAGGGAAAATCCAAGAGAAATTAAGGAGATTCATGGAAGGAGAATCAGAGGAGAACTGAGACGAGATTGGAAGAAACTGCAATTGATACCAACGAGCCTGGCCCTCATTCCTTCCGTCATTCACCCATGGCCGTCAGCTGGCCAAGGGTGGGGGAAGCAGCCTGAGACCATCAAATTCAGGCGGCGGTGGGGGGGAGGGGAGAAGAGAGAGAAAGGAGAGAGGGGGCTTCATATTCATTTTTTGTAAACACAGCATGAACTGACAAACCAGTTTTTTGAAACAATTACCACTTGTGTTTGCTTTCAGTAGAAGGAAAAATTAAAGTACTTTATTGATATGAAAAATAATAGAATTTTTTTCAGTTTCAGTACCCAGTAAGGCTAAGTGCCTTTTACTCTCAGGATAAGACTCTGGATTTTCTCCTTGCAGTGTCCAGAGACCAAAAATATAATGGCAGGGAGAGAGCCCGGAACCCCACCTTTCCAATCACATGCTTGCTCCACTGATCTATCCCGCTGGGTATAATGATATTCATTTTTGAATGTGTGAATCTTACCAGCTCACGCATACTCAGTGACCCTATTCCCAAGTCAGATGCAGCTATGCCAAATCCTGAGGCTGTGATTTGAGTTCTTAAATAAATCACAGCAAGTCAGGTAAGAATTAGTTGAATGACTCTTGGGTGAACAGGCCGAGCAGGTAGATGACATCTCTGTGGTTCTCACAGTCCAAACAGGCCCAGAGCAAAGGGACGATCCTTTGGGAGTATCGCTGGGAGGAGCCTGGCAATCACACATAGCCTTTTGGCTTTTCTATTTGACTAGAACCAGAGATATTTGAAGATCCTATGGGAACTGCAACTCAAACCCTGTGCAAGGCAAGCACCCTCCACACTATACTATGACTTCAGCACAAACTAGCTTTATTATGGGCTCACTCAATGACTTTTTAACATAAAAACGAAAGAATATTTCATAGTGGATCAGAGAGAGAATAGCAGGTAGGGCATCTGCCTTGCATAAGGCTGACAGGGGCAGGATTCTCAGCACTGCCCAAAGGAACCCCTGAGGACCGCCAGGAGTAAACCCCTTGGCAACATCAGACCCCAAACCGATACAAAACAAAATGTCTGCATATACTCAAAAAACATGCAAATGATCTGAGGGCAAAGACAAGCTTAGTGACAGAGAGGGCGGGTGCAAGGTGGTTCTGCTGCTCCTGAAAAGGGCACCCCAACAATACAGGCTGTGCCGCCAGGCTGGACCCTCAATCTCATGAACACATGACTAATGAATAAGACTGGAACAAGCCAAGAAAGCAAAGCACAGGATCACCCCAGGTGAGCGAAGGGTTGTGTGAGTAGAGCACAGATGCCTGCATCCAGGAGCCCGAGGCCCCCTGGGGTCAGCAGCATGTTTCATGCACACTCAGGGCACACCCACGATGCCCGGAGCCAGCCTGGGAGGGTCCTCAGACACTCAGCTGCATACACGCCTCTCCTCCCCGGCCTCAGGGCTCCTCCTACCATCCAGGGGATTACAGCTGGCTTCACACTAGAATACCCTGCCCCCACAGAATCACTGTAGAGACTAGTGACAATGAAAAGGTGAGAGTCCTAGCCCATGTGTCCCTGATATAGCCAGCCATGTTACTGAAAGTACGCAAACAACACAATCTTCACTTTTGCTGCCTTGCACGCAACTGGTCCAAATCAATCCCCAGATCCCATATGATCCCCCAAGAAAACACCAAGACGGAGAAGTGCAGAACCCAGAGTCACCCCGAAGTCTCATGGCGTGGCTGAAAAATGAAACTAAAGAAAACAAAATTGGACGCATACAAAATATAATGTTAGGTCCTTGAGAAAATTTTAGTTGGGAGAGTTTTGAATTATTGAGTAAATAATGTATTATAAAGGTAACTTTAAAAGTATTGTGTATTTGTTTTGTTTTGTTTTGCTTTTTGGGTCACATCCGGCGATGCATAGGGATTACTCCTGGTTCTGCACTCAGGAATTACTCGTGGCAGGGCTCAGGGGACCATATGGGATGCTGGGAATCGAACCCGGGTCAGCCGCGTGCAAGGCAAACGCCCTACCCGTTGTGCTATTGCTCCAGTCCCCTGCCTTTTCTAAATAATTCAAGCACACCAGCAGGGAGCCCTAGGCAAAGCTCCTATTGACCAAAAAATCAAATATCTTCCTTCCAGTATCTTACTTTACCAGCGTTACACAAAACAACAGCGAGGGAAGCCTGCTAAGGGAGAGATGAAATGAGAAAGGTGCTTTGCACCTTAACACATTCCTATATACTCTTTTTTTTTTCTTTTTGGGTCACACCTGGCGATGCTCAGGGTTTCCTCCTGGTTCTGCACTCAGAAATTACTCTTGCAGTTGCTCGGGGGATCATATGGGAAGCTGGGAATCAAACCCGGGTAGGCCACATGCAAGGCAAATGCCTTACCTGCTCTCCCCAATCAAAATAATCAATCAAAATAATCAAAATAAATCGCTCCAGCCCAATCAAAATATATCTTCTATTTTATTATTTTGGAGGCCACACAGCTGATACTAAGTGGTAATTCCTGGCTCTGCACTCAGAAATCAATCCAGGTTGTTGCTAGCAGGATGGAATCTCGGTCTGCAATGTGGAAAACAAGGACTTTCAGTGCTTTGATGTAGGTCCCTCACCCCAAGACCTGCAGGCCCCCTGCTCAACCCTGCTTCCACCCACCTCTGCCTATCGCTGACCTGGAGGCGATCGTGGCTGCAGGGTCCCCCCAAGATCATGCACTCACACCCACGCACCCTGCACCCTGGTACAGCCCCCATCATACCCCTCAAAGCTGTGCCCCCGAGAGCCTCCACCGCTCCCCAGGAACCACCTGGATATCAGGGAACAAGTGAAAAAAATGTGTGAAAGCGCTCCCCAAGCTGGAGCAGGTAACCCTCTTATAGTACAGAGACAGGGAGGGGTGGGGTGCTCACAGGAGGCCTTGTCTCCTGCCACAAAATTGGCCTTCACAGTCAGCTTTCCAAGAAGATACTCTACTTTGTCCTTTATCCACAAGAACAATGACTGCTGGGCCCTGTGTCCAGGACACCAGCAACTGGAGGGTCCTGAGTTCACTCTCACTGAGTGCAGAGTCAGTAGTAAACCCAAGCATCCAAGCAAGGACAATGATGGAAATCCCCCCAAATTTATATTAAGCTAAAAACAAAGGGAAAGACTGAGGTAGCAGGTATTACAGAAGGTGGGGCAATGGTCTTGCCAATGGTCAGACCAGGTATGATCCCCGACAACCCCATACTGTCCACCACCAGCCAGGCATGATCCCTGAGTGCAGAGACAGAGATCAAACCCCGAGTCCTGCTGGTTTGGCCCATAACAAATTTTTAAAAACCTAAAAGAGTCCAATGAAGGCAGGGCGACAATGCAAAGGATTCAGAAACATGCTTTGCATGCAGGAACCTCTGATTTGATGCTGGGCGACACCTGATCGCTGAAGATCACTTGAAGTCACCCCAAACACTGAGAATAGGAGCAGATGAGGGGGTGAGACTCTAAGAAATAAATGATCTTAGGGGCTGTAATGACAGCATAGCGGGCACGGCTTGCATGCAAACCACCAGAGTTCGAATCTCAGCATCCCATATGGTCCCTGAGCACTGCCACGAGTAAATACTGAGGGAAGAGCCAGGATTAACCCCTGAACACCACTGAGTGTGGCCCAACAACCAAAAAATAAAAGAATGGAATTTAAAAGTTACAAATGAAAGAAAATAAAAATTCCTAGTGTGTCCCCGAAACAATACCAAGAGCAAAAGCAAAACACCTAAGTTAAATGTGGAAAGAGAAGTAAATTTATTTTGTTTGTTTTGAGTCACATACACAGCAATGTATAGGGTATATTCATGACTCTTGGCTGAGAAAATACTCCTGGCCATTCCTGGGTTTCATATTGGATGTCAAGTATCAAACTAGTAGTGATTCCTGAGCGCAGAACCTGCAGTCACCATGTGCATTTCCAGCTCGACCCCAAAATGAAACAAAGTAAAAAAAATAAGTTGGACTCATAATAAATAAGGCCCACAACTGGGGAGATACTCCAGCAAATTGGGGCTCACCTGTTCCCTGCACACACTTAGCATTCTGGTCCCCATCCATTCCTCCGGGGTGAAGCTCATGGCCACATCGGGGAAGGTCACAACTTCCTCACCGACATACACAGGGAACAGGAGTGAGGCCATCCCATCCCATACTATGGTGTAGGACCTGACCACAGCTCCCTCAGGCATAAGAAAGAAAAGTGGGAAGAATAAAGAGTTGCCTGATTTTTGATTTACAATGATTCTCAGCAACATTATGGTTGATCTCTGCCATAAACCCCTTCAAAACAGGGCCTCTGCGCCAAGCCAGAATCAGAGCAAATACTGAGACAATGATTAAACTTGTCAGTCCAGAGTGAGGGGTGGTGACATATGTATGTATTTAATTTGCAAAAGAGAAAAATCCCCAACTGCTAATAAAATTTTAGGATTAAAATTGATGAGAAAACAAACTTGCAATATCAATCGATGTAGTAAAAAATTTATGTGAACATTGTTATGTTTGATTGCAGGATTTTAAGACTCTAAGAATCTTTGAAGATTTTTGTTGCTTCAAGAGGTTTTTACGTATTGATTTTTAATTTTTATTTAGTCAGCTTCCTCTTGACTTTCATTACCAAAACTCATTATTTACAAGTTAACATACACGTGAAGTCCAAATGCTGGGACACTGCTAAAGCCCGGGTGATAATCAGCAAGTAACTTTCCCTTATAGTACTGATGTCACTGGAAGCTTGTCACACGCAACCTGGATTACTTTCTTCTTGGCTGCACTCCTGCAGCCCCCTAACACTCCTGATCCAAACAAAACTTGTCTTCTCAAGGGTCACTCCTCTGAATGTGGGAATAGTTATCAAGTGGGATTAGGGATCACTCATCCAGTGTGCATTTTATGATGTCTACAAGACTTGAGACGTATGCAAAGGCCTTCCCACATTAACAAACATAAGATTTCTCTCCAGTATATGTTTTGATATAGCTAGTAAGGGTCATGGGTTGAGTGAAGGTCTTGCATTTTTCTTACATATTTAAGACTTCTCTCTACTATGACTTTTATTATTTTTTTTACTTTTTCTTTCATAATTTGTTTCTTCTTATATTTATTTAAAAGTAAAGTCCCTCCCGTTGATCATCGATTTGCTCGAGCGGGCCCAGTAACGTCTCGATTGGAGACTTTGTTGTTACTGTGTCTGGCATATCGAATACATCACGGGGAGCTTGCCAGGCTCTACTGTGCGGACGAGATACTCTCAGTAGCTTGCCAGGCTCTCCGAGAGGGGCGGAGGAATAGAACTTGAATCGGCCATGCTGGCTGCGTGCAAGGCAAGCGCCCTACCGCTGTGCTTTATTGAATCACTGTGGGAAAAGTTACTAAGCTTTCAGGTTTGTCTCGGTCATACAATGATCAAACACCTTTCCCTTCACCAGAACTCATTTTTCACCATTAAGAACCCCAATATACCCCCCTCCCACCCCTCCCAATGACTGTGAGGCAGAGAATTTCTACTTACCTCTTCTCCACATTGATTACATTCATTATTTCGACAAAAGATGCACCATTATTGTTTAGAATGTCCCCCCCCCAACAATCAGAATTGTTGAAAAGGCATTGTGAAATACTTTGTTTTCTATAGCTGGTTATGAGAATCATATAATGCCATGGGGCCACGATTATGTATTTCTCCAAAGAGCCAGATGATTACGAGATTGGTTTCTGTGCATCTGATGTTATGGCTGTGCAGGACAGCCGCTCATGGGGGGCAACTAGTGACCTCAGTAGGGCGTGAGGGATGAGCCGGTACCAACCCCCTTCCCATGAGACTACAGTTGCCCTGTCACTGCCAGCTCATACTTGGCTTTCCAATAAGCTCTGAGACGGCGACCACATTATATGAGATCCAGATGCATTTCTGGGAAAAGCCACTAGGTTTCGAGATTTGTTTCTGAGTCTCTGGGATCATGGCCGTTAATAAGTTTGATCAGGAGCCAGAGAGGCCTTTTGTAGGCGGCAACTCGGGGTCTCTCTTGGATGGGGAGGAAAGGGCTGGTTCCAATCCCATCTGGTGAAGCCCCACGTTTCTCATCACTGCAAGCCCAAACCTGACTGTCCAGTGGTCTCTGGAGGATGGCAGTCACCAGGCTGCCAGGGGGAACAGGCCAAGGCACGAAACCTATTCCCACCTGGAGTTGCCCAGAGCCAGTAACCTATTGCAGGAACAGGATGCATTTCTGCCAAAAGTCTTTGGATTCCGAGATTGGTTTCTGAGGCTCTGAGATCAGGGCCATTAAGTAATTCAATTAGGAATAAGAGAGGCCATGCCTCCAATTATATAGCTGAGCTGGAGGTGGTTTGTGCGTGTGACTCCCACATACCAAACTTTTGGCCGTTTACTTTCTTGGGAAACTTTGCCCCAAGTTTTTGGGGTCTGGCCAACGGCACTGCAGCAATTTTGGGGTACCTGATAGTAAGAGGGTGCCATCAAGCTGCTTTATGAACTCACCTCACAGGTACAGATTGACCTGCTGGCGGCACAATGGCCCTCTACTATGACTTTTAAAATGCATAGTAAGGCTACAGGGTAGAGTGAAGACGTTCCCACATGTCAGACATTTATATGGTTTCTTTCCAGTGTGATTGTTTTCTGTGTTTAGTAAAACACCAAGCTTGAATGAAAGCCTTCCCACAGTCCTTATATATGTAGAGTCTGTCTCCAAGACCAATTTTCCTGTAATTCTAAGGCTTGAGGGCATAATGTAGGACTCTCCGCATCGTTTACACATGTAAGTTATGTGTAATAAGGAGGAGTAACTGAATGCGTTCCCACAGTCCTTACATATATAAAGGATTCCCCGAATTCATCTCAAAGATGATAAAAGTGATTCGATCCTAAGGTTCTCTGCCCCAAATCCCTGGACAGGCACATGCCCAGAACTGCACACACAGCATCATCTGAACATGAGACTGTGTGACTGAGCAGGTGAGGCTCTCAGAGCAGGAAGGACAAAATAGGAGAATCACATGTCTTGGGGCCTGAGACACTTGTAGCCATCATGGTACATACATAAGTAGCACACCTGGATTCCCCTGATGCCTCTCAGAGGTGAATCTGGAGCACCGAGCCAAGAGAAAGCCCTGAGTACCTCTACTGTAGCACGAAAATAACCTGAAAGAAAACAAAGCAGCAGGATGGAGTAACAGAACAGTGGGTCAGGGACAGCATTAAGGGCTGGTAATAACGCCGTCCCTTATAGTTCCTCAAGAACTGGCAGATGGAAGTTTTTCGTACGGAACCAGAAATAACCTGAGAATTACTGGGTATGGGCCCTTCCCTTCAACATCTTCCAAAAACAAACAAACAAGTCTAATCAGCGTTGGACCCCTGGCACCCTATACGGTTTGTACCCCAGTCTTGAAAGGAATGATCCTTAAGCACCACTAAGAGCACAGTGGTAGGGCGTTTCCCTTGCATGCAGCCAACATGGCTGACTCGAGTTCGATTCCTCCGCCCCTCTCGGAGAGCCCGGCAAGGTACCGAGAGTATCTCATCCGCACGGCAGAGCCTGGCAAGCCACCCGTGATGTATTCGATATGCCAAACACAGTAACAACAAAATCTCCAATGGAGACGTTACTGGCCTGCTCGAGCAAATCGATGATCAACAGGAGGGCCTTTACTTTATTCAAATCAACAAAAAAATAAAACAGTGGCCTCAAACAGAGCTGATCAATCAGGCCAGGAGCCGGATCCCCAGGCTCCTTCCTAAAACAATCAGAGACGATCAGCCTGGGAAGCTTGTGCTACATTTCACTGCACTGCATCGTCTTCTCACTCTCCTGCCTGAAGATGGTGTGGCAGAGTCCATCTCACCATTTCCTGCCTGTTTTTCCTGTGGACCAACAGGAGGCTCCATGCAAGTACCTGAGTCGTGGGCACCAGAGAGGAGCACAACCAGCCCTGGCCCCCACCTGACCAGAAGTCCCTGCATTGGAGCCAGAAAGGTAGTGACCAGCTGGATGTTTGGACACCGGCTCACAGAAACATCCACGGCGAGACACTGACAGATGTTCCTGTCTCTCGGGGGAGAGAGAAATGGGTTGTGACCCAGCTGCTGCCAGGACAGGAGTGGTTGAGGCCTATAGGGGAGGAAACCCCGGTGCTGCCCAAACCCGGGACTCTACCTAGGGAACCACACAGGAAGGTCCTAAAGGCCAGAGACTAACCCTGAGGCCAGGAGCTCCATGTAGATGCAGCCCCTACAGGCCCCAGTGACCACAGCACCATTATTGGCTCTGCCGTGGGGCCAGCCACAGGGACTCAGGGTGGGCAAAACTTCAGCTGCCCTCTTGCAGAGTGGATGGGACACGGGCCTGGGAGCTCTCTTTCAGGAACCAAGGTCACTTCTGGGCTCGAGTAGGCCCCAGGCAGTCCCAGCTCTGACCCTCTGGACCTGAACACATCCTGGTCTTGATTTACTGTAATCCCCAATCAGCACATGAGCCTAATCAGCACTTGCTCCTATTTTGCAAGAATCAATCTGAAAACCATGTAAAAAGTGTGTTATATCACAAAAATATCCAAATAACCAGGGTGTTTACTATGACCCATGATGTTATGTGTGTCTAACAACAGGAATTTCTAGAGTGAGTCTACTTTGAAACCATGAATATTATATCTTGGGGCCTGGAGTGGTAATACAGTGGATAAGACATTCACCTTGCACTTGGCTGACCCAGGTTCAAAATACTAGAATATATATGGGCCCCTGATCCTTGTAGGAAATGATTCCTGACTTCAGAGGAAGGAATAAGCCACGGACAATGAAGGTTGATTATCAAAAATACTGCAACTTCAAAAGGTAACTCTAATGAAACAAGAGAACAACAACAAAAATACCCAAGTGTCAATTCTGAGGCATACACACCAGGTCGCCAGATGTGAAGAATAGTGAGTTGGTAGGTCACATGGTAACACGTTCAGTGTTCTGTCTCTCCAAAGAAATACAGACACAGGGACCACAACAACTGATGGCCAATGGATAGTGCATAGTCAATCTTTAATTCAGAATCGAATAGCATACTTATAGAACATCTGAGGGGTTCTGAGGTACAGAACTTCACGTGTTATGATTTACCATTTACACAGGTCAAGTGTTTCAACAGAGATAATTCTTTGCGGGGGGAATTAACTCAAGGAGACGTTCTGCCAGAGACTTTGCTGAGAAATTCGCTCATAGGCTATATGCATCTGTGTTGCTTTTCTCCTTCCCTGCTCGTACATATTAAACAATTAAGTTTACTTCTTATTAATATTTGAAATTATCAATACACACAGTAGAGAAACATTCCAAAACTTACTTGTCAGGGGTCGAGGAGCTAAGGTTAAAAGCAGGCTGGGAACCAGCTTTCTGGGGTTAACGACTATGGCAACTGAAGCCTGAGTAAAGTAATTATGATGGATGGCCAGCAGTATATATATTTTAGAGTCAATTAACTCATAAATATTAAGAGCTTATCATGAATGGTTTTTCTGTTTTGAAGCAAAAAACATTGCTCTATAGTGATAGATTATAGATTATACAGGTTACAGTGGAAAGAGAAATGCAAATAAATGACTGCAGATACAAAGTCTAGAGTCACCAGAAGGTTTCACTTTATGATTTAAGGATAGATTAAGGTAAAGGCCCTCCCGTTGATCGTTGATTTGCTCGAGCGGGCCCAGTAACGTCTCCATTGGAGACTTTTGTTGTTACTGTGTCTGGCATATCGAATACTCTCGGTAGCTTGCCGGGCTCTCCGAGAGGGGCTGAGGAATCGAACTTGGGTCGGCCATGTTGGCCGCGTGTAAGGCGAACGCCCTACCCGCTGTGCTATTGCTCCATCTTTGGGGGGAGCAAAAGTGGAAATTTAGTGATCAAACCTAAAACACTTAGGGTAAAGACAAATTCTAGAGTGAAACATTTAAAGTGGATCCTTAAGCCACTTTTCTGTATTTTTCTATTCTGCAGAAATTCATGTTTTCTCGTGAATAATACTCCTCTTTCTCATTGCTCTCATATCCTCTCTGTGTGTATGTGTATGTGCAAGCACATGTTTCAATTTTAGACCACAACTGGCAGTGCTCAGGAATTTGCAGCTCTGGGATCAGGGTTCAGTCCTAGTGGGGCTCAGGGACCATATGGATTACTAGACATAGAGAGACCTGGGTTGGCTGCTTGCAAGGAAAGTACCCTACTTGCTGTACTATTGCTCTGGCCCTTTCTAAGTGAATTATTTCCACCACATCAAGAGTGACCCTGAACAAAGCTTCCCCAACAACACCCCCTGCCCCGAAAATTAACTATTTCTCTTAAAAAAGGAAAACAAAACTTTACCCCCAGTACTCACAACAGCTGGGGGGTCATCTGGTCAGGGAGAGATTACATGTGTGGGGTGCTTTGCAACTGGAACTTAGGATGGAGAAATTCTTTACCTAGGGAAAATACAAAAGCTGGGACCAGAGACAGTAAGTGGGTACGAACTTGCCTTGCATGCAGTCAACCGAGATCAATTCCCGGCATCCCTTATGGTCCCCTAGTACCACGAGCAGGAATTCCCGACTGCAGAGCTGAAAGTTAATCCTGACCACCACCAGATGTGGTACAAGAGCCAAACTAAAATGATAATAATGAAAAAGTTTCATTTGCAAACGCCACCCACCTGCAAGGACTGAGACACTGGGTGGCCCCACCGCATTAGGACAGTCAAACAAAGGACAGAGGACAACTGGGTCCCCTGCTGCAGTGGGGCTGGGGCCCCGCACTTCTAAGTGAACCTGAAGGTGCCACACTAAGGATGCCAGGGCCAAAGGCTCCGGACAGGGCCAAGCAAAGTCCAGTGCTAGAGGTTCGGGAGGGCTAAGCCCCGCCCTCTGCAAGTCCCACAGCCCCAGGCCCACCGGACTCTGACCCTTCCAGGAGCTGGAGGAGATCTTGGCCAAGGGGAATCCCAGGATCACTTGTTCACTCCTGTGACCTCTGCGCCTGTCACAGCCCCCACTGCACCGCCCAAAGCATCTGGGTCCCCTATAAGCTTTCGCCTTACCTCACCTCAGGAACCGCCTGGACATCCTGAACAGAGGAAAACAAGAATGAAAGCACCCCCCAAGTTGGCGCAGCCCCACCACTCACAGTGCCAAGACGCGGGTCGCTCACCTGAGGACACTTGCATTCTGCCACAAAATCGGCCCCACAGTTTCCCTGTAATGCCAGGCGCCAGTTCCTCCTCTACCCACGAGACCAATGGCGGCCAGAGCCAGGCAACCACAATTAGAACAGAAAGGATTTCTGAAGGGCCCGTCTATGACATCATTTCTGCTTCTGCCAGGAGCCTTAAAGGGCCATGGTCCAGATGCAGAGACCCTCTGTGCCTGGGACTTAGGGTAGACAAACCTTCAGCCACTGTCTTGCAGGGTGGACAAGGGCAAGCACCTGTGCACTCTATCCAGGGGAACAAGATCACTTCTGGGTCCAGATAATAAGCCTGAGGCAGAGCCGTGCTCTGTCCTGCTGGACCTGGGCCCATCTGAGTGCTGATTTACTCTAATCCTGCATCAGCACATCTGCATGAGTCTCATCCTATACTCGCTCCTGTTGTGCAGGAATATATTTGAAAACGGAGCAATCACCCAGGTTTATAAAAAATAAATCCAAATATCCAAGGCATTTGTTTACTAAGGACCATAATATGAACTGTGCCTGTCATTTGGAACTTCTCAAGACTACTTATACTGTAAATATTCTATTTTGGGGGTGGAGTGTTCTTACTCTCAGCTGACCCAAGTACAATACTTGGGCACTGGCTGCAGTGATCCCTGAGCTGAGTCAGAAGTAAGGGCAGAGCACTACAGGGAGTGGCCAAAACTACAGCAACAACAGGACAACTGTCAGGAAGCAAAACAAACAAACAAACAAAAATCATGTGCAAAGTCAAACTAGAGAGGAACATTTAAATAGTAAAAGAGTGGGTTCTTAAAACTCTGTTTTCTGGCATTTCCATAAGGTAAAGGTAAGGGTAAAGGCCCTCCCGTTGATCATCGATTTGCTCAAGCGGGCCCAGTAACGTCCCCATTGGAGACTTTGTTGTTACTGTGTCTGGCATATCGAATACGTCACGGGGAGCCTGCCAGGCCCTGCCGTGCGGGCGAGATACTCTCGGTAGCTTGCCGGGCTCTCCGAGAGGGGCAGAGGAATCGAACTCGGGTCGGCCATGTTGACCGCTTGTAAGGCGAACGCCCTACCACTGTGCTATCACTCCAGCCCATTTCCATAGTTTGGCATTTCCATAGTATGGCATAGTTTGGCATAGTATGGCATAGTTTAGCATAGCATTTCCATAGTTTGGCATTTCCATAGTATGGCATTTCCATAGTTTCCCAGAATCCTTATTATTCTCTTTTCTTGCAATCACATGTTTTCCTGTGTGTGCAAGTGTGTATGTGTGTGTGTGTGTGTGTGTGTGTGTGTGTTTCCTTTGAGCCAGAACAAGCATTGCTCAGGGGGTATTCCTAACTCTGCACTCAGGGTTTCACTCCTGGAAGCTTTGGGGATCACTAAGATGCAGGGGACCAAACCCGAGTTTACTGTGTGCAAGGCAAGTATTTGCTGTACTTTCGCTCTGCCCCTTCATACATAAATTTCTTCCAAAAGTACAAGGAGTCCTGTACAAAGTCCCGCCCAACACACACACACAAATAAACAAGTATCTTCCTTCAAAAAAAGGGAAAAATTTAAAAAACGACAACAAAAATCTTTACCCTCAGTATTTATCCCAATATCCACGGGTCACCCGCTCAGGAAGAGATGAAGAGTGAAGGGTGCTTTGCAACTTGACATGAGGGAGATGGAACTCGTGAACTGAAAAAAAAAAAAACACACCAATATTTTGGTTGGACAGACAATGAAGTCTGTAGGGAACTTGCCCTGAGTCAGTAAATTCTCCGCATACCTATGTCCCGCAGAAACACCAGCAGGAATCATACCTGAGCACAGAGCCAGAGGAAGCCCTGAGCATCTCCGAGGATGCCCCCTCCCCCCAACGCCCCCCAAAACAACCCCCAAACCAAAAACAGCCCCAAGAGAACATGTTCACTGGCAAACCCCAGTCACCTGCAGGTCCACTGCCCCCGAATGTCAAGGACCAACACGGCGGCAATGAAAATGATGTACAGCAAGGGGACCCTTGCCATGGGGAGGGGTGAGGGGGACTGTGGCTCTGCCCTTCAAATCTGGAGGTTCTACAGCTACGAGATTAGGGCCAAAGGCTACAATATGGGACTGCCGGGAGGGTCGGGACAGCCAAGACTCCTGCCCTGTGCAGTTCCAGCACCACCGAGCTTAGCCCCAAGCTCAGCCCCTCCCCCCACCCGCCACTGCCCCATCACAGAGATAAGAGGCCATCATGGCCTCAGCAGCCCCCAAGGACCACGCGCTCACACCCGCAACACTGTGCCCCAGTACAGCCCCCACTGCGTCCCCCAAAGCTCCGCGTCCCCCTAAAGCCTCTGCCACACCTCAGGAACACCTGGATGTTGGGGAACAAGTGAGAAACCAGCGTGAAAGCGTCCCCCACGCTAATGCATTGCTCACAGTGCAGAGACGGAGAGTCGCCCCTCTCCTGCCCCAAAATCCGCCTTCAAGAACCACTTCCAGCCAGTTCCAGGCCGTCCTTCACCCAGGTAACAATGGTGGGTCTAACTGAACCATCTCTATCAGCAACAACACAGGTACCAGGAAGGCCCTGTCTGTGACATCACTTCCGTTTCCACCTCCAGCCTTAAAGGACCAGGCTCCAAGTGCAGAGAGATCCTTTCAGGACACGCAGGGGATCCTGTGCAGCCTACGAAGTTTCGAATCCCAGTATCCCATATGGTCCCTCAAGCACTGCTAGGAATAATTCCTCAGTGCATAGCCAGAAGTACCCTCTGTGCATTGCCAGATGTAACTCAAAAGGCCAAAAAAAGAATAAAATAAAATTTGAGATAAGATAAATATAAAGGCCCTCCCATTGATCGTCGATTTGCTTGAGCGGGCACAGTAACGTCTCCATTGGAGACTTTGCTGTTACTGTGTCTGGCATATCCAATACATCACGGGGAGCTTGCCAGGCTCTGCCGTGCAGGCGAGATACTCTCAGTAGCTTGCCGGGCTCTCCGAGAGGGGCAGAGGAATCGAACTCGGGTCGGCCATGTTGGCCGCTTGTAAGGCAAACACCCTACCACTATGCAATAGGTGGAGAAAACAAATTCATGTGAACATTGTTATATATGTTTTTAGGGTTGGTAAGATTGTATTATTAATTTTTAAAAGCTTTTGTTGCTCCAAGAGGTTTTTCCTTTTATACTTGGTACTTATTTAGTCACTTTCCTCCTGGCTTCCATCACCAAGACTGTTATTTACTAGTTAACACACAGTGAAGTTTAAATGCCGTGACACTGGCATAACTATAGCCCTGGTAATAATGACCGAGTACCTTTCCCTTATAGGGTGATGTCAAGGGAAGCTTGTCATGCCAGATTCTTAGCTTCTGGGCTGCACTTTTGTAGCCTCCTCCTACCCTTCCTGGTTTAAATAAAACTCGTCTTCCCTAGGGAGATTGTTCTAAACTTGGGGACAGTTCTTCGGGGTCAACTCATCCCATGTGCATTTTACAAAGACTACAAAGGTTAGAGAGGCACACAAAGGCTTTTCTACATTGACAAACATGAGCTTTCCCTCCAGTTTGTATTTTCCTATGGATCGTAAGAGTTGAGGGTTGAGTGAAGGCCTTTGCACATTCCTGACATATGGAAGACTTCTCTCCACTATGAATTTTCCTATGCATACTAAGGCTTGAATGTAGAGCAAAGGCCTTTTTAACATGTATGGGGTTTCTCTCTGGTATGAAATTTTCTGTTTAGTAAGACATCAATTTTGAATGAAGGCCTTCCCACAGTCCTTCCATATGTAAGCTGTCTGCCATATGAATTTTTCTGTGATCCCTAAGGCTTGAGGATATAATGTATGCCTTCCTGCTTGCCTTACATACATAATGTTTCTTTCCAGTATGAATGTTCTTATATGTAATAAGGAGTGAGAGGTAAGTGAATGCCTTCCAGCAGTATATATATATGGATTCTCTTCAGTGTGCGTTTTCCTGTGCTTAGTAAGTTCTGAGTACAAAGTAAAGGTCTTCCCACAGTCCTTACATGAGTAACGTTTCTCTACTGCATGAATTTTCTATGCACAGAAACCCCTGAGAAGGAAATAAAGGTCTTCAAACATTCCTTATCCTTAGATGAATAAGGTTTCTCTAAATGAATTTTCCTATGCATACTAAGTCTTGAGGTCTTCCCATATTCCTTGGATGAATAGCGTTTCTCTCCTGTATGAATTCTCCTATGTATAATCAGGTATGAGGATAGATCTAAGCCTTCCCACATTTTTTACATGTTTACAATTTCTCTCCTGTGTGTATATTCAGATGATCACACTTGTGTGGCAGGTGACTCAAATTGTGTCCGTGCTGCTAACAGCCCTGCAATTTTTCGCATCTGAAGACTTCCTGCCTGTCTCAGAATCCCCACAGTGATGCAGGCACCACTCTCACTCGAGACTGTCACAGTGCAAAGGATCAGGGACATTCTGCTAAGGATGGTTGCTTCCCTGGAGAACAGCAGAGGAGGTTTACAATTATTTCTTGATTTCTTGAGGGTCTCCATGTCAAAAAAAAGTCAAACCCTGCAGGTTTGATGTCTAACATTTCTACCATGGAAATACAATTATTGACACATATATGGCTTTTTCTAGAATGACCAAATAGTTTTGCAAGAAGTTCATGCAAAATTGACAGAAGTGTTGCTATTAACATGTGTCCAATTTTTTCTCAACGCAACGAAGAACACATTAAGTGGAAATTATTTCTATACAGAAAAAGGAAGCACAACTTTCAAGAAAATAAAAATACACCTGAGTCTGGGTTCTGTTGTAGCTCAGTATGGAGATCGGGATGCATGTATGAAGGCAAGGCTGAGTCCCCACAAAGCTGAGAATGCAGGGGCCATTGAAATCATCTAACCTAATTGAATCAATGTCAGGATCAATGAGGATTTTGGGTTTTTTATGTTTATATGTTGGGACAGTGTCACACGAGACAATGTTCATAGTGCTTTGCAACTGGCACTTAGGAAGCAGAAATTCTTGACCTAGAAAATAAGACATAAAAGTTGGGACGAGAGACAGTAAAGTGGGTAAGGGAATTTGCCTTGCACGTTGCCAACCCAGATCAATCCCTGGCATCCCATATGATCCCTGAGTACCATCAACAGGAATTCCCAAGTGCAGAGCCAAAAGTAAACCTTGAGCATCTCCAGATATGGTACAGAAGCCAAACCAAAAAAATAATGAAGGGGCTGGAGGAAAAGCAGAGCTGGCACAGCATTTACCTTGCATGTGGCCGACCCAGATTTAATTCCCAGCATCCAATCTGCTCCCCTGAGCATCGCCAGGAGTAATTCCTGAGTGCAGAGACAGGAGTAACCCCTGTGCATGGCTGAGTGTGATCCAAAACGAAAAAAAATAAATAAGTAAAGTGGGCTGGAGTGATAGCACAGCGGTCGAGCATTTGCCTTGCATGCAGCCAATATGGCGAACCCGAGTTCGATTCCTCCGCCCCTGTCAAAGAGCCTGGCAAGCTATGGAGAGCATCTCTCCCGCACGGTAGAGCTTGGCAAGCTGTTTTGTATTCGATATGCCAAACACAGTAACAACAAAGTCTCCCATTAAGTCATTACTGGGCCCGCTTGAGCAAATTGATGAACAACGTGAGGACAGCAAAGAAAGAAAGAAAGAAAGAAAGAAAGAAAGAAAGAAAGAAAGAAAGAAAGAAAGAAAGGAAGGAAAGAAAGAAAGAGAAAAGAAAAGAAAAGAAAAGAAAAAGTTTCAACTTCCAAAACCTCACCCATTCACAGGGAAGAGCCACCGGGTGACCCTTTCCCACCACAACAGCAAATCAAAGCACAGAGGAGAACTGGGTTTCCTGCTGCACGGCGGGGCTGGGGGCCTGCCCTGTGAAGTGAATCTGGAGGTTCTACACTAGTGAAGCCAGGGCCAAAGTCTCTGGAAAGAGGCAAGCTCAGCCCAGTGCTGGCAGGTTTGAGAGGGCTAAGACCCGCCCTGTGCAGGTCCCTCAGCCCAGCACCCGCCCACCTCTGAGCCTTTCCGGAGCGGGAGGTGATCCTGGCTAAGGGGACCCTCCCACGATCATTTGCTTACACGTGCGAACCCTGCACCCCGGCACAGCCCCCACTCCACTGCCCAAAGCCTCTGGGTCCCCCTAAAGCCTTTGCCATACCTCAGGAACCGCCTGGATGCCAGGAACGAGTGGAAAAACAAGGGAGAAAGCACCCCCAAGGTGGCCCAGCTCTGCCACTCACAGTGCAGGCGACTGGGAGGCCGCTAGTATCCTGCCACAAAATCAGCCTCCACAGTCCACGTCAAAGGAGCAGCCAATTCCTCCTTTACCCACGAGACCAATGGCAGTCTGAGCCAGGCAACGACAACTAGAAAAGAAAGGATGCTGAACGTACCAGTTCTGTGACAACACTTCCGCACCTGCCAGGATCCTTAAAGGTCCATGGTCTAGATGCAGAGACCCTCTGTCCCCATCCCGGTAAATTGGTGCTTTAAGGGGACTGGACTGGATAAAGTAGTGGAGAGGCAGCTGCTGGAGTGGTGGGTCACAAGTGGGGCGCTGGGGTAAGGACAAGAGCCCTGATCCTGTACCAGTTACTCAAATATTGAAACAATGCTCTCACAGTTCATCAGGGAAAAAAAAAAAACATGTGGTTGATTCAAGGTCAAACAGGCAGGTTGGTACAAGGCACCTGACACTGAGATTCGTGAGAAAGTAATTAAGATGGGGTGAAAGCAGTGACTCTGAACCCAACCCTGGAGATATAGAGAAGAACTGGCCTAGCACCAGCCCAGACAACTGGACAGACACTGTAAAGGGGAAAAGCCTATTAAGACCATAAGAGAGCACTGTCCAGCCAACATGCTACCTCTTGAAAATGCCTGACCAGTGGAATCTTGCCTACAAGAAAAAACACAGGAGGCAGTTTCAGAAACACCTTCAAATCCAGAGTATGAACAAGAGAGGTAGTACAGTAGGGTGGGTGCTTGCCTTGTATGTGGTCTATCTGGGTTCAATTCTCATAATTCCAAATGGTCCCCTGAGCACTGTCAAAGTGAAAATCAAGGACTAAGCTAGGCGCACTGCCAGGTGTGTACCACCAGCAAACATAGCGATAGCACAATTGGTAGAGTGTTTTCCTTGCAAGCGGCCAACATAGTGTACCCGAGTTCGATTTCTCCGCCCCTCTCATAGAGCTAAGCACGCTACTAAGAGTATCTCGCCTGCACAGCAAAGCCTAGCAAGCTACCTGTGGAGTATTCGATATGCTAAACACAGTAACGAGAAGTCTCAAAATGTGACTTTACTGGGCCTGCTAGAGCAAAATACATGAAAAACGGGAGGACAGTTTGTTTTTTGACATATACATATATATATATATATAATATATGGAGTATTTGTATAACACATAATGTATATCATAGAAATTAAATATATATCAAATTCATATCTGTGTACAGGTATGTACACATAAAAACCTAGAGCATTCCGGTAACTTTGGAGCCTTTTATGGCCTTTACACAGATCTGAAACCTTTTTATCATTGGGGTGACTACATGATTGATGTAACTTTCCTAATTCCAAATAGAATGCTTATTTTATTTCTCTGATATTATTGAACTGATGGTTGGGATCCAGGAACCTGACCAACCTTGTGAGTAATCACAGGAAAATGGAAGGGCCGGCTGGGATGTGGGGAGCCTGGGGAGTGCTGACATGTGGGGAAATGACCCATATTCCCAACATGTGTCAGACATTTGAATCAAGGGGCTCCTTCCATTCTTTCAACCGTCTTTCTATGCACAGTAAAGTTCATTTAAACTGTTTCGAGTAGGGGCCAAAGAGACAGGAGAGCAGGGACAACATTTCTCTTGAATTACCGTTAACAGGGTCCCAGAGCACTATGAGGAGTAATCCATGAGTATTTCTAGGTGTGACTCCAAAAGACGGCGCATGCCCAGAACTGCAAACAGAGAAGTGAATGAATGCAGGACTGTGTGACTGAGCAGGCACGGCTCTCCAGAGCAGAAAGGACAAAATAGGGGAAACACATGTCCTGGGATCCGAGTCACCATAGCTGCTACGGAGAAAACAGGGCCAGCACACCCTAGGGGACCCATGATGTGCATGAAGTGCGAATACAGAGCACAGAGCAAGGAAGGCCTGGGCACCTCCACTGTGCAACAAAAATAAACAGGAAAGAAAATAAAGCAGCAGGATGGAGTAACAGAACAGAGGGTCGGGCTGTGAACCCAATCTTCCCATATGGTCCCCCTAGCACTGCCAGGTGCAACGCCAGAGTGCAGGGCCAAGAATAATCCCCAGAATCCCTGGGTATACCCCTCCAAATAAAACAAAATACCCAGACGCAAGCGTTTGACCCCCAGCATCCCATATGGTTCCTGAGACATGTCAGGAGTCATCCTTGAGCACTAAGGTATGAGCACTCTTTACCTGGGTGTGGTTGAAAAGCCAAATACAACAGAACTGAAATAAACATAGCCTAATAAAGAAAGTATAGGGCCATCCAAAAAGGAGGCACAATACAGGATCATTCCTGAAACAACTCAGAGACATCTGGCCCAAGAAGACTGAGTGCTCCTGTCACTGCATCACCTTCTCTTGTCACTCTCTACCTATCTAGGGATGGGATGTCCGATGGCATGTCAACATCTTCTCCTGCCTCTGATTTTCCCAAGAATCAGAGACCTGAAGGAGGAGTCAGAGCAGTGAGCACTGGAGAGGAGCACAACCCCCAGGCCTGATGAGGGCACTGGCTCACAGACCCGCCTGGGGGATACTGCCTAATGCTGCTGTCTCCCCAGGAGAATCAAAATGGGTTGGCATCTGTGTTGCCTTTCACGACACAAGCTCTGGGTTGGTTACAAAGGAGAAAACTCAGCCCTGTCTTGGCCTGAGGACTCCTCCCTGGGTCCCAAAGAAGGCTCTCACAGGCACAGCAGAGGCTGACTCAGAGGCCAGATCACATGCATCAGCGCACCTTGCAGGCTGGCAGCAGGGCTGCCTCCCACAACCATAGCCCAGAATGTGGCTCTATTATGGGGACAGTCCTCCTCCTCTTAAAATAACCCAATTTCTACAGGCACACACATACACTATCACACACACCCTTTATCCCCAGTACTCATCTCAATAAAATGGGGTCTAGACAGGGCTTTGCAACTTGATATGAAGAAGCAGAAATTCCTGTTCTGGTAGACAGTAAAACTAGCAAGATGCTTGCCTTGTTGACACCACTCAATCCTCTGCATCCCTACGCATCCCTATGGCCCCCAGAGCACTCCAGGAAGAATACTTCAGCCAGGAGCTAGAGGAAGCCCTCAGGGTATCGTCGGGCATGCAGAGCCCCCCATTCCCCACACCAAAAATAGACCCTAAAGGAAACTAAAACCCCTGTAACCTGCAGATCCACTGCTCCAGATGGCCCTATCATACCAGGGAAGCCATTGAAAAAGTCAGACGGTAACAGGGTCTCTTGGCATTGCAGGAGCTGCAACTCTGCCAAAAGTGAATCTGGAGATTTTGCAGCAGCGATTCTGGGGCCAAGGTCCCAAAGTAGGCCAGCTGGAGGTCAGAACGGCCAAGCCCCTGCCCTCGGCAGGTCCCTCACCCCAAGGCCCACAGTCCCCTTGCTCAGCCCCGTAGCCACCCGCCGCTGCTCAATCGCAGAGCTGGAGGCTATTGTTGCCGCAGCAGCCCCCCAGGATTACTCACTCACATCCTCCTCCCTTGACCCCGTCAAACATCCACCGCAACTCAGGAACCACTTGGTATCAGGGAACAAGTGAAAAACAAGTGCAAAAGTGCCCCCAAGCTGGCGAGGACCCGCAGCTCAGTGTGGACATGGGGAACTGCCAGGCAGTCACGGGAAATTGTCCCCATTCTGCCACAAAGTTGGCCCTTCAGAGTCCCACTTTCTCTTGTGGGCACTACTCTGTCCTTTACCCATGTTAACAATGACACTGACCCAGTTTCCAGGAATAGAATCACCAGGAAGGGCCCCCTGTGATGTCACTTCTGCTTCCACAAGCAGTCTTAAAGAGCCAGACTCCAGATGTGGAGAAAACCATTATGCCCACCCAGGTGGATCTGTGGGCAAGGGGGATGGGCTCACATAAAGGGATGGAGGCAGCTGCTGTCCTGGACGGTCACACAGTGGAGGGGTAGTGACAGGTAAGAAGTCCTACTGGGCAAATATGAGCCAATGCTCTCACACACAGTCCATAAGGAAAAAAGCAAAGGGGGTTCATTCAAAACAAAAGAGGCAGATAGGGGGCAGGTGGGCAAGGAACAATGAGCTTCTCCAGGAAATCATCCATCAAAGTAGGGTGAAAGCAGTCACTCGAAGCCAGCACAAGAGCAGAGAGAAACTGACCTAGTAGCAGCTCAGAGAGCTGGAGAGCCGCTGGAACAGGAACAAAGGCTCGTAAAAACATCAGAGAACACTGTCCACTCAATGGTCTACGATTACCAACACCCGAGCAGTGAACACTCATCTACAAGGAAAACCCAGGAGGCAATTTCCGAACCCTGAGTGGGGCTGGAGAGATAACACAGCAGGTAGGACGTTTGCTTTGCATGTGGCCTGCCTAGGTTTGATTCCCAGCAACCCATAGGGTTCCTGTGAGCACTGCCAGGAGGAACTCCTGACTGCAGAGACAGAAGTAATCTCTTTTCATTGCCAGGTGTGACCGAAAAAGCAAAAAAAAAGTAGACCCTGAACAACTGTGAATGTGGTACACAAGCCAAATCAAAACAATTATACTGAAAAAGTATCATTTGCAAAACCCAGCCTCTGGCAGGAATCAAGCCATCATGTGGTCTTGCCATTTCACAACAGTCAAAGGACAGACAACAACAGGGGTGCTGGAACCCTGCACTCTGAAGTGAATCTGAAGGTTCTACACGAGTGAGTGATGCCAGGACCAAGTGCTCTGAAACAGTGCAGAGCAAAGTCCCATCCTGGGAGGGTCAGGACACCCAAGCCCTGCCCTCTGCAGGTCCTGCAGGACCCGCAGGCCCCGAGCTCAGCCCCTGCGCTCAGCCCCACGCCCACTTGCTGCTGACCATTCATGGAGCTGGAGGTGATGGTGGCCAAAGGGGACTCCCATGATCACCCACAGACACCGCAACCCCTGAACCCCCTAAAACCTCTGGGTTCCCCTAAAGCATCACTCATGCCTCAGGAAATGGCTGATATCAAAAATGAGAGAAAAACAAGCACAAAAGGGCCCCACCAAGCTGGAGTGGTCCTGGCACTCACAGTTCAAAGAACAGGAGGCACTGATCGCTCGCGGACCGCCACACACGTCCTGACAAAAAATAGGTCTTCACAGTCCCCCTTCCACAAAGGACCACCATTTCCTCCTCTACCATCAGACCAATCGCTGCCTGATCAGGCAACCACAATGGGAAGAGAAAAAATATGTGAAGGTTCCTGGCCTGGGACGCCACTTCCACTGCTGCCAGAACCTGACCCTTTTTGCCCACCCAGATGAATCTGTGATCAAGGGGGATGGACTGGATAAAGGTGTGCAGAGGTGGCTGTGGAGAGTGGTGGGTCACAGAGTGGGAGGGTGGGGATAAGAAGACCCCTGATTCTGTACTGCTCAGTCAAACAATGACTAAATGCTCTCACACACAGTCCATCAGGAAAAAGCAGCTGAGATGATTCAAGGTAAAACAGGAAGGTTGCTGAGTTTCTTGGGGAAGTAATTAAGATGGGGTGGAAGCAGTTACTGCAAAGCCAGCCCTGGAGATGCAGAGAGGAACGGGCCTAGAAACAGCCCAGAGAGCTGGACAGACACTGGAAAAGGAGGATAGGATGGTAAGAACATCAGAGTGCACTGTCTGGTCAACACACTACCCCTTGAAAATACCAAACCAGTGGACTCTTGCCTACAAGAAAAACCGTTTCAGAAGCACAGTTTTAAATCTAGACTATGGGGCAACAGGTTAGTACAGTGGCTTGGGCGCTTGCCTTGCATGTGGTCAATTTGGGTTCAACCCTCATAATTCCAAACGGTCCCCTGAGCACCATTGAATTGCAAAGCCAGGAGTAGGCCCTGAACACTGCCAGGCTGCACCAACATCATCATATATTCCGACCATAAAAATGGAGGCTAATGGGCAGCAAGCCATTTTGGGCACCTTAAAGCCTTTTTTGTCCTTTAAGCAGATCTGAATCCTTTTTATCATTCTGGTGTCTACTACACTGAGGGGACTTTGCTAATTCTAAATACAACACTTAATTTTTTTCTGTAATATTATTAAACTTGGTGGGGGGATCCAGGAATGTGACCAACCTTGTGAGTAATCATAGATGAATGGAACAGCCTGCTGGGATGTGGGGAGCTGACCCATATTCCCGGCATTTGTCAGACATTTGATGCAAGGGGCCTCTTTCATCCTTTCATATGTCTTTCTAAAAACAGTAATCTGAGTATTTCAAGATATGACCCAAAAAGACGGGAAAAAAGTTCAAAATTTAAAAACAAACTGTTTTCACGGCACTTCATTAAAGAACCTTGCCAGGGCCATTTAACTAAGATAACACTTTCTGAAACATTTATTATTTATACTTACACAATGCTAGCCAGTATCTGAACACATGGGAGACAGAGATGGCATGGGGGAAGGAGCTTGAACACAGCCCACCTGGATTCCAACCACAGTACCCCATAATGATCCTGAGTCCCCCAGGTAGGGATGACTGAGCTGAGAGCGAGGAATAGGACTCAGCTGGTTCTGGCTCCAAAGAACATGAATCAGGAGGCCTGAAGAACGAAGGTGTGGCTGTTTCTCTGCTATAATCCCCCAAACCAAGGGCCTCAAAGCCAACTCACAGGTGCTGGAGTGATAGTCCAGGGGGAGGGCTGTTTCCATGCATGGGGCTAGCCCAGTTTCAATCCCTGGCATCCCATATGGTACAGAGAAACCACGAGGAGTAATTACTGATTGTAGAGGCAGGAGTGACCCCTGAGCTTCGCTGGGTGTGAACCAAAAAGCAAAAAGAAAGTCAAGCCAGAGTCACTATAAAGAATGAGACAGTGGTGAGTCTTGACAGCCCTGAGCACAGGGGATTTTTTGCCTTTTAATTCACATTCCTCCTGGCTTTCACCAGAAAATCCAAAAAGTACATGTTAACATACACATCAAGTTTAAATGCCAGAAACTTTGCATAGACTTTCCCTTATAAACTGACATCACAAAATGTTTGTTAAGGACTAAAGGATTATTTCTTTCCTAGCTGCACTTTTGTAGCACAGCATCCCATGGTACAAAGAAAACAGACTTTACCAAAGGGGGGCTGTTTTGACATTAAAAATTGTTATTAGGGTATTGACTTACGCAATATGAATTTTCTGATGTTTCCTAAGACCAGAAATAAACAGAAAGGCCTTCCCACATTCTTGACATATGTAAGATTTCACACCAGTGTGAACTGCCCTATGTACATTTAGGGCAGAGGCCTGATGGAAGGCCTTTCCACATTACTTACAAACAAAAGGTTTCTCTCCAGTGTGAATTCTCACATGACCAGTAAGGGTTGAGGAACAAACAAAGGCCTTCCCACACTCCTTACAAACATAAGGTCTCTCTCCTGTGTGAATTCTCATATGTCGGGTAAGTCTTGAGGATACAAAAAAGGCCTTCCCACATTGCTTACAAACATAAGGTCTCTCTCCAGTGTGACTTCTCATATGCCTAGTAAGGCTTGTGGATGCAACAAAGGCCTTTAAACATAGCTTACAGCCATAAGGCTTCTCTCCAGTGTGTTTTCTCATATGACAAGTAAGTTGTGAGGGATACCAAAAGGCTTTCCCACATACCTTACATCCATAAGGCTTTTCTCCTTTGTGAATTTTTATATGGCGAGTAAGGTTTGAGGAATAAGTAAAGGCCTTCCCGCATTCCTTACATATAAAAGGCCTCTCTTCAGTATGAGTAAGCATTGAGGATTGAGTGAAGGCCTTTCCATGTGCCTTATATTTATGACATTTCTCTCCATTATGAATTTTCCTGTGTCTGGAAAGTGTGAAGAGGAAGAAAAGAGCTTCCCACATTGCTCACACAGATATGCTTTCTCTCCAGTATGAATTCTACAATGTTTTAAGAGGTATGAGGGTCTATTGGAGGCCGTCGCACAGTCCTTACATGTATGTGGTTTCCCTCCTGTGTGGATGTTCATGTCATCACAAAGGGGTGACGCTGGATTCAAACCATGCCCTTGCCGCCGACACTCCTGGGGATTCTGTCCACTGTGGGTTTCAAAGGGAACATCATGGTCCTGGGAACACGGGGAAGCTCCCCCACATTCCTTACTCTCGGACAGCATTAATCCATGGTGACTTTGCTTGTGGGCCTTTCGGTGTGAAGGACTCAGTATAAACAGTGCTCCTCTCCCACATTCTAGGGACTGCCCCAATGTTGAGGTTTGCGTCTGTGGACCGAGAAAAACAGACTGTGTGAACCTTTTCCCCGGGGAGGGATTCTTCAGAGTGAGGTTGCTCTCTCCATTCTCAACATCCTCAGAGGCTATCTTGCCTGCCTTAGCATTCCCATGTGGCTGAGGGCACAAATGCACACTCAAGACTTTTTCATAGTGTGAAGGGTCAGAGACAGTCCACTTGGGCTGGCTGCTTCCCTGTAGAACAGCAGAGGATTCCAATTATCGTACTATGCCTTAAGAGTCTCCATGTTAAATAAAATTGATACCTGCAGATTGGTTTCTAACATTCGCAACACACAATGCAATTCCCGGCAGGTGGATGGCATTACCATGGACTAACCTAATGTTTCTGTAAGACACACATGGAAAATTGATGAATGAGAGGCCATTAATTTCTTAAATATTTTTTCAACTTAATTAACAGGCAGGAATAACTCCCTCCACAGAAAACTGATGCACCAGATTCAAAAGAAAAATAAAACACACTAAACTCTGGGTTCAGTTCTATCTCACTGTGGTGCAGAGCCCGGAAAGCATTTGTGAAGAAATGCTGCATCCCACACTGCTGAGACTGACCACAGGGGCCAGTGAAAACATCTCACCACAGGCAGATTCTTTTCAGGATCAATGACTTTTTCTGTTCTGTAGTTTGTTTTCATTTGGGTGAGGGGGTACACCATGCAGTGTCAAGGATTATTCCTGGTAGGTCTCTGTGAAACACATGGAGCAATGTGGATGGACCAGTTTAAAAGACCAATTCCTTTCACGATTACCATTGTAGATGCTTTCAATCAAATGAAAAAGCACGACAATTATATGAAACATATTACAATTTTCCTTAGGTTTTTCGCAGAGATGTGAGCACCCAGTGAAGATAAGGGTCCTCGACCTCAAGCATCATACTCTGAATTTCCTTCTGGCCATTCCCAGAATGCACATTAAAAATAACATGCTGGCCTACTGACATTTTCCATTAGTACTATAATATTGATTCCAAACTTGCAAATCTTACCGGCTTACTCATACTCACTGACTGAGTTCCCAAATCCTGAAGCCATGCTTTGAGTTCTGAAATGAAACACAATATACAATGTAAGAATTACTGAATGAAACATCCTTAACCAGGCAGTACAGCTTGAGGACATCTCTATGGTCCTCACAGTCCAAAGGATCCCAAAGAATAGGGAAGGTCCCTGGGGAAGATTGCTGTGAAAAGCTTGGCAATCCTACAAGACATTTTTTTCTTTTTTGTTTGTTGAACATACGCAGTGATGTTCAGGGAACTATTTGGGATGCTGGTTATTGAACCAGGTGGACAATGTGCAGGACAAGCACATTTCCTGCATTACTATCACTCAGAGCCAAAATAGCTTTATTATTAACTTATTAACTAAACAAAAGAGGCAATTTTTTGAAAGTATAGCAACATTACAGGCTGTACAAAAAGGCTGGTAAGGAAAAGACAGGGGGACCAAGAAGTGAGAATTTCATGGAAATTCTGGCAGAAGATGAAAAATAATGTCAAAGCCAATAAATTAAAGGGCAAGATTATTCCATGACAGACAATCCGTGGGAGCAAAGAGCAGCGTGAATACAACACAGATGCCAAGATCCAAGAAGTCAAGGATATCAGGGTCAGCAGCTCGTTTCACATGTGCTCAGGGCACCCACACACTGCCGAGGGCCTGAGCCAGGGAGGGTTCTCAGACACTCACCTGCATACGTGACTCTCCTCCCCGGCCTCAGGGTTCCTCTTTCCAGCCAGGAGATCACCAGAGGCTTAACCCAAGAATGCCCTGAACCTCTCAGAGATGGAGCATGGATAAGTGACAAGGAAAAGGTGCCAAGTAAACCCCATGTCTCCCTATAAAAATGGAGTCAATTATGGGAATGTCATGAACAGAATCTGTACTTCTAAAATGATCCAGATTTGGAGTTATCCAAGAGCTAAGATTCGGGTCTTAATTTAAGAGAATATGGGGCCCCAGAAAACATCACAAATAGTATAATCCTGGCCTTGCAAAGGGCCAACAGGTTTATCACCCCAATGGGCGTTTGATCACAGCCCATTACCTAGTATGTTTTTCTCTAGTTTGGGATCTTCACCTGGGGAGGCTCAAGGCTTCTCCCTGACTGTGTACTCAGAAACAATCTTTCATGGTGCTTGAGCATCACATGGGATGGTAAGGATATAACGCATGTCCAGATCTGGCAAGACAAGCACCGTACCCACTGTACTGCCACTCAAGGCTCGGCATCACATGCAATGTACTGAGCCTGCGTGAACTGATGCCTGAGTGCAGTAAACCCCAAAGCTTAACAAATCCAAAGATGGCCAAAGACGACCAAAGCCCCAAATTGGTTATAAAAATAAAGATAAAAGGATGCAGACAGACAGGACAGAGGGTCAGGCACTGGCCTTGCTCAAGGTCAATAAAAGTTCGATCCTGACATTCAGTAGGGTCTCTCAAGTCATCTGCTTGATCCCTGACTGTATAGTTCAGAGGCAAACCCTGGGTCCTGGTGAACAGAGAACCACTGCAAGTGACCACGAGCACTGAAATAGAGCAGCATCTTATGGGGTGAGGCCCTAAGAAATAAATGAACTGTGTTGGGCGCAATATTTCAGCAGGCAGGACACAGACACTACACACACGTACAAGATTGGTCCCCAGCAACACACAATGCCCCGGACCACAACCAGGATGAATAACTGAATACTCAGCCAGAAATAATCCCTAAGTGTTTGTAAGTATAACCCCAAACCAAATCAAAACAAAATAAAAGGGAATGCCTTGCCATAGAGGCAGGGTGGACTGGGGGGATGGGCGTGGAAGGGATACTGGGATTAGTGGTGGTGGAGAATGGGCACTGGTGGAGGGATGTGTAATTGATCACTGTATTACTGAAATCCAAGCACAAAAATTGTAAGTATACAAAAGTACGTCATGGTGTTTCACTAATAACAATGAAAAAAAAAAAAAAACTAAAATAAAATAAAATAAATAAAAATAAATTAACTGAAGTTGTGGGCCAGGTACAATAGTACCAGGATTAAGACAGCAACCTTTTTGGCTACCAAGCATGTTCAATCCTCAGCACTCCATGGCCCCTGAGCACCCCCAGGAGTGATCCCTCAGCACAGAGACAAGAATATTCAAGTTGTGCCCCAAATAAAAGCAAAACCAAAATACATAGAAATTATGTGTAGTACAAGAAATAATCAGAGAACTCAGCATTGGCAGGAACCAGGAGCATTTTAGAGAGACCTGAGCAATGGTACAACATGTTGGGAGCTTTTTATGCACGGGGCTAAACTGGGTCGATCCCCAACACTCCAGATTCATTAAAACCCACAAAGAGTGATTCCTATGGACAGAGCTTAGAGTAAGCCCCGAGAATCGCCAGTCTTGTCAGGACTGACAAGAAGTCCCTGCATTGGAGCCAGAAAGGTAGTGAGCAGCCGGATGTTTGGACACTGGCTCACAGAACCATCCAAGGGGAGACACTAACAGATGTTCCTGTCTCTCAAGGGACAGAGAAGTGGGTTTTGACCCAGCTACTGTCAGGACAGGAGCAGTTGAGGCCTATAGGGAGGAAAACTCAGTGCTGCCCGAGCCCCAGGACTCTACCCTTGGAACCACAAAGGAAGGCCCCAAAGGCCAGAGAATAACTATGAGGCCAGGAGCTCCCACACAGAAGCAGCCCCTGCATGCCCCAGTGACCACGGCTCCGTTATTGGCTCTGCTGTGGGAGCAGCCACAGGGACTCAGGGTGGACAAAACTTCAGCTGCCCTCTTGCAGAGTGGATGGGACATGGGCCTAGGCACTCGTTTCCAGGGATCAAGGTTACTTCTGAGCGCCTATAGGCCCCAGAATGTCCCAGCTCTGACCCTCTGGACCTGGACCCATCCTGGTCGTGATTTACTCTAATCCCCAATCAGCACATGAGCCTCATCCAGCACATGCTCCAATTTTTGCAAGAATCACTCTGAAAACCATGTAAACAGTGTGTTGTATCACAAAAGTATCCAAATAACCAGGATGTTTATTACGAAATATTACATGTATCTAACAACTGGAGTTTCTAGAGTGAGTACACTTTGAAACCATGAATATAATATCTTGGGGCCTGGAGTGGTAATACAATCGGTAAGACATTCACCTTGCACTTGGCTGACTCAGGTTCAATAATCTAGAACATATATGGGCCTCTGACCCTTGTAGGAAATGATCCCTGAGTTTAGAGGCAGGAATAAGCCACGGACAATGAAGGGTGATTACCAAAAACACTGCAACGTCAAAAGATAACTCTAATGAAACAAGAGAACAACAACAAAAAATACCCCAAGTATGAATTCTGAGGCATACACACCAGGTCGCCAGATGTGATGCATAGTGAGTTGGTAGGTCACATGGTAACACGTTTAGTGTTCTGTGTCTCCAAAGAAAGACAGACACAGGGAACACAGGAACTGATGGCCAATGGATAGTGCATAGTCAACCTTTAATTCAGAACCAAATAGCATACTTATAGAATATCTGAGGAGTTTTGCGGTACAGAACTGCATGTATTGTGATTTACCATTTACAGAGGTAAAGCGTTTCAACAGAGACAATTTTTTTGCGGGGGGATTAAGTCAAGAAGACGTTCTGCCTGAGACTATACTAAGAAATTCACTCAGGGGCTATATGCATCTGTGTTGCTTTTCTCTTTCCCTGCTCGTACATATTAAACAATTAAGTTTACTTCTTATTAATATTGGAAATTATCGATACACACAGTAGAGAAACATTCCAAAACTTACTTCTCTGGGGTCCACGAGCGAAGGTTAAAAGCTGGCTGGGATCCAGCTTTCTGGGGTTAGAGACTATAGCAACTGAATGCTGAGTCAAGTAATTATGACGGATGGCCAGGAGTAAATATATTTTAGAGTCAACTAACTCATAAATATTAAGAGCTTAGCATGAACGTATTTTCCTTTTTGAAGCAAAGAACATTGCTCTATAGTGATGGATTATTGATTATATAGGTTACAGAGGAAAGAGAAGTGCAAATAAGTGACTACAGATGCAAAGTCCAGAGTCACCAGAAGGTTTGACTTTATGATTTAAGGATAGATTAGGAGTGCTCATAAGAGCACTATAACCTTCTCTGGGGGGAGCAAAAGTGGAAATTTACTGATCAAGCCTAAAACACTTAGGGTACAGACAAATTCTAGAGTGAAACATTTAAAGTAGATCCTTAAGTAGATCTGTTTTTTCTATGCTGCAGATATTCATGTTTTCTCGTGAATACTACTCCTCTCTCTAATTGCTTTCATAGCCTTTCTGTGTGTATGTGGGTGTGTTCATGCACATGTTTCAATTTTAGACCCCAACTACCAATGCTCAGGGATTATTGTAGCTCTGGGATCTGGGTTCAGTCCTAGTGGGGCTCAGGGACTATATGGATTACTTGACATAGAAAGACCTGGGTTGGCTCCTTGGAAGGCAAGTACCCTACTTGCTGTACTATTGCTCTGGTCCTTTCTAAGTTAAATATATTCACCACATCAGGAATGACCCTGAACTAAGCTTCCCCAAAAACACCCACACCAGGAATCAACTATTTCTCTTAAAAAAGGAAAACAAAACTTGACCCCCAGTACTAACAACAGCTGGGGGTCATCTGGTCAGGGAGAGATTACATGTATGAAGTGCTTTGCAACTGGACCCTAGGATGGAGAAATTCTTGACCTAGGGAAAAAATATAAAGCTGGGACCAGAGACAGTAAAGTGGGTAGGGAACTTGCCTTTCATGCAGCAAACAGAGATTAATTCCCGGCATACCTTATGGTCCCATAGTACCACGGGCAGAAATTCCCGACTGCAGAGCTGAAAGTAAACCCTGACCACCTCCAGATGTGGTACAAGAGCCAAACCAAAATGATGATAATGAAAAAAGTTTCATTTGCAAACCCCACCCACCTGCAAGGACAGAGACACTGGGTGGTTCCACCCCATCAGGGCAGTCCAATAAAGGAAAACTGGGTCAACTGCTGCAGTGGGGCTGGGGCCATGCCCTTCTAAGTGAATGTGAAGGTGCCACACTAAGGATGCCAGGGCCAAAGGCTCCGGACAGGGCCAAGCACAGTCCAATGTTGGGAGGTTCGGGAGGGCTAAGTCCCGCTCTCTGCAGGTCCCGCAGTCCCAGGCCCACTGGCCTCTGACCCTTTCAGGAGCTGGAGGAGATCCTGGTCAAAGGGACCCCCCAGGATCACTTGTTCACACCTGCAACCCCTGTGCCTGGCACAGCCCCCACTGCACCATCCAAAGTCTCTGGGTCCCCTGAAAGCTTTCGCTTTACCTCACCTCAGGAACCACCTGGACATCCTGAACAGTGCAAAACAAGCGCAAAAGCACCCCCCAAGTTGGTGCAGCCCCACCACTGAAAGTGCCAAGATGTGGGGCGCTCACCTGAGGCCACTTGTGTTCTGCAGAAAATCGGCCTCACAGTTTCCCTGTCATGCCAGGCGCCAGTTCCTCCTCTAGCCAGGAGACCAATGGCGGCCAGAGCCAGGCAACCACAACTAGCACAGAAAGGATTTCTGAAGGGTCCGTCTATGACATCATTTCTGATTCCACCAGGAGCCTTAAAGGGCCATGGTCCAGATACAGAGACCTTCTGTGCCCATCCAGGTGAATCCGTGTTGCAAGGGGATGGACTGGATAAAGGAGTGGAGAGGCAGCTGCTAGAGTGTTTGCTCACACAGTCGGGGCCTGGGGATAAGGGGAGGACTCCTGATAATGCACTGGTCAGTCAATCATTGAAACAATGCTCTCACACACAGTCCATCAGGAAAAACACATGTGGGTTGATTCAAGGTCAAACAGGCAGGCTGGAACAAGGCACCTGACATTGAGTTATGTGAGGAAGTAATCAAAATGGGGTGAAAGAACTGGAAATGGCAGCCTTCTATGATCCTCAGATTCCTTCATGGAGCACAAAAAATTCCCTAGAGACCCATCCAGGGGCCTCAGGAGTTCCTGAGTACCAGCCCCCCCTGCAGGCAGGCAGCAGTGCTGCCCCTGGGAACTACAGCCTGGAATGTGGCTCTGCCATGGGGAAAGACTGGGACTTAGGGTAGACAAACCTTCACCCACTGTCTTGCAGGGTGGACAAGGACATGCGCCTGTGCACTCTGTCCATGGGAACAAGGTCACTTCTGGGTCCAGATGAGCCTGAGGCACAGCCGTGCTCTGTCTCACTGGACCTGGGCCCATCTGAGTCCTGATTTACTCTAATCCCGCATCAGCACATCTGCGTGGGTCTCATCCTATGTTCGCTCCTGTTGTGCAGGAATATATTTGAAAATGGTATAATCACCCAGGTTTATAGAAAATAAATCCAAATAACCAAGGCCTTTATTTACTAAGAACCATAATATGAACTGTGCCTGATATTTGGAACTTCTCAAGACTACTTATACTGTAAATATTCTCTTTTGGGAATAGAGTGGTCTTACACTCAGCTGACCCAAGTATGATACTTGGCCACCATGGGGTTTGGTGCAGTGATCCCTGAGCTGAGTCAGAAGTAATGGCAGATCCTACAAGGAATGATCAAACTACAGCAACAACAGAACAACTCTAAGGTAGCAAAGCAAACAAACAAACAAAAATTATGTACAAAGACAAACTAGTGAGGAACATTTAAATAGTAAAATAGTGGGTTCTGAAAACTCTGTTTTCTGGCATTGCCACAGTTTTCCAGAATCCTTATTATTCTCTTTTCTTGCAATCACACGTTTCCTGTGTGTACAAGTGTGTACGTGTGTGTGTGTGTGTGTGTTTCTTTGAGCCAGAACAAGCATTACTCAGGGGGTATTCCTAACTCTGCACTCAGGGTTTCACTTCTGGAAGCTTTGGGGATCACTAGTATGCAGGGGACCGAACCCAACTTGACTTTGAGCAAGGCAAGTATTTGCTGTACTTTTGCTCCACCCCTTCCTACATAAATTTCTTCCAAAAATACCAGGAGTCCTGTACAAAATCCCTCACACACACACACGCACACACACACACAAATAAACAAGTATCTTCCTTCAAAAAAAGGGAAAAAATTAAAAAAAAAACAACAAAATCTTGACCCTCAGTATTTATCCCAATAGCGACGTGTCACCCGCTCAGGAAGAGATGAAGTGTGGAGGATGATTTGCAACTTGACATGAGGGAGATGAAACTCGTGATCTGGGAAAAAAAAAAAAACAATGTTGTGGTTGGTCAGACAATGAAGGCTGTAGGGCACTTGCCCTGACCTGGTAAATTCTCCGCATACCTATGTCCCGCAGCAACACCAGCAGGAATCATATCTGAGCCCAGAGCCAGAGGAAGCCCTGAGCATTTCCAGGGATGCCCTCACCCCAACCACCCCCCAAAGAACCCCAAACAAAAAATAGCCCCAAGAGAACATGTTCACTGGCAAACTCCAGCCACCTGCAGGGTCACTGCCCCCGAATGTCACGGACCAACACGGGCGCAAGGAAAATGATGAACAGCAAGGGGACCCTTGCCATCGGGGGGTGAGTGGGGGCTGCGGCTCTGCCCTTCAAATCTGGAGGTTCTACAGCTATGACATTAGGGCCAAAACTTCAACATGGGACTGCTGGGAGGGTTGGGACATCCAAGCCCCCTGCCGTGTGCAGGTCCAGCACCCCCCCCCCCCCGTGCTCAGCCCCAAGCTCAGCCCCTCCCCCAAGCCGCCCACCCGCCGCTGGCCCATCACGGAGCTGGAGGCCATCCTAGCCTCAGCGGCCCCCCGGGACCACATGCTCACACCCGCAACATTGCTCCCCAGTATAGCCCCCACCGTGCTCCCCAAAGCTCCGCGTCCCCCTAAAGCCCCGCCACGCCTCAGAAACACCTAGATGTCGGGGAACAAGTGAGAAGCATCGCGAAAGCGTACCCCACGCTAGCGCGTCACTCACAGTGCAGAGACTGAGAGTCGCCCCTGTCCTGCTCCAAAATCGGCCTTCAAGAACCGCTTCCAGTCAGTTCCAGGCCATCCTTCACCCACGTGTAACAATAGTGGGACCTACTGAACTATCTCTGTCAGCAACAAAATAGGTACCCGTAAAATCCTCTCTTTGACATCACTTCCTTTTCCACCCGCAGCCTTAAAGGGCCAGGCTCCAGGTGCAGAGAGATCCTTTCGGGACACCCAGGGGATCCTGTGCTGCAAGGGGCAGGGCTCACAAAAAGGAGGGGGAGCCAACTTCTGGGGAGGCCAGTCACACCATGGGACCCCGGGGAGTAAGCAGTGGCCTGAGCCTGCATGGGTCAGTCAAACATCGAGCCAATGCACTCATACACGTGTCCATCAAGAAAAATGAAGCATGTTGTTTCACTAACTGCCACATAGGTAGCAGGTGGGGACAGTGAGTTTCTCAGGGAAGTAATAATCCAGATGGCAGTAAAAACAGTGACTCCGAAGCCAGCCCAGGAGAGGAACAGAACAACCCTGTGAGCAGCCACTAGAGAGTTGGAGAGAAACTCGAACAGGAGAAAAAGACTGCTAAGAGTATCTAGAACACGATAGGTTCAACGCTCTACCCTCTGACAACACACAAGCACTGGACACCTACCTACAAGGAATGTTCCACGGGGAGGCTTCAGGAACACACATTTTCAAACGCAAAGTATGGATCAGGTGGGAACAGTACATGGCACTGGAATTGGTCAACTCAATCTCCATCCCTGGCATCCCAAATGTTGACTAAGAGTAACCCCTAAGAAGTTCCAGGTGGTCCCTGAATAAAAATATTATCTAAAAAAATAAAACCTAGCATAAGGACCAATCCCAGAATGGAGGTATACACAGAGTTCAGAGTAGGCAATTCTTACAGATCATTTTATAGCCTTGCTATCTAAGTGGCTTTTAGCATTCGAGTGTCAACTAGATTGTTGGTATTTTAGTGCTTCCATAAGTAAATGCTTCTGTGGCTGGAGTGATAGCACAGTGGGTAGTGTGTTTGCCCTACATGCAGCCAACCCAGGTTCGATTCCCAGCATCCTATATGGTCGCCTGAGCACAACAAGGGGTAATTCCTGAGTGCAGAGCCAGGAGTAAACACTGTGCATCACCAGGTGTGACCCCCCTCCCAAAAAAAAGCAAAAGTAAATGTTTCTGGTTTCTTTATCTCTAATAGTACTGAAATGAGAAAGGAGTGTGATCCAGGAATAAGACCACCCTGTCCTGTCAGTAAGCACAGCTGAATGGAATTGCCTGCTGAGATGGGGGAAAGCTTGAGGTCTCTCCCATGGCCCTCCTACCTAGGGATGGGGTGTCCAATGGCATGTCACTGTCTTATCCTGCCTCTGATTTTCCCAAGGATCAGAGACCTGGAGGAGGAGTCAGAGCAGTGAGCATTGGAGAAGAGCACAACCACTAGCCCTGACAAGCCACACCATTGGGCACTGGCTCACAGACCCGCCTGGGGAACAATGCCTAATGCTTCTGTCGCCCCAGGAGAAGCAAAATGGATTAGCATCTGTGCTGCCTTTTACAACACAAGCTCTGGGCTTGGTTACAAGGGAGAAGACTCAGCCCTGCCTTGGCCTGAGGACTCCTCCCTGGGTCCCACAGAAGGCTCTCACAGGCACAGCCAGGCGCTGACTCGGAGGCCAGATCACGTGCATCAGCGCCCCCTGCAGGCTGTAAGCAGGGCTGCCCCCCACAACCATGGCCCAGAATGTGACTGTGTCACGCCACAGCCCTTCACCTCTTAAAAAAAAAAAAAAACACTTTCTTCCCATGCCCCCACCCCACCCTGCTTCTGGGACCATTGGAGGTGGATAATGGGCACTGGTGGAGGGATGGGTACTCAATCATTGTATGACTGAAATGCATGCAGGAAAGTTTGTAAGTCTGTAATTGTAGCTCTAATAAAAATATAAAATAAATTAAATAAATTAAAAAAACAATTTCTGCACATACACACACACACACATACACACACACACACACCCTTTACCCCCAGTACTCACCTCAATAGACAGTGGTCTAAACAGGGCTTTGCAACTTGATGTGAAGAAGCAGAAATTCCTGATCTGACACACAATAAAACTAGTAAGATGCTTGCCTTGTTGACACCAGTCAATCCTCTGCATCCCTATGCATCCCTTTGGTACCCAGAACACTCCAGGAAAAATGCTTGAGCCAGTAGCCAGAGTAAGCCCTCAGGGTATCTTCGGACATGCAGAGCCCCCCCATTCCCCACACCAAAAATAGCCCCAAAAGGAAATTAAAACCCTTGTCTCCTGCGGATCCACTGCTCCGTATGGCCCCATTATACCAGGGAAGCCATTGAAAAAGCCAAATGGTAACAGGGGTCTCTTGGCATTGCAGGAGCTGTGACTCTGCCCAAAGTGAATCTGGAGGTTTTACAGCAGCGAGTCTGGGGCCAAGGTCCCAACGTAGGCCAGCTGGAGGTCACAACGGACAAGTCCCTGCCCTTGGCAGGTCTCTCAGCCCCAAGGCCCACAGCCCCCTTGCTCAGCCCCATACCCACCCGCCGCTGCCCCATCGCAGAGCTGTAGGCAATCGTGGCCTAGGATCACTCACTCACATCCTCCTCCGCTGCACCACTTCAAAGATCCGCTGCACCTCAGGAATCGCCTGATATCAGGGAACAAGTGAAAAACAAGTGCAAATGTGCCCCCCAAGCTGAGGACGACCCACAGTTCAGTGTGGACATGGGGACGCACCAGGCGCTCACGGGAGATCACTCCCGTTCAGCCACAAAGTTGGTCTTCAGAGTCCTACTTCCTCACAGGGGCCCTAATCTGTCCTTTACCCACGTGAACAATAACACTGACACAAATTCCAGGAATAGAAGCACCAGGAAGTGCCGCCTGTGATGTCACTTCTGTTTCCGCAAGCAGCCTTAAAGAGCCAGACTTCAGATGTGGAGAGAACCATTATGCCCAACAAGGTGAATCTGTCACACCAGGGGGATGGGCTCACATAAAACAGTGGAGAGGCAGCTGCTGTACTGGCCGATCACACAGTGGAGGGCTAGCGAGGGGTAAAAAGGGCTCTGGTCTTGTACAGGCAAACAATGAGCCAATGCTCTCACAAACAGTCCATCAGGAAAATCGCAAAGGGGGGTCATTCAAAGTAAAACAGGCAGATAGGCAGCAGATGGGGCATGGGAGAATGTGTTTCTCCGGGAAATCATCCTTCAAGGTGAGGAGAAAGCAAAGACTCGAAGCCAGCACCAGAGCAGAAAGGAACTGGCCTAGCAGCAGCCCAGAGTGCTGAAGAGACCCTGGAACAGGAGCAAAAGCTTGTAAGAACATCAGAGAACACTGTCCAGTCAACACTCTATGATTGCCAACATACAAGCAATGAACACTAATCTACAAGGAAAACCCAGGAGGCAGTTTCCGAACCCTGAGTGGGGCTGGAGAGATAACACAGTGGGTAGGATGTTCGTTTTGCATACGGCCTACCTGGGTTCAATTCCCAGCATCCTATATGGTCCCTTGAGCACTGCCAGGAGTAACTCCTGAGGGCAGAGACAGGAGTATCCCCATTGCATCGCTGAGTGTGACCAAAAAAGAAAAAAAAAAGTAGACCCTGAGCATCTCTGGATGTGGTACACAAGCCAAACCGAAACAATGATACTGAAAAAGTGTCATTTGCAAAACCCAGCTTCCAGCAGGGACCAAACCACCATGTGACCCTGCATATCACGACAAAGGACAGATAACAACTGGGTCTGCTACTACAGGGGAGCTGGGGCCCTGCAGTTTGAAGTGAATCTGAAGGTTCTACATGAGTGATGCCAGGGCGAAATGCTCCGGAACAGGGTAGAGCGAAGTCCAATGCTGGGAGGGTCGGGACAGCCAAGCCCGGCCCTCTGAAGGTCCTGCAGGCCCCAAGCTCACCCCCAAGCTCATGGAGCTGGAGGTGATCATGGCCAAAGGGGACCCCCACTATCACCCACACACTCCGCAACACCTGCACCCCCTAAAGCCTATGGGTTCCCCTAAAGCATCCCTTATGCCTCAGGAAATCGCTGATATCATAAATGAGAGAAAAACAAGCACAAAAGGGCCCCCCAAGCTGGAGCGGCCCCGGCACTCACACTGCGGAGAACGGGAGGCACTGGGTGTCCGCGCGCTGCCACTTGTGCCCAGACAAAAAAATAGGTCTTCACAGTCCCTCTTCCAGGAAAGGCCACCGTTTCCTCCTCTACCACAAGACCAATGGTGGCCTGAGCCAGACAAGCACAACTGGAATAGAAAAAATATCTGAAGGACCCAGGCCTGGGATGCCACTTCCACATCTGTCGGGAACCTGAGCCTTAAAGAGCCATGGTCCAGAGGCAGAGACCCTTTTTGCCCACCCAGGTGAATGTGTGCTTCAAGGGGGATGGACTGGATAAAAGTGTGCAGAGGCAGCTGTGGAGAGTGGTGGGTCACACAATGGGGGGGCTGTGGATATGGAGACCCCTGTTGCTGTACTGGTCAGTCAAACAATGACCCAATGCTCTCACACACAGTCCATCAGGAAAAACGCAGCTGGGTTGATTCGAGGTAAAACAGGAAGGTTGGTACAATTCACCTGATGCTGAGTTTCTTGTGGAAGTAATCAAGATAGGGTGAAAGCAGTGACTGCAAATCCAGTACTGGAGATGCAGAGAGCAACTGGCCTAGCAGGAGCCCAGAGAGTTGGACAGACACTGGAATAGTGTTGGAGTACAAGGATCTTAGGTTTAGCAGGTTGTGCACCCATCACAGTGCTCCGGATTCACTCCCATTACTTTGTCTGTAACTACTTCTTTTTGCTCTCTTCCCCAACCAATTTGTAAGGTCTCATCCTTCTACGACACTGAACTTGTACTGTAAGTTAATATTGCCTTTCTCCTCTCCTTATGTCTTTTGATTATTTTAATGCAATGTCCCTTTTGTATAGATACAGGAAGATAATTAATATTATGCTTTATAACTTAGGATTTAATTGGCCTTGAATATTATTCGCTCCTGGGCATCTGCTTTCTCAATTTAAGCCTCAGTTGCCCTCACTTCCTAGCACCCCAAGGGCAGGGTCCTGACGTGGGACTGGAAGGAACTAGGACAAGCCGGTAAGTATTGTGCTACCCTGGCATCATGATGGGCCCGGCCAAGGTGCCACGATTCTTAACTATAGGTTAAGAGTTTGATCATAGGCAAATGCTGTCATGATCCAAAAGTAACGATCAGACTAGGACCCTGCTGCTAAGAATAGGAAAGATATCTGGCCTGAGCAATGCAGTCCGAGATCAAGATGGCCCTAAGAGAGCAATTCTAGGAACTTAAATTATTTCTTACTGTGTCCATAAAAATGATTTATATTATGTATGCTTATATGTTGGTTGGACAAGGAGAGGAGAAACAGATCCAGGGAAATCTGTTCTAGGGTGGTTGATCTGCTAAATGAGAATCTGTCCTAGAAGCAGCTTTCCCATGGGTCCTGACTAGCTTGGATGAGACTGAATATTTCTCCCCTTCAAACTGCTTCAGTAAATTCAGTATATTGTAACAGGCAGTTTCCCTTATCTCACAGCAACCTAGCTGGTCTTAGATATGCAGATCCCAGGTGCTAAGCCAGGCCTGATCTAGGGGATGCAGATGCCTGGCTCCAGGCAGGCAGATCTTGGAGATGTAGATTCCAAGCTCTAGCAGACTGTTCTTTGATGTGTTAATCCAAGTGCTTGTAGCTTATAAAAGGTGAGGCAAGATTATTGGCCTGCTGATGTAAAGAAACAATGTATGGTTTGCCTCCTCAATGTTCTTTCTGTAACTCCTTTTGGTGACATCACTATATTGTGCCCTTTAGAGGTACCATGATCTATATAAGGGGATTTTGGGGGATCTCTCAGGGAGAGCGTGTGCTTGAGAACTCTTAAGGACTCCAAGACATACATCTCTTCCATGTAATAAATTGCTACTAAGACCAACCAGCTTGGCCCTCGTTTCCTTCCCCGCCTGACCACTGCCATCGACCTCCCTGGAGTGATAAAAACGAGCTGAGACTGGCAAAAGCGGGCGGCGGGAGAGATAGGCCGCTTCCGTCCTTTTGCCCGTCATTTTTATGCAGAACAGGAGCAGAGGCTGATAAGAACATCAGAGAGCACTGTCTGGTCAATGCACTACCCCTTGAAAACACTGAACCAGTAGACTCTTGCCTACAAGGAAAACCGCAGGAGGCAGTTTCAAAAGCAAAATTTCAACTACAGAGTATGGGGCAAGAGGGTAGTACAGTGTCTTGGGCGCTTGCCTTGCACGTGGTCAATCTGGGTTCAACCCTCAGAATTCCAAATGGTCCCCTCAGCAACATCGAAGTGCAAAGCCGGGAGTAGGACCTGAGCACTGTCAGGTTGCACCAACAACAACATCATATATTCTGACCCTAAAAATGGAGGCTATGGGCAGCAAGCCAATTTGGTCACCTTGGAACCTTTTTTTGTCCTTTAAGCAGAGCTGAATCCTTTTTATCATTCTGGTGACTACTACATTGATGGGACTTTGCTAATTCCAAATACAACATTTTCTTTTTTTCTGTAATATTATTGAACTGATGGGGGGATCCAGGAATGTGTCCAACCTTGTGAGTAATCACAGGTAAATGGAATGGCCTGCTGGGATGTGGGGAGCTGACCCGTATTCCCAGCACATCTCAGGCATTTGATTCAAGGGCCCCTTCCATCCGCTCATATGTCTTTCTGCACACAGTAAAGTTCATTTAAACTGTTTCCAATAGGGGCCAAAGAGTAGGTATAGCTGATAGGACATTTGTCTTGCACCAGGTTTAACAAGACACTGGAGCACCGCCATAAATAATTCCTGAGTATTTCAGGGCACAACCCAAAAAGACGGGAAAAACAAAGTTTAAAATTAATAAAAAAAAAAACAGGATTGGAGCAATAGCACAGCGGATAGGGCATTTTCTTTGCATGCGGCCAACCCAGGTTCGATTCCTAGTATCCCATATGGTCCTCTGAGCACTGCCAGGAGTAATTCCTGAGTTCAGAACCAGGAATAAACCCAGGTGTATTGCCGGGTGTGACCCAAAAAGCAAAACAAATAAATAAATAACTCTCTTCATTGCACTCCATTAAAGAGCCTTGACAGGGCAATTTTCCTAAGATGGCATTTAAAAAATATTTATCCTTTACACTTACACAATGCTAACCAGTACCTGAACACAAGGGAGGCAGAGATGACATGGGGGAAGGAGCTGGTCACAAACGGCCCACCTTGATTCCAGCCAAGTACCCCATAATGTTGGAGTCCCCCAGGTATGGCTGCCTGAGCTGAGAGCAGGGAGTAGGGCTCAGCTGGGTGTGGCTCCGAAGAACATGAATCAGGAGGCCCCAAAGAACGAAGGCGCAGCTGTTTCTCTGCCATGATCCACCGAACCCAGGGCCTCAAAGCCAAGCTACAGGGCCTGGAGCAATAGTCCATGGGGAGGGCTTTTCCCTTGCAAGGGCCGGCCCAGTTTTAATCCCTGCCATCCCATATGGTACCGAGAAACCGCCAGGAGTAATTACTGATTGTAGAGGCAGGAGTAACCCCTGAGCATAGCTGGGTGTGATCCAAAAAGCAAAAAAAAAAAGTCAGGCCAGACTCACAGCAAAGAATGAGAAAGTGGTGAGCCTTGACAGCCCTGAGCAAAGGGGATTTTTTTTTGCCTTTCAATTCACATTCCTCCAGCTTTCACCAGAAGATCCGAAAGTTACATGTTAACATACACATGAAGTTCAAATGCTGCATATACTTTCCCTTATAGACTGACATCACAGAAACTTTATTACACACTTCCAGGATTATTTCCTTCCTGACTGCACTTTTGTAGCACAGCATCCCATGGTCCAAACACAATAGGCTTTAACAAAGGGGCCTGTTTTGACATTGAACATTGATATCAGGGGATTGAGTTATCTAATATGAATTTTATGATGTCTCCTAAGACGAAAAAGAAGCACAAAGGCCTTTCCACATTCTTGACATATATAAGATTTCACTCCAGTGTGAACTGCCCTATGTACAGTAAGGCCTGAAGGCAGACGGAAGGCCTTCGCACATTCCTTACAAACAAAAGGTTTCTCTCCAGTATGAATTTTCACATGACCAGTAAGGTTATAGAAAGAAACAAAGGCCTTCCCACACTCATTACAAACAAAAGGTCTCTCTCCAGTGTGAATTCTCACATGTCGAGTAAGGCCTGAGGATTCAACAAAGGCCTTCCCACATTCCTTACAAACATAAGGTCTCTTTCCAGTGTGAATTCTCATATGACAGGTAAGTCTTGAGGAATTAACAAATGCTTTACCACATACCTTATATCCATAAGGCTTCTCTCCATTGTGAATCCTCATATGCCGAGTAAGTTCTGAGGAATAAATATAGGCCTTCCCGCAATCCTTACATATATGAGGTCTCTCTTCAGTATGAGATTTCATATGCCCTCTAAGGGTTGATGATCGAGTGAAGGCCTTTCCACGTGCCTTATATTTATGAGGTTTCTCTCCAGTATGATTTTTCCCATAGAAAGGTGTGAGGAGCAAGCAAAGACTTTCCCACATTGCTGACACACATATGCTTTCTCTCCAGCATGGATTCTCCTATGTTTTAAGAGGTCTGAGGATTGAATGAAGGACATCACACAGTCCTTACATGTATGTGGTTTCCCTCCAGTGTGGATGTTCATGTCATCACAAAGGGGTGACGCTGGATTCAAACCATGCCCCTGCTGCTGACACTCCTGGGGATTCTGTCCATTGTGGGGTTTTAAGGGAACATCACGGTCCTGGGAACACGGGGAAGCTCCCCCACATTCCTTTCTCTTGAACAGAGTCAATCCATGGTGACTTTGCTTGTGGACCTTTTGTTGTGAAGGACTCACTATAAACAGTGCTCCTCTCCCACATTCTAGGGATTGCCCCAATGTTGGGGTTTGTGTCTGTGGACCGAGAAGAACAGACTGTGTGAACCTTTTCCCTGGGGAGGGATTCTTCAGAGTGAGTTTGCTCTCTCCATTCTGATCACCCTCAGAGGCCATCCTGCATGTCTTGGAATCCCCGTATGGCTGAAGGCAAAAATGCACACTCGAGACTTTTTCACAGTGTGAAGGGTAAGAGAAATTCCACTCGGGCTGGCTGCTTCCCTGTAGAACAGCAGAGGACTCCAATTATCGTTCTATGCCTTATAGTCTCCATGTCAAATGAAATTGATACCTGCAGATTGATTTCTAACATTTGCAAGACATCAATGCAATTCCCGACAAGTGGATGGCATTACCATGGACTAACCTAATGTTTCTGTAAGACACGCATGAAAAATTGATGAATGAGGAGCCGTTAATTTGTAAAATGTTTTTTTCAACTCAATAAACAAGTACAAATAACTCCCTCCACAGAAAATTGATGCACCAGATTCAAGAGAAAAATAAAACACACTAAACTCTGGGTTCAGTTCTAGCTCAATGGGGAGTAGAGCCCGGGATGCATTTGTGAAGAAATGCTGTTTCACACTGCTGAGACTGACCACAAGGGCCATTGAAAATATTTCACCAAAGGCAAAATTCTTTTCAGGATCAATGACTTTTTCTGTTATGTATATATTTTTCATTAGGGGTTCGGGGTAGATCATGCAATGCTCAGGGATTATTCCCGGTAGGTTTCTGGGAAACACATGGAGCAATGTGGATGGACCAGTTTAAAAACAAGTTTTTTTCATGAGTACCGTTTGTAGATACTTTCAATCAAATGAAAAAACACGGCATTTACATGAAACATATTACAATTTACTTTAGGTTTTGAGCAGAGATGTCAACACCCAGTGAAGCTAAGGGTCCTCGACCTCAAGCATCATACTCTGAATTTCCTTCCGGCCATTTCCGGGCCTGCACTTTAAAAATAACATGCTGGTCCACTGACATTTTCCCTTAGTGTAATAATATTGATTCCAAACTTGCAAATCTTACCGGCTCTCTCATACTCAGTGACTGAGTTCCAAAATCCTGAAGATATGCTTTGAGTTCTGAAACCAAACACAATACAAAATGTAAGAATTCTTTGGATGTAACATCCTTAAGCAGGCAGTACAGCTTGAGGACATCTCTATGGTCCTCACAGTCCAAAGCATCCCACAGAAAAGGGAAGGTCCCTGGGGAGGATTGCTGTGAAAAGCTTGGCAAACTTAAAAGACATTTTTTTTGGTTTTTATTTGTTGAACATACGCAGTGATGCTCAGGGAACTACGTGGGATGCTGGTTATTGAACCAGATGGACAGTATGCAGGACGAGGACATTTCCTGCATTCCTATCACTTTGAGCCAAAATAGCTTTATTATGGCCTCACTTATTAAATAAAAAAGGCAAAAAAAATTTTGAAGGTACAGCGACATTTATACGCTGTACAGAGAGGCTGGTAAGGAAAAGACAGGGAGACCAAGGAGAGATAATTTCATGGACTGGCAGAGGAGGAAAAATAATGTCAAAGCGAAGAAAGTAAAGTGCAAGATTATTCCATGACAGACTATCCATAGGAGCGAAGGGCAGCGTGAATGCAGCACAGATGCCTGGATCCAGGAACCCAAGTGTATCAGGGTCAGCAGGGAGTTTCACACGTGCGCAGGGCACCCACACACTGCCCAGGGCCTGAGCCAGAGAGGGTTCTCAGACATTCACCTGCACACATGCCTCTCCTCCCCGGCCTCAGGGTTCCTCCTTCCAGCAAGATCAGCGCAGGCTTCACCCCAGAATGCTCTGAACCTCACAGAGATGGAGCATGGATTAGTGACAAGGAAAACGTGACAAGAAAACCCCATGTGTCCCTATAAAAATGGAGTCAACTACTGGAAAGGCATGAACAGAATCTGCATTTCTAAATGCTCCAGAATTTGAGTTATTCAAGAGCTAAGATTCAGGTCTTAATTTAAGAGTGAAATATGGGGCCCCAGAAAACAACACAAACAGTATAGCCCGGGTCTTAAAGGGCCAACAAGGATTTGATCACAACAGAGTACGTAGTATTTGTTTCTCTAGTTCGGGAACCTCACCTGGGGATGCTCAAGGCTTCAAACTGACTGTGTACTCATAAATCACCTTTGGTGGTTCCTGAGGATCACATGGGATGTTGAGGATAGAAAGCATGTCCCCAACTTGCAAGACAAGCACCGTGTCTGCTGTACTGTCACTCTAGGCTCAGCATCACAAGCAATTTACTAAGCCTGTGTGAACTGATGCCAGAGTGCAGTAATCCCCAAAGCTTAACAAATCCAAAGATGGCCAAAGATGATCAAAGCCCCCAGTTGGTTTTAAAAATAAATGTAAAAGGATCCAGACAGACAGCACAGAATGTCAGGCACTGGCCTTGCTCAAAGTCAATTAAAGTTTGATTCTGACATTCAGTAGGGTCTGCCAAGCCATCAGCTGTGATACCTGACTGTATAGTCCAGAGGCAACCTGAGTCCTTATGAACCGAGTACCACCTGAAGTCACGACAAGCACTGAAATAGAGCAGCATCTTATGGGGTGAGACCCTAAGAAATAAATGAACTGTGTTGGAAGTGATATTACAGCAGGCAGGACTAAAACTGCAAACACATACAGAATTGATCTCCAACACCACACAATGTCCCGGACCACAACCATGATGAATAACAATTTTCATCGATTTGCTTGAGCGAGCCCAGTAACGTCTCCATTGGAGACTTTGTTGTTACTGTGTTTGGCATATCGAATACATCATGGGTAGCTTGACAGGCTCTGCCATGTGGGCGAGATACTCTCGGTAGCTTGCAGGGCTCTCCGAGAGGGGCGGAGGAATCGAACTCGGGTCGGCCATGTTGGCTGTGTGCAAGGCAAACGCCCTACCGCTGTGCTATCTCAGCCAAAAATAATCCCTAAGTATTTGTAAGTATAACCCCAAAACCAAATCAAAACAAAATAAAAGGGAATTCCCTGCCACAGAGGCAGGGTGGGCTGGGGGGATGAGGGGTGGGAGGGATACTGGGATTAGTGGTGGTGGAGACTGGGCACTGGTGGAGGGATGGGCACTCAATCACTGTATAACTGAAACCCAAGCACAAAAATTTGTAAGTCTACAACTGTACCTCATGGTGTTTCACTAATAAAACTTAAAAAAAATAAAAAGAAAAAAATAAAAATGAATATACTGAAGTTGTGGGCCTGGTGCAATAGTACCAGGATTAAGACAGCAACCTTTTAAGCTGCCAAGCGTGTTCAATCCTCAGCACCCCATGGCCCCTGAGCACCCCCAGGAGTGATCCCTCAGCACAGAGACAAGAATATTCAAGTTCTGCCCCAAATAAAAGCAAAACCAAAACAAATACATAGAAATTATGTGTAGTACAAGAAGTCATCAGAGAACTCAGCAATGGGAGAAACCAGGAACTATTTAGAGGGACCTAAGTGATGTTTTAGCACATGGGGAGCTTGCCATGCACGGGGCTAATCTGGGTCAATCCCCAACACTCCAGATTCATGCAAACCCACAGAGAATGATTCCTAGGCACAGAGCTTAGAGTAAGCCCCGAGCATCGCCAGGTGAGCACCAACAAGAAAACCAGGGAAGAAACTAGAGAAACAGCTACTGAATCGCTGCCCTCACCAGGACAGTCAGAGCTACTGTTGCACACAAAATCACGGCCCGGCACAGGGAGCCCGCATGGGTCTGTCCATGCAAGGTTGGCCCAGCACTGCTCTCAACAATGGCCAACAGGTGCTGGTAGGTCTCCAACATCACATCCTTGTAGAGATTTCTTTGAGAGGCATCCAAGCATGTCCACTCCTCTGGGGTGAAGCTCACGGCCACGTCGGGGAAGGTCACCGTGTCCTGAGCCAGCATACAAAGGAAGGTGGCAGGAGTAAGGGTCTGTCCCCACCCTGTTTCCTGGGCTGTGAAGGCAGGACTCCAGGGCTCTAGAGGGTCTCAGGGTCTGTCCCCTCGGGAGAAACCAGCATCCACCTGAACTCCTGGCAGAAAGGTCCCAACTTCTCTCTAAGACAGCTGCATCTATGAAAATGTGAGGATGGTCTAGTAGAAGGTTCCTGAAGGTGGCAGACTTGCTTCTGACCTCAGGGAATTTCACCACTTCTCCTGTGAGCACTGCAGAGAGTAACAACTGAGCACACAATCATTAGGACCCAAATGAGTGACCCTGTTTTCAGCTCAAAACACTAAACACACACCCCCTGCATCACATAGCCCATGCTCTCGGGAGAAGGGGACATTCAATGTACAGCCACTGACTGAAAGCTGTGCATACACATATGAGCCTGTAGGACTCTGATCATGGTTCAGGGCCACCCGAAATGCCTGTCAAAGTGTCTTAAGCCCAAAACCTCTGACAGCACTGGAGAGCCTTTGCTCTGTCTTCCTGGGACCAGCATATGCACAGAACTGCAAACAGAGCAGCCAATGAATGCTGGACTATGTGATAGACCAGAAGAAGCTCTCCAGAGCGACAAGGACAAAATAGTGGAAACACATATCCTGAGGCCTGAGTTACTGTAACTGCCAGGGCACAAACAGGGCCAGCGCACCCAGGAACCCATGATGCACATCAGGTAGAAATCCGGAGCACAGAGCTAAGAGGAAGCCCTGAGCATCTCCCCTGTGGCACAAAATTAAACACGAAAAGAAACAAAGCAGCATGACTGTGTAACAGGACAGTGGGTAGGGCTGGTGATCCCCACCATCCCATTGGATCCTCTAAGCACTGCCAGGTGCAATGCCAGAGTGCAGAGCCAAGAGTATAATCCCCAGAATCACTGCGTGTGGCTCCCAAAACAAAACAAAATACGCAGACATCAGCCTTTGATGCCCAGAACCCCATATGGTCCCTGGGACATGTCAGGAGTCATCCTTGAGCACCAGTAATCTTTGAGCTGTTCTGGTCCTAAAGCCAAATACAACGAAACTGACACAAACAGGGCCTCATACTAGATAGCCAGGTGCTCTCACAAGGCGGCAGGATCCTTCCTTAGCAATCAGAGACAGACAGCTCAGGAAGCCTGACGCTCCTGTCACTGCACCACCTCATTTTGTCATTCCTACCTGGCGTCGGTGTGTCCGATGGCACCTCACCATCTTCTCCTGTCTGTTTTTCCAGAGGATCAGAGACCTGGAGGAGTAGTCAGAATAGTGAGCATTGGACAGGAGCAAAATCCCCAAGTTATGACCAGCCACACCCTCGGGCATTGACTCACAGACCCGTCTGGGGGACACTGCTAGATGTTTCTTTCTCCCCAGGAGAAGAAAAATGGATTGGAATCTGTGCTGCCTTTTGTGATAAAAGTTCTGGCTTGGCTACAAGAGACAAAAGTCGGCCCTGCCTTGGTCTGGGGACCCCTCCCGCATCCCACAGAAGGTTCTCAGAGGCCCAGCCAGGAAGGACTCTGAGGCCAGGAAATCCCATGCATCAGTGTACCCGTCTGGCCCCGTGAGAGAGCTACACTCTGGGCTATGATTGCCTGGGGAAGCCCCTCTCTTCTTTAAAAAAAAAAAAAAAAAACGGGCTGGAGTGGTGGAACAGTGGGTAGGGCAGTTTGCTTTGCAATGGTCGACTTGGGTTCGATTCCCAAGATGCCATATGGTCCCCTCAGCACCTCAGGAGCAATTCCTGAGAGCAGAACCAGGAGTAACCCCTTGCATCGCCGGATGTCAACCAAAAATCAAATAAATAAATTTTTTAAAAACTTTCTGCAGGGGCTGGAGCAATAGCACAGCGGGTAGGGTGTTTGCCTTGCACACGGCCAACCCGGATTCAATTCCCAGCATACCAAACTGTCCCCCAAGCACCGCCAGGAATGCTTCCTGAGTACAGAACCAGAAGTAACCACTGAGAATCGGCAGGGTGAGACCCAAAGAGCAAAAAAATAAAAAACTTTCTACAGACATACACTTTTACCAGCAGTACACAAACATACGAACACACAAGCGCGCGCAACACAACCTTTACCCCGCCCCCCATACTCACCTCAAAAGCCAGCGGTCTGGGCAGGGCTTTGCAACTTGATGTGAGGAAGCAGATATTCCTATTCCAACGTACAGTAAACCTGTTAGGATGCTTGCGTTGCTGACACTCATCAATCCTCTTCATCCCAAGGACCCCAGAGCAATTCCAGGAATAATATGAGGCCAGAGCCAGAACAAGCCGTCAGGGTACCTCCGGGAATGCAGAGTTCCCCCTCCCCCCATTCCCCACATCAGAAATAGCTCCAAAAGTAAAGTATCATTGGCAAACCCCGGCGACCTGCAGATCCACCGCCCCGGCCTGACACACGAGGGCAGCCAGCGAAAAAGCTGGACAGCAACAGGGTCTCAAACCTTTTGGGGGAAGGGGAGGGCAAGGCTCTGCCCCTCAAAGTGAATCTGGAGATTCTACAGCAGCGAAACTTGGGCAAGGTCCCAACATGGATCAGCTGGGAGGTTAGGGAAGGCTAAGGCCCCATCCTAGGCAGCTCCTGCACCCCAAGGCCCGCAGCTCCCGCGCTCAACCCCGCACCCACCCGCGGCTGCCACGATGCGGAGCTGAAGGCGACCGTGGCCACAACGACCCCTGTATCCCACTAGAGCCCCCTACGAACCTCCCAAAGCTCCATGCCCCCCCAAAAGACCCCATCATACCTTAGGAACCACTGGATATCGGGAAACACAAGAAAAACAAATGCAAGAGCAACCCTTGAGCTGGCGCGGTACTGCGGCTCAGTGTGGAGACGGGGAGGCGCGGGGCGCTCACTGGAGGCCACCCCCGACCTGCAGCAAGACAAAATCAGCCTTCAGAGTCCTGCTTCCTCGCTGGGGCTCTACTCCGCCCTTTACCCAGGTGAACAATAACTCTCTGACCCGTTTCCAGGAAGAGAAGCACTAGGAAGAATCCCCCACTATGATGTCACTTCCGGTCCTGCAAGAAGCCTTAAAGGGCCAGACACCAGATGTGCAGAGAAACATTACCCTGTAATGTCACTTTAGGTCCTGCAAGCAGCCTTAAAGAGCCAGACTAAGTCTTCAGGGCAGTTCAGCTTGTCCTTCCCCATGGGGGTCTATCTTTTAAGCTGTAACAGTTTGCAGTAAGACAATGCATTTCTGCTTTGTAGAATGTCTCATTTGGATGCCAGGGGAGTTTTGCCACTTGCTCCCGGTCCATCCAAGTCCCACGACAGGACCCCGTCTTGGGGCATTAGGAACTACAGCAACTGAAGCCTAAGTCAAGTAATTACGACCAAGCAATTATGCCCAGGAGTAGATATGTTTCAGAGTAAATCAATTCCCAAAACCTTGGATTTATGGTCTTTCTGTGATGAACCGAAGAACACTGATCTAAAGTAAAATATAAAAGAGCCACAGGGGAAATAGAAAAGCAGATGCAAATACACAGCACTTCAAATACAAATCAGTACAAAGTTGAGAATTACCAGAAAGTTATGGCTTATCAGTAATCAAGAGTGACATGGGGAACTGAGACAATGAGAGGTAAAATACAAAGAAAAGGTTAAAGATAAACTTGAACTAAATTAGGGATGTTAGCAAGGATAGATAAGTTTCTCTGGGAGGAGGAAAACTGGCAATTCACAGATGAAGCGTAAAACACTTTGGGTTAAAATCTAACATCACAACAGCCTGGGCCTGTTTCCTTCTTCGATCCTCTGTCACCCTTCTTCGGCCAGGGTGGGGAGATGAATCATGGACATCAAATGCACTCCGCGCAGGCTACATTAATTGAAAACAACTCTCAGTACCTCAGCATAACAGTCGGGGGTAGCCTGATCAGGGAGAAATGAAGAGTCGGGGTGCAGCCCAGCTTGATTTTAGGGTACAGAAATTCTAAATGTTAGAAAAAACAATGTGGATTCAGAGAGGAAGTAACCTGGGAGGGGCACTTTCCTTGCTGAACCAACTCAATCCTCGGTATCTCATATGACCCCTACAGCACTGTATCACTGTAGCACTGTCATCCCGTTGTTCATCCATTTGCTCCAGTGGGTGCCAGTAACGTCTACATTGGTCCCAACCTTGAGATCTTAGCAGCTTCTCCTTACTCATCCTTCCCAACGGTGTCATATTGGAGGCTCTTTCAGGGACAGTGGAATGAGACCCATTATTGTTACTGTTTTTGGCATATCAAATATGCCACGGAGAGCTTGCCAGGCTCTGTCGTGCAGGTAGGATACTCCCGGTAGCTTGCCAGGCTCTCCAAGAGAGATGGAGAATGTATATTTTACCTATATTAAACATTTTAAATATATCATTTCATTTATATTAAATATATAAAATGTATTAAATAAACATATGAAATATATTAACCCTAAAGTACCAACGGCAATAATTTCACAGTGCTGTTCCTGGAGTAAGACTCGATCTTCCACAGATCTGCCCAAAATACAACCAAAAATAGCCCAAAAGCAAATTTTTATTTGCAAGCCACAACCATCCCTAGGCCTGCGTCCCCAGGATGGCCCTGGACATCAAGGCTACTACTGAACAGTAACGCAGGCCTACAGGGTCCTTTGCCTTTGTGGAGCTGATACTCTGTCCCTCAAAAATGAACAGACCTTTTATTTTTTTTGAGGCTCCACCGGGGATACGAAGGAGAAACTTCTGTCTCTGTGCTCAGGAATCCGTCCTGGTGGAGCTTGGAGATCGGACTTGGGTGGGCCACATGCAAAGCAAACGCCATAATCGTGGTGCTATCGCTCCAGTCCTCTAAGTAAATCTGGAGGTTCTAGAGCAATGATGTCGGGCCAAAGGATCCAGGACAGGGCCCAGCGAAGCCCAGTGTTGGGAGGTTCGGGACCGCTGCCCCTTCCCCTCCCCTCTCTGTAACCACCACGCTCATAACCACGCCCACTTGCCACTGCCCATTTCCGGAGCTGGAGGTGACTGTGGCCACAGTGGACCCCCAGGATCACGCATTCACACCTTCCATCCGTGTGCAATGGTACAGCCCCCACTATACTCATCAAAGCTCCGTGTCCCCAAAAAAGTCACCACCACGCCATAGAAATGACTGGAAGAGAAGCGCGAAAGTGCCACCCTAGCTGGTGTTACCCCTCCATTCACAGTGACGAGATGGGGAGGCATGAGGCTCTAACAGGAGGCACTTGTGTCCTGCCACAAAAGAAGCCCTCACAGATCCCCTTCAACGCAGGACAGTCACTGCTCCTTTCATCCCCATGACAAATGGAGACCTGATTAAGTGTCTGAAGCAAGCACCCTAAAAGCCCTACTGTGATGTCACTTCCACTTCTGCAAGCAGCCTTAAAGGGCCAGACACCAGGTGCACAGGAAAACACTAGAACAATGCAGGTAAATGTGTACTGCTGGCTGGGCCAGAGCGATTGCACAGTGGAAAGGACATTTGTCTTGCATGCAGCTGACCCAGGTTCAATCCCTGGCATCCTTTATAGTCTCCCAAGCACTGCCAGGAGTAATTCCTGAGTGCAGAACCAGGAGTAACCCCTGAGCATTGCTGGGTGTGACCCAAAAAGAAAAAAAAGTGTACTGCAAGTGGAATGGGCTCACATAACGGAGTGGAGAGGTGGTGGTTAGAGTAATCGGTCACAAAGTGGGAGTCTGGAAGGAGAAGTCCCCCAGTCCTATATTAGCAGTGACTCTGTAGCCAGCCCTGGAGATGCAGAGACAAACTGATCTAGTAACAACCCTGAGAGCCAGAGAGACACTGGAACAGGAGCAAAGGCTTCTATCCCTTAACAACACAAGAGTAGTGGACACTTGCCTACAAGGAAAACTCTAGGAGGCAGTTTCAGAAACAAGATTTCAAACCAAGCCAGGGGCTGAAGTGAGATAGCATAATAGGCTGGGCATTTGCTTTGCATGCAGCTGACTTGGGTTCAATTCCCAGCATCCCATATGGTCCCCTGAGCACCAACAGGAGTAATTCCTGATTGCAAAACCAGGAGTAACCCCTATGCATCACCGGGTATGACCGAAAAAAAAAAAAAGTACGTGGCCAGAAGGGTAGTGCAGTAGGTTGGGCCCCTGCCTTGAAATTGGTCAACCTGAATTCAGTCCCAGACATTCCCCAATGGTGGCATGAGAACCATCAGCAGAAACTCTTAAGAACTGTCAGGTTTCCCCCAAAACAAAAGTATATAAAACACAGAATATAGAACAACCCCCAGAAAGGAGGGGCTAACAGGCAGCAAACCACACTGGTCACTCTGCTGCCTCGCTTGGCCTTTTGCACATATCTACATTGTGTTTACAATTCTGGTGAATATTAGATTGTTAGGATTTTACTGCTTCCAAAGTAAAAATCTCAAAACATTTATCCTCAATGTTTGTGTAAATCCAATGGAAACCTGAATACAAGGAGTACAGATATGCTACAGCAAGTAAAGTGCTTCCTTGCACGCGGCTGACCTGGATACCAAATATGGACAGCACAGTGGGATGTGGCTCCCCGAATATAACACAGAATGGCCTGAAGAATGAAGGTTTGGCTGTCTATCTGAGGTCAAAAAGTTCTCCGCAGGATCGTGGTTAATATCTGCCATGATCCCCCACAAACCAGGCCCTCTGAGCCAAGCCAGAGTCACAGCAACAAATGAAACCATGGTGAGCCTTGACAATACTCAGCAAAATGCAATTTTTGTACCTATTTATTTTTTCCTTGCTTTTTGGGTCACACCTGGCGATGCACAGGGGTTACTCCTGGCTCTGCACTCAGGAATTACCCTTGCTGGTGCTCAGGGTACCATATTGGATGCTGGGAATTGAACCCGGGTCGGCCACGTGAAAGGCAAACGCCCTACCACTGTGCTATTACTCCAGCCCCCACCTATTTTTTAAAATTTTTATTAGTGAAACACCATGAAGTACAGTTGTAGACTTACAAATTTTTGTGCCTGGGTTTCAGTCATATGATGTTCGAGTACCCATCCTCCCACCAGTGCCCATTCTCGACCACCACTAATCCCAGTATCCCTCCCACCCCCCAAAGCCCCATCCCACCCTACCTCTGTGGCAGAGCATTCCCTTTTTTTCTCTCTCTCCTTCTGGGTGCTGTGGTTTGCAAAAGAGGCATTGAGTGGCAATCATGTTTGGTCTAGAGTCTACTCTCAGCATGCATCTCCCATCCTATACCCCCCACCTATTTACATTTTATTTAATTCCTTCCATCTTGATTTATCACTAAGACTCATTACTTACCAGTTAACAGAATGTGAAATCCAAATGCCAGGACATTGTCATAGCCATGGTCCAGGTGATAATCAGCAAGTACCTTTCCCTTATGGTACTAATGTCACAGGAAGCTTTCACATGCACCAGGATTATTTCCTTCCGGACTGTACTTTTGTAGCGATCCACCACCCACTTGTCGAAACTAAAACTGTTTTACCTAAGGGCCATGTTCTGAACCTGGCCATTGTTAATAGGGAACTGATTGATTGAACATAACTTTTATATTTACTAAGGCTTGAGGGGAACATGAAAGCCTTCCTATATTCCTTACCCACAGGATTTTTTCCAGTATTAATTCTCTTATGCCTTTGAAGTCTGCAGGTGCCTTTAAATGATGGACTTTCCATGTTTTTACGTATGTCTGTGTGTATAGTTTCTTCCCAGTGTGAATTCTCCTACACATAGTAAGGCCTGCAGATCCAGTAAAGGCCTTTCCTTTCTGCACTCCTGGCATATATAAGGTTTCACTCTAAAATGAATTTTCATATGCGTAGTAAGGGCTGAGGACAAACTGAAGACCTTCCCGCATTCCTTACACTTATGAGGTTTCTCGCCAATGTGAATTTTCCCATTCAGAAAGTTATGGTAATTGATTGAAAACCATCCTACAGACATTACATATGTAAGGTCTCAATCCAGGATAAATGTTTTTATGCAAAGCAAAGCTCCCCACACCCTAATATATATTTTTTTCGAGTATGAATTTTCCTTTGTTTAATAAGGAGTTAAGGGGAAGTGAAGGCATTGCTAAAATCTTTACAAATATAAGGTTTATCTCCAGTACAATATTTTCTGTGCCTCAAGAGGCTTGCAGAATAAGCAAAGGCCTTGCCACACTCCTTACATATATATGGATTCACTGCAGTGTGGGTTTTCTTGTGCACAAAAAAGTTTGAGTAGAAAGTGAAGACACGGGCTGGAGCGATAGCACAGTGGGGAGGGCATTTGCCTTGCATGCAGTGGACCCGTGTTCTATTCCCAACATCTCATATGGTCCCCTGAGCACCGACAGGAGTAACTCCTGAGTGAAGAGCCAGGAATGACCCAAAAAGGAAAAAAAAGTGAAGACCATCCCAAAGTCGGGACATGAATTTCATTCCTGTATAAACTTTCCTATGCTCAGAAAGAACCTGAGAAGAAATGAAAGGTATTCCCACCTACCTCACATATATAAGGGTTTACTCCGATACAAATTTTGTGAAAACTAGACTATAAGCAAAGGCCTTCCCACATTGCTCACGCATGTAAGTTATTTCTCCAGTGTGAGTTTTCCTGTGCACTCAGGCTTGTGGGAAAAGCATAGACTTCCCACTCAATACAAGCATATGGTTTCTCTCCAGTGTGACTTTTCCTGTGCATACTAAGGTATATGAGTCAGATAAAGGCTTCGACACATGCCTTACATGCATACGGACTCTCCAGTATAAAATCTCCTGTGTATAAGGTATGAGGATCCATCGAAGGCCTTCCCACAGTCCTTACACTTAAGCGGTTTCTCTTCTATGCGGATATTCACATAGTCCCTCCGGGGTGATGCTGGACTCAAGAGTTTGTCCTCAGTGCTGACATTCCTGGGAATTCTGAGCACTGTGGGAATGTGATGGTGCTGAGAACATGTGAAGGCTCCCCCACATTCCTTAAACGTGGACAGGTTCAGTTCACAATGACTGCCTGTGGGCCTGTCAGTATGAGAGACACACTATAAACAGTGTTTCTCTCCCACAGACCAGGTGCTGCCCCACTATGGAGGGGTTGTGTCCGCTGACTGAGCTGAACATCCAAGATCTTTTCCCAGGGGGAAGTTTTGTCAGAGTGAGCATACTCTCGCCATTTTCATCAGCCTCAGAAGACAATGGACCGGTCTGAGCACCCCCGTGGGAATGAGGGCAAAATTGCTCACTTGAGCCTTTATCACATTGTGCAGAAAGAGACATTTCACCAGGGCTGGCTGCTTCCACGTAGAACACCAGAGAAGGATTCCAATTAATACTCTATGCCATGAGAAAAGAAATCTCAAGAAATGTCATGTCAAAAGAAATCAAACTCTGCAGGTAGGTAGCTGGTGGGTTATGAGACAATGAGTATCTTGGGGAAGTAATTAATCAAGATGGGGCTGAAAGCAACGACTCTGAAGCCAGCCTTCGGGATTCAGAGACGAACTGACCTCGTAGAAACCCAGAGAGCTGGAGACACTGGAACAGGAGCAAAGGCTGGTAAGAATATCAGAGAGCACACTCTGGCCAACGCTCTACCCCTAGACAACACACAAACAGTGGACTCTCAGCTACAAGGAAAACCCAGGAGGCAGTTTCAGAAACATGATGTCAAATTGAGAGGATCAGGCGAGTGGGTTGGGTGCTTGCCTTGCACGCAGTCAATCTGGGTTCAGTGTCCAGAATTCCAAATGGTCCCCTGAGCACCATCTAATAGATGGATGGAATTTTGCTGCATCCAAACATAAATGTTTCCTCTTTTTCTTCTAAGATTAGTGAAGTGACATGGGTGGGATCCAGGAATGTGACCAACCTTTTGAGTAATCACAGGTAAATGGAATGGCCTGCTGGTATGTGGGGAGCTTGGTAGCTGACCCATATTCCGGCTTGTAAAAGATTTCATCATAGATCCCCTTCCATCCTTTCAAATGACATTCTATCCACAGTAAAGTTCATCTAAACTGTCTCCAATTGACACTAGAGCAATTGTACATTGGGGAAGGGTATTGCTTGCACACAGCCAACCTGGGTTCAATCCCCGTGATCCTACAGAGTCTCCTGGAGCACCAACAGAAATAATACCTGGGTGCGGAGCCAGGAGGAACCCCTGTACATTATCAGGTAGGATTCAAATAGACAAAAAAAATTAAATAAAAAATATATTATCCCCCATTCTACCCCATTAAGAAACCTTGCCAGGGCCATTTTCCAAAGATGACACTTTGGAAAATATTTATCCTTTATGAATACACAAACATAACAATAACAGAGATGATACAGGGGATAAGGAGCTATTCACACACGGCCGACCTGGATACTAAACACAGTACCTCATAATGATCAAAAGTCCCCCAGGTATGGATGCCTGAACTCAGAGCCAGGAGTAGGGCCAGAGAACAAAAGTTTCTCCCAGTATGCTTTCTCTTATGCCTAGTAAGGTCTGGGAAATGAAGGCCTCCCACGAGTAAACCTAACCCTGGATTGTGCAGCCGTGAACACAACATCTCATTCCTCACACCACTCACTCTCCAAGAGTAGCATACCACATATGAAGTGGTTTTAAAGCAGAAGGCAACCAATCTTAGAGGGAAATATATTTTTACAGATATATACATGTGTGTGTGTGTGTATATATATATATATATATATATATATATAGAGAGAGAGAGAGAGAGAGAGATAAGCACACAAGACTCAAGCCTTAAAAACATATTAGTAATCGCTTTAAAAAAAGCTTAATGGCCTCTGGGTGAAGTACAACAATCTTTACACACTCTTCCCTAACCAAAGTTTTTTCGTGCATTTTCAGTGGTTTATTCATAAGAAACAATACAAAATAAATTATTTCAGTTCTGCTTTGGGGCAGGGGTTGGGGTACAGGATGGAAACAACCAAAATATGGTGGTGGGAAGGTGTAATGGTGGTGGGATTGGGGCTCGAATATTAAATGGAATCAAATATTGTGAACTACTTTATAAAAATAATGTAAAACTTATTTTTTTTTAAAAAAGCAATGATGGGCTTGAACCAAAACATTAAACACAAAAATCCATAATCACTAGGGATGAGAAGGGGACACTCAATGCCCAGCAAGCAACTCAAAGTTCTGTGTGGACATTTGTACCTAGAGGACTCTGAACTCAAGTTCAGGGCTGCCCCAAATTCCTCTCAAAGCAGGCAAAAGTGACCTGACTCCCAACACTTCTGCCAGACCCAAAGATCCTCTGCTCCATCTCCCTAGTACAGGCGCATGCCCAGACTGCACACAAAGCAGTGAGTGAACGTGAGAATGTGTGACTGAGCAGGTGAGGCTCTCCAGAGCAGGAAGCACAAAATAGAGGAAACGCAGGTCCTGGGTCCCGAGTCACTGTAGCTGACAGGGCACATATGGGGCCATGTAGCCCGAGGGCTCCGATGCCCGTTAGGGATGAATCCAGAGCAGAGAGCAAGAGGAAGCCCTGAGCACCTCCAATATGGCACAAAAATAAATCTGAAAGAAGAGTGGATAGGGCTGGTGACCCTGGCATCCCATATGGTCCCCTAAGCACTGCCAGGGGCAATGCTGGAGTGCAGAGCAAGGAGAAACCCAAAGAATCACTAGGTGTGGTCTCCAGCCTACCCAAGAAGAACAAAGACAAATAATTCAGTCTTGGATCTGTGGCACCACACAGAGTAGGAGACCTGACAGGGGTGAATTTTGAGCACTGAGCTCGGAGTACTCCTCAGTGGAGTATGATCCAAACCAAATACAATAAAACAAATAAACAAGGACAAAAGCAGCCTCAAAAACAGTAGAGCCAGTGCTCCCTCCTGAAACAACTCCTGACAGTCAGCCCTGAAGGCCTAGGCACTCCTGTAACTGCCTCATATCATTTGTCTCTTTCCTCCTCCGTGTGGACGGTGTCTCCGACAGTGCAACATCATCTTTTCCTACCGATAATTCCCGAGAATCAGCAGGAAGCTCCAATCAGCAGGAAGCAGGAATCAGAAGAAAGCAGGAAGCAAAGATCTGTGAGCATGAGAGAGGTGCACAAACCCCAGAGTCCTGACCAGATGTTTCTGCTTTGGAGTCTGAAATTGCTCTCAGGGAGGGCAGGGCAAGCAGCTGACATGCTCTCCAATCTCAGGAGTCGTAGATCTACTTGAACTGAAAATGTTGATACCTAAACATTTTATAGTGCAACACAGAAGAATTAGGCCCAGAGTAACAGCATATTGGGGAGGGCACTTGCCTTGAACACAGCTGACTCTGGTTTAATCCCCCACATCCCACAGGATCCCCCAAGACCACCTGGAGTGACTCCTGAGTGCAGAGTCAGGTTACTCCAGTACCCAGAGTACTGCTGGCTGTGGCCCCAAAACAAAAACACAGAAATTAAAAGTGTATTGTGTAATTAATCGGAATAAATAACAACTTTCTGGACTTTACCCAGCATAAAAGTATTTTTATGATGGCTACAGAGATAGCACAGATCACAAGGCGCTTGTCTGGCACACAGCTGACAAGGGCTCAGTCCCCATCACCCCACAGGATCCCCAAACCTAGAGCGATCAAAGACAACAGAGCCAGGGGTAAAATCCGCCGGGTGTGGCCAACCAAAAATAAATTTAGGTGCCAGAGCTACAGTCTGGTAGGGTATAGGCCTTGTAAACAGCTGACCTGGGTTCAGTCCCTGCCACCACACTGGGCACCAAAAGCAGCAACCACAGGTTATGACCAGAAAAAACAGTTTTTGTTCATGAGTCAACATCCACCAGCCAGTTTTGGAGAATGCAGGTCAGACTTGGGTTTTGGAGCCACAGGTGGCAGATCTTTGGGCTCACCCAGGTGGTGCCTGAGGAATCCTGCGTTGTGCAGGAGATTGTACCATAGCAGGCTGCTTGCAAGGCCAGGGCCTGCACTCCTGGCCTATCACTGACCCCAAGAATTCAAAGTCTCCATAAGTACTGTGAACCTTATGAGAAGGATACAGGCAGGAAACAGGGATGAGGCCCAGCTGGTAGAGGTACTGGCAGGGCTGCTGGCACCTGAGGCCTCCCGGTGCACAGCTGAGCCAGAAGTACAAACTGCAATTTCAAAGGTTTGCAGGAGACAGACACTGCTGCAAGACCCACTGTGGCATGGCACAACCCTGATGCACCCTCTGGACCCACCCCCCAACACTGAGTTGTATTAAAGCTCTACATTTTGGGGCTGAGTGAAAGCATAGAAAAAAGAGCATTTGTTTTGAAGGCAGCCAACCTGGGTTCAATTCTGGGCATCCCTCATGGTTCCTGGCACCACTAGGAGTGCTTGCTGAATAGAGAGCCAGGAGGAATCCAGTGCATCGCTGGGTGTGACCCAAAAAGCAAAATTTAAAAAAAAGAAAAAGTAAAGAGAAGCTCCCAACTCCCTGTATTCCCAGAACCCACTGAATGCACAAGGAACAAGTGAAGATCAAAGGCTCTGCCAAATGCTTTTGAGCCCCAAGCACAAAAATGTGTCCTGCCCCTCCCCCCACCCACCCCATCACTGGCCCCCGGCTCTGGGCTCACTCCAGGCTGGTGCCGGGATTGAACCCGGGCGGCCGAGTTCCCCACTTATGCATCTTTCTAAGTTCTCCTCAGTAAAAACGACCTTGTTTCCCTCAAAATCAATTTTAAATACGATTTAAAAGCGGCTGCTTTCGGCAGCAGCTCTCGGTGCGACCTGGGTGAGGGGCCAGCACCCCGGGCCACTGCCACGGAGCGACCCCGCCGCCCACAAGACGGAGAACGCGGAAGTTCAGGCGCTCAGAGCGACCACTCGGGGGCTCCCTGGGAAACCGACCTTCCCGGCCCCCCCTACCCCCCTGGGTGCCCCCTCACCAGCTCCTCACCTTCCGCACCGAAGCCCGCCCGCCAGCACTTCCGCCCCAACTTCCAAAACTCGCAGGGAAACAGGAGCCGATGCTGTGACGTCATTGGCAGGGCGCCCAGAGCCTTAAAGGGCCAGGCTTCAAATATTCCTGACCAGGTACTTGCCTGGTCAGAAAGGTTCATTTTTCGCTGTTTCTGGGTTAGGATCAAGTGATCGGGACATCTGATGTTTGCCAGGTCTGGGATAGATGGAGAGTGACGGACTAGACAGTTAGCATGTCGATCAGAAGTCTTTGTTTTGACGAAGGAACTAAAATTCACATACTTTGCAAACAGCCACCCAGACCCCTCTGAGTCTCCACATTCATTTATATCACACTGAAAGTCCAGGTCTTGAGTAGCTTCAACTGTTTATTTTCACAATGATAGGAGAGATCTGGAAACTAAGTGAATCACGTGCCTCAGAGTCAGAGGTAGCACAGAAGGGGAGTCAGGGACTGGTGATGACTGGGAAGACATTTGTGTATACAAAAATTCCTGTGTCTGTATTTGTGCGTGTTCAGAGCAAAGGGTGCTCTCCAGTTATTCCTTGAGAGCTATACGCAGCAACTCTTCAAACAGTGCTCAAACTCTACATAGCAGTGATTCTAAATGGATCAGGCAAATGAACAGAAAGTCCCTTAACTGCTGTGCAGCTAAATAGTCTTTTGATATTTTAGTACTTGATGATTTATTAAGCTATAATTCTTCAAAATTTGAACCAGTGAGCAAGAATAACTGTACAGCAGTTGTGCAGGAGAAAGCCTCTTTTTCAGACATGTTGATCTATTGATCTATTGTTTGGCTATGATTATTTGGTGCTTGTTACAGTAAGAATATGAAATTAATTTAGTTTACAAGTTTACTTTTTAGCCGAGTTATTCCATAAACATACTCAATTTCTTGTAACCATTACACTAGAGTGCCAGATAGTCACAGAGTGCAAATAGGCACAATAGGTTAGGGCCCCCCAAAGTGAGATGGTAAACCTCAGTAGCTGATTTCATTGTGTATTTGCTTTTCTTTGTTTCGGTAACTATGCTTGCCTCACTAAGCTTATATAAATTTATGGGGTACCAGGATGTGGGTCTGGTGAATTTAATTTTGTGGGTAATTATGAAAAGGACAGGTGCATCAGGATGGGCTTTTTTCTAACCAACAGACTGTGCTTCTCTTGGGAGGCTGCTGCTTTGCCTAGCCGAACAGCCTGCAAGCTGGTGTGAATAAACACTCCAAATTTTGGAGTTCATTTGAGAGTTGATGGTGTGGGGACCCAACATTTTAAGTCCCTGGGATGTCTGTGAAGGGCCTTCAAAGGACCTGTTAGTGCGGGCGATCTTCCCTCTGGTTCCGAGAGTCAGCTCTGGGATGGTGTAGAAGGCTCGACGCAGCACAACCTCCCCTATCCTCAACTTCCCCTATCTTCCCACTACCACACTGTCCTCCCATTGTTCATCGATTTGCTTGAGCAGGCCCAATAATGTCTCCATCATGCGACTTGTTGTTACTGTCTTTGGTATATCTAATACGCCACGGGGAGCTTGCCAGGCTTTGCCGTGGGTGCGAGATACTCTCGGTAGCTTGCCAGGCTCTATGAGAGGGGCGGATGAATCGAACTCGGAGCAGCCTCAAGGGCCACGTGCAAGGCAAACGCCCAACCCACTGTGCTATCGCTCCAGCCCAACTACTACACTATTCTGTTGGAAATATAGTTCTAAACAATTTAGGTTTAACACTGGTATGTCTATTCTCCCTTGTCACAGGGAGTTTAAGGTTTATTGGATTACACCCATCGCAATGCTACCGAGGCACTCCTATTCCTCTGCTTATTGGAATAAAGCTCTAAACACTTTAGGTTTAACATTGATGATATATCCTTCCCCCCTTGCCACAGGGAGCTTAGGTTTACAACAGTGCTCCTGAGGCACTCCCATTCTTCTGTGATTCTCTGTAACTTCCTTCTCTGCGATTTGCTTTCCCAAAATGCCTGTCACCTTTTTCTCCTAATCAGACTCTGTTAATTTGTAAGGTCTGAATCCTCAGAAATCTGAGTGAAAAACTGCTTTTCTCTTCTCCTTATGTCCTTGGCATAGTTACTTTAGAGCAATGTCCTTTCCGTATACACATAGGAAGATAGTTAATACTCTGTAACTTGGGAGTTAATTGACTCCAACTAATGCTTCATACCGGGCCATCTGCTTTCTTAATCTAAGCCTCCTAGCACCCCAAAGGCAGTGTCACAATGAGGGACTGTATGGACCAAGGGCTAGCTGTGAGGTACCCTGGCATCAAAATGGGCTAGACCAAAGAGCCATATAAGTTAAGGGCATGGTCATGGACAAATTCTGTCATGATTCAAAAGTAACAACTAGATTGGTACCATGCTAGGGTTAAGAAAGACTAATCTGGCCTGAACACTGTAGTCTGAGATCTATAGTAAAATGTCCCCAGCTTAATGTAATGTATCTATTACCGTGTCCATACAAAATGACTAATTTTATTAAGAGTAGAATTAAGATGAATGTTTATATGGTTCCTGGACTAAGGGAAGGAAAAACACACCCATAGATGGCATTTCACCTTTAGGTGGATCTTCTTGCTGAAAGAGTTTGTCCTAGAAGAAGCTTCCTCTGAGAGAGGTACCATACATCCATTGATTGTATGACCTCGCCTATGTGTAATTGCTACCCCAACTCTCTCATGATTTGGGAGATAACTAAGGCTGTAAGAGTCAGCAAGGGAAAAAAATCAAGAGATAAACCGAGAGGGAAAATCCAAGAGGAATGAAGGAGAATCAGAGGAGATCTGCGACGAGATTGGAAGAAACTGCAATTGATACCAACCAGCCTGGCCCTCATTGCCTCCATCATCCACCCATGGCCGCCAGCTGTCCAAATCTGGGGGAAGCATCCCAAGACCATCAAATTCAGGCGGCGATCGGGGGGGGGGGGGGGTATAGAAGAGAGAGAGAGGAGAGCGGGGGCTTCATATTCATTCATTTTTTGAATACACAACATGAACTGACAAACCAGTTCTTTGAAACAATTACCACTTGTGTTTGCTTTCAATAGAAGAAAAATTAAAGTACTTTATTGATATGAAAAAATAATACAATTATTTTCAGTTTCAGTACCCTGTAAGGATAAGTGTCTTTTACTCCCAGGGTAAGACTCTGGATTTCCTTCTTTTGATATGTATGTATGTATATATTTAATTAATAAAGAGAAAAATCTCCAACTGCTAATAAAATTTCAGGATTAAAATTGATGAGCAAACAAACTTGCAATATCAATAGATGTAGAAAACGATGCCGTTCCTTATGGTTCCTTGAGCACTGGCAGATGGAAATCTTAAGTACAGAACCAGAAATAACCTGAGAATCACTGGGTATGGCCCCTCCCCTTCAACAACTTTCAAAAAACCCAAACAAATAAGTCTAATGGCGTTGGACCCCTGGTACTCCATATGGTCAGTCCCCCAGTCCTGTCAGGAGTGATCCTTGAGCACCATTAATGTGGCCCATTCAAATCAACAACAACAACAACAAAAAAACAGAACAGTGGCTTCAAACAGAGAGCTGATCAATCAGGCAAGGAGCCGGATCCCCCGTCTCCTTCCTGAAACAATCAGAGTCTATCGGCCTGGGAAGCTTGTGCTACTTGTCACTGCACCGTGTCATCTTCTCACTCTCCTGCCTGAAGATGGTGTGGCAGAGGCCATCTCACCATCTCCTGCCTGTTTTTCCTGTGGACCAACAGGAGGCTCCGTGCTAGGACCTGGGTGGTGAGCACCAGAGAGGAGCACAACCAGCCCTGGCCCCCTCCTGACCAGAAGTCTCTGCACTGGAGCCAGAAAGGTAGTGACCAGCCGGATGTTTGGACACTGGCTCACAGAACCATCCATGGGGAGACAGTGCCATATGTTCCTGTCTCTCAGGGCACAGAGGAGTGGGTTGTGACCTGGCTGCCTGTCTGGACAAGAGCAGTTGAGGTCTACAGGGGAGGAAACCGCAGCGCTGCCCGAGCCCCGGGACTCTACCCTGGGAACCACACAGGAAGGTCCCTAAGGCCAGAGACTAACTCTGAGGCCAGGAGCTCCCGCACAGAAGCAGACCCTGCATGCCCCAGTAACCACGGCACCGTTATTGGCTCTGCTGTGGGAGCAGCCACGGGGACTCAGGGTGGACAAAACTTCAGCTGCCCTCTTGCAGAGTGGATGGGACATGGGCCTAGGCACTCGCTTCCAGACACCAAGGTTACTTCTGGGCACCTGTACACCCCAGAATGTCCCAGCTCTGACCCTCTGGACCTTGACCCATCCTGGTCGTGATATACTCTAATCCCCCAATCAGCACATGAGCCTCATCCAGCACATGCTCCTATTTTTGTAAGAATCACTCTGAAAACCATGTAAATAGTGTGTTGTATCACAAAACTCTCCAAATAACCAGGGTGTTTACTATAACCATGATGTTACGTGTGTCTAACAAATGGAATTTCTAGAGTGAGTCTACTTTTAAACCATGAATATAATATCTTGGGGCCTGGAGTGGTAATACAGCGGGTAAGACATCCACCTTGCACTTGGCTGACCCAAGTTCAATATAATAGAATATATACGGGCCCCTACTTTTATAGGAAATGATCCCTGAGTTCAGAGGCAGCAATAAGCCAAGGACAATGAAGGGTGTTTACCAAAAATACTTCAACTTCAAAAGTTAACTCTAATGAAACAAAACAACAACAATAAAAATTACTCAAGTGTGAATTCTGAGCCGCCCACACCAGGTCACCAGATGTAAAGAATAGTGAGTTGGTAGGTCGCATGGTAACACGTTGGGTGTTGTTCTCTCCAAAGAAACAAAGACAACTGATGGACCAAAACTGAGGGACCAAAACAACTGATGGCCAATGGATAGTGCATAGTCACCCTTTAATTCAGAATTGAATAGCATATTTAGAACATCTGAGGGCGTCTGAGGTACAGAACTACGCATATTGTGATCTACCATTGACAGAGGTCAAGCATATCAACAGAGACAATTCTTTGGAGGAATTAACTCAAGGACACATTCTATCTGAGACTATACTGAGAAATTCGCTCAGGGGCTATATGCATCTGTGTTGCTTTTCTCTTTCCCTGCTCATACAAATTAAACAATTAAGTTTGCTTCTTATTAATATTTGAAATTTTCCATACACACAGTAAAGAAACATTCCAAAACTTACTTCTCTGGGGTCCAGGAGCTAAGGTTAAAAGCTGGCTGGGATCCAGCTTTCTGGGGCTAGAGACTATGGCAACTGAAGCCTGAGTCAAGTAATTATGACGGATGGCCAGGAGTAAATATATTTTAGAATCAATTAACTCACAAATATCAAGAGCTTAGCATGATCAGTTTTTCTGTTTTGAAGCAAAGAACATTGATCTATAGTGATAGATTATTGATTATATAGGTTACAGCGGAAAGAGAAATGCAAATAAATAACTACAGATACAAAGTCCATAGTCACCAGAAGGTTTGACTTTATGATCTAAGGATAGATTAGGAGTGCTCATAAGAACACTATAACCTTCTCTGGGGGGAGCAAAAGTGGAAATTTACTGATCAAGCCTAAAACACTTAGGGTACAGACAAATTCTAGAGTGAAACATTTAAAGTAGATCATTAAGCCACCTTTTCTGTATTTTTCTATTCTGCAGAAATTCATTATTTCTCATGAATACTTCTCTCTGTCATTGCTCTCAAATCCTCTTTGTGTATATATGTGTGTGTGGGTGTATATATGTGTGTGTGGATACACATGTTTCACATTCATACCACAACTGGCAGTGCTCAGGGATTATTGCAGCTCTGGGATCAGGGTTTAGTCCTAGTGGGGCTCAGGGACTATATGGATTACTGGACATAGAAAGACCTGGGTTGGCTGCTTGGAAGAAAAGCACCCTACTTGCTGTACTATTGCTCTGGCCCTTTCTACGTGAATTATACACATCAGGAGTCACGCTGAACAAAGCTTCCCCAACAACACCCCCTCCCCGGAAATCAACTATTTTTCTTAAAAAAGGGAAAAAAATCCTTTACCCCTAGTACTCACAACAGCTGGGGGTCGTCTGGTCAGGGAAAGATTACATGTGTGGGGTACTTTGCAAGTGGACCTTAAGATGGAGAAATTCTTGACCTAGGGGAAAAATACAAAAAATCTGGGACCAGAGACAGTAGGGAACTTGCCTTGCATGCAGCCAACCGAGATCAATGCCCGCCATCCCTTATGGTCCCCGAGTACCAGGAGCAGGAATTTGTGACTACAGAGCCAAAAGTAAACCCTGACCACCTCCAGATGTGATACATGAGCCGAACAGAAATAACAATAACGAAAAAGTTTCATTTGCAAATCTCATCCACCAGTAAGGACAGAGACACTGGGTGGTCCCACCCAATCAGGGCAGTCAAACAAAGCACAGAGGACAACTGTGTCTCCTGCTGCAGTGTGGCTGGGGCCCTGCCCTTCTAAGTAAATCTGAAGATGCTCAACTAAGGATGCCAGGGACAAAGGCTCTGGACAGGGCCAAGCACATTCCAGTGCTTGCAGGTTCAGGAGGGCTAAGCCCTGCCCTCCGCAGATCCCGTAGCTCCAGGCCCACCGGCCTCTGACCGTTCCAAGAGCTGGAGGAGATCCTGGCCAAGGGGAACCCTGAGGATCACTTGTTCACACCTGCGACCCCTGCGCCTGGCACAGCCCCCACTGCACCATCCAAAGCCTCTGGGTCCCCTGAAGGCTTTCCCCTTACCTCACCGCAGGAACTACCTGGACATCCTGAACAGTGCAAAACAAGCGCAAAAGCACCCCCCAAATTGGCGCAGCCCCACCACTCACAGTGCCAAGAAGCGGGGCGCTTACCTGAGGCCACTTGCGTTCTGCCACAAAATTGGCCTAGCAGTTTCCTGCTAGGTGTCATACCAGGTGCCAGTTCCTGCTCTACCCAGGAGACCAATGGCGGCCAGAGCCAGGCAACCACAACTATAACAGAAAGGATTTCTGAACGGGCCGTCTATGACATCATTTCTGCTTCTGCCAGGAGCCTTAAAGGGCCATGGTCCAGATGCAGAGACCCTCTGTGCCCACCCAGGTGAATCCGCGCTTCAAGAGGGATGGACTGGAAAAAGGAGTGGGCAGGCAGCTGCTAGAGTGTTTGCTCACACAGTGGGGGCCTGGGGATAAGCAGAAGAGCCCTGATCCTGTACTGGTCAGACAACCATTGAAAAAATGCTCTCACACACCGTCCATCAGGAAAAACAGATGTGGGTTGATTCAAGGTCAAACAGGCAGGCTGGAACAAGGCACCTGACATTGAGTTGCGTGAAGTAGTAATCAAGATGGGGTGAAATGAGTGGAAATGGCAGCCTTCTATGATCTCAGATTCCTTCATGGAGCACAAAAACTATCCTAAAGCTCCAGCCAGGGGCCTCAGGAGTTCCTGAGTACCAGCACGCCCTCCAGGCAGCCGGCAGTGCTGCCTCTGGGAAGAACAACCTGAAATGTGGCTCTGCCATGTGGAAAGACTGGGAGTTAGGGTAGACAAACCTTCAGCCACTGTCTTGCAGGGTGGACAAGGACATGCACCTGTGCACTCTGTCCAGGGGAACAAGGTCACTTCTGGGTTCAGATGAGCCCGAGGCATAGCCGTGCTCTGTCTCACTGGACCTGGGCCCATCTGAGTCCTGATTTACTCTAATCCTGCATAAGCACATCTGCGTGAGTCTCATCCTATGCTCGCTCCTTTTGTGCAGGAATATATTTGAAAATGGTACAATCACCCAGGTTTATAGAAAATAAATACAAATAACCAAGGCATTTATTTACAAAGAACCATAATATGAAATGTGCCTGACATTTGGAAGTGCTCAGGACTACTTATACTGTAAATATTCTATTTTGGGGGTAGAGTGGTCTTACACTCAGCTGACCCAAGTATGATACTTGGTCACCCTGGACCCTGGCTGCAGTGATCCCTGAGCTGAGTCAGAAGTAAGGGCAGATCCCTGCAAGGAGTGGTCAAAACTACAGCAACAACAGGACAACTCTAAGGAACCAAAGCAAACAAACAAAAAATCATGTGCAAAGACAAACTAACGAGGAACATTTAAATAGTAAAAGAGTGGGTTCTTAAAACTCTGTTTTCTGTTATTTCCATAGTTTCCCAGAATCCTTATTATTCTCTTTTCTTACTGGGAATTCTGTCCACTGTGGGCTTCTAAGGGAACATCACGGTCCTTGGAACATGGGGAAGCTCCCCCACATTCCTTACTCTTGGACAGGGTCAATCCATGGTGACTTTGCTTGTGGGCCTTTCGGTGTGAAAGACTCACTCTAAACAGTGCTCCTCTCCCACATTCAAGGGTCTGCCCCAATGTTGGGGTTTGTAGACTGAGAACAGCTGACTGTGTGAACCTTTTCCCAGGGGAGGGATTCTTCAGAGTGAGGTTGCTCTCTCCATTCTGATCACCCTCAGAGGCCATCCTGCCTGCCTTGGCATCCCCGTGTGCCTGAGGGCATAAATGCACACTCGAGACTTTTTCACAATGTGAAGGGTCAGAGACATTCCACTCGGGCTGGCTGCTTTCCTGTAGAACAGCAGAGGATTCCAATTATCGTTCTATGCCTTAAGAGTCTCCATGTTAACTGAAATTGATACCTGCAGATTGGTTTCTAACATTTGCACCACACCAATGCAATTCCCGACCGGTGGATGGCATTACCATGGACTAACCTAATGTTTCTGTAAGAAACACATGGGAAATTGATGAATGCCGGGCCATTAATTTGTTAAATCAAATGAAAAATCACAGCATTTACATGAAACACAATACAATTTTGTTTAGGATTTGAGCAGAAATGTCAGCACCCAGTCAAGATAAGGGTCCTGGACCTCAAACATCATACTATGAATCTGTTCCTGGCCATTCCTGGCCCCGCACTTTAAAAATAACATGCTGGTCCACTGACATTTTCCCTTAGTATTATAATATTGATTCCAAACTTGCAAATCTTACCGTATCACTCATACTCGCTGACTGAGTTCCCAAATCCTGAAGCCGTGCTTTGAGTTCTGAAATCAAACACAATACACAATGTAAGAAGTCTTCGAATGAAACATACTTAACCAGGCAGTACAGCTTGAGGAAATCTCTATGGTCCTCACAGTCCAAAGTATCCCACAGAACAGGGAAGATCCCAGGTAGGATTGCTGTGAAAAGGTTGGCAATCCCACAAGATGTATTTTTTTCTTTTTAGTTTGGTGAACATACGCAGTGATGCTCAGGAAACTATATGGGATGCTGGTTATTGATCCAGGTGGACAGTGTGCAGGACAGCACATTTCCTGCATTACTATCACTCAGAGCCAAAGAGCTTAATTATGGCCTCACTTATTAACTAAGCATAAAAACGCAAAAAAATTATTGAAGATACTGCGATATTATAGGCTGTACAGACAGCTGGTAAGGGAAAGACAGGGGTACCAAGGAGTGAGAATTTCATGGACTGCCAGAAGAGGAAAAATAATGTCAAAGCCAAGAAAGTAAAACACAAGATTATTACGCCACAATTCTTGGGAGCGAAGGGCAGCGTGAATGTAGCACAGATGCCTGGATCCAGGAACCCAAGGATATCAGGGTCAGCAGCGCATTTCACATGTGCTCAGGGCACCCACACACTGCCCCGGTCCTGAGCCAGGGAGGGTTCTCAGACACTCACCTGCACGCATGCCTCTCCTCCCCGGCCTCAGGGTTCCTCCTTCCAGCCAGGAGATCACCGCAGGCTTCACCCCAGAATACCCTGAAAGTCACAGAGATAGAGCATGGAATAGTGACAAGGAAAACGTGACAAGCAAACCCCATGTGTCCCTATAAAAATGGAGTCAATTACTGGAAAGGCATGAACAGAATCTGCACTTCTAAAATGCTCCAGATTTGGAGTTATCCAAGAGCTAAGATTCAGGACTTAATTTAAGAGTGAAATATGCGGCCCCAGAAAACACCACAAATAGTATAGCCCGGGTCTTAAAGGGCCAACAGGGGTTTGATCACAGCACAGCACGTAGTAATTTTTCTCCAGTTTGGGATCCTCAGCTGGGGATGTTCAAGGCTTCTCCCTGACTGAGTACTCAGAAATCATCTTTGATGTTGCTTGAGGACCACATGGGATGGTGATAATAGAACGCATGTGCAGAACTTGCAAGACAAGCAATGTGCCCGCTGTACTCTCACTCTAGTCTTGGCATCACATGCAATGTACTGAGCCTGCGTGAACTGATGCCTCAGTGCAGCAAGCCCCAAAGCTTAACAAATCCAAAAATGGCCAAACACGACGAAAGCACCAAATTGGTTTTAAAAATAAACATAAAAGGATGCAGAAAGACGGCACAGTATGTCAGGAACGGGCCTTCCTCAAGGTCAATTAAAGTTTGATCCTGACATTCAGTAGGGTCTCTCAAGCCATCAGATGTGAACCGTGACTGCATAATCCAGAGGCAAATCCTGACTCCTGATGAACCAAGAACCACTAGAAATGACCACGAGCACTGAAATGGAGCAACATCAGATGGGCTGAGACCCTAAGAAATAAATGAGCTATGTTGGGATCGATATTACAGCAGGCAGGACACGGACACTGCACACACGTACAGGATTGATCCCCAGCAGCACACAATGCCCCAGACCACAACCAGGATGAATAAATGAATACTCAGCCAGAAATAATCCCTATGTATTTGTAAGTATAAACCCAAACCAAATCAAAACAAAATAAAAGGGAATGCCCTGCCACAGAGGCAGGGTAGGCAGGGTGGGCAGGGGGGTGGGGGGTGGGAGGAACACTGGGATTAGTGGTGGTGGAGAAAGGGCACTGGTGGAGGGATGGGTACTTGATCACTGTATAACTGAAAGCTAAGCACAAAATTTTTAAGTCTACAACTGTTTCTCATGGTGTTTCAATAATAAAAATTGTAAAAAATTAAAGAAAAAGAATACATATAAAAATAAATTAACTGAAGTTGTAGGCCTGATGCAATAGTACCGGGATTAAGATAGCAACCTTTTAAGCTGCCAAGTGTGTTCAATCCTCAGAATCCCATGGCCCCTGAGCACCCCCGGGAGTGATCCCTCAGCACAGAGACAAGAGGATTCAGGTTGTGCCTGAAATAAAAGCAAAACTAAAACAAATACTAGAAATTATATGTAGTACAAGAAGTGATCAGAGAACTCAGCACTGGCAGGAACCAGGAACCTTTTAGAGAGACTTGAGCGATGGTACAACACGTGGGGAGCTTGCCATGCACGGGGCTAACCTGAGTTGAACCCCAGCATTCCAGACTCATGCAAACCCACAGAGAGTGATTCCTATGGACATAGCTTAGAGTAAGCTCCGAGCATCGCTAGGTGAGCACCAACAAGAAAACCAGGGAAGGAGCTAGATAAACAACTACTGCATGGCTGTCTTCGCCAGGACAGTCACAGCTACTGTTGGGCATACATTCACAGCCAGGCATAGGGAGCCAACACGGGCCTGCCCAGACAAGGTTGGCCCCGCACTGCTCTCACCAATGGCCCACAGGTTCTGGTAGGTCTCCAGAATCACGTTCCTGTAGAGTTTAATTTGAGAGGCATTCAAGCACGTCCACTCCTCTGGGGTGAAGATCACAGCCACGTCGTGGAAGGTCACCGTGTCCTAAACCAGCATACAAACGGGGCAGAAGTCAGGGTCTGTCACCACCCTGCTCCCTGGGCTGTGAGGCCAGGACCCCAGGGCCCTAGAGGGGCTCAGTGTCTGTCCACTCGGGAGGAAACAGCCTCCACCCGATCTCTGGCAGATGGGTCCCAACTTCTAAGACAGCTGCATCTATGAAAATGTGAGGATGCTCTACTAGAAGGTTCCTGAAGGTGGCAGACTTGCTCCTGATGCCAGGGAATTCCAGCACTGCTCCTATGAGCACCGCAGAGTTTACTCTCTGAGCACACAATCAGTGGGACCCAAATGAGTGACCCTGCTTTCAGCTCAAAACACTAAACATACACCCCTTGTATCCCACAGTCACTTGAGCTGCAAGGGCACAAACAGGTCCAGCACAGCTGGGGACCCATGATGCACATCAGGCACAGAGCCAAGAGGAAGCCCTGAGCATCTCCCCTGTGGCACAAAAATAAATACGAAAAGAAACAAAGCAGCATGACTGTGTAACACGACAGTGGGTGGTGCTGGTGATCACCACCATCTCATAGGGTCCCCTAAGCAGTGCCAGGTACAATGGCAGAGTGTATAGCCAAGAGTATAATCCCCAGAATCACTGTGTGTTGCTCCAAAAACAAAATAAAATACCCAGACACCAGCCTTTGATGACCAGCACCCCAAATGGTCCCTGAGACACGTCAGGAGCCATCCTTGAGCACCAGTAATCTTTGAGCTGTTGTGGTCCAAAAGCCAAATACAACAAAACTGACACAAACGTGGCCTCATACTGCAGAGTTAGGTGCCCTCACAAGGCGGCAGGAACTTTCCTGAAGCAAGTCAGAGACAGAAAGCCCAGTAAGCCTGACGCTCCTGTCACTGCTTCACCTCATCTTGTCACTCCTACCTGGGGTCGGTGTGTTTGATGGCATCTCACCATCTTCTCCTGCTCTAGTTTTCCCGAGGATCAGAGAACTGGAGAAGTCAGAATTGTGAGCACTGGACAGGAGCAAAATCCCCAAGTTCTGACCAGCCACACCCTGGGGCACTGGCTCACAGACCCGCCTGGGGGACACTTGTCAGATGTTTCTTTCTCCCCAGCAGAAGCCAAATGGGTTGGCATCTGTGGTGTCTTTCACGACACAAGTTCTGGGCTTGGCTACAAGAGAGAAAAGTTGGCCCTGCCTTGGTCTGGGGACTCCTCCCGGATCCCACAGCAGGTTCTCACAGGCCAAATCAGGAAAGACTGAGGCCAGGAAATCACGTGCATCAGCGCCCCGTTCCAGCCACCAGTGGGGCTGCCCCCCCCCCATGATAGAGCCACATTCTGGACTATGATTGCCTGGGAAAGCCCCTCTTTTCTAAAACAAAAACAAACAAACAAACAACAACAAACAAACAAGGGCTTGAATGGTAGAACAGTGGGTAGGATAGTTTGCTTTGCAAGTGGTTGACTTGGATTGGATTCCCAGCATCCCATATGGTCCCATGACGACCACAGAAGTAATTGTTCAGAGGTGAACCAGGAGTAATCCCTTGCATCGCCAGGTGTGACACGAAAAGTAAATAATTTTTTTAAAAAAGTGTCTACAGACATACAGTTTTACCAGCAATACACAAAGACACGAACCCACAAGTGTACACACACACACACACACACACACACACACACACACCTTTTACCCCCAGTACTCACCTCGATAGACAGCGGTCAAGGCAGGACTTTGCAACTTGATGTGAGGAAGCAGATATTCCTATTTCAACATACAGTAAACCTGTTAGGATGCTTGTGTTGCTGCCACTAATCAATCCTCTGCATCCCCAGGGCCCCAGAGCACTGCCAGGAATAAAATCTGAGGCCAGAGCCAGAGAAAACCCTCAGGGTATCTCTGGGAATGCAGAGCCCCCCATTCTTCACGCCAAAAATAGCCCCAAAAGGAAAGTGTCACTGGGAAACCCCGGCCAACTGCAGATCCACTACCCCTGCCTGACGCTGGAGGGCAGGAATAAAAAAGTTGGACAGCAACAGGGTCTCAGACTTTGGGGGAGATGAGGATGATGTAGGCAGGTAGATAGGGAAAGGCTCTCTGCAATGAAACAAAGTCTCATAGAAGAAGAATTCTAGGACCAACCTACCCTGTGGACACAGAGAATAAAGACTTGATAAGACCACCCCCAGACCCTGAAGATATGGGCCTCCTCCCCATGAAATTCCTCCTTCCCCAAAACCCCCTTTCAATCCGGATAACTCCAGCGACCCAGCCCCAAGGAGATTCCAGGACACTCCAAGTCAGATGATTCTCGAACCCCCTCTCAATCCGGTTAACTCCAGTGACCCAGCCCCAAGGAGATTCCAGAACATTCTGAGTCAGAAGGATCTATAAGAGCCAGCTCGAGAGCCCACTTGGGGGTCTCTCCACCCTCGGAGAAGCCCGCGTTCCCTCTGATGCGTTACTCTCTCTCTCTCTTACTATCTGCTTATCCCTTTCTCTCCCTCTCCAAAAGCCTCCAAATAAAACCTGTTACTTCACTGCTCGTCTACTCCTGAAATTCTTTTCTGCGAGCGAGACAAGAACCCCAGAAACCTCGGGTAAGGCTTGGGACTGGTCTCTCCTTTCCTGCAAAGAGCGAATTCTCGCCCCAACTTGAGTCCGTGGCTCCCCGAGCAATCAGCTGGCGGTGATTAACTCCCGTGCGGAGAAGATCAAGCGGACTTCACGTGTGGTTGACGGCCACCTTGTGGGGCTGGCGGGGCTTAGGCCCGTGCAGAGCAGGTGCTCACTGCAGACGTTACCGGTCCTAGCCTACCCAGGGTCCCGCGAGACAGAGGCGGGTGGGGAGAAAGTGACTGTCTTTCTCCTCCCCACTTCACATAAGTCACCCGTGGGGCCCACCGACATCAGATGGCGACCACGAAGGGACAGATGCAGTGAAGAAATCCACGAGGAAGGAGGTAATCTGTGGAAAATCTGCTGTGGAAGTATGCTCCCTTGGAAATCTCTAGTGGGGAAGGGGGAGGAATGTGATAACCTCTGTGTGAATGTGTGTGTGCATGAGCACCCTGATAGGTCCTCCTATCAGGCGTGATTTTGTAGATCCACGACCTGGCACTCTTAAAGTCCCTCTAAAGTCACGGAACTCGAGTGGGCTGCTTGCGATTCCACGGAGAACATACGGTCAATGGTGGCACTGGCATAGATGCCGGTCGCAAGTCACAATGCTGAACCACTAAGGCTAAGTTCTCCAAAGGCCAGGCATGCATCTGAATGGTCTCTGCAAGAAGGCACCCCTCCTTTGCCTGTCTTGTGTCACCGTCCACTATGGGAGGAATGGGAGGAAAGCCCAATAGTGTGAAGATTCTGGGAAACTAAAGCAGATCAATTTCCAGACTGAAAATCTCCCCAGTCTAACTAGAAAATCCTTTTCCCCAGCCTAACTAGAAAATCAGCTAGAGGTCATTTGAAATGCTAATGAAGGCAGTCCAGAGGTAAGGCAGAAGGAAAAAAAAAGGGTAAAAGGCAGGTAAGAAGCCTGAGAAAAGCAGAGAACCAGCAAGAAGCAGGGAAGATGTAACAAGCTAAGAAAAGGCAGAACTTTTTCAAGGAGCAGAGTTTTAAGACCACAGCACTAGGTTAGGCTCGGGCACACAGCTGTGGCTCTGCCCGATGCCAGGCCTGCCCAGGGACGCCTGCGGTGGAAGCAGAGGCCATTGGTGGACACGGTCCAAATCCAATGAGCCTCTGAGTGAAGGCCTATCCACGCGGGGTTAGAGTCCCCTTGGGAGAAGCCAAAGTGGAGGCCTATCCACGAGGGGTTAGAGTCCCCTTGGGATAGACCTGGGAAAAGTTCTGCTTGAGAACCATCCTGTCTTAGGTTTTTCTGTTCCATAGGTCGTTGCTGGTAATCAGAGACATGGGCAACTCAACTTCAATACCTAAAGATTCCCCTCTGGGTTGCTTATTAAGACATTGGAAGAGCTTCCATTTAGGTAGTTTAAATAAGGAACGTCTTGTCAACCTCTGTAACATCACATGGCCTGAATATAAGCTAGAGCATGGGAAAACATGGCCAGTAAATGGCAGTTTGCATTACCAGACCATTTCACAGTTAGATCGTTTCTGCAAAAAGGAAAAGAAGTGAGATGAAATTCCTTATATCCAGGCCTTCATGGCACTATATGAGGATTCAGAGAAAAGGGAAAGCTGTCGCATCTGCTACGTGCATGTTTCAGAAGTAAGAGAGCCAGAATCAGACTCTATAGATGATATTCTAATGTTGAACTCCCCAGGAACTGCCCCAAAGGCGCCCCCACCTCCATTCTCAACTGTGCCTCTATCTCCATTTCCACCTCTGCCTGATGGGCTGGCTGGGGCGGCCTCTAATGAGTTCTCTCCCTCACCAGAATCACCACCAATGTGGTCTAGTTCCAGGCTTCCTGGTCTGGCAGCCCAGGAGCAATCCACACAAGAAAAGAAAGGTTTAGAGAAAAGTGCTAGTGGGTTAGCTCGCCGAGATCATAGAACAGTTCAGGAGAGTAGCCCCCCTTCAGATGAAGGGGCTAGTGCAGAGGAGTGTGCTAGCAAAGGAGCTTGCTGCCAGCCCAAAGCAGCTCATGCAACTCAGGCATGCCCCTCCCTGTCAGAAGCAAGTCCAGCAGGGTGCACCTGGAGCAGTGCTTGCTATCATCCCAAACCTGACCCCAGTCCTGATAGGCTGGCCCAAATGTTTCCCCTAAGGGAAGTGCCTAACGGAGAAGCAGGCATAGTGAAGGTTCATGTGCCTTTCTCAATGAGTGACCTTCACCGATGCAAACAACAGCTGGGGAGATTTTGGGAAGATCTTTCAAAGTTCACAGAGGAATTTCAGGCCCTGATTTATTCTTATGAGCTCACCTGGGATGACATACAAGTAATTCTATCCAATTGTTGCACCCCAGATGAAAAGGGACAGATTATAACAGCTGCACAGACCTATGCAGATGAGCTCTGGGCTAATGACCCTGATTACCCTGTGGGTTTAACAGCAATTCCCTTAACAGACCCAGAATGGGATTATCAAACTAGGGGAGGCAAGAAAAGGTGAGACCACATGATTAACTATCTAATATCCGGCATGAAGAAGTGTGTCGTTAAGGCTGTGAACAAGGTGAAGGCAATTATGCAGGAGAGAAATGAAAATCCCTACCAATTCCAGGGGAGGCTGATAGAAACAATGAGAAAGTATACGAACATAGATCCCCAATATGAGGCAGGAAAAGTCCTGATAGCCTCTTACTTTATAAGTCAGTGTGCCCCTGACATAAGGAGGAAGCTTCAAAAGTCAGCCATGGGACCCCCGACCACTCTAAGTCAGCTTCTTGAAATCGCTTCCAGCGTATATAACAGTCGAGAACAGGTAGAGAAGGCCGAGAAAGTCCAGAGAGATCGGTTCAAACGACGAGATCAGGCTCAGCTGATAGCAGTTGCTATCGATAAAGTCCTGAGACCTCAAAGTAACCCTAGAGGCAGGCCCTCAGCTGGAAGATCCTAGATGTGCCCGTCTGAAGGGGAGTGCCTCAACTGTGGAAAAGTGGGACATCAGAAATGGCAATGTCCAGATCTACAACCACCGCACGGGCCGTGCCATAACTGCAAGCAGGAGGGCCACTGGAAAAGGAATTGTCCTCAGCTCCAGAAAGGGCTGCGGCCAGCTCCTGCTCTAGAGGCCCCAGTGCAGGAAGACTGAAGAAGCCCGAGGTCATCACTGGCTCCTGACTCCAACTTGGTGATAACAAAAGCTGAGCCTCGGGTTACCTTTGACGTAGCAGGTAGGGATATCGACTTTTTGGTCGATACAGGAGCCACCTACTCTGTCCTTTGCCAATCTCCAGGACCACTCTCGGCCAACTCCTGTGTAATAATAGGGGTAGGAGGTGTCCCTGTGAAAAGGGTATTTACTCAACCATTGAGCTGCAGCTATGGAGATATTGTCTTTACTTATGCCTTCCTAATTGTCCCAGAGTGCCCAACCCCCCTATTAGGAAGAGACATAATGCAGGTTTTAGGAAGCACCCTTCAGCTCTTCCCCTCGAGGGAAAGGATCTTTATAGCGATTTTATTGGATAACTCTGACACAGACCTCCCAGGCATTCCCCTTGAGATTAGAAGCGCTGTAAACCCTGTGGTATGGGATCAAGGAATGCCTGGAAGAGCCTTAAGAGCATCTCCAGTAAAGATTAGCCTCAAGGAAAATGCAGGTTACCCACATAAGCGTCAATATTCAATTAAACCTGAAGCCAGAAAAGGGCTACAGCCGCTGGTAGAGAAGTTCTTAAAATATGGACTGATAGTGCCTTGCCAGTCACCTTGTGATACTCCAATCCTTTCCGTAAAGAAGTCAAATGGTGAATACAGACTAGTACAGGACCTCAGAGCTGTTAATGAAGCAGTGGTTCCAATCCACCCTATTGTGCCCAATCCATATAACATCCTAAATCAGGTCCCTGGTAACTCTGCCTGGTTCACAGTACCTAAAAGATGCATTCTTTTGCATTCCCCTGCATCCTGATTCTCAGTTCCTCTTTGCCTTCGAATGGACTGACCCTAATTCTAACGAAACACAGCAATATACCTGGACTGTTTTTCCTCAAGGCTTTAGAGACAGCCCCCACATTTTTGGAAATGCACTGGGTAAAGAACTCAGAGAGTTACAGTTAAAGGATGGAGCTGTCATACAGTATGTGGATGATATTCTTATTTGCAGTCCAACAAGGGAAGCCTCCATTAGCCATACAATCCAAGTATTAAACTTCTTGGGGGAAAGAGGATAAAAGGTCTCCCCCTCTAAGGCGCAGATTGTCAAGCAAAAAGTTAAGTATCTAGGATATGTGCTCACTCCTGAAGGCCGAACACTATCTAGTGACCGGAAGGATGTCATTTTAAAGCTTGCGGAACCACAAACTAAGAAACAGTTGAGAGGCTTCTTGGGCATGACAGGATTCTGTAGACTCTGGATCCCCAATTATGGAATCATAGCTAAACCTCTTTATGAGGCTCTAAAGGGAACGGATTTTGAGCCTCTAAACTGGAATAAGAGTTGCCAATCAGCATTTCAGAACTTAAAAGACCAGCTGGTCGCAGCCCCAGTCCTAGCAATACCTGATCTGGAAAAGCCTTTTACTTTGTACGTAGCTGAAAAACAGGGAACAGCCCTGGGGTTGCTACTTCAAAAGTTGGGAGAGACTCCTAGACCTGTTGCCTACTTATCTAAACAGCTTGATAGCGTGGCCCGGGTTGGCCCGGATGTCTGCTAGCAGTAGCAGCAACTGCCCTTATGGTAGAGGAGTCCATTAAGCTCACTCTTGGACAACCGCTAGAAGTTATGACTCCTCATCAGGTCTAGAGCGTGCTAGAAATAAAAGGCCATCAATAGCTAACGGGTGGAAGGCTAGCGAAATACCAGGCCTTACTCTTAGATTCTCCAGAAGTGACCCACAGAACTTGTCAGACCCTGAACCCGGCAAACTTTATTCCCCTCCCTGAGGAGACCTGTGAGACCTTAGACCATAGATGTGTAGAGGTGATTGAGCAAGTCTATTCCAGCAGAACTGATTTAAAGGAGACACCCCTGGACAATCCAGATGAAACCTGGTTTACTGATGGAAACAGCCTAGTACCTGAAGGGACTCGAAAAGCTGAATACGCCATTGTTAGCCTAACTAGGGTAGTGGAAGCTGAGGCCTTACCAGGGGGAACATCAGCTCAGAAGGCAGAATTAATTGCTCTCACCCGAGCCTGCCAGCTGGCTGAGGTACTGAGAGTGAACATCTACACTGACTCTAAATACGCTTTCTTAGTCTTGCACGCACATGCTGCGATCTGGAAGGAACGAGGATTTTTAACTGCTAAAAATTGTCCAATAAAACATGGGGAAGAAATTCTAAGATTACTGGAAGCTGTGCATGCCCCTAAAGAGATCGCTGTTATGCACTGCAAAGGACATCAAAAAGGAGACACTGAGATTATTAGAGGAAATCGCCATGCAGATACTGTAGCTAGAAAGACAGCCCTTGATTCTTGTTCCATCATGGGACTGATACCCCATTCTGAAGACATTCCCTCTAAGACAGAATATACAGCAGAAGAGGAAAAATGGGCACTAGAACGAGGTTTCCAAAAGGAAGTAGATGGATGGTTTACCAAACAAGGAAAATTGTTGATTCCAGGGCCAATGCAGTGGAAGGTCATTAAAGGGCTACATGAAGCTTCCCACATGGGAAGAGATGCTCTAACAACACTGGTGAAAATCATTTTCCAAGGAAAAGGACTAAATAAGACAGTAAGAGAAGTGACTCAAAATTGTGCTTTGTGTGCTGTTAACGAGCCTGGTGGGAATCCCAGGCCTCCCCTTCTGACACCACCTGTTCAGCATCGAGGAACTTATCCAGGGGAAGATTGGCAGCTTGACTTCACACAGATGCCTAAATGCTCAGGGTACCGGTATTTGCTGGTCTTCATTTACACCTTCACTGGATGGGCAGAGGCCTTCTTAACACGCACTACCACAGCCAGAGAAGTATCTAAGGCATTACTTAAGGAAATAATCCCTAGATTCGGCCTGCCTAGGTCATTACAGAGTGAAAATGGACTGTCCTTTGTTTCTAAGGTCACCCAGGATCTAGCCTCTGCTCTAAAGATTAAGTATAAACTTCATGCAGCCTGGCACCCTCAATCATCAGGGAAGGTGGAGAAATTCAACCACACCTTCAAGAAGATTTTAGGGAAATTGTGTAAAGAAACACCTGAGTCCTCGCTGTCCCTCTTGCCAATAGCCCTCCTCAGACACCGAATGGCTCCAAGAACAAAACTTCAACTCAGTCCCTTTGAATTGCTCTATGGCAGACCCTTTTTAACTACAGATCTCTTACTGGACTCAAAAAGTCTAGACCTGACCAAATATGTTGTTAATCTGGGACGAGTACAACAGGCGATTCAGGAATATGGGAATGCTGTTCTACCCCACCCAAATAAAGAATTACCTCCAAGTAAAATTCAGCCCGGTAGCTGGGTCTTGCAAAAAACCTGGAACGCTGGGTCCTTTCAGATCACCTGCTGCCTAAGTGGAAGGGACCTTACCAGGTTATCCTACGCACTCCTATGGCTGTAAAACTTAACGGAATTTCTAGTTGGGTTCATCTTTCCAGGATAAAACCAGTTTCATCTACATCACACAGCGATGAAACCCGGGCAGAGGAAGAAGTGACCTATTCCTGTGAGCCTATTGAAGACCTAAAGCTCCTCTTCAAGAAGAACTAGAGAGGACACTTCGAGAGAGAGTGTTCCTATCAAAAGCCAAGTACCATGTCTCTTTGTTTGAAATTGCTCTTAATATCCATAATTGAAATGCAGCTAATAGAAGCAGGGCCTGACCTGTTCTTACAGTGGACCCACCAGTATGCAAAGGAAAGAAATTAGAGTCCATGCTGGGTATGTGGCCTCATGCCAGCACCTCGGGGTTCATCCAGCACCTTGGGGTTACCCTGGTGGGTGTCCCCATTTCAAGGGACAGACTGGGCTTCTCTCCAGGATTTTATTAACTCATGTAAGATACTGTTTCTTTCTTCAGATATCCCTATCACCAGATCCAATGTAAGCAAATGGCCTGGTGTTTTTATATCCATAAGAGAGCCAGGACACAACATGTCCTTCTCCATTAACCAGACTCAAAGAGAGGCCAATGCTTATGCCAAACAGCCATCAAATATATCAAGACACGTAGCACCTTCTAAGAGAGTTAGACATACCGAAGAAGGACTATACCAGGTCTGGGATCAACATACATGGATGACTCCCTCAACAGGGGCTCTAAGTAAAAAGGCCCCATTATGCTGGGAACAAAATCGGCCACGGGCTTCTAAATACTACACCCGTTCCCTAGATATGGGGTGGCTCCAACCTTTCATGTGTGAGCAGGTTCAAATCCTACAACCTACTGATTGGTTTGCAACAGATTGGACAAGGAGTCCAGGGATTAGATGGTTTGCACCAAATGGGTCTCACTGGTTATGTGGACAGAATTTAAGGCCCTGGCTTCCTCCCGGCTGGAGTGGCCGATGTACTTTAGGCTTCGCCTGGATGCAAGGCAGATATGTACAGACACTTCATCCACACAAACCAGCTAACTACCGACATATGGTCCACCGCTGGACTAGGTCAGCTTTCCACTGGTATGATCATTTGGGTTTTTTCTTTGCCCCACAAATTGGAATAGAAGACATTGCTCAACATATAGAGACCCTGACGAAGTACGTGCAAAAATCATTAAATGATACCCACAATAGTCTCTCCCTCATTAACTCAGAAATGTCTCAAATGAGAAGGGCAGTTCTCCAAAACCAGATGGCCCTAGATATACTCACTGCTGCTCAGGGAGGAACTTGTGCGGTCATAAAAACTGAGTGTTGTGTGTATATCCCAGAGTATAATGCTAACATATCTAACTTTCTGGATGAAATGAAAGCACAGGTACAGTCTCTTGAGGACTCCTCTCCAAGTTTCTGGGACCGGATCACTTCATGGTTTGGAGGAGGGTGGACATGGGTGGAGAAATTATTACTTTCCATCCTTATGATCATAGGCATAAGTATAGGATTATGCTGCTTCGGGTTCTGCTGTTTTAATTTCTGTCTCACCATCCCAGACAGAACGTTATCTAAAGCCATAGACCATTCTGCCCTTGCTAGATCAGAGGCGGCATTCTACTCTAGGGTCTAATCATCTCAAGTGATATCGCTCAGTCTAATAGATCCAATCTTCTTTTTCAGATAACTCCAGAAACCGAACCAATTCATTGCTGAGGGCCACTAAAAGCTGAGATAGTATGTGAGATTTCACCCCTTGTGTAGGCAGGGCCAGCACCCCATTGTCAGCATGAAGCAGCTCCAGAAGATGGACCTTCTGCCATTTTCCCTTAAAGATTTAAGGTGGTGAAATCTCTAGGGGGGATTTGATGTAGGCAGGTAGATAGGGAAAGGCTCTCTGCAATGAAACAAAGTCTCATGGAAGAAGAATTCTAGGACCAACCTACCCTGTGGACACAGAGAATAAAGACTTGATAAGACCACCCCCAGACCCTGAAGATATGGGCCTTTTCCCCATGAAATTCCTCCTTCCCGAAAACCCCCTTTCAATCCGGATAACTCCAGCGACCCAGCCCCAAGGAGATTCCAGGACACTCCAAGTCAGATGATTCTCAAACCCCCTCTCAATCCGGTTAACTCCAGTGACCCAGCCCCAAGGAGATTCCAGAACATTCTGAGTCAGAAGGATCTATAAGAGCCAGCTCGAGAGCCCACTTGGGGGTCTCTCCACCCTCGGAGAAGCCCGCGTTCCCTCTGGACGCGTTGAAAGAATTCATATTAGGGCATCAAATTTTTTGCATGCTTCAGCTAACTTGCAACATTGCTTTCTGTAAAACTGCTTGACTGCTTTGCACCTGGGGGAGAGGGGACTTGGAAAGTGAACAGGGCATAACTTATTTCTAAATCAAGTATGACAGGATTCAGGTGTATTTACTGTCCCTGAAATGTATTGTCTCAGTAAAGCACCCTGCAGATTTGGGTAAAGGATAACTCAGGATGGAGGTGGTTGGGGGAAATTGCCCTTTCCTGGAATGTATTGTCTCAATAAAGCACCCTGCAGACTTGGGTTACTCAAAATGTGGATGGTCAAGGGAGATTACCTAAGGCTTAATGATTCCAGCTATAACCTTGCTTGTGCTGACAATCTATGTACGTAAATGCTGATCTTTGAATCTATAGGCTAGGGAGTGAGGTACTTTTAAATGGATTGGTTAAGAAAGTAAATGTTGTTACAAATCTATTGGCTATGACATGTGTGGGCCTTGCTGTAACGGCCAGTGAAGGCCTATATAAGATCCCCTTTGAAGAAGATCGGGGCTCTCAGCCACTGCTCTCTCTGGGGTGTGCTGTGGAGCCCCAGCATGCTGGTCTAAATAAACCCCGTTTTTACTCCTGCAGGAATTGTGTCTATCTGGTCTCTCCGTGCCTCCCAGGGCTAGGGAACTCCCGATCCCAACAGCGTTACTCTCTCTCTCTTACTATCTGCTTATCCCTTTCTCTCCCTCTCCAAAAGCCTCCAAATAAAACCTGTTACTTCACTGCTCGTCTACTCCTGAAATTCTTTTCTGCGAGCGAGACAAGAACCCCAGAAACCTCGGGTAAGGTGTGGGACTGGTCTCTCCTTTCCTGCAAAGAGCGAATTCTCGCCCCAACTTGAGTCCGTGGCACCCCGAGCAATCGGGTAGCGGTGATTAACTCCCATGCGGAGAAGATCAAGCGGACTTTACATGTGGTTGACGGCCACCTTGTGGGGCTGGCGGGGCTTAGGCCCGTGCCGAGCAGCTGCTCACTGCAGACTTTACTGGTCCTAGCCTACCCAGGGTCCCGTGAGACAGAGGCGGGTGGGGAGAAAGTGACTGTCTTTCTCCTCCCCACTTCACACAAGTCACCCGTGGGGCCCACCGACACCACCACTACATCCCCCGACGAACCTCCCAAAGTTCCACGCCCCCCAAAAGAATCCATCATACCTCAGGAACCACTGGATATCGGGGAACATAAGAAATACAAGCGCGAGAGGCCCCTTGAGCTGGCGCAGTCCCGCGGCTCACAGCGTGGAAACGGGGAGGTGCAAGGCACTCACAGGAGGCCACCCCCGACCTGCAGCAAGGCAAAATCGGCCTTCAGAGTCCCGCTTTCTCGCTGGGCCCCACTTTGACCTTCACCCAGGTGAACAAGGACTCTCTGACCCTGTTTCCAGGAAGAGAAGCACCAGGAAGGCCCCGCTGTGATGTCACTTCCGGTCCTGCAAGTAGCCTTAAAGGGACAGACACCAGATAACCATTATCCCCACCCAGGTGAATCAGTGGTGGGAGGGGGATGGACTTGCATAAGAGAGTGGAGAGGCAGCTGCTGGATTGGGAGCTCGGGTAAGAAGAAGTCCCCTGATGCTTTACTGGTCAGTCAAGTGTGGAGTCAATGCTTTCACACACAAGGCCATCAGGAAAACTAAAACAGGGTTGATCCGGGTAAAACAGGCAGGTAGGGAGTGGGTGGGGCACAGGACAGTGAGTTTACCAGGAAAGTAACAAATCAAGATGGGGGTAAAACTAGTGACTGGGCAGCCAGCCCTGGAGAAGAACTGGAACAACCCAGACAGAGAGCAGCCACCTGAGTGCTGGACAGAAACTGAAAGGAAAGAAAGGCTGCTAAGGACATCTGAGAGCACTTTATGCGTTAATGCTCTACCCCTGACAACACACGAAAAATGGAAAGTCACCGGCAAGGAAAGTTCAATGGGGAGGCTTCAGAAATACATTTTCAAACCAGAGTATGGACCAGGAGTGATGAGTACAGTGAATTAGCACTTGCAGTGAACTTGGTCAACTTGAGTTCCATCCCTAGCATCCCAAATGGTTGCCTGAGCACCACCAGACACTAGGAAGTGTCAGGTGTGGTTCCAAATAAATATTATTGAAAGAAAACAACCCAGCATAAGTGCCCATCCTAGAATGGAGGTGTATACTGAGCTCACAGTTAGCAAACTTTCCTGATGAAAAGGCCTTATTTAGCCTTTTCAAAAACCTAAATGATGTATAGCATCCTAGTGACTACTAGATTATTGGGATTTTTACTGCTTCCAAAAGCAAAGAGTGTCAGGCTTCCCCCCCCCCTCTAATATTAGTAAAGTGACAAGTGCTCTTCATTTTTATTTATTTTTTGCTTTTTGGGTCACACGTGGTGATGCATAGGGGTTACTCCTGGCACTGCACTCAGGAATTACCAATGTCTGTGCTCAGGGGACCATATAGGATGCTGGGAATTGAACCTGGGCAGCCACATGCAAGACAAGCACCCTACCCGCTTGCTCCAGCCCCTCTTCTTTTCCTTTTAAAAAAAATTGTTCATGGCTAATACCTGGCTCTGCACTCAGGGTATCCTATAGGATGCTGGCTTCAATCCTGGTCAGCAGCATACAAGGAAAATGTCCTCTTGGTGTACTAGCCTCCTGCCCCATGGGGGATTCAGGGGATGATTCTTTATTTGCTTGGGGCGCAATAGTATTTGGTGGACCTATTTGACTTTCACATGCTCCCACTCATAAATAGGTTCTGGAAGTCTCACAGGAAACTGTAAGAGAATGCAGAGTCTGGTGCTGCATGAGGGTTGTGCTGGACTGTGTGCCCTGGTGCGCCCTCTCACTCCCATCCAGGGGCCTGTTACTTGACCCAAGGCCCAGGTCCCAATTGTCCCACCTGGAGACTAGTCAGTAGCCTGGGGAGGGTCCCTCCACTACTCCCCCCATCTCTGCTCTGGTTCATTACCTGGACCAGGTTGGTCTTCCTCACATGGTCCCAGGTTTCGATGCTCACGACCTTCACCTCCACATCTACCTGACCGGTCTCCAGGGGGATGAGCATGTAGGGCACCGTTTTGGATGAGGTAGTGAGCACAACCACCCTCTGACAACAGGGGGATCCCGGCTTGGACGCCCTGCACAGAGCCTCCTTGTGGGAGAATTCCTCTCGGACCTGGGGACAGGGCGGGGTGGTGGTTGGGGTTCGTGTCCATCCTTCCTGCTTCTTGCTGCCCTGAGGATCCCCAGAGCAAAGATACTTCTTCGTGCTGTGTAACCTCAGGGAAGCTGCTGCATGTCACTGGGCCTGCATTTTTCTCCTCTCTACATGTGTCATTGCAGGGACTGGGAGATGATACAGGAGTGAGGTTGCAAGCTTGGTATGTGTGGGTTCAATCCGCAGTTCTACACAGAGACTCGATCCCCCAGTGATGGACAGGTTCTCTAAAGGCCCTTTCGGGTGTCGGCCCAGGGTGACTCAGGTGACCTCCAATACCTCATCCTGGAGACCTTGCAATGAACTGCCACCAAATTGACCAGGGATTGCCAGTGGGGACCCCAGTCGATTTCTTGAGCACTGCTGTTGCATTCTCAACAGAAAGCATCATGGTCACCCCCTCTCCTCCACTTGGGTGCTTGGGAGGGAAGCAAAGGAGAAAACATCATCGAAAAAACAGCTTTGCCAAGGAGTTTGGTGGTTTCCAGCCCCTTAGCGCTCTCCCACTTTAATTTTTTAGTAATGTTGTTTTCTGCTTTTTGGATCACATGCAGCAATGCACAGGAGTTACTCCTGGCTTCGAGCTCAGGAATTACTCCTGACAGTGCTCGAGGGACCATTATGGGATGCTGGGAATTTAATCTGGGTTGGCTGCATGCAAGGCAAACACCCTACCTTCTGTGCTATTACTCCGTCCCAAAAGTTCTGCCTTGAGGATCAGAGAGAAAGGTTAGAGGGTAGGGCACCATCCCTAGCACCCCAAAGGATCCTTGAGCCTTGCCAGTAGTGATTTCCAAGCACAGAATCAGAGGAATTCTCTGAGCACCGCTGCATGTGGCTCCAAACCAAGTAATAATAAGATAAAAGCTTGGATCTGAGGAGATGCTTAAAGGGCTGCAGCATATTTTGCATGTGAGAGCCCCAGGTACGGCTCCTGGTACCACATGGTCGACTGAGTCCTACCAAGGGCAACCCTTGGGGCTGGAGCGATAGCACAGCGGGTAGGGCGTTTGCCTTGCACACGGCTGACTCCACTTCAATTTTCAGTATCCCATATGGTCCCCTGGCCACTGCCAGGAGTGATTCCTGAATGCAGAGCTAGGCGTAACCCATGAGCATCGCCGGGTGTGACCCAAAAAGAAAAAAAAAATCCAGATCCTACCAAGGTCAACCCTTTAGCACCAAGTCAGGAGGAATCACCTGTATCCAGGAATAATACTAAAACCAAATAGGAATTTGAATAATAATCATAGTAATAAAAGGAGAAGATATGCCAAGGCCAAAAATAAAAAAAGAGCAGGTCACACGGCTTGCTTGCTCTTCCGAGCCTGCTCTCTCCACATTTCCCATGAACCCACATCATTCCCTTTTTCTCTCCCGGCCATGTTCTGTCCTAGGGCCACACTGGGTGTGGGTGTGCTTAGGGCTTTTTCTGGCTCTGCAATCAGGGATTATTACTCTTACCAGTGCTGGGAAATCATGCAGGATGCTGGGGATCAAACCTAGGTTGCCACAGGCAAGGAAAATGCCCTCCCTGCTACAGCATCCTTGAACTGAGGCTGAATCCCATATGATCAGGGAGTTGAAAGTGGGGACCCTCCCGCCAGCACCGTGGGGTCTCAGCTGGGCAGGGCGGCAGGAGTACCAGAATGGGACTTCCGTTTACATCTCCCACCGAATTGTGCCCCTTTTCCTGGGGCTCAATTCTCCCTGGGAGCCCCCAACAGGGAGGACAAAGAGAGGATTCAGTCCTTGTTCTTGCAGGCCTTTGCACTCTTGGAACGCTCATGAGTGAGGGCTCCCCTGAGCTTGGGTAATCATGAACCCGTTTATGTTTTAGGGCCTTAGGGGGCTACCTGGTGATCTCACAGCCCCAGGAGACCCCGGTGTGCCAGTGAGTATGGCCTCTACTCCACATTCAGCGTTGTCCCAAATTCTGTCCTGTTTCCCCATCACCCACCCCAGATGTGGGTGAACCACGGGAGTTGAGGAGGAGGCACGAATCACCTTCACATCCCTTCAAGCCCCACCCTGCCCCCAAGATCCCACAGGTCCCCTAGATCTCCTGACTGTCCCCCATACACGGTATAGAAAGCACCCCAGGAGACGGGGAGACCCCAGGCATGTCGGGGCACCAGTGAGTAGGGTGGGGGGAGCGGGGAGTCCAACGTTCTCCAAAAAGGCAAGTCGTGGGCTTACATCCACAGGGTCCGCCTGGTGCTTCTTGGAACCTGACCCACGGAGGTTCCCCAGCAAGAGGGTGAGTGATGCATGTCCAGCTGCAGCCTCATCTCATGCACCCCACTGTGCCTGCACCCTGCATCCCAAGTCTCCACATGAACTTCAGGCCCCTCAACCCTCAGCCCCCGGGTACCCCCAGTCATCTAGGACCTGAAGGCCGAGAAAGGGAGAAGGGCATCAACGTGTGCCTTTTTCATTTTTTTTTTGCTTTTGGGGTATACACAGAGATGTATAGGGGTTACTCCTGTTTCTGCACTCAGGAATTACTTCTGGTGGTGCTCAGGGGACTATATGGGATACTGAAAATTGAAGCCAGGTCGGGCAGGTGCAAGGAAAACGCACTAACTGCTGTGCTATAGCTCCAGCCCCACTGCTGAGGACTTTTAATTTTTATGGGGATTTGGTGGAGCCCGCGAGGTTCTGGGGACCATCAGAAATGCCTAGGATTGAATCTCATCTGCCACAAGGAAGGCATATTTTCATTTTTAAAAAATTTAAATAAACCTCTTCCTCTTCGTCCCCAATGCTGTGTCATTCTTTTTCCCCACCCAGGTCAGTTTATTCGCCAGTACTCGAACTCGGGACTTGGCTTTCTCCGTATAAGAGCCCCAGGCAACCTCTAGGACCCTACATCAAAAGCAGCCCTGAGCCTCTGCCTCTTCCTCTTCATCCGCAACGCTGTGCCCATCTTCTTCTCCACCCAGTCTTTACCTCCCCCACACCACATTCCCGTGAGGGTGTGGCCTCTTCAAAAGTGGGCTTTGGTAGGAGTGGGCCTGGCCTAATTTTAGGCGGGCCAACGCTCACACAGCCGAAGGTAGTTTACTCATACCCAGAAATCTAGTGTAGCATCACAGTTCCCATACCCACACAACAACATGAAGAAAAAAACGCAAATGCTCACCACGTGGGGAGGACGATGGAAAGAGTCCAGAAGCCTCAGTAGGTCCTACTCACCGAAGGGAACTCTCTGACAAAGAATTCAGATATGAAGTCATAGAGATGTTCAATGAACTCAATGAAACAGTCAGAAAGATATCCAGTAAACTGAAGGAGGACATGAAAGATACAATGGACCGGACAATCGAGAAAATCCAGGAAGAAATGAGAGCAGAGATTAGAAAACTACGGCACCGAAATGTCACAAATTAAAGTTTCCGTACATGAAATAAAAAACTCAGTCTGTGCCCTCAACAGTAGAATTACCACAGCAGAAGACAGAATCAGTGAGCTGGATGATCAGCTGCACCAAGCTAACTGTCAACAACAATGGCAAGAGACCTCAAAATAGCTTGAGAGCGAATCAGAGTCTTAGATGATTCCAAGAGGAACAACATTAGAATCATTGGAGAACCAGCAGCTCAGGGAAACAATCCCAATGAAAAAGCCATGGTTCAACAAATCATTGCTGAAAAATTCCCAGAGCTCAACAATGCAGTCATTCAGATTCAAGGAGCCCGAAGAGTACCAGATAAAAGATCACAATCACACAAATCACAAATCATCCTGTTAATCGTCGATTGTTTCAAGCAGGCCCCAGTAACGTCTCCTTCATCCTAGCCCTGAGATTATATTGAAGGGTCTTTAGGAGAATGAGACACATCATTGTTACTGGTATTTGGCATATTGGGGACGCCACGGGGCGTTTGCCAGACTCTGCCATGTGGGCAGGCTACTTTCGGTAGCCTGCCAGTTTGTCCAAAGTAGGAATGAGATAATAAGATGTCATAATAGGATGTCACGCAGCCGCAAATGCGGTTCCGGGAGCTGGTTTTTATAGTTTCTGAGTCTTGGCCATTGATGGGATTACACGGCGCCAGGGGGCCAGTTGGTGGGTGTGACCCCCGCCTACTGGAATTTGGAGGATCTGGGTGGAGGATGCTCAGCCCAAATTCGAGTAGGATTGGAGATCTCGGCCCCGGAACCCGCGTGACTTTGTCCCTCTGCCAGTACCTTCATGTGTGCGGAGAGTGGTCTCAGCATGGTGGTGGCTGGTCCTGGAGATCTTTGGCTGCTGGAGCCCTGGTCGGGGCAGGGAGGAAAGCTCAACCCGCTCCCCCCCAAGGGGCCCTGGCAGCGAGGACAGTCAGGCGCGGGGGCAGGAGACTGCATTCTTCTCTTCAGGGAGCTGGTTTTTATAGTCTCTGAGTCTTGGCCGTTGATGGGATTACACGGCACCAGGGGGCCAGTTGGTGGGTGTGACCCCCGCCTACTAGAATTTGGAGGATCTGGGATAAAAGATTCCCTAACAAAAACACTCCAAGACATATCATAGTGAGAATGATCGATGCTGCCAATAGAGACACAATTCCGCAAGCAGCAAGGTCAAAGAAGGAAATCACACACAAATGTGCACCCCTTAGCTTCACAGCAAACCTATCAGAGGAAACCCTCCAAGCCTGAAGGCAAAGGTGGGGTATAGTGAAAAATCTCACTGAAATGAATGCTTCAAAAAGAATAATCTATCCAGCTTAACTCTCACTCAAACTCGAAGGAACGGCACACTATTTTCTAGATAAACAGCAGCTCAGGAACTTCAGACTCAAAACCAGACCTAAAACAAGGGCTAAAGGGGCTACCATAAGACAAGACAAACCCTACAAGCACTATAGACCACTACAAAAAGATGACGCAAAACTCCATAACAATAATCTCTCTCAATGTCAACCTTCTAAGTTCACCAATTAAGAGACAAAGAGTGGCAAAATGGATTCTGAGACAGAACCCAACATTCTGCTGCCTACAAGAAACTCAACTCACCAGTCAGAGCAAACACAGACTCAAAGTGAAAGGATGGAAAACAATCCTGCAAGCAAACAGCTCCCTCAAAAAAGCTGGGGTGGCCATACGAGTATCCGACAACACTATTTTCAGGTTGAAAATGATTAGAAGGGACAGCGAAGGCTATTTTCTCTTAATCAAGGGATACGTACAACAGGAAGAAATCACACTCTTAAATGCATACACACATAATGAGAGAACAACTAAATATTTAAAACAACTGCTCACAGATTTTAAGGAGGGCATTGCTAGCAACACAATAGTAGCTGGAGTCTTCAACATCGCCTTATCACCTCTGGATAGATCAACAAAAACAAAACTCAGCAAAGAAACATTGGCTTTGAAAGAAGAAATAGAAGAGAAAGGGCTTATAGACCGACACAGGACTTACAACCCAAAAAGAAAGAATATACATTCTTCTCCAGTGTGCACAGAACATTTTCCAAAACAGACTATGTGCTAGGACACAAAACATACTTCAATAGAATCGGGAAGATAGAAATAGTATCAACAATCTTTTCAGACCATGGCCCAGCAATACCACTCCTGGGAATATATCCCAGAGAGGCAAAAAAGTATAGTCGAAGTGACATCTGCACTTGTTTGTTCATTGAAGCACTGTTTACAATAGGTAGAATCTGGAAAAAAAAACCTGAGTGTCCGAGAAGAGATGACTGGTTAAAGAAACTTTGGTACATTTACACAATAGAGTACCATGTAGCTCTAAGAAAATATGAAGTCATGAAATTTACATACAAGTGGTACTGCATGGCAAGTATCATGCTAAGCGAAATGAGTCAGAAAGAAAGGGACAGACATAGAAAGATTGCATTCATCTGGGAAACATAAAGTAACAAAATAGGAGACTAACACCCAAGAACAGCCGATATAAGTACCAGGAGATTTATTCCATGGCTTGGAGGCCAGCTACACATGCTAGGGGTAAAGGCAGCTCAGATAAAGAAGGGAGCACCAAATAAAGCCCATTTCAACATTCTACAATTCACCCTATAAAGAGCCTGGCCAGGGTCACTCACTTTTTGTGAATATTAATGTTTAGTGCATATGTACATTTAACAAAAATATGGATAAAAGGTTTGTAGAAATGATACAGCAGATCAATTCCTTGCTTGTACATGGCTGAACGCGATGCTGAGCCCCTGTAAGGATACCTGTGCCTGACCTGGTATGGATCCCTGAGCTCAGAGCTAGCAGTAACGCCCACGCCCTGTGGGGCACGGCTCCCCTAAACATAACACAGGAAGTTCTGAAGAATGAACGTATCCACTTTCATAAAGGTTCACTGCAGCATTGTGGTTGATTTCTGCCATAATTCCCGCAAACCAGGGCCTCTGGGCCAAGCCAGTGTAAGAGCAAATAATGACACAATGGTGAGCTGTGACAGTGTGGAGATAAAACTCTCTGCCATGTTGACATAGGTAACTGCATCTTGAACCAGCACACACAAGGGGAGGAGGCCATCCCACTCCACACAATAGGGCCAAAGGATGATATACTGCAACACCGTAGAGGAGCTCAGGGCCTCTCCCGTCTCCCTACTTCAGAAGGAAGAAACTGGCCTCCACCAACACTTTAGGGTGATGGGCCCCAGTAATCACAGTATGGAAGCCAGATCTCTTACAATGGCACTATACTGAAAGTTGATGGACTTGCACACAGCCACCCCAGGGACAAAGCCAATGAACACTGCTCCTGTGAGCACCAGACAGAGTAATACCTAAGCACAGACCCAGTAGAACCAAAAGAAAGCAACACTGGGTTGGACTGAACCAATAGACATTCGTCCCTCATGCCACACTCCCACATAACCTGTTCTAGGGATGAGAAGGAGACACTCAATTTCCAGTGAGCAACTCAAAGATGCTGTGGACTGGAGTACCCTTAGGTTGACCACATGCAAGGCAAGCACTGTACTCGCTGTACTATGGCTCTGGCCAATTCTAAAATGAATTTCTTCTCAGCACACTAGGAGTGACCCCTGAGCAAAGTTCCCCTTCCCCGATCATGATCACGACCATCCTTTTGTTCGTCGATTACCTCGAGCAGGCCCCAGTGACATTTTCTTCATCCTAGCCCTGAGATTCAAGGCTATTTCAGGGTTAGGAGAATGAGACCCATCATTGTTACTGGTATTTGGCATATTGGGTACGCCACGGGGAGCTTGCCAGACTCTGCCATGTGGGCAAGTTACATTTGGTAGCCTGCCAGTTTGTCCAAAGTAAGCATGAAATAATAATGTCACTCAGCCGCATTCGCTTCTGGGATCTGGGTTTTGTAGTCTCTGAGTCTTGGCCGTTGATGGGATTACACGGTGCCAGGGGGCCATTTGGTGGGTGTGACCCCTGCCTATTGGAATATGGAGGATCTGGGTGGAGGATGCTCAGCCCCGATCTGAGCAGGCTTGGAGATCTCAGCCTTGGAACCCACATGCCTTTGTTCCTCTGCCGGTACCTTCGGGTGTGCGGAGAGTGGTCTCACCATGGTGGTGGCTGGTTCTGGAGGTCTTCGGCTGCCAGAGCCCTGGTTGGGGGGGAAGGGAAACTCAACCCACTCCACTACAAGGGGCCCCGGCGAGGACAGCCAGGCATGGGGGCAGGAGACTCTGCGCTGTTCTCTTCCAGGATCTGGGTTTTATAATCTCTGGGTCTTGGCCGTTGATGGGATTACACATTACACGGCACCAGGGAGCCAGTTTGTGGGTGTGACCCCTGCCTACTGGAATATGGAGGATCTGGGTGGAGGATGCTTCCCCATACTCACATATCTTCCTTTCAGAAAAACATAAAAAAACAAGTTTACCGATGTAGCCACCCCAAGAACCAGTATCCCTGATATCCTGGTCAGGGAGTGATGAAGAGAAAGGGACTCTTTGCAACTGCGCATGTGGAAATAGAAATTCTTTTCCCCCTAGGAGTATTGCTGTTTATTCAGCCATTAATTAGGCTGATTGAAATGGGCATGAACTACACCTTACTTTTTCACCCTTTTTTCATAATTTTATTTATTGAATCACCATGAGAGCAGTTACAAAACTTTCGGGATTAAATCTCGGTCATACAATGAAACACCCATCCCTTCAGTGAGCCCGTTTTTTTACCACCAAAAACCCCAGTATACCCCCCATTCCACATCCTCCACCTACCTGTGGGGCAGATGATTTCCACATTACTCTCTCTCTCTACTTTGATCACATTCAATATTTTGACACTAGACCCACCATTACTATTTGGGATTTTACCCAAGCACTGAGATCTGCCAAAAAGGCAACAATAGACAATTTATTTTCTATTGCAGGTTATAAATAACATATGATTTTTTAATTTTGAAAATTTAACAATATGGAGGGATTTCTGCCAAAATCTGCTGGGTTCTGATAGTTGTTCCTGAGTCTATGGAATCATGGCCATTAAGCAGCTTTATCAGAAGAGAGGCGGTTCGTGGGTGCAACTTAGGGTCTCGGGGCTAGAGGAAAGGGTCACCTCCACACCCATACGTTGATGCCCATTGTATCTTGTCACTGTGGGCCCAAACCTGACTTTCCAATGGCCTCTGAGGATGGTGGCCATGGATCCGCCAAGGGGAGCAGGCGGAGGCACAGCATCCTTTCTCCCTGTGTGATCTGGCGACAGTAACCTACTGCGTGGTCCCAACGCATTTCGGCCAAAAGCTGCTGGGTTTCTAGGTTTGTTTCTGAATCTCTGGGATCATGGCCATTAAGAAGCTTGATCATGAGCCACAGAGGCCATTCATGGGCACCAGGCAACTCGGGGGCTCTTTGGGGTGGGGAGAAAAGGACCGGCTCCACCACCATCCCCTTAGATACTGCATGTCTCATCACTGCGGGACCAAACCTAACCGTCCAGAGGCCATTGGAGATAGCATTCACCGAGCCACCAGGGGTAACAGGCCATGGCACGAAACCTATTTCCACCTGGGGTGACCCAGCACCGGTAACCTACTATAGGGAACAGATGCATTTCTGCTAAAAGTCGCTGGGCTCTGAAATTTGCTTTGAGTCTCTGGGATCATGGCCGTTAAGTAGCTTGATCCCAAGCAAGAGAGTCCATTGGTGGGCAGTGACACAGGGTCTCATTGGGGCAGGGAGGAAAGAGCCATGTCACCCCCATCTCATGAGGCCCTGCGAGTTTCGTCACAGCAGGCCCGAACCTGACTGTCCAATGGCAGATGTCCAATGGCAGATGGCAGCCGTCAAGTCAAAGGGGGAGCAGGCAGAGGGACACACCCTTTCCCCCTTGCCATTGTCTGACACTGGTAGCCCATTGTGGGGACTGGGTGCATCTATGCAAAGGCTGCTGGGTTCCAAGATTTATCTCTGAGTCTATGAGATAATGTCCTTTAAGCAGTTTGATCAGGAACCAGTGAAGCCTTACCTCCATATATATAGCTGAGCAAGAAATTGTTTCTTGGTGTGTCTCACACATACCTAACTTTTGAGTGTTTACTTTCCTGGTAAACTTTGCCCCAAGTTTTTGGAGTCTGGCCAAAGGCAGAGCAGCAATTTGGGGGTATCTGGAAGTCTGAGGGTGCCATCAGTCTGCTGATACACTCGCTTCACAGCCACAGATTGACCTGCTGGGGGCACCACACCGCCAGGAAGTAGAAATTCTTGATATGGAAAAAAAACAATATTGGAGTTAGACTCACCGTAAATTGAGTAGGATGTTTGACTTGCTGATCCAGGTAAAGCCTTCCCATCCCATAGAAGCCCGGCAGCACCCCAGAATAATTCCCGAGCTGCAGAGCCAGAAGTAAGCCTTGAACATCGAAGAATGTCTTTTCTTCCCTTCCAACTCCACGGAATATAAAGAGCTACTAAAATTAATCCAAAGAGGGGCTTGAGTGACAGCAGAGAGGACAGGACATTTTCCTTCCACGCGACCAAATCGGGTTTGATTTCCAGCAACGATATGTCCCCTGAGCACTTCCAGGAGTAATTCCTGAGTGTATAAGCCAGGGGTAACCCCTGTGCATCGCTGGGTGTGACCGAAAAAGCAATATATATATATATATATATATATATATATATATATAATCCAAAGAGCAAATTTCAGAGGCAAATACCTCTCACTTGTAAAGACACACCCGGAAGGCCCCATCCCAGCATGGGAGCCAATAAAAATGACAGCGACATATCTGGAATTTTGATTAGTGTTATATCCAGTCCAAAGACTCCAAACAGGGCCACACGCTGTCCTGAGTAGGGAGGTATGAGATGGCTAGGACCTCCACTTTCTGCAGGTCCCTCAAACCAAGGCCCAAAGTCCATGTGCCCACCCACCAGTACCATCTTGGACCTGGATGTGATTGTGGCTGCAAGGGCTTTCAGGATAACGCACCCTCACCCAATATACCTGCGCCACTGAACAGCCCCCAAGCATCCATCAAAAGCACCACATCCCCTAAAGCCTGGTTATCCAGAACAAGTGAAATAAAACAAGGGTGAAAGTTCCCTACAAGCTGGCATGATCCACGCTGAATTTCCCAAACCAGAGGCACAGGGTGCTCAAGCATCCCAAATCCTAACACAGAAAGGACTGAAGAATGAAACTTTGCCTTATTTCCACTTTCAAAGGATTCAAATCAGCATCTTGGGTGATTTCTGCCATAATTACTACTAACCAGCACCTCTTGGCCAAGCCAGAAGCAGAGCAAACAATAACACAGTGGTTAGCCATGACAGCTCTGAGCAGGGGGTGATTTTATACCTGTTTATTCAGTCAACTTTCTCCTAATTTTCATCACCAAGACCCATTATTTACAAGTTTAATAAAAAACGCAAGCTCAGCACTACTTTACTGACATAGCTACAGCCTGGGTGAAAATTAGCAGGTACCTTTCACTGACATGAGAAGGCCGTCACAAGCAGGCAGGCTTACTTCCCTTGTAACCTCACTTTTGTAGCACCCTTGACCATCTTGTCCAAAGGAAACTCGCTTTACTGAGCTGTTCTGTTCTGACCTTAGAGACTATTATTAAGGGATCAAATCATCCAGTATGAATTTTTCTATGTTGACTAATGTGTGAGGATAATATGAAGCCATTCCCACATTCCTGACATATATGCGGTTTCTCTCCAATATGAATTCTGATATACTAAGAGAATAGCACCAAGTGATGGCCTTCCCACATGTCTGACACTGATAAGATTTCCCTCCACTGAATTTTACTGTGCTGAGCAAGGTATTCAGAATGGTAGGGCTTCCCACATTTATCACGTATATAAGGCTTTTTTCCAGTGTGAATGCTCCTATATACACTAAGTCTTGAGGCTCCAGCAAAGGCCTTTCCATATTCCTTATATATATAAGGTTGCTCTACAGTGTGAATTCTCCTATGTACATTAAGTATTGAGGCCACTGGAAAGGCCTTCACACATTTCTTACATATACAGTTTCCCGCCAGTGTGAATTTTCCTATGTACAGTATGTCTTGAGCATCCAGAAACGGCCTTTCCACATTTCGTACATATATACAGGTTCTATCCTGTGTGAATTCTCCTATGTACACTAAGTTTTGAGGATCTAGTAAAGGCCTTCCCACATTCCTTACAATATATGGTTTCTCCCCAGTGTGACTTTTCCTACGTGCAGTAAGTCTCGAGGCTCCAGCAAAAACCTTTCCACATTCCTTACATACATATGGTTTCTCTCCAGTGTGAATTCTCCTATGTACAATAAGACCTGAGGCTCCAGCAAAGGCCTTTCCACATTCTTTACATATATATGGTTTCTCTCCAGTGTGAACTCTCCTATGTACACTAAGTCTTGCAGCCCCAGCAAAGGCCTTTCCACATTCTTTACATCTATACGGTTTCTCTCCAGTGTGTATACTTGCATGTCTACTGAGGCTTGAGGATTGAGTAAAGGCCTTGCCACACTCCAGACATATATAAGGCTTCTCTCCACTATGAGTTTTCATATGTCTATTAAGATGTGAGGTCTGAATAAAGGCCTTCCCACAAGTCTGACATTTATGTGGTTTCTCTCCTGGATGAATTCTCCTATGCATAAAAAGATACGATGGTTTAGTGAAGTTCTTCCCACATTGTTCACATGCATAAGGTTTTGCTCCTGCATTTATATTCATATGGACACGATGGAGTAAACCTTGACTCACACTTTGTCGTTGGTGCCAACTTTTCCGGGGATTCTGTCCACTGTGATTTTCTAAGGGAATACCACGGGCTGGAGCGATAGCACAGCAGGTAGGGCGTTCGCCTTACAAGCGGCCAACATGGCCGACCCGAGTTCGATTCCTCCGCCCCTCTCGGAGAGCCCGGCAAGCTACCAAGAGTATTCGATATGCCAGACACAGTAACAACAAAGTCTCCAATGGAGACATTACTGGGCCCGCTCGAGCAAATCAACGATCAATGGGAGGGCCTTTACCATGGTGCTGAGAACATGGAGAGGATCCCCAACATTCCTTACACTTAGATGTGTTCTGCTGATGGTGACTTTGGTTGAGGGTACGTCGCTGTGAGGGTCCCCCTATAAACAGTGCTGCTCTCCCTAGACGCTGCCCCACTGGGGGGTTTTCTGCCCGTGAACTGAAAACAACACACACCAAGAAATTTTTTCCTGGTGAGGGCATCTTCAGAGTGAGGTCGCTCTCGCCATTCTGATCACTCTCAGAAGACATCCCACCTGTTTCGGTGTCCCCAAGGCACGAAGGGCAGGTCTGCTCACTCAAAACATTGTCACAGAGCGCAGGATCAGAGACATTCCTCTCAGGCTGGCTGATTCTCTGTAGAACAGCAGAGAAGGATGCCAATTAACACTTATTCTCCGAGTCTCCTGTCAAAAACTTGAGTCTTTCACATGTATTATCTCACATATGCACAATACAAATGCAATTACCGACATCACTTAATCACTTAACTTCCCGTTAGTCGTCGATTTGCTCGAGTGGGCGCCAGTAACGTCTCTATTTGTCCCTGTCGCGTGCTACTGTAGCCCAATGGCATCTGTTCGCTCAGGGAACATGAAGAGCCTCAAACCGATCATTCATGACCTTCACGAGAAGTCTGACAATCTGGTAGGTTGGCGGCCACACAGTCTTTTGACATCCCGTGGAATCCAGTCAGTAACAGCTCTAGTCCAGCGGTCGTCTTTAAATCTCATTACGTGACCAGCCCATCTGATTTTTGACACCTTGACAAACGAGACAGCGTCCCTGATTCTCGATCATCGACGGATGTCAGAACTCTGGATTCTTTCTCTCATTTGAGTGAAACGTGATATTCCAAGCATAGCTCTTTCTATTCTTCTTTGGGAGACCTGAATAGCGTTCTCATCTTGTTTGCGTAGGGTCCAGGTCTCTGAGGCATATGTTAATGCAGTAAGAACAGTGGAATCAAAGAGACATGCCCGGAGCCGGAGGTTCTTCATCCTCTTAGCTATTTCTTCGACGTTCTTGAAGGCGTTCCAAGCTGGTCTCTTCCTCCTGCGCAGCTCGGGTGCCAGGTCATTTGTCATGTTGACTTCTCGACCTAGATACACATAGTTGTTGCATTCGGAGATGGTCGTTCCATTGAGAGTGAATGGGGCATCAGGAACGAAGCTGTTTCTCATGAACACTGTCTTCGTAAGATTCAGCTGTAGTCCTACATTTCCACACTCACGGTCAAAGTCGGCCAGCATTTGTGCCGCTTCGCTGATGTTTGGTGTTATTAAAACAATGACATCAGCAAAGCGGAGGTGGTTTAATTGCCGACCATCTATCTTCACTCCCATTCCGTCCCATTCCAGTCGTCGCATGATGTTCTCGAGGTTGGCACTGAAGAGTTTTGGTGAAATTATATCACCCTGCCGGACCCCACTCTCTTGACATCAACGATCATTTCTTTGTAGAATGGTGAGATCCTGGTAGTGAATCCGCAATACAGCTCACGGAGGATCCTGATGTATTGGACTTGAATGCCCTGATTGGCTAGGGCTTCAATGACCGCTTCCGTCTCAACAGAATCAAAGGCCTTCTTTAAATCATTGAACGTTAAACAGAGTGGCATCTTGAACTCCCGAGAAACCTCAATGAGTTTGGTTATTGTGTGGATATGGTCGATGGTGCTGAATCCTTTGTGGAACCCGGCTTGCTCGCATGGTTGGCCTTCATCTAGTGTTCTCTCAATCCTAGTTAGGATGACTCGAGTGAACAACTTGTAGATGACAGACAATAGGCAGATAGGGCGATAGTTGCCAATGCCATGGATGTCTCCCTTCTTGAACAGTAGTACGGTCCTGCTGGTTTTCCATTGGGATGGAACCTTGCATTCAGACAGGTAGCGAGTAAAGAGCCGAGCCAGTGTATTGATGAGTACTGATGGCAGGTTCTTCAGGTGTTCAGGTCTGATCTTGTCTGGGCCGGGTGCTGTTTGTTTCTTTACTGACGAAATGGTGTGTCGGATTTCGGAAGGGAGAACGTTGGGAATGACATCCATCCTGTGGAATTTGGTATGTCGGCAAGTGGACACGGCTATGGAAGAGATTGAGTAGAATTCATGGATAATCTTCTCCATTGCCATTCTGGAAGATGTTATGGATCCATCAGGACGTCGTAGGGCAGTCATCTTGGTCTTGTAGTTGGTGAAGGACAGGAGGGCATAACAAATACTTTTCCCAGCTTCTGCCACATCTACCAGTACTTCTGCTCTTCTCTCTTTGAGGTCTTCCTTGATCGCATCTCTGCACTGCTTTGCGAGCTCGGACATTAGCTTGCGGTTGCCTGAGGCATGCGCCAAACCACGCTGGCGAATTAGCTCAAGAGTTTTCGAAGACAGGCGTTTTTTTGTGGCTATTTCTCTCTTGGCGTTCCTCGCACATTCATGTAGGTGCTGAACCAGTCGATCGTATTCCTCGTCAATGTTGTCAACAATGGCATCTTCCCATGTTGCCGCAATAGTGCCAAAGAGTTCCCAGTTGGTGGTCGTTCTGGAAGTTCTCTTTTTGAACTTTGCAGCCCTTTCTCCCCACTCTGTTAAGTAGAATTTTGCATGAAGGACACGGTGGTCCGATCCTGTTCAAAATTTTGGGACAATAGTGACATCGTTCATGGAAAACCTTCGATTGAATATGATGTGGTCTATTTCGTTGTGGAATCGTCCACCAGGAGACTCCCATGTCCAACGTTTAGATTCTGCCTTCTGGAACTGCGAGTTACCATGGATGGTCTTGGTCGACATGATGAACTCAGACAGTCTCTCACCCTGTTCGTTCCATTCTAGGCCATTGGTCCCGATGTGAAGTTCTTCAGCTGATCTTCTCGGTTCTATCTTGGCATTAAAATCACCCACGATGATCTTGTAGAAGGTGTGGTCTTCTTTTTAGAACTTCTCCAGCTCCATGTAGAATTTTTCGATTTCTCTTTCATCATAATGAGATGTTGGTGCATAGACAACGAAGATAGAAACTGCAGGCAGTGAGCCACATCTATTCACATGTAAACGTCCGATTCGGGTTGTTAGGCATTCGAATGAATCAATGCTCTTGGCAAAGTTTGTGTTGACAAGGACACCGACGCCTCCGACACCTCTTTTATCGCATGTTCCGAGGAACAATTCTTCTCCAGTGTCGAAAACGGCATGGTGAGATTCGTGCCTTCTTGTCTCAGTCAGACCAATGATGCTGTATTTGATCATTCGTGCTTGTACCATCAGGTCCTCGATGGATGTATCTGATGCTAGCGTACGTGCATTGAAAGTACAGACGATCATTTTTGTCTTCCTTCATTGTGGCAGCCTAGTTCGGCCTTGAGATTTTGACATATGGATTACCGACATATGAATTCTTATTATAGAATAACTTCACGTTATTGTAAGTTGGGCACACAAAATTGATGGACACAGAGTCAGTAAATTCTGTGAATTCCCGCCCCCTCCAACTTAATAAAGGAGCAAACTGGAAATAATTCCTCCTATAGAAAACTGACTCACCCTTTTAAAGACAAAATGAAATACATCACATGTGGGTTTGATTAATGCTCATTGCAGAACCTGTGATGCAGGAGTGACGGCAATGTTGCATCGTCACACAGCTGAGACAGACAAAGCGGCCATAAGTGATGGCTTTCAGGATCAAAGAATTTTTTGTTTTTTTTCTGTTTTGTAATTTCTATTTATTGGGGGTTGTGTGGATGGAGGGGCACACCATGCAGTGTCTAGTATCAGTTCTGTGGGTCGATGGAGACCATAAGGACTGCTGGGCATGGAATATCCATCCCTGTGCAAAGCAAGTATATCTTTCACTGCACTATCTCTAGGACCCACAAATTAGCATTGTAAACAACTACCAATGTCAAGCAAATGAAAACTCACAGTATTTTTATACATGGTTGATTTCAGTACCTAGTGAAGCTAACGGTCCTCTACTCCAAGCATCAGGCTTTGGAATTCCTCCCTGCCACGTCGAGCCCTCCACCTTAACAATTACATACTTGGTCCACTGAGCTATCCCGCTGGCATAATAATATTTATTCTGAATTAGCGAATCTTACCAACGCAGTCGTACTTGCTGACCTCATTCCCAAATCAAAGTGCAGCCGCGGTTTCAGTTCTGGAACTTAACACAATATGCAATTCAAGAACTTGTCAGAAAAAAAAAAGTTGGAAAATGATGCCACGAATTTAGAGTACATCTCTGTAGTTCTCAAAGTCCAAAGAGTCCCACACTAAGGAAAAGATCCGGTTAGTGGAAAATTGTCAGGATCTTGGCAAAACTACACTAGGTTTTGTTTTTGCTTTTGAGCAGACCTGGTAACGTTCAGGAACCATATGTGATGCTGGTTATTGAACAGGTCACCTTCAGGCAATGCAAGGCACTCCTCCATGTACTATAGTTCAGATCCAAACTAGCTCTGTTATGTGCTCACTTATTCGGATTTAAACAAAAAGGTCTAAAAATATTTTTACAGGTATAGTGATACCGTGGTTGTGAATCCAATCAGGTAAGTCATAGATAGAGGAGGGGGTGAATCAGGAACGGTGAATCTCATTGACTGACAGAGAGCAAAAATAACAACAAAGACATGGACGCAAATTACAGGATCATTCTGTGACAGAGAGTCCAGGGGAGTGAAGAGCCGCATGAGTGTGTCACAGACCCATGGATCCAGGAGTCCACCGGACTCAGCAGTGTGTTTCATACATGCTCAGGTCACCCATACACTGCACAGGGCCTGAGCTAGCAAAGGTCCTCAAACATTCCCCTGCACACACACACCTCTCCTCCCCGACCTCAGGGCTCCTCCTTCCAGCCAGGAATTGACCACAGGCTTCATCCCAGAGTGCCCTGTCTTGACAGAGACAGAGGCATGGATAAGATACAAGGAAAAGGTGACAGGTAAATCCCCGTGTTTTCCTGATATAACTGGGCAAATATCTGAAAGGCATCAGCAGAATGTCCATTTCCAAAATGCCACATATTTGTAGTTATTCGAGAGGTAAGACCCAGGTTTCAATTTAAGAGTGAAATAGGTGAACCCTGAATATACCACAATACTCTAGACCTGGCCTTGTGGATGGCCAACAAGAGGTTGATCAGCACAATATGTTGTTGGTTTTTGTCTTGTTTAGGGCCTCATCTGCCAATGCTTAGGGTGTCTCCTAACTCTGTATTCAGAAATCACCGCTGATGGTGCTTGGGGATCAGGGATTGAACTCACGTCCACTCCTTGCAAGACAATCACTTTCCTCCCTGTACTGTCTCTCTTGGACCAGCACCACATGGAGTTTCCTGAGCCCCTCATGAACTCATCACGGATTTCAGTAATACTAAGTGCTTAATAAATCTGGAAATGGCCAAAGGTGGCAAGAGACCCTTATTTTTAAGCTGAAAAATGTTTCAAGAAAGAGAGCACAGCAGGAGTTTCTCAAAGCCAACCCAGTTGTGATACCTGACATCCCCTAAGATCCCTCATGCCATCCAGGAGTGATCTCTGAGTGCAGAGTCCAGGAGGAAACCCTGAGTCCTGCTGAAGTCTCACAAAAACCATTAGAAGTAAATCCAAGCACTGAAATAGGGCAGCAATTATGAGTTGAGAGACGAAATATTAAAGCCCCGGTGGCAGGAGAGATAGTACAGCACATAGGACAGAAGCATTGCACACACATGTGGGTTTGATCCCAGGCAGCCCATATGGTCTTGGAACAATGCCAGATTTGGATCCTGAATACAAAGGCAGGAATAATCCCTATCCATAAGGAAAAAAAAAAGAAAAAAGAAAAAACCCTCTGACTTGAGAGCCTGGTTGAATAGTACTGGGGGTGAGGTACCAATGTTTTAAGTTGCCAAGAGGTTTCAGTCCACGGTACCCTGGTTCCTGAGCACTCTTAGGAGTCATCCTTTAGCACAGAGCCAGGAGAACTGTGGACTGTGCCTGCAAACAAAGGCAACAGCAAAATCAATTAAACACAAAAAAGTTCATGTAGTACACAAGGTAAATTGATTCACCAATGGCTGCAACTATTTAAAGGGACCTGAGCGATAATTGGGCAGATAGGGATTTTCCCATGGACACAGTAGAAACAGGTTGATCTGAATCACCCCACAGGGTCCTGCTACTCCACCAGAGTGATTCCTGAGGACAGAGCTGAGAGTAAGCCCTGATTATCCACAGGTGAACCCTAAAAAAAAACAGGGAGGGAACAGCTACCACACGGCTGTCCAACATCCCAGCTCATCACAATGACAGCTACTTTTGTACACACAGCCACGGCCCAACCACAGGAAGCCCAAGTGGGTCTGTCCAGACACGGTTGGCCCCACACTGCTCTCACCGACAGCCTGCAGATGCTGGTAGATCTCCAACATCACGTCCCTGTAGAGCTTCTGCTGAGAGGCCGCCAGGCATGACCATTCCTCCGGGGTGAAGTTCACAGTCAAGTCATGGAAGGTCACTGCGTCCTGAGTCAGCACACGGAGAGGGTGGGAGTCAGAGTCTATCTTAGCCTCATTCCCACTACTGTGAGGCCAGGACCCAGGGTCCTATATTGTCGCTGGGCCTCTCCCCTCTGAATGAACCAACCTCCACGCATGGCTGACGGGCCCCAGAAATCACATAAGGCAGCTGGATCTGCTAAAGTGGGAGGACATTATACAGAAGGCTCTTGGATGTATCTGCCTTTCCTGGTAACCCCAGGTCCAATTCGAGCACCACTGGTCCAGTGATCACTGTAGAGAGGATCAGCTGAACACAGACTTGTACGATCCTAAAGACCATCCCTGGGTGCAGCAGAAACCACTGCCTGCCCACTGCTGTAACCCCACAGCTCATGAACACTAGGACTGAGAACTCGACAGTCCATATAGACAACTAGTCATAGCTGTGTACGGACATGTGTGCCTGTAGGAACTCACTGCTCAGGGCCGCCCCAAATTCCTCTCAAAGAAGTTAGAAGTTTCTTGACCCCAACATCTCTACTAGCCTCAGAGATCCTTGGCTCTTTCTCCTTCAGATAAGTGCATGCCCAGAAATCGACATGTCTGGCAATGCCAGAGTGCAGCACATGGAATGATTGTGAGAATCCTTTGCTGTGCTACCCCAAATAAAACATAAAACCTAAAATGAAACCCTTCGACCTCCAGCATCCCATTGGTCACCTAGACCTGTAAGGGATGATCATTGAGCACTGAGCTTCCAGTACTCCTCATGCACCACTGGGTCGGCCCCAAAGCCAAATAAAACAAAACAAACATACACAATAGCAGCTTCGAAGAGCAGAATGTGATGGTCTGATCGGAAGTCTCATCCTGGAATCCGTCCAAAAGAAACTCAGAACAGATAGCCCTGGGGGCTGGAGCAATAGCACAGCGGGTAGGGCTTCTGCCTTGCACGCGACCGACGCGGGTTCCATTCCCAGCATCCCATATGGTCCCCTGAGCACCACCAGGAGTGATTCCTGAGTGCAGAGCCAGGAGTAAGCCCTGTGCATCGCCGGGTGTGACACAAAAAGAAAAAAAAAAGAAACAACCCCAAACAGATGGCCCAGGAAGCCCGGGCACTCCTGGCACTATCTCATGTCATTCTGTCCCTCGACTCCTACCTGGGGACGGTCTATCAGAGACCGTGTCACCATCTTCTCCCACCACTGTTGTTCTGAGGAGCAGCAGGAGACTCCGTGCAAAGACCTGGAGAAGTCAGAATAGTGAGCACCAGAGAGGAGCACCTCCTCCCACCCCTGAGCTCGGACCAGCCAAACCCTTGGGTAGAGGCTCAAAATTCCACCTCAAGGAGACAGTGGCAGAAGCTCCTGTCTCCGCTGGGGATGCAAATTTTGCTGGCATCTGTGCTGAACTTCAGGATAGGAGCTAGGGCCCAGGCTGCAGGGGTGGAAACGGCAGCCTTCTCTGACTCTAAAATTCCTCCCTAGATACCACAGGAAAGTTCCTACAGGCCCAGCTAGGGGCTGACTCTGAGCCCAAGGGCTCCTGAAAACCAGCGCCCGCCCCCTGCAGGCTCGCAGAAGTGCTACCCCTTGAGAACTATAGCCTGGAATGTGTCTTTTCCACTGGAAAAGACAGAGGGATATAGAGTGGACAAATGTTCAGCCACTCTCTTGCAGGGTGGACAGAACCTGAGCCTGGGCACTCTGTCCCAGGAACCAAGATCACTTCTGGGCACAGTTGGGTCAGAGACACAGCCCTGCTCTTTACCACTGGACCTGAGCCCTTATGGGTCCTGATTCACTCTAATCCTAAAATGGCACATCTGCGTGAGCCTCAGCCAACACTTGCTCCTGTCGTGCAAGAATATATTAGAAAACCGCGCAAATAGTCGGTTGTACAGCAAAATAATTCAAATAGCCAGGGCATTTACTAAGGACCTTAATATGAACTATCAGGAATTAAGACCTGAGCACTGCAGATTATGAATAAAAATAATGAAAGAAAAAGGCAAATTCGAAGCACAAGAAACAAACAGAAATCATGTGCAAAATAAGAGGGAAGAAGATTTCAATAGTCAAATAGCAGGACCTTAAAACTTTGTTTTTCTGCTCTTCCTCTTCACCCTCCAAGCTGTCCTGGTCTTCTTCTCCACCCAGTCTTTACTCCCCCCCCCACAACCGGTTCCGGTGGGGGCATCGCCTCTTCTGAAGTGGGCGTGCCTTTGTTAGAAATGGGCGTGGCCTGATTTTAGGCAGGCGGCCCCTTAAGCAGCTGCAGGTATTTTAGACATACCAAGAAACCTAGTACCCATACCTACACACCAACATGAAGAAACAACACAAATTCCCACCACATGCGGAGGACGATGAAAAGAGTCCAGAAGCCTCTGTAGGTGCGACACACCGAAGGGACCTCTCTGACAAAGAATTCAGATATGAAGTCATGAAGATGTTCAATGAACTCAATGAAACAGTCAGACAGATATCCAGTAAATTAAAGGAGGACATGAAAGAAAGACTTGAGAAAATACAGGAATAAATGAGAGTAGAAATTGGAAAGCTACACACAGAAATGTCACGAATTAGAGATTCTGTAGATTAAATAAAAAAACTCAGTCTGTTCCCTCAATAGTAGAATAACCTACTGATTCTGAGGACAGAATCAGTGAGCTGGAAGATCAGCTGCACCAAGCCAACAGGCAACAACAAACAATGGCAAGGGACCTCAAAATAGCTCTAGAGTGAATCAGAGTCCTAGGAGACAATTCCAAGAGGAACTGCATTAGAATTATTGGAATACCAGAAGCTCAGGGCAACAATCCCAATGAAAAATCCACGGTTAAACGAATCATTGCTGAAAAATTCCCAGAACTCGACAATGCAGCCATTCAGGTTCAAGGAGCCTGAAGAGTGCCAGCTAAAAGAGACCTTAACAAAAACACTACAAGACATATCATAGTTAGAATGATGAATGCTGCCAATAGGGACACAATACTGCAAGCACCAAGGTCAAAGAAGGAAATCACATACAAAGAAGCACCCCTTACATTCACGGCAGACCTATCAGAGGAAACCCTCCAAGTCCAAAGGCAATAGGGGGATAGAGAGAAAAAACTCACTTAAATGTGTCACCAGGAATACTCTATCTGGCAAAACTTACTCAAAATTGAAGGAACGGTACACTATTTTCTAGATAAATAGCAGCTCCGGAAATTCATAGACTCAAAACCAAACCTAAAAGAAGGGGTAAAGGGGCTACTATAAGACAAGACAAACCTTATAAGCACAACAGACCCTTACAGAAAGATGACACAAAGCCCCATAACAATAATATCTCTCAATATCAACAGTCTAAATTCACCAATTAAAAGAAACAGAGTGGCAAAATGGATTCAGAGACAAAACCCAACATTCCAATGCCTATAAGAAACTCATCTCAACAGTCAGAGCAAACACAGACTCAAAGTGAAAGGATGGAATACAATCCTGCAAGCAAACAGCTCCCTCAAAAAGCTGGGGTGATCATACAAGTATCCGACAACATTAATTTCAGGCTGAAAAAGATTAGAAAGGACAGCAAAAGCTATTTTCTCTTCATCAAGAGATACATACAACAGGAAGAAATCACACTCTTAAATGTATATGCATCTAATGAGGGAACAGCTAAATATTTAAAACAACTGCTAATCGATTTTAAGGAGGACATTGCTAGAAACACAATAGTAGTTGAAGACTTCAACATTGCCTTATCACCTCTGGATACATCAACAAGAACAAAACTCAGCATGGAAACATTGGCTTTGAAAGAAGAAATAGAAGAGAAAGGGCTTATAGAACTCTACAGGGCTTTACACCCCAAAAAGAAAGAATACACATTCTTCTCCAGTGCACACGGAGCATTTTCCAAAACAGACCATGTGCTAGGCCACAAAACATACCTCAATAGAATCAGGAAGATAGAAATAGTATTAACAATCTTTTAAATCCACGATGAGCTGAGGATAGAAATGAATCACACACAGACACGGAGAACCAAATCAAACACCTGGAAATTAAACAACTCAATGCTGAACAATGAGTGGGTAAGGAAGGAAGTCACGGACGAAATCAAAAGATACCTGGGAGTGGCTGGAGAGATAGCACAGCGGGTAGGGTGTTAAACTTGGATGCGGCCGACCTGGTTTTGACTCCCAGCATCCCATATGGTTCCCTGAGCACTGCCAGGAGAAACTCCTGAGTGCAGAGGCAGGAGTAACCCCTGTGGATGGCCAGGTGTGACCCAAAAAGCAAAAAAAAAGGATACTTGGAAACAAATGAGAATGAAGACATGAGCTACCAGAACTCCTGGGATACAGCTAACACTGTATTAAGGGGAAAATTCATAGCTCTGAAAGCATTTTTTTTAGAACAGAAGAAAGGATGCACATAAACAACTTGATTTCACAGTTCAAGATCTTATACAAGATCAACAGAATGAGCCCAAATCAGGCAGAAGGAAAGAGATCATAAAACGTAGAGCAGAAATCAACGACATGGAAACCAAAGAAACAATCCAAAAGATCAATGAAACCAAGCGCTGGTTCTTCGAGAAAATAAACAAGATAGATAAACCACTAGCAACCTTCACAAAGAAAGAGAGAGAACCCTAATAAATCTAATCAGAAATAAGAATGGGTATATCAGAACAAGAACCAAAGAAATTCAAAAGATTATCAGAGACAACTTTGAAAGTCTGTATGCCACGAAACAAGAGAACCTAGAAGAAGTGGATAAATGTCTGGATTCCTATAATCTCCCAAACCAAAATCAAGAAGATCTAGAGTACCTGAATAGACCTATGAACATCAAGGAAATTGAAACTGTAATCAAAAGTCTTCCCCAAAACAAAAGCCCAGGTCCAGATGGATTCATTAGCGACATTTTCTAAACATTTAAAGAGGATCTATTTATTGCCAGTTCTTCTCAAGGTTTTCAGGAAATTGAAGAAACAGAAACTCTCCCAAACAGTTTCTATGAAACCCATATCTCTCTCATACCAAAAGGAAACAAAGACAGCATAAGAAAAGAAAACTACAGGCCGATATCACTGATGAACAAGGATGCGAAGATTCTCAACAAAATACTAGCAAATAGAATTCAGCAACTCATCAAAAAGATCATACACCATGACCAAGTGGGATTCATCCCGGGGATGCAAGGATAGTTTAACATTGGAAATCAATCAACATAATCTATCATAACAACAAAAGAAAAGATAAAAATCATATGATCATATCAATAGATGTAGAGAAAGCATTTGACAAGATTCATCAGCCGTTTATGATGAAAACCCTCACCAAAATGGGGATAGAGTGGATTTTCCTCAATATAGTTAAAGCCATCTACCACAAGCCTAAAGCAAGCATCATCCTCACTGAGAGCCTTTCCTCTAAGATCAGGGATGAGACAAGGATGCCCACTCTCTCCACTATTGTTCAATATAGTACTTAACTAAGGAAGTAAAGGACCTGTGCAAAGAAAACTACAAAATGCTACTTCAGGAAATAAAAGAGGACACGAGGAAATGGAAAAATATCCTCTATTCATGGATCAGGAGAATTAATATTGCCAAAATGGCAATACTTCCCAAAGCACTGTACAAATTCAATCCGATCTCTATTACAATACCCATGACATTCTTCAAAGAAATGGAGCAAACACTCCTAAATTTTTTATGGAACAATAAGCCCCCACGGATAGCTAAAACAATTCTTGGGGGAAAAATGGGAGGAATCAATATCCCTAACTTCAAACTCTACTACAAAGCAGTTATAATTAAAAAAGCATGGTACTGGAGCAAAGGCAGAGCTGCAGACCAATGGAAGAGGGTTGAATATACTGACACCCCCCCAAGCATATGATCATCTAATCTTTAATAAGGGCCAGGAAAAGTGAAGTTGAGCAAGGAAAGCATCTTTAACAAATTTTGCTGGCAAAACTGGATGGCTACATGCAAAAAGTGGGCTCAGATCTCTGCCTAACACCATGTACAAAAGTAAGATCAAGATGGATTAAAGACCTCAACATCAGACCGGAATCCATAAGGTACATTGAAGACAAAGTTGACAAAACCCTCCATGACATTGAAGCAATGGTATCTTCAAATGGTTTCACAGCACTGGCCAAGCAAGTGAAAACAGAGATAGACAAATGGGACTACCTTAAACTAAGAAGTTTCTGCACCTCAAAAGAAACAGTGACAAAGTAAAAGACAGTCTACAGAATGGGAAAGAATATTTGCCGAATACACATCCCACAAGGGGTTGATATCAAGGATATACAAAGTACTGGTTAAACTCCACAAGAAAAAAACATCAAACCCCATCAAAAAATGGGGCAACAAAATGAACAGAAACTTTCTCAAAGAAGAAATCCGAATGGCTAAAAGGCATATGAGAAAATGCTCCACATCATGAATCATCCAGGAGATGCAACAAAACAACAATGAGATTTCATTTCAATCATTTCACACCACAGAGACTGGCCCACATCCAAAACAACAAAGCAACTGGTGTTGGCGCGGACGTGGGGAGAAAGGGACTCCCTTCACTGCTGGTGGGAATGCTGACTGCTTCAGCCCTTTTTGAAAACAGTATGGACGATTCTCAAAAATTTAGAAATTGAGCTCCCATTTGACCCAGCAATACCACTCCTGAGAATATAGCCCAGAGAGGCAAAAAATTATAGTTGAGGGGCTGGAGCAATAGCACAGCAGGTAGGGTGTTTGCCTTGCACGCGACCAACCTGGGTTCAATTCCCAGCATCCAATATGGTCCCCTGAGCACCGCCAGGAGTAATTCCTGAGTGAATGAGCCAGGAGTAGCTCTTGTGCATTGGCAGGTGTGACCCAAAAACCAATATATATATCGCGGCCGCGCGACATCTTATCATCTCATTCCTAATTTGGTCAAACTGGCAGGCTACCAAATGTAACATGCCCACACGGCAGAGTCTGGCAAACTCCCCGTGGTATACCCAATATGCCAAATACCAGTAACAATGATGGGTCTCATTCTCCTAACCCTGAAAAAGCCTTGAATATGGCACTTTAAAAAAAAATCTCAGGGCTAGGACGAAGAAGACGTTACTGGCACCTGCTCGAGGCAATCGACGAACAACAGGGTGGTCGTGATCGTGATATATATATATATATATATATATATATATATATATAGTCGAAGTGACATCTGCACTTGTTTGTTCATTGCAGCATTGTTTACAAGACCTAGAATCTGGAAAATACCTGAGTGTCTGAGAACAAATGACTGGTTAAAGAAACCTTGGTACATCTACACAATGGAGTACTATGTAGCTGTTAGAAAGGAAGTGTCACGGTCCTCCCGTTATTTGTTAATTTGCTCGAGTGGGCCCAGGAATATCTTCATTGTGACTTGTAGTTACTGTGTTTGGCATATCAAATACGTCACGGGTAGCTTGCCAGGCTTTGCTGTGCGGGCAAGATACTCTCGGTAGTTTTCCAGGCTCTCCAAGAGGGGCGGAGGAATCTAACCTGGGTTGGCTGGGGTGGCTGCATGCAAGGCAAACGCCCTACCGCTGTGCTATCGCTCCAGCCCGTTAGAAAGGATGAAGTCATGAAATTTACATACAATTGGTACTACATGGAAAGTATCATGCTAAGCAAAATGAGTCAGAAAGAGAGGGACAGACATAGAAAGATTGCATTCATTTGGGGAACATAAATTAACAAAATAGCAGACGAACACCCAAGAATAGCCAAGATAAATACCAGACGGTTTATTCCATGGCATGGAGGCCAGCCGCACACTCTAGGTAGAAAGGCAACTCAGATAGAGATGGGAGCACCAAACAAAGGGTGTTGGGAAGATCCGCCAAGGATGGGAGATGCATGCTGAAAATAGACTATAGACTGAACATGATTGCCACTCAATGCCTATTTTGCAAACCACAGCACCCGAAAGGAGAGAGAGAGACAAAAGGGAATGAGCTCTACAGAGGCAGGGTGGGATGGGGGATGGGGGCGTGAGAGGGATACTGGGATTAGTTGTGGCGGAGAATGGGCACTGGTGGAGGGATGGGTACTCGATCACTGTATAAATGAAACCCAAAAATTTGTAAGTATACAATTGTACCTCATGGTGTTTCACTAATAAAAATTATAAAAAAATAACTTGGTATTTCTGCCACGGTTTTCCATGAAGTATTATTCTCTTTTTCTGCGATCACACTTTTTCTGTGTGCATGTGGGTGTGTCTGTGTGGGTGTGTGTTAATGTTTTTCTTCTTTGAGTCAGAACCAGCACTGCTCAGGTAATATTCCTAGCTCTGCACTCAGGTTTCACTCCCGGCAGGTTTGGGGACCAGTGGGATTCAAGATACAGAACTTGGGTTGGCTGTGTGCAAGGCAAGCACCCTACCTGCCGTACTTTTGCTCCGCCCTTTTCTATGTAAGTTTCTTCCAAAAATACCAAGAGTCATGAACACAGCTCTCCCTCCCCACCCAAAAAAAATCTTCTTTCAAAAAATAAACATTTAAAACTCCTTTACCTCAGGGAGAGATGAAGGGTGCTTTGCAGCCTGATGTGAGGGAGCTGAGGTTCCTGATCTGGAAAAAGAAACAACAGTGTTGAGTTTGGACAGGCAGTAATGTGAGTTTGGCATTTGACTAGATGAACCGATCAATCCTCTGCATCCCATATGGTCCCCAACAGTGCCAGGGATAATACCTGATATTAGAGGCTAGAGTAAGTCCTGAGCATCTCCGGATGTAGCCCCTCCCCCTCAAAAAAACAAAGAAGCAAAAATAGCTCCCCAAGTACATTTTCATTGGAAAACCCCAGACACCTGAATGTCCCCTCACCCCCATCCCCTTCATGACACTGGCTATCAAAGCTGACAATGAAGATGACCAGCAACAGGTCTCCTGCCATTAGGTGGAGGGGCTTCAGATCTGCCCCTCAAATCTGGAGATTCTACAGAAGATTAGCGCCGGCGGTTCAAATATGGAACTGCTGAGAGGGTTGGGATGGCCAAGCCTCCAGCTGAGTCCCGCATTCGCCCGCTGTTGCTCCATCCCAGAGCTGGAGACGATGGTGACCATAGAGGCTCTCCAGCATCAAGCACTCACAGCTGCGAACCCTGATACAGCCCCCACTGCACCCCAAAAGCTCCATGTCCCCCTAAAGACTCCACCACACCTCAGAAACTGACAGAATACCGTGGAAGAGTGAAAAAAACAGTGCAAAAGAGCCCCCCAAGCTGGCTCGGCCCCTCCGGTCACTGTGGAAACGGGAAGCCGCGGGGTGCTCACAGGAGGCTGCTTGAGTCCTGCCACAAAATCCGCCTTCAGAGTCCCCCTTCCAGGATGGGGCACAAATTTACTTGTCCTTTTCCAAGTGAGCAAGAGCCCCAGTGCCTGTGTCAGGGATGGATAATGAACCATGGCATCACTTATGACATCACTTCCGTTTTCATAAGGTAACTTAAAGAGCCAGAGTCTAGGCACTGAGAACCTTTTTGCCACCCAGGTGAATCTGTGCTGTAAGGGGGATGGACTCGAATAAAGGAGTAGAGAGGCAAATGCTGGACTGGTCTGTCACACACTAAGGGGCTTGAGGGTAAGAAGTCCCCTGATCCTGCAGTTGTCACCAAACATTGAACCAATGATATCTAGACACACAATGCTGCCCTGACTCTTGCCAAATGATCCCTGAGCTCAGAGACAATAGTGAACTCTGAACACCGTAAGCTGTGGTGAAAAACATAACACAAAAAAGGAAAATTCTACCAAAGGGGGAAAATGATGTGCAAAGACAAATTCTAGAGTGAAGAGTCAAATTTCTGTTCCTTAAAATCCCCTATTCTTGATATTTCCCTGCTACAGAAACTCAGTTTCTCCTGAACCCCTATTTTCTTTCTCCATTTTGCATCTTTCTTAACTGTACATACATATATATGTGTCTTCGTGTGATTTTTCTTTGGAGGCCACATCTGGCAGACTCAGGGTTTATTCCTAGCTGTATACTCAGGAATCACTCTTGTACGGACCATATGGGATGCAGGGATGCAGGGTACCTAGGTCGATTGCTTGGATGGTTAAGTGCTTACTCGCTGGCTCTGGCCCTAAATAAATGTGCTCCTAGCACACCCAGGGTGATCCCTGAGCAAATGTCCTTATCCCTGAAAAAACAAAACTATCTTGCTTAAAAGAACACAGCCCTTTCCCTTGTTGGATTAGAGTTCTAAACAATTTAGGTTTAACATTGATCCATCATTTCTCCTCTGCTACAAGGAGCTTAGGCTTATTGAGTAACATCCATCCCAATGCTTCTGAATCACTCCCATTTCCTTAGCATTCATTTTTAATTTCCAGGTGCTTCTACTTCCTCTATGCATTAATCACCCATTTCCCCTATACAGAACCTGTGAATTGTAAAGTCAGATTCTTCAGAGAGATTTGGATTTTGTATTCGTAAGTGACATTTTGACTTTCCCTTTCCTTTATTTCCTCTGCAGTTTACTTGAGACAAATATCCTTTATGCTCCTGGACAAGGACCAGTGCAGAGAAGATTGTGCTGGGAGGATCTTGCATAGACAAAGGAAGACAATATTATGCTTTTGTGACTTCAGAGTTAATTATCTCCAGATACTATATACTCCTGGGCATTGTCATATTTATGATACTTAAGCCTCAGCTGGCCTATGTTCCTAGCACATCAAAAGCAAGAGCCTGGATGTAACCAGGATAGCTCTGAGCTACCCTGGCATTGAAAAGGGACAGGTAAGCACCATAACAAATTCTGTCATTGAGGTAGACAGGTAGATAGGGAAAGGCCCTTGACAATGAAACTTGGATTAACAAAATTTCATGGAAGAATTCTAGGACTGATCCACCTTGTGGATACAGAAAAAAAGACCTTATAAGACCATCAGCAGACCCTGAGGACATTGGCCCCCTCCCCAAGAAGTTTCTCTTTTCAAAAACCTGGGCCCTCTTCCTTAATCTGATTAACTTTAGTGATTCAGCCCAAAGAAGACCATCACCACTCCCAACCTCCCTGGTAACCTCCTCGGTAACGGGACTTTTACCTAGGAAGAAGCCCCACATGGGGGAAGGTTGGGGAAACCCTATAAAGGCCACCTTGAACAAAGGAAGGGTGTGCATATGTTGCCGTGTCCGTGTGCTTCTTCCGCCCACGTGGCCTAGCACATTTGTCACCTGCATATCCCCTCTTCAGATGTGTACTCTCATACTTTCGTGTCTAATGCTAGGATGTGTTTAGGGGCTCTCTCTGCTCTTGGAGAAGTCCGTGTTGTCTCTTGAGTACGTCACTCTCTCCCTCTCTCTCCCTCCACACCTAAAAATCCTCTAAATAAAATCTATTTATTTCACTGCTTGTCTATTCCTGAAATTCCTTTCTGTGAGGTGAGATAAGAACCCAGTAACCCTGGGTCCCGGGTACCAGAGGCGGTTGGGGAGAAAGTGACCGTCTTTCTCCTCCGCAATTCACATAAGTCACCCGTGGGGCCCACTAACATCATCATGGCCCAAACATAAGCAACTGGATAAGGATCATTCTGGGGTTAGGAAGGACTAAACTGTTCTGGGGAGTGTAGTCTGGGAGCTATAGGAAATATCCCCAATAGAGACACCCTATAAACTTAATAGATCTTTTACTGTGTCCATTCAAAATGAATAGAAAGAGTAAGTGTAAATTTAAGATGACTGTTTCAATGACTATGGACTAAGCGAAGAAAAAATATGTCCTTAAGAGAAAATTCTGCCCTTGAGCTGAACTCTCCTTCCAAGTCAGATTTTTATGTTAGAAGTTTTCCCCTTCCTTTGATTGTACAACCACATCTCTGTCTATTTGATAACCCTGACTCTGTGGGATGGGTTGGAGTAAAAAGGCTGTGGGAGACGTGTGAGGAGAGGGAATGAGGAGCAGTGGGAGAGTGGTATAGGTGCACAGGAGAATAGAATAAAGAGCAATTGATCACTGTGAGTCCACAAAGTAAAATGTGGGGGTGTGGTGAGGTGCTGGTGGTCCAGCATTGCCTCCTCACCTCCTTAGCCCCTCTCAACAGAGACAGAGAGACAGAGAGACTGAAAACCACAGCCTGATGGTGAAAATCGCCATTTTAATGCAGAACAGCTACCATATTTATAGAACATCTGAGGGGGCATGAGGTATGGACATAGGAGTGACTGATCATTTATGCAGAAAAATATTTGGCAGAAGGAATTCTCAGGGAGAGATTCACTCAAAAAGACACTCTGTCTCCCAGGGACATCTGCATTGCTTTTATCTTTTTCTCTAGTTGTATAAGTTATCAATACTTGCAGTTGTATGGATAAGCATAGTAAGAGACAAGGATCCCAACACTGACTTCTCTGGGCTCTGAGAGCAAGCAAGGCTTTTACTGTAAATCCCAGACTAAGTGCTCAGGCCAGTTCAACTTGTCCTTCCCCAAGGGAATCCTGTCTCTAAAGTGGTAACAGTTTGCATCAAGACCATACATTTCTGCTTTCTAGAATATTCATTTCGTAGCCAGGGTAGTTTTGCCACTTTCCCCGGGTCCATCCCAGTCCCACGGCTGGTCTTCCCTTTTGGGGCATTAGGAACTACAGCGAATGTAGCCTGCGTCAAGTAATTATGACCAAGCAATTATGGCCAGGAATAGATATATTTCAGAGTCCATCAACTCCCAAATATTAGGAGTATAGCATTGATGGCCTTTCTCTGTTTAACCAAAGAACATTCTGTATAGTCAAAACATAAAAAAGCTATAGAGGAAATTGAAAAGCAGGTACAAATACACAGCACTTCAACTAAAAAGCAGTACAAATACGAAGCTGAGAATTAACAGAAAGTTATTGCTTATAAGTAATCAAGACTGACTTGGGGAACTGCGACAACGTGAGGTAAAATACAAAGAAAAGGTTAAAGATAAACTTTAACTAAATTAGGGAGGTTAGCAAGAACAGGATAAGCTTCTCTGGGAAGAGCAAAAGGGGAAATTCACAGATGAAGCCTAAAACACTGTTAAGTTAATATCCAGCAGATCACCAACAGCCTGGCCCCTGTATCCTTCTTCGATCCTGTCTCCCTTCACCCACCAGGGTGGGGAGACCAATCATGGCCACCAAATGCATGCAGCACATGCCCAGACATTATTTGAACACAACTCTCAGTACTCAGTGTAACAGCCATGTTTTGATCAGGGAGAGATAAAGAGTCGGGTGTAATTTTCAACTTGATTTTAGGGTACAGAAATTCTACATGCTAGAAAAAACAACAAAGTGGAGTTAGAGATGGTAAGCTGGGAGGGGCGCTTCCCTCGCAGACACAGATTGATACTCTGCATCTCACGTGACCCCTAAAGATGAAAAAACCAATTACAGAGTGCTGCTACTGAAGTTAAGCCCAGAGCTGCCACAGATGTCCCCAAAATACAATCAAAAATAGCCTAAAAGTATATTTTCATTTGCAAACCGCAACCTCTACTAGGACCACGGCCCCAGGATGGCCCTGGACATCAAGGCTACTAATGACTAGTGACCGAGGGCTACAGTGTCATTTGCCATTACGGAGCTGCCCCACCACCACCCTCCCCCCCCCCCCCGCCGCTCAAAAAGGAACAGTCCTTTTATAGCTTTGGAGGCACCACCAGCAATATGGACGAGAAACTTCTGACTCTGTGCTCAGGAACCCGTCCTGGTGGAGCTCGGAGATCGAACTTGGATGGGCCAGATGCAAAGCAAACGCCCTAACCGCTGTGCTATTTCTCTGGTCCGCTATGCGAATCTGCAGGTTTTGCAGCAGTGAGGTCGGGGCCAAAGCGTCCAGGACAGGGCCCAGCGCATTCCCGTGCTGGGAGGGTCAGGACGGCCCAGCCCGACGCTCTGCAGCCCCCGCGCTCAGCCCCGTGCACACCCGCCACTGCCCCACGGCTGAGCCAAAGGTGATTGTTGCTGCAGGAGATCCCGGAACCACGCACTCACACCCCCGACACCTGCGCCCAGGCACAGCCCCCACTGCACTCACCAAAGCTCCGCGTCCCCCACTAGACAAGCCTGAGCTTGAGAGTAGATGGTCTCCAGATAATATTACCTCCTGGACATCTGCTCTTTTGACTGAAACCTCAGTTGCCCTTACTTCCTCGATCCCCAAAAGAAGGGTCCAATGAGGGACTAGATGGACCCAGGGCAAGTGGTGAGCTAGCTACCCTGGCATCGAAATGGGCCTGGACAAAGTACTATAATGCTTATTTATATGAGCCTGGTCATGGACAAATTTTGTCATGTATCAAAAAGTAATAACTAGAATTGGACACTGCTGGGATTAGGAGTGGTTGACCCGGCCTGGGCACTGTAATCTAATCTGTGGTGAGAAGTCCCCAGGAGAGTCACCCACAACCCTAAAAGTGTCTATTACTGTGTCCATACAAAATGTTAATCATTAGGAAGTAAAACGAAATATGTCAATTAAGTTCCTGGTCTAAGGAGATGAGTAACACACCTTAAGGGCTGCTTTTTCTTCGTGGGATGCAGGTGATGGGGAAGTCTGGAAAACCATTTTTTATTGTGCTTCCCGTGGGGAGGCATGGATTGGGGTCGTGGTGAGGGAAGAAAAAGAGAAGCTTCAGGGAGACAGGGCGAATGAAGGAGACTGAGAAAAGGGATGGTCCTACTCCACCCAGATCCCCTAACTTCCAGTATGTAGGAGTTACAACCACCAACTGCCCCCAGCGCTGAGTAATCCCATCAATGGCAAAGACCCAAAGACTATAAAACCCTGCTCCTGGAAGAGAAGAGCACAGTCTCCTGCCTCCGCATCTGGCTGTCTTACTGGGGCCTCTTGGAGGAGGGTGTGTTGAGTTTCCCACCCCAATATGCAACAGGACATCGGCTCACCCACTCCAGTACTGCTAAAAATGATACATGAACTCAGAACCAAAAATAACCCCTGAGCATTGAATGCTGCTTTGGTCAAAAAAGTACACTATATTAAATAATAAAGACATTTCTGGGGCCGGAACGATGGTATACCAGGTAGGGAGTTTGCCTTCCATGTGGCCAACCAGGTTCGATTCTCAAAATCTAATATCGTCCCCCAGCACTGCCAGGAGTGATTCTTGAATGCAAAGCCTGAGTAAACCCTGAGCATCGCTGGGTGTGACCCTAAAAATGCAAAAAAGAGAAATTTCTGTGGAAAGATATTGGAGACACAGTATAGCAGGTGAGGTGCTTGTCTTGCACTCGGCCAAGCCAAGTTTGAATCCTGGCAACCCATACGGTGCCCTGAGCCCAGCCAGGAGTGATACCTGAGTGCAAAGGCAGGAGAAGTAACTGAGTCTTGCAGTTGTACTTACTACAGACTGAATAATTAATTCATTCAAATGAATAAAGTTATGGTGGCCAATAGTGATCCTAAATTGCATTATTAGAGGGTTTAGGGCACACTCTGGAAGTGCCCAAGCTACTTCCTGCTAAGATTGCATATTTGGTTGCAAGACCCACTGTAGCACCACCCTGATGCACCCCACCAGACCGCAACCTGAGCTGGCTTAAAGCTCCACACCTTGGGGACTTGAATGACAGCATAGACAAATGAGCATTTCTTTTGAAGGTGGCCAACCTGTGTTTAATTCTGGGCATCCCTATGGTTCCGAGCACCACTAGGAGTGCTTGCTGAATTTAGAGCCAGGAGTAAGCATAATGCCTCGCTGGGTGTGACCCCAAATGCAAAATAAATAAACAAAAAGGAAAGAGAAGCTCCCCACCTCCCTGAACTCCCAGAACCCACTGAATGAACAAGAACCAGTGAAAATCAAAGGCTCTGCCAAATGTGTTTGAGCCCCAAGCACATAAAGAATATGATGCGCCCCACCCCCCATCCAGCCCGGCCATCCCCCAAGAATGACAGGACAGAGGAGAGGGTGTTTTTTCCTTCAGGCTGCTGACCCAGATATGGGGTACCCTGAGCAATCCCAGGTTTGACCCCTAAACACTGCCAGGTGGGGCTCAACACCCCCCACGAGGAAAAAGGATGCGCCCCCAGGTCCCTTTGATGAGGGAAACCCATGCTTTACCTACTCCACAAGCAGCCAAAGGAATGAAAGGGGGCCAGTAACGGGATGTCCTGGGGACACTGCTGGGATGATCCACCCACCCCTGTGACTGACCAGGTGGCGGGAGTCGCCCCGAAACTAAATTAACGCTGATGATCCCTCACACGCCCCATCAGATCTGGGGGGAGACTGAGGCTCCCTCTAGCTCTGACACTTTCTGCTTTGTGAGGGGCCCGAGCGATGGGTCAGCAGGGAGGGCGCTGGCCTCACATCCCGACACCCCAAAGGGTCCTCGGATCCCCAGGGAGGGAGTCCTGAGCGCCACCAGTAGGGGTCTAAAACACATAAAAAATTAAAACGTTTTTTCCACTTTTATTTGTTTCGTTATTGTCCTTGTTTCTGGAACTTTCAGAACGAACTTAGCGCTTCAAATTCATTTTTCTCCTTGACCACGTGCTTCCTCTACCTACCCATATTTTTGTGGGGTCTGGGGGGCTTTGCCCAGGGATTACTCCGGACTCTGGGCTCACTCCAGGCTGGTACCGGGACACTGTGTGGTGCCGGGATTGAACCCGGCCGGGCGCGTTCCCCCATTATGCATCTTCCTAAATAAGTTCTACTTAGTAAAAATTACCCTGTGTCCCTCAAAATCAGTTTACAAACAAGATAAAACGTTTGGCAGGAGCGCTCTGTGCGCCCCGGGTGAGGGGCCGCTACCCCGGGCCACCGCCATGGAGCAACCCCGCCGCCCACAAGGCGGAGAACGCGGAGGTTCAGGCGCTCAGAGCGACCACCTGGGCGGGTGGCGGGGGCACCAACCTTCGGGGACCTCCCTCCCCCCCAGGGTGCCCCCTCACCCGCTCGTCACCTTCCGCAACCAGGCGACCCACTGGCACCTCCCCACAGAAAGCCAAGCCCTGGCGGATAAAGGTCGAGGATTTTGTGATGTCACCTGCACGTGCGCCCAGAGCCTTAAAGGGCCAGGCTTCAAATATCCCTGACCAGGTATTTGCCTGCTCAGGAAGGTTCATTTTTCCTCGTTTCCGGGATAGGATTAGGTGATCCAGACAGCTGGGGGTCGCCAGGTCTGGGATAGATAGAGAGGGATGAGCTGAGCAGATAACATGTCGAACAGAGAGTCTTTGTATTTACGAAGGAAATAAAATTCACAAAAGTACTTTGCAAACAGCCACCAAGACCATCTCTGTGAGTCCCGATGTTCACGTATATATTCATTTACAACCCTCAGCCACATGCTAGAAATAGGTCCCCAGGAATCTTTCTTTTTTAAGTAAATAGATTTCATTTGGAGGATTTTTAAGCTGTGGAGTGGGGGGAAAGAAAGAAAGAGAGAGAGAGAGAGAGAGAGAGAGAGAGAGAGAGAGAGTAAAGTTAGACATGAAAGCATGAATGTACACATCCCAAGAGGGGAGATGCGGGCAACACATGTGCTCGGGAACCACATGTGCTCGGCTATGTGGGTGCAAGCAGCACATGGGCACATGGGCTCCGGCAGCATATGCGCCCCCCGGGAATCTTTCTGGCAGGTACCAATAAAAAGACGGGCTTCAATAAGGTCCCTCACCATTGGGGGCTGAGGAGCTGCCCCTCAAAGTGATCTGGCAGTTTTACACACACATGTCTACACCGAAAGCTGCGGGACAGGGCCTGGTACAACCCCTGCTTGAGAAGGCTGGGATGGTCAAGACTTCTTCCATCAGCAGGTCGGGCATCCTCGAGACCCACAGCCCCCCATGTTCAACTCCGCACCCAGGCCATGCTGCCCCATCGCAGAGCTGGAGACGAATATGCCCCCAAGCTCACACCCGCGACCCACGTGCCGTGTTAAATCCTCCCAATGCAAACAGCAAAGCTCTACATTCTCCTAAAGCCTCTGGAGCAAGGCAGACCCCAGGAACCCACTGGATATGGATAAGGGGGACTGAAAAACAACCACAAAATTGTCCTGAAAGCTGGAACAATCCCATTGGTCACATTACAGGCACTGAAGGTGAGAGGTCCTCATGTCCTGCCACTGATTGGCATTCAGTTCCCCCCTTCACCTGAAGTATCAGTTTGTCCTTTAAACACTTGCCTGTATGAGGCCTGATCCACTTGACAGCATTAGGAAGTAAAGGTGCACATGGAAGACTCCTGTCTGTGACATCATCCATTTCACCAAGGAGCCTTAAAGTGCCAGGTTCCAAGTGCAGACAGACCATTATGGCAGCCCAGGTGAACCAGTGCAAGGGGGATGAGCTCGAATTAAAAAGAGGAGAGGCAAGTGCTGGAGGGGCTGTGCCTGATAGTCTTCTCGTAAACAAAATTCTAGACCTGCAGGCTGGTTTCTAACATTTACCCAACTCGGTTGCAATTCTGACACATGGATGGATTTTCCAGGCAACGACCTAACGTTTCAGCAAGATGGACAAGCAGAATAGACCGACAGTAGGTCACATAGCTGTGTGATTTTTTTCCAACTCAAAGAACAGACACAGTAAGTGGAAATGACTCCCTCTGCAGAAAATTGAAGTACCAGTTTAGAGTGAAAATAAAAGGGGCCCGAGACTGGGTTTGGTACTACCTTAGTTTGAAGCTTAGTGGGATAGCTTAGTGGGATACACGTGCAAAGGCAATGATGCATTCCCACACAGCCGAGACAGACCTTTGAAAACATCTCACCTGAAGCAGATTCCTCTCGAGGATCAATGAGTTTTCTGTTATCTTGTTCTCTTTATTTAGGTGGGGAGAGGGTCACACCAGCATTGCTCAGGGATTCCTGCTGCTGGGACTCTCGGGGCCGAGAGAGATAACCACGAAAAACCCGCCTTTCTTCGAACACTCTTAAACTTATTCGCCAACGTGGCTTGGCACATGCCTCAGGAAACAGCAAGCGAATGTCCAAGCTCGCAAAACAATGCAGAGAAGCCATCAAGGATGGCCTCAAAGACAGGAGAACAGCGATGCTGGTAGATGCGGCAGAAGCCGTGAAAAACCTTCGTAATGCCTGCCTGTCCATCACCAACTACAAGACCAAGATGACTACCCTCCAACATCCTGATGGATATATCACATATCTCAGAAGGGCAATGGAGAAGATTATTCATGACTTCTACTCAGATCTCTTTAATAGACACGTCCACTATCCCACATACCACATTCTGCATGACTGACATATTGTTCCCAATGTTCTCCCTTCCAAATTTCAACACGCCATCTTGTCGGTAAAGAAACAAAGAGTACCTGGCTCAGACAAGATCAGACCTGAACACTTGAAGAACTTACCAACAGTACTCATCAATACACTGGCTCGGCTCTTCACAGGCTACCTGTCTGAATGCAAAGTTTCATCCCAATGGAAAACCAGCAAGACTGTACTACTATACAAGAAGGGAGACATCTATGACATTGGCAACTATCGCCCAAACTGCCTATTGTCTGTCATCTGCAAACTGTTCACTCGAGTCATCTTGAATAGGATTAGCAGAACACTAGATGAAGAACAACCAGGTGAACAAGCCAGGTTCCGAAAAGGATTCATTGCCATGTACAATATCCACACGATTACTAAGCTCATTGAGGTTTCTCAGGAATTCAAAATGCCACTCTGTCTAACGTTCATTGATTTAAAGAAGGCCTTTTTTTCTGTTGAGATGGAAGCGGTCATAGAAGCCCTAGCCAATCAGGGTGTACAAACTCAATACATCAGGATCCTCCATGAGCTGTATTGCGGATTCACTACCAGGTTTTCACCATTCTACAAAGAAGTAATTATCCATGTCAAGAGAGGGGCGTGGTACCAGACACCTGGGAAGTAGAAATTCTATATATGGAAAAAAAACACCAATATTGGGGTTGGACTCAATATAAAGCGAGTAGGATGCTTGCCTTACTGATCCAGGTCAAACCTCCCCATCCCATAGGAATCCAGCAGCACTGCAGAATAATTCCTGAGCTGCAGAACCAAAAGTAAACCTTGAGCATCAAAGAATCCCTTCCAACTCCCCTGAATTTAAAAAAAAGCTATTAAAATTAATCCAAAGTGGGGCTGAAGTGATAGCAGAACAGGTAGGACGCTTGACTTGCACATGACCAACCCGGTTTCGAATCCCAGCAACAATATGGTCCCCTGAGCTTTACCAAGAGTAATTCCTGAGTGCATAAGCCAAGAGAAACCCATGTGAAACGCTGGGTGTGACCCAAAAAGCAAAAAATAAATAAATAAATAAATAAATAATAATCCAAAGAGTAAATTTTCAGAGGCAAATATCTCTCACTTGTCCAACCACGCCCCAAAGTCCCAAACCCAGCACGGAAGCCAATGAAGATGACCAACGCCAAAAGTGTCCCTTTCCGTTGGGGATGCCCGTGAACATATCTGGAGTTTCGATAAGTGTTATGTCCAGTTCAAAGGCTCCAACCATGGCCCTGCGCAGTCTCGAGTAGGGAGGAATGAGATGGCCAAGACCCCCACTCTCTGCAGGCTCCTCACAACAAGGCCTGAAGTCCATGTGCCCACCCTCCAGTGCCATCTTGCACATGGCTGTGATTGTGGCTGCAGGGGCCCTCAGGATAACGCACCCTCACCCATGGCACTTGAGCCAAAGAACAGCCCCCAATGCACCCCTCAAAAGCTCCACATCCTCTAAAGCCTGGATATTCAGAACAAGTAAAAAAAGCATGAAAGTGCCCTACAAGCTGGTGTGACCTGCCGCTCAAGTTCCCAAACGGGGATTTTCAGGGTGCTCAAGCATTCCAAATTCTAACACAGGAAAGACTGAAGAATGAAGGTTTACCTGTTTTTCCATTTTCAAAGAATTCAGTGCTGCAACTTGATTGATTTCTGCCATAATTCCCACCAAACAGCCCCTCTGGGCCAAGCCAGAAGCATAGCAAACAATAAGAGAGTAGTGAGCCGTGACAGCTCGGAGCATGGGGGTGTTTCTATACCTGTTCATTCAGTCACCTTCCTCCTTATTTTTGTCACCAGGACCCATTATTTACAAGTTAACACACAAGCAATTTTAAGCCCTAGAATACTGGCATAGGTGCAGCCCGGGTGAAAATCAGCAGGTACATTTCAATGACAAGAGAAGCCTGTTCCGAGCAGGCAGCCTTACTTCCCTCTTAACTGTACTTTTTAACACCCTTGACTATTGTGTTCAAAGGAAACTTGCTTGTCTGACTTGTACTGTTCTGTCCTTAGAGACTGTTATTAAGGGATCAAATCATCCAGTATGAATTTTTATGTGTTTATTATGGTGTGAGGGGTACATGAAGCCCTTCCCACATTACTGACATATATGCAGTTTGTCTCCAGTATGAATTCTCATATACTGAGTAAGAGAATAGCACCAAATGAAGGTCTTCCCACAAGTCGGACACTAATAACATTTCCCTCCACTGTGAATTTTCCGGTGCATAGCAAGGATTTAGAATGGCAGAAGGCCTTGCCACATTTCTCGCATATATAAGGTTTTTCTCTGGCATGCTCGAACACGCACGCAAAGCAGTGCAGCTCGCACTTTGTCCGAGCTCGCAAAACAGTACAGAGATGCGATCAAGGAAGACCTCAAAGAGAGAAGAGCAGAAATACTGGTAGATGCGTCAGAAGCCTGGAAAAGTATTCGTAACGCCCGCCTGTCCTTCGCCAACTACAAGACCAAGATGACTGCCCTCCGACATCCTGATGGATCCATCACATCCTCCAGAATGGCAATGGAGAAGATTGTCCATGACTTCTACTCAAATCTCTTCGATAGCCATGTCGACTTGCCGACATACCAAATTCCACAGGATGGGTATGTCGTTCCCAACGTTCTCCCTTCCAAAATCCGACACACCATTTCGTCTGTAAAGAAATAAACAGCACCCGCCCCAGACAAGGTCAGACCTGAACACCTGAAGAACCTGCCGTCAGTACTCATCAATACACTGGCTCGGCTCTTCACTCGCTACCTGTCAGAATGCAAGGTTTCGTCCCAATGGAAAACCAGCAGGACCGTACTACTGTTCAAGAAGGGAGACATCCATGACATTGGCAACTATCGCCCAATCTGCGTATTGTCTGTCATCTACAAGTTGTTCACTCGAGTCATCCTAAATAGGATTGGCAGAACACTAGATGAAGGACAACCATTCGAGCAAGCCGGGTTCTGCAAAGGATTCAGCACCATCGACCATATCCACACGATAACCAAGCTCATTGAGGTTTCTCGGGAGTTCAAGATGCCGCTCTGTTTAACGTTCATTGATTTAAAGAAGGCCTTTGATTCTGTTGAGATGGAAGCGGTCATTGAAGCCCTAGCCAATCAGGGCATTCAAGCCCAATACATCAGGATCCTCCGTAAGCTGCATTGCGGATTCACAACTAGGATCTCACCATTCTACAAAGAAGTGATCGTTGATGTCAAGAGAAGGGTGCGGCAGGGTGATACCATTTCACCGAAACTCTTCAGTGCCACCCTCGAGAACATCATGCGACGACTGGAATGGGAAGGAATGGGAGTGAAGATAGATGGTCGGCAACTACACCACCTCCGCTTTGCTGATGACATTGTTTTAATAACACCAAACATCAGCCAAGCGACACAAATGCTGGCCAACTTTGACCATGAGTGTGGAAAGGTAGGACTAGAGCTGAATCTTACGAAGACTATGTTCATGAGAAACAGCCTTGTTCCTGATGCCCCATTCGCTCTCAACGGAATGACCATCTCCGAATGCAACAGCTATGTGTACCTAGGTCTAGAAGTCAACATGACAAATGACCTGGCACCCGAGCTGCGCAGGAGGAAGAGAGCGGCTTGGAACGCCTTCAAGATCGTCGAAGAAATAGCTAAGAGGATGAAGAACCTCCGGCTCCGGGCATGTCTCTTTGATTCCACTGTTCTTACTGCATTAACATATGCCTCAGAGACCTGGACCCTACGCAAACAAGATGAGAACGCTATTCAGGTCTCCCAATGAAGAATAGAAAGAGCTATGCTTGGAATATCACGTTTCACTCAAACGAGAGAAAGAATCTGGAGTTCTGACATCTGTCGACGATCAAGAATCAGGGACGCTGTCTCGTTTGCCAAGGTGTCAAAAGTCAGATGGGCTGGTCACGTAATGAGATTTAAAGATGACCGCTGGACTAGAGCTGTTACTGACTGGATTCCACGGGATGTCAAAAGACCGCGTGGCCGCCCACCTACCAGATGGTCAGACATCTTCGAGAAGATCATGAACGTTCGGTTTGAGGCTCTTCATGTTCCCAGAGCGAACAGATGCCATTGGGCTACAGTAGCACGCTACAGGGACAAATGGAGACGTTACTGTCACCCGTTCGAGCAAATCGACGACTAAAGGAAATTTAAGTTATGTTATTCTCTGGCGTGAATGCTACTTTGTACACTAAATCTGAGGCTTCTCAAAATGCCTTTCCACATTTCTTACATGTATATGGTTTCTCTCCTGTGCGTATTCTCCTATGTACATTAAGTATTGAGGACAAACAAAGGCCTTCCCACATTCCTTACATATAACGTTTCTCTCCAGTGTGAATTTTCCTATGTACACTAATATTTGAGGCTGTAGCAAATGCCTTCTCACATTCCTTACATATATACGTTTTCTCTCCACTATGAATACTCCTATGTACAGTCAATTGTGAGGAAGAAGTAAAGGCCTTTTCACACTCCATACATATCTAAGACTTCTCTCCAGTATGAATTCTCATGTGCAGAGTAAGGGAAGAGAACCGTGTGAATGCCTTTCCACATGTCAGACACTGATAAGGTTTCTCTCCAGTGTGAATTTTCCTATGTTCACGAAGTGTTGAGGCTGCAGCAAAGGCCTTCCCACATTCCTTACATATATGTGGTTTCTCTGCAGTGTGATTTCTCCTATGTTCTCTAAATGTTGAGGCCCAAGCAAAGGCCTTTCCACATTCCTTACATATATATTGTTTCTCCCCAGTGTGAATATTCCTATGTTCACTAAGAGTTGAGGCTACAGCAAAGGCCTTCCCACATTCCTTACATATATACGGTTTCTCTCCAGTGTGAATTCTCCTGTGTTCAGTAAGTTTTGCGGCTCTAGCAAAGGCCTTTCCACATTCCTTACATATAGTCGGTTTCTCTCCATTGTGAATTCTCCTATGTACACTAAGATTTGAGGCTACAGCAAAGGTCTTCCCACGTTCCTTATATATATATGGTGTCTCTCCAGTGTGAATTCTCCTATGTAAACTAAGTCTTGCAGCCCAAACAAAGGCCTTTCCACATTCTTTACATCTATACGGTTTCTCTCCAGTGTGAATAACTGCATGTCTACTGAGGCTTGACAACTGAGTAAAGGCCTTGCCACACTCCTCACATATATAAGGCTTCTCTCCACTATGAGTTTTCATGTGTCTATTAAGATGTGAGGTCTGAATAAAGGCCTTCCCACAAGTCTGACATTTATATAGTTTCTCTCCTGTATGAATTCTCCTATGCAAAATAAGATTTGCTGATCTACTGAAGTTCTTTCCACATTCTTCACATGTATAAGGTTTCACTCTTGCATTATTATTCATATGGTCATGATGGAGTAACCCTTGACTCACACTTTGCTTTTGGGGCTGCCTTTTCTGGGAATTCTGTTCACTGTGGTTTTCTAAGGGAACACCACAGTGCTGAGAACATGGGGAGGCTCCCCCACATTCCTTACACCTAGATGGGTTCTGCTCACGGTGATTGTGGTTGAGGGTATGTTGCTGTGAAGGACTCACTATAAACAGTGCTCCTATCCCTAGCAGGTTTCCCATTGGGGAATATTTTGCCTGTGAACTGAGTATAACGCATTCCAAGTAACTTTTTCCAAGAGAGTACTTCTTAGAGTGAGGTAGCTCTCACCATTCTGATCACCCTCAGAAGACATCCCGCCTGTCTCGGCGTCCTTATGGGGCTGAGGGTAGGATTGCTCACGAGAGACATTGTCACACAGTGTAGGATCAGAGACATTCCACTTGGGGTGGCAGTTTTCCTGTAGAACAACAGAGGATTCTAATTATTGACTTATTCACTGAGTCTTCCTGACCAAAAACTGAGCCCTTCAGCTGTGGTTTCACACATATGCACCACACAAATGCAATTTCCGACATACGAATTGTCCTACAATAGAATAATTTCATGTAACTGTAAGTTGGACAAACAAAACTGATGGATGCAGAGTCAGTAAATTCTGTGGCTTTCTCCCCTTTAAATTAATGAAGGAATACAACTGGAAATAATTCCTTCTATAGAAAATGGAAGCATCTATTTCAAGAGAAAATGAAATAGATCCACATGCGGGTTTGGTTAAAGTTCTGTGTGGAACCTGTGATGCAGGGGTGAAGACAACGCTGCATCGTCACGCAGCTGAGACAGACCACGTGGCCATTGCAAAGCTCTCACCACAAGTGATGGCTTTCAGGATCAATGAAGTTTTTTGTTCTTTCTGTTTTGTAGTTTCTATTTATTGGGGGTGGGGTGGGTGGAGGGGCACACCATGCAGTGTCTAGGATCATTTCTGTGGGTCTATGCTGTCTATAAGGTGTGCTGGGTAAGGACCATCCATCGCTGTGCAAAGAAAGTATATTTCTCACTGCACCCTCTATAGGGTGCACCAATTAGCTTTCAAAACGACTACCACTGTCAAGCAAATCAAAACTCACAGTATTTTTATACATGGTTTATTTCAGCACATAGTGAAGCTAAGGGTCCTATACTCTAAGCATCAGATTTTGGAATTCCTCCCTGCCATTCCCAGCCTTCCACCTTAACATACTTGGTCCACTCCTGCTGGCATAATAATATTTATTCTGAATTAGCGAATCTTACCAACTCACTCGTACTTGCTGACCCCATTCCCAAATCAAAGTGCTGTAATGCCAAATCCTGAAGTCGTGGTTTCCGTTCTGAAACTGAATAAAACATGCAATTCAAGCACATGTCAAAAAATGTAGCATAATGATGCCATGTAGTTAACAGTACATCTCTGTGTTTCTCAAAGTCCAAAGAGTCCCACACTAAAGAAAAGATTCGGAGAGTGGAAAACTGTGAGGATCTTGGCAATTCTACACTAGGTTTTGTTTTTGTTTTTGAATAGACCTGGTAATGTTCAGGGAACTAGGTTATTGAACAAATTATTGAACAGATCACCTTCAGGCACTACAAGGCACTCCCTGCTGTACTATCGTTCAGATCGAAACTAGCTCTGTTATGGTCTTACTTATTCGAAAGCCATGGAAGCACATTACAGGATCATTCTGTGACTGACAGTCCAAGGAAATGAAGAGCAGCATAAGTGCGGCACAGACCCAAGGATCCAGGAGACCAAGGCCCCAATCTCAGCAGCGTGTTTCCTACATGTTCATCGCACCCATACACTGCACAGGGCCTGAGCCAGGAAGGGTCCTCAGACACTCACCCGCACATACGCCTCTCCTCCCCGACCTCAGGGCTCCTCCTTCCTGAGTGACAGGGAGATGGTGACAGGTAAATCCCCATATTTTCCTGATACAAGTGGGCATATATCTGAAAAGCATGAACAGAATGTCCATTTCCAAAATGCCATATATTTCTAGTTATTCGAGAGGTAAGACCCAAGAAAATACCACAAATACTATAGACCTGACCTTGTGTATGGCCGACAGGGGGTTGATCAGCACAGTATGTTGTTGGTTTTTGTCTTCTTTGGGGTCTCACCTGGCCATGCTGAGGGCTGACTCCTGACTCTGTATTCAGAAATCACTGCTGCTGGTGCTCGGGGATGACATGGGATGCCTGGGATTTAACCCACGTGCGCCGCTTGCACACATCTGCCGCCCAACCCCAGGGAGCCCACGCGGGTCTGTTTAGACATGGTTGGCTCCACACTGCTCTCACCGACAGCCTGCAGATTCTGGTAGGTCTCCAGCATCACGTCCCTGTAGAGCTTACGCTGAGAGGCGTCCAGGCATGACCATTCCATCGGGGTGAAGTTCACAGCCACGTCAGGGAAGGTCACTGCGTCCTGAGTCAGCACACAAAAAGAGTGGGAGTCAGAGTCTATCTTAGCCTCATTCGCACTACTCTGAGGCTAGGTACCAGGGTCCTATATTGTCGCTGGGCCTCTCCACTCCAAATGAACCAGCCTCCAAGCACACGCATGACTGACAGGCCCCAAATATCACATAAGGCAACTGGATCTGCTAAAGTGGGAGGAAGTTTTACAAAGGTTCTTGGATGTATCTACCTTTCCTGGTAACCCCCCAGCCAATTCGAGCACCACTGTTCCACTGAGCACTTTAGAGAGGATCACCTGAACACAGACTTGTACGATCCAAAAGTCTATCCCTGGGTGTAGCAAAAACCACTGCACACTCAACGCTGCAACCCCACAGCACATGACCACTAGGATTGAGAACTCAACAGTCCATATAGACAACTACTCAGAGCAGTGCATGGCATGTGTGCCTGTAGGAACTCACTGCACAGGACTGCCTCCAATTCTGCTCAAACAAGGTAGAAGTTTCGTGACCCCAACATCTCTACTGGCCGCAGAGATCCTTGGCTCTTTCTCTTTGGAATCGGTGCATGCCCAGAAATCCACGCACAAGATTACGTGAACCCAAGACTGTATGACGGAGCAGATAGTCTCTCCAAAGTAGGAAGGACAAAATAGGAGAAATGCAAGTCTGGGGGCCCAAGTCACTGTAGTTGTCAGGACGCAAACGAGGCCATCACACCCCAGGGTGCTCTGAGGCCAGTCAGTTGTGAATCCAGAGCACAAAGTCAAGAGGACAGCTGATGACAAAAACAATGCAAAAGAAAGCAAAGCAGCAGGTTGGCGTAACACGACAGCTATTCCGGGGACAGCATGTAGGACTGGCGATCCCCGACATCCCATATGGTCCCACAAGCACTACCAGGGGCAATGCCAGAGTGCAGCACAATGAATGATTGCGAGAATCCTTGCTCTGCCACCCCTAATAAAACAGAAAAGCCAAGATGAAACTTTTGGACCTCCAGCATCCCATTGATCACCTAGACCTTTCAGGAAAGAGCACTGCACACAGAGCTTTGAGTACTCCTCATGCACCACTGGGTTGGCCCCAAAGCCAAATAAAAGAAAACAAACATAGACAAAAGCAGCTTCAAACACCAGAATGGGACGGTCCTATCAGACGTCTCATCTTGGAATCCGTCCAAAAGAAACTCAAAACAGAAGGCCCAGGAAACCTGGGCACTCCTGATACTACCTCATGTCATTTTATCTGTCTATTTCTACCTGCGGACGGTTTATCAGAAGCCGCATCACCATTTTCTACTGTCACTATTGTTCTGAGGATCAGCAGGAGGCTCCGTGCAAAGACCTGGAGAAGTCAGAACAGTGAGCACCAGAGAGGAGCACCTCCTCCCACTTCTGAGCCAGACCAGCCACACCCTCGGGCACAGCCTCACAATTCCACCTCTGGGAGACAATGGCACAAGCTCCTGTCTCCGCTGGGGATGCAAATTTTGTTGGCATCTGTGCTGTACTTCAGGAGAGGAGCTTGGGCCCAGGCTACAGGGGAGGAAAAGACAGCGTTCTCTGATTCCCGGATTCTTCTCTGGCTCCCACAGGAAAGTCCCTATAGGTCCTGCCAGGGGCCGACTCTCAGTCCAGGAGCTCCCAAACACTAGCGCCCCCCTTCAGGCTGGCAGAAGTGCTGCCCCCAGGGAACCGTTTCCTGGAATGTGGCTCCACCATGTGACTTAGAGTGGACAAACCTTCGACACTCGCTTACAGCGTGGACAAGGACATGAACCTGGGCACTCTGTCCCGGGGACGTCAGTATTTGCCACAATGGCAGGTGTCGTCTGCTCAGGGAAGATGAAGAGTCAGGGGTGCTTTGCAGCTTGATGTGAGGGAGCTGAAATTCATGAACCTAAAAAAGATGTACAAGTATTGTGGTTAGATGGCAATAATGTGAATTGGGCGCTTGACTAGATGAACCGATCAATCCTCTGCATCCCATATGGCCCGTAGCAGCGCCAGGGACAATACCTGAGCTTAGAGACTCGAGTAAGTCATGAGCATCTCCGGGTATGTGCCCTTTCTCCCCCCTTAAATATAAAGAACCAAAATAGCCCCCCCCAAATACATTTTCATTGGCAAACCTCAGCCACCTGCAGGCCACCTTCCCCCTCACATACCCCGCATGATCGCGGCTCTCACGGAAGACAATGAAAATGACCAGCAACAGGTCTCCTGCCATTAGGTGTAGGGGCTGAAGCTCTGCCCCTCAAATCTGGAGATTTTACAGAAGTGAGCTTAGGGCCGATGGTTCAAACATGGTACTGCTGGGACGGTTGGAATAGCCAAGTCCTCGGATGATTCCCACATTCAGCCATTGTTGCCCCATCCCGGAGCTGGAGACGATCGTGGCCAAAGAGGCACCGTAGAATCACGAACTCAAAACTGTCACTCCTGAACCCTGAGACAGCCACCCCTGTACCCCCAAAGCTCGCGTGCCCCTAAATCCTCCACCACACCTCACGATCCACCTGGATGTTGGCGAAAAAGTGAAAAACCAATGCAAAAGTACCCCCCAAGTTGGCTCGGCCCCTCGGCTCAGAGTGTGGAAACGGAAAGGCGCGGGGTGCTCACAGGAGGTTGCTTGAGTCCTGCAACTAAATCCTTCTTCAGACTCCCCCTTCCAGGATGGGGCACAAATTTACTTGTCCCGACCCAAGTGAGCAACAGTCCCAGTGTCTGATTCAGGGATGGAAAATGAACCATGACATTCATGACATCACTTATGACATCACTTCTGTTTCCATTAGGTACCTTAAAGAGCCAGAGTCTAGGCCCTGAGAACCATTTTGTCACCCAGGTGAATCTGTGCTGCAAGGGGGATGGACTCGAATAAAGGAGTGGAGAGGCAAATGCTGGACTGGTCGGTCACACAATGGGAGCCTGGGGGTAAGGAGAAGTCCCCTGATCCTGCAGTTGTCAACTAACATCGAATCAATGATATCTAAACACAGAATGTTAACCTGACTCTTGTCAAATGATCCCTGAGGTCAGAGACAAGAGTAAACACTGAGCACTGTAGGCTGTGGTGAAAAATATAACAAGAAAAAAGGCAAATTCTACTGAAGGGGGGAAAATGATGTACAAAGACAAATTTGAGAGTGAAAGATTAAAAGAGTCAAATTTCTGATCCTTAAAAATCCCCTATTCTTGGGGCCAGAGAGATAAGACAGTGGGTAGGGCATTTGCCTTGCACGCGGCCAACCCGGGTTCGATTCCCAGCATCCCATATGGTCCCCTGAGCATTGCCAGGAGTAACTCCTGAGTGGAAAGCCAGGAGTAATCCCTGTGTATTGCCAGGCGTGCCCCAAAAAAGAAAAAATAATCCCATATTTTTGATCTATCCGTGCTACAGAAACTCACAGTTTATCCTGAATCCCTGTTGTTCTTTCACCATTGTTTGTGCATATATATGTGTATATATAAGTGTGACTTTGTGTGATTTTTGTTTCGAGGCCACAAGCGGCAGATTCAGGGATTACTCCTATCTCTACACGCAGGAATCAATCTGGTACAGACCATATGGGATGCAGGGCATAGAACCTGGGTCGATTGCTTGGATGGTTAAGTCCTTACCCACTGTACTATGACTCCGGGTCTAACTAAACGTGCTCCTAGCACACTCAGTGGGATTCCTGAGCAAATGTCCTTACTCCTGGAAAACCAAAACTTTCTTGCTTAAAAAAAAATCCTTTACCCTGGTTGGATTCTAGTTCTAAATAATTTATGTTTAACATTGGTTCATCATTTCTCCTTTGCTACAAGGAGCTGAGGCTTACTGAGGAACACACATCCCAATCACAACCATTTCCTTAGTATTCATCTTTAATTCCCTGTGTTCTGCTTCCCCTATACATTATTCACCCATTTTCCCTAATCACAACCTGTGAATTGTAAAGTCAGATTCTCCAGAGATCTCTGGATTTTGTATTTGTACATAAAATGTTGACTTTCTCTTTCCTTTATATCCTCTACAGTTTACTTTAGAAAAATATCCTTTTTTTGCTCCTGAACAAGGACCAGTGCAGTCCCAGGTTGGGAAGATTGTGCTGGGAGGATTGGGATGGCCATGCCCCCAGCCCTCAGCTTTGTATAGACAAAGGAAGGCAATATTATGCTTTTGTAACTTCAGAGTTAATTAACTGCAGATACTATATACTCCTGGGCATTGTCATGTTTATGAGACTTAAGCCTCAGCTGCCTTTTGTTCTTAGCACCCCAAAGAAAGAGACTGGATGGACCCAGGAGAGCTGTGAGCTACCCTGGCATCGAAAAGGGACAGATAAGTACCATACCAGAAGGGTGACTGATCATTTACGCAGATAAACATTTGGCAGAGTAAATTCTCATGGGGAGATTTACCCAAGGAGACACTCTGTCTCCCAGGGACAACTACATTGCTTTTATCTTTTCCTCTAGTTGTATAAGCTATCAACACTTGTATTTGTTTGGATAAACACAGTAAGAGACAAATATACCAACACTTAGTTCTCTGGGCTTTGACAGCAAATAAGGCTTTTTTTTTCTTTTTGCATTTTTTGGGTCACACCCAGTGATACAAGGGGATAATCCTGGCTCTGCGCTCAGGAGTTACTCCTGGCATTGCAGAAGGGACCATATGGGATGCTGGGAATCGAACCCAGGTTGGCCGTGTGCAAGCCAAACACCCTACCCGCTGTGCTATCTCTCCAGCCCCCAGAGCAAATAAGGCTTTTAACACTTACTTCTCTGGGCTCTGAGAGCAAGCAAGGCTTTTACTGTAAATCCCAGACTAAGTCTTCAGGCCAGTTCACCTTGTCCTTCCCCATGGGGATCCTGTCTCTAATGTTGAAACTGTTTGCATCAAGACCATGCACACGTGCTTTCTAGAATGTTCCATTTAGAAGCTGGCGTAGTTTTCCCACTTGCCCCTGGTCCATACAAGTTCCACGGCAGAACCTCTCTTTTGGGGTGTTAGGAACTACAGTAACTGAAGCCCGAGTCAAGTAATTATGACCAAGCAATTATGCCCAGGAATAGATATACTTGAGTCCATCTACTCCCAAATACTAGGAGTATAAGCATTGATGGTCTTTCTGTGTTTAACCAAAGAACAGTGCTGTAGAGTGAAAACATAAAAATGCTATAGGGGAAACAGGAAAGCAGGTACAAATCCACAGCCACTTCAACTACAAAGCAGTACAAATACAAAGTTGAGAATAACCAGAAAATTATGGTATATAAGTAATCAAGACTGGCCTGGGGAACTGAGACAACGCGAAGAAAAATACAAAGGAAATGTTAAAGATAAACTTTAACTAAATTAGGGATGTTAGCAAGGACATGATAAGCTTCTCTGGGAGGAGCAAAAGAGGCAATTCACAGATGAAGCCTAAGACACTTTGGGTTAATATCCAGCAGATCACCAACAGCCTGGCCCCTGTTTCCTTCTTTGATCCTCTGTCACCCTTCACCGGCCAGGGTGCGGAGACCAATCACAGCCACCAAAGGCATGCAGCGCATGTCCAGACATTATTTGAACACAACTCTCAGTGCAATAGTCGGGTTTTGCCTAATCAGGGAGAGATGAAGAGTCGGGGTGCAATTTTCAAATTGCTTTTAGAAAATTGATTTTACAGAAATTCTTTGTTAGAAAAAACAACAATGTAGAATCAGAGATATTAAGCTGGGAAAGGCGCTTCCCATGCTGACCCTGGTTGATATTCAGCATCTCACATGACACCTAAAGAACTTAAAGAACAAGAATTCCAGAGTGATGCTCATTAAGGAAGCCCCGAGATTACATATTTGTGCCCAAAATACAACCAAAAATAGCCCCAAAGTAAATTTTCAGTTGCAAACCGCAACCACCCCTAGAACCTTACCCAAGGGATGGTCTGTAAATCAAGGCTACTAATGAATAGTGACTGAGGGCTACAGTGTCATTTGCCATTAGGGAGCTGCCCCTCAAAAATGAACAGTCCTTTTATAATTTTGGAAGCACCACCGGCGATATGGACGAGAAACGTCTAACTGCGCTCAGGCACCTGTCCTGGTCGAGCTTGGAGATAGACCTTGGGTGGGCCAGATGCAAAGCAAACACCCTAACCGCTGTGCTGTATCTCAGGTCCTCTAAGTGAACCTGCAGCTTCTACAGCAGTGAGGTTGGGGCCAAAGTGTCCAAGACAGGGCCCAGCGCAGTCCCGAGCTGGGAGGGTAGGGACAGCCCAGCGCCCCCCACCCACCCACTCGGCCCACCGCCCACCTGCCACCGTCCCACGGCAGAGCTGCAGGGGATCCCCAAAACCACGAACTCACACCCGCGACCCCTGCGCCCCAGAACAGCCCCCGCTGCACTCACCAATGCTCCGAGTCCCCCACAAAACCCCGCCGGGTGGCAGGAACCTCGTGGATATCAGTTGAAAAAGCTTAAAATTGTCCTTTGAGCTGGCTTTGCTCCGCCCCTCAGAGCAGAAACCGGGAGGCGCGGTGCAGGGTGCTCACGGGAGGCCGCTAGTGTCCTGCCACGAAACCGGCCTTCATAGACCCCTCTCACGATGGACAGACAGCCTCTTCTCCCTTCACCTGCTTAACAAATGGAGGCCTGATCCAGCATCTTGCAACCAAACATGTAAATGCCCTGCTGTGACGTCACTTCCGCTTCTGCAAGCAGCCTTAAAGGGCCAGACACCAGCTGCGCAGAGAACAACTAGGAAAATACAGGTAAATGTGTAAGGCTGGTTGGCTGGAACGAAAGCACAGTGGATAGAGTTTTTGCCTTGTACGCAGCTGACTCAGGTTCAATCATCTGGATTCTATATGGTCCCATTTTGGTGTATAAGAGATTGTTAGGATTTTACTGCTTCCAAAGTGTAAGTTTCAAAACATTTACCCTCAATGTTTGTGTAAATCAAATGGAAAACTGAATACAATGAGTGCAGATATGCTACTGCGAATGAAGTGCTTCCTTGCATGTGGCTCTACCCAGACACAAATTATGGACAGCACTGTGGGATGTGACTCCCAGAACATAACACCGAAGGGTCTGAAGAATAGAGGTTTGGCTGTCTATACAACGTCAAAAAAGGCTAACCACAGCATCCTGGTTGATCTATGCCATGATCTATGCAAAGCAGGGCCTCTGAGCCAAGTCAAAATCACAGCAAAGAATGAAACCATGGTGAGTCGTGACAGTACCCAGCAAAATGCAATGTTAGTACGTATTTACTTCTTATTTAATTCCTTCCACCTTGCCTTATCACTAAGAACCATTATTTACCAGCTAACATACTGGGAAGTCCACATGCCAGGACATTGTCATAACCATGGTGCAGGGGATAATCAGCAAGTACCTTTCACTTACGGTACTAGTATCACAGGAATCTTTCACATATAACAGGATTATTTCCTTCCTTCCTGTACTTTTGTATCTATCCCCCACCTACTTGTTGAAACTAAAATTGTTTTACCTAAGGGCCCTGTTCTGACGCCGGCCATTGTTATCATGAAAGTGATTGATCCAACATAACTTTTATATTTACTAATACTTGAGGGAACATGAAAGCTTTCCTATATTCCTTACCTACAGGATTTTATCCAGGATTGTCTTTAAAGTTGCAGGTGAGAATAATTCCCTTTCCACGTTCTTACATAAATATACATATATTCTTACATATATAAATATGTATATTTATATATAGCTTCTGTCCAGTGTTAATTCTCCTATACATAAGGCCCGAGGATCCAGGAAAGTCCTTCCCACACTCCTGACAGATGTAATTTTTCACTGCAAAATGACTTTTCACATGCGCAGTAAGGGCTGGAGACAAACTGAACACCTTTCCACATTCCTTACACTTATGCGATTTCTCTCCACTGTGAATTTTCCTGTTCAGAAAGCTATGCCAATTGCATCAAAATATTCCTGCAGTCATTTCATATATAAGGCCTCAATCCAGGATAAATTTTTCTCACACACCAAAGCTTGAGGATTGAGTAAACATCTTCCCACACCCCTACATATGTCTTCTTCGAGAATGAATTTTCCTATGTTTAATAAGGAGTTAGGGGAAAGTGAAGGCTTTGCAAAAGTCATAACAAACGTAAGGTTTGTCTCCTATATCAAAATTTCAGTGTCACAAAAGGATTGTGAAATAAGCAAAGGCCTTGCCACACTCCTTACATATATACATGGATTCACTGCAATGTGCGTTTTCTTTTGGACAAAAAAGTTTGAATAGTAAGTGAAGACCCTCCCATAGTAGTGACACGAATAGTGTTTCATCCACCTGTATGAACATTCCTATGCTCAGAAAGACCTGAGGTGATAGGCCTTTCCACCAACCTCACATATATAAGGGTTTTCTACAAAACAGAATTTATGAAAACTAAGACTTCAGGAAGAAGCAAAGGCCTTCCTACATTGCTCCCAAATATAAGTTATCTCTCCAGTGTTCCATTGTGAGTTTTTCTGTGTATTAAGGCTTGTGGAATAAGCAAAGACTTTCACTCTGTATATGCATATGGTTTCTTTCCAGTGTGACTTTTTCTGTGCATACTAAGATGTATGAGCCAGAGAAAGGCCACAGCACATTCCTTACATGCATACGGACTCTCCAGTAGGAAATATCCTATGTATAAGGTATGAGGATCCATCAAAGGCCTTCCCACAGTCCTTAAACAGTTTCCTCTCCTGTGTGGATGTTCACATAGTCCCACCGGGTTCATGCTGGACTCAAAAGTTTGTCCTCAGTGCTTACATTTCTGGGAATTCTGTCCAATATGGGCTTCTATGGGAAAGTGATGGTGCTGAGGACATGGGAAGAGTGATCTTCTGATCACCCTCAGAACACATCCCACCTGTCTCGGCATCCCTGTGGGGATGAGGGCCAAATTGCTCACTCGAGCCTTTATCACAGTGTGCAGGAAGAGACATTCCACCAGGGCTGGCTACTGCCATGTAGAAGAACAGAGGATTGCACTCATTAGTCTATGCCATGAGAGTTTTCATGTCAAAAGAAATTAAGCTCTGTAGGTAGGTAGTTGGTTGGGCACAGGACAATGAGTTTCTTGGGGAAATAATAAATCCAGATGGGGATGAAAGCAGTGACTCCGAAGCCAACCCTGGGGATTCAGAGAGGAACTGGCTTAGTAGAAACCCAGAGAGTTGGAGACTTGGAAGAGGAACAAAGGCTGGAAAGAACATCAGAGAACAAGGTCTGGCCAACGCTCTACCCCTTGACAACACGCGAGCAGTGGACACTCAGCTTCAAAGAAAACCCCAGGAGTCAGTTTCAGAAACATGATTTCAAACTGAGAGTATCACGATAGTACAGTGCGCTGCATGCAGTCAATCTAGGTACAATGTCCAGAATTCCAAAGGGTCCCCTGAGCACTATCTGACTAACAGATGGATGGAATTTTCCTTTATCCAATCGTAAATGTTTCCTTTTTTACCTCTATTATTAGTAAAGTAACATGGGTGGGATCCAGGAATGTGACCATCCTTGTGAGAAATCACAGGTAAACAGAATGTTCTCCTGGGATGTGGAGATCTTGGGACCAGACCCATATTCCCACTTATAAAAGATTTCATCAAGGCGCCCCTTCTATCCTTTCAAACAACATTCTGTGCACAGTTACATGTATCTAAACTCTCCAACTGAGACCAGAGCAACTGTAGATCTGGGTAGGGTGTTGTTTGCACATGGCCAACCTAGGTTCAATCCCCAGAATCCTGTAGTTTCCAGGAACACCATCAGAAATAATACCTGAGTGAAGAACCAAGAGAAACCACTGAGGATCACCAGGTATTGTAGTATAATAGTGGTCTGCCCTTGCTCCCTGGCAGGTGAGATCTTATGTTTCTTGATTGCCCATAACCTTTTAATTACCTTTGTCAACTGATCAGACTTTGACTTGTAAATACTGTCTTTCTCTTCTTAATGTCTTTTGCATGGTTAGCTATTTCAGAGCAATTGCTTTTTGTATGGATACAGGAAGACAGTTACAAAGAAAAGCCTGGGCTTGAGAGTTGGTCTCCAGATAATATTACCTCCTAGACATCTGCTCTCTTGACTGAAGCCTCAGCTGCCCTTACTTCCTCAATCTCATAAAGAAGGGTCCGATGCGGGACTAGACGGACCCAGGGCAAGTGGTGAGCTAGCTATGCTTGCATCGAAATGGGCCTGGCCAAAGTACCATAATGCTTATCTATAAGAGCCTGGTCATGTACAAATTTTGTCATGAATCAAAAAGTAGTAACTAGACTTGGATGCTGCTGGGATTGGGAGTGATTGATCCAGCCTGAGTCTGAATCTGTGGAGATAAGTCCCCAGGAGAGTCACCAACAAGTCTAAAAGTGTCTATTACTATGTCCATACAGAATGGTAATCATTAGGAAGTAAAACTAAATATGTCAATTAAGTTGCTGGTCGAAGGAGAGGAGTAACACACCTTTAGGGCTGCTTTTTCTTCATGGGCTGCAGGTAACGGGGAAGTCTAGAAAATCATTTTTCATTGCGCTTCCCGTGGTGAGGCGTGGATTGGGGTTCTGGTGAGAGAAGAAAAAGAGCAGCTTCAGGGAGACAGGGGGAATGAAGGAGACTGAGAAAAGAGATGGTCTTCCTCCACCCAGATCCCCTATCTTCCAGTATATAGCCGTTACACCCACCAACTGCCCCTGGTGCTGTGTAATCCCATCAATGGCCAAGACTCAGAGACTATAAAACCCTGCTCTTGAAAGAAAACAGGCAGTCTCCCACCTCCGTATCTGGCTTTCTCACTGGTGCCTTTTGGATGAGGGTGTGTTAAGTTTCCCTCCCAACCCCGAGCAGAGCCCCGGCAGCTCAAGACCTCTGGTTCGAGCCACAGCCATGCTTAAGACCACTCTCCACAAGTTCGGACGAGCCTCACGCATGAAGGAACCGGCAGAGAAACCCAGGTGTGCAGGACCTGGGGCTGAGATCTCCAAGCTGCTCATATTGGGACTGGGCCTCCTCCACCCAGATCTCCCATCTTCCAGTATGTAGGTGTTACACCCACCAACTGTCCCCGGTGCCGTGTAATCCCATCAATGGCCAAGACCCAAAGACTTTAAAACCGTGATCTGGGAAGTGCACAGTCACACGAAATTTTATTATCTAGTCTTAATCTGGAAAAACTGGCAGCCTACCAGAAGTATCCTGCCCACACCGCAGAGTCTGGCAAACTCCCCATGGTGTATTCAATATGCCAAAAACCAGTAACAATCATGGTTCTCTTTCTCCTGACCCTGAAAGAGCCTCAAATGTGGCACTTCTTAAAATCTCAGGGATAGGAAGAAGGAGACATTACTGGGGCCTGCTTGAGTCAATCGATGAACAACAGGATGACAATGAGACAGTGAGAGAAGAGACACAGAGTTAGAGGACACTGTTGCGACTTAAAGAGAAGGCTGAGAGCTGAGATTAAGAGTGGCTGGGGAGATTGGAGAGGAGTCACAGAGAGCATTGGAGAGCGAGTTAAGAGAGAGGGTTGAATAGAGCTGGGAGACAAGAGACTGAATAAACAGCAAGTAATCAGCAACCAGCCTGGTCCTCATTCTACTTTCATCGGTCCACAGCAACAACTGTCCAGGGTGGAGAAGTGGCTCAAGAGCAACAAATGTGGACAGTGAGAGAGAGCCGCCAGGAGAGACCGGGAAAATCTATTAATGTGTAAATCCTGTTCAAACTCCCACTTCTCATAGGTTCCCCCAGGCCCCCCTGGAGTGACTCCTGAGTGCAGAGTCAGGAGTAAGCCCAGAGCACTTCTGGCTGTGATCCGAAAACAAAAACACAAAAAAGTGAACTGGGGGGGGGGCTGGAGCGATAGCACAGTGGGGAGGGTGTTTACCTTGGACACGACCAACCCAGGTTTGATTCCCAGCATCCCCAATGGTCCCCCAAGAACCGCCAGGAGTAATTCCTGAATTCGTGAGCCAAGAATGACCCTTGTGCATCACTGGGGGTGATCCAAAAAGCAAAAAAAAAAAAAAAAGAAAGAAAGTGAATTGTGTAGTTAATCAGAAAAAAGAACACAACTATCTCGACTTAGCAAAGAAGCATTTTTATGATGGCTACAGAGAAAGCACAGACCACGCGTTGCTTGTCTGGCACAGAGCTGACCGAGGTTCAATCTCTACCACCTCACAGGGTCCCCAAACCTAGCATTATCAATGAGAACAGAGCCGAGGTAAACTCTAATCTCCATTGGGTGTAGTCAACCAAAAAATAAATCAATAAATTTAGGTGCCACAGCTATAGTCTGGTAGGGTACTGGCCTTGTACACGGCTGACCTGTATACCCCGGCACAACACTGAGTACCATTTGTTACCTTCTGGCAGCAACCACAGGGTATGACCATATATATATATGTATATATACATATATATGTATACATATACACATATATATGTATATATACACATATATGTGTGTGTTTGTGTATGTGTGTATATCTATATCTATATATATTTATATGTATATAATATATATGTAATTTGTTCACTAGTCAACCTCCACCAACCAGTTTTGTAGAATGCAGGTTTGGATTTTGCTAAAGGTGGCAGAACTTTGAGCTTACCTGAGAGGTACTTGGAGGAATCCTGCTTTGTACAGGAGACTGTATCATAGTAGACTGCTTTCAAGGACAGGTCTTGCATTCCTGGCCTATCTCTGACTGCAGGAATTCAAATTCTATATAAATAATGTGAACCTTGTGAGAAAGTTACAGCAGGGGGCAGGGATGAGGCCCAGCTGGTAGATAGAGGTCAGGACAGGGTTGCTGGCACCTGGGGCCTCCTGGTGCAAACTTGAGCCAGAAGTACAGGCTGCAATTTCAAAGGCTATCAGCGGCACGAAAGAGCTGACAGTGAGTGGCAGGGCATTTGCCATGAACGCAAAAGACTTAACTTCACAACCTGAATTGCCAAGGAGTGATCCCGGAGAGCTGCTGGGTTTGGCAAAATCCCACATAGCCAATCCTCCTGCCCAAATAAAGGCAATGAGGAGTTAACTGCCAACAGAAGAGGTGCAAAATCTAGTAATATGTTCTGAACGGTCAGTCCTCTGGGTTTGTTGTTTCGGTTTTAGGACCACATCCAGAAATGCTCAGAGCTTACAGGCCAGGTTTTCAGGCTATGATTTACCTATGGGTACGTGATTTTATAAAAGAAAAAGAGGATGAAAAATTAGAGGATGTAAAATTATACTTGGAGCCAAAGTGATAGTACAGTTGGCAGGGCATATGTTCGGTTCCCGGCATCACATACAGTCCCCCAAGCACTCCCATGAGTGACACTGATATTTGTGATTGAGGGGTGGTTTTTGTACCCTTTTACTTAGTTCCTATTTAATCAGTTTTCCCCTGGATTCCATCATCAAGACCCATTATTTACACGGGCTAGAGCAATAGCACAGAGGGTAGGGCGTTTTCCTTGCATGCGGCTGACCCAGGTTCGATTCCGAGCATCCCATAAGGTCCCCCGAGCACAGCCAGGTGTGATTCCTGAGTGCAAAGCCAGGAGTATCCCCTGAGCATGTCTAGGTGTGTCCAAAAAAAAGGAACATTTTTTTACAGGTTAACATACAAATCAAGTCCAAGTGCTGGGGCACTGGCATAGGAAAAAGTAATCATTACTATTATTATTATGGTTTGCTATATAAGTAAACTCAGGAGGTTAATTCAGGTTCACCAGGAGCTCATACCTTGGTAGACGTATGGAAGTGCACAGTAGCAAGAACTCTTAAGAGTTTACAGAATGGGAAGATCTTTGTGTTTCCCTGAATTGCAATCATCAGCAATTCCATTTTCCTCATAGTACTGAAGACACCAGTTTAATTTGAACTTGAGAACTGTAACATAAAGAATGAACTAGGAGTGTATATTTAAGACATCAAAAGGTTGAAGCAGAGTGCTTGCCACAAGATCCCCCAAGCACCACACTTCCAGACTAATTCCTGAGTGCATATTCAGGAGAAACCCCTGAGCATCACCCAGGTGGGACACAAAAATGAAAAAAAAATGGTCAAAGGGCAAGCCATGAGGAACCCAGAGATAATGGAGGCATTGTATATCCCACCCAAGGGCTGGGGGAGATTGAATGATGCATTCAAGTTAAATTGAAATTCAGATTTTAGGGATTGCTGGGAGTTTGTCTTGCAGGGGATGACAGCATATAATCCCTTTCCCTCCCAGGCCCACCTGGAGTTATCCTGCCTGGGGAGCCAGAAGTAACTCCTCGGAATTTCTGATTGTGCCTTACCACACCCCTACAAAAAAGTACTTGTTTTCTGTATTGAACAGAAAGCGCTATGTCAGGGGGATCAGGTTTATAAATTACAGATGTGAGCGATTTCAGTGATCCCTGTGATCAAGGCTTTCTCTGCCTGTAGATGTTTTTTCTGGGTTCACCTCCAGTATCACATGGTTCCCTGGTACCTCAGGGAGTAATCAGCTACCTGGGAAGCACTGGGAACCTTAGGATTTGCATCTTTGAGGAGGGAGACATAGTCAACAGTGCTCAGGGCTTATTTATTTCTGCCTTTGCACTCAGGAGTCACTTCTCTGGGACCAGGGTTGAGGGCTCCTACCGTCCTAACGTCCAGCAACTCCTAATGGTTTGGAGGGAATTGATGTAGGCATGCAGGCAGATAGGGAAGGCTCCCCCTCCCAAGGTAAAGGCAGTAAATTTCCCGGGAATAGCTCTGAAGTTGTGAAGGCCAACCTTGAAGAAAACAGAAACTAAGGTCTGATCACACCCTCACCTATGGCCAATAACAGACCCAGAGAAGCTCCTGCAGAAACAAAAGGCCAGGAAAGGAATTCAAAGAAGATCATCAACACTCTCAACCTGCCTAGGCAACCTCCTTAGCAACGGGACTTTGACCTAGGTAAAAGCCTAGATTGGATTCCTTTCTGTTCCAGGGAGACTTCTCATTGGCTTTCCCAGACATTTGCGGGAGCAGGGCAAGTGGGGGTTCCCCGAGTGTGGGAACCAAAGTCGAACTCCAGAAGGATGTGGGGGCCCCCAACACTGCTTCCGACCCCCTCACTCAAATCATATAGTCAGATCAGGAGGTGTGGACCAGGTGGGGTGGGGTGGGGGTTGGGGGATGACCCCAGACCTCAATGGTGCTGCTTCATTCTTGAGGGGTCTGTGTGCCAAGAGGAGACACCTCTGATGGATTCAACTCTCTTACACCCGCAAAGTAAGAGAGGGGATGAGAGAGTCCAGCATCTTCCGTCCCTGGCCGCGTCTGACTGGGCCTTGGGTCAGAGAATAAACTGGGGATCTGTGTCCGGGTGTCCCTGCTGACTGGAGCTTGCCCCACTCACTCTATGTGTGGAAGGATACCCAGTGAGCAGTGCTCCAGAGCCAGCTACCCGAGAGCAAACAGGGTGACACAGGAGAGGCTTGCCTTCCCACAGTACTACGTGTCCAACCTACTCAGTTCTAAAGGTCTCCAGACCCCACTTCCACATATCATAGCACCCCGCATTGCTGAGGGTGCCATATTCCGTCCTGAGTTTTGAGGTTCTTATACACAGGAGAAGTCCCATTTCTTCTGTTCTCCGTGGAGGAGGGTGGCAGAAGCCAGATTCAACTCCAGCATCTCCAGATGTCTGGGGTGAAGGTAACAGCAATCAGAGAAACTAGGGTGTGTTAAGGAGAATTTTAATTAACATACATGGGGAGAGGATCACACCAGCATTGCTCAAGGATTACTGCTGCTGGGACTCTCGGGGCCGAGAGAGATAACCACGGAAAAACTGCCTTTCTTCGAACACTCTTGAACTTATTCACCAATGTGGCTTGGCACATGCCTCAGGCAACCGCGAGCGAATGTCTAAGCTGGCAAAACAATGCAGAGAAGCCATCAAGGATGACCTCAAAGACAGGAGATCAGCGATGCTGGTAGATGCGGGAGAAGCCGGGAAAAGCTTTTGTAATGCCCTCCTGCCCTTCACCAACTACAAGACCAAGATGTCTGCCCTCGGACATCCTGATGGATCTATCACATCGTCCAGAAGGGAAATGGAGATTATTCATGACTTCTACTCAGATCTCTTTAATAGCCACGTCCACTTGCCCACATACCACATTCTGCACCATGGATATATCGTTCCGAATGTTCTCCCTTCAAAATTCAACATACTATCTCGTGGGTAAAGAAACAAAGAGCACCTGGCCCAGACAAGATTAGACCTGAACACCTGAAGAACTTACCATCAGTACTCATCAATACACTGGCTCGGCTCTTAACACGCTACCTGTCTGAATTCAAGGTTCCATCCCAATGGAAAATCAGCAAGACTGTACTACTATACAAGAAGGAAGGCATCCACGACATTGGCAACTATCGCCCAATCTGCCTATTGTCTCTCATCTATAATCTGTTCACTCGAGTCACCTTAATAGGATTAGCAGAACAGTAGATGAAGAACAACCATGTGAACAAGGTGGGTTCCGAAAAGGATTCAGTACCATCTACAATATCCACATGATTACTAAGCTCATTGAGATTTCTCAGGAGTTCAAGATGCCGCTCTGTCTAACGTTCATTGATTTAAAGAAGGCCTTTGCTTCTATGGAGACAGAAGCGGTCATAGAAGCCCTAGCCAATCAGGGTGTACAAACTCAATACATCAGGATCCTCCGTGAGCTCTATTACGGGTTCACTACCAGGATTTCACCACTCTACAAAGAAGTAATTATCCATGTCAAGAGAGGGGTTCGGCAGGGTGATACCATTTCACCAAAACTCTTCAGTGCCACCCTTGAGAACATCATGCGACGACTGGAATGGGAAGGAATGGGAGTGAAGATAGATGGTCGGCAACTATACCACCTCTGCTTTGCTGATGACATTGTTTAATAACACCCAACATCAGCCAAGAGGCAGAAATGAGACCGACTTTGACTGTGAGAGTGGAAAGGTCGGACTACAGCTGAATTATGAAGCATCACAATTACGAAGACAATGTTAATGAGAAACAGCGTCATTTCTGATACTCTACTCGCTTTCAATGGAACCACCATCTCCGAATGCAACAGTTATATATACCTAGTTTGAGAAAGAAACATGATGAATGACCTGGCACCTGAGTTTCGCAGGAGGATGAGAGCATCTTGGAATGCTTTCAAGAGCATTGAAGGAATAACTAAGAGTACAAAGAACGTCCAGCTTCGAGCACATCTCTTCAATTCCACTGTTCTTCCTGCATTAACATATGACTCAGAGACCTGGGACCTATGAAAACAGGATGAGAATGCTACTCAGGTCTCTCAAAGAGAAATCGAAAGAGCTATGCTTGGAATATCACGCATCACTCAAATGAGAGATAGAATCCGGAGTTCTGATCTCCGTCAAGGGTCAAGAATCAGGGACGCTGTCTGATCTTCTAAGCCATCAAAAATCAGATGGGCTGGACACGAAATGAGGTTTACAGACAACCACTGGCCTAGACCCATTACTGACTGAATTCCACGGGATGTCAAAAGACTGCTTGGACGCCCACCTACAAGATGTTCAGACTTCTTCCTCAAGACCCTGAAAAATCGGTTTGAGGCTCTCCATGTTCCTAGAACAAACAGATGCCATTGGGCTACACTAGCATGCAACAGGCATGCATGGAGACGTTACTGACATCCACTTGAAAAAATCGATGAATAAAGGGAGATCAATTGATATATTTTTCAGGTTTTAGAATTACTGCTTTTGTGCAGCAACATGGTTGGAACTGGAAGATACTGTCTTCAGTGAAGTTAGCCAGAAAAAGAAACAAAAACAGGATGCTGTTCACTCATCTGTGGAATACCGAACACTGGATGTGGAAATGTAATGTAAAGGGGCTGCTTAAATCATCCCTAATTCCAGTGTTTAGAGAGAAGCCGGACAAAGAAGGAAAGAAATTTGGGGAGGAAGAGACCCAGAAGTTTACAGGGATCAGGGATTCCCTGATCATGCCAGTGACATGAGTGAGGGGTGTAGCCATTTACCCAAAACACAGATGCAACAGAACTAAAACAAGAGATCTAAGCTGTAACCACTGAAACCTAGTCATGTGCTTTTCCAGATGACAGGCGGGGGCAGAGTGGGCACCTGGGTGGGGAGGGAATACAGGAACACGGGTTGAGGGAAGCTGATGCAGGAATTGGTGTTCAATGATTGTACGCCTAAATACAACTATCAATAACATTGAAAATACTGGCATTTTAATGAAAACTTTAAAAAACAATACAATAAAATACATTTCTAGATTTCAGCACCCACTGAGGTTAAAGACCCTCTAGTCCCAGCATTAGACTCTGATATTTTTCCTGTGATGCTGAGACCATAGATGTGGTTGTGGGGATGGAGCCGGAGCCCACCCTTCAAGTCGCATGTTCGGTTCACTGAGCACTCCAATGGCATAATAGTTTCAACAAGAGAATCTTACAGCACACTTGTATGCAATACCCCTGTTCCCTAAAGAAATTCCTGTAATGCCACATCCTAAACCTGTGATTTGAGTTCTGAAATCAAACAAAATGCACAATGAAAATTAGTCCAATGTTGAATGGAATGCAGTTGAATGACCAAGCAGTTGGAGGACATCTGCATAGTTCTCACAGTCCAAGCAAGCCTACAGAAAGGGAAAATCTGCGGGAAGTGTTGCTGGGAGGAGCTCGGCAATCACCCAAAACATCCTTTTGGGTTTTGTTTTTAATCAGACCCAGTGGTGCTTGGGATACCATAGGGGAAGCTGGACATCGAAGTTAGGGGGCATCTGTAAGGCGAGAACAGCAGTGATGCACTGCTGTTCTGGTCCTAATTACATTCACTCTGGGCTCCCAGTCAGAATTTAACATACACACAATAAAACATTTTTTGGTGCGTACAAGCGTACAGTAGATAGGCATTTGCCTAGCATGAGACTGACAGGGTTTGATCCTTGAACACTGCTAAAAGCAACTTACGAGAACCACCAGAAATAACTGCTGAGCATCCCCAGGCCCCATAACAAAAGAAAACTCAATTTCTTCCCATATTCAAAAACCCATGACAATGATCCAAAGGCAAAGATATGCAGGGTGTCAGATTGACTGAGCGGGGTCCAGAAAGGGTACCCGACCCTTTAGTTGTACAGTCTGGCCAGTTATACAACTGGGAAAACAAGAGCCTTGAAACACATGGACTACTTGACATACCTGGCAGATAGGGAAGAATCACAACAAAATCAAGAAAGCAAAGCACTGGATTTCTCCGTAATGAACAGCTCCGGGGAGAAGACACCCCTACCCCATGCCACACCCACACATTACATGTTCTAGGGATGAGAAGGGGACGCTCAATGTCCAATGAGCAACTCAAAGATGTTGTGGACTGGAGGACTCCTGGGTTGGCCACATGCAAGTTACACATCCTACTTGCTCTACTATTACTCTAGCTATTTCTAAATAAATGGGAGAAAACGGGGGGAAATGGGAGAGCACTTAGAAAGCTTTCAGGTTTAAGTCTCGGTCATACAATGAAACACCCATCCCTTCACCTTGCCCATTTTCCATCACTAAAAACCCAAGTATAACGCCACTCCATAGCCTTCCTCTACCTGTGGGGCAGATAATTTCCACATTCTTCTCTCTACTTTGATTACATTCAATATTTTGACACAAGACCCACCATTATTATTTGGGATTTTACTCCGGCACTTAGATCTGGTGAAAACGCAACAGTAGACAATTCTTTTTCGATTGCTGGTTATAAATAACATATGATTTTGGAATTCTGAAACTTTAACAACTAAATCTGGAGGGATTTCTGCAAAAACCTGCTGGGTTCCGAGATTTGTTCCTGAGTCTCTGGGATTATGGCCATTACACAGCTTTATCACGAGCCAGAGAGGTGGTTCGTGGGAATGACTTAGGCTCTTGTTGGGGTGGGGAGGAATTGGCCAGCTCCATACCCATCCTGCGAGGCCCCATGTATCTTCGTGAGTGTGGGCCCAAACCTGACTTTCCAAAGGCCTTTGGTGGATGGAGGCCACGAGCTGCCAAGGGGGAGCAGTTAGGGGGACAGCACCAATTCCCCCTGGGGTGGACCTGGGACAGTAACCTACTGCAGGGTCCAGATGCATTTCTGCTAAAAGGCACTGGGTTTCGAGATTTGTCTCTGAATGTCTGGGATCATGGCCATTACTCACCTTGATCACAAGCCATAGAGGTCAATCATAGGTGCCAGAAAACTCGGGGTTTCATTGGGGTGGGGGGGAAAGGGCCGGCTCCACCACCATCCCATTAGGACCTGCATGTCTCCTCACTGCAGTCCCAAACCTAACTGTCCAGAAGCCCTCAGAGATGGCAGCCACTGAACCGCCAGGCACGAAACCTATTCCCACCTGAAATACCCAGCTTTGGTAACCTACTGTGGGAACAGAACACATTTCTGCTGAAAGCCGCTGGGTTCCGAAATTAGTTTCTGAGACTCTGGGATCATGGCCGTTAAACAGAGTGATCAAGAGCCAGAGAGTTCGTACATCGGCAGCGACTCGGGGTCTCATTGAGGTGGGGAGGAAAGTGCAGCGCCCAGCCCAATCCCATGAGGCCTTGAATGTCTTGTCACTACAGGCCAAAACCTGTCTGTCCAATCGCCTCTGGAAGATGCTGGCCACAAAGCCACCAAGTGTGATCAGGCGGAGACACACACCGTTTCCCCCTTGTGGTGGTCTGTCGCCAGTAGCTCATTGCGGGTGTGGGGCGCATCTCTGCAAAAAGCCGCTTGGTCCCGAGATTTGTCTCTGGGATCATAGCCTTTAAGAGGATTGATCAGGGTTCCTTCTCTTATGCTGAACACTTCAAAGATGGCGCTGGGGGGCGGGCTGTGGGCGTGACTTCTGGAATCAGAGGTTACCTGGGAGGTATAGTCCGGCAGATTTGAGAAAAATTCCTCGCATACTCGAGCTGTGTTTGTAGAGGCTTCTGGTCACCGGGGTTCCATCTGGGGGAGGCGGGATGCGGCACCTACTCCATCTGGAACTTGCCGGTGCTCTCGGCTCTTTTTGGAACCTGTTTTTCCTTTTTTTTTTTCCCTCCGGGATCCCGCACCCTCCATGTGTTCCTTCTCTTATGCTGAACGCTTCAAAGATGGCGCTGGGGGGCGGGCTGTGGGCGTGACTTCCGGAATCTGAGGTTACCTGGGAGGTGTAGTCCGGCAGATTTGAGAGATATATACATCTCTCTATATACAAAGTGATCAATGAGAAGTAAACGACCCAATCTTTCTCCCTGAAAATCAGAGTTAAGTTTGGAGCACGGCCACAGCCCCAGAAACACAAGGACTTAATGCAGAACCCAGCAGATTAGAGCAGAAAAGTGAACGGATGATGAGTTAACCCAGGCCATCATTTCTGCCCAGAGGGGAAAGGGGGTTGCCCCATTCGCCCTCTCTTCTCTGGAAAGAAGGATGGCGGCCGCATGGGAGCCTTGTGGACAGCAGGTATGAGCCGGGGGTGTGGGGGGTGACTAAAATCTCACGAGAAGGGGGGCGTTCGGGTCCGTCCTTCACGCCCTACCGAGGTCAACAGTTGCCCCCTACGAGCGGCTCCCCAGCACGGCCACAGTCCCAGAAGCACAAGGACTTAATGCAGAACCTGGCAGCTTGGAGCAGAAAAGTGAAAGGACTATGCGTTAATCCAGGTCATCAAGTCTGCCGGAGGGGAAAGGGTGTTGCCCCATTCGCCCTCTCTTCCCTGGAAAGAAGGATGGCGGCCGCATGGGAGCCTTGTGGACAGCAGGTATGAGCCGGGGGTGTGGGGGGCGACTAAAACCTCACGAGAAGGGGGGCGTTCGGGTCCGTCCTTCACGCCCTACCGAGGTCACCAGTTGCCCCCCATGAGCTACTCTCCAGCACGGCCACAGCCCCAGAAGCACAAGGGCTTTATGCAGAACCCAGCAGCTTGGAGCAGAAAAGTGAAAGGACTATGCGTTAATCCAGGCAATCATTTCTGCCCAGAGGGGAAAGGGTGTTGCTCCCTTCCGCCCTCTTCCCTCTGGAAAGAAAGATGGCGGCCACATGGGAGCCTTGTGGACAGCAGGTATGAGCCGGGGGTGTGGGGGCGACTAAAACCTCATGGGAAGGGGGGCGTTCCAGTCCGTCCTTCACGCCCTACCGAGGTCACCAGTCACCCCCCACGTGCGGCTCTCCAGCACAGCCACGGCCCCAGAAGCACAAGGACTTAATGCAGAACCCGGCAGCTTGGAGCAGAAAAGTGAACGGACTATGCGTTGATCCAGGCCATCAAGTCTGCCAGAGGGGAAAGGGTGTTGCCCCATTCGCCCTCTCCTCTCTGGAAAGAAAGATGGCGGCCACATGGCAGCCTTGTGGACAGCAGGTATGAGCCGGGAGTGTGGGGGCGACTAAAACCTCATGGGAAGGGGGGCGTTCCGGTCCGTCCTTCACGCCCTACCGAGGTCACCAGTTGCCCCCCACGAGCGGCTCTCCAGCACGGCCACAGCCCCAGAAGCACAAGGGCTTAATGCAGAACCCAGCAGCTTGGAGCAGAAAAGTGAAAGGACTATGCGTTAATCCAGGCAATCATTTTTGCCCAGAGGGGAAAGGGTGTTGCTCCCTTCCGCCCTCCTCCCTCTGAAAAGAAATATGGCAGCCACATGGGAGCCTTGTGGACAGCAGGTATGAGCCGGGGGTGTGGGGGCGACTAAAACCTCATGGGAAGGGGGGCATTCCAGTCCGTCCTTCACGCCCTACCGAGGTCACCAGTTGCCCCCCACAAGCGGCTCTCCAGCACAGCCATGGCCCCAGAAGCACAAGGACTTAATGCAGAACCCAGCAGCATGGAGCAGAAAAGTGAACGGACTATGCATTGATCCAGGCCATCAAGTCTGCCGGAGGGGAAAGGGTGTTGCCCCATTCGCCCTCTCCTCTCTGGAAAGAAAGATGGCGGCCACATGGGAGCCTTGTAGACAGCAGGTATGAGCCGGGAGTGTGGGGGCGACTAAAACCTCATGGGAAGGGGGGCATTTCGGTCCGCCCTTCACGCCCTACCGAGGCCACCAGTTGCCCCCATGAGCGGCTCTCCAGCACGGCCACAGCCCCAGAAGCACAATGACCTAATGCAGAACCCAGCAGCTTGGAGCAGAAAAGAGAAAGGACTATGCGTTAATCCAGGCAATCATTTCTGCCCAGAGGGGAAAGGGTGTTGCTCCCTTCCGCCCTCCTCCCTCTGGAAAGAAAGATGGCGGCCACATGGGAGCCTTGTGGACAGCAGGTATGAGCCGGGGGTGTGGGGGCGACTAAAACCTCATGGGAAGGGGGGCGTTCTGGTGCGTCCTTCACGCCCTACCGAGGTCACCAGTTGCCCCCCGTGAGTGGCTCTCCAGCACGGCCACAGCCCCAGAAGCACAAGGACTTAATGCAGAACCCAGCAGCTTGGAGCAGAAAAGTCAACAGACTCTGCATTGATCCAGGCCATCAAGTCTGCCGGAGGGGAAAGGGTGTTGCCCCATTCGCCCTCTCCTCTCTGGAAAGAAAGATGGCGGCCACATGGGAGCCTTGTGGACAGCAGGTATGAGCCGGGAGTGTGGGGGCGACTAAAACCTCATGGGAAGGGGGGCATTTCGGTCCGCCTTTCACGCCCTACCGAGGCCACCAGTTGCCCCCACGAGCGGCTCTCCAGCACGGCCACAGCCCCAGAAGCACAATGACCTAATGCAGAACCCAGCAGCTTGGAGCAGAAAAGTGAAAGGACTATGCGTTAATCCAGGCAATCATTTCTGCCCAGAGGGGAAAGGGTGTTGCTCCCTTCCGCCCTCCTCCCTCTGGAAAGAAAGATGGCGGCCACATGGGAGCCTTGTGGACAGCAGGTATGAGCCGGGGGTGTGGGGGCGACTAAAACCTCATGGGAAGGGGGGCGTTCTGGTGCGTCCTTCACGCCCTACCGAGGTCACCAGTTGCCCCCCGCGAGTGGCTCTCCAGCATGGCCACAGCCCCAGAAGCACAAGGACTTAATGCAGAACCCAGCAGCTTGGAGCAGAAAAGTCAACAGACTCTGCATTGATCCAGGCCATCAAGTCTGCTGGAGGGGAAAGGGTGTTGCCCCATTCGCCCTCTCCTCTCTGGAAAGAAAGATGGCGGCCACACGGGAGCCTTGTGGACAGCAGGTATGAGCCGGGAGTGTGGGGGCTACTAAAACCTCATGGGAAGGGGGGCGTTCCGGTCCGTCCTTCACGCCCTACCGAGGTCACCAGTTGCCCCCCACGAGCAGCTCTCCAGCACGGCCACAGCCCCAGAAGCACAAGGGCTTAATGCAGAACCCAGCAGCTTGGAGCAGAAAAGTGAAAGGACTATGCGTTAATCCAGGCAATCATTTCTGCCCAGAGGGGAAAGGGTGTTGCTCCCTTCCGCCCTCCTCCCTCTGAAAAGAAATATGGCAGCCACATGGGAGCCTTGTGGACAGCAGGTATGAGCCGGGGGTGTGGGGGCGACTAAAACCTCATGGGAAGGGGGGCATTCCGGTCCGTCCTTCACGCCCTACCGAGGTCACCAGTTGCCCCCCACGAGCGGCTCTCCAGCACAGCCATGGCCCCAGAAGCACAAGGACTTAATGCAGAACCCAGCAGCATGGAGCAGAAAAGTGAACGGACTATGCTTTGATCCAGGCCATCAAGTCTGCCGGAGGGGAAAGGGTGTTGCCCCATTCGCCCTCTCCTCTCTGGAAAGAAAGATGGCGGCCACATGGGAGCCTTGTGGACAGCAGGTATGAGCCGGGAGTGTGGGGGCGACTAAAACCTCATGGGAAGGGGGGCATTTCGGTCCGCCCTTCACGCCCTACCGAGGCCACCAGTTGCCCCCACGAGCGGCTCTCCAGCACGGCCACAGCCCCAGAAGCACAATGACCTAATGCAGAACCCAGCAGCTTGGAGCAGAAAAGTGAAAGGACTATGTGTTAATCCAGGCAATCATTTCTTCCCAGAGGGGAAAGGGTGTTGCTCCCTTCCGCCCTCCTCCCTCTGGAAAGAAAGATGGCGGCCACATGGGAGCCTTGTGGACAGCAGGTATGAGCCGGGGGACTGGGGGCGACTAAAACCTCATGGGTCGGGGGGCATTCCGGTCCATCCTTCACGCCCTAACGAGGTCACCAGTCGCCCCCCGCGAGCGGCTCTCCAGCACGGCCATGGCCCCAGAAGCACAAGGACTTAATGCAGAACCCGGCACCTTAGAGCAGAAAAGTGAACGGACTATGTGTTGATCCAGCCAATCAAGTCTGCCGGAGGGGAAAGGGTGGTGCCCCATTCGCCCTCTCCTCTCTGGAAAGAAAGATGGCGGCCACATGGGAGCCTTGTGGACAGTAGGTATGAGCCGGGAGTGTGGGGGCGACTAAAACCTCATGGGAAGGGGGGCGTTTCGCTCCGCCCTTCACGCCCTACCGAGGCCACCGGTAGCCCCCCGCGAGCAGCTCTCCAGCACGGCCACGACTCCAGAACACAGAAACCAATTTCTTAACTATCTGACTTTCAGTAGAAATACTTCCAGGGTCAATAGGTAAAATAGCAGAAATCCAAAACCCACATTTAATTCTTGAACCCAGCTGTAGAAAGCAAATCACTTCACAATGCTTTTTCAGCATGTCTGATTTGGGGGGGGGGGTAAACTCTAAATAATAGTGGTGAATCTTTTATTGAAACAATCAAAGCAGATAGAGTGTTAACTAGAATTCATCTGCCTCACAGGGACGGGGAGGTGTGGGGGGGTGGGGCTTTATTGGGGTTCTTCATGGTAAAAAATAAGTATTGGTAAAGGGATATGTGTTTGATATTTGCATGACTGAGACATAAACCTGAAAGCTTTGTAACCTTTCCCACAGTGATTCAATAAATAAAAAAAATAGGTTTAAAATAAATTACCTGCTAATAATGAGCATGGAAGATTATGAAACCAAAAAAAAGAGGTTTGATCAGGAACCAGAGAGACCTTGCCTCCAATTATATAGCTGAGCAGGAAATGGTTTTTTGGTGTGTCTTGCACATACCTAACTTTGGCTGTTTACTTTCTTGGAAGACTTTGCCCAAAGTTTTTGGAGTCTGGCCAAAGGCACAGCAGCAATTTTGGAGTATCTGGAAGTCTGATGGTGCCATCAGGCTGCTGATGCAGTCGCCTTACAGGCACAGATTGACCTGCTGGCGGTACCATACTCCTGGGTTGTAGAAATTCTATATATGGGGAAAAAACACCAATAGTGGGGTTGGAATCACTGTGAAGCGACTAGGATGCTAGCCTTGCTGACCCTAGTCAAACCTCCCCATCCGATAGGTACCCAGCAGCACCACAGAATAATTCCTGAGATGCACAACCAGAAGTAAACCTTGTGCATCAAAGAATCCCTTCCAACTCCCCTGAATAAAAGCTGCTATTAAAATTAATTCAAAGAGGGGCTGAAGTGATAGCAGAGCGGGTAAGAGGTTTGACTTGCACGTGACCAACCCGGTTTCGAATCCCAGAAACAATATGGTCCCCTGAGCTTTACCAGGAGTAATTCCTGAGTGTATAAGTCAGGAGAAACCCATGTGAAACGCGGAGTGTGACACAAAAAGCAAAAAAATATATATAATCCAAAGAGGAAATTTTCAAGGCATATACCTCTCACTTGTCTAAACACGCCCCAAAGTGTGAAACCCAGCACTGAAGCCAATGAAAATTACCGACGGCAAAATTGCCCTTTCCTTTGGGGCTGCCAGTGAACATATCTGGAGTTTCAATAAGTGTTATGTCCAGTCCAAAGACTCCAAGCAGGGTCCTTCACAGTCTCCAGTAGGGAGGAACAAGATGACCAAGTCCCCCACTCTTTGCAGGCTCCTCACACCAAGGCCTAAAGTCCATGTGCCCAACCTCCAGTGCCGTCTTGGACCTGGATCGATGGTGGCTGCAGGGGCCCTCAGGATAATGCACCCTCACCCATGACACCTGAGCCACAGAACAGCACACAATGCACCCCTCAAAAGCTCCACATCCACTAAAGTCTGGATATCCAGAACAAGTAAGGACCAAGCGTGAATGCACCATACAAGCTGACTTGACCTATGCTCAAGTTGTCAAACGAGGATATTTGCAGGGTGCTCAAGCATCCCAAATCCTAACACAGGAAATACTGAAGAATGAAGGATTACCTATTTTTCCATTTTCAAAGTATTCAATGCTGCATCTTGGTTGATTTCTGCCATAATTGCCGCTAAACCAGTCCCGCTGGGCCAAGCCAGAAGCATAGCAAACAATAACCGAATAGTGAGCCATGACAGCTCTGAGCAGGAGGGTATTTCTGTACCTGTTTATTGAGTCACCTTCCTCCTTATTTTCATCACCATGGCCCATTATTTACAAGTTAACACACAAGCAATTCCAAGCACAAGAATACTGGCATAGGTGCAGCCCGAGTGAAATTCAGCAGGCTTCAGCAAAGGACTTCCCACATTCCTTACATATATTGTGGTTTCTCTCCAGTGTGAATTCTCCTATGTACACAAGGTTTCAGGCTTCAGCAAAGGACTTCCCACATTCCTTACATATATTGTGGTTTCTCTCCAGTGTGAATTCTCCTATGTACACTAAGTCTTGAGGCCAAAGCAAAGGCCTTTCCACATTCCTTACATATATACGGTTTCTCTCCAGTGTGAATTCTCCTATGTACATTAAGGCTTGAGGCTGTAGCAAAGGCCTTCCCACATTCCTTACACATATACGGTTTCTCTCCAGTGTGAATTCTCTTATGTATAGTAAGTCTTGAAGCTCTAGCAAAGGCCTTTCCACATTCCGTACATATATAAGATTTCTCTCCAGTGTGAATTCTCCTATGTACATTAAGGCTTGAGGCTGTAGCAAAGGCCTTTCCACATTCCTTACATATATACGGTTTCTCTCCAGTGTGAATTCTCCTATGTACATTAAGGCTTGAGGCTTTCGAAAAAGCCTTCCCACATTCCTTACATATATACGGTTTCTCTCCAGTGTGAATTCTCCTATGTACACGAAGGCTTGAGGCTTCAGCAAAGGACTTCCCACATTCCTTACATATATACGGTTTCTCTCCAGTGTGTATTCTCCTATGTACATTAAGGCTTGAGGCTGTAGCAAAGGCCTTCCCACATTCCTTACATATATACGGTTTATCTCCAGTGTGAATTCTCCTATGTACATTAAGGCTTGAGGCTGTAGCAAAGGCCTTCCCACATTCCTTACATATATATGGTTTCTCTCCAGTGTGAATTCTCCTATGTACATGAAGGTTTGAGGCTCCAGCAAAGGCCTTGCCACATTCCTTACATATATACGGTTTCTCTCCAGTGTGAATTCTCCTATGTACACTAAGTCTTGAGGCCAAAGCAAAGGCCTTTCCACATTCCTTACATATATACGGTTTCTCTCCAGTGTGAATTCTCCTATGTACACTAAGTTTTGAGGCCAAAGTAAAGGCCTTTCCACATTCCTTACAAACATAGTATCTCTCTCCAGTGTGAATTTTCCAATGTTCACTAAGTCTTGAGGACAAAGCAAAGGCCTTTCCACATTCCTTACATATATACGGTTTCACTCCAGTGTGAATTCTCCTATGTACACTAAGTCTTGAGGCTACAGCAAAGGCCCTTCCACATTCCTCACATATATATGGTTTCACTCCAGTGTGAATTTTCCTATGTACATTAAGTCTTGAGGCTACAGCAAAGGCCGTTCCACATTCCTCACATATATAAGGTTTCTCTCCAGTGTGAATTCTCCTATGTACACGAAGGCTTGAGGCTTCAGCAAAGGACTTCCCACATTCCTTACATATATACGGTTTCTCTCCAGTGTGAATTCTCCTATGTACACTAAGTCTTGAGGCTACAGCAAAGGCCCTTCCACATTCCTCACATATATATGGTTTCACTCCAGTGTGAATTTTCCTATGTACATTAAGTCTTGAGGCTACAGCAAAGGCCGTTCCACATTCCTCACATATATAAGGTTTCTCTCCAGTGTGAATTCTCCTATGTACACGAAGGCTTGAGGCATCAGCAAAGGACTTCCCACATTCCTTACATATATACGGTTTCTCTCCAGTGTGAATTCTCCTATGTACACTAATTCTTGAGGCTACAGCAAAGGCCCTTCCACATTCCTCACATATATATGGTTTCACTCCAGTGTGAATTTTCCTATGTACATTAAGGCTTGAGGCTGTAGCAAAGGTCTTTCCACATTCCTCACATATATAAGGTTTCTCTCCAGTGTGAATTCTCCTATGTACAGTAAGTCTTGAAGCGCTAGCAAAGACCTTTCCACATTCCTTACATATATAGTTTCTCTCCAGTGTGAATTCTTCTATGTCCACTAAGATTTGAGGCTTTCGCAAAGGCCTTCCCACATTCCTTACATATATACGGTTTCTCTCCAGTGTGAATACTTCTATGTACACTGAGGCCTGAGGATCGAATAAAGTTATCAGCACACTCCTGACATATATAAGGCTTCCCTCCACTATGAGTTTTCATAGGTCTATTAAGACTAGAGGTCTGAAAAAAGGCCTTCCCACATGTCTGACATTCATGAGGTTTCTCTCTTGGATGAATTCTCCTATGCATAATAAGATGTGATGATTGATCGAAGGCCTTCCCACATGCTTCACATGCAAAAGGTTTCGCTCCTGAATTTATATTCATATGGTCATGATAGAGTAACCCTTGACTCACACTTTGTTCTTGGGGGTGACTTTTCTGGGGATTCTGTCCACTGTGGTTTTCTAAGGGAACACCACAGTGCTGAGAACATGGGGAGGCTCCCCCACATTCCTTACACGTAGACGGGTTCTGCTCACAGTGACTGTGGTTGAGGGTATGTTGCTGTGAGGGACTCACTATAAACAGTGCTTCTCTCCCTAGCAGGTGCCCCATTGGGGAATTTTGTGTCTGTGAACTGAGAATAACACACTCCAAGGAACTTTTTCCAGGCGAGGGCTTCTTAAGAGTGAGGTAGCTCTCACCATTCTGATCACCCTCAGAAGACATCCCGCCTGTCTCGTCGTCCTCATGGGGCGGAGGGCAGGATTGATCACTCGAGACATTATCATACAGTGCAGGATCAGAGACATTCCACTGGGGGTGGCAGCTTTCCTGTAGAACAACAGAGGATTCTAATTATTGACTTATTCACTGAGTCTTCCTGTCAAAAAACTGAGCCCTTCAGATGTGGTTTCACACATATGCACCACACAAATGCAAATATTGAAATATGCATTGTCTTACAATTGAATGACTTCATGTTACCATAAGTTGGACGCACAAAATTGATGGATAGAGAGTAAATTCTGTGAGTTTCCCCCTTTTAAATTAATGAAGGAATACAACTAGAAATAATTCCTTCTATAGAAAACGGACACATCCATTTCAAGAGAAACTGAAATACATCCACAGTGTGTTTGGTTAAAGCTCAGAGTGGAACCTGTGATGCAGGGGTGAAGACCACGCTGCATCGTAACGCAGCTGAGACAGATCACGTGGCCATTGCAAAGCTCTCACCACAAGTGATGGCTTTCAGGATCAATGAAGTTTTTTGTTCTTTCTGTTTTGTAGTTTCTATTTATTGGTGGTTGGGTGGGTGGAGGGGCACACCATGCAGTGTCTAGGATCAGTTCTGTGGGTCTACGGTGTCTATAAGGAGTGCTGGATAAGGACCATCCATCCCTGTGCAAAGCAAGTATATTTCTCACTGCACCATCTCTAGGGCGCACAAATTAGCTTTCTAAACAACGACCACTGTCAAGCCAATCAAAGTTCACAGTATTTTTTATACATGGTTGATTTCAGCACCTAGCAAAGCTAAGAGTCCTCTACTCCAAGCATCAAGCTTTGAAATTTCTCCCTGCCAATCCCAGCCTGCCACCTTTACAATCACATACTTGGTCCACTCCTGCTGGCATAATAATATTTATTCTGTATTCGTGAATCTTACCAACTCACTCGTACTTGCTGACCCCATTCCCAAATCAAAGTGCTGTAATGCCAAATCCTGAAGTCGCGGTTTCAGTTCTGAAACTGAAGAGAACATGCAATTCACACGTCACACATGTCACAATACGTAGCAAAATGATGCCATGTGGTTAAGAGTACATCTCTGTGGTTCTCAAAGTCCAAAGAGTCCCACACTAAACAAAAGATTCGGATAGTGGAAAACTGTGAGGATCTTGGCAATTCTACACTAGGTTATGTTTTTGTTTTTGAGCAGACCTGGTGATGTTCGGGGAACCAGGTTATTGAGCAGATTATTGAACAGGTCACATTCAGGCACTGCAAGGCGCTCCCTGCTGTACTATCGTTTAGATCCAAACTATCTCTGTTATTGTCTTACTTATTCGAAAGCCATGGAAGCAAATTACAGGATCATTCTGTTATTGACAGTCCAGGGAAATGAAGAGCAGCTTGAGTGTGGCACAGACTCCAGGATCCAGGAGACCAAGGCCCCAGTCTCAGCAGCGTGTTTCATACATGCTCAGGGCACCCATACACTGCACAGGGCCTGATCCAGGAAGGGTCCTCAGACACTCACCCGCACACACACCTCTCCTACCCGACCTCAGAGCTCCTCCTTCCAGCCAGGAGATCACTGCAGGCTTCATTCCACTGCGCCCTGCCCCAACAGAGACAGAGGCATGGATAAGTCACAGGGAAAAGGTGACAGGTAAATGCCCATGTTTTCCTGATATAAGTGGGCGTATATCTGAAAAGCATGGAGAATGTCCATTTCCAAAATTTCACATATTTCTAGTTATTCGAGAGGTAAGACCCAAGAAAATATCACAAATACTCTACACCTGGCCTTGTGTATGGCCTACAGGGGGTTGATTAGCACAGTATGTTTTTGTTTTTTGTCTTGTTTTGGGTCTCAGCTGGAAATGATCAGGTGAGACTCCTGACTCTGTATTCAGAAATCACTGCTGCTGGTGCTAGGGGATGACATGGGTTGCCAGGAATTTAACCCACGTGCGCCGCTTGCAAGAAAATCACTTTCCTCCCTGTACTGTCTCTCTAGGCCCAGCAGCACATGGAGTTTCCTGAGCCCCTCATGAACTTTTCACAGATTTCAGTAAAACTAAGTGCATAATAAATCTGGAAATGTCCAAGGGTGACAAGAGACCCTTATTTTTTTAAGCTAAAAATGTATCCAGAAAGAGAGCACAGCACGAGTTTCTCATGGACAATCCAGTTGTGATACCCGATATCTCCTAGGGTCCCTCATGCCAGCCAGGAGTGATCCCTGAGTGCAGAGTCCAGAAGCAAACCCTAAGTCCTGCTGAAATCTCACAAGAACCATTAGAAGTAAATCCAATCACTGAAATAGGGCAGCATCTTATGAGTTGAGAGACGAGATATCAAATCCCATGTGGTGGGAAAGAGATAGTACAGCAGATAAGACAGAAGTGCTGCACACACATGTGGGTTTGATCCCAGGCATCCCATATGGTCTTGGAGCAAGGCCAGGTGTGGATCTTGAATACAGAGGCAGGAATAATCCCTAATCCCTATGGAAAAAAGAAAATGCAAAAACCGTGAGTGACTGGTGCAAAAGTACTGGGGGTGAGGCAACGACAATTTAACTTGCCAAGAGGTTTCAAGATACGGTTCCATATGGCCCCTGAACACTCTTATTAGTCATCCTTTAGCACAGAGCCAAGAGAACTGTGGACTGTGCCCCCCAAACAAAGGCAATAGCAAAACCAATTAAACACACAAAATTTTGTGTAGTACACAAAGTAAATTGTTGCAACAATGGATGGAACTATTTAAAGGGACCTGAGCGATAACTGGGCAGATAGGGATCTTCCCATGGACACAGTCGAAAATGGTTGATCTGAATCACCCCATAGAGTCCGGCGACCCCACAAGAGTAATTCCTGAAGACAAAGCAGAGAATAAGCCCTGAGTATCCACAGATGAACCCTAAAAAAACGAGGGAGGACAGAGCTACTGCACGCCCGTCACAGAGCTACTGTTGGACACACAGCTGCCGCCCAACCACAGGGAGCCCACGCGGGTCTGTTTAGACATGGTTGGCTCCACACTGCTCTCACCGACAGCCTGCAGATTCTCGTAGGTCTCCAGCATCACGTCCCTGTAGAGCTTCCGCTGAGAGGCCTCCAGGCATGACCATTCTTCTGGGGTGAAGTTCACAGCCACATCATGGAAGGACACTGTGTCCTGAGTCAGCACACGAAGAGGGTGGAAGTCAGAGTCTATCTTAGTCTCATTCCCACTACTCTGAGGCCAAGTCCCAGGGTCCAATATTGTCGCTGGGCCTCTCCACTCCGAATGAACCAGCCTTCTTGCTCAAGCATGACTGATGGGCCCCAAAAATCACAAAAGGCAACTGGATCTGCTAAAGTGGGAGGACGTTATACAGAAGGTTCTTGGATGTATCTGCCTTTCCTGGTAACCCTCCGGCCAATTCGAGCACCACTGGTCCAGTGAGCACTGTAGAGAGAATCACCTGGACACAGACTTGTACTATCCAAAAGACTATCCCTGGGTGTAGCAAAAACCACTGCACATTCACCGCTGCACCCCCACAGCTCATGACCACTAGGATTTAGAACTCGACAGTCCATATAGACAACTACTCAGAGCAGTGCATGGCATGTGTGCCTGTAGGAACTCACTGCACAGGACCGCCCCAAATCCCACTCAAAGAAGGTAGAAGTTTCTTGACCCCAACATCTCTACTGGCCGCAGAGATCCTTGGCTCTTTCTCCATGGGATCACCGCATGCCCAGAAATCCACACACAAGATTATGTGAACGTAAGACTATATACGGAGCAGGTAGTCTCTCCAAAGTAGGAAGGACAAAACAGGAGAAAAGCAAGTCTGGGGGCCCAAATCATTGTAGTTGCCAGGGCGCAAACGGGGCGAACACACCCCAAGGTGCTCTGAGGCCAGTCAGTTTTGAATCCAGAGAACAGAGTCAAGAGGACAGCTGATGACAAAAACAATGCAAAAGAAGCCGAAGTAGCAGGTTGGCGTAAGAGGACAGCTATTCCAGGGAAAGCATGTAGGACTGGCGATCCCCAACATCCCATATGGTCCATAAGCACTTCCAGGGAAAATGCCAGAGTGAAGCACAAGGAATGATTGCGAGAATCCTTGCTCTGCCACCCCAAAGTAAACAGAAAACCCAAGATGAAACCTTTGAACCTCCAGCATCCGATTCATCACCTAGACCTTTCAGGAATGAGCATTGAGCACTGAGCTTTGAGTATTCCTCATGCACCACTGGGTCGGACCCAAAGTCAAATAAAACAAAACAAACATAAACAAAAGCAGCTTCAAACAGCAGAATGGGACGGTCCGATCGGAAGTCTCATCTTGGAATCCGTACAAAAGAAACTGAAAACAGATGGTCCAGGAAGCCTGGGCACTCCTGGTACTACCTCATGTCATTCTATCCCTCTACTCCTACCTGGGGATGGTTAATCAGAAGCCGCGTCACCATCTTCTCCTGTCACTGTTGTTCTGAGGATCAGCAGGAGGCTCCGTGCAAAGACCTGGAGAAGTAGGAACATTGAGCACCAGACAGGAGCACCTCCTCCCACTCCTGATCTCAGACCACCCACAACCTCGGGCACAGCCTCACAATTCTACCTCTGGGAGACAATGGCAGAAGCTCCTGTCTCCGCTGGGGATGCAAATTTTGTTGGCATCTGTGCTGCACTTCAGGAGAGGAGCCTGGGCCCAGGAGACAGGGAAGGAAAAGACAGCTTTCTCTGATCCCCAGATTCCTCTCTGGCTCCCACAGGAAAGTCCCTGTAGGCCCTTTCAGGGGCCGACTCTCAGCCCAGGAGCTCCCGAATACTAGCGCCCCCCTGCAGCTGGCAGCAGTGCTGCCCCGTGGGAACCTTAGCCAGGAATTTGGCTACACCATGTGACTTAGAGTGAACAAATCTTCGACACTCTCTTGCAGGGTAGACAAGGACATGCACCTGGGCACTCTGTTCTGGGGACCTCACTATTTACCACAATGGCAGGTGTCGTCTGCTCAGGGAGAAATGAAAAGTCAGGAGTGCTTTGAAGATTGATGTGAGGGACCTGAAATTCATGAACCAGAAAAATATACACTGGTATTGTGGTTAGAAGGCAATAATGTGAACTGGGTGCTTGACTAGATGAACCAACCAATCCTCTGTATCCGATATGGCCCCCAGCAGCGCCAGGGATAATACCTGAGCTTAGAGACTCGAGTAACTCATGAGCATCTCCGCATATGTGCTCTCTCTCCCCCTAAAATATAAAGAACCAAAAATAGCCCCCCAAATACATTTTCATTGGCAAACCTCTGCACCTGCAGGCCCCCTTCTCCCCCATATACCCCGCATGATCGCGGCTATCACGGCAGAAAATGAAGATGACTAGCGACAGTCTCATGCCATTAGATGGAGGGGCTGAAGCTCTGCACCTCAAATCTGGGGATTCTACAGAAGCGAGCTTAGGGCCAATGGTTCAAACATGGGACTGCTGGGACGATTGGAATAGCCAAGCCCTCGGATGATTCCCGCATTCACCCACTGTTGCCCCATCCCGGAGCTGGAGACGATTGTGGCGAAAGAGGCACGCCAGAATCACGAACTCACAACTGTCACACCTGTACCCTGAGACAACCCCCACTGCACCCCCAAAGCTCTGTGTCACCCTAAAACCTCCATCACACCTCACGATCCACGTGGATGTTGGCGAACAAGTGAAAAACCAGCGCAAAAGTGCCCCGCAAGTTGGCTCGGCCCCTCGGCTCAGAGTGTGGAAATGGGAAGGCGCAGGGTGCTCACAGGAGGTTGTTCAAATCCTGCAACTAAATCCTTCTTCAGAGTCCCCCTTCCAGGATGGGGAGCAAATTTACTTGTCATCTGCCAAGTGAGCAACAGCCCCAGTGTCTGAGTGAGGGATGTAAAATGAACCATGACATTTATGACATCACTTATGACATCACTTCCGCTTCCATTAGGTACTGTAAAGAGCCAGAGTCTAGGCACGGAGAACCTTTTTGCCACCCAGGTGAATCTGTGCTGCACGGGGGATGGACTCGAATAGAGGAGTGGAGAGGCAAATGCTGGACTGGTCGGTCACACACTGGGGGGCTGGGGGTAAGGAGAAGTCGCCTGATCCTGCATTTTCACCTAACCTCGAATCAATGATATCTAAACACAGACTGTTACCCTGACTCTTCTCAAATGATCTTTGCGCTCAGAGACAAGAGTAAACACTGAGCACTGTAGGCTGTGGTGAAAAATATAACAAGAAAAAAGGCAAATTCTACCGAACCGGGGGGGGGGGGAATGATGTACAGAGACAAATTCGAGAATGAAACATTAAAAGAGTCAAATTTCTGGTCCTTAAAAATCCCCTATTCTTGGGGCTAGAGAGATAGGACAGCGGGTAGGGTGTATGCCTTGCACACGGCCAACCTGGGTTCGATTCCCAGCATCCCATATCGTCTCCTGAGCATTGTAAAATAATAAGTAAAAATAATAAGCAAAAATAATCCCATATTTTTATCGATCCCTGCTACAGAAACTCACAGTTTATCCTGAATCCCTGTTGTTCTTTCACCATTGTTTGTGCATACATATGTGTATATATAAGTGTGATTTTGTGTGATTTTTGTTTCGAGGTCACAACCGGCAGATTCAGGGCTTACTCCTGGCTCTACACGCAGGAATCACTCTGGTACAGACCATATGGGATGCAGGGCATAGAACCTGGGTCGATTGCTTGGATGGTTAAGTCCTTACCCACTATACTATGGCTCCAGGACTAGTTAAACGTGCTCCTAGCACACCCAGTGGGATTCCTGAGCAAATGTCCTTACTCCTGGAAAACCAAAACTTTCTTGCTTAAAAAAACAAAACCCTTTACCCTGGTTGGATTCTAGTTCTAAACAATTTAGGTTTAACATTGGTTCATCATTTCTCCTCTGCTACAAGGAGCTGAGGCTTACTGAGTAACACCCATCCCAATCACACCCATTTCCTTAGTATTCATCTTTAATTCCCTGTGCTCTGCTTCCCCTATACATTATTCACCCATTTTCCCTAATCACAACCTGTGAATTGTAAAGTCAGATTCTCCAGAGATCTCTGGATTTTGTATTTGTAAATAAAATGTTGACTATCTCTTTCGTTTATATCCTCTACAGTTTACTTTAGAAAAATATCCCTTTTTTGATCCTGGACAAGGACCAGTGCAGTCCCAGGTTGGGAAGATTGTGCTGGGAGGATTGGGATGTCCATGCCCCCAGCCTTCAGCTTTGTCTAGACAAAGGAAGGCAATATTATGCTTTTATAACTTTAGAGTTAATTAATTAACTGGAGATACTATATACTCCTGGGCACTGCCGTATTTATGAGACTTAAGCCTCAGCTGTCCTTTGTTCTTAGCACCCCAAAAGCAAGAGACTGAATGGACCCAAGAGAGCTGTGAGCTACCATGGCATCGAAAAGGGACACGTAAGCACCATAACAGAGGAGTTACTGATCATTTACACAGATAAACATTTGGCAGAGTAAATTCTCATGGGGAGATTTACCCAAGGAGACACTCTGTCTCCCAGGGACATCTACATTGCTTTTATCTTTTCCTCTAGTTGTATAAGTTATCAACACTTGTAGTTGTTTGGATAAACACAGTAAGAGACAAATATCCAAACACTTAGTTCTCTGGGCTTTGATAGCAAATAAGGCTTTTTTTTTTGCCTTTTTGGGTCACACCTGGTGATACAAGGGAATACTCCAGGCTCTGCGCTCAGGAGTTACTCCTGACGTTGCACAAGGTACCGTATGGGATGCTGGGAATCGAACCCAGGTTGGCCGCGGGTGCAAGCCAAACACCCTACCCGCTGTGCTATCTCTCCAGCCACCAGAGCAAATAAAGCTTTTAACACTTACTTCTCTGGGCTCTGAGAGCAAGCAAGGCTTTTACTGTAAATCCCAGACTAAGTCTTCAGGCCAGTTCACCTTGTCCTTCCCCATGGGGATCCTGCCTCTAATGTTGTAACTGTTTGCATCAAGACCGTGCACATGTGCTTTCTAGAATGTTCCATTTCGAAGCTGGGGTAGTTTTCCCACTTGCCCCTGGTCCATACAAGTTCCACGGCAGAACCTCCCTTTTGGGGTGTTAGGAACTACAGTAACTGAAGCCCGAGTCAAGTAATTATGACCAAGCAATTATGCCCAGGAGTAGATATACTTGAGTCCATCTACTCCGAAATACTAGGAGTATAAGCATTGATGGTCTTTCTGTGTTTAACCAAAGAACAGTGCTGTAGAGTTAAAAAAATAAAAATGCTATAGGGGAAACAGGAAAGCAGTTACAAATACACAGCCACTTCAACTATAAAGCAGTACAAATACAAAGTTGAGATTAACCAGAAAATTATGGTATATAAGTAATCAAGACTGGCCTGGGGAACTGAGACAACGCGAAGAAAAACAAAGGAAATGTTAAAGATAAACTTTAACTAAATTAGGGATGTTACCAAGGACATGATAAGCTTCTCTGGGAGGAGCAAAAGGGGCAATTCACAGATGAAGCCTAAGACACTTTGGGTTAATATTCAGCAGATCACCAACAGCCTGGCCCCTGTTTCCTTCTTTGACCCTCTGTCACCCTTCACCGGCCAGGGTGCGGAGACCAATCACAGCCACCAAAGGCATGCAGCGCATGTCCAGACATTATTTGAACACAACTCTCAGTGCAATAGCCGGGTTTTGCCTAATCAGGGAGAGATGAAGAGTCGGGTGCAATTTTCAAATAGATTTTAGGATACAGAAATTCTACGTTAGAAAAAAACAACAATGTGGAGTCAGAGATATTAAGCTGGGACGGGCGCTTCCCAGGATGACCCTGATTGATATTCAGCATCTCACATGAAACCTAAAGAACTTAAAATAAAAAGAATTCCAGAGTGCTGCTCCTTAAAGGAAGCCCCGAGATTACATATTTGTGCCCAAAATACAACCAAAAATAGCCCCAAAGTAAATTTTCAGTTGCAAACCGCAAACACCCCTAGTACCCCACCCAAGGGATGGTCTGGAAATCAAGGCTACTAATAAATAGTGACTGAGGGCTACAGTGTCATTTGCCATTAGGGAGCTGCCCCTCAAAAGTGAACAGTCCTTTTATAGTTTTGGAGGCACCACCGGCGATATGGACGAGAAACTTCTAACTGCGCTCAAGCACCCATCGTGGTCGAGCTTGGAGATCGATCTTGGGTGGGCCAGATGCAAAGCAAACGCCCTAAGCGCTGTGCTATCTCTCCGGTCCTCTAAGTGAACCTGCAGCTTCTACAGCAGTGAGGTTGGGGCCAAAGCGTCCAAGACAGGGCCCAGCGCAGTCCCGAGCTGGGAGGGTAGGGATGGCCCAGCACCCCCCCCCCCCACCTGGCCCTGTGCCCGCCTGCCACCGTCCCGCAGCGGAGCTGCAGGGGATCCACAGAACCACGCACTCACACCCACGACCCCTGCGCCCCGGCACAGCCCCCGCTGCACTCACCAAAGCTCCGAGTCCCCCACAAAACCCCGCCGGGCCAGGCCGCAGGAACCGCCTGGATATCAGTTGAAAAAGCTTAAAAGTGTCCTTAGAGCTGGCTTTGCTCCGCCCCTCAGAGCAGAAACCGGGAGGCGCGGTGCAGGGCACTCACGGGAGGCCGCTAGTGTCCTGCCACGAAACTGGCCTTCATAGACCCCTTCCACGATGGACAGACAGCCTCTTCTCCCTTCAACTGCTTAACAAATGGAGGCATGATCCAGCATCTTGCACGCAAACATATAATGCCCTGCTGTGACGTCACTTCGCTTCTGCAAGCAGCCTTAAAGGGCCAGACACCAGCTGCGCAGAGAACAACTAGGAAAATGCAGTTAAATGTGTAAGGCTGGTTGGCTGGAGCGAAAGCACAGTGGATAGGGTGTTTGCCTTGTACGCAGCTGACTCAGGTTCAATCATCTGGATTCTATATGGTCCCATTTTGGTGTACAAGAGATTGTTAGGATTTTACTGCTTCCAAAGTGTAAGTCTCAAAACATTTACCCTCAATATTTGTGTAAATCAAATGGAAAACTGAATACAATGAGTGCAGATATGCTACTGCGAATGAAGTGCTTCCTTGCATGTGGCTCTACCCGGACACAAATTATGGACAGCACTGCGGGATGTGACTCCCAGAACATAACACAGAAGGGCCTGAAGAATAGAGGTTTGGCTGTCTATACAACGTCAAAAAAGGCTAAACACAGCATCCTGGTTGATCTATGCCATGATCTATGCAAAGCAGGGCCTCTGAGCCAAGTCAAAATCACAGCAAAGAATGAAACCATGGTGAGTCGTGACAGTAGCCAGCAAAATGCAATGTTTGTACCTATTTACTTCTTATTTAATTCCTTCCACCTTGCTTTATCACTAAGAAACATTATTTACCAGTTAACATACTGGGAAGTCCACATGCCAGGACATTGTCATAACCATGGTGCAGGGGATAATCAGCAAGTACCTTTCACTTACGGTACTAGTATCACAGGAAGCTTTCACATATAACAGAATTATTTCCTTCCTTCCTGCACTTTTCTATCTATCCCCCACCTACTTGTTGAAACTAAAATTGTTTTACCTAAGGGCCCTGTTCTGACGCCGGTCATAGTTATCATGGAAGTGACTGATCCAACATAATTTTTATATTTACTAAAGCTTGAGAGAACATGAAGGCTTTCCTATATTCCTTACCTACAGAATTTTCTCCAGGATTGTCTTTAAAGTTGCAGGTGAGAATAATTCACTTTCCACGTTCTTGCATAAATATATATATTCTTACATATATAAATATGTATATTTATAAATAACTTCTCTCCAGTGTGAATTCTCCTATGCATAAGGCACGAGGATCCAGGAAAGTCCTTCCCACACTTCTGACAGATGTAAGGTTTCACTGCAAAATGACTTTTCACATGCGCAGTAAGGGCTGGAGACAAACTGAACACCTTTCCACATTTCTTACACTTATGAGATTTCTCTCCACTGTGAATTTTCCTGTTCAGAAAGCTATGCCAATTGCATCAAAATATTCCTGCAGTCATTTCATATACAAAGCCTCAATCCAGGATAAATTTTTCTCACACAGCAAAGCTTGAGGATTGAGTAAAAATCTTCCCACACCCCTACATATATTTTCTTCGAGAATGAATTTTCCTACGTTTAATAAGGAGTTAGGGGAAAGTGAAGGCTTTGCAATAGTCATAACAAACATAAGGTTTGTGTCCAATATGAAAATTTCAGTGTCACAAAAGGATTGTGGAATAAGCAAAGGCCTTGCCACACTCCTTACATATATATTATATATATATGGATTCACTGCAATGTACGTTTTCTTATGGACACAAAAGTTTGAATAGTAAGTAAAGACGCTCCCACAGTTGTGACACATATAGTGTTTCATTCCCCTGTAAGAACTTTCCTATGCTCAGAAAGACCTGAGAAGAAATGAAAGGCCTTTCCACCTACCTCATATATAAGGGTTTTCTATGAAACAGAAATTATGAAAACTAAGACTTCACGAAGAAGCAAAGGCCTTCCTTCATTGCTCATAAGTATAAGTTATCTCTCCAGTGTGAGTTTTTCTGTGTATTAAGGCTTGTAGAATAAGCAAAGACTTTCCACTGCATATATGCATATGGTTTCTTTCCAGTGTGACTTTTTCTGTGCATAATAAGATTTTTGAGTCAGAGAAAGGCCACAGCACATTCCTTACATGCATACAAACTCTCCAGTATGAAATCTCCTGCATATAAGGTATGAGGATCCATTGAAGGCCTTCCCACAATCCTTACACTTAAACGGTTTCTCTCCTCTGTGGATGTTGACATAGTCTGACCGGGGTCATGCTGGACTCAAAAGTTTGTCCTCAGTGCTTAAATTTCTGGGGATTCTGTCCATTATGGGCTTCTATGGGAAAGTGATGGTGCTGAGGACATGGGAAGAGTGATCTTCTGATAACCCTCAGAAGACATCCCACTTGTCTTGGCATCCCTGTGGGGATGAGGGCCAAATTGCTCACTTGAGCCTTTATCACAATTTGCAGGAAGAGACATTCCACCAGGGCTGGCTGCTGCCATGTAGAAGAACACAGTATTCCAATTATTAGTCTATGCCATGAGAGTTTTCATGTCAAAAGAAATCAAGCTTTGCAGGTAGGTACCTGGTAGCATACGGAACAATGAGTTTCTTGGGGAAGTCATAAATACAGATTGGGAGTAAAGCGACTCCGAAGCCTACCCTGGGGATTCAGAGAGGAACTGGCCTAGTAGAAATTCAGAGAGCTGGAGACATGGAACAGGAGCAAAGTCTGGTAAGAATATCAGGGAGCAAGTTCTGGCCAACGCTCTACCCCTTGACAACACGCAAGCAGTGGAATCTCAGCTTCAAAGAAAACCCCAGGAGTCAGTTTCAGAAACATGATTTCAAACTGAGAGTATCAGGCTAGTAGAGTGCGTTGCATGCAGTCAATCTAGGCACAATGTTCAGAATTCCAAATGTTCCCCTTAGCACCATCTGACTCATAGATGGATGAAATTTTGCTCTATCCAATCATAAATGTTTCCTTTTTTACCTCTAATATTAGTAAAGTGACATCTGTGGGATCCAGGAATGTGACCATCCTTGTGAGTAATCACAGGTAAATGAAATGGTCTGCTGGGATTTGGAGAGCTTGGGACCTGACCCATATTCCCACTTATAAAAGATTTCATCAAGGGGTCCCTTCCATCCTTTCAAATAACATTCTGTGCACAGTTACGTGCATCTAAGCTCTCCAATTGAGACCAGAGCCACTGTAGATATGGGTAGTGTGTTGCTTGCACATGGCCAACCTAGGTTCAATCCCCAGGATCCTGTAGAGTCTCCCAGAGAGCCATCATAAATAAAACCTGAGTGCAGAGCCAGGAGAAACCACTGAGGATCACCAGGTATTGTAGGATAATAGTGGTCTGCCGTTGCTCCCTGGCAGGTGAGAGCTTATGTTTCTTGATTGCCCATAACCTTTCAATTACCTTTGTCAACTGATAAGACTTTGACTTGTAAATAATGTCTTTCTCTTCACCTTAATGTCTTTTGCATGGTTAGCTATTTCAGAGCAATTGCTTTTTGTATGGATACAGGAAGACAGTTAGAAAGAGAAGCCTGAGCTTGGGAGCTGATGATCTCCAGATAATATTACATCCTGTACATCTGCTCTCTTGACTGAACCCTCAGTTGCCCTTACTTCCTCGATCCCCAAAAGAAGGGTCCAATGAGGGACTAGATGGACCCAGGGCAAGTAGTGAGCTAGCTACCCTGGCATCGAAATGGGCCTGGACAAAGTACCATAATGCTTATCTGTAAGAGTCTGGTTATCCCCCTTTTTGATTCATGACAGAATTTCATTTCATATATATATGTGTGTGTGTGTGTGTGTGTGTGTGTGTGTGTATGTGTGTATATCTATATCTATATGTATACGTAATTTGTTCACAAGTCAACCTCCACCAACCAGTTTTGTAGAATGCAGGTTTGGATTTGGGCGCTACAGGTGGCAGAACTTTGAACTTACCTGAGTGGTGCTTGGGGAATCCTGTGTTGTAAAGGAGACTGTACCATGACAGACTGCTTGCAAGGACTGGTCCTGCATTCCTGGTCTATCTCTGACTGCAGGAATTCAAATTCTATATAAATAATATTAACTTTGTGAGAAAGATACTGCAGGGGGCAGGGATGAGGCCCAGCTGGTAGATAGAGGGCAGGGCAGGGTTGCTGGCACCTGGAGCCTCCTGGTGCAAACCTGAGCCAGAAGTACAGGCTGCAATTTCAAAGGTTTGCAGCGGCCTGGAAGAGCTGAGAGTGAGTGGCAGGGCACTTGCATGAACGCAAAAGACTTAACTTCAGAACTTGAATTGCCAAGGAATGATCCCGGAGCACTGCTGGGTTTGGCAAAACCCCGCATAGCCAATCCTCCTCCTGCCCAAATAAAGGCAATGAGGAGTTAACTGCCAACAGAAGAGGTGTGAAATCTAGTAATATATTCTGAACGCTCAGTCCTCTGGGTTTGTTGTTTTGAGACCACACCAGAAATGCTCAGAGCTTACCCGCCAGGTTTTCAGACTATGATTTTACTCCTATGGTTACGTGATTTCATAAAAGAAAAAGAGGATGAAATATTACACTTGGATCCAGAGTGATAGTACAGTTGGCATGGCATATGTTCGATCCCTGGCATCACATACAGTCCCCCAAGCACTGCCAGGAGTGATTCCTGAGTGCCAAGCCAGAAATAACACCTGAGAATTACAGCTGTGTCCCAAAAAGAAAAAAGAAAAACAGAAAAAAGAAAAAAAGAAAAATTAAATTTAGCCCAAACGAGATTTTAAAGTCCATAATTTCGCTTAGAGCCTCCAACTCCAACTCCTTCATTTTCCCCTAACAGCCATCTGTTGAAAGGGCTCTAGAAATTTCACATGTAAGAACTTTCCATGAAGGTATAAACAGGACAGAGCACACCAGACTGAAGCAGATGCAAGACACCTGCAAGGCCAGAGGGCCTTCACTTGTATCCAGTGTCCACTAGTCCACTGAGCACAGAGAAGGTCACAGATCTCAAGTACTACCAGGTGTGGCCCCAAATCTCACCTCACCTTCTCCCCAAGTAGTGAGATACACCCAAGGAGAGGAGCTCAGAGTGCTGAGCACCTGATTTACCTTTGAGGGACATAGCATGGCTCCCCCTGCATCTCAGACACACAGACACAAGGAAGAGGGAAAGACAGGAGAAACGCTCCAACTCCAAAAAGATGCATAAAAAATTCTCATGTGTCAAGACAATTTCTGAAGTGGGAGGGTTGGAGTCATACCTAGTGATGCTCAGGGGACAATATCACCTAGTGATGTTGTGGCAGGGATAACTCTGGTAACCGCAAGAAAGACAAACGCCCTCCTGGCTGTACTACTGCCCCAGCCCCTAAGAGTGAGACATTTAGAACCTATTGCAGATGGTCCCTGGAAAACCCCTTTCTGCAAGTACTCACTTCAACAGCAGGGCACACCCCTGGTCTTGGAGAGATGGACAGTGGAGATGCTTGGAATCTGGACAGGTGAGGCAGAAATTCTTTTTTCTGAGGAAATATAATCACATAGGGTTAGCAATAAAGGTAAGGTAAAGGCCCTCCCGTTGATCGTCGATTTGCTCGAGCGGGCCCAGTAACGTCTCCATTGGAGACTTTGTTGTTACTGTGTTTGGCATATCAAATACTCTCGGTAGCTTGCCAGGCTCTCCGAGAGGGGTGGAGGAATCGAACTCGGGTCGGCCATGTTGGCCACTTTTAAGGCGAACGCCCTACCACTGTGCTAGCTGGAGCAATAGCACAGCGGGTAGGGCGTCTGCCTTGCACGCAGCCAACATGGCCGACCCGAGTTCGATTCCTCCGCCCCTCTCGGAGAGCCCGGCAAGCTACTGAGAGTATTGGATATGCCAGATACAGTAACAACAAAGTCTCCAATGGAGACGTTACTGGGCCCGCTCGAGGGTTAGCAATGCTAATAAGTTGATAGGGTGCTTTTCTTTCAAGCAGCTAAGCCGGGGTTAACATGCAACAGGACATAGGCTCACACACTCCAGCACTGCTAAAAATGATGCATGAACTCAGAACCAAGAGTAACCCTTGAGCACTGACTGTTGCTGTGGCCAAAAAAAGTACAATAAATTAAGTAATGAAGACATTTCTGGGGCCGGAACGGTGGTACAGCAGGCAGGGTGTTTGCCTTCCATGCGGCCAACCTGGGTTCAATTCCCGAAGTCCCATATGGTCTCCCAGTACTGCCAGGAGTGATTCTTGAATGCAAAGCCTGCGTAAACCCTGAGCATCGCTGGGTGTGACCCTAAAAATAAAAAAAAAGAAATTTCTGTCTAAAGAGATTGGAGACATAGTATAGCAGGTGAGGTGCTTGTCTTGCACTCAGCCAAATCAAGTTTGAATCCTGGCATCCCGTACGGTGCCCTGAACCCCGCCAGGATTGATCCCTGAGTGCAAAGGTAGGAGAAGTAACTGAGTCTTGCAGTTGTATTTCCTACAGACTAAATAATTATTTCATTTAAACGAATAAAGGTGTGGTGGCCAATAGTGATCCTAAATTGCATTATTAGAGGGGTTAGGGCACACTCTGGAAGTGCCCAAGCTACTACCTGCTAAGATTGCATATTTGGTTGCAAGACCCACTGTAGCACCACCCTGATGCACCCCTCCAGACCGCAACCTGAGTTGGCTTAAAGCTCCACACCTTGAGGCCTGAGTGACAGCATAGACAAATGAGCATTTCTTTTGAAGGTGAAGAACGTGGGTTTAATTCTGGGCATCGCTTATCGTTCCTAGCACCAGTAGGAGTGTTTGCTGAATTTAGAACCAGGAGTAACCATAATGCCTCACTGGGTGTTACCCAAAATGCAAAATAAATAAAAAAAGGAAAGAGAAGCTCCCCACCTCCCTGAACTCCCAGAACCCACTGAATGCACTAGAACCAGTGAAAACCAAAGGCTCTGTCAAATTCTTTTGAGCCCCAAGCATATGAAGAATGTGCCCAGCCCCACCCCCATCCAGACCCGACACCCCTCAAGAACGACAGGACAGAAGGGAGGTTGTTTTTTCCTTCATGCTGCTGACCCAGATATGTGGTATCCTGAGCAACCCCAGGAGTGACCCCTGAACACAGAGAGGTGGGGCTCACACCCCCCACGAGGAAAAAGAATGCGCCCCAGACCCCTTTGATGATGGAATCCCATGCTTTATCCCTACTCCACAATCCACCTAAGGAACGAAAGGGCACCAGTAACGGGATGTCCCGTGGACACTGCTGGGATGATCCACCCACCCCTGTGACTGACCAGGTGCTGGTCGTCGCCCTGAAACTAAATGAACGCTGAGGTGCCCTCACCCGCTCCATCAGATCTGGGGGAGACTGAGGCTCCCTCTAGCTCTGACTCTTTCTGCTTTGTGAGGGGCCCGAGCGACGGGTCAGCAGGGAGGGCACTGGCCTCGCATCCCGACACCCCAAAGGGTCCTCGGATCCCCAGGGGGTAGTCCTGAGCGCTACCGGGTAAGGGGCTAAATCACATAAAAAAATTAAAACTTTTTTCACTTTTGTTTGGTCGGTTATTGTCCTTGTTTCTGGAGCTTTCAGAACGACCTTAGCGCTTCAAATTCGTTTTTCTCCTGGACCACGTGCTTCCTCTACCCACCCACCTTTTTGGGGGGCGCTGGGGGGCTTTGGTCAGGGGTTACTCCCGGCTCTGGGCTCACGCCAGGCCATGATCGGATGCTGTGAGGTGCCGGGATCGAACCCGGCCGGTCGCGTTCCCCCCTTACGCATCTTTCTAAGTAACTTTTACTTGGTAAAAACGATCGTTTTTCCCCAAAAATCAATTTATAAATAAGATAAACCTTTCGGCAGCAGCTCTCGGTGCGACCCGGGTGAGGGGCCGCCACCCCGGAGCGACCCCGCCGCCCACAAGGCGGAGACGGCGGAGGTTCAGGCTCTCAGAGCGACCACTCGTGCGGCCGGCGGGGAAACCAACCTTCCTGGACCCCTCTGGCCCCCTGGGTGCCCCCTCACCCGCTCCTCACCTTCCGCACCTAAGCCGCCCGCCAGCACTTCCGCCGACTTCCAAGACGCGCAGGGAAAGAGGGTCCCGACACTGTGACGTCATCGGCAGTGCGCCCAGAGCCTTAAAGGGCCAGGCTTCAAATATTCCTGACCAGGTACTTGCCTGGTCAGAAAGGTTCATTTTTCCCCGTTTCTGGGATAGGATCAGGTGATCAGTACATCTGATGTTTGCCAGGTCTGGGATAGATGGAGAGTGACGGACTAAACAGATAGCACGTCAATCAGAAGTCTTTGTTTTGACGAAGGAAATAAAATTCACATTCTTGCAAACAGCCACTCAGACCTCTCTGAGTCCCCACGTTTATTTATATCACACTGAAAGTCCAGGTCTTGAGTAGCTTCAACTGTTTGTTTTCACAATGATAGGAGAGATTCAGAAACTAAGTGAATCACGTGGCTCAGAAAGGGGTCAGGGGTAGCCCAGAAGGGGACTCAGGGATTGGTAATGACTGGGAAGACATTTGTGTACGCAAAAATTCCTGTTTCTGTATGTGTGTGTGTTCAGAGCAAACGGTGCTCTCCAGTTAATCCTTGAGAGCTATGGGCAGCAACTCTTCAAACAGTGCTCAAAGTCTACATTGCAGTGATTCTACATGGATCAGACAAATGAACAGAAAGTCCCTTAACTGCTGTGCAGCTAAATAATCTTTTAATATTTTAATACTTGATGATTTATTAAGCTATAATTCTTCAAAATTTGAACCAGTGGGAAAGAATAACTGTACAGTAGTAGTACAGGAGAAAGCCTCTTTTTCAGACGTGTTGATCTATGATCTGTTGTTTGGCTATGATGATTTGGTGCTTGTTACCGTAAGAATATGAAATTAATTTAGTTTACAAGTTTACTTTTTAGCGGAGTTATTACAAAAACATACTCAATTTCTTGTAACCATTCCACTAGGGTGCCAGATCGTCACAGAGTGCAAACAGGAAAAATAGGCTAGGGTCCCCCCAAAGTGAGGTAGTAAACATCAATAGCTGATTACTTTGTGTATTCGCTTTTTTTTTTGCTTCGGTAACTATGCTTGCCTCACTATGCTTAGATAAATTTACGGGGTACCAGGATGTGGGTCTGGTGAATTTAATTTTGTGGGTGCTTATGAAATGGACAGGTGAGTCAGGATGTCCTTTTTTTTCTAACCAACAGACTGTGCTTCTCTTGGGAGGCTGCTGCTTTGCCTGGCAGAACAGCCTGTAACCTGGTGTGAACAAACACTCCAAATTTTGGAGTTCATTGGAGATTTGATGGTGTGGGGACCCAACATCCCAAATCCCTGGGATGTCCGCAGAAAGCATTCAAGGGACCTGTTAGTACTGGCGATCTTCTCTCTGATCCCGAGAGTCAGCTGTGGGATGGTGTAGAAGGCTGGACGCAGCACAATCTCCTCTATCTTCAACTTCCCCTATCTTCCCACTACCACCCTGTCCTCCCATTGTTCATCAATTTGCTCGAGCAGGCCCAATAGTGTCTCCATCGTAATACTTGTTGTTATTGTCTTTGGCATATCTAATATGCCACGGGGAGCTTGCCAGGTTTTGCCATGTGGGCGAGATACTCTCGGTAGCTTGCCAGGCTCTCCGAGAGGGGCGGAGGAATCGAACTTGGAGCAGCCTCAAGGGCCGCGTTCAAGGCAAACGCCCTAACCGCTGTGCTATCGCGCCAGACCAACTACTACACTGTTCTGTTGAAAATATAGCTCTAAACATTTTAGGTTTTACACTGGTATGTCCATTCTCCCTTGTCACAGGGAGTTTAAGGTTTATTGGATTACACCCATACAATGCTCCTGAGGCACTCCCATTCCTCTGTTTCTTGGAATATAGCTCTATAAACACTTTAGGTTTAACATTGGTATGTCCTTCCTCCCTTGCCAGAGGGAGCTTAGGTTTACCACAGTGCTCCTGAGGTACTCCCATTCTTCTGTGTTTCTCTGTAACTTCCCTCTCTGTGCTTTCCTTTCCCAACTGGTCTGTCAAATATTTCTCCTAATCAGATTCTGTTAAGTTGTAAAGTCTGAATCCTCAGAAATCTGTGTAAAAAACTGCTTTTCTCTTCTCCTTATGTCCTTGGCATAATTACTTTAGAGCAACACCCTTTTCGTATAGACATAGGAAGATAGTTAATACTGACATTGTAACTTGGGAGTTAAATGACACCAAATAATACTTCATACCTAGGCATCTGCTTTCTCAATCTAAGCCTCAGTTGCCCTTAGTCCCTAGCACCCCAAAGGCAGTGTCATGATGAGGGACTGGATGGACCCACGGCTAGCTGTGACGTACCCTGGCATCAAAATGGGCTAGACCAAAATGCCATATAAGAGCATGGTCATGGAAAAATTCTGTCATGATCCAAAGAGTAACAACTAGATTGGTATCATGCTAGGGTTAAGAAAGACTAATCTGACCTGAATACTGTAATCTGAGATCTATAGTAAGATGTCCCCAGCTTAATGTATCTATTACTGTGTCCATATTAAATGACTACTAATTTTATTAAGGAGTAGAATTAAGATGAATTTTTATATGGTTACTGAACTAAGGGAAGGAAAAACACACCCATAGATGGCATTTCACCTTTAGGTGGGTCTTCTTGCTGAAAGAGTTTGTCCTAGAAGATGTTTCCTCTGAGAGAGGGACCATACATCCATTGATTGTATGACCTCGCCTATGTGTAATTGCTACCCCAACTCCCTCATGATTTGGGGGATAATTAATGCTATAAGAGTTGGCAAGGGAAAAAATCAAGAAAGAATCTGAGAGGGAAAATCCAAGAGAAATGAAGGAGATTCATGGAAGGAGAATCAGAGGAGAACTGAGAGGAGATTGGAAGAAACTGCAATTGATACCAAGGAGCCTGGACCTCATTCTGCCCGTCATCGACCCATGGCTGTCACCGGGCCAAGGGTGGGGGAAGCAGCCTGAGACCATCAAATTCAGGCGGCGGTGGGGGGGGGAGGGGAGAAGAGAGAGAGAGGAGAGAGAGAGGGGGCTTCATATTCATTTTTTGTAAACACAGCAGGAACTGACAAACCAATTCTTTGAAACAATTACCACTTGTGTTTGCTTTCAGTAGATGAAAAAATTAAAGTACTTTATTGATATGAAAAATAATAGAATTTTTTTCAGTTTCAGTACCCAGTAAGGCTAAGTGTCTTTTACTCCCAGGATAAGACTCTGGATTTTGTCCTTGCAGTGTCCAGAGACCACAGATGTAATGGCAGGGAGAGAACCCGGAACCCCACCTTTCCAGTCACATGCTTGCTCCACTGATCTATCCCGCTGGGTATAATGATATTCATTTTTGAATGTGTTACTCTTACCAGCTCACACATACTCAGTGACCCTATTCCCAAGTCAGAGTGCACCTATGCCAAATCCTGAGACTGTGATTTGAGTTCTTAAATAAATCACAGCAAGTCAGGTAAGAATTAGTCGAATGACTCTTGGGTGAACAGGCCGAGCAGGTAGATGACATCTCTGTGGTTCTCACTGTCCAAACAGGCCCAGAGCAAAGGGACGATCCTTTGGGATTATTGCTGGGAGAAGCCTGGCAATCACACACTAGCCTTTTGGCTTTTCTATTTTACTAGAACCAGAGATATTTGAGGATCCTATGGGAACTGCAACTCAAACCCTGTGCAAGGCAAGCACCCTCCACACTATACTATGACTTCAGCACAAACTAGCTTTATTATGGGCTCACTCAATGACTTTTTAACATAAAAACAAAAGAATATTTCATAGTGGATCAGAGAGAGAATAGCAGGTAGGGCATCTGCCTTGCATAAGGCTGACAGGGGCAGGATTCTCAGCACTGCCCAAAGGAACCCCTGAGGACCGCCAGGAATAAACCCCTTGGCAACATCAGACCCCAAACCGATACAAAACAAAATGTCTTCATATACTCAAAAAACATGCAAATGACCTGAGGGCAAAGACAAGCTTAGTGACAGAGAGGGTGGGGTGCAAGGTGGTTCTGCTGCTCCTGACAAGGGCACCCCAACAATACAGGCTGTGCAGCCAGGCTGGAAACGGAAAGGGGTACAAAGGACCCTGAATCTCATGAACACATGACTAATGAATAAGACTGGAACAAGCCAAGAAAGCAAAGCACAGGATCACTCCAGGGGAGCGAAGGGTTGTGCGAGTAGAGCACAGATGCCTGCATCCAGGAGCCCGAGGCTCCCTGGGGTCAGCAGCATGTTTCACACACACACTCAGGGCACACCCACGATGCCCAGGGCCGAGCCTGGGAGGGTCCTCAGACACTCAGCTGCATACACGCCTCTTCTCCCCGGCCTCAGGTCTCCTCCTACCATCCAGGGGATTACAGCTGGCTTCACCCTAGAATACCCTGCCCCCACATAATCAATGTAGAGATTAGTGACAATGAAAAGGTGAGAGTCCTAGCCCATGTGTCCCTGATATAACCAGCCAAGTTACTGAAAGTACGCAAACAACACAATCTTCACTTTTGCTGCCTTGCACGCAACTGGCCCAATTCAATCCCCGGATCCCAGATGATCCCCCAAGCAAACACCAAGAGTGATAAGTGAGTGCAGAACCCAGAGTCACCCCGAAGTATCATCGCGTGGCTGAAAAATGAAACTAAAGAAAACAAAATTGGACGCATACAAAATATAATGTTAGGTCCTTGAGAAAATTTTATTTGGGAGAGTTTTGAATTATTGAGTAAATAATGTATTATAAAGGTAACTTTAAAAGTATTGTGTATTTGTTTTGTTTTGTTTTGCTTTTTGGGTCACAGCCGGCGATGCATAGGGGTTACTCCTGGTTCTGCACTCAGGAATTACTCGTGTCAGTGCTCAGGGGACCATATGGGATGCTAGGAATCGAATCCGGGTCAGCCACGTGCAAGGCAAACGCCCTACCCGTTGTGCTATTGCTCCAGTCCCCTGCCTTTTCTAAATAATTCAAGCACACCAGCAGTGAGCCCTAGGCAAAGCTCCTATTCACCAAAAAATCAAATATCTTCCTTCCAGTATCTTACTTTACCAGCGTTACACAAAACAACAGCGAGGGAAGCCTGCTAAGGGAGAGATGAAATGAGAAAGGTGCTTTGCTCCTTAACATATTCCTACATACTCTTTTTTTTTTCTTTTTGGGTCACACCTGGCGATGCTCAGGGTTTCCTCCTGGTTCTGCACTCAGAAATTACTCTTGCAGAGGGACCATATGGGAAGCTGGGAATCAAACCCGGGTAGGCCACATGCAAGGCAAATGCCTTACCTGCTGTGCCCAATCAAAATAATCAAAATAAATCGCTCCAGCCCAATCAAAATAAATCTTCTATTTTGTTTTTTTGGAGGCCACACAGCTGATGCTAAGTGGTAATTCCTGGCTCTGCACTCAGAAATCAATCCAGGTTGTTGCTAGCAGGATGGAACCTTGGTCTGCAATGTGGAAAACAAAGGCTTTCAGTGCTTTGATGTAGGTCCCTCACCCTAAGACCTGCAGTCCCCCTGCTCAACCCTGCTCCCACCCGCCTCTGCCTATCGCTGACCTGGAGGCGATCGTGCCTGCAGGGGCCCCCCAAGGTCATGCACTAACACCCACGCACCCTGCACCCTGGTACAGCCCCCATCATAACCCTCAAAGCTGTGTCCCCGAGAGCCTCCACCGCTCCACAGAAACCACCTGGATATCAGGGAACAAGTGAAAAAATGTGTGAAAGCGCTCCCCAAGCTGGAACAGGTAACCCTCTTATAGTACAGAGGCAGAGAAGTGTGGGGTGCTCACAGGAGGCCTTATCTCCTGCCACAAAATTGGCCTTCACAGTCAGCTTTCCAAGAAGATACTCTACTTTGTCCTTTATCCACAAGAACAATGACTGCTGGACCCTGTGTCCAGGACACCAGCATCTGGAGGGTCCTGAGTTCACTCTCACTGAGTGCAGAGTCAGTAGTAAACCCAAGCATCCAACAAGGAAAATGATGGAAATCCCCCCAAATTTATATTAAGCTAAAAACAAAGAGAAAGACGGAGGGTAGCAGGTATTACAGCAGGTGGGGCAATGGTCTTGTCAATGGTCAGACCAGGTATGATCCCCGACAACTCCATACTGTCCACCACCAGCCAGGCATGATCCCTGAGTGCAGAGACAAAGATCAAACCCTGAGTCCTGCTGGTTTGGTCCAAAACAAATTTTAAAAAAAACTTAAAGAGTCGGAGAGCCCGGCAAGCTACCGAGAGTATTCGATATGCCAGACACAGTAACAACAAAGTCTCCAATGGAGACGTTACTGGGCCCGCTCGAGCAAATCGACGATCAACGGGAGGGCCTTTACCTGTACCTTTTAAAGAGTCCGATGAAGGCCAGGTGACAATGCAAAGGATTCAGAAACATGCTTTGCATGCAGGAACCTCTGATTTGATGCTGGGCGACACCTGATCACCGAAGAACACTTGAAGGCACCCCAAGCACTGAGACTAACAGCAGATGAGGGGGTGAGACTTTAAGAAATAAATGATCTTAGGGGCTGTAATGACAGCATAGAGGGCACGGCTTGCATGCAAACCACCAGAGTTCAAATCTCAGCATCCCATATGGTCCCTGAGCACTGCCACGAGTAAATACTGAGGGAAGAACCAGGAGTAACCCCTGAACACCACTGAGTGTAGCCCAACAACCAAAAAATAAATGAATGGAATTTAATAGTTACAAATGAAAGAAAATAAAAATTCCTAGTGTGTTCCGGAAACAACACCAAGAGCAAAAGCACAACACCCAAGTTAAATGTGGAAAGAGAAGTAAATTTATTTCGTTTGTTTTGAGTCACATACACAGCAATGTATAGGGTATATTCATGGCTCTGGGCTGAGGAAATACTCCTGGCCATGCCCGGGCTCCATATTGGATGTCAAGTATCAAACTAGTAGTGATTCCTGAGTGCAGAACCTGAAGTCACCATGTGCATTTCCAGATGGACCCCAAAATGAAACAAAGTAAAAAAAAATAATTTGGACTCATAATACATAAGGCCCACAACTGGGGAGATACTCCAGCAAATTGGGGCTCACCTGTTCCTTGCACATACTTAGCATTCTGGTCCCCGTCCATTCCTCTGGGGTGAAGCTCATGGCCACATCGGGGAAGGTCACCACGTCCTGACCGACATACACAGGGGACAGGAGTGAGGCCATCCCACCCCATACTATGGTGTAGGGCCTGATCACAGCTCCCTCAGGCATAAGACAGCGAGGTGGGAAGAATGAAGAATTGCCTGATTTTTGATTCACAAAAATTTTTGGCAACATTATGGTTGATCTCTGCCATAAACCCCTTCAAAACAGGGCCTCTGGACCAAGCCAGAATCAGAGCAAAGACTGAGACAATGGTGAACCTTGGCAGTCCAAAGTGAGGGGTGGTGAAATATGTATGTATTTAATTTACTAAAGAGAAAAATCCCCAACTGCTAATAAAATTTTAGGATTAAAATTGATAAGAAAACAAACTTGCAATATCAATCGATGTAGTAATAAATTTATGTGAACATTGTTATATTTGATTGCAGGATTTTAAGACTCTAAGAATCTTTGAAGCTTTTTGTTGCTTCAATATGTTTTTACATATTGATTTTTAATTTTTATTTAGTCAGCTTTCTATTGACTTTCATTACCAAAACCCATTATTTACAAGTTAATATACACGTGAAGTCCAAATGCTGGGACACTGCTAAAGCTGAAGCCCGGGTGATAATCAGCAAGTACCTTTCCCTTATAGTACTGATGTCACTGGGAGCTTGTCACACGCTACCTGGATTACTTTCTTCTTGGCTGCACTCCTGCAGCCCCCTAACACTCCTGGTCCAAACAAAACTTGTCTTCTCTAGGGGCACTCCTCTGAATGTGGGAATAGTTATTAGGAATCACTCATCCAGTGTGCATTTGATGATGTCTACAAGGCTTGAGACGTATGCAAAGGCCTTCCCACATTAAAAAGATAAGATTTCTCTCCAGTATATGTTTTGATATGGCTAGTAAGGGTCATGGGTTGAGTGAAGGCCTTGCATTTTTCTTACATATTTAAGACTTCTCTCTACTATGACTTTTATTATTTTTTTTTACTTTTTCTTTCATAATTTTTTCTTCTTATATTTATTGAATCACTGTGGGAAAAGTTACTAAGCTTTCAGGTTTGTCTCGGTCATACAATGATAAAACACCTTTCCCTTCACCAGAACTCATTTTTAACCACTAAGAACCCCAATATACCCCCCTCCCAACCCTCCCAATGACTGTGAGGCAAGAATTTCTACTTACCTTTTCTCAACATTGATTACATTCATTATTTCGACAAAAGATATACCATTATTGTTTATAATTCCCCCCCCCAAATAATCAGAATTGTTGAAAAGGCACTGTGAAATACTTTGTTTTCTATAGCTGGTTATGAGAATCATATAATGCCATGGGGCCTCGATTATGTATTTCTCCAAAGAGCCAGATCATTATGAGATTGGTTTCTGTGCATCTGATGTTATGGCTGTGCAGGAGAGCCACTCGTGGGGGGCAACTAGTGACCTCGGTAGGGCGTGAAGGATGAGCCGGTACCAACCCCCTTCCCATGAGACTACAGTTGCCCTGTTACCGCCCGCACATACTTGGCTTTCCAATAAGCTCTGAGACGGTGGCCACATTATATGGGATCCAGATGCATTTCTGCGAAAAGCCACTAGGTTTCAAAATTTGTTTCTGAGTCTCTGGGATCATGGCCGTTAATAAGCTTGATCAGGAGCAGGAGAGGCCATTTGTATGCGGCGACTCGGGGTCTCGCTTGTATGGGGAGGAAAGGGCTGGTTCCAATCCCATCTGGTGAAGCCCCGCGTGTCTCATCACTGCAGGTCCAAACCTGATTGTCCAGTGGCCTCTGGAGGATGGCGGTCACCAGGCTGCCAGGGGGAACAGGCCAAGGCATGAAACCTATTCCCACCTGGAGTGGCCCAGCGCCAGTAACCAATTGCAGGAACAGGATGCATTTCTGCCAAAAGTCTTTGGGTTCTGAGATTGGTTTCTGAGGCTCTGGGATCAGGGCCATTAAGTAGTTCAATTAGGAATAAGAGAGGCCATGCCTCCAATTCTATAGCTGAGCTGGAGGTGGTTTGTGCGTGTGTCTCCCACATACCAAACTTTTGGCCGTTTACTTTCTTGGTAAACTTTGCCCCAAGTTTTTGGGGTCTGGCCAAAGGCACTGCAGCAATTTTGGGGTATCTGAAAGTAAGACGGTGCCATCAGGCTGCTGATGCACTCACCTCACAGGTACAGATTGACCTGCTGGCGGCACGATAGCCCTCTACTATGACTTATAAAATGCATAGTAAGGCTACAGGGTAGAGCGAAGTCGTTCCCACATGTCAGACATTTATATGATTTCTTTCCAGTGTGATTGTTTTCTGTGTTTAGTAAAACACCAAGCTTGAATGAAAGCCTTCCCACAGTCCTTATATATGTAGAGTCTGTCTCCAAGACCAATTTTCCTGTAATTCTAAGACTTGAGGGCATAATGTAGGACTTTCTGCATCATTTCCACATGTAAGTTATGTGTAATAAGGAGGAGTAACTGAATGGGTTCCCACAGTCCTAACAAATATAAGGGATTCCCCGAATTCATCTCAAAGATGGTAAAAGTGATTCGATCCTAAGGTTCTCTGCCCCAAATCCCTGGGACAGGCACATGCCCAGACCTGCACACACAGCATCATCTGAACATGAGACTGTGTGACTGAGCAGGTGAGGCTCTCAGAGCAGGAAGGACAAAATAGGAGAAACACATATCCTGGAGCGATAGCACAGCGGGTAGGGCGTTCGCCTTACAAGTGGCCAATATGGCCGACCCGAGTTCGATTCCTCTGCCCCTCTCGGAGAGCCCGGCAAGCTACCGAGAGTATTCGATATGCCAGACACAGTAACAACAAAGTCTCCAATGGAGATGTTACTGGGCCCGCTCGAGCAAATCGACGATCAACAGGAGGGCCTTTACCTTTACCTTTACATGTCCTGGGGTCTGAGACATTTGTAGCCATCAGGGTACATACATAAGCAGCACACCTGGATTCCCCTGATGCCTGCCAGAGGTGAATCTGGAGCACAGAGCCAAGAGGAAGCCCTGAGTATCTACACTGAAGCACAAAAATTAACATGAAAGGAAACAAAGCAGCAGGGTAGAGTAACAAAACAGTGGGTCTGGGACAGAATTAAGGGCTGGTAATAACGCCGTCCCTTATAGTTCCTCAAGAACTGGCAGATGGTAATCCTTCGTACAGAATCAGAAATAACCTGAGAATCACTGGGTATGGCCCCTCCCCTTAAACATCTTCCAAAAACAAACAAACAAACAAATAAGTCTAATCAGCGTTGGACCCCTGACACCCTATACAGTTGCTACCCCAGTCTTGAAAGGAATGATCCTTGAGCACCAGTAATAACACAGTGGTAGGGCGTTTGCCTTGCACGCAGCCAACATGGCCGACTCGAGTTCGATTCCTCCACCCCTCTCGGAGAGCCCGGCAAGCTACCGAGAGTATCTTGCCCGCATGACAGAGCCTGGCAAGCCACCCATGATGTATTCGATATGCCAAACACAGTAACAACAAAATCTCCAATGGAGACGTTACTGGGCCCACTCGAGCAAATCGATGATCAACGGGAGGGCCTTTACTTTATTCAAATCAACAAAAAAATAAAACAGCGGCCTCAAACAGAGCTGATTAATCAGGCCAGGAGCCGGATCCACAGGCTCCTTCCTAAAACAATCAGAGACGATCAGCCTGGGAAGCTTGTGCTACATGTCACTGCACTGTGTTGTCTTCTCACTCTCCCACCTGAAGATGGTGTGGCAGAGGCCATCTCACCAACTACTGCCTGTTTTTCCTGTGGACCAACAGGAGGCTCCATGCAAGTACCTGAGCCGTGGGCACCAGAGAGGAGCACAACCAGCCCCGGCCCCCACCTGACAGAAGTCCCTGAATTGGAGCCAGAAAGGTAGTGACCAGCTGGATGTTTGGACACTGGCTCACAGAAACATCCACGGCGAGACACTGACAGATGTTCCTGTCTCTCGGGGGAGAGAGAAATGTGTTGTGACCCAGCTGCTGTCAGGACAGGAGTGGTTGAGGCCTACAGGGGAGGAAACCGTGGTTCTGCCCAAGCCCGGGACTCTACCTAGGGAACCGCACAGGAAGGTCCTAAAGGCCAGAGACTAACTCTGAGGCGAGGAGCTCTCACGTAGCTGCAGCCCCTGCAGACCCCAGTGACCACAGCGCCATTATTGGCTCTGCCGTGGGGGCAGTCACAGGTACTCGGGGTGGACAAAACTTCAGCTCCCCTCTTGCAGAGTGGATAGAACACGGGCCTGGGAGCTCTCTTTCAGGAACCAAGGTCACTTCTGGGCTCAAGTAAGCCCCAGGCAGTCACAGCTCTGACCCTCTGGACCTGGACCCATCCTGGTCTTGATTTACTGTAATCCCCAATCAGCACATGAGCCTCATCCAGCACTTGCTCCTATTTTGCAAGAATCTCTCTGAAAACCATGTAAAAAGTGTGTTGTATCACAAAACTATCCAAATAACTAGGGTGTTTACTATGACCCATGATGTTATGTGTGTCTAACAACAGGAATTTCTAGAGTGAATCTACTTTGAAACAATGAATATTATATCTTGGGGCCTGGAGTGGTAATACAGTGGATAAGACATTCACTTTGCACTTGGCTGATCCAGGTTCAATATACTAGAATATATATGGGCCCCTGATCCTTGTAGCAAATGATCCCTGACTTCAGAGGCAGGAATAAGCCACAGACAATGAATGATGATTACCAAAACTACTGCAACTTCAAAAGGTAACTATAATGAAACAAGAGAACAACAACAAAAAATACCCAAGTGTCAATTCTGAGGCATACACACCAGGTCACCAGATGTGAAGAATAGTGAGTTGGTAGGTCACATGGTAACACATTCAGTGTTCTGTCTCTCCAAAGAAATACAGACACAGGGACCACAACAACTGATGGCCAATGGATAGTGCATAGTCAATCTTTAATTCAGAATCGAATAGCATACTTATAGAACATCTGAGGGGTTCTGAGGTACAGAACTTCACGTATTGTGATTTACCATTACAGAGGTCAAGCGTTTCAACAGAGATAATTCTTTGCGGGGGAATTAACTCAAGGAGACATTCTGCGGGAGACTTTGCTGAGAAATTCGCTCATGGGCTATATGCATCTGTGTTGCTTTTCTCCTTCCCTGTTCGTACATACTAAACAATTAAGTTTACTTCTTATTAATATTTGAAATTATCAATACACACAGTAGAGAAACATCCCAAAACTTACTTCTCTGGGGTCCAGGAGCTAAGGTTAAAAGCTGGCTGGGATCCAGCTTTCTGGGGTTAGCGACTACAGCAAATGAAGCCTGAGTAAAGTAATTATGATGGATGGCCAGCAGTATATATATTTTAGAGTCAATTAACTCATAAATATTAAGATCTTATCACGGATGTTTTTTCTGTTTTGAAGCAAAGAACATTGCTCTATAGTGATAGATTATAGGTTATACAGGTTACAGAGGAAAGAGAAATGCAAATAAATGACTGCAGATACAAAGTCTAGAGTCACCAGAAGGTTTCACTTTATGATTTAAGGATAGATTAGGAGTGCTCATAAGAGCACTATAACCATCTTTGGGGAGAGCAAAAGTGGAAATTTACTGATCAAACCTAAAATACTCAGGGTAAAGAAAAATTCTAGAGTGAAACATTTAAAGTGCATCCTTAAGCCACTTTTTCTGTATTTTTCTATTCTGCAGAAATTCATGTTTTCTCGTGAATAATACTCCTCTTTCTCATTGCTCTCATATCCTCTCTGTGTGTATGTGTATGTGCAAGCACATGTTTCAATTTTAGACCACAACTGGCAGTGCTCAGGAATTTGCAGCTCTGGGATCAGGGTTCAGTCCTAGCGGGGCTCAGGGACCATATGGATTACTAGACATAGAGAGACCTGGGTTGGCTGCTTGCAAGGAAAGTACCCTACTTGCTGTACTATTGCTCTGGCCCTTTCTAAGTGAATTATTTCCACCACATCAAGAGTGACCCTGAACAAAGCTTCCCCAACAACACCCCCTGCCCCGAAAATTAACTATTTCTCTTAAAAAAGGAAAACAAAACTTTACCCCCAGTACTCACAACAGCTGGGGGGTCATCTGGTCAGGGAGAGATTACATGTGTGGGGTGCTTTGCAACTGGAACTTAGGATGGAGAAATTCTTTACCTAGGGAAAATACAAAAGCTGGGACCAGAGACAGTACGTGGGTACGAACTTGCCTTGCATGCAGCCAACCGAGATCAATTCCCGGCATCCCTTATGGTCCCCTAGTACCACGAGCAGGAATTCCTGACTGCAGATCCGAAAGTCAATCCTGACCACCACCAGATGTGGTACAAGAGCCAAACCAAAATGATAATAATGAAAAAGTTTCATTTGCAAACGCCACCCACCTGCAAGGACTGAGACACATTAGGACAGTCAAACAAAGGACAGAGGACAACTGGGTCCCCTGCTGCAGTGGGGCTGGGGCCCCGCACTTCTAAGTGAACCTGAAGGTGCCACACTAAGGATGCCAGGGCCAAAGGCTCCGGACAGGGCCAAGCAAAGTCCAGTGCTAGAGGTTCGGGAGGGCTAAGCCCCGCCCTCTGCAAGTCCCGCAGCCCCAGGCCCACCGGACTCTGACCCTTCCAGGAGCTGGAGGAGATCTTGGCCAAGGGGAATCCCAGGATCACTTGTTCACTCCTGCGACCTCTGCGCCTGTCACAGCCCCCACTGCACCGCCCAAAGCCTCTGGGTCCCCTATAAGCTTTCGCCTTACCTCACCTCAGGAACCGCCTGGACATCCTGAACAGAGGAAAACAAGAATGAAAGCACCCCCCAAGTTGGCGCAGCCCCACCACTCACAGTGCCAAGACACGGGTCACTCACCTGAGGACACTTGCATTCTGCCACAAAATCGGCCCCACAGTTTCCCTGTAATGCTAGGCGCCAGTTCCTCCTCTACCCACGAGACCAATGGCGGCCAGAGCCAGGCAACCACAATTAGAACAGAAAGGATTTCTGAAGGGCCCGTCTATGACATCATTTCTGCTTCTGCCAGGAGACTTAAAGGGCCATGGTCCAGATGCAGAGACCCTCTGTGCCTGGGACTTAGGGTAGACAAACGTTCAGCCAGTCTTGCAGGGTGGACAAGGGCAAGCACCTGTACACTCTATCCAGGGGAACAAGATCACTTCTGGGTCCAGATAATAAGCCTGAGGCAGAGCCGTGCTCTGTCCTGCTGGACCTGGGCCCATCTGAGTCCTGATTTACTCTAATCCTGCATCAGCACATCTGCATGAGTCTCATCCTATACTCGCTCCTGTTGTGCAGGAATATATTTGAAAACAGAGCAATCACCCAGGTTTATAAAAATAAATCCAAATATCCAAGGCATTTATTTACTAAGTACCATAATATGAACTGTGCCTGTCATTTGGAACTTCTCAAGACTACTTATACTGTAAATATTCTATTTTGGGGGTGGAGTGTTCTTACTCTCAGCTGACCCAAGTACAATACTTGGGCACGCTAGGCCCTGGCTGCAGTGATCCCTGAGCTGAGTCAGAAGTAAGGGCAGAGCACTACAGGGAGTGGCCAAAACTACAGCAACAATAGGACAACTGTCAGGAATCAAAACAAACAAACAAATAAAAATCATGTGCAAAGTCAAACTAGAGAGGAACATTTAAATAGTAAAAGAGTGGGTTCTTAAAACTCTGTTTTCTGGCATTTCCATAAGGTAAAGGTAAGGGTAAAGGCCCTCCCGTTGATCATCGATTTGCTCGAGCGGGCCCAGTAACGTCTCCATTGGAGACTTTGTTGTTACTGTGTCTGGCATATTGAATACGTCATGGGGAGCTTGCCAGGCCCTGCCGTGCGGGCGGGATACTCTCGGTAGCTTGCCAGGCTCTCCGAGAGGGGCAGAGGAATCGAACTCGGGTCGGCCATGTTGACCGCTTGTAAGGTGAACGCCCTACCACTGTGCTATCGCTCCAGCCCATTTCCATAGTTTGGCATTTCCATAGTATGGCATAGTTTGGCATAGTATGGCATAGTTTAGCATAGCATTTCCATAGTTTGGCATTTCCATAGTATGGCATAGTATGGCATAGTTTGGCATTTCCATAGTATGGCATTTCCATAGTTTCCCAGAATCCTTATTATTCTCTTTTCTTGCAAACACATGTTTTCCTGTGTGTGCAAGTCCGTATGTGTGTGTGTGTGTGTGTGAGTGTTTCCTTTGAGCCAGAACAAGCATTGCTCAGGGGGTATTCCTAACTCTGCACTCAAGGTTTCACTCCTGGAAGCGTTGGGGATCACTAAGATGCAGGGGACCAAACCCGAGTTTACTGTGTGCAAAGCAAGTATTTGCTGTACTTTCGCTCTGCCCCTTCATACATAAATTTCTTCCAAAAGTACGAGGAGTCTTGTACAAAGTCCCCCCCAACACACACACACAAATAAACAAGTATCTTCCTTCAAAAAAAGGGAAAAATTTAAAAAACGACAACAAAAATCTTTACCCTCAGTATTTATCCCAATATCCACGGGTCACCTGCTCAGGAAGAGATGAAGAGTGAAGGGTGCTTTGCAACTTGACATGAGGGAGATGGAACTCCTGAACTGAAAAAAAAAAAAAACAATATTTTGGTTGGACAGACAATGAAGTCTGTAGGGAACTTGCCCTGAGTCAGTAAATTCTTCGCGGACCTATGTCCCGCAGCAACACCAGCAGGAATCATACCTGAGTCCAGAGCCAGAGGAAGCCCTGAGCATCTCCGAGGATGCCCCCTCCCACCAACGCCCCCCAAAACAACCCCCAAACCAAAAACAGCCCCAAGAGAACATGTTCACTGGCAAACCCCAGCCACCTGCAGGTCCACTGCGCCCAAATGTCACAGACCAACACGGCGGCAATGAAAATGATGTACAGCAAGGGGACTATTGCCATGGGGGGTGAGGGGGGCTGTGGCTCTGCCCTTAAAATCTGGAGCTTCTACAGCTACGAGATTAGGGCCAAAGGTTACAATATGGGACTGCCGGGAGGGTCTGGACAGCCAAGACCCCTGCCCTGTGCAGTTCCAGCACCACCGAGCTTAGCCCCAAGCTCAGCCCCTCCCCCCACTCGCCGCTGCCCCATCACGGAGATAGAGGCCATCATGGCCTCAGCAGCCACCAAGGACCATGCGCTCACACCCGCAACACTGCACCCCAGTACAGCCCCCACTGCGTCCCCCAAAGCTCCGCGTCCCCCTAAAGCCTCTGCCACACCTCAGGAACACCTGGATGTTGGGGAACAAGTGAGTAACCTGCGTGAAAGCGTCCCCCATGCTAACGCGTTGCTCACAGTGCAGAGACGGAGAGTCGCCCCTCTCCTGCCCCAAAATCCGCCTTCAAGAACCATTTCCAGCCAGTTCCAGGCCGTCCTTCACCCAGGTAACAATGGTGGGACTGACTGAACCATCTCTATCAGCAAGAACACAGGTACCAGGAAGTCCCTGTCTGTGACATCACTTCCGTTTCCACCTGCAGCCTTAAAGGACCAGGCTCCAAGTGCAGAGAGATCCTTTCGGGACACCCAGGGGATCCTGTGCGGCCTACAAAGTTTCAAATCCCAGTATCCCATATGGTCCCTCAAGCACTGCTAGGAATAATTCCTCAGTGCATAGCCAGAAGTACCCTCTGTGTATTTCCAGATGTAACCCAAAAGGCCAAAAAAAGAATAAAATAAAATTTGAGATAAGATAAATATAAAGGCCCTCCCATTGATCGTCGATTTGCTTGAGCGGGTCCAGTAACATCTCCATTGCAGACATTGCTGTTACTGTGTCTGGCATATCCAATACGTCACGGGGAGCTTGCCAGGCTCTGCCGTGCGGGCGAGATACTCTCGGTAGCTTGCCGGGCTCTCCGAGAGGGGCGGAGGAATCGAACTCGGGTCGGCCATGTTGGCCGCTTGTAAGGCAAACGCCCTACCACTATGCAATAGGTGGAGAAAACAAATTCATGTGAACATTGTTATATATGTTTTTAGGGTTGGTAAGATTGTATTATTAATTTTTAAAAGCTTTTGTTGCTCCAAGAGGTTTTTCCTTTTATACTTGGTACTTATTTAGTCACTTTCCTCCTGGCTTCCATAACCAAGACTGTTATTTACAAGTTAACACACTGTGAAGTTTAAATGCCGGGACACTGGCATAACTATAGCCCTGGTAATAATCACCGAGTACCTTTCCCTTATAGGATGATGTCAAGGGAAGCTTGTCATGCCAGATTCTTAGCTTCTGGGCTGCACTTTTGTAGCCCCCTCCTACCCTTCCTGGTCTAAATAAAACTTGTCTTCCCTAGGGAGATTGTGCTAAACTTGGGGACAGTTCTTCGGGGTCAACTCATCCCATGTGCATTTTAAAAAGACTACAAAGGCTATAGAGGCACACAAAGGCCTTTCTACATTGACAAACATGAGCTTTCCCTCCAGTTTGTATTTTCCTATGGATTGTAAGAGTTGAGGGTTGGGTGAAGGCCTTCGCACTTTCCTGACATATGTAAGACTTCTCTCCACTATGAATTTTCCTATGCATACTAAGGCTTGAATGTAGAGCAAAGGCCTTTTTAACATGTATGGGGTTTCTCTCTGGTATGAAATTTTCTGTTTAGTAAGACATCAAATTTGAACGAAGGCCTTCCCACAGTCCTTCCATATGTAAGCTGTCTGCCATATGAATTTTTCTGTGATCCCTAAGGCTTGAGGATATAATGTATGCCTTCCTGCTTGCCTTACATACATAATGTTTCTTTCCAGTATGAATGTTCTTATATGTAATAAGGAGTGAGAGGTAAGTGAATGCCTTCCAACAGTATATATATATGGATTCTCTTCAGTGTGCGTTTTCCTGTGCTTAGTAAGTTCTGAGTACAAAGTAAAGGTCTTCCCACAGTCCTTACATGAGTAACGTTTCTCTACTACATGAATTTTCTATGCACAGAAACCCCTGAGAAGGAAATAAAGGTCTTCAAACATTCCTTATCCTTACATGAATAAGGTTTCTCTAAATGAATTTTCCTATGCATACTAAGTCTTGAGGTCTTCCCATATTCCTTGGATGAATAGCGTTTCTCTCCTGTATGAATTCTCCTATGTATAATCAGGTATGAGGATAGATCTAAGCCTTCCCACATTTTTACATGTTTACAATTTCTCTCCTGTGTGGATATTCAGATGATCACACTTGTGTGGCAGGTGACTCAAATTGTGTCCGTGCTGCTAACAACCCTGAAATTTTTCCCATCTGAAGACTTCTTGCCTGTCTCAGAATCCCCACAGTGATGCAGGCTCCACTCTCACTCGAGATTGTCACAGTGCACAGGATCAGGGACATTACGCTAAGGCTGGCTGCTTCCCTGGAGAACAGCAGAGGGGGTTTACAATTATTTCTTGATTTCTTGAGGGTCTCCATGTCAAAAAAAAAGTCAAACCCTGCAGGTTTGATGTCTAACATTTCCACCATGGAAATACAATTATTGACACATATATGGCTTTTCCTGGAATGACCAAATAGTTTTGCAAGAAGTTCATGCAAAATTGACAGAAGTGTTGCTATTAACATGTGTCCAATTTTTTCTCAACGCAACGAAGAACACATTAAGTGGAAATTATTTCTATACAGAAAAAGGAAGCACCACTTTCAAGAAAATAAAAATACACCCGAGTCTGGGTTCTGTTGTAGCTCAGTATGGAAATCGGGATGCATGTACGAAGGCAAGGCTGAGTCCCCACAAAGCTGAGAATGCAGGGGCCATTGAAATCATCTAACCTAATTGAATCAATGTCAGGATCAATGAGGATTTTGGGTTTTTTATGTTTATATATTGGGACAGTGTCACACGAGACAATGCTCATAGTGCTTTGCAACTGGCACTTAGGAAGCAGAAATTCTTGACCTAGAAAATAAGACATAAAAGTTGGGACGAGAGACAGTAAAGTGGGTAAGGGAATTTGCCTTGCACGTTGCCAACCCAGATCAATCCCTGGCATCCCATATGATCCCTGAGTACCATCAACAGGAATTCCCAACTGCAGAGCCAAAAGTAAACCCTGAGCATCTCCAGATATGGTACACAAGCCAAACCAAAAAAATAATGAAGGGGCTGGAGGAAAAGCAGAGCTGGCACAGCATTTACCTTGCATGTGGCCGACCCAGATTTAATTCCCAGCATCCAATCTGCTCCCCTGAGCATCGCCAGGAGTAATTCCTGAGTGCAGAGACAGGAGTAACCCCTGTGCATGGCTGAGTGTGATCCAAAACGAAAAAAATAAATAAATAAAGTGGGCTAGAGTGATAGCACAGCGGTCGGGCATTTGCCTTGCATGCAGCCAATATGGCCAAACCGAGTTCGATTCCTCCGCCCCTGTCAAAGAGCCTGGCAAGCTATGGAGAGCATCTCTCCCGCACGGTATAGCTTGGCAAGGTGTTTTGTGTTCGATATGCCAAACACAGTAACAACAAAGTCTCCAATGAAGTCATTACTGGGCCCGCTCGAGCAAATCGATGAACAACGGGAGAACAGCAAAGAAAGAAAGAAAGAAAGAAAGAAAGAAAGAAAGAAAGAAAGAAAGAAAAGAAAAAGTTTCAACTTCCAAAACCTCACCCATTCACAGTGAATGAGCCACGGGGTGACCCTTTCCCACCACAACAGCAAATCAAAGCACAGAGGAGAACTGGGATTCCTGCTGCACAGCGGGGCTGGGGGCCTGCCCTTTGAAGTGAATCTGAAGGTTCTACACTAGTGAAGCCAGGGCCAAAGTCTCTGGAAAGAGGCAAGCTCAGCCCAGTGCTGGCAGGTTTGAGAGGGCTAAGACCCGCCCTGTGCAGGTCCCTCAGCCCAGCACCCACCCACCTCTGAGCCTTTCCGGAGAGGGAGGTGATCCTGGCTAAGGGGACCCTCCCACGATCATTTGCTTACACGTGCGAACCCTGCACCCCGGCATAGCCCCCGCTCCACTGCCCAAAGCCTCTGGGTCCCCCTAAAGCCTTTGCCATACCTCAGGAACCGCCTGGATGTCAGGAACGAGTGAAAAACAAGGGAGAAAGCACCCCCAAGGTGGCCCAGCTCTGCCACTCACAGTGTAGGCGACTGGGAGGCCGCTAGTATCCTGCCACAAAATCAGCCTCCACAGTCCACGTCAAAGGAGCAGCCAATTCCTCCTTTACCCACGAGACGAATGGCAGTCTGAGCCAGGCAACCACAACTAGAAAAGAAAGGATGCTGAACGTACCAGTTCTGTGACAACACTTCCGCACCTGCCAGGATCCTTAAAGGTCCATGGTCTAGATGCAGAGACCCTCTGTCCCCATCCTGGTAAATTGGTGCTTTAAGGGGACTGGAGTGGATAAAGTAGTGGAGAGGCAGCTGCTGGAGTGCTGGAGTGGTGGGTCACAAGTGGGGCGCTGGGGTAAGGACAAGAGCCCTGATCCTGTACCAGTTACTCAAACATTGAAACAATGCTCTCACAAACAGTTCATCAGGGAAAAAACAATAACATGTGGTTGATTCAAGGTCAGACAGGCAGGTTGGTACAAGGCACCTGACACTGAGATTCGTGAGAAAGTAATTAAGATGGGGTGAAAGCAGTGACTCTGAACCCAACCCTGGAGATGCAGAGAAGAACTGGCCTAGCACCAGCCCAGATAACTGGACAGACACTGTAAAGGGGAAAAGCCTATTAAGACCATAAGAGAGCACTGTCCAGCCAACATGCTACCTCTTGAAAATGCCTGACCAGTGGAATCTTGCCTACAAGAAAAAACACAGGAGGCAGTTTCAGAAACACCTTCAAATCTAGAGTATGAACAAGAGAGGTAGTACAGTGGGGTGGGTGCTTGCCTTGTATGTGGTCTACCTGGGTTCAATTCTCCTAATTCCAAATGGTCCCCTGAGCACTGTCAAAGTGAAAATCAAGGACTAAGCTAGGCGCATGCCAGGTGTGTACCACCAGCAAACATAGCAATAGCACAGTTGGTAGAGCGTTTTCCTTGCAAGCGGCCAACATAGTGTACCCGAGTTCGATTTCTCCACCCCTCTCATAGAGCTAGGCACGCTACTAAGAGTATCTCGCCTGCACAGCAAAGCATAGCAAGCTACCTGTGGAGTATTCGATATGCTAAACACAGTAACAAGAAGTCTCAAAATGTGACTTTACTGGGCCTGCTAGAGCAAAATACATGAAAAACGGGAGGACAGTTTGTTTTTTGACATATATATATAATATATGGAGTATTTGTATAACACATAATGTGTATCATAGAAATTAAATATATATCAAATTTATATCTGTGTACATGTATGTACACATAAAAACCTAGAGCATTCCGGTCACTTTGGAGCCTTTTATGGCCTTTACACAGATCTGAAACCTTTTTATCATTGGGGTGACTACATGATTGACGTAACTTTCCTAATTCCACATAGAATGCTTATTTTATTTCTCTGATATTACTGAACTGACGGGTGGGATCCAGGAAACTGACCAACCTTGTGAGTAATCACAGGAAAATGGAAGGGCCGGCTGGGATGTGGGGAGCCTGGGGAGTGCTGACATGTGGGGAAATGACCCATATTCCCAACATGTGTCAGACATTTGAATCAAAGGGCTCCTTCCATTCTTTCAACCATCTTTCTATGCACAGTAAAGTTCATTTAAACTGTTTCGAGTAGGAAGATAGAAATAGTATCAGCCATCTTTTCAGACCATGACGCACTGAGGATAGAAGTGAATCACACACTGACACGGAGAACAAAATCAAACACCTGGAAATTAAACAACTCGATGCTGAACAATGAGTGGGTCAAGAACGAAGTCAAGGAAGAAATCAAAAGATACCTGGAAACAAATGAGAATGAAAACACAAATTACCAGAACTTATGGGATGCAGCGAAAGCTGTATTAAGGGGAAAATTTATAGCTCTGCAAGCATATCTTAGGACTGTAGAAACGATGCACATAAACAACTTGACCTCACAGCTCAAGACCTTAGAAAATGATCAACAGAAAGAGCCTAAATCAGGCAGAAGGAAAGAGATCGTAAAACTTAGAGCAGAAATCAACGACATGGAAAACAAAGAAACAATCCAAAAGATCAATAAAAACAAGAGCTGGTTCTTCGAGAAAATAAATAAGATAGATAAACCACTAGCAACACTCGCAAAGAAACAGAGAGAGAGAGCCTTAATAAATCGAATCAGAAATAAGAATGGGGATATCACAACAGAAACTAAAGAAATTCAAGAGATCATCAGAGACTACTTTGAAAGTCTGTATGCCACGAAACAAGAGAACCTAGAAGAAATGGATAAATTCCTGGATTCCTATCAGCTCCCAAAGCTGAAGCAAGAAGATATAGAGTACCTGAATAGACCTATTCACATCAAGGAAATTGAAACTGTAATCAAAAGTCTTCCCAAAAACAAAAGCCCAGGTCTAGATGGATTTACTAGCGAATTTTTCCAAACATTTAAAGAGGACCTATTGCCAGTTCTTCTCAAGCTTCTCCAGGAAATTGAAAAAACAGAAACTCTCCCAAACAGCTTCTATGAGGCCCATATCTCTCTAATGCCAAAAGGAAACAAAGACACCACAAGAAAACAAAACTACAGGCCAATATCCCTGATGAACACGGATGCGAAGATTCTCAACAAAATACTAGCCAATAGAATTCAACAACTCATCAAAAAGATCATACATCATGGCCAAGTAGGATTCATCCCAGGGATGCAAGGATGGTTCAACATTCGGAAATCAATCAACATAATCCATCATATCAACAAAAGAAAAGATAAAAATCATATGATCATATCAATAGATGCAGAAAAAGCATTTGACAAGATCCAGCACCCATTCATGATGAAAACCCTTGCCAAAATGGGGATAGAGGGGACTTTCCTCAATATAGTTAAAGCCATCTACCACAAACCTACAGCAAACATCATCCTCAATGGGGAAAAACTGAGAGCCTTCCCCCTAAGGTCAGGGACGAGACAAGGATGCCCACTCTCTCCACTGCTGTTCAATATAGTACTGGAAGTACTTGCAATAGCGATTAGGCAAGAAAAAGATATTAAGGGCATCCAGATAGGGAAAGAAGAAATTAAGCTCTCACTATTCGCAGATGACATGATACTATACTTAGAGAACCCTAAAACCTCTACAAGAAACTCCTAGAAACAATAGGCTTGTATAGTAAAGTGGCAGGCTATAAAATCAATACCCAAAAATCCATATCTTTCCTATATGCAAATAATGAAAGAGAAGAAAGTGACATGAAGAAAACAATTCCATTCACAATTGTGCCCCAGAAAATCAAGTACCTAGGAATCGCTTTAACTAAGGAAGTAAAGGATCTGTACAAAGAAAACTACAAAGCGCTACTTCGGGAAATAAAAGAGGACACGAGGAAATGGAAAAATATCCCCTGTTCATGGATGGGGAGAATCAACATTGTCAAAATGGCAATACTTCCCAAGGCACTGTACAAATTCAATGCAATCCCTATAAGGATAACCACGACATTCTTCAAAGAAATGGAGCAAACACTCCTGAAATTTATATGGAACAATAAGCCCCCATGAATAGCTAAAGCAATTCTTGGGAAAAAGAAAATGGAAGGAATCAACCTACCTAACTTCAAGCTCTACTACAAAGAAGTAATAATCAAAACAGCATGGTACTGGAACAAAAGCAGAGCTGCAGACCAATGGAATAGAGTTGAATATACTGACATCTCCTCCCAAACATATAATCATCTAATCTTCGATAAGGGGGCAAGAAAAGTGAAATAGAACAGGGAAAGCCTCTTTAATAAATTGTGCTGGCAAAACTGGACGGCTACATGCAAAAAAGTGGGCTCAGATCTCTGCCTAACGCCATGCACAAAAGTAAGATCGAAATGGATTTATGACCTCAACATCAGACCGGAATCCATAATGTTTATTGAAGACAAAGTTGGCAAAACTCTCCACGATATTGAAGTTAGTGGTATCTTCAAAGACGTCACGCCACTGGCCGAGCAAGTGAAAACAGAGATAGACAAATGGGACTATCTTAAACTAAGAAGCGTCTGCACCTCAAAAGAAACAGTGACCAAAATACAAAGACAGCCTACAGAATGGGAAAGAATATTCACCAAATACACATCCGACAAGGGGTTGATTTCAAGGATATACAAGGTACTGGTTAAACTGCACAAGAAGAAATCACCCAACCCCATCAAAAAATGGGGCGAGGAAATGAACAGAAACTTTCGCAAAGAAGAAATCCGAATGGCAAAAAGGCACATGAGAAAATGCTCTACATCACTAATCATCAGAGAGATGCAGATCAAAACAACAATGAGATATCATTTCACACCACAGAGACTGGCCCACATCCACAAGAACAAAAGCAACAGGTGCTGGCGCGGATGTGGCGAGAAAGGACCCTCCTTCACTGCTGGTGGGAATGCAGGCTGGTCCAACCCTTTTGGAAAACAGTATGGACGATTCTCAAAAAATTAGAATTCGATCTCCCATTTGACCCAGCTATAGCACTCCTGGGAATATATCCCAGAGAGGCAAAAAGGTACAGTCGAAGTGACATCTGCAATTGTTTGTTCATTGCAGCACTCTTTACAATAGCCAGAATCTGGAAAAAACCTGAGTGCCCGAGAACAGATGACTGGCTAAAGAAGCTTTGGTACATTTACACAATGGAGTACTATGTAGCTGTTAGAAAAGATGAAGTTATGAAATTTACATACAAGTGGTACTACATGGAAAGTATCATGTTAAGCGAAATGAGTCAGAAAGAGCGGGATAGACACAGAAAGATTGCATTCATCTGGGGAACATAAAGCAACAAAACGGGAGACTAACACCCAGGAAGGGCTCAGATTAGTACCAGGAATTTTGCTCCATGACTTGAAGGCCAGCCACATGTGCTAGGTGAGAAGGAAGCTCAGATAGAGAAGAGAACACCAAATAAAGGGTGTTGTGAAGACCCTCCAGGGTGGGAGAGACATGCTAAAAGTGGTCTATAGACCAAACATGACTGCCACTCAATGCCTCTCTGGCAAAACACAGTACCCAAAAGAAGAGAGAGAGAACAGGGAGGAATGCCCTGCCACAGCGGCAGGGTGGGGCGGGGGGGGTGGGAGGGGATGCTAGGACCCGTGGTGGGGGAGGATGGGCACTGGTGGAGGGATGGGTACTTGATCATTGTATAACTGAAGCCCAAGCACAAAAATTTATAAGTCTATAAGTGTACTTCATGGTGTTTCACTAATAAAAAAATGATTAAAAAAATAAAAATAAACTGTTTCGAGTAGGGGCCAAAGAGACAGGACAGCAGGGAAGACATTTCTCTTGAATTACCTATAACAGGGTCCCAGAGCACTACCAGGAGTAATCCATGAGTATTTCTAGGTGTGACTCCAAAAGACAGCGCATGCCCAGAACTGCAAACAGAGAAGTGAGTGAATGCAGGACTGTGTGACTGAGCAGGCAAGGCTCTCCAGAGCAGAAAGGACCAAATAGGGGAAACACATGTCCTGGGATCCGAGTCACCATAGCTACTACGGAGAAAACAGGGCCAGCACACCTAGGGGACCCATGATGTGCATGAGGTGTGAATACAGAGCACAGAGCAAAGAAGGCCTGGGCACCTCCACTGTGCAACAAAAATAATCAGGAAAGAAAATAAAGCAGCAGGATGGAGTAACAGAACAGAGGGTCGGGCTGTGAACCCAATATTCCCATATGGTCCCCCTAGCATTGCCAGGTGCAACACCAGAGTGCAGGGCCAAGAATAATCCCCAGAATCACTGGGTGTACCCTCCAAATAAAACAAAATACCCAGACGCAAGCGTTCAACCCCCAGCACACCATATGGTTCCTGAGACATGTCAGGAGTCATCCTTGAGCACTAAGGTATGAGTACTCTTTACCTGGGTGTGGTTGAAAAGCCAAATACAACAGAACTGAAATAAACATAGCCTAATAAAGAAAGTATTGGGCCATCCGAAAAGGAGGCACAATACAGGATCATTCCTGAAACAACTCAGAGACATTTGGCCCAATAAGACTGAGTGCTCCTGTCACTGCATCACCTTCTCTTGTTACTCTCTACCTACCTAGGGATGGGATGTACGATGACATGTCACCATCTTCTCCTGCCTCTGATTTTCCCAAGGATCAGAGACCTGAAGGAGGAGTCACAGCAGTGAGCACTGGAGAGGAGCACAACCCCCAGGCCTGATCAGGGCACTGGCTCACAGACCCGCCTGGGGGATACTGCCTAACGCTGCTGTCTCCCCAGGAGAATCAAAATGGGTTGGCATCTGTGTTGCCTTTCACGACACAAGCTCTGGGCTTGGTTACAAAGGAGAAAACTCAGCCATGCCTTGGCCTGAGGACTCCTCCCTGGGTCCCAAAGAAGGCTCTCATAGGCACAGCAGAGGCTGACTCAGAGGCCAGATCACATGCATCAGCGCACCTTGCAGGCTGGCAGCAGGGCTGCCTCCCACAACCATAGCCCAGAATGTGGCTCTATTATGGGGACAGCCCTTCTCCTCTTAAAATAACCCAATTTCTACAGACACACACATACACAATCACACACACCCTTTACCCCCAGTACTCATCTCAATAAAATGGGGTCTAGACAGGGCTTTGCAACTTGATGTGAAGAAGCAGAAATTCCTGTTCTGGTAGACAGTAAAACTAGCAAGATGCTTGCCTTGTTGACACCACTCAATCCTCTGCATCCCTACGCATCCCTATGGCCCCCAGAGCACTCCAGGAAGAATACTTCAGCCAGGAGCTAGAGGAAGCCCTCAGGGTATCGTCGGGCATGCATAGCCCCTCATTCCCCACACCTAAAGGAAACTAAAACCCCTGTAACCTGCGGATCCACTGCTCCAGATGGCCCTATCATACCAGGGAAGCCATTGAAAAAGTCAGACGGTAACAGGGTCTCTTGGCATTACAGGAGTTGCAACTCTGCCAAAAGTGAATCTGGAGACTTTGCAGCAGCGATTCTGGGGCCAAGGTCCCAAAGTATGCCAGTTGGAGGTCAGAACGGCCAAGCCCCTGCCCTCGGCAGGTCCCTCACCCCAAGGCCCACAGCCCCCTTGCTCAGCCCCGTAGCCACCCGCCGCTGCTCAATCGTAGAGCTGGAGGCTATTGTGGCCGCAGCAGCCCCCCAGGATTACTCACTTACATCCTCCTCCCTTGACCCCGTCAAACATCCACTGCAACTCAGGAACCACTTGGTATCAGGGAACAAGTGAAAAACAAGTGCAAAAGTGCCCCCAAGCTGGCGTGGACCCGCAGCTCAGTGTGGACACGGGGAACTGCCAGGCACTCACGGGAAATTGTCCCCATTCTGCCACAAAGTTGGCCCTTCAGAGTCCCACTTTCTCCCAGGGGCCCTACTCTGTCCTTTACCCATGTTAACAATGACACTGACCCAGTTTCCAGGAATAGAATTACCAAGAAGGGCCCCCTGTGATGTCACTTCTGCTTCCACAAGCAGTCTTAAAGAGCCAGACTCCAGATGTGGAGAGAACCATTATGCCCACCCAGGTGGATCTGTGGCACAAGTGGGATGGGCTCACATAGAGGGATGGAGGCAGCTGCTGTACTGGATGGTCACACAGTGGAGGGCTAGTGACAGGTAAGAAGTCCTATTGGGCAAATATGAGCCAATGCTCTCACACACAGTCCATAAGGAAAAAAGCAAAGGGGGTTCATTCAAAACAAAAGAGGCAGGTAGGGGGCAGGTGGGCAAGGGACAATGAGCTTCTCCAGGAAATCACCCATCAAGGTAGGGTGAAAGCAGTCACTCGACGCCAGCACAAGAGCAGAGAGAAACCGGCCTAGTAGCAGCCCAGAGAGCTGGAGAGCCGCTGGAACAGGAGCAAAGGCTCGTAAGAACATCAGAGAACACTGTCCACTCAATGGTCTACGATTGCCAACACGCAAGCAGTGAACACTCCTCTACAAGGAAAACCCAGGAGGCAGTTTCTGACCCCTGAGTGGGCATGGAGAGATAACACAGCAGATAGGACGTTTGCTTTGCATGCGGCCTGACTAGGTTTGATTCCCAGCAACCCATAGGGTCCCGTGAGCACTGCCAGGAGGAACTCCTGACTGCAGGACAGAAGTAATCCCTTTTCATTGCCAGGTGTGACCTAAAAAGCAAAAAAAAAAAAAGTAGACCCTGAACAACTGTAGATGTGGTACACAAGCCAAATCAAAACAATTATACTGAAAAAGTGTCATTTGCAAAACCCAGCCTCTGGCAGGGATCAAGCCATCATGTGGTATTGCCATTTCACAACAGTCAAAGGACAGACAACAACAGGGAGGCTGGAACCCTGCCCTTTGAAGTGAATCTGAAGGTTCTACACGAGTGAGTGATGCCAGGGCCAAGTGCTCTGAAAGAGTGCAGAGCAAAGTCCCACCCTGGGAGGGTTAGGACATCCAAGCCCTGCCCTCTGCAGGGCCCGCAGGCCCTGAGCTCAGCCCCTGCGCTCAGCCCCACGCCCACCTGCTGCTATCCATTCATGGAGCATAAGGTGATGGTGGCCAAAGGGGACCCCCATGATCACCCATAAACACCGCAACCCCTGCACCCCTAAAACCTCTGGGTTTCCCTAAAGCATCACCCATGCCTCAGGAAATGGCTGATATCAGATATGAGAGAAAAACAAGCACAAAAGGGCGCCACCAAGCTGGAGAGGTCCTGGCACTCACAGTACAAAGAACAGGAGGCACTGGGCGCTCACGGACCGCCACTCACGTCCTGACAAAAAATAGGTCTTCACAGTCCCCCTTCCACAACGGGCCACCATTTCCTCCTCTACCACCAGACCAATGGCGGCCTGATCAGGCAACCACAATGGGAAGAGAAAAAATATCTGAAGGTCCCTGGTCTGGGATGCCACTTCCACTGCTGCCAGAACCTGAGCCTTAAAGGGCCCTGTTCCAGATGCACAGACTCTTTTTGCCCACCCAGATGAATCTGTGATTAAGGGAGAAGGACTGGATAAAGGTGTGCAGAGGTGGCTGTGGAGAGTGGTGGGTCACACAGTGGAAGGGTGGGGATAAGAAGACCCCGATTCTGTACTGCTCAGTCAAACAATGACTCAATGCTCTCACACACAGTCCATCAGGAAAAATGCAGCTGGGATGATTCAAGGTACAACAGGAAGGTTGGTAGAATTCACCGGATGCTGAGTTTCTTGGGGAAGTAATTAAGATGGGGTGAAAGCAGTGACTTCAAAGCCAGCCCTGGAGATGCAGAGAGGAACTGGCCTAGAAACAGCCCAGAGAGCTGGACAGACACTGGAAAAGGAGGAGAGGCTGGTAAGAACATCAGAGAGCACTGTCTGGTCAACACACTACCCCTTGAAAACACCAAACCAGTGGACTCTTGCCTACAAGAAAAACCATTTCAGAAGCACAATTTTAAATCTAGACTATGGGGCAAGAAGTTAGTACAGTCGCTTGGGCGCTTGCCTTGCATGTGGTCAATCTGGGTTCAACACTCATAATTCCAAATGGTCCCCTGAACACCATTGAATTGCAAAGCCAAGAGTAGGCCCTGAGCACTGCCAGGCTGCACCAACATTATCATATATTCCGACCCTAAAAATGGAGGCTAATGGGCAGCAAGCCATTTTGGGCACCTTAAAGCCTTTTTTGTCCTTTAAGCAGATCTGAATCATTTTTATCATTCTGGTGTCTACTACACTGAAGGGACTTTGCTAATTCTAAATACAACACTTAATTTTTTCTGAAATATTATTAAACTTGGTGGGGGGGATCCAGGAATGTGACCAACCTTGTGAGTAATCATAGATAAATGGAACAGCCTGCTCGGATGTGGGAAGCTGACCCATATTCCCGGCATTTGTCAGACATTTGATGCAAGGGGCCTCTTTCATCCTTTCATATGTCTTTCTAAAAACAGTAATCTCTGAGTATTTAAAGATATGACCCAAAAAGACGAGAAAAAAGTTCAAAATTTAAAAACAAACTGTTTTCACGGCACTTCATTAAAGAACCTTGCCAGGGCCATTTAACTAAGATAACACTTTCTGAAACATTTACTCTTTATACTTACACAATGCTAGCCAGTATCTGAACACATGGGAGGCAGAGATGACATGGGGGAAGGAGCTTGAACACAGCCCACCTGGATTCCAACCACAGTGACCCATAATGATCCTGAGTCCCCCAGGTAGGGATGACTGAGCTGAGAGCGAGGAGTAGGACTCAGCTGGTTGTGGCTTCAAAGAACATGAATCAGGAGGCCCTGAAGAATGAAGGTGTGGCTGTTTCTCTGCTATAATCCCCAAAACCAAGGGCCTCAAAGCCAAGTCACAGGGGCTGGAGCGATAGTCCAGGGGGAGGGCTGTTTCCTTGCATGAGGTCAGCCCAGTTTCAATCCCTGCCATCCTATATGGTACTGAGGAACCACGAGGAGTAATTACTGATTGTAGAGGCAGGAGTGACCCCTGAGCATTGCTGGGTGTGAACCAAAAAGCAAAAAGAAAGTCAAGCCAGAGTCACTATAAAGAATGAGACAGTGGTGAGTCTTGACAGCCCTGAGCACAGGGGATTTTTTGCCTTTTAATTCACACTCCTCCTGGCTTTCACCAGAATATCCAAAAAGTACGTTAACATACACATCAAGTTTAAATGCCAGAACCTTTGCATAGACTTTCCCTTATAAACTGACATCACAAAATGTTTGTTAAAGACTAAAGGATTATTTCTTTCCTAGCTGCACTTTTGTAGCACAGCATCCCATGGTACAAAGAAAACAGACTTTACCAAAGGGGGGCTGTTTTGACATTAAAAATTGTTATTAGGGTATTGACTTACGTAATATGAATTTTCTGATGTTTCCTGAGACCAGAAATAAACAGAAAGGCCTTCCCACATTCTTGACATATATAAGATTTCATACCAGTGTGAACTGCCCTATGTACATTTAGGCCGGAGGCCTGATGGAAGGCCTTTCCACATTACTTACAAACAAAAGGTTTCTCTCCAGTGTGAATTCTCACATGATCAGGAAATGTTGAGGAAGAAACAAAGGCCTTCCCACACTCCTTACAAACATAAGGTCTCTCTCCAGTGTGCTTTTTCATATGCCGAGTAAGACTTGAGGATTCAACAAAGGCCTTCCCACATACCTTACATCCACAAGGCTTCTCTCCAGTGTGAATTTTCATATGATGAGTAAGGCTTGAGGGATAAAGAAAGGCATTCCCACATTGCTTACAAACCTAAGGTCTCTCTACAGTGTAAATTCTCATATGTCGGGTAAGTCTTGAGGATACAACAAAGGCCTTACCACACACCTTACAAACATAAGGTCTCTCTCCAATGTGACTTCTCATATGCCTAGTAAGGCTTGTGGATGCAACAAAGGCCTTTACACATACCTTACAGCCATAAGGCTTCTCTCCAGTGTGTTTTCTCATATGACAAGTAAGTTGTGAGGGATAACAAAAGGCTTTCCCTCATACCTTACATCCATATGGCTTTTCTCCTTTGTGAAATTTTATATTGCAAGTAAGGTTTGAGGAATAAGTAAAGGCCTTCGTGCATTCCTTACATATATAAGGCCTCTGCTCAGTATGAGTAATCATTGAGGATCGAGTGAAGGCCTTTCCATGTGCCTTATATTTATGGCATTTCTCTCCATTATGAATTTTCCTGTGTCTGGAAAAGTGTGAAGAGTAAGAAAAGAGCTTCCCACATTGCTCACACAGATATGCTTTCTCTCCAGTATGAATTCTACAATGTTTTAAGAGGTATGAGGGTCTATTGGAGGCCTTCACACAGTTCTTACATGTATTTGGTTTCCCTCCTGTGTGGATGTTCATGTCATCACAAAGGCGTGACGCTGAATTCAAACCATGCCCTTGCCGCCGACACTCCTGGGGATTCTGTCCACTGTGGGTTTCAAAGGGAACATCATGGTCCTGGGAACACGGGGAAGCTCCCCCATATTCCTTACTCTTGGACAGCATTAATCCATGGTGATTGTGCTTGTGGGCCTTTCGGTGTGAAGGACTCACTATAAACAGTGCTCCTCTCCCACATTCTAGAGACTGCCCCAATGTTGGGGTTTGTGTCTGTGGACCGAGAAAAACAGACTGTGTGAACCTTTTCCCAGGGGAAGGATTGTTCAGAGTGAGGTTGCTCTCTCCATTCTGATCACCCTCAGAGGCCATCCTGCCTGCCTTGGCATCCCTGTGTGGCTGAGGGCACAAATGCACACTCAAGACTTTTTCATAGTGTGAAGGGTCAGAGACATTCCACTAGGGCTGGCTGCTTCCCTGTAGAACAGCAGAGGATTCCAATTATCATACTATGCCTTAAGAGTCTCCATGTTAAATAAAATTGATACCTGCAGATTGGTTTCTAACATTTGCACCACACAATGCAATTCCCGACAGGTGGATGGCATTAACATGGACTAACCTAATGTTTCTGTAAGACACAGATGGAAAATTGATGAATAAGAGGCCATTAATTTCTTAAATATTTTTTCAACTTAATTAACAGGCAGGAATAACTCCCTCCACAGAAAACTGATGCACCGGATTCAAAAGAAAAATAAAACACACTGAACTCTGGGTTCAGTTCTATCTCACTGTGGAGCAGAGCTCGGAAAGCATTTGTGAAGAAATGCTGCATCCCACACTGCTGAGACTGACCACAGGGGCCATTGAAAACATCTCACCACAGGCAGATCCTTTTCAGGATCAATGACTTTTTCTGTTCTGTACTTTGTATTCATTTGGGGGCGGGGGTACACCATGCAGTGTCAGGGATTATTCCCGGTGGGTCTCTGGAAAACACATGGAGCAATGTGGATGGACCAGTTTAAAAGACCAACTCTTTTCACGATTACCATTTGTAGATACTTTCAATCAAATGAAAAAGCACGGCATTTACATGAAACATATTACAATTTTCCTTAGGTTTTGAGCAGAGATGTCAGCACCCAGTGAAGATAAGGGTCCTCGACCTCAAGCATCATACTATGAATTTCCTTCTGGCCATTCCCAGACTGCACATTAAAAATAGCATGCTGGCCTACTGACATTTTCCATTAGTACTATAATATTGATTCCAAACTTGCAAATCTTACCGGCTTATTCATACTCACTGAGTTACCAAATCCTGAAGCCATGTTTTGAGTTCTGAAATGAAACACAATATACAATGTAAGAATTATTGAATGAAACATCCTTAACCAGGCAGTACAGCTTGAGGACATCTCTATGGTCCTCACAGTCCAAAGGATCCCACAGAATAGGGAAGGTCCCTGGGGAGGATTGCTGTGAAAAGCTTGGCAATCCTACAAGACATTTTTTTCTTTTTTGTTTGTTGAACATACGCAGTGATGTTCAGGGAACTATATGGGATGCTGGTTATTGAACCAGGTGGACAATGTGCAGGACAAGCGCATTTCCTGCATTACTATCACTCAGAGCCAAAATAGCTTTATTATTAACTTATTAACTAAACAAAAGAGGCAATTTTTTGAAAGTATAGCAACATTACAGGCTGTACAAAAAGGCTGGTAAGGAAAAGACAGGGGGATCAAGAAGTGAGAATTTCATGGAAATTCTGGCAGAAGATGAAAAATAATGTCAAAGCCAAGAAATTAAAGCGCAAGATTATTCCATGACAGACAAGCTGGGGGAGCGAAGAGCAGCGTGAATAGAACACAGATGCCAAGATCCAAGAACCCAAGGATATCAGGGTCAGCAGCTCGTTTCACATGTGCTCAGGGCACCCACACACTGCCGAGGGCCTGAGCCAGGGAGGGTTCTCAGACACTCACCTGCACACATGACTCTCCTTCCCGGCCTCAGGGTTCCTCCTTCCAGCCAGGAGATCACCACAGGCTTCACCCAAGAATGCCCTGAACCTCTCAGAGATGGAGAATGAATAAATGACAAGGAAAACGTGACAAGTAAACCCCATGTCTCCCTATAAAAATGGAGTCAATTACGGGAATGGCATGAACAGAATCTGTACTTCTAAAATGTTCCAGATTTGGAGTTATCCAAGAGCTAAGATTCAGGTCTTAATTTAAGAGAATATGGCGCCCCAGAAAACATCACAAATACTATAGCCCTGGCATTGCAAAGGGCCAACAGGTTTCTCACCCCAACGGGGGTTTGATCACAGCACAGCACCTAGTATTTTTTTCTCTAGTTTGGGATCTTCACCTGGGGATACTCAAGGCTTCTCCCTGACTGTGTACTCAGAAATCACCTTTCGTGGTGCTTGAGCATCACATGGGATGGTAAAGATATAATGCATGTCCAGATCTGGCAAGACAAGCACCGTGCCCACTGTACTGTCACTCAAGGCTCGGCATAACATGCAATGTACTGAGCCTGCGTGAACTGATGCCTGAGTGCAGTAAACCCCAAAGCTTAACAAATCCAAAGATGGCCAAAGATGACCAAAGCCCCAAATTGGTTATAAAAATAAAGATAAAAGGATGCAGACAGACAGCACAGAAGGTCAGGCACTGGCCTTGCTCAAGATCAATAAAAGTTCGATCCTGACATTCAGTAGGGTCTCTCAAGTCATCTGCTTGATCCCTGACTGTATAGTTCAGAGGCACACCCTGAGTCCTGATGAACAGAGAACCACTGGAAGTGACCACGAGCACTGAAATAGAGCAGCATCTTATGGGGTGAGGCCCTAAGAAATAAATGAACTGTGTTGGGCGCAATATTTCAGCAGGCAGCACACAGACACTGCACACACGTACAGGATTGGTCCCCAGCAGCACACAATGCCCCGAACCACAACCAGGATGAATAACTGAATACTCAGCCAGAAATAATCCCTAAGTGTAAGTATAACCCCAAACCAAAGCAAAACAAAAGGGAATGCCTTGCCATAGAGGCAGGGTGGATTGGGGGGATGGGCGTGGAAGGGATACTGGGATTAGTGGTGTTTGGAGAATGGGCACTGGTGGAGGGATGTGTAATTGATCACTGTATTACTGAAACCCAAGCACAAAAATTTGTATGTATACAAAAGTACCTCATGGTGTTTCACTAATAAAAATGAAAAAAAAAATAAAACTAAACTAAACTAAATAAAAATAAACTGAAGTTGTGGGCCAGGTGCAATAGTACCAGGATTAAGACAGCAACCTTTTTTGGCTGCCAAGCATGTTCAATCCTCAGCACTCCATGGCCCCTGAGCACCCCCAGGAGTGATCCCTCAGCACAGAGACAAGAATATTCAAGTTGTGCCGCAAATAAAAGCAAAACCAAAATACATAGAAATTATGTGTAGTACAAGAAATAATCAGAGAACTCAGCATTGGCAGGAACCAGGAACATGTTAGAGAGAACTGAGCAATGGTACAACATGTGGGGAGCTTTCTATGCACGGGGCTAACCTGGGTTGATACCCAACACTCCCGATTCATTAAAACCCACAAAGAGTGATTGCTATGGACAGAGTGTAGAGTCAGCCCCGAGCATCACCAGGTGAGCACCAACAACAAAAAAAAAAACAGGGAAGAAACAAGAGGAACAGCTACTGCATGGCTGTCCTCACCAGGACATTCACAGCTACTATTGGACACACAGTCACAGCCCGGCACAGGGAGCCCACACCGGTATGTTCAGACAAGGTCGGTCCTGCACTGCTCTCACCAATGGTCGACAGGTGCACGTAGGTCTCCAGCATCACGTCCTTGTAGAGCTTTCTCTGAGAGGTATACAGGCATGTCCACTCCTCTGGGGTGAAGCTCACAGCCAAGTCGGAGAAGGTCACCGTGTCCTGAGCCGACATACAAAGAGGGGCAGGAGTCAGGGTCTGTTCCCACCATGTCCCCTGGGCTGTGAAGCCAGGACCCCCAGGCCCTAGAGGGGCTCAGGGTCTGTCCCCTCAGGAAAAACCAGTCTCCAACTGAACTCCTGGCAGATGGGTTCCAACTTCTAAGACAGCTGTGTCTATAAAAAGTGAGACTGCTCTACTAGAAGGTTCCTGAAGGTGTTGGTCTAGCTTCTGACCCCAGGGAATTCCACTACTGCTACTATGAGCACTGCAGAGAGTGCAGTGCTGAGCACACAATCAGTGGGACCCAAATGAGTGACCCTGCTTTCAGCTAAACATACACTCCCTGCATCCCACAGCCCATGTTCTAGGGAGAAGGGGACACTCAATGTCCAGCCACCGACTGAAAGCTGTGCATGTACATATGTGCCTGTTGAACTCTGATCATGGTTCAGGGCCACTCCAAATGCCTCTCAAAGTGTCTTAAGCCCAACAGCTCTGATGGCCCCAGAGATCTTTTGCTTTGTCTCCCTAGGATCAGCACATGCCCAGAACCGCAAACCGAGGAGCCAATGAATGCTGGACTGTGTGATAGACCAGGAGAAGCTCTCCAGAGCTAGAAGGACAAAATAGTGGAAACACATATCCCGGGGCCCGAGTTACTGTAGCTGCCAGGGCACAAACAGGTCCAGCGCACCCGGGGACCCACGATGCACATCAGGCACAGAGCCAAGAGGAAGCCCTGAGCATCTCCCCTGTGGCACAAAAATAAATATGAAAAGAAACAAAGCAGCATGACTGTGTAACAGGACAGTGGGATGGGGATAGTGGGTAGTGCTGGTGATCCCCACCATTCCATAGGGTCCCCTAAGCAGTGCCAGGTACAATGCCAGAGTGCAGAGCCAAGAGTATAATCCCCAGAATAACTGCGTGTGGCTCCGAAAACAAAACAAAATACCCAGACACCAGCCTTTGATGCCCAGCACCCCATATGGTCCCTGAGACATGTCAGGAGTCATCCCTGAGCACCAGTAATCTTTGAGCTCTTGTGATCCAAAAGGCAAATACAATGAAACTAACACACGTGGCCTCAGACAGAAGAGAGCTGGGCGCTCCAACAAGGCGGCAGGATCTTTCCTGAAGCAAGTTAGAGACAGACAGCCCTGGAAGCCTGACGCTCCTGTCACAGCATCACCTCATTTTGTCACCCCTACCTGGCGTCGGTGTGTCCGATGGCACCTCACCATCTTCTCCTGCCTCTGTTTTTCCTGAGGATCAGAGACCTGGAGGAGAAGTCAGAATTGTGACCACTGGACAGTAGCAAAATTACCAAGTTCTGACCAGCCACACCCTCGGGCACTGATTCACAGACCCGCTTGGGGGACACTGCCTAATGCTTCTGTCTCCCCAGGAGAAGCAAAATGGTTTGGCATCTGTGCTGCCTTTTGCGACACAAGTTCTGGGCTTGGCTACAAGTGAGAAAAGTCGGCCCTGCCTTGGTCTGGGGACTCCTCCCGGATCCCACAGAAGGTTCTCCCAGGCCCAGCCAGGAAGGACTCTGAGGCCAGGAAATCCCATGCATCAGCGCCCCCTTCTGGCCCCGTGAGAGAGCCACCATTTGGGCTATGATTGTATGGGGGAGCCACTGTCTTCTTAAAAAAAAAAAAGAAAAAACAGGAGCTGGAGTGGTCGAACAGTGGGTAGGGCAGTTTGCTTTGCAAAGTGGCCAACCTGGGTTCGATTCCCAGCATCCCATAGCTTCCCCTGAGCACCACAGGAGTAATTCTTGAGACAGATCCAGGAGTAACCCATTGCATCACCGGGTGTGAACCAAAAAGCAAATAAATAAAACTTTTTAAAAACTTTCTACAGGGGCTGTAGAAATAGCACAGTGGGTAGGGTGTTTGCCTTGCAAGCGGCCAACCTGGATTCAATTCCCAGCATCCCACACGGTCCCCCAAGCTCTGCCAGGAGTGATTCCTGAGTATAGAGCCAGTAGTAACCCCTGAGCATCGGCTGGGTGAGACCCAAAAAGCAAAATAAATAAATAAACAAACTTTCTACAGACATACACTTTACCAGTAGTACATGGACACACACAAGCGCATGCACACACACACCCTTTACTCCCTGTACTCACCTCGATAACCAGCGGTCTGGGTAGGACTTTGCAACATGATATCAGGAGGCAGATATTCCTATTCCAACATACAGTAAACCTGTTAGGATGCTTGTGTTGCTGACGCTAATCAATCCTCTGCATCCCCAAGGCCCCCAGAGCACTGCCAGGAATAATATCTGAGGCCAGAGTCAGAGTAAGCCCTCAGGGTATCAACACCCCCCGCCCCGAAAATCAACTATTTCTCTTAAAAAAGGAAAACAAAACTTTACCCCCAGTACTCACAATAGCTGGGGGTCATCTTGTCAGGGAGAAATTACATGTGTGGGGTGCTTTGCAACTGGACCTTAGGATGGAGAAATTCTTTACCTAGGGAAAAATACAAAAGCTGGGACCAGAGACCGTAAGTGGGTACGAACTTGCCTTGCATGAAGCCAACTGAGATCAATTCCCGGCATCCCTTATGGTCCTCTAGTACCAGGTGCAGGAATTCCCGACTTCAGAGCCGAAAGTAAACCCTGACCACCACCAGATGTGGTACAAGAGCCAAACCAAAATGATAATAATGAAAAAGTTTCATTTGCAAACGCCACTCACCTGCAAGGACTGAGACATTGGGTGGCCCCACCATATTAGGACAGTCAAACAAAGGACAGAGGACGACTAGGTTCCCTGCTGCAGTGGGTCGGGGGCCCCACCCTTCTAAGTGAACTTGAAGGTGCCACACTAAGGATGCCAGAGCCAAAGGCTCCGGACAGGGCCAAGCAAAGTCTGGTGCTGGACGTTCGGGAGGGCTAAGCCCCGGCCTCTGCAAATCCCGCAGCCCCAGGCCCACTGGACTCTGACCCTTCCAGGAGCTGGAGGAGATCTTGGCCAAGGGGAATCCCAGGATCACTTGTTCACACCTGCGACCCCTGCGCCTGTCACAGCGCCCACTGCACCGCCCAAAGCCTCTGAGTCCCCTGAAAGCTTTCACTTTACCTCACCTCAGGAATTGCCTGGACATCCTGAAGAGAGGAAAACAAGCATGAAAGCACCCCCCAAGTTGGCGCAGCCCTACCACTCACAGTGTCAAGACGCGGGGTGCTCACCTGAGGCCACTTGCGTTCTGCCACAAAATTGGCCTCACAGTTTCCCCAATATGCCAGGCGCCAGTTTGTCCTCTACCCAAGAGACCAATGGCGGCCAGAGCCAGGCAACCACAACAAGAACAGAAAGGATTTCTGAAGGGTCCGTCTATGACATCATTTCTGCTTCTGCCAGGAGCCTTAAAGGGCCATGGTTCAGATGCAGAGACCCTCTGTGCCCACACAGGTTAATCTGTGCTGCAAGGGGGATGGACTGGATAAAGGAGTGGAGAGGTAGCTGCTAAAGTGTTTGCTCATACAGTGGGGGCCTGGGGATAAGGGAAGACCCCTGATCCTGCACTGGAAAGTCTTGACATTGAAACAATGCTCTCACACACAGTTCATCAGGAAAAACACATGTGGGTTGATTCAAGGCCAAACAGGCAGGTTGGTACAAAGCACCTGACATTGAGTTGCGTGAGGAAGTCATCAAGAAGGGGTGAAAGCAGTGGAAATGGCAGCCTTCTATGATCCTCAGATTCCTCCATGGAGCACAAAAAAATTCCCTAGAGACCCAGCCAGGGGCCTCAAGAGTTCCTGAGTACCAGCACCCCCTGCAGGCAGGTAGCAGTGCTGCCCCTGTGAACTACACCCTGGAATGTGGCTCTGTCATGGGGAAAGTCACTGAGGCGTAAGGTAGACAAACTTTCAGCCACTCTCTTGCAGGGTGGACAAGGATATGCGCCTGTGCACTCTGACCAGGGGAACAAGGTCACTTCTGGGTCCAGATAAGCCTGAGGCACAGCCGTGCTCTGTCCTGCTGGACCTGGGCCCATCTGAGTCCTGATTTACTCTAATCCTGCATCAGCACATCTGCATGAATCTCATCCTATACTCGCTCCTGTTGTGCAGGAATATATTTGAAAACGGTGCAATCACCCAGGTTTATAGAAAATAAATCCAAATATCCAAGGCATTTATTTACTAAGGACCATAATATGAACTGTGCCTGTCATTTGGAACTTCTCAAGACTACTTATACTGTAAATATTCTATTTTGGGGGTGGAGTGTTCTTACTCTCAGCTGACCCAAGTACAATACTTGGGCACGCTAGGCCCTGGCTGCAGTGATCCCTGAGCTGAGTCAGAAGTAAGGGTAAAGCACTACAGGGAGTGGACAAAACTACAGCAACAACAGGACAACTGTAAGGAAGCAAAACAAACAAACAAACAAAAATCATGTGCAAAGTCAAACTAGAGAGGAACATTTAAATAGTAAAAGAGTGGGTTCTTAAAACTCTTTTTTCTGGCAGTTCCATAGTTTCCCAGAATCCTTATTATTCTCTTTTTCTTGCAATCACATGTTTTCCAGTGTGTGCAAGTGTGTATGTGTGTGTGTGTGTGTGTGTTTCTTTGATCCAGAACAAGCATTGCTCAGGGGGTATTCCTAAGTGCACTCAGGGTTTCATTCTTGGAAGCTTTGTGGATCACTAGGATGCAGGTGACCGAATCCAAGTTGACTGTGTGCAAGGCAAGTATTTGCTGTACTTTCGCTCTGACCTTTCCTACATAAATTTCTTCCAAAAGTACCAGGAGTCCTGTACAAAGTCCCCTCTCCCCCCACACAAATAAACAAGTATCTTCCTTCAAAAAATGGGGGGGTAAATTTAAAAATGACAACAAAAATCTTTACTCTCAGTATTTATCCCAATAGCCATGGGTCACCCGCTCAGGAAGAGATGAAGAGTGGAGGGTGCTTTGCAACTTGACATGAGGGAGATGACACTCGTGATCTGAAAAAAAAAAACACCAATATTGTGGTTGGACAGACAATGAAGTCTGTAGGGCACTTGCCTTGAGTTCGTAAATTCTCCCCGTACCTATGTCCCACAGCAACACCAGCAGGAATCATACCTGAGCCCAGAGCCAGAGGAAGCCCTGAGCATCTCCGGGGATGCCCCCTCCCCCCAACGCCCCACAAAACAACCCCCAAACCAAAAAGAGCCCCAAGAGAACATGTTCACTGGCAAACCCAGCCACCTGCAGGTCCACTGCCCCCGATTGTCACAGACCAACACGGCGGCAATGAAAGTGATGTACAGCAAGGGGACCCTTGCCATCGGGGGGCAAAGGGGGCTTCATCTCTGCCCTTCAAATCTGGAGGTTCTACAGCTACGATTAGGGCCAAAGGTTACAATATGGGACTGCCGGGAGGGTCGGGACAGCCAAGACCCCCGCCCTGTGCAGGTTCCGCACCCCTGTGCTCACCCCCAAGCTCAGCCCCGTCCCCCACCCGCCACTGCCCCATCATGGAGATGGAGGCCATTATGGCCTCATCGGCCTACAGGGACCACACACTCACACCCGCAACACTGCGCCCCAGTACAGCCCCCACTGCGCCCCCCAAAGCTCCGCATCTCTCCTAAAGCCTCCGCCACACCTCAGGAACACCTAGAATTCGAGGAACATGTGAGAAACCAGCGCAGAAGCGTCCCCCACGCTAACGCATTGCTCACAGTGCAGAGACGGAGAGTTGCCCCTCTCCTGCCTCAAAATCCACCTTCAAGAACCGCTTCCAGCCAGTTCCAGGCCATCCTTCACCCAGGTAACAATAGTGAGACGGACTGAACCATCTCTGTCAGCAAGAACACAGGCACCTGGAAGGCCCTGTCTGTGATGTCACTTCTGTTTCCACCCGCAGCTTTAAAGGGCAAGCTCCAGGTGCAGGGAGATCCTTTCGGGACACCCAGGGGATCCTGTGCGGCCTAAGAAGATTCGAATCCCATCATCCCATATGGTCCCCCAAGAACCGCTAGGAATAATTCCTCAGTGCATAGCCAGAAGTACCCTCTGTGCCTCGCCGGATGTGACCCAAAAGGCCAAAAAAAAAAAAAAAAGAATAGAATAAAATTTGAGATAACAAATTTGCAATATTAATATCAATAGGTGGAGAAAACAAATTCATGTGAACATTGTTATATCTGGTTTTAGGGTTGGTAAGATTGTCTCATTAATTTTTAAAAGCTTTTGTTGCTTCAAGAGCTTTTTCCTTTTATATTTGGTACTTATTTAGTCACATTCCTCCTGAATTCCATAACCAAGACTGTTATTTACAAGTTAACACACTGTGAAGTTTAAATGCCGGGACACTGGCATAACTATAGCCCTGGTGATAATCACCGGGTACCTTTCCCTTATAGGATAATGTCACGGGAAGCGTTTCATGCTGGATTCTTAGCTTCTGGGCTGCACTTTTGTAGCCCCCTCCTAACCTTCCTGGTCTAAATAAAACTCGCCTTCCCTAGGGGGATTGTTCTAAACTTGGGGACAGTTCTTTGGGGTCAACTCATCCCATGTGCATTTTACAAAGACTACAAAGGCTAGAGAGGCACACAAAGGCCTTCCTACATTTACAAACATGAGTTTTCCCTCCAGTTTGTTTTTTCCTATGGATCTTAAGAGTTGAGGGTTGAGTGAAGGCCTTCGCACATTCCTGACATATGTCAGAGTTCTCTCCACTATGAATTTTCCTATGCATACTCAGGCTTGAATGTAGAGCAAAGGCCTTTTTAACATGCATGGGGTTTCTCTCTGGTATGAAATTTTCTGTTTAGTAAAATATCAATTTTGAATGAAGGCCTTCCCACAGTCCTTCCATATGTAAGCTCTCTGCCATATGAATTTTTCTGTGATCAATAAGGCTTGAGGAGATAATGTAGGCCTTCATGCTTGCCTTACATACATAATGTTTCTTTCCAGTATGAATGTTCTTATATGTAATAAGGAGTGAGAGGTAAGTTAATGCCTTCCAACAGTCTATATATATATATATATATATATATATATATATATATATAATGATTCTTTTCAGTGTGCATTTTCCTGTGCTTAGTAAGTTCTGAGTACAAAGTAAAGGTCTTCCCACAGTTCTTACATGAGTAAGGTTTCTCTCCTGCATGAATTTTCTATGCACCAAAACCCCTGAGAAGGAAATAAAGGTCTTCAAACATTCCTTATCCTTACATGAATAAGATTTCTCTAAATGAATTTTCCTATGCATACTAAGTCTTGAGGTCTTCTCATATTCCTTGGATGAATAGCGTTTCTCTTCTGTATGAATTCTCCTATGTATAATCAGGTATGAGGATCGATCTAAGCCTTCCCACATTTTTTACATGTTTACAATTTCTCTCCTGTGTGGATATTCAGGTGATGACACTTGTGTGGCGGCTGACTCAAATTGTGTCCATGCTGCTAACAGCCCTGGGATTTTTCCAATCTGAAGAATTCCTGCCTGTCTCAGAATCCCCACAGTGATGCATGCACTATTGCTCACTCGAGACTGTCACGGTGCACAGGATCAGAGACATTCCGCTGAGGCTGGTTGCTTCCCTAGAGAACAGCAGAGGAGGTTTACAATTATTTCTTGATTTCTTGAGGGTCTCCATGTCAAAAAAAGTCAAACCCTGCAGGTTTGATGTCTAACATTTCCACCATGGAAATACAATTATTGACACATATATGGCTTTTCCTGGAATGACCAAAAAGTTTTGCAAGAAGTTCATGCAAAATTGACAGAAGTGTTGTTATTAACATGTATCCATTTTTTTCTCAACTCAACGAAGAACACATTAAGTGGAAATTATTTCTATACAGAAAAAGGAAGCACCAGTTTCAAGCAAAAAAATACACTCAAGTCTGGGTTCGGTTGTAGCTCAGTACAGAGCTCGGGATGCAAGGCTGCGTCCCCACAAAGCTGAGAATGCAGGGGCCATTGAAATTATCTAACCTCTTTGAATAAATGTCAGGATCAATGAGGAATTGGTTTTTTTATGTTTATATGTTGGGACTCTGTCACATGAAACAGTGCTCATAGTGCATTGCAACTGGCACTTAGGAAGCAGAAATTCTTTTTTTTTAATTTTTAAAAATTTTTTATTTTTTATAATTTATTTATTTATTGAATCACTGTGGGAAAAGTTACAGAGCTTTCAGGTTTAGGTTTCAGTCATGTAAATATCAAACATATTTCCCTTTACCAATACTAATTTTTACCCGCAAACCCAAATAGAACCCCACCTCCCACCCCTCCCAATTCCTGTGAGGCAGATGAGTTCTAGTTAACACTCTATCTACTAGATTTATTGTTAAAATAAAAGATGCACCATTATTATTTAGAGTTTACAACCCCCACCCCAAATCAGACATGCTGAAAAAGCATTGTGAAATGATTTGCTTTCTACAGCTGGGTTTAAGAATTAAATGATGTCGTGCGGCCGCAATAGTGGCCGCGCGGTTTTGGATTTCTGCTATTTTACTTATTAACCCTGGAAGTATTTCTATTAAAAGTTAGATAGTTAAGAGATTGGTTTCTGTGCTCTGGATTCATGGCGGTGCCAGAGAGCCGCTCGTGGGGGGCAACTGGTGAACTCGGTTGGGCGTGAAGGACGGACCGGAACGCCCCCCTTCCCATGAGGTCCCTGCCGCCCCCACCCCCGGCTCAAACCTGCTGTCCACAAGGCTCCCGTGCGGCCGCCATCTTTCTTTCCAGAGGCCAGGGCGAATGGGGCAACACCCTTTCCCCTCCGGGCAGGCATGCTGGCCTGGTTTAACACATAGTCCATTCGCTTTTCTGCTCCATGCATTTGGCTTTCTGCGCTAAGTCCTTGTGCTTCTGGGGACGTGGCCATGCCGGAGAGCCGGGAAGCAGAAATTCTTGACCTAGAAAATAAGACAAAAAAGTTGGGACGGGAGACAGTAAAGCGGGTAAGGGAATTTGCCTTGCACGTTGCCAACCCAGATCAATCCCTGGCATCCTATATGATCCCCGAGTACCATCAACAGTAATTCCCAACTGCAGAGCCAAAAGTAAACCATGAGCATCTCCAGATATGGTACACAAGCCAAACCAAAAAAATAATGAAGGGGCTGGAGGAAAAGCAGGGCCGGCACAGCATTTACTTTGCATGTGGCTGGCCCAGATTTAATTCCCAGCATCCCATCTGCTCCCCTGAGCATCGCCAGGAGTAATTCCTGAGTGCAGAGACAGAAGTAACCCCTATACATCGCTGAGTGTGAGCCAAAACGAAAATAAAATAAATAAATAAAGTGGGCTGGAGCGATAGCACAGTGGTCGGGCATTTGCCTTGCAGGCAGCCAACATGGTGAACCCGAGTTCTATTCCTCTGCCCCTCTCGGAGAGCCTGGCAAGCTACCAAGAGTATCTCACCCGCACGGTAGAGCCTAGCAAGTTACATGTTATGTATTCGATATGCCAAACACAGTAACAACAAAGTCTCCAATGAAGTCATTACTGGTCCCGCTCGAGCAAATCAATGAACAACGGGAGAACAGCAAAGAAAGAAAGAAAGAAAGAAAGAAAGAAAGAAAGAAAGAAAGAGAGAGAGAGAAAAGAAAAGAAAAGAAAAAGTTTCAACTTCCAAAACCTCACCCATTCACAGGGAATGAGCCACTAGGTGGCCGTTTCACACCACAACAGCCAATCAAAGCACAGAGGAGAAATGGGTTTCCTGCTGCAAGGCGGGGGGGGGGGGGGGGGGATAGGGGCCTGCCCTTTGAAGTGAATCTGAAATGAAGCCAGGGCAAAAGTCTCTGGAAAGAGGCAAGCTCATCCCAGTGCTGGCAGGTTTGAGAGGGCTAAGACCCGCCCTGTGCAGGTCCCTCAGCCCAGCACCCACCCACCTCTGAGCCCTTCCAGAGCGGGAGGTGATCTTGGCTAAGGGGACCCTCCAACGATCATTTGCTTACATGTGCGAACCCTGCACCACGGAACAGCCCCCGCTCCACTGCCCAAAGCCTCTGGTCCCCCTAAAGCCTTTGACATACCTCAGGAACTGCCTGAATGTCAGGAACGAGTGAAAAACAAGGGAGAAAGCGCCCCCAAGCTGGCCCAGCTCTGCCACTCACAGTGCAGGTGACTGGGAGGCCGCTAGTATCCTGCCACAAAATCGGCCTCCACAGTCCCCATCAAAGGAGCCGCCAATTCCTCCTCTAACCACGAGACCAATGGCAGCCTGAGCCAGGCAACCACAATTAGAAAAGAAAGGATGCTGAAACTACCAGTTCTGTGATGTCACTTCCGCACCTGCCAGGATCCTTAAAGGGCCATTGTCTAGATGCAGAGACCCTCTGTCCCCATCCAGGTAAATTGGTGCTTTAAGGGGGCTGGACTGGATATAGTAGTGGAGAGGCACCTGCTGGAGTGGTGGGTCACACAGTGGGGCGCTGGGGTAAGGACAAGAGCCCTGATCCTGTACCAGTTAGTCAAACATTGAAACAATGCTCTCACAAACAGTCCATCAGGAAAAAAAATATGTGGGTTGATTCAAGGTCAAACAGGCAGGTTGGTACAAGGCACCTGACACTGAGTTTAGTGAGAAAGTAATCATGATGGGGTGAAAGCAGTGACTCTGAAGCCAACCCTGGAGATGCAGAGAAGAACTGGCCTAGCACTAGCCCAGACAACTGGACAGACCCTGGAAAGGGGCTAAACCTATTAAGACCATAAGAGAGCACTGTCCAGCCAACATGCTACCTCTTGAAAACGCCTGACCAGTGGAATCTTGCCTACAAGAAAAAACACAGGAGGCAGTTTCAGAAACACACCTTCAAATCCAGAGTATGAAAAAGAGAGGTAGTACAGTGGGGTGGGTGCTTGCCTTGTATGTGGTCAATCTGGGTACAATTTCTCATAATTCCAAATTTTCCCCTGAGCACTGTCAAAGCGAAAATCAAGGACTAAGCTCTGCGCACTGCCAGGTGTGTACCACCAACAAACATAGTGATAGCACAGTGGGTAGAGCATTTCCCTTGCAAACGGACAACATAGCGTACCCGAGTTCGATTTCTCCGCCCCTCTCGTAGAGCCAGGCAAGCTACTGAGAGTATCTCGCCTGAACAGCAAAGCCTAACAAGCTACCTGTGGAGTATTCGATATGCCAAACACAGTAACAAGAAGTCTGAAAATGTGACTTTACTGGGCCTGCTAGAGCAAAATACATGAAAAACAGGAGGACAGATTGGTTTTTTACATATATATATTATGGAGTATTCGTATAATACATAATGAATATCATAGAAATTACATATATATCAAATTTATATCTATGTACATGTACGTACACATAAAAACCTAGAGTATATTCTGAACCTAAGAATGGAGGATAATAGGCAGCAAACCATTCCGGTCACTTTGGAGCCTTTTATGGCCTTTAAACAGATCTGAATCCTTTTTATTATTGGGGTGACTGTGAGATTGATGGAACTTTCCTAATTCCAAATAGAATGCTTATTTTATTTCTCTGATATTATTGAGGGCTGGAGCGATAGCACAGCGGGTAGGGCGTTTGCCTTACAAGCGGCCAACATGGCCGACCCGAGTTCGATTCCTCCGCCCCTCTTGGAGAGCCCGGCAAGCTACCGAGAGTATTCGATATGCCAGACACAGTAACAACAAAGTCTCCAATGGAGACGTTACTGGGCCCGCTCGAGCAAATCGACGATATTATTGAACTGACGGGTGGGATCCAGGAACCTGACCAACCTTGTGAGTAATCACAGGAAAATGGAAGGGCCTGCTGGGATGTGGGAAGCCTGGGGAGTGTTGGGATGTGGGGAACTGACCCATATTCCCAACATTTGTCAGATATTTGAATCAGGGGGCCCCTTCCAACCTTTCAAACGTCTTTCTACACACAGTAAAGTTCATTTAAACTGTTTCGAGTAGGGGCCAAAGAGACAGGACAGCAGGGACAAAGTTTCTCTTGAATTACCTTTAAGAGGGTCTCAGAGCACCACCAGGAGTAATCCATGAGTATTTCTAGGTGTGACTCAAAAAGACGGCACATGCCCAGAACTGCAAACAGAGAAGCGAGTGAATGCGGGACTGTGTGACCGAGCAGGCAAGGCTCTCCAGAGCAGAAAGGACAAAATAGGGGAAACACATGTCCTGGGATCTGAGCCACCATAGCTACTAGGGTGAAAACAGGGCCAGCATAACCTAGGGGACCCATGATGTGCCTGAGGTGAGAATATAGAGCACAGAGCCAAGAAGGCCTGGGCACCTCCACTGTGCAAGAAAAATAAACAGGAAAGAAAATAAAGCAGCAGGATGGAGTAACAGAACAGAGGGTCGGAAGATTGTGAACCCAATCTTCCCATATGGTCCCCCAAGCACTGCCAGGTGCAACGCCAGAGTGCAGGGCCTAGAATAATCCCCAGAATCATTGGGTGTACCACTCTAAACAAAACAAAATACCCAGAAGCAAGCGTTCGAACCCCAGCACCCCATATGGTTCCTGAGACATGTCAGGAGTCATCCTTGAGCACTAAGGTATGAGTACTCTTTACCTGGGTGTGGTTGAAAAGCCAAATACAACAGAACTGAAATAAACATAGCCTAATAAAGAAAGTATTGGGCCCTCCAAAAAGGAGGCACAATACAGGATCCTATCTGAAACAACTCAGAGACATTTGGCCCAAGAAGACTGAGTGCTCCTGTCACTGCATCATCTTATCTTGTCACTCTCTTCCTACCTAGGGATGGGATGTCCGATGGCATATCACCATCTTCTCCTGCATCTGATTTTCCCAAGGATCAGAGACCTGAAGGAGGAGTCACAGCAGTGAGCACTGGAGAGGAGCACAACCCCCATCCCCGACCAGTCACACCCTCGGGCACTGGCTCACAGACTCTCCTGGGGGACACTGCCTAATGCTACTGTCACCCCAGGAGAATCAAAATCGGTTGGCATCTGTTTTGCCTTTCACGACACAAGCTCTGGGCTTGGTTACAAAGGAGAAAACTCAGCCCTGCCTTGGCCTGAGGACTCCTCCCTGGGTCCCACAGAAGGCTCTCACAGGCACAGCAGAGGCTGACTCAGAGGCCAGATCACATGAATCAGCGCACCTTGCAGGCTAGCAGCAGGGCTACCTCCTACAACCATAGCTCAGAATGTGGCTCGATCATGGGGACAGCCCTTCTCCTCTTAAAATAACTCAATTTCTACACACACACATACACACTCACACACACCCTTTACCCCCAGTACTCACCTAGATAAACAGGGGTCTAGACAGGGCTTTTCAACTTGATGTGAAGAAGCAGAAATTCCTGTTCTGGTAGACAGTAAAACTAGCAAGATACTTGCCTTGTTGACACCACTCAATTCTCTGCATCCCTAAGCATCCCTATGGCCCCCAGAGCACTCCAGAATGAATACTTCAGCCAGCAGCCAGAGGAAGCCCTCAGGGTATCGTCGGGCATGCAGAGCCCTCCATTCCCCACACCAAAAATAGACCCAAAAGGAAACTAAAACCCCTGTAACCTGCGGATACACTGCTCCGAATGGCCCCATCATACCAGGGAAGCCATTGAAAAAGTCAGACGGTAACAGGGTCTCTTGGCATTGCAGGAGCTGCCACTCTGCCAAAAGTGAATCTGGAGATTTTACAGCAGCGAGTCTGGGGCCTAGGTCCCAACGTAGGCCAGCAGGAGGTCAGAACGGTCAAGCCCCTGCCCTCGCCAGGTCCTTCACCCCAAGGCCCACAGCCCCCTTGCTCAGCCCCGTAGCCAACCGGCGGTGCTCAATCGCATAGCTGGAGGCGATTGTGGCCGCAGCAGCCCCCCAGGATCACTCACTCACATCCTCCTCCCTTGACCCCGTCAAACATCCACCGCACCTCAGGAACCACCTGGTATCAGGGAACAAGTGAAAAACAAGTGCAAAAATGTCCCCAAGTTGGCGAGGACCCGCAGCTCAGTGTGGACACGGGGAACTGTCAGGCACTCACAGGAAATTGTCCCCATTCTGCCACGAAGTTGGCCCTTCAGAGTCCCACTTTCCCCAGGGGCCCTACTCTGTCCTGTACCCATGTTAACAATGACACTGACCCAGTTTCCAGGAATAGAATCACCAGGAAGGGCCTCCTGTGATGTCACTTCTGCTTCCACAAGCAGTCTTAAAGAGCCAGACTCCAGATGTGGAGAGACCATTATGCCCACCTAGGTGGATCTGTGGCGCAAGGGGGATGGGCTCACATAAAGGGATGGAGGCAGCTGCTCTACTGGACAGTCACACAGTGGAGGGCTAGTGACAGGTAAGAAGTCCTATTGGGGAAATATGAGCCAAGGCTCTCACACACAGTCCATAAGGAAAAAAGCAAAGAGGGTTCATTCAAAACAAAAGAGGCAGATAGGGGGCAGGTGGTCAAGGAACAATGGGCTTCTCCAGGAAATCAACCATCAAGGTAGGGTGAAAGCAGTCACTCGAAGCCAGCACAAGAGCAGAGAGAAACTGGCCTAGTAGCAGCCTAGAGAGCTGGAGAGACGCTGGAACAGGAGCAAAGGCTCGTAAGAACATCAGAGAACACTGTCCACTCAATGGTCTACGATTGCCAACACGCGAGCTGTGAACACTCATCTACAAAGAAAACCCAGAAGGCAGTTTCTGACCCCTGAGTGGGCATGGAGAGATAACACAGCAGATAGGGCGTTTGCCTTGCATGCTGCCTGCCTAGGTTTGATTCCCAGCAACCCATAGGGTCCTGTGAGCACTGCCAGGAGGAACTCCTGACTGCAGAGACAGAAGTAATCTCTTCATTTCCAGGTATGACCGAAAAAGCTAAAAAAAAAAGTAGACCCTGAACAACTGTGAATGTGGTACACAAGCCAAATCAAAACAATTATACTGAAAAAGTGTCATTTGCAAAACCCAGCCTCTGGCAGGAATCAAGCCATCATGTGGTCTTGCCATTTCACAACAGTCAAAGGACAGACAACAACAGGGGGGCCGGAACCCTGCCCTTTGAAGTGAATCTGAAGGTTCTACACGAGTGAGTGATGCCAGGGACAAGTGCTCTGAAACAGTGCAGAGCAAAGTCCATTCCTGGGAGGGTCAGGACATCCAAGCCCTGCCCTCTGCAGGTCCCGCAGGCTCTGAGCTCAGCCCCTGTGCTTAGCCCCACGCCCACCTGCTGCTGACCATTCATGGAGCTGGAGGTGATGGTGGCCAAAAGGGACTCCCATGATCACCCACAGACACCACAACCCCTGAACCCCCTAAAACCTCTGGGTTCCCCTAAAGCCTCACTCATGCCTCAGGAAATGGCTGATATCAAAATTGAGGGAAAAACAAGCACAAAAGGGCCCCACCAAGCTGGAGTGGTCCTGGCACTCACAGTGCGAAGAACAGGAGGCACCGGGCGCTCACGGACCGCCACACACGTCCTGACAAAAAATAGGTCTTCACAGTCCCCCTTCCACAAAGGACCACCATTTCCTCCTCTACCACCAGACCAATGGCTGCCTGATTAGGTAAACACAATGGGAAGACAAAAAATATCTGAAGGTTCCTGACCTGGGACGCCACTTCCACTGCTGCCAGAACCTGAGCCTTAAAGGGCCCTGTTCCAGATGCACAGACCCTTTTGCCCACCCAGATGAATCTGTGATCTAGAGGGATGGACTGGATAAAGGTGTGCAGAGGTGGCTGTGGAGACTTGTGGGTCACACAGTGGGAGGGTGGGGATAAGAAGACCCCAGATTCTGTACTCCTCAGTCAAACAATGACTCAATGCTCTCACACACAGTCCATCAAGAAAAAAGCAGCTGAGATGATTCAAGGTAAAACAGGAAGGTTGCTGAGTTTCTTGGGGAAGTAATTAAGATGGGGTGGAAGCAGTTACTGCAAAGCCAGCCCTGGAGATGCAGAGAGAAACTGGCCTAGAAACAGCCCAGAGAGCTGGCCAGACACTGGAAAAGGAGGATAGGATGGTAAGAACATCAGAGTGCACTGTCTGGTCAACACACTACCCCTTGAAAACACCAAACCAGTGGACTCTTGCCTACAAGAAAAACCGTTTCAGAAGCACAATTTTAAATCTAGACTATGGGGCAAGAGGTTAGTACAGTGGCTTGGGCGCTTGCCTTGCATGCGGTCAATTTGGGTTCAACCCTCATAATTCCAAATGGTCCCCTGAGCACCATTGAATTGCAAAGCCAGGAGTAGGCCCTCAGCACTGCCAGGCTGCACCAACATCATCATATATTCCGATCCTAAAAATGGAGGCTAATGGGCAGCAAGCCATTTTGGGCACCTTAAAGCCTTTTTTGTCCTTTAAGCAGATCTGTATCCTTTTTATCATTCTGGTATCTACTACACTGAGGGGTCTTTGCTAATTCTAAATACAACAGTTAAATTTTTTCTGTAATATTATTAAACTTGGTGGGGGGATCCAGGAATGTGACCAACCTTGTGAGTAATCATAGATAAATGGAATGGCCTGCTGGGATGTGGGGAGCTGACCCATATTCCCGGCATTTGTCAGACATTTGATGCAAGGGGCCTCTTTCATCCTTTCATATGTCTTTCTAAAAACAGTAATCTCTGAGTATTTCAAGATATGACCCAAAAAGACGGGGATAAAGTTCAACATTTAAAAACAAACTGTTTTCACGGCACTTCATTAAAGAACCTTGCCAGGGCCATTTAACTAAGATAACACTTTCTGAAACATTTATTCTTTATACATACACAATGCTAGCCAGTATCTGAACACATGGGAGCCAGAGATGGCATGGGGGAAGGAGCTGGTCACACACAGCCCACCTGGATTCCAACCACAGTGACCCATAATGATCCTGAGTCCCCCAGGTAGGGATGACTGAGCTGAGAGCGAGGAGTAGGACTCAGCTGGGTGTGGCTCCAAAGAACATGACTCAGGAGGCCCTGAAGAACGAAGATGTGGCTGTTTTTCTGCTATAATCCCCAAAACCAAGGGCCTCAAAGCCAAGTCACAGGGGCTGGAGCGATAGTCCAGGGGGAGGGCTGTTTCCTTGCGTGGGGCCAGCCCAGTTTCAATTCCTGCCATCCCATATGGTACCGAGAAACCACGAGGAGTAATTACCAATTGTAGAGGCAGGAGTGATCCTTGAGCATCGCTGGGTTTAAATCAAAAAGCAAAAAGAAAGTCAAGCCAGAGTCACTATAAAGAATGAGATAGTGGTGAGTCTCGACAGCCCTGAGCACAGGGGATTTTTTGCCTTTTAATTCACATTCCTCCTGGCTTTCACCAGACAATCCAAAAAGTACATGTTAACATACACATCAAGTTTAAATGCCAGAACCTTTACATAGACTTTCCCTTATAAACTGACATCACAAAATGTTTGTTAAAGACTAAAGGATTATTTCTTTCCTAGCTGCACTTTTGTAGCACAGCATCCCATGGTACAAAGAAAACAGACTTTACCAAAAGGGGGCTATTTTGACATTAAAAATTGTTATTAGGGCATTGACTTACGTAATATGAATTTTCTGATGTTTCCTAAGACCAGAAATAAACAGAAAGGCCTTCCCACATTCTTGATATATATAAGATTTCACACCAGTGTGAACTGCCCTATGTACATTTAGGCCAGAGGCCTGATGGAAGGCCTTTCCACATTCCTTACAAACAAAAGGTTTCTCTCCAGTGTGAATTCTCACATGACCAGTAAGGGTTGAGGAACAAACAAAGGCCTTCCCACACTCCTTACAAACATAAGGTCTCTCTCCAGTGTGATTTTTCATATGCCGAGTAAGACTTGAGGATTCAACAAAGGCCTTCCCACATACCTTACATCCATAAGGCTTCTCTGCAGTGTGAATTTTCATATGATGAGTAAGGCTTGATAAATAAAGAAAGGCCTTCCCACATTGCTTACAAACCTAAGGTCTCTCTCCATTGTGACTTCTCATATGCCTAGTAAGGCTTGTGGATGCAACAAAGGCCTTTAAACATAGCTTACAGCCATAAGGCTTCTCTCCAGTGTGTTTTCTCATATGACAAGTAAGTTGTGAGGGATACCAAAAGGCTTTCCCACATACCTTACATCCATAAGGCTTTTCTCCTTTGTGAATTTTATATGGCGAGTAAGGTTTGAGGAATAAGTAAAGGCCTTCGCACATTCCTTACATATATAAGGCCTCTCTTCAGTATGAGTAAGCATTGAGGATTGAGTGAAGGCCTTTCCATGTGCCTTATATTTATGACATTTCTTTCCATTATGAATTTTCCTGTGTCTGGAAAGTGTTAAGAGTAAGAAAAGAGCTTCCCACATTGCTCACACAGATATGCTTTCTCTCCAGTATGAATTCTACAATGTTTTAAGAGGTATGAGGGTCTATTGGAGGCCTTCGCACAGTCCTTACATGTATGTGGTTTTCCTCCTGTGTGGATGTTCATGTCATCACAAAGGGGTGACGCTGGATTCAAACCATGCCCTTGCCGCCGACACTCCTGGGGATTCTGTCCACTGTGGGTTTCAAAGGAAACATCACATTCCTGGGAACACAGGGAAGCTCCCCCACATTCCTTACTCTTGGACAGCATTAATCCATGGTGACTTTGCTTGTGGGCCTTTCGGTGTGAAGGACTCACTATAAACAGTGCTCCTCTCCCACATTCTAGGGACTGCCCCAATGTTGAGGTTTGTGTCTGTGGACCGAGAACAACAGACTGTGTGAACCTTTTCCCCGGGGAGGGATTCTTCAGAGTGAGGTTGCTCTCTCCATTCTCAACATTCTCAGAGGCTATCTTGCCTGCCTTAGCATTCCCATGTGGCTGATGGCACAAATGCACACTCGAGACTTTTTCACAGTGTGAAGGGTCAGAGAAATTCCACTCGGGCTGGCTGCTTCCCTGTAGAAGAGCAGACGATTCCAATTATCGTTCTATGCCTTAAGACTCTCCATGTTAAATGAAATTGATACCTGCAGATTGGTTTCAACATTTGCACCACACCAATGCAACTCCCGACAGGTGGATGGCATTAACATGGACTAACCTAATGTTTCTGTAAGACAAACATAGAAAATTGATGAATGAGAGGCCATTAATTTGTTAAATATTTTTTCAACTCAATGAACAGGCAGGAATAACTCCCTCCACAGAAAACTGATGCACCGGATTCAAAAGAAAAATAAAACACACTAAACTCTGGGTTCAGTTCTATCTCACTGTGGAGCAGAGCCCGGAAAGCATTTTTGAAGAAATGCTGCATCCCACACTGCTGAGACTGACCACAGGGGACATTGAAAACATCTCACCACAGGCAGATTCTTTTCAGGATCAATGACTTTTTCTGTTCTGTAGTTTGTTTTAATTTGGGTGAGGGGGTGCACCATGCAGTGTCAGGGATTATTCCTGGTAGGTCTCTGTAAAACACATGGAGAAATGTGGATGGACCAGTTTAAAAGACCAAGTCCTTTCACGATTACCATTTGTAGATACTTTCAATCAAATGAAAAAGCACGGCATTTACATGAAACATACTACAATTTTCCTTGGGTTTTGAGCAGAGATGTCATCACCCAGTGAAGATAAGGGTCCTCGAACTCAAGCATCATACCCTGAATTTCCTTCTGGCCATTCCCGAACTGCACTTTAAAAATAACATGCTGGTACACTGACATTTTCCATTAGTACTATAATATTGATTACAAACTTGCAAATCTTACCGGCTCACTCATACTCACTGACTGAGTTCCCAAATCCTGAAGCCATGCTTTGAGTTCTGAAACGAAACACAATATACAATGTAAGAATTATTGAATGAAACATGCTTAAACAGGCAGTACAGCTTGAGGACATCTCTATGGTCCTCACAGTCCAAAAGATCCCACAATAGGGAAGGTCCCTGGGAAGGATTGCTGTGAAAAGCTTGGCAATCCTACAAGACATTTTTTTCTTGTTTGTTGAACATACGCAGTGATGTTCAGGGAACTACTCGGGATGCTGGTTATTGAACCAGGTGGACAGTGTGCAGGACAAGCGCATTTCCTGCGTTAGTATCACTCAGATCCAAAATAGCTTTATTATGGCCTCACTTACTAACTAAACAAAAGAGGAAATTTTTTTGAAAGTATAGCAACATTATAGGCTGTACAAAAAGGCTGGTAAGGAAAAGACAGGGGGACCAAGAAGTGAGAATTTCATGGAAATTCTGGCAGAAGATGAAAAATAATGTCAAAGCCAAGAAATTAAAGTGCAAGATTATTTCATGACAGACAATCTGTGGGAGCGAAGAGCAGCGTGAATAGAACACAGATGCCAAGATCCAAGAACCCAAGGATATCAGGGTCAGCAGCTCGTTTCACATGTGCTCAGGGCACCCACACACTGCCGAGGGCCTGAGCCAGGGAGGGTTCTCAGACACTCACCTGCACACATGACTCTCCTCCCTGGCCTCAGGGTTCCTCCTTCCAGCCAGGAGATCACCGCAGGCTTCACCCCAGAATGCCCTGAACCTCTCAGAGATGGAGCATGGATACGTGACAAGGAAAACATGACAAGTAAACCCCATGTCTCCCTATAAAAATGGAGTCAATTACGGGAATGGCATGAACAGAATCTGTACTTTTAAAACACCCCAGATTTGGAGTTATCCAAGAGCTAAGATTCAGGTCTTAATTTAAGAGAATATGGGGCCCCAGAAAACATCACAAGTAGTATAGCCCTGGCATTGCAAAGGGCCAACAGTTTCTCCCCCCAACGGGGGTTTGATCACAGCACAGCACCTAGTATTTTTTTCTCTAGTTTGGGATCTTCACCTGGGGATGCTCAAGGCTTCTCCCTGACTGTGTACTCAGAAATCATCTTTCGTGGTGCTTGAGCATCTCATGGGATGGTAAGGCTATAACACATGTCCAGATCTGGCAAGACAAGCACCGTGCCCACTGTACTGTCACTCAAGGCTCAGCATCACATGCAATGTACTGAGCCTGTGTGAACTGATGCCTGAGTGCAGTAAACCCCAAAGCTTAACAAATCCAAAGATGGCCAAAGACGACCAAAGCCCCAAATTGGTTATAAAAATAAAGATAAAACGATGCAGACAGATAGCACAGAAGGTCAGGCACTGGCCTTGCTCAAGATCAAAAAAAGTTCGATCCTGATATTTCAGTAGGGTCTCTCAAGTCATCTGTTTGATCGCTGACTGTATGGTTCAGAGGCAAACCCTGAGTCCTGATGAACAGAGAACCACTGCAAGTGACCACGAGCACTGAAATAGAGCAGCATCTTATGGGGTGAGGCCCTAAGAAATAAATGAACTGTGTTGGGTGCGATATTTCAGCAGGCAGGACACAGACACTGCACACACGTACAGTATTGGTCCCCAGCAGTACAAAATGCCCCGGACCACAACCAGGATGAATAACTGAATACTCAGCCAGAAATAATCCCTAACTGTTTGTAAGTATAACCCCAAACCAAAGCAAAACAAAATAAAAGGGAATGCCTTGCCATAGAGGCAGGGTGGACTGGGGGATGGGCGTGGAAGGGATACTGGGATTAGTGGTGGTGGAGAATGGGCACTGGTGGAGGGATGTGTAATTGATCACTGTATTACTGAAACCCAAGCACAAAAATTTGTAAGTATACAAAAGTACCTCATGGTGTTTCACTAATAAAAATGAAAAAAAAACTAAACTAAACCAAAATAAACAAAAATAAATTAACTGAAGTTGTGGGGCAGGTGCAATAGTACCAGGATTAAGACAGCAACCTTTGTGGCTGACAAGCATGTTCAATCCTCAGCACCCCATGGCCCCTGAGCACACCCAGGAGTGATCCCTCAGCACAGAGACAAGAATATTCAAGTTGTGCCCCAAATAAAAGCAAAACCAAAATACATAGAAATTATGTGTAGTACAAGAAATAATCAGAGAACTCAGCATTGGCAGGAACCAGGAACATTTTAGAGAGACCTGAGCAATGGTACAACATGTGGGGAGCTTGCTATCCACGGGGCTAACCTGGGACGATCCCCAACACTCCAGATTCATTAAAACCCACAAAGAGTGATTCCTATGGACAGAGCTTAGAGTAAGCCCCGAGCATCGCCAGGTGAGCACCAACAACAAAAAAAAAAAACAAAAAAAAAAACAGGGAAGGAACTAGAGGAACAGCTCCTGCATGGCTGTCCTCAGCAGGACATTCACAGCTACTGTTGGACACACAGTCACGGCCCAGCACAGGGAGCCCACACCGGTCTGTCCAGACAAGGTCGGCACTGCACTGCTCTCAACAATGGTCGACAGGAGCTCGTAGGTCTCCAGCATCACGTCCCTGTAGAGCTTTCTCTGAGAGGTATACAGGCATGCCCACTCCTCTGGGGTGAAGCTCACAGCCAAGTCGGAGAAGGTCATCGTGTCCTGAGTCGACATACAAAGAGGGGCAGGAGTCAGGGTCTGTCCCCACCATGTCCCCTGGGCTGTGAAGCCAGGACCCCCAGGCCCTAGAGGGGCTCAGGGTCTGTCCCCTTGGGAAAAACCAGTCTCCACCTGAACTCCTGGCAGATGGGTCCCAACTTCTCTCTAAGACAGCTGCGTCTATAAAAAGTGAGGATGTTCTACTAGAAGATTCCTGAAGGTGGTGGTCTAGCTTCTGACCCCAGGGAATTCCACCACTGCTACTATGAGCACTGCAGAGAGTGCAGTACTGAGCACACAATCAGTGGGACACAAATGAGTGACCCTGCTTTCAGCTCAAAACACTAAACATACACTCCCTGCATCCCACAGCCCATGTTCTAGGGAGAAGGAGACACTCAATGTCCAGCCACCGACTGAAAGCTGTGCATGTACATATGTGCCTGTTGAACTATGATCATGGTTCAGGGCCACTCCAAATGCCTCTCAAAGTGTCTTAAGCCCAACAGCTCTGATGGCCCCAGAGATCTTTTGCTCTGTCTCCATAGGACCAGCACATGCCCAGAACCGCAAACCGAGGAGCCAATGAATGCTGGATTGTGTGATAGAGCAGGAGAAGCTCTCCAGAGCTAGAAGGACAAAATAGTGGAAACACATATCCCGGGGCCTGAGTTACTGTAGCTGCCAGGGCACAAACAGGTCTAGCGCACCCGGGGACCCATGATGCACATCAGGCACAGAGCCAAGAGGAAGTCCTGAGCATCTCCCCTGTGGCACAAAAATAAATATGAAAAGAAACAAAGCAGCATGACTGTGTAACAGGACAGTGGGATGGGGATAGTGGGTAGTGCTGGTGATCCCCACCATTCCATAGAGTCACCTAAGCAGTGCCAGGTACAATGCCAGAGTGCAGAGCCAAGAGTATAATCCCCAGAATAACTGCGTGTGGCTCTGAAAACAAACAAAATACCCAGACACCAGCCGTTGATGCCCAGCACCCCATTTGGTCCCTGAGACATGTCAGCAGTCATCCCTGAGCACCAGTAATCTTTGAGCAGTTGTGATCCAAAAGGCAAATAAAATGAAACTAACACACGTGCCCTTAGACAGTAGAGAGCCGGGCGCTCCAACAAGGCGGCAGGATCTTCCTGAAGCAAGTTAGAGACAGACAGCCCTGGAAGCCTGACGCTCCTGTCACAGCATCACCTCATTTTGTCACTCCTACCTGGCGTCAGTGTGTCCGATGGCACCTCACCATCTTCTCCTGGCTCTGTTTTTCCTGAGTATCAGAGACCTGGAGGAGAAGTCAGAATTGTGACCACTGGACAGGAGCAAAATTACCAAGTTCTGACCAGCCACACCCTCGGGCACTGATTCACAGACCCGCTTGGGGGACACTGCCTAATGCTTCTGTCTCCCCAGGAGAAGCAAAATGGGTTGGCATCTGTGCTGCCTTTTGCAACACAAGTTCTGGGCTGGGCTACAAGTGAGAAAAGTCGGCCCTGCCTTGGTCTGGTGACTCCTCCCGGTTCCCACAGACGGTTCTCACAGGCCCAGCCAGGAAGGACTCTGAGGCCAGGAAATCCCATGCATCAGCGCCCCCTTCTGGCCCCGTGAGATAGCCACCATTTGGGCTATGATTGTATGGGGGAGCCACTGTCTTAAAAAAAAACGAAAAAACAGGAGCTGGAGTGGTCGAACAGTGGGTAGGGCAGTTTGCTTTGCAAAGTGGCCAACCTGGGTTTGATTCCCAGCATCCCATAGCTTTCCCTGAACACCACAGGAGTAATTCTTGAGACAGAACCAGGAGTAACCCCTTGCATCACCGGGTGTGAACCAAAAAGCAAACAAATAAAAATTTTTAAAAACTTTCTACAGGGGCTGTAGCGATAGCACAGTGGGTAGGGTGTTTGCCTTGCAAGCGGCCAACCCGGATTCAATTCCCAGCATCCCACACGGTCCCCCAAGCTCTGCCAGGAGTGCTTCCTGAGTATAGAGTCAGTAGTAACCCCTGAGCATAGGCTGGGTGAGACCCAAAAAGCAAAATAAATAAATAAACAAACTTTTTACAGACATACACTTTTACCAGTAGTACATGAACACACACAAGCGCATGCACACACACACCCTTTACCCCCTGTACTCACCTTGATAACCAGCGGTCTGGGTAGGACTTTGCAACGTGATGTCAGGAGGCAGATAGTCCTATTCCAACATAGAGTAAACCTGTTAGGATGCATGTGTTGCTGACACTAATCAATCCTCTGCATCCCCAAGGCCCCCAGGGCACTGCCAGGAATAATATCTGAGGCCAGAGCCAGAGTAAGCCCTCAGGGTATCTCCGGGAATGCAGAGCCCCCCATTCCCCAAACCAAAAATAGCCCCAAAAGGAAATTATCATTGGCAAACCCAGACACCTGCAGATCCACCGTCCGGGCCTGACCTACGAGGGCAGCCGATGAAAAAGCTGGATGGCAACAGGGTCTCTTGCCTTTAGGGGGGCTGCGGCTCAGGGCCTCAAAGTGAATCTGGAGATTCTACAGCAGCGAAACTGGGGCAAGGACCCAACATGGGTCTGCTGGAAGGTTCGGGAAGGCTAAGGCCCCGCCCTCGGCAGCTCCTCCACCCCAAGTCCCGCAGCCAACACGCTCAGCTCCGCGCCCACCCGCGGCTGCACCAAAGCAGAGCTGAAGGCGACCGTGGCCACAGTAGCCCCCCAGGATCACGCACTCACACCCGCGACCCCCAAATCTCACTACAGCCCCCTATGAACCTCCCAAAGCTCCGTACCCCGCAGGACTCCATCATACCTCAGGAACCGCCTGGATATCGGGGAACACAAGAAAAACAAGCGCCAGAGGCCCCTTGAGCTGGCGTGGTCCCGCGGCTCACAGCGCGGAGACGAGGAGGCTTGGAACGCTCGGAGCGCTCACAGGAGGCCACCCCCGACCTGCACAAAGACAAAATCGGCCTTCAGAGTTCCCTTTCTCACTGGGGCCCTACTTGGTCCTTCACCCACGTGAACAAGGACTCTCTGACCCATTTCCAGGAAGAGAAGCACCTGGAAGGCCCCCGCTATGATGTCACTTCCGGTGCTGCAAGCAGCCTTAAAGGGCCAGACACCAGATGTGTAGAGAAGTATTAATCCCACCCAGGTGAATCAGTGGGGGAAGGGGGATGGATTTGAATAAGGGAGTGGAGAGGCAGCTGCTAGAGTAGCTGGTCAGTGTGGGAGCTCGGATAAGAAGTCCCCTGATGCTTTACTGGCCAGTCAAATGTGGTCAATGCTCTCACACACAAGGCAAGGCCATCAGGAAAACTGCAGCAGGGTTGATCCTGGTAAAACAAGCAGTTAGGGAGTGGGTGGGGCACAGGAAAGTGAGTTTCTTAGGATTGTTAATTTTTTATGGGGGTTTGATGTGGGCCCGCGAGATTCTGGGGAACATTAGAAATGCCTAGGATTGAAGCTCATTTGCCACAATGAAGGTAAGTTTCCATTGTTTAAAAAATTTAAATAAAGGGCTGGAGAGAGAGCACAGCAGTCAGGGTATTTGCCTTGCACGCGCCCGACCCGCATTCAATTCCCAGCATCCTATATGGTCCCCTGAGCACCGTAAGGAGTACTCCTGAGTGCAGAGCCAGGAGTAACCCCTGTGCATCACCGTGTGTGACCCAAAAAGAAAAGAAAATTTTAAATAAAAATATTATGTTCTCTCTCTGAGCAAGTCAAGTTCTAACCCCCCTCTGTTTATTCTCTGGCTGAACTACTTCATAAAAGTTTCCTGTTATTGTGTACCCCACAACCTGACACCCTAAATTTTTGACGGTGTTCTCCCATTCTGTGAGAATGAGGAATGTGGAAGCAAGATTCATCTCGGTACCCCACTAAGGTTCCATCTGAAGGAATCTGCCAACATCAGATTGAGGATGCTCTGATTTCTTTCCTTTTTAATGTTTTGGGAGTCACAGCTGATGTTGCTCAGGGGTGACAACTGGCTCTGTACTCAGGAATGACTCTTGGCATATGGGATACCGGAAAATATACCCAAGTCTGCAGAACACAAGACAAGTGCCCTAAGGGCTCTGCTACTGCTGCATGCCCCAGGCTGCATGCTTAATCCTTAATTACACCACACCTAACATGGAAGTTAACCCTAGGGCGAAAATTTTTACGCTGTGGAAGTGCCCCACAGCGGCATCTAGTGGCGGTTAAGCGGAACTCCCATTGCCCGAGTTCCCCACCCTTAAGATTTCCAGCCATCAGATTTGCTTCAATGCTGGGGCTCATTAAGAATCAAACACGCAGCCTGGGACCCTAGTGGGATAACAGTGGGTAAGGCCTTGCATCTGTTTGGAGTTCTTGCACCCCATATAGACCCATGCACGCCAACAGAAATATCTAACAATTGGCGGGACCAACCCCTGAGCATTACTGTGTGCCCCTCCCCCCGAAACAGATGCTTTCCGCCCTCCAGAGACCCACCCACACACTCTCTGACCCCACAAGAGTCTCTGGTTTCTTAATTAGGTGTCCAGAATTTGCTATTCCTAGTGGGGTTTGAAGCCACATAAAAAAAAAACATGATCTTCGTTCCCTCCCCACACACCATACTGACTATCTGGGCAAGTGACACTGGGTTCTTTATTGGAGAGAGGGGTCGGTGGCCACAACAGACCTACTGCGGGCACTCAAGAACCCTACATAATGCTGGGAATTGACTTGTGTTGAGCACAAAGCATTTCCTCCCCCCCATCTTCTATCTCGAAAAACCCCATCTGAAAGGTTTCCTCTCTTGGTCACCCCCATACCTTATCACCCTACATTTCAATAAAAGTCATTTCTCTGTTCTGTGTGTAGCTGTTGAGGTCGAAGCAAGATTCAGCTCGTTGTAACTCCGGGCCTGAGGTGAAGGAATCCGCTGACAAAGAAACTGAGGTTATGGTTTTCGTTTGATAGATTATGGTTGGGGGCCACACCCGGCAATGTTCTGGGGTGACTCCTGGATATTTTTTCCTTAATTACCCCTGTAGGTGTTCACGGACCTATAATGGGGTGCCTGGATTTGAACCCAGTTTAACTGCTGCAAGGGGAGCGCTTTTCTACCTACTTTCCTCCTGCTCTATTGCATGAGGCTTGATCGTTAATCATTGAAGCAAAACCCAGCTCTGAACATCTTCCCTGTAAACCCGGGACGCACCTCATCCCCTCTGTCACCAGAAGACGGCGCTATGCAATATATTCGTCCCTGCCCAGAGTCCTTTCTCTCAGGAATGTCCACCCCTGACCCTCTCTGCCTTCCAGAACCTACTGAAGCTCCCCAGGACTCTCCAAGCTCTCTGCAGAGAGACCCCTGATCCTTGCCCAACTCTGCAGCCCCCAACACTGCCACACCAGTGCCCTGGCTTTATTTGGGAGTGGCCAAAGCATAACTAAAGCTGTGGGGAGGGCAAGGCTTTCTATGGTGTGGGGGATGGAACCCAGGTTGGCCAGGGGAAGCCAAGAGATTTCTCAGAGTTCTATCTCCTTTATCTGACCCTTTTTCCCATCATGGTCATCCTCACACATCTGCCCCCTCTATACAGTTTTTTTGCTTTTGGTCATCATACGGGATGTTGCACAGGTGTTACCACTGGCTCGATACTCAGGGATTACTTGTGGCGGTGCTCAGGTGACCATAGGGGATGCTGGCTATCAAACCCGTGTCGACCACATGCAAGGCAAACACCCGACCTGTTACACATTTAGAAGGACCCCAAACATTCTCTTACTCCTTGCCAGAGTTTTGGGTATTCCATAGATTTGAGATGTTCAAAACATTGTGCTTGTGGCACTTTTGTGGCAGCCACGAAGTACACTTTCTGCACTCCCAATTGGCCACACAAAAGAAGTTCTACTGAGAGGTCTTTTTCTGACACTGTAAATGTTTATTAGTCATTCACTATGAATTTGACCATGTTTCCAAAGATCAGAGGGAAACAAGAAGGTCTTCCCACATTCTTTACATACATAAAGTTTTGTTGTGTAAGCCTTTTGATACGAGCAGTATCTGAGGATGTAGTAAGTGGGTGGAGATGTAAAAAAAGTCTCCCCGCATTCTGCACATGTATATAGTTTCTCCCCAGTGTGAATTCTCCTATGTACTGTAAGCTTTGCGGATCAAGTAAAGGCCTTCACACACTCCCGACATATATAAGGCTTCTCTCCAGAATGATTTTTCACATGCAGAGTCAGGGCTGAGGATTGAGTGAAGGCGTTACCAAACACCAACATTTATGAGGTTTCTTTCACTCTTTAATTTTCCTATGTGTAATGAAGAGTGACGGGTACCAAAGAGGTTTCCCACAAACCTCACTTATTACAAGCTTTTCTCCAATATGCATTTTCTTGTGCTTAAAAAAGGCTTGAGGGGCTGGAGAGACAGCACAGCAGGTAGGGCGTTTGCCTTGCTTGAGTCCTACCTTCCCATATGGTTCCATGAGTACCGCCAGGAGTAACTCCTGAGTGCAGAGTCAGGAGAAACCGCTGTGCATTGCCAAGTGTGACCCAGAAAGCAAAATAAAATAAAATAAAATAAAATAAAATAAATAAAAATAAAAAAATAAAAGGCTTGAGTAAGAAGCAAATGGCTTCCCACTGTCCTTCCATGCATATGGTTTCTCTCCAGTATTAAGTCTGCTATGTATAATAAGGTATCGGGATTGATGGAAGACCTTTCCACATTCTTGACACGTATATGGTTTCTGTCCTGTGTGGATGTTCACATGGTCACACCGGGGTAGTGCTGGGCGCAAAGTTTGTTCTTGCTGCTGACATTCCTAGGGATTCTGTCCACCTCTGTGGGTTTCGAAGGAGATGTCAAGGTGTCGAGGACCTGGGAAGGCTCCCCCACATTCCTTACATTTGGACGGGTTTGTACCATGGTGACTTAGGAGACTGTTGGAGTGAAGGACTCTCTATAAACTGTGACCTCTCCCACCGTCCAGGGGCTTCTCCCCTGGGATGGTTTGTGTCCATGGACTGAGCACAACAGTCTCTGAGTAGCTTTCCCCAGGGGAAAGCTTCTTTGCAGCAAGGGCGCTCCCTTCCTTCTGGTCACCCAGAGAAGACATCCCACCTGTCTTGGCATCCACATGGGGCTGAGGATACAACTGGTTGCTCGAGATTCTGTCACAGTGTGCATGATCAGACAACCCACCCAGGCTGGTTGCTTCCCTGAGGAACAGCAGAGAAAACTTCCAATTAGTTTGCTGTGCCTGAGAGTCTCCTCGTCCAGAAAATTCACATCTCCGGGTTGGTTTCTAACATTTAACCCCCTTAATTGAAATTATGACATGAGACCGGATTTTCCAAGCAACGACTAATGTTTCAATAAGACGGACAAGCAAAAATTGACCGATGCGGGGTTACAGAGCTATATAAATTTTTTGAACTCAGTGAACAGACACATTAAGTCGAAATAACTCCCTCTGCAGAAAAATGAAGTACCCGTTTAGACTGAAAATAAAAGGGACCTGAGACTGGGTTTGGTTCCAGCTCAGTGTGGAGCCCAGGATACATGTGCGAAGGCAAAGATGCATCCCCACACACCCGAGAGGGACACTGTGAAAACATCTCACCTGAAGCAGATTCCTCTCCAGGATCAATGAGGTTTTTGTTTCTTGTTCTGTTTACTTAGGTGGGGAGAAGGTCACACCGAGCACTGCTCAGGGATTCCTGCTGCTGGGGCTCTGAGGGACATGTGGGGTGCTGGGAAGGAGTCCAGGTTTCCTTCCTGGTGCTAAGCAAGTACCCTTCCTAACGCAAAATCAATAGTGCTGCACCATCAGGTTCTTTTCAACAATCGCCACTTGTCTTTTCTGTATATCAGATCTAAAATCACAGTATTTCCCCTGTATTAAAAAGAGATTTCGGGGGGTCAGAGCCATACTACAGGTGTAGGGTGTTTGTCTTGTACGCGGCCGACCTGGGTTCAATCTCGGATATCCCATATGGTCCCTTAAGCATCGCTAGGAGTAATTACTGAGTGGAGAGCCCAGAGTAACCACTGAACATCGCTGGGTGTGACCCAAAAAGCAAAAAAATAAATACAAATAAGGTATTTTTAGGTTTTAGAATTACTGATTTTATGCAGCAACAGGGTCGGAATGAAGATACGCGTTGCGTGAAGTTAGCCAGAAAAAGAAACACAAACAAAATGATGCACCCATCTGTGGAATGCAGAACACTGGATGCAGAAAAGTACTGTAAAGGGTGTGCTTAAATCATCCCTGATTCAGTGTTTAGAGACTGTTATAGTGCATAGAATCAGAGATATTCCATCGAGGCTGGCTGCTTCCGTGGAGAACAACAGAGGAGGATTCTAATTATTTCTTGATTTCGTGAGAGTCTCCATGTCAAAAAAATGTCGAGCCCTGCAGGTTTGGTGTCTAACATTTCCACCAGGCAAATATAATTATCAAAACCTGTATGGCTTTCTTGTAATGACAAAATGTTTTTGGAAGGACATGCAAAATTGACAGAAGTGTTGGTCATTAACTTGTGTTCATTTCTTTCTCAACTCAATGAAGAACACATTATGTGAAAATAATTCCTATACAGAAAATGGAAGCACCAGCTTCAAACAAATAAAAATAAATCAGAGTCTGGGTTCGGTTGTAACTCAGTATGGAGCTCGGGATGCATGTATGAAAGCAAGGCTGAATCCCCACAAAACTGAGAACACAGGGGCCATTGAAGACATCGAACCTAATTGAGTAATGTCAGTTAATGTTAATCAATGAGGTTTTGGGGAGTTTTTTGTATTTATTTGTTGGGGCAGTGTCACACAAAATAGTGCTTATAGATCACTCCTAGCGGGGCTGTGGGGACCATATTGGGTGCTGGGTATAGAACGTGGTTCCATCCCTGGACAAAGCAGTGCACTTCCCACTACACTACTACTAGGGCCAAAAAAACAGTTCTTTTCAACAATGTTCACCTCTGCTTACATTCTACAAAAAAAAAAAAAACCAGTATTATTTTGGTATTTAAAAAAACAGAATGTCTTTAAATCTTAAAACTACTGAGTTTATCACCCACTGAGGCTAAGAGCCTGTTACTCTTGGCATAAGGCTGTGGATTTCCTCCCTGCGGTGTCCGGAGTCTGGAGATCTGCTGACAGCAAAGGATGCCAGGTGCCCCCATTCAAGCCACATGCTTGGTCCACTGAAAATCCCACTGGCATAATCATTTATTCTGAACATGCAAACCTTTCCAGCTCACTTGTAATCGATGATCTTGTTGTACTGCATCAAAATGTGGTAATACTGAATCCCACATTTGGGGTTTGATTTCTGAAATCAAACAAAACAGAATGTAAGAGTTACTCACTGGATAGGAGAATGAGGTCCAGCAGATAGCGGACATCTTGATAGTTCTCACAGTCCAAACAGGCCCACAGAAAAGGGTAGATCTTTTGGGTGATCACTGTGATGACCTAGACATTATCCAAACTAGCTTTCGGGTGTTGTATTTTGACCAGACCAGATACAGGGACCACATGAAATGCAGGGGATCAAAAATCAGTCAGCTGCCCAAAATGCAAGTGCGCTCCCTGCTATCCATGTCCTGATCCAAACTAATTTTGATATGGACTTATTCATTACTATAAAACAAAGGCAAAAATATCACTAAAAGGAACATGAAAGAACAGGAGAGAGACCATGTGCTTAGCTTGAGGCAGACAGGCTCAGATCTCAGATCCCTGAACACCTGGGGTACAATTCCTGAGCGCACGGCCAGGAGTTACACCTGAGACCCACAAGGAGTCATGTATTACTATGGCTGGGCCCAAAACCTAAACGACGATAAACTTCTTAGTTACTCAAAAACATATAATGATCCGAGAGCAAAGATAAGCATGGTGTTAGAGAGGGCAGAGGGGTTCTGACTGCTCCAAAAAAGGGGACTCGGAGTTGCAGGCTCCACAGCCACCCTGCTGAGGCACATAAAGAAAGACCGAAGGCTGAGATTCCCATGGATTATTCTACACACCTGATAGATAAGGAAGATTAACGACAAAGCCAGGAAATTAAAGCACAGATCATTCCGTGATGGACAGTCCAGGGGGGAAGAAGGGGAGCATGAACTTGGCACAGATGCCTGGATCCAGGAGCTTGAAGCCCTACGGCTTCAAACAGCAGAGAGCCGGGCACTCAGGCTCGGAGCCACATCCCACGTCTCCTTCCTGAAACAACCCAAGACTCAAGAAGCCTGTGCGCTCCTGTCACTGCACTGGGTCATCTTGTCGCTCTCATGCCTGAGGATGGTGTGGCAGAGGGCGCTTCACCACCTCCTGCCTTTGTTTTTCCTGTAGATCAGCAGGAGTCTCCATGAAAGACCTGAGCCGTGAGCACCAGAGGAGCACAGCCAGCCCCGCCCCCCACCAGGAAGTTGCTGCATTGGAGCAAGAAATGTAATGACTTGCCAGATACTTGGTCACTGGCTCACACCCCATCCACAGGGATACACTGCAAGATGCTCCTCCCTCTCCAGGGGACAGAGAAATGGGTTGTGACCAGGCTGCCTGTTGGGACAGTAGGGCTAGTCTCAGCCAACAGAGGAGTAAACTACAGCCCTGCCCGAGCCCCGGGAATCCACTCAGGGCCCTACAGGAACGTACCTAAGGCCATGGACTAACTCTTAGGCCAGGAGCTCCCATGCAGAGATGGCCCCTGCAGGTCACAGTGACAACAGGCCCATTAGTGGCTCTGCATGGGGGCAGTCACAGGGACTCAGGGTGGACAAACCTTCAGCTGTCTTCTTGTATAATGGGCGGGGTCATGGGCCTGGGAGCTTTCTTCCAGGGAACAAGGTCACTTCTGCACTCGGGTGAGTCCCAGGTGCCCCATGTCTGATCTGCTGGACCTAGGCCATCCTGGTCCCGATTTACTGTAATACCGAATCATCACATGAGCCTCCTCCAGCACTTGCTCCTGTTTTGCAGGAACAGCTCTGAAAACCATGTATACAGTGTCTTGATTCACAAAATTATCCAAATATCCAGGGTGTTTACTATGAGCCATGATTTTACGTGTGTCTAACAACTGGAATTTCTGGAGTGGGTCTACTTTTTTTAATGTAGGAGTACTGCTATTTATTCAGTCACTGATTAGCTGATTGAATTGTGCATGAACTCCACCTTATTTTCTTTCATTTTTTTTTACAATTTTATTTATTGAATCACCCTGAGAAGTTACAAAGCTTTCGGGTTTAAGTCTCGGTCATACAATGAAACACCCGTACCTTCACCACTGCCCATTCTCCACCACCAAAAACCCCAGTATACCCCCATCCCACACCCTCCCACTACCTGTGGGGCAGATGATTTTCACATTACTCTACTTTGATCACATTCAATATTTCGACACCAGACCCACCATTATTATTTGAGATTTTACCCCAACACTCGCAATAGCACAGCGGTAGTGCATTTGCCTTGCACGAAGCCAACATGGCCGACCCGAGTTCGATTCCTCTGCCCCTCTCAGAGAGCTCGGCAAGCTACTGAGAGTATCTCGCCCACACGGCAGAGCCTGGCAAGCTCCCCGTGACGTATTCAATATGCCAGACACAGTAACAACAAAGTCTCCAATGGAGACGTTACTGGGCCCGCTCGAGCAAATCGACGATCAACGGGAGGGCCTTTACTTTACTTTACTTACCCCAACACTCAGATCTGCTGAAAAGGCAACAGTAGACAATTTGTGTTCTATTGCTGGTTATGAATAACATATGATGTCACGTGACTGCAGTAGGGCCATGTGATTTTGAAATTCTAAAATTTTAACACTTAAATCTGGAGGGATTTCTGGCAAAAGCCACTGGGTTTCGAGATTTGCTCCTGAGTCTCTGGGATCATGGCCGTTGAGCAGCTTGATCAGGAGCCAGAAAGGCCATTTGTGGGTGATGACTTGGGGTCTTGTTGGGGTGGGGAGGACAAGCCCGGCTCCACCCCCATCCCCTGAGGCCCAACAAGTTTCCTCACTGGGGGCCCAAGCCTGACTGTCCAATGGCCGCTGGAGAATGACGGCTACCGAGCCGCCAGGAGGAAGCAGTTGGAAAGACAGCACCCTTTCCCCCCTGGGGTGGCCCAGCAACAGCAACCTACTGCGGGGTCTGGATACATTTCTGCAAAAAGCTGCTGGGTTTCAAGATTTGTTTCTGAGTATCTGGGATCATGGCCGTTAAGCAGCTTGATCAGGAGCCAGAAAGGCCGTTCGTGGATGATGACTTGGGGTCTCATTGGGGTGGGGAGGAGAGGCCCGTCTCCACCCCCATTCCGTGAGCCCCAAAATGTCTCATCACTGCGGGCCTAGACCTGACTGTCCAATGGCCTCTGGAGAATGACGGCCACTGAGCCGCCAGGGGGGAACAGGCAGAGGGACAACACCCTTTCCCCACTGGGATGGCCCGGGAACAGTAACCTACTGCGGGGTACGAATGCAGTTCTGCCAAAAGCCACTGAGCTTCGAGATTTGTATCGGAGTCTCTGGGGTCAAGGCCGTTAAGCAGCTTGATCTGGAGCCAGAGAGCCCGTTCGTGGGCGATGACTTGGGGTCTCATTGGGGTGGGGAGGACAGGCCTGGTTCCCCCCCCCCCCATCCTGTGAGGCCCAACAAGTTTGTCACTGCAGGCCTGAGCCTGACTGTCCAATGTCCTCTGGAGGATGACAGCCACTGATTCGCCAGGGGGGAGTAGGTGGAGTGACAACATCCTTTCCTCCCTGGGGTGGCCGGGTTACAGTAACGTACTGTGGGGTCCGGACATAATTCTGCCAAAAGCTACTGGGTTTTGAGATTTGTTTCTGAATCTCTGGGATCATGACCGTTAAGCATCTTGATCAGGAGTCAGAGAGGCCGTTCATGTGCGATGACTTGGGGTCTTGTTGTGGTGGGGAGGACAGGACCGGCTCCACCCCCATCCTGTGAGGTCCTTCGTGTCTCGTCACTGTGGGCCGAAACCTGACTGTCCAGTGGCCTCTGAAGGATGGCGGCCACTGGGCCACCAGGGGGAACAGGCCAAGGCATGAAACCTATTCCCACCTGGGTTGGCCCAGCACCGGTAACCTACTGCAGGTACCGGGCGCATTTCTGCCAAAAGGCTCTGGGTTTCGAGATTTGTTTCTGAGTCTCTGGGATCATGGCCATTAAGCAGTTCAATCAGGAACCAGAGAGGCCATGCCTCCAATTCTATAGCTGAGCCGGAGGTGGTTTGTGGGTGTGTCTCCCACATACCTAACTTTTGGCCGTTTACATTCTTGGTTAAGCTTTGCCCCAAATTTTTGGGGGCTAGCCAAAGGCACAGCAGCAATTTTGGGGTATCTGGAAGTCTGAAGGCGCCATCAGGCTGCTGATGCACTCGCCTCACAGGTACTGATTGACCTGCTGGCGGCAACCATAGCCCTTGGGTCTACTTTTAAACCATGAATATAATATCTTGTGGATTGGTGTGGTAATACAGCTGATAAAACATTCACCTTGCACTTGACTGACCCAGGTTCAATACACTAGCACATATATGGGCTCCAGACCTCTGACAGAAGTGATCCTTTAGCTCAGAGGTAGGAATAAGCCACAGACAAAGAAGGGTGTTTACCAAAAATACTGCAATGTCAAAAGGTAACTCTAATGAAAGGAAACAAGAACAACAAATACTCAAGTGTGAATTCTGAGGCACCCCTCCCAGGTTGCCAGATGTGAAGAATAGTGAGTCGGTAGGTCCCATAGTATGAGGTGTTTGGTGTTCCGCTCTCCAGAGAAACAAAGACACGGGGACCATAACAACTGATGGCAGATGGACCAGAGCACAGTGAACCTTTAATTCAGAACCGAATAGCATACTTATAGAACATCTGAGGGAGATCGAGGTACAGGACTGCATGTATTGTGATTTACCATTTACAGAGGTCAAGTCACAGGCGCTGGAGCAATAGTCCAGAGGGGAGGACATTTTCCTTGCACGGGGCAGTTCAGTTTCAATCCCTGCCATCCCATATGGTCATCAGGAACTTCCAGAAGTAACTACTGATTGTGGAGGCAGGAGTAACCACAGAACATCACTGCATGTGAACCAAAAAGCAAAATAAAATGTCAAGCCAGAGTCACAACAAAGAATAAGACAGTGGTGAGACTTGACAGCCCTGAGCGAAGTGATTTTATTTTGCCTTTTTATTCAAATTCCTTTTTTTAACTTTTAATTAGTGAGACACCATGAGGCACAGTTGTAGACTTACAAAGTTCTGTGCTTGGGTTTCAAGTATACAATGACCAAATACCCATCCTTCAACCAGTGCACATTTCCCACCACCACGGATCCCTGTATCCCTCCCACCCCCCACGCCCTCATCCCACCCTGCCTCTGTGGCAGGGCATTCCCCTTTGTTCTCTCTCTTATTTTGGGTGTTGTGGTTTGCAAAAGAGGCATTGAGTGGCAATCATGTTTGGTCTATAGTCTACTTTCAGCATGCTTCTCCCATCCTGGGAGGATCCTTGCAACACTTTATTTGGTGCTCCATTCTCTATCTGGGCTGCCTTTTCCCCTAGCATGTGTGACTGGCCTCCAAGCCATGAAGCAAAATTCCTGGTACTAATCTTGGCAACTCTTGACCATGACAGCCCTGAGCAAAGGAGATTTTTTTTCATTTTATTCATATTCCTCTTAGTTTTCACCAGAAATCTGAAAAGTACATGTTAACATACATATCAAGTTCAAATTCGGGGACCCTGGCATAGACTTTCCCTTATAGACTGACATCACAAAAAGTTTGTTACACATAGCTAGGATTATTACCTCCCTGGCTGCACTTTTGTAGCACAGCATCCCATGATACAAAGAAAAAAGACTTTCTGAAAAGGGCCTGTTTTGACATTAAAAATTGTTATTAGGTCATTGAGTTATCTACTATGAATTTTATGATGTTTCCTAAGACCAGAAGGAAACACAAAGACCTTCCCACATTCTTGACATATATAAGATTTCACCCCAGTGTGAACTGCCCGATGTACAATTAGGCCGGAGGCCTGATGAAAGGCCCTCCCACATTCCTTACAAACAAATGGTTTCTCTCCAGTGTGAATTCTCACATGACGAGTAAGGGTTGAGGAAGAAACAAAGGCCTTCCCACACTCCTTACAAATATAAGGTCTCTCCCCAGTGTGCTGTCGCATATGGCGAATGAGGGTTGAGGATTCCACAAAGGCCTTTCCACATACCTTACATCCATAAGACTTTTCTCCATTGTGAATTCTCATATGCATATTGAGGCTTGAGGAAGAAACAAAGGCCTTTCCACATACCTTACATCCATAAGGCTTCTCTCCATTGTGAATTCTCATATGTCGAGTAAGGACTGAGGATACAACAAAGGCCTTTCCACATTCCTTACAAACATATGGTCTCTCTCCAGTGTGAATTCTCATATGGCAGAGAAGGCTTGAGGATACAACAAAGGCCTTTCCACATACCTTACATCCATAATGCTTCTCTCCATTGTGAATTCTCATATGCATATTAAGGCTTGAGGAATAAACAAAGGCCTTTCCACATACCTTACATCCATAAAGCTTCTCTTCATTGTGAATTCTCATATGTTGAGTAAGGCCTGAGGATTCAACAAAGGCCTTCCCACATTCCTTACAAACATATGGTCTCTCTCCAGTGTGAATTCTCATATGGCAGGTAAGTCTTGAGGAATTAACAAAGGCCTTTCCACAAACCTTACATCCATAAGGCTTCTCTCCATTGTGAATTCTCATATGCCGAGTAAGACCTGAGGATTCAACAAAGGCCTTCCCACATTCCTTACAAACATATGGTCTCTCTCCAGTGTGAATTCTCATATGGCAGGTAAGTCTTGAGGAATTAACAAAGGCCTTTCCACAAACCTTACATCCATAAGGCTTCTCTCCATTGTGAATCCTCATATGCACATCAAGGCTTGAGGACACAGAGAAGGCCTTTCCACATAGCTTACATCCATAAGGCTTCTCTCCTTTGTGAATTCTTATATGCCGACTAAGGTTTGAGGAATAAGTAAAGGCCTTCCCACACTCCTTACATATATAAGGCCTCTCTTCAGTATGAGTTTTCATATGCCCGGTGAGGGTTGAGGATCGAGTGAAGGCTTTTCCATGTACCTTATATTTATGAGGTTTCTCTCCAGTATGAATTTTCCTGTGTCTAGAAAGGTATGAGGAGTAAACAAAGACCTTCCCACATTGCTCACACACATATGCTTTCTTTCCAGTATGGATTCTACAATGTTGTAAGAGGTCTGAGGGTTGAGTGAAGGCCTTCACACAGTCCTTACATGCATGTGGTTTCCCTCCTGTGTGGATGTTCATGTCATCACATTGGGGTGATGCCGGATTCAAACCACGCCCTTGCTGCTGATACTCTTGGGGATTCTGTCCACTGTGGGTTTCTAAGGGAAAATCACAGTCCTGGGAACATGGGAAAGCTCCCCCACATTCCTTACACTGAGACAGGGTCAATACATGGTGACTTTGCTTGTGGGGCTTTTGGTGTGAAGGACTCGCTGTAAACAGTGCTCCTCTCCCACATTCAAGGGTCTGCTCCAATGTTGGGGTATGTGTCTGTAGACTAAGAATAACAGATTGCGTGAAACTTTTCCCCGGGGAGGGATTCTTCAGAATGAGGTTGCTCTCTCCATTCTGATCACCCTCGGAGGCAATCCTGCTTGCCTTGGCATCCCCATGTGGCTGAGGGCACAAGTGCACACTCGAAACTTTTTCACAGTGTGAAGGGTCAGAGACATTCCACTCGGGCTGGCTGCTTCCCTGTAGAACAGCAGAGGATTCCAATTATCGTTCTCTGCCTTAAGTGTCTCCATGTCAAAATAAATTGATACCTGCAGGTTGATTTCTAACATTTGCAACATACCAATGCAATTCCCGACAAGTGGATGGCAATACCATGGACTAACCTAATGTTTCTGTAAGACACACATGGAAAATTGATGAGGGGCCATTAATTTGTTAAATATTTTTTAACTCGATGAACAGGCAGAAATAACTCCCTCCACAGAATACTGATGCACCAGATTCAAGATAAAACACACTAAATTCTGTGTTCAGTTCTATCTCAATGTGGAGTAAAGTCGGGGATGCATTTGTTAAGAAAAACTGCATCCAACACTGCTGACACTGACCACAAGGGCCATTGAAAACATCTCACCATAGGCAGGTTCTTTTCAGGGTCAATGACTTTTTCTGTTCTGTATTTTGTTTTCATTTAGGGTTGGGGTACACCATTCAGTGCTCAGCATTACCAGTAGGTCTCTGTAAAACACATGGCGATGTGGATGGACCAGTTTAAAAGACAAGGTATTTTAACGAATATCATTTGTAGATACTTTCAATCAAATGAAAAAGCAAGGCATATACATGAAACATATTACAATTTTCTTTAGGTTTTGAGCAGAGATGTCAGCACCCAGTTAAGATAAGGGTCCTCAAATTCAAGCATCATACTCCAAATTTTTTTTTCCAGCCGTTCCCGGCCCTGCACTTTAAAAATAACATGCTGGTCCACTGATATTTTCTGTTAGTATTATAAAATTGATTCCAAACTTGCAAATCTTACCGGCTCACTCATACTCGCTGATTGAGTTCCTAAATCCCGAAGCCATGCATTGAGTTCTGAAATGAAACACAATATACAATGTAAGTATTCTTCGAATGGAGGGGCTGGAGCAATAGCACAGTGGGTAAGGCATTTGCCTTGCACACAGTTTACCAGGGTTCGATTCCCAGCATCCCATATGGCCCCTTGAGCACTGCTAGGAGTAATTCCTGAGTGCATGATCCAGGAGTATCCCCTGTGCATTTCTGGGTGTGACACCCCCCCCAAAAAAAAAGAAAATGAATTCTTCGAATGGGATGGGACATCCTTAAACAGGCAGTACAGCTTGAGGACATCTATTTGGTTCTCACAGTCCAAAGTATCCCACAGAAAAGGGAAGGTCCCTGGAAAGGATTGCTGTGAAAAGCTTGGCAATCCTACAAGACATGCATGCATGCCTCTCTTCCCCGGCCTCAGGGTTCCTCCTTTCAGCCAGGAGATCACCGCAGGCTTCAACCCAGAATGCCCTGAACCTCACAGTTATGGAGCATGGATTAGTGACAAGGAAAATGTGACAAGTAAACCGCATGTATCCATATAAAAATGGAGTAAATTACTGAAAAGGCATGAACAGAATCTTCACATCTGAAATGTTCTAGATTGTGGTTATCCAAGAGCTAAGATCCAGGTCCTAATTTAAGAATAAAATACCGGGCCCATAAAACACCACAAATAGTATAACTGGGATCTTAAATGTCCAACAGGGGTTTGATCACAGCACAGTACGTAGTATTTTTTTTCTCTAGTTTGAGATCCTCACCTGGGGATACTCAGGGCTTCTCCCTGACTGTGTACTCAAAAATCACCTTTGGTTTTGCTTGAGGATCATTATGGGTTGGTGAGAATAGAATGTATGTCCAGAACTTGCAAGACAAACACCGTGTTCACTGTACTGTCACTATAGGTTCGGCATCACATGCAATGTACTAAGCCTGTGCGAACTGATGCCTGAGTGCAGTAAACCCCAAAGCTTAACAAATCCAAAGATGAACAAAGATGACCAAAGCTCCCAGATGGTTTTTAAAATAAACATAAAAGGATGCAGACAGACAGCACAGCAGGTCAGGCACTGGCCTTCCTCAAAGTCAATTAAAGTTCGATCCTGACATTCAGTAGGGTCTCTCAAGCCATCAGCTGTGATCCCTGACTGCATAATCCAGAGGCAAATTCTGACTCCGGATGAACCAAGGACCACTGAAAGTGCCCACGAGCACTGAAATAGACCAACCTCTGATGGGGTGAGGCCCTAAGAAATACATAAACTAGGTTGGGAGCGATATTACAGCAGGCAGGACACAGACACTGCACACACGTACAGGATTGATCCCCAGCAGCACACAATGTCCCGGACCACAACCAGGATGAATAACTGAATACACAGCCAGAAATAATCCCTACGTATTTTTAAGTATAACCCCAAACCAAATCAAAACAAAATAAGAGAATGCCCCGCCACAGAGGCAGGGTGGGCAGTGGGATGGGGGTGGGAGGGATACTGGGATTAGTGGTGGTGGAGAATGGGCACTGGTGGAGGGATGGGTACTCGATCACTGTATAACTGAAACCTAAGCATGAAAATTTGTAAGTCTACAACTGTACCTCATGGTGTTTCATTAATAAAAATTTTAAAAAATAAAAAAATAAAAATAAAATAATAAAAATAAAAATAAATTAACTGAAGTTGTGGGCCTGGTGCAATTGTTCCAGGATTAAGACAGCAACGTTTTACGCTGCCAAGCGTGTTCAAACCTCAAAATCCCATGGCTCCTGAGCACCCCTGGGAGTGTTCCCTTAGCACAGAGACAAGAGGATTCAGGTTGTGCCCCAAATAAAAGCAAAACCCCCAAAAATACTAGATATTATGTGTAGTACAAGAAGTGATCAGAGAACTCAGCATTGGCAGCAACCAGAAACTTTTTTGAGGGACCTAAGTGATGGCTTAGCGCATGGGGAGCTTGCCATGCACGGGGCTAACCTGGGTTGATCCCGAACACACAAGATTCATGCAAACCCACAGAGAGTGATTCCTAAGGACAGAGCTTAGAGTAAGCCCTGGGCAACGCCAGGTGAGCACCAACTAGAAAACCAGGGACAGAGCTAGAGAAAGAGCTACTGCATGGCTGTCCTCTCCAGTACAGTCACAACTACTGTTGGAAACACAGTCACGGCCCAGCACAGGGAGCCGACATGGGACTGTCCAGACAAGGTCAGCCCCGCACTGCTCTCACCAATGGCCCACAGGTTCTGGTAGGTCTCCAGCATCACGTCCTTGTAGAGCTTTCTTTGAGAGGCATCCAAGCACATCCACTCTTCTGGGGTGAAGCTCACGGCCACATCAGGGAAGGTCACCGTGCCCTGAACCAGCATACAAAGGGGGCAGGAGTCAGGGTCTGTCCCCACCCTGTACCCTGGGCTGTGAGGCCAGGAACCCAGGGCCCTAGAGGGGCTCAGGGTCTGTCCCATCGGGAGGAATCAGCCTCCACCTGAACTTCTGGCCAACGGGTCCCAACTTCTCTCTAAGACAGCTGCATCTATGAAAATGTGAGCATCCTCTTCTAGAAGGTTCCTGAAGGTGGCAGACTTGATTCTGACCCCCGGGAATTCAACCACTGTTCCTATGAGCACTGCAGAGAGTAAAAACTGAGCACACAATCAGTGGGATCCAAATGAGTGACCCTGCTTTCAGCTCAAAACACGAAACATACACCCCTTGTATCCCACAGTCACTTGAGCTGCAAGAGCACAAACAGGTCCAGCACACCCGGGGACCCATGATGCACATCAGGCACAGATTCAGGAGGAAGCCCTGAGCATCTCCACTGTGGCACAAAAATAAATACGAAAAGAAACAAAGCAGCATGACTGTGTAACAGGACAGTGAGTAGGGCTGGTGATCCCCACCATTCCATAGGGTCCCCTAAGCAGTGCCAGGTACAATGCCAGAATGCACAGCCAAGAGTATAATCCCCAGAATCACTGCGTGTGGCTCCGAAAACAAAACAAAATACCCAGACACCAGCCTTTGATGCCCAGCACCCCATTTGGTCCCTGATATATGTCAGGAGTCATCCTTGTGCACCAGTAATCTTTGAGCTACTGTGGTCCTAAAGACAAATACAACAAAACTGAAACACGTGGCCTCAGACAGTAGAGAGCCGGGTATTCCGACAAGGCGGCAGGATCCTTCCTGAAGCAAGTCAGAGACAAGACAGTCCGGGAAGCCTGACGCTCCTGTCACTGCATCACCTCATTTTGTCACTCCTACCTGGTGTCGGTGTGTCCGACGGCACCTCACCATCTTCTCCTGGCTCTGTTTTTCCAGAGGATCAGAGACCTGGAGGAGAAGCCAAAATTGGGAGCACTGGACAGGAGCAAAATCCCCAAGTTCTGACCAGCCACACCCTCGGGCATTGGCTCACAGACCCATCTGGGGGACACTGCCAGATGTTTCTTTCTCCCCAGGAGAAGCAAAATGGGTTGGCATCTGTGCTGCCTTTTGTGACACAAGTTCTGGCTTGGCTACAAGAGACAACACTCGGCCCTGCCTTGGTCTGGGGACTCCTCCCACATCCCACAGAAGGTTCTCAGAGGCCCAGCCAGGAAGGACTCTGAAGCCAGGAAATCCCATGCTTCAGCGCCTCCTTCTGTCCCCGTGAGAGAGCTACACTCTGGGCTATGATTGCCTGGGGAAGCCCTTCTCTTCTTAGAAAAAAAAAACAGGGGCTGGAGTGGTGGAACAGTGGGAAGGGCGGTTTGCTTTGCAAGTGGACGACTTGGGTTCTATTCCCAAGATGCCATATGGTACCCCTAGCACCTCAGGTACAATTATTGAGAGCACAACCAGGACTAACCCCTTGCATCGCTGGGTGTGAACCAAAAAGCAAATAAATAAATTTTTTTTAAAACTTTCTACAGGGGCTGGAGCAATAGCACAGCCGGTAGGGTGTTTGCCTGGCCAACCGGGTTTAATTCCCAGCATCCCATATGGTCCCCCAAGCACCGTCAGGAGTGATTCCTGAGTGCAGAGTCAGGAGTAACCCCTGAGCATAGGCTGGGTAAGACCCAAAAAGAAAAAAAATATATAAATAAAAACTTTCTACAGACATACACTTTTACCAGCAGTACACAAACACACAAACACACAAGTGCTCGCACACACACCCCCACCCCAGTACTCACCTGGATAGCGAGCGGTCTGGGCTGGACTTTGCAACTTGATGTGAGGAAGCAGATATTCCTATTCGAACATACAGTAAACCTGTTAGGATGCGTGCTTTGCTGACACTAATCAATCCTCTGCATCCCCACAGCCCCCAGAGCACTGCCAGGAATAACATCTGAGGCGAGAGCCAGAGTAAGCCCTCAGGGTATCCCCGGGAATGCAAAACCCCACATTCCCTGCGCCAAAAGCAGCCCCAAAAGGAAATTATCATTGGCAAACTCCGCCCACCTACAGATCCACTGCCCTGGTCTGACCCACGACAGCAGCGAATGAAAGAGCTGGAGGGCAACAGGGTCTCAAAATTTGGGGGAGGGGGCTTTGGCTCTGCACCTCAAAGTGAATCTGGAGATTCTACAGCAGCAAAACTGGTGCAAGGTCCCGACATGGGTCAGCCAGGAGGGTCAGGAAGGCTAAGGCCCCGCCCTCGAGAGCTTCTGCACCCCAAGGCTCGCAGCTCCCCTGCTCAGTCCCACACCCACCCGCGGCTGCCACAACGTGGAGCCAAAGTCGACCATGGCCGCAGCGGCCCCCCAGGACCACACACTCACATTCACGACCCCCACATCCCACTACAAGTCCCAACGAACCTCCCAAAACTTCGCGCCCCCAAAAGACCCCATCATACTTCAGGAACCGCCTGGATATCGGGGAACACACGAAAAATAAGCGCGAGAGGCCCCTTGAGTTGGCGCCGTCCTGCAGCTCACAGCGTGGAGAAGGGGAGGCGCAGGGCACTCAGGGAGTCCACCCCTGTCCTGCAGCAGGACAAAACCGGGATTCAGAGTCCCGCTTCCTCACTGGGGTCCCAGTTTGTCCTTCACCCACGTGACCAAGGACTCTCTGACCCGGTTTCCAGGAAGAGAAGCACCAGGAAGGCCCCCGCTATGATGTCACTTCCGGTCCTACAAGCAGCCTTAAAGGACCAGACTCCAGATGTGCAGAGAACCATTGTCCCCACCCAGGTGAATGGGGGCAGGAGGGGGATGGATGTGAATAAGTGAGTGGAGAGTCAGCTGCTAGATTGAGATCTTGGGTAAGACAAAGCCCCCTGATGCTTTACTGGTCAGTCAAATGTTGGACCAATGATCTCATACACAAGGCCATCAGGAAAACTGCAGGATGGTTGATCTGGGTAAAACAGGCAGGTAGGGAGTAGGTGGGACACAGGACAATCAGTTTCTCCGGGAAGTAATAAATCAAGATGGGGTGAAAGCAGTGACTGGGAAGTCAGCCCTGGAGAAGAACTGGAACAACCGAGACAGAGAGCAGCCACCTGCGAGCTGGACAGAAACTGGAAAGGGAAGAAAGGCTGATAAGGACATCTGAGAGCACTCTACGCGTTAATGCTCTACCCCTGACAACACAGGAGCAATGGAAAGTCACCAGCAATGAAAGTTCGATGGGGAGGCTTCAGAAATACATTTCAAACCATGAGTTTGGACCAGGAGTGACGAGTACAGTGGGTTAGCACTTGCACCGAACTCGAACAACTAGAGTTCCATCCCTGGCATCCCAAATGGTTGCCTGAGCACCACCAGACACTAGGAAGTGTCAGGTGTGGTTCCAAAATCAAAAATATTATTGCAAGAAAACTACCCAGCATAAGGACCCCTCCTAGGATGGAGGTGTACACTGAGCTCACAGTTAGCACACTTTCCTGGTCAAAAGGCCTTACTTAGTCTTTTCAAAAAACTAAATGATTTATAGCATCCTAGTGACCACTAGCTTATTGAGATTTTTACTGCTTCAGAAAGCAAAGAGTTTCAGGGCTTTTTTCCCCTCTAATATTAGTGAAGAAGTGCTCTTCTTCTTCTTTTTTTTTTTCGCCTTTTGTGTCACACATGGCGATGCACAGGTGTTACTCCTGGCTCTGCACTCAGGAATTACCACTGTTGGTGCTCAGGGGACCATATGGCATGCTGGGAATCGAACCTGCGCCGGCCACGTGTAAGGCAAGCGCCCTTCCAGCTGTGCTACTGCTCCAGCCCATCATCTTTTCCTTTTTTTTAAAAAAAAATTGTTAATGGCTAATTCCTGGCTTTGCATTCAGGGGATCCTATAGGATGCTGGCTTCAATCCTGGTCAGCAGCATACAAGGCAAATGTCCTCTTGGTGTACTAGCCTCCTGCCCAGTGGGGGCTTCAGGGAATGATTCTTTACTTGCTTGGGGCTCAATGATATGCAATCTTAGCAGAATGCAACCTACGTACTTCAGTGCATGCTCTGAACCATCCCATAGCGCAATATTTGGTCACTTTTGGCTCTCTCGCCTTTATCAATTAATTCATTTGTTATTTCATTTTTATTTTTTGTTTGCTTCTTTGTTTGCTTTTTGGATCACACCGGGCAATGCACAGGGGTTACTCCTGGCTCTGAATGCAGGAGTTACTCCTGGCGGTGCTCAGGAGACCATATGAGATGCTGGGAATTGAATCCGGGTCGGCCACGAGCAAGGCAAATGCCCTACTCGCTGTGCTATCTCTCTAGCCCCTATTTCATTTTTAGTTGCCTTTTTTTTTTTTAAGGAAGAATAACGACAGAGTCAAGAAGCAAATCACAGAGTCATTCCATGACAGACTCCCCAGAGGCCAGGGAGGAGAGCCATGTGTGCAGGTGGGCGTCAGGGACCCTCACTGGCTCGTACCCGGGGCAGTGTGTGGGTGCCCTGAGGTCATGTGAAATTTGTTGCTGACCCTGGGGCCTCAGGCACCTGGATCCATTTGTCTGTGCCACATTCTCTCTGCCTTTCACTACCTTGGACAGTCCATCATGGAATTACCCTGTGATTTGCTTTCTTGACTCCATCTTTATTCTTCCTCCTCTGTCAGGCCTCAGGGATCCTCCTTCCAGCAAGGAGATGAACCGGGCGGGCACTTGCCTTGTATATGTGATCCGGATTCTATCCCTAAACCCAATATGTTACCCCCGAGCACCGTCAGGAGTGATTCATCAATGCAGGGACAGGGATGAACCCCGAATATCACAGAGTGTGGTTCCCGAAACACAAACAAAAGCCTTTCACGGAGGATTCCTTCACGCCAAACTTGAGGATGTTTAGCTGAGTCTTGCTTCCACCACCTTCCTCCGTGGAAAGCTGTGAAGTTGTGGGGATGACCGGGACAGGAACCGTTTGTCAAAGGGGGCTTAGAGGAAGAAACTCTACTGCGGGCAAAGCATTTGCCATGCTGCTGGGTTCAATCCCGACACCTAGATCGCCCCATGCGAGGCAAGCGCCCTGGATGCTCGGCTACCGTTGCACATCCTGAGGCGGCCTGCTGGATCCGAGTGACCCGCAGGTTAACACAGAAGTAAACCGAAGGGCTGGAAATCTTTAGGTAGGAAAGTCGGGCCACGGCTCTTCCACCAATGCACCGCAAGAGGATGCTGTGGGGTGTCTCCATCCTTACTCTGGGACTTTTCTCTAAGAAATTTTCATCCCTGGTCCTGACCTGCCTTCAGGACCCGCTATAGCTCCCCAGGATCCTCAAAATTTCTGCAGGAAAAAAATTATTTCTGTATGGAGGAGGCATATCCATAGCCCCTAGAGCTGACTGACCAATCTACTGACTCTAGCTTAATTACTTTAGGGTGTGGGCTGTGGATGGCCGCAACATTTTTCAGGGCAGCTCAGGTGACCCTATATGGTGCCTGAGACAGAACCAAGAGTGAGCACAGAAAACAAATGTGCCTTCCCACAGTACGATCTCTTCAAACAAACCCGTTCTTACAGGTCTCCAGCCCCATCACCCCATCCCTCAGCACCCAAAAATTCAAACAGTGTATCTTCCTCCTTCCGTAAGAGATCTTTGTGGTTCATATAAAAATGGAAAGTCCCAAATCCTCTGTTTTCCATAAGGAGGGTGGCAGAGGTCAGATCCAACTCCAACATCTCCAGAAGTTTGGGGTGAAGGTACCTGCCGTCAGAGGAACTTGGGGTGGGTTGGGAAGAACTTTATTTAAAATGGTAATAATGAGTCCCAGCAGCCAATCTCCTTCCCTGGAAATTCTAAACACACCAAATCTGCTGAGAATTTTTTTTTTTGCTTTTTGTGTCACACACAGCGATGTACAGGGGTTACTCCTCGCTCTGCACTCAGGAATTACTTCTGGCGGTGCTCAGGGAACCATATGGGATGCTGAAAATTGAACCCAGGTCGGCCAGGTGAAAGGCAAATGTCCTAACCGCTGTGCTATCGCTCCAGCCCCACTGCTGAGGATTTTTCATTTTTAAGGGGGTTTGGTGTGGGCCTGCAAGGTTCTGGGAACCATCAGAAATGCCTAGGATTGAACCTCATCTGCCACAAGGAAGGCAAGTTTTCATTTTTTAAAAAATTTAAATAAGCCTCTTTCTTTTCGTCCCCAATGCTGTGGCGGTCTTCTTCCCCACCCAGGTCAGTTTTTGCACCAGTACTCGAACCTGGGATTTGGCTTTCTCTCTGCAAGCACCCCAGGCTTCCTCTAGGACCCTAGAACAAAAGCAGCTCTGAGCCTCTGCCTCTTCCTCTTCATCGCCAATGCTGTGCCCGTCTTCTTCTCCACCCAGCCTTTACCCACCCCACACACACCACATTCCCATGGGGGCGTGGCCTCTTCAGAAGTGGGCATGGCTTTGGTAGGAGTGGAACTGGCCTAATGGTAGGCTGGCCAGCGCTAACGCGGTCGCGGGTAGTTTACTCATACCAAGAAATCTAGTATAACATCACAGTTCCCATACCCACTCACCAGCATGAAGAAACAATGCAAATCCTCACCACGTGAGGAGGACGACGAAAAGAGTCCAGAAGACTCAGTAGGTGCTACTCACCTAAAGGAACTCTCTGATATAGCATTCAAATATGAAGTCATGAAGATGTTCAATGAACTCAATGAAACAGACAGATATCCAGTAAACTGAAGGAGGACTTGAAAGATACAATGGATCGGACAATCGAGAAAATCCAGGAAGAAATGAGAGCAGAAATTGGAAAGCTACACACAGAAATGTCATGAATGAAAGATTCCATAGATGAAATTAAAAAAACTCAGTCTGTGCCCTCAACAGTAGAATCACCACAGCTGAAGACAGAATCAGTGAGCTGGAAGATCAGCTGCACCAAGCTAACTGGCAACAACAATGGCAAGAGACCTGGAAATAGCTCTAGAGCATATCAGAGTCTTAGGAGATGATTCCAAGAGGAACAACATTAGAATCATTGGAGTACCAGAAGTTCAGGGAAACAATCCCCGTGAAAAAAAGTCACGGATAAACAAATCATTGCTGAAAAATTCCCAGAGCTCGACAATGCAGCCATTCAGATTCAAGGAGCCTGAAGGGTTCCATCTAAAAGAGACCCTAACAAAAACACTCCAAGACATATCATAGTTAGAATGATCGATGCTGCCAATAGAGACACAATCCCGCAAGCAGCATGGTCAAAGAAGGAAATCACACACAAAGGAGCACCCCTTAACTTCACAGCATTACTATCAGGGGAAACCCTCCAAGCCCGAAGGCAAATGTGGGATATAGTTAAAAAAAACTCACTGAAATGAATGCTTCACCAAAAATACTCTATCCGACTAAACTGTCACTCAAACTCAAAGGAACGGTACACTACTTTCTAGATAAACAGCAGCTCAGGAACTTGATAGACTCAAAACCAGACCTAAAAGAAGGGCTAAAAGTGCTACCATAAGACAAGACAAACCCTACAAGCACTACAGATCCCTACAAAAAGATGACACAAAACCCCATAACAATAACCTCTCTCAACGCCAACCTTCTAAATTCACCAACTAAGAGACAAAGAGTGGCAAAATGGATTTGTATACAGAACCCAACATTCTGCTGCCTACAAGAAACTCATATCAAGAAAAAGATTAGAAGGGACAGCGAAGGCTATTTTCTCTTCATCAATGGATACATACAACAGAAAGAAATCACACTCTTAAATGTATACACACGTAATGAGGGAATAACTAAATATTTAAAACAACTGCTCACAGATTTTAAGGAGGGCATTGCTAGCAACACAATATTAGCTAGAGTCTTCAACATCGCCTTATCATCTCTGGTTAGATCAACAAAAAACAAAACTCAGCAAGGAAACATTGGCTCTGAATGAATAAATAGAAGAAAAAAGGTTTATAGACCTACACAGGGCTATACAACCCAAAAATAAGGAATACACATTCTTCTCCAGTGCGCACGGAACATTTTCCAAAATAGACCATGTGCTAGGACACAAAAAGTACCTCAATAGAATCAGGAAGATAGAAATAGTATCAACAATCTTTTTCAGACCAGAATCCAGCAATACCACTCCTGGGAATATCCCAGAGAGGCAAAAAAGTATAGCCGAAGTGACATCTGCACTTGTTTGTTCATTGAAGCACTGATTACAATAGCTAGAATCTGGAAAAAACCTGCGTGCCCGAGAACAGATGACTAGTTAAAGAAACTTTGGTACATCTACACAATGGAGTACTATGTAGCTATTAGAAAGGATGAAGTCATGATTTACATACACATGGTACTACATGGAAAGTATCATGCTAAGCAAAATGAGTCAGAAAGAGAGGGACAGACATAGAAGATTGCATTCATCTGGGAAACAGAAAGTAACAAAATAGGAGACTAATACCCAAGAACAATCGAGATAAGGACAGGAGGTTTACTCCACGGCTTGGAGGCCAGCCACACATGCTAGGGGTAAAGGTAGCTCAGATAGAGAAGGGAGCACCAAATAAAGCCCATTTCAACATTCTCCAATTCTCCCTATAAAGAGCCTGGCCAGGGCCACTCACTTTTTATGAATATTAATGTTTAGTGCATATGTATATTTAACAAAAACATGGATACAAAGTATGTAGAAATGATACAGCAGATAAACGGCTTGCTTGCACATGGCTGACCAGGATTCCGAACCCTCGTAAGGATACCTGTGCCTGCCCAGGTATGGATCCCTGAGCTCAGAGCTAGCAGTAATGCCTAAGCCCGGTGGGGCACAGCTCCCCCAAACCTAACACAGGAAGTTCTGAAGAATGAACGTATCCACTTTCATAAGGATTCAATGCAGCACTGTGGTTGATTTCTGCCATAATTCCCGCAAACTAGGGCCTCTGGGCCAAGCCAGAATAAGAGCAAATAATGACAGTGGTGAGCCGTGACAGTCGTGCCCTCCTTAAAATGCCCTCCTTAAAATCTGTGAGCCGTGGACATGGGCAGGCTGCTCGTGTCCTAGTACAAAATCCACCTTCAGGGTCCCCCTTCCATGACGTGGCGCAAATTTACTTGTCCTTTGTCAAGTGAGGAACAGCGCCCTGATCCCACTCAGGGTTTGTGTCAGGGATGGAAAATGAATCAGGAATACACGTTTTATGACATCACTTGTTTCCATAAAGTAAGGTAAAGGTAAAGGCCCTCCCGTCGTTCATCAATTTGCTCGAGCGGGCCCAGTAACATCTCCACTGGAGATTTTTGTTGCTAATGTGTTTGGCATATCAAATACATCACGGGTGGCTTGCCAGGCTCTGCCGTGCGGGCAAGATACTCTCGGTAGATTCTGGGCTCTCCGAGAGGGGCGGAGGAATCGAACTCGGGTTGGCCATGTTGGCTGGGTGCAAGGCAAATGCCCTACCGCTGTGCTACCGCTCGAGCACTGCTATCGCTCCCCAAAAAGGCCATGAGAACCTTTTTGCCACCCAGCTGAATCTGTGCTGCGAGGACGATGGACTCGGATAAACTAGTGGAGAGGGAGCTGCTCAAGTGGGCAGTCACACAATGGGGGTCTGGGGGTAAGGAGAAGCCCCCTGTTCCTGTAGTCATCACCAAACATTGAACCAACGATATCTAGACACCCAATGTTACCCTGACTCTTGCCAAGTGATCCCTAAACTCAGGGCCAAGAGTAAACCCTGAGTACTCTCAGGTGTGGTGAAAAATATAACAAAAAAGGCAAATTCTACCAAAGGGGGGAAAATGGCATGCAAAGACAAATATTAGAGTGAAACATTCAAAGTGTCAAGTAGCTGGTCCTTAAAATCCCCCATTCTTGATCTTTCCTTCTACAGAAACTCAGTTTCTCCTGAATCCCTATTGTTCTTTCCTGCTTTTGCATCTTTCTTGTGTGTGCACGTGTGTGTGTGTGTGTGTGTGTATACATGTGTCTTTGTGTGATTTTTATTTTGGGGTCACAAACGGCAGATTCGGGGCTTACTCCTAGCTTGGCACTCAGGGATCACTCTGTTAGGGACCATATGGGATGCAGGGATGGAACTTGGGTTGATCGCATGGATGCTTAAGTGCTTACTCGCTGTACTATGGCTCTGACCCTAAAAAAATGTGCTCCTAGCACATCCAGGATGATCCCTGAGCAAATGTCCTTACCCCTGAAAAACCAAAACTATCTGGCTTAAAACAAACAAACACCACAACCCTTTCCCTTGTTGGATTATAATTCTGAACAATTTAGGATTAACACTGCTTCATTATTTCTCCTCTGCTACAAGTTGCTTAGGCTTACTGAGTAACACCCTTCCCAATGCTCCTGAATCACTTCCATTTCCTTAGTATTCATTTTTAACTTCGGTGCTCTGCTTCCCCTATCCGCTAATCACCCATTTCCCCTCACCAGAACCTGTGAATTGTAAAGTCAGATTCTTCAGAGATCTCTGGATTTTGTAAGTGAAATTTTGACTTTCTTTTTCCTTCATGTCCTCTGCAGTTTACTTTAGACAAGTAAACATTTTGCTCCTGGACAAGGACCAGTGAAGTCCTATGTTGGGAAGATTGTGCTGGGAGGATTGGGAGGACCATGCCCCCAGTCCTCAGCTTTGTATAGCAAAGGAAGACAATGTTATGCTTTTGTAACTTTAGAGTTACTATACACTCCTGGGCATTGCCATATTTATGAGACTTAAGCCTCAGCTGCCCATTGTTCTGAGCACCCCAAAAGCAAGAGACTGGATGGGCCCAGGAGAGCTGTGAGCTACCTGGCATTGAAAAGGGACAGGTAAGCACCATAACAATTACGAAATGACCCAAACATAAGCAACTGGATAAGGATCCTGCTGGGATTAGGAAGGACTAACCTGTCCTGAGGAGTGTAGTCTGGGATCTATAGGAAATATCCCCAATAGAGCCACCCTATAAGGTTAATAGATCTCTTACTGTGTCCATTCAAAATGAACAGAAAGATTAAGTCCTAAGATTGTTTAGATGAATATGAACTAAGCAAAGGAAAATACATCCTTAGATGCAATTCCACCCTTAAGCTGATCTCCTTGCAGGGTGAGATTTTTGTCTAAAAAGAAGTTTCCCCTGAAGGAAGGGTTTACATCCATTGATTGTACAACCACACCTCTGTGTATTTGCTACCCCCACTCCTGGGGAATGGGCTGGAGAAATAAAGGCTGTGGGAGAAGGGCAAAGAGAGGAAATGAGGGGCAGTGGGAGACTGGTATAGATAGGCAGGAGAACGGAAAAAGAGCAACTGATCACTGTGAGTTAACGAAGTAAAATGCGGGGGTGCTGTGAAGCATTGGTGGTCCAGAGCCGCCTCCTCGCTTCCCCAGGCTTTCCCAACAGAGAGAAAGACAGAGAGATGGGGAACCACAGACTGATGGTGAAAACGGCCCATTTAATGCAGAGCAGCTACCATACTTATAGAACATCTGAAGAGGGGGGTTGAGATAAGGACAAAGGTGTGATTCATCATTTACACAGATAAACATTTGGCAGAGGAAATTCTCTTGGGGTGATTCACCCAAGGAGACACTCTGTCTCCCAGGGACATCTACATTGCTTTTACCTTTCCCTCTGGTTGTATACATTATCAACACTTGCAGTTGTTTGGATAAACACAGTAAGAGACAAAGATCCCAACACTTAATTCTCTGGGCTCTGAGAGCAAGTAAGACTTTTACCATAAATCCCAGACTAAATCCTCAGGTCAGTTAAGCTTGCCCTTCCCCATGGTGGTCCTGTCTCTTAAGCTGTAACAGTTTGCATCAAGACCATGCATTTCTGCTTTGTAGAACGTCCCATTTGGATGCCAGGGTAGTTTTGCCACTTGCTCCGGGTCCATCCCAGTCCCAGGACAGGAACCCCCTCTTGGGACGTTAGGAACTACAGCAACTGAAGTCAAGTAATTATGACCAAGCTATTATGACCTTCCAACAGTCGTGACATGAATTTCATTCCTGTATAAATTTTTCTATGCTCAGAAAGAACCTGAGAAGAAATGAAGGGTCTTCCCACCTACCTCACAAATATAAGGGTTTTCTACGATACGGATTTTGTGAAAATTAAGACTTAATGTATAAGCAAAGGCCTTCCCACATTGCCCACACATATAAGTTATCTCTCCAGTATGAGTTTTCCTGTGCACTCAGGCTTGTGGAACAAGCAAAGACTTCCCACTCCATAAAAGCATATGGTTTCTCTCCAGTGTGACTTTTCCTGTGCATACTAAGGTGTATGATTCAGATAAAGGCCTCAACACATTCCTTACATAGATACCGACTCCCCAGTATGAAATCTCCTGTGAATAAGGTATGAGGATCCATCAAAGGCCTTCCCACAGTCCTTAAGCTTAAGCAGTTTCTCTCCTGTGTGAATATTCACACAGTCCCGCCGGGGTGATGCTGCACTCAAGAGTTTGTCCTCAGTGCTGACAATCCTGGGAATTCTGAGAACTGTGGGTTTCTAAGGGAATGTGATGGTGCTGAGAACATGTGAAGGCTCCCCGACATTCCTTACACGTGGACAGGTTCAGTTCACAATGACTGCCTTTGGGCCTGTCAGTGTGAGAGACACACAGTAAACAGTGTTCCTCTCCCAGAGACAAGGGGCTGTCCCACTATGAAGGGGTTGTGTCCGTTGACTGAGCTAAACATCCAAGGATATTTTCCGAGGGTGAAGTTTTGTCGGAGTGAGCATACTCTCGCTATTTTCATAACCCTCAGAAGACAATGGACCTGTCTGAGCATCCCCATGGGGATGAAGGTAAAACTGCTCACTTAAGCCTTATCACAGTGTGGAGAACGGCATTCCACCAGGGCTGGCTGCTTCCACGTAGAACACCAGAGAAGGATTCCAATTATTGCTCTATGCCATGAGAAAAGAAATGTCATGTCAAAAGAAATCAAACTCTGCAGGTAGGTAGCTGGTGGGGTATGAGACAATGAGTATCTTGGGGAAGTAATTAATCAAGATGGGGCTGAAAGCAATGACTCTGAAGCCAGCCTTGGGGATTCAGGGACGAACTGACCTAGTAGAAACCCAGAGAGCTGGAGACACTGGAACAGGAGCAAAGGCTGGTAAGAATATCAGAGGGCACAGTCAGGCCAGCGCTCTACCCCTGGACAACACACAAACCGTGGACTCTCACCTACAAGGAAAACCCCAGGAGACACTTTCAGAAACACAATTTAAAACTGAGAGTGGGCTAGTGGGTTGGGTGCTTCCTTTGCACATAGTCAATCAGGGTTCAATGTCCAGAATCCCAAATGGTCCCCTGAGCACCATCTAATAGATGGATGAAATTTTGTTCCATCCAAACATAAATGTTTCCTTTTTTTCTTCTAAGATTAGTGAAGTGACATGGGTGGGATCCAGGAATGTGATCAATCTTTTGAGTAATCACAGGTAAATGGAATGGCCTTGCCGGTATGTGGGGAGCTTGAGAGCTGACCCATATTCCCACTTGTAAAATATTTCAACATAGATCCTTTCAAATGGTATTCTATGCACAGTAAAGTTCATCAAAAATGTCTCCAATTGGCACCAGAGCAATTGTACATCGGGGAAGGGTGTTGCTTGCACACAACCGACCTGGGTTCAATCCCCAGGATCCTACAGAGTCTCCTGGAGCACCAAAAGAAGTAATACCTGGGTGCAGAGCCAGGAGCAACCCCTGAGCATTATTAGTTAGGCTCCAAATAGACGAAAAAAATTAAATAAAAAATAAATTATCCCCCATTCCTCCCCATTAAGAAACCTTGCCAGGGTCATTTTCCTAAGATGACACTTTGGAATATATTTATCCTTTATGCATACACAAGCATAACATTAACAGAGATGATACAGGGGATAAGGAGCTAGTCACACACGGCCAACCTGGATACTAAACACAGTACCCCATAATGATCCAGAGTCCCCCAGATATGGATGCCTGAACTCAGAGCCAGTAGTATGGCCAGAGAACACCAGTTTCTCTCCAAAATTCTTTCTCTTATGCCTAGTAATGTCTGAGAAATGAAGACCTCCCAAGAGTAAACCTATCCCTGGATCATGCAGCATCGAACACGACACCTCATAGCTCACACCACTCATACTCCAAGAGTAGTGTATCACATTTGAAGTGGTTTTAAAGTAGAAAGCAACCAATCTTAGAGGGAAATATATTTTTACAGATATATATATATCTGTAAATATATATATATATATATAAAGAGAGAGAGATAAACAAACAAGACTCAAGCATTATAGTAATCGCTTATAAAAGGCTTAATGGCCTCTGGGTGAAGTACAACAATCTTTACACACTCCTCTAACCAAAGTTTTTTCGTGCATTTTCAGTGGTTTATTCAAAAGAAAAAATACAAAATAAATTATTTCGGTTCTGCTTTGGAGCAGGCGTTGGGGTACAGGATGGAAACATCCAAAATATCGTGGTGGGAACGTGTAATGGTGGTGGGATTAGGGCTCGAATATTAAATGAAATCAAATATTGTGAACTACTTTATAAAAATAATGTAAAACATTTTTTTTTAAAAAAACGCAATGGTGGGCTTGGACCAAAACAATGAACACAAAAAACCCGACCCCTAGGGCCCATAATCACTAGGGATGAGAAGGGGACACTCAATGCCCAGCAAACAACTCAAAGTTGTGTGTGGACATTTCTGCCTAGAGGACTCTGAACTCAAGTTCAGGGCTGCCCCAAATTCCTCTCAAAGCAGGCAAAAGTGACCTGACTTCAAACACTTCTGCCAGACCAAAGATCCTCTGCTCCATCTCCCTAGTACTGGCGCATACCCAGACTGCACACAAAGCAGTGAGTGAACGTGAGAATGTGTGACTGAGCAGGTGAGGCTCTCCAGAGCAGGAAGCACAAAACAGAGGAAACGCAGGTCCTGGGTCCTGAGTCACTGTAGCTGACAGGGCACATATGGGGCCATGTAGCCCGAGGGCTCCGATGCCCGTTAGGGATGAATCCAGAGCAGAGAGCAAGAGGAAGCCCTGAGCACCTCCAATATGGCACAAAAATAAATCTGAAAGAAGAGCGGATAGGGCTGGTGACCCTGGCATCCCATATGGTCCCCCAAGCACTTCCAGGAGCAATGCTGGAGCGCAGAGCAAGGAGAAACCCAAAGAATCACTAGGTGTGGTCTCCAACCTTCCCAAAAAGAACAAAGCCAAATAATTCAGACTTGGATCTGCGGCACCACACAGAGTACGAGACCTGGCAGGGGTGAATTTTGAGCACTGAGATGGGAGTACTCCTCAGTGGAGTATAATCCAAACCCAAATACAACAAAACAAATAAACAAGGACAAAGGCAGCCTCAAAAACTGTAGAGCCAGTGCTCCCTCCTGAAACAACTCCTGACAGTCAGCCCTGAAGGCCTAGGCACTCCTGCAACTGCATCATATCATTTGTCACTTTCCTCCTCCATGTGGACGGTGTCTCAGACAGTGCAACATCATCTTTTCCTACCTAGAATTCCCGAGAATCAGCAGGAAGCTCCATGCAAAGATCTGTGAGCATGAGAGAGGTACACAAACACCAGAGTCCAGACCAGAAGTTTCTGCTTTGGAGTCTGAAATTGCTATCAGGGAGGGCAGAGCAAGCAGCTGACCTGCTCTCATATCTCACGGGTCGTAATTCCACCTGAGCTGAAAATGTTATGATATCTAAACATATAGTGCAACACAGAAGAACTAGGCCCCAGGCCAGAGTAACAGCATATTGGGGAGGGCATTTGCCTGGAACACACCTGACTCTGGTTTAATCCCCCACATCCCATAGAATCCCCGAAGCCCAACTGGAGGGACTCCTGAGTGCAGAGTCAGGTTACTCAGTACCCAGAGTACTCCTGGCTGTGGCCCCAAAACAAAAACACTCAAGTAAAAAGTATATTGTGTAATTAATCGGAATAAAGAACACAATTTTCTGGACTTTACCCAGCACAAAAGCATTTTTATGATGGCTACAGAGATAGAACAGATTACAAGGCGCTTGTCTGGTGTGGGGAGCTGGCCCTTTAACTGACCAAGGGCCTACGTGCTTGTGCTAGGCATGGCTATCTTGACCTACGTGACCCTCAGCAGGTAAAGCCTGTGCTAGGTAGGGCTATCTTGACCTACGTGACCCTCGGCAGGTAAAGCCTGTGCTTTTTATGGTTATCCTGAGAAAACAATTGTCATGGCTGTAACTGACAATGATTAACTTAGTATTAAGCTTTGTAATGTATGGTAGGTCAAACTTATGGACTCTGTAACTTTCCTAACCACATTTGGGCACAACCCTTTGTGTAGCTGCCTCACTAATATATACCCCCATCGCCCTCAATAAAGTCTGTCCCTTTTTCTCTCTGATTCTGAGCTGCATTCTGTCACTTGTGTCTTGTGTTCATTCGGTCGAACCTTCCCTGCACCTACGGATCCTAGGGCCACCTCCGCGGGCCAGAGAGTGGTCTGGCGGGGTCCCCCGCACTCTGGTACACAGCTGACGAGGGTTCAATACCCATCACCCAACAGGATCCCCAAACCTAGAGCGATCAATGACAACAGAGCCAGGAGTAAACTCCGCCGGGTGTGGCCAACCAAAAATAAATTTAGGTGCCAGAATTCTGGTAGGGTATGGGCCTTGTACACAGCTGACCTGGGTGTAGTCCCTGGCACCACACTCGGTACCAAAAGCAGCAACCACAGGGTATGACCAGAAAAAAAAAAGTTTTTGTTTTTGAGTCAACATCCACCAGCCAGTTTTGGAGACTGCAGGTCAGACTTGGGTTTTGGAGCCACAGGTGGCAGATCTTTGCGCTCACCCAGGTGGTGCCTGAGGAATCCTGCGTTGTGCAGGAGATTATACCGTGTGACAGGCTGCCTGCAAGGCCAGGGCCTGCACTCCTGGCCTATCACTGAACCCAGGAATTCAAAGTCTCTATAAGTACTGTGAACCTTATGAGAAGGATACAGACAGGAAACAAGGGATGAGGCCCAGCTGGTAGAGGACCAGGCAGTGCTGCTGGCACCTGGGGCCTCCCGGTGCAAACCTGAACCAGAAGTACAAAATGCAATTTCAAAGGTGTGCAGGGGCCAGAAAGAGCACACAGTGAATGGCAGGGCACTTGTCATGCAGGCAGCAGACTCAACTTCACATCTTGAATCACCAAAGAGTGATCTCAGAGCACTGCTGGGTTTGGCAAAAGCCCGCACAGCCAATCCCCCTCCAGCCCAATTAAAGCCAATGAGGAATTTATCTGCCAACAGCAGAGGTGTGAAATCTAGTAATATATTTGCAAGGGTCAGTCCTTTGGGTTTTTTGTTTTCTTTTGTGACCACACCCAGAAGTGCTCAGAGCTTACAGGCCAGGTTTTCAGACTATATTTTTTGTTTGTTTTTTTGATTTTGTTTTTTGCTTTTTGGGTCACTCCTGGCTATGCGCACAAATTACAACTGGCTCTGCACTCAGGAATTACCCCTGGTGGTGCATAGGGGACCATATGGGATGCTGGAAATCGAACCAGGTTTGGCTGCATGCAATGCAAACACCCTATACACTGTGCTATTGCTCCAGCCCCAGGGTTTTCAGACTGTATAATTTTACTCCTATGGGTACATGATTTTATAAAAGAAAAAGGGGATGAAAAATTACACGTGGGGCTGGAGTGACAGTACAGCGGGCAGGGCATTTGATTTGCACATGGCTGACCTGGGTTTGGTCCCTGGCATCCCATTTGGTTCCCCGAGCACCGCCAGGAGTGATTCCTGACTGCAGAGGCTGATAGCAGAGCCAGGAATAACAACCTGAGTATCGCCAGTGTGACCGAAAAACCAGAACAAAAAAAAGAAAAACTGCATTTATCCCAAATGAAATTTAAAGTCTATAATTTCGCTCAGAGCCTCCAACTCCTTCCTTTCCTCCTAACAGCCTCTTGTTCAAAGAACTCAAGAATGTTCATATCTAAGAACTTCCAATTAAGGTATGAACAGAGGGGCAGGAAGAAACACACCAGACAGAAGCTGATGCTGGCCAACTGAAAGCCCAGAGGGCCTTCCCTGGTACCCCTTATCCACAAGTCCCCTGGCAGGGCACAGACCTCTAGCACTGCCAAGTATGGTCCAAAATCTCACCTCATCTGCTCCCCAACTAGTGAGATCGACCCAGGGAGAGGAGCTCAGCGGGCAAAGCACCTGCTTTACCTTTGGGGAACATGGCATGGCTCCCCCTGCATCCCAGACAACACGGATGTCGAGGGAGGAGAGTCTCTGACTATCTCCAAGTTTGTAGCAAACAGGGAGGGGGAAGACAGGTGAAATACTCCAACACCCAAAAAGAAATTCAAAGAATGCTCGTGTGTCAAGTCAAATTCTGGAGTGGGAGGGTTGCGGCCATACATAGTGATGCTCAGGGGACCCTCTGGCGAGTCGGGAATAACCTTGGTCACTACAGGAAAGACAAACGCCCTCCTGACTATACTACTGACCAGCCCCTAAGAGTGAGACATTCAAAATCTACTGCAGCTGGTCCCTGGAAAACCCCTTTCTGCAAGTATTCACTTCAACAGCAGGGTACACCCCTGGTCTGGGAGAGACGGAGAGTGAGGGATGCTTGGAATCTTGACAGGTAAGGCAGAAATTCTTTTTTCTGAGGAAATATAATCATACTGGGTAGGCAAAGATAGTAAGTTGATAGGGTGCTTTTATTTCAAGCAGCTAAACCGGAGTCATTATGCAACAGTGCATACCGTCACCGACCCCAGCACTGTTAAAAATGATGCCTGAGCTCAGAACCAAGAGTACGCCCTGAGCACTGAGTGGTGCTGTGGCCCAAAAAACTACAATAAAAAAGATTATAAAGGAAATGGAGAGATCGTATAGCAGGTGAGGTGCCTGTCTTCCACTCGGCCAAACCAAGTTTGAATCCTGGGATCGCAATATGGTTCCCTGAACCCAGCCAGGAGTGATCCCTGAATGCAGAGGCAAGAGAAGTAACTGAGTCTTGCAGTTCTACTCCTCCAGACCAAATAATTAGTTCATTTAAATGAATAAAGTGGTGTGCCCGATATTGATGCGAACTTTCATTACTAGAGGGGTTAGGGCACACTCTACAAATCTCCGAGCTACTTCCTGCTGAGATTGCACACTTGCTTACAAGACCCGCTATGGCATAGCACAGCCCTGATGCACCCCCTGCTCATCCCCCTCCTCCGAGCCCTGAGTTGTCTTAAATCTCTGCACCTCGTGGCCTGAGTGACAGCATAAACAAAAGAGCATTTGTTTCAAGGGCAGGAAACCTGGGTTTAATTCTGGGCATTCCTCATGGTTCCTGGCACCACTAGGAGTGCTTGCTGAACGGAGAGCCAGGAGGAACCCACGTGCATCGCTGGGTGTGATCCAAAAAGCAAAAATTAAAAAAAAGAAAAAGTAAAGACAAGCTCCCCACCGCCCTGTACACCCAGAACACACTGAACGCACAAGGAACAAGTGAAAAGCAAAGGATCTGCCAAATGCTTTAGAGCCCCAAGCACAGAAATGTGCCCTGCCCCTCCCCCCACCCACCCCATCAATGGCCCTGGCTCTGGGCTCACTCCAGGCTGGTCCCGGGACGCTGTGGGGGGCCGGGATCGAACCCGACTGGCCGAGTTCCTCCCTTACGCATCTATCTAAGTAAGTTCTCCTCAGTAACAACGACCTTGTTTCCCTCAAAATAAATTTTTAAATAAGATTTAAAAGCTGCTGCTTTCGGCAGCAGCAATCAGTGCGTCCCAGGTGAGGGGCCGCCACCCCGGGCCACCGCCACGGAGCGACCCCGCCGCCCACAAGGCGGAGACCCAGGACGTTCAGGCGCTCAGAGCGACCACCGGGCGGCCGGCTGGAAACCGACCTTCCCAGACCCCGCTGCCCCCCTGGGTGCCCCCTCACCCGCTCCTCACCTTCCGCACCTAAGCCGGCCGCCAGCACTTCCGCCCCGACTTCCAAGACGTGCAGGGAAAGAGGGTCCCGACTCTGTGACGTCATCGGCAGTGCGCCCAGAGCCTTAAAGGGCCAGGCTTCAAATATTCCTGACCAGGTACTTGCCTGGTCAGAAGATTCATTTTTCCCGTTTTTTTGGGATAGGATCAGGTGATCAGGACATCTGTTGTTTGCCAGGTCTGCGATAAATGGAGATTGACCGACTGAACAGATAGTCTGTCGATCAGAAGTCTTTTTTTTTTGACGAAGGGAATAAAATTCACAAAGATACTTTGCAAACAGCCACCCAGACCATCTCTTTGAGTCCCCACGTTCATTTCTATCGCACTGAAAGTCCAGGTCTGGGGTAGCTTCAACTGTTTATTTTCACAATGATAGGAGAGAGCTAGAAACTAAGTGAATCGCGTGGCTCAGAAAGGGGTCAGGGGTAGCCCAGAAGGGGAATCGGGGATTGGTGATGACTGGGAAGATATTTGTGTAAGCAAAAATTCCTTTGTGTGTATTTGTGTGTGTTCAGAGCAAAGGGTGCTCTCCAGTTATTCCTTGAGATCTGTGCGTAGCAACTCTTCAAACAGTGCTCAATGGCCGTGATTCTACATGGATCAGAAAAATGAACGGAAAGTCCCTTAATTGCTGTGCAGCTAAATAGTCTTTAATATTTTAGTACTTGATGATTTATTAAGCTGTAATTCTTCAAAATTTGAACCAGTAAGCAAGAACAACTATATAGCAGTTGTGCAGGAGAAGAAAACCTTTTTTTCAGACATGTAGATCTATTGTTTGGCTATGATGATTTGGTGTTTGTTACAGTAAAAATATGAAATTTAGTTTACAAGTTTGCTTCTTAGCAGAATTATTCCATAAACATACTCAATTTCTTGTAACCACTCCACTAGGGTGTCAGATCATCACAGTGTGCAATCAGGAACAATAGGTAAGGGTCCCCCCAAAGTGAGGTAGTAAACATCAATAGATGATTTTTTTCTGCATTAGCTTTTCTTTGCTTCGGTAACTGTGCTTGCCTCCCTATGCTTATATAAATTTATGGGGTACCAGGATGTGGGTCTGGTGAAGTTAATTTTGTGGGTGCTTATGAAAAGGACAGGTGCATCAGGATGTGCTTTTTTCTAACCAACAGACTGTGCTTCTATTGGGAGGCTGCTGCTTTGGCTAGCAGAAAAGCCTGCAAGCTGGTGTGAACAAACACTCCAAATTTTGGAGTTCATTCAAGATTTGCCCCTATCTTCCCACTACCACACTGTCCTCCCATTGTTCATCGATTTGCTCGAGCAGGCCCAATAATGTCTCTCCATCCCGAGACTTTTTGTTACTGTGTTTGGCATATCTAATACACCATGGGGAGCTTGCCAGACTTTGCCGTGCGGACAAGATACTCTTGGTAGCTTGCCAGACTCTCCGAGAGGGGCAGAGGAATCGAACTCAGGGCAGCCTCAAGGGCCACGTGCAAGGCAAATGCCCTACCCACTGTGCTATCGCTCCAGCCCAACTACTACACTATTCTGTTGGAAATATAACTCTAAACATTCTAGGTTTAACATTGGGATGTCCATTCTCCCTTGTCACAGGGAGTTTAGGTTTATTGGATTACACCCATCACAATGCTCCTGAGGCACTCCCATCCATCTGTTTCTTGGAATATAGCTCTAAACACTTTAGGTTTAACATTGGTATGTCCTTCCTCCCTTGCCACAGGGATCTTAGGTTTACCACAGTGCTCCTGAGGCACTCCCATTCTTCTGTGTTTCTCTGTAACTTCCTTCTCTGTGATTTGCTTTCCCAACTGGCCTGTCACCTTTTTCTCCTAATCAGACTCTGTTAATTTGTAAGGTCTGAATCCTCAGAAATCTGAGTGAAAAGCTGATTTTCTCTTCTCCTTATGTCCTTTGCATAGTTACTTTAGAGCAATGTCCTTTTTGTATAGACTAGGAAGATAGTTAATACTCTGACTTTGTAACTTGGGAGTTAATTGACTCCAAATAATACCTCATACCTGGGCATCTGCTTTCTCAATCTAAGCCTCAATTGCCCTTAGTTCCTAGCACCCCAAAGGCAGTGTCACGATGAGGGACTGGATGGACCCAGAGATAGCTGTGAGGTACTCTGTCATTGAAATGGGTCAGACCAAAGCGCCATATAAATTAAGAGCATAGTCATGGACAAATTCTGTCATGATCCAAAGAATAACAACTAGATTATGACCATGCTAGTGTTAAGAAAGACTAATCTTGCCTGAGCCCCGTAGTCTGAGATCTATAGTAAGATGTCCCCAACTTTATGTATCTATTACTGTGTCCATACAAAATGACTAATATTATTAAAGAGTAGAATTAAGATGAATGTTTATATGGTTGCTGGACTAAGGGAAGGAAAAACACACCCAAAGATGGCATTTCTCCTTTAGGTTGGTCTTTTTGCTGAAAAAGTTTGTCCTAGAAGAAGCTTCCCCCAAGAGAGGGACCATACATCCATTGATTGTATGACCTCGGCTATATGTAATTGCTATCCCAAACCCCTGATGATTTGGGAGATAACTAAGGTTGTAAGAGTGGACAAAGGAACAATCAAGAGAGAATTTGAGATGGAGAGTCCAAGAGAAATGAAGGAGATTCACGGAAAGAGAATCAGAGGAGAATTGAGATAAGCTTGGAAGAAACTGATGACAATGATATTCATTTTAGAATGTGTGAATCTTCCCAGCTCAGGCCTATTCAGTGTCTCTCTTCCCAAGTCAGATTACAGCTATGCCAAATCCTGAAGTTGTGGTTTGAGTTCTGAAATAAATCACAGCAAGTCAGGTAAAAATTAGTCAAATGACCCCTGCGTGAACAGACGGAGCAGGTGGATGACATCTCTGTGGTTCTCACAGTCCAACAGACACAGAGCAAAAGGAAGATCCTTTGGGACTGTCGCCGGGAGGAGCTTGGCAATCACACACTACCCTTTTGGCTTTTCTATTTGACTAGACCCAGGGATATCTGGGGATCATATAGCATACTGCGAATCAAACCCAGTGCAAGGCAAGCATCCTCCCCACTATACTATGACTTCAGAACAATCTAGCGTTATTAAGGGCTCACTCATTGACTTTTTATCATAAAAGCAAAAGAACATTTCATAATGGGTCAGAGAGAGAATAGAAGGTAGGGCATCTGCCTTGCATAAGGCTGACAGGGGCAGGATTCTGAGCACTGCCGAAAGGAACGCCTGAGGACCGCCAGGAATAAACCCTTCGGGAACATCAGACCCCAAACCAAAACAAAACAAAATGTCTCCGTATACTCAAAAAAATGCAAATGATCTGAGGGTAAAGATAAACTTAGTGACAGAGAGGGCGGGTGCAAGGTGGTTCTGCTGCTCCTGAAAAGGGCACCCCAGCAATACAGGCTGTGCAGCCAGGCTTATTAAGAGAAAGGGGTACAAAGGACCCACATGACTAATGAAGAAGAATGGAACAAGCCAAGAAAGCAAAGCACCGGATCGCCTCAGGGAATCGAAGGGCCGTGTGAGTACAGCACAGATGCCTGCATCTAGGAGCCCGAGGCCCCCTGGGGTCAGCAACATGTTTCACACACACTCAGGGCACACCCACGATGCCTGGGGCTCCAGCCTGGGAGGGTCCTCAGACACTCAGCTGCAAACACACCTCTCCTCCCCGGCCTCATGGCTCCTCCTATCAGCCAGGGGATTACAGCTGGCTTCACCCTAGAATACTCTGCCCCCACAGAATCAATGTAGAGACTAGTGACAATGAAAAGGCGAGAGGTCTAGCCCATATGTCCCTGATATAGCCAGCCAAGTTACTGAAAGTACGCAAACAACACAATCTTCACTTTTGTTGCCTTGCACACAACAGGTCCAATTCAATCCCCGGATCCCATATGATCCCCCAAGCAAACACCAAGTGTGATATGTGAATGCAGAACCCAGAGTCACCCCTAATATCACGGCATGGCCGAAAAATGAAACAAAACAAAACAAAATTGGATGCATAAAAATATAAAGTTAGGCGTTAAAAGATAGTAAAGCAGGTAGAGCAGATTCTTCAACCACACATACCGGGGGTAGGTTCTGAAATTAAACAAAAAAATGCAATGTAAGAATTCATTGAATGCGGGGCTAGAGCGATAGCACAGTGGGTTGGGTATTTGCCTTGTAAGCGGCCAACACGTATTTGATTCCCAGCATCACATATGATCTCCTGAGCAGTACCAGGAGTAATTCCTGAGTGCAGAGCCAGGAGTAACCCCTGTGCATTGCCAAGTGTGAATCAAAAAGAAAAAAAGAATTTATTAAATGGAGCATAATTAGATGAGGTTGAGCAGGTGGAGAACATCTCCATGGTTCTCGCAGTCCACAGAGGCCCACAGCAAAGGGAGGTCCATTGAGGGAATCGCCGTGAGCAGCTTGACAATCCCCAAATTAGCTTTCTGAGTTTTCATTTTTGACGAGACACAGTTATGACTGGGGGAACATATGTGATGTCCAGATTCAACCTGGGTTGGCTCTGTGCAAGGGAAGCACACTTGTGTGTACTATCTCTCAGCTCCATTTAGCTTTGTTATGTGCCCCCTCATTCAATATTTAAACATAAATTCAAAAATATTCCTTAGCGGGTAGAAGAAAACAGCAGTTAGGGCATTTTCCTTCTAAGACACTGACAGGGGCTGATCCCTGAGCACCACCAAAATTAACCTCTGTGAACAACCAGGAAAAACAGCTGAGTATTTCATGCCCAAAACAAAAACAAAATCATTTTTTGATATTATGAAAAGCCATGCTAATTATCCGATGGCAAAGATAACATGACAGGGCTGGACTGATACCACAGTGGGTAAGTCTTTTGTCTTGCACGTGACTGACCCGGGTTTGATTCCCAGCATCCATTATTGTCCCCTGAACACTGACAGGAACAATTCCCGAGTGCAGAGCTGGGACTAACCCTAAAGCATGGCCAGGTGTGACCCAAAAAGAAAAAAAAGATAAGCATGACAGTGAGGGCAGAGCATCCAGCTGTGCCTAGAAAGAGACCTGACATTGCAGGCTGTACAGCCAGGCTGATAATGCAGGGGGACTGAACACCGAGAAACCATTGCGTGATTCTGCACTCCTGACACATGAGGTGACAAAGCCAAGAAAGCAAAGTGAGGATCATTCTGTGATTGAGAGTCCTGGGGAGGGAATGGCAGCATGAGGCAGTACAGACGCCTGGATCCAGGAGCCTGAGGCTCCCGGGATCAGCAGCACGTTTCACACACACACTCGGCACCCACACGGTGCCCAGGGCTCGAGCCAGGGATTGTTCTCAGACACACACCCACACACACGCTTCTCCTCCCCGACTTCAGGGCTCCTCCTTCCAGCCAGAAGATCACCCAGAGTCCACCTCAGAATGCCCTGCTTCCACAGAGACAATGTACGGATTAGTGACAAGGAAAAAAGTGACAATTTACTAGGACAACTCCATGTGTCCTAATAAAAGAAGTGAAATTACAGAAAAGGCATGAACAGAATCTCCACTTTCCATATGCCTCTGATTGGTGGATATCAGGGACATAAGACCCAAGTTTCATTTCAAGAGTGAAATTTGGGTCCTTCTGAAGTCTCCCATGAACTAATGGAAGTGACTCCAAGTAGTGAAATAGAGCAAAGACTGATGGGGTGAGGCTCTAAGAAAGAAATGAACTAGTTTCTGGAGTGATAGTCCAGCCTGGTGGGCAAGTGCCTGATACACACATACAGTTTTTATCCCTGGCACCCATATGGATTCCAGAGAACTGTCGGGAGAAATTCCTCAATAATAACCAGGCATAATCTCTGAGCATTACCGGGTTTAGCACGCAAACCAAGTCAAAACAAAAAAAAGTAATAAATGAAGTTGCAGGTCTGGGGCAGTAGTACAAAGATTAAGGTACCAGCCTCGTAAGCTGCTGACCAGGTAAATCCACAGCACAGCCAAGGGCCCCTGAGCACTGCTATGAGCGATCCTTCATCACAGAGCCAGAAGGAATGTGCACTGTGGCCCCAAAACAAAACCAAAGCAAACGCATTGAAGTGAAGGGTAGTACAAGAAGTTAATTTAGCAATGGAAGGACCCTTTTACAGGAGCTTGAGCGACAGTACAATGTGGAGGATGCTTCGCTGGCATGTGGTTGATCTGGTTCAATGCCCTGTATCTCAGTTTGACCCCAAAGCCCACCTAAAGTCATCCCTGAGTAAAGGGCCTTGGTAACCCCTGAGCATCATGAGGTGTTGCCCAATAACAAAAACAGAGAAAAGGAAAGGACGTAGAGAAACAGCGAAATGCACAGCTGTCAAATATCCTGGCTGTCAGAGTAATGGCAACACAGCCCCTGTCCAGTCCTCAAGATGCCTCACGGGTCTCTCCTGGCACACACTCCCACGCAGCTCTCACTGATGGCCCGCAGATGTTCATAGGTCTCCAGTATCACGTCCCTATAAAGATTTCTCTCATATATGGCCAAGCACATCCACTCCTGGGGTGAGGGTTATGGCCACCTGAGTAAAGGTCACCGCATCCTCACTGAGGAGACATACAGGAACAGGAGTTAGGGTCCATCCCCAGCCTATTCCCTTGGCAGTGAGTAGGAAACCACCAGGAACCTAGAAGCATTCAGCTCAGGGTGTCTCCTCTCAGGAAGAACGAGCCTCCACTCAAAATTCCTGACTGACAGGCCCCAGAAATCATTCTACGGAAGCTGGATCTGATAAAATGTGAGAATTCTATAGTACAAAGTTCCTGTTAGGTGTCAGCCTTACACACAGACACCCCAGGGCCAAAAACAGCACCACTAGTCCAGTGAGCACTGAAGAGTAACAACTGAAAACAAACTCAGAGAGACCAATAAAGTGATCCTAGATGTGGCCCCAAATACTAAGCATTCCCCCATACACACAACTCTTGTCCTAGGAATGAAAAGGGAAACTCAATGTTCAGCGAGGTACTCAGAACTCTGTGTAACATATGTGCCTGTAGGACTCAGAAATCCTGGTTCAGGTTTGTCACAAATCTGTCTCGGAAAGTAGTGACTCAGTCCCAAAGATCCTCTGCTCCATCTCCCTGTGACTGGAGCATCCCTGGAATTGTGCACAACATCGTGTGAATGTGACTGTGTGACACAGCAGGCAAGGCTCTCCAGAGCAGAAAAGACAAAAGAGGTGAAACACACGTCCTGGGACTGAGTCACTGTAGCTGCCAGAGCACTTATGGGGCCCGCACATCCCAGGGGTACTGATGACATCAGTTGTGAACCCAGAGGACTGAGCCAAAATGAAGTCCTGAGCGCCTCCAATGTGGCACAAAAAGAAATACGGAAGAAAACAAAGCAGCATAATGGAGGAACAAGAAGAATATCAGGCCAGGGGCAATGGTTAGGGCTGGTGGCCGCAGCCATTTCACACGTCCCCCAAGCAATACCAGGTGCAATGCTGGAATGCAGAGCTAGGAGTAACCCTTGAGAATCACTAGGTGTGGCTCATCCTCTTCAAAATCACCCAAAACAAAACAAAATCCAAGATCAGCAGTGGGCGCCTGGCACCCCATAGGGTCATTACCCACTGTACTACTGCTCCTGCCCCAAAATAGTTATTTTGAAACAATTTTCCAGGTTCAATCAAATGAAATATTAAGTTTTTGATTCAGGAAAAAAATAGAAATTTATTTAGGTTTTGAGCAGTGATTTCACCACCCAGTGAAGCTAAGGACCTCAACACCAAGCAGTAGGCTCTAGATTTCTTCTCTGTAGTGTCCAGCCCTCCACTTTAAAGATCACACGCTTGGTCCACCGAGTATCCTGTCGGCATAATATCTGTTCCAAATTTTACCAGCTCACTCATACTCAATGACACCATTCCCATATCAAATTGCTGCGGTGTCAAATCCTGAATCTGCGGTTTGAGTTCTGAAATCAAATGCAATACACAGTGTAAGAATTCATTGAAAGAAATGTAGTTGAATGAGGCAGTGTGGGTGGAGGACATCTTCTTGGTTCTCACAATCCAAACAGGCCCACAGCAAACAGAAGATCTGATTAGATGATGGGTGTGAGCAGCATGACAATCCACACAAGATGTTCAGGTTTTACTTTGTGACCAGACCTTGTGATGTTCAGGACACATATGGGATGCATGTTATTGTACAAGGTCGGCCAAGTGCACGGTAAGCACAGTCCTCACTATACTATTACTCAGGCCCAAACTAGCTTTGTTACGGGATCACTCATTCACTATTTACAGAAAAAGGCGAAAGATATTTTGCAAGCACCCGACCAATGTAGGCTGTGCAGCCAGGCTGCTAATGTACAGACTGGGGGCGGGGGGTGGAGGGGTGGGACACCAAGGGCTGTGAATCGTATGTACCAACACATCAGGATAAATGATAACAACGCCAAGAAACTAAAGTGCAGGATCATAATTGAGGGAGAGTCCAGACAAGTGAAGAGCAGTGTGAGCACAGCACAGAGGCCTGGATCCAGGAGTTCGAGGCTCCCAGGGTCAGCAGCGTTTTTCACTTGCACTCAGCGTACCCCCACAGTGCCCAGAACTCTGCCAGGAAGGGTCCTCAGACACTCACCTGCACACACGCCTCTCCTCCCATGTCTCAGAGCTCCTCCTTCCAGCCAGGAGATCACTGAAGGCTTCACCCCGGAATGCCTTGCACTGACAGAGATGAATCACATCTCTGGAGGAATCGAACTCGGGTCGGCCATGTTGGCTGCGTGCAAGGCAAATGCCCTACCGCTGTGCTATCGCTCCAGCCCACAAATACTCCATATATTATATGTATATTTTATATATATTTATATATATAAATACATTATAAAAAATGAAAAAAAGTTATTCTGGATCAATCACTTCCATAATTACAATGGCCGGAGTCAGAAAATGAACCTTAGGTAAAACAATTTTATTTTCAACAAGGGGGTGGGGGATTGATACAAATGTACAGTAAGGAGGTAAATAATCCTGGTATATGTGAAAGCTTCCTGTGATACTAATACCATAAGTTAAATGTACTTGCTGATTATCACCTGGACCATGGTTATGGCATTGTCCTGGCATTTGGTCTTCCCAGTAAGTTAACTGGTAAATAATGGTTCTTAGTGATAGAGCAAGGTGGATGGAAATAAATACGAATTAAATAGGTACAAAATTGCATTTTGCTGGATACTGTCAAGACTCACCGTGGTTTTATTCTTTGCTGTGACTCTGGCTTGGCTCAGAGGTCAGGTTTGCAGGGGATCATCAACCACGATGATGCAGTGAACCCTTTTGACATTGAATAGACAGCCAAACCTCCATTATTCAGGCCTTTCTGTGTTCTGTTCTGGGAGCCACATCCCGCTGTGCTGTCCATAATTTTGTCCAGGTCAGCCACATGCAAGAAAGCACTCCGTTCGCTGTAGCATATCTGCACTCCTTGTATTCAGGTTTCCATTCGCTGTACACAAACATTGAGGATAAAAGTTTTGAGACTTTTACTTTGGAAGCAGTAAAATCCTAATAATCTAATATTCACCAAAATGGGAAACACCACGTAGATCTGTGCAAAAGGCCAAGCCAGGCTGCAAAGTGACCAGTGTGGTTTGCTGCCTTAAGCCCCATGCACACCTCCATGATGGGGGTTGGTCTGTATGCTGTGTTTTATGTACTTAATTATGTATTTTCGTTTTGGGGGAAATCCGACAGTACTTAAGGGTTACTCCTGGTGGTTCCCGGCCACTATTGGGGATGTCAGGGACTGAACTCCGGTTGACCGAGTTCAAGGCATGTGGGCAACCCACTGTACTACCCCTCAGGCACTGTTGGTTTGAAATATTGTTTCTGAAACTGCCTCCTGGGGTTTTTCTTATAAGCACGAGTCCACTGCTCTTGTGTTGTTAAGAAGTAGAAGCCTTTCCTCCTGTTCCACTGTCTCTCCGGCCCTCTGGGTTGTTATGAGATAAGTTTCTATCTGCATCTCCATGGCTGGCTTCAGAGTAAGGGTGCAATACAGGATTAGGTGACTTCTAACTCCAGACCCCCACTTTGTGACTGAACACTGAAGCTACCTCTTCTTCACTCCTTCATGTGAGCCCATTCCACTACATTGCACTTTATTTTTTCTTTTTGGTCACATCCAGAGGTGCTCAAGGGTTACTCCTGGCTCTTCTGCATGCCCGGCCCTGCTTGGGAGACTATATAGAATGCAGATGATTGATCCTGGGCCAGCTGTGTGCAAGGCAAACACCCTATCCACTGTGCTATCACTCCAGCCAGCCAGCCAGCCAGCCTTACACATTGACCTGCATTTTCCTAGTTGTTCTCTGCACAGCTGGTGTCTGGCTCTTTAAGGCTGCTAGGAGAACCGGAAGTGACATCACAGCAGGGCATTTAGATGTTTGCCTGCAAGAAGCTTGATCAGCCTCCATTTCTTCCTGCAGGTGAGGGGCGGAGTGGCTGTCCCGCGTGGAAGGGGTCTGTGAAGGCGGGTTTCGTGGCAGCACGCTAGCGGCCTCCCGGCGCCTCCAGGTCTCTGCACAGAGGGGCGGGGCCAAGCCACCTCGGAGGCCGCTTTTTCAGCCGTTTCCCGATATCCTGGCGGTTCCTGCGGCGTCACGGGGTTTGGTGGGGGACGCGGAGCTTTGGTGAGTGCAGTGGGGGCTGTGCCGGGGCGCAGGGGTCGCGGGTGTGAGTGCGTGGTTCTGGGGATCCCCTGCAGCTCCGCCGTGGGGCAGTGGCGGGTGGGTGCGGGGGTGAGCGCGGGGGCTGCAGAGCCTGGGGGCTGGGCCGTCCTGACCCTCCCAGCACGGGACTGCGCTGGGCGCTGTCCTGGACGCTTTGGCCCGAACCTCAATGCTGCAAAACCTGCAGATTCTCTTAGAGGACGGGAGAGATAGCACAGCGGTTAGGGCGTTTGCTTTCCATCTGGCCCACCAAGTTTGATCTCCGAGCTCCACCAGGACGGGTGCCTGAGCGCAGAGTCAGAAGTTTCTCGTCCATATCGCCGGTGGTGCCTCCAAAACTACAAAAGGACTGTTAATTTTAGAGGGGCAGAGGGGAAGCTCCCCAATGGCAAATGACACTGTAGCCCTCGGTCACTATTCATTAGTAGCCCTGATGTCCAGGGCCATCCTGTGTGTGTAGATCTAGGGGTGGTTGCGGTTTGCAAGTGAAAATTTAATTTTGGGCTATTTTTGGTTGTATTTTGGGCACATCTATGGAAGCTCAGGGTTACTTCAGGAGCAGCACTCTGCGTTTTTTTTTTTTCATCTTTAGGGGTCACGTGAGATGCTGATTATCAATCTGCGTCAGCAAGGGAAGCGCCCCTCCCAGCTTACTATCTCTCTGACTCCACATTGTTGTTGTTTTTTCTAACATGTAGAATTTCTGTACCCTAAAATCAAGTTGAAAATTGCACCCCGACTCTTCATCTCTCCCTGATCAGGGCAAAACGCGGCTGTTACACTGAGTACTGAGAGTTGTGTTCAAATAATGTGTGGGCATGAGCTGCGTGCATTTGGTGGCAATGATTGATCTCCCCACCCTGGCCGGTGAAGGGTGACGGAGGATCGAAGAAGGAAACAGGGGCCAGGCTCTTGGTGATCTGCTGGATATTAACTTAACAATGTTTTAGGCTTCATCTGTGAATTGCCCCTTTTGCTCCTCCCAGAGAAGCGTATCATGTCCTTGCTTACATCCCTAATTTAGTTAAAGTTTATCTTTAACCTTTTCATTGTATTTTACCTCTCATTGTCTCAGTTCCCCAAGTCAGTCTTGATTACTTATGAGCCATAACTTTCTCTTAATTCTCAGCTTCATATTTGTACTGCTTTGTAGTTGAAGTGCTGTGTATTTGTACCCGTTTTTCTGTTTCCCCTATAGCTTTTTATGTTTTTACTATCCAACAGCCACGGCAGAGCCTGGCAAGCTCTCCGTGACATATTCGATATGCCAAACACAGTAACAACAAAGTCTCCAATGGGGACGTTACTGGGCCCGCTTGAGCAAATCGATGAACAACGGGAGGGCCTTTACTTTACTTTACTTACTTACTATACAACAGTGTCTATGGTTAAACCAGAAAGACATCATTGCTGTGCTCCTAATATTTGGGAGTTGATTGACTCTGAAGTTATCTAATCCTGGGTATAATTTCTTGGTCATCATTACTTGACTCATGCTTTAGTTGCTGTAGTTCCTAACACCCCAAAAGGGACGTTCTGCCGTGGGACTTGGATGGACCCGGGGCAAGTGGCAAAACTACCCGGGTTCCAAAACGGAACATTCTAGAAAGCAGAAATGCATGGTCTTGATGCAAATTGTTACAGCTTAAGAAACAGAAACCCCATGGGAAGGACAAGCTGAACTGGCCTGAGGACTGAGTCTAGGATTTACAGTAAAACCTTGCTTGCTCTCACAGCCCAGAGAATTAAGTGTTAAAATCCTTATTTGCTCTCAAAGCCCAGAGAACTAAGTGTTGGGATCTTTGTTTCTTGCTCTGTTTATCCAAACAACGCAAGTATTGATAATTTATACAACTAGATGAAAAGATAAAAGCAATGTAGATGTCCCTGGGAGACAGAGTGTCTCCTTGGGTGAATCTCCCAATGAGAATTTCCTCTGACAAATATTTATCTGCATAAATGATCAGTCACTCCTATGTCCTTATCTCACGCCCCCTCAGATGTTCTATAAGTATGGTAGCTGTTCTGCATTAAATGGGGCATTTTTCACTTAGGTTGTGGTTTTCTGTCTCCCTATCTCTCTGTCTCTGTTGGGAAGGTACCCCCATTTTACTTTGTGGACTCACTGTACCCTCACATTTTACTTTGTGGACTCACAGTGATCAGTTGCTCCTTATTCCATTCTCCTTTGCACCTATACCAGTCTCCCACTGCTCTTTATCCCTCTCTTCATCCATCTCCCACAGGCTTTATTCCCCATCCCACAGAGTTAGGGGTAGCAAATACACAGAGATGTGGTTGTACAATCAAAGGATGTAAAGCCCTTCCCTGAAGAGAAATTTCTAGGACAAAACTTTCACTCAGAAGGAGAGATCAGCTCAAGGGCAGGATTTTCTCTAAGGACATATTTTTTCTTTGCTTAGTTCATATTCATTGAAACAATCATCTTAAATTGACACTTAATCTTTCTGTTTAATTTGAATGGACACAGTAAAAGATCTATTAAGCTTATAGGGTGTCTCTATTGGGGATATTTCCTATAGCTCCCAGACTAAACTGCCCAGGATAGGACAGTCCTTCCTAACCCCAGCAGGATCCTTACCCAGTTACTTATGTTTGGGTCACGACAAATTTTTTATGGTGCTTACCTGTCACTTTTTAATGCCAGGGTAGCTCACAACTATCCTGGGTCCATCCAGTCTCTTGCTTTTTGGGTGCTAAGAACGAAGAGTAGCTGAGGCTTAAGTCTCATAAATATGACAATGCCCAGGAGTGTATAATATCTGGAGTCAAATAATTCTGAAGTTACAAAAGCATAACATTGTCTTCCTTTGTCTCTACAAAGCTGAGGGCTGGGGGCATGACCATCCCGATCCTGCCAGCACAATCTTCCCAACTGGGACTGCACTGGTCCTTGTCCAGGAGCAAAAAGGATATTTGTCTAAAGTAAACTGCAGAGGACATTAAGGAAATAGAAAGTCAAAATTTGACTCACAAATACAAAATCCAGAGATCTCTGAAGAATTTGACTTTACAATTCACAGTTTCTAGTTAGGGGAAATGGGTGATTAATGCATAGGAGAACCAGAGCACCTGGAAGTTAAAGATGAATACTAAGGAAATGGGAGTGATTTGGGAGCATTGGTATGGGTGTTACTCAGTAAGCCTAAACTCCTTGTAGCAGAAGAGAAATCATGGACCAATGATAAACCTAAATTGTTTAGAACTCTAATCCAACAAAGGTAAAGGGTTTTGTTTTTTAAACACCTTGCTATCTTAGTTTTGGTTTTACAGGAGTAAGGACATTTGCTCAGGGTTCACCTTGGCTGTGCTAGGAGCACATTTACTTAGGGCCAGAGACAGTACAGTGAGTAAGGATTTAACCATCCAAGCAGTCGACCCAGGTCCCACCCCTGCATCCATATATTCTGTACCAGAGTGATTCCTGAGTGTAAAGCTAAGAGTAAGCCCTGGATATGCCGTTTGTGGCCCCCAAACAAAAATCACACAAAGACACACTTGTATATACACACATATATGCACATACAATTAAGAAAGATGCAAAATGGAGAAAGAACAATAGAGTTTCGGTAGCAGGGAAAGATCAAGAATAGGGAATTTTTAAGGACCAGAAATTTGACTCTTTAAATGTTTCACTCTAGAATTTGTCATTGCACATTATTTCCCCCCCTTCGGTAGAATTTGCCTTTTTTTGTTCTTATATTTTTTGCCATAGCATACAGTACTCAGTGTTTACTCTTGTGCCTGAGCTCAGGGATCATTTACAAGAGTCAGGGTAACATTGTGTGTCTAGATATCTTTGGTTCAATGTTTGGTGAAAACTGCAGGATCAGGGGACTTCTCCTTACCCCCGGGACCCATAGTGTGTGACCGACCACTCCAGCATTTGCCTCTCCATGCCTTTTTTTGAGTCCATCCCCCTTGCAGTACGGATTCACCAAGGAGGCAAAATGGTTCTCAGTGCCTAGACTCTGGCTCTTTAAGGCACCTTATGGAAATAAAAGTGATGTCATAAGTGATGTCATAGTTCATTTTCCATCCCTGACACTGACACTGGGGCTGTTGTGTACTTGCCAAAGGACAAGTAAATTTGCGCTCTATCCTTAAAGTGGGATTCTGAAGGCGGGTTTTGTGGCAGGATTCGAGCAGCCTCCTGTGAGCACCCCACGCCTTCCCATTTCCACACTCTGAGCTGAGGGGCCGAGCCAGGTTGGGGGGCACTTTTGCCCTAGTTTTTCACTTGTTCTCTGAAATCCAGGTGTATTCTGAGGTGCGGTGGAGGCTTTAGGGGGATGCAGAGCTTTGGGGGTGCAGTGGAGGCTGTCTCAGGGTTCAGGGGTGGCAGCTGTGAGTGTGTGATCCCGGGGGGCCTCTTTGGCCATGATCGTCTCCAGCTCCAGGATGGGGCAATAGTGGCTGAATGCGAGAATCAGCCGGGTCTTGGCCGTACCAACCCTCCCAGCAGTCCCATGTTTGAACCATCGGCCCTAACCTAGCTTCTTTAGAATCTCCAGATTTGAGGGGCAGAGCTTCAGCCCCTCCACTTCATGGCAGGAGATATTTTGCTGGTCATCTTCATTGTCTGCTGTTTTAGCCAGGGTCATGTGGGGTATGTGGGGGGGAAGGGGACCTGCAGGTGGCTGAGGTTTGCCAATGAAAATGTATTTGGGGGGCTATTTTTGATTCTTTGGATTTTTGGGGGGAGTGGGAACACACCCGGGGATGCTTCTGATTTACTCTAGCCTCTAAGCTAAGGAATTATCCCTGGCACTGCTGGGGGCCATATGGGATGCAGAGGATTGATCGGTTCATCTGGTCCAACGCCCAAGTCACATTACTGCCTGTCCAACAATACTGGTGTATCTTTTTCCGGATCATGAATTTCAGGTCCTTCACATCAAGCTGTAAGGCAGACCTGACTCTTCATCTTTCCTTGAGCAGACAACCACTGGAATCGGGGTAAATACTGAGGGTAAAGTTTGTTTGTTTGTTTTTTTTTTTTTTGCTTTTTGGGTTATACCTGGCGATGCACAGGGGTTACTCCTGGTTTTCTACTCAGGAATTACTCCTGGCGGTGCTCAGGGGACCATATGGGATGCTAGGAGTCGAACCTGGGTCGGCTTCATGCAAGGGAAACACCCTACCCGCTGTGCTATCACTCCAGCTCCAAAGGGCTTTTTAATGTTTATTTTTTAAAGAATATTTTTGTGTGTGCGGGGAGGGGGAAGAGCTGTGTTCATGACTCACTCCTAGTATTTTTGGAAGAAATTTATATAGGAAGGGGCGGAGCAAAAGTACAGCAAGTAGGGTGATTGCCTTACACACAGCCAACCCACGTTCTGTGTCTTGAATCCCACTGGTCCCCACACCTGCTGGGAGTGAAACCTGAGTGCAGAGCTAGGAATACTCCCTGAGCAATGCTAGTTCTGACTCAAAGAAGAAACATGCACACGCACCCGCACGGACACATACACATGCACACAGAAAATGTGTGATCGTAGAAAAAGAGATTAATAATTCATGGAAAACCATGCCAGAAAATCAAAGTTTTAAGGACCTGCTGTTTGTCTATTTAAATGTTCTTCCCTCTTTTTTTGCACATGAATTCTGTTGATTTCTTGTGCTTGGAATTTGCCCTTTTGTTGCAATATTTTTGGTCATAATCTACAGTGCTCAGGTCTTAACTCCTGACAGTTCATACTATGGTCCCTAGTAAATGCCCTGGTTATTTGAATTCTTTTTCTATTGAACCGTTTGCGCAGTTTTCTAATGTATTCTTGGACGGCAGGAGCAAGTGTTGACTGAGGCTCACGCAGATGTTCCGTTTCAGGGATAGAGTAAATCAGGACCCATAAGGTCTCAGATCCAGCGCGAGAGAGCAGGGCTGTGCCTCTGACCCAACTGTACCCAGAAGTGATCTTGGTCCCGGAACAGAGTGCCCAGGCGCATGTTCTTGTCCCTGCTGCAAGAGAGTGGCTGAAGCTTTGTCCACTCTATGTCCCTGTGACTTTCCCCATGGCAGAGCCACATCCAGGCTATAGTTCCCAGGGGGCAGCACTGCTGCCAGCTGCAGGGGCGCCAGTACTTGGGAGCACCGGGACTCAGAGTCAGACCGAGGCTGGGCCTGTAGGGATTGTCCTGTGCAATTCAGGGAGGAATTCGGGGACCAGAGAGGGCTGTCGTTTCCTCTCCTATTGCCTGGGCCCAGGCTCCTATCCTGAAGTGCAGCACAGATGCCAACAAAATTTGCATCCCCAGTGGAGACAGGAGCTTCTGCCATTGTCTCCCTGAGGTGGGATTATGAGGGTGTGGCTGCTCTGAGATCAGGGGTGGGAGGAGGTGCTGCTCTCTGGTGCTCACTGTTCTGACTTTTTCAGGTCTTTGCACAGAGCCTCCTGCTAATTCTCAGCACAACAGTGGCGGGAGAAGATGGTGATGCGGCTTCTGATAAACCGTCCAAAGGTAGGAGTAGAGGGACAGAATGGCATGAGGTAGTGCCAGGGGTGCCCGGGTTTCCTGGGCGATCTGTTTTGAGTTTCTTTTGGACGGATTCCAAGTTGAGACTTCTGACCAGACCGCGCCATATTTGGCTGTGGGACCGACCCAGCAGTGCATGAGGAATACTCAAAGCGCAGTGCTCAATGATCACTCCTGACATGTCTAGGCAACCAATGGGATGCTGGAGGTCCAAAGATTTTGTCTTGAATTTTCTGTTTTATTTGGGAGTGATAGCACAGCGGTAGGGTGTTTGCCTTGCACGCAGTCAACATGGCCGACCTGAGTTCGATTCCTCCGCCCCTGCCCCTCTCGGAGAGCTCTGCAAGCTACCGAGAGTATCTCGCCCGCACGGCAGAGCCTGGTAAGCTCCCTGTGACGTATTCAATATGCCAAACACAGTAACAACAGTCTCCAATGGAGACGTTACTGGGCCCGCTCGAGCAAATCGATGATCAACAATTTGGGGTGCAGAGCAAAGGATTCTCACAATAAATCCTTGTGCTGCACTCTGGCATTGCCCCTGGCAGTGCTTGTGGGACCATATGGGATGGTGGGGATCGCCAGTCCTACACGCTGTTCCCGGAGCAGCTGTCCTGTTACGCCAACCTGCTGCTTCATTTTCTTTTGCATTGTTTTTGTACTCAGCCATCCTCTTTACTCTGTTCTCTGGATTCACAACTGATGGGCATCAGAATGCCCTGGGGTGTGCTGGCCACATTTGCGTACTGTCAACTACAGTGACTTGGACCCCAGGACTTATTTTCCCCCTGTTTTGTCCTTCCTGTTCTGGAGAGCCTTGCCTTCTCAGTCATACAGACTTATATTCACATAAAGTTATGTGTGGATTTCTGGGCATGCGCTGATCCCAAGTAGAAAGAGCCAAGGATCTCTGAGGCCAGTAGAGATGTTGGGGTGAAGAAACTTCTCCTTCTTTGCGAGGGATTTGGGGCGGTCTTGAGCAGTGTGTTCTTACAGGCACACATGCCATGCACCACTCTGAGTAGTTGTCTATATGGACTGTAGTTCTTAGTCCTAGTGGTCATGAGCTGTGGGGGTGCAGCGGTGAGCGTGCAGTGGTTTTTGCTGCACCCAGGGATGGTCTTTTGGGTCGTACAGGTCTGTGGTCAGGTGATCCTCTCTACAGTGCTCACTGGACCAGTGGTGCTCGAATTGGACCTTGGGTTACCAAGAAAGGCAGATATATCCGAGAACTTTCTGTATAACATCCTCCCACTTTCACAGATCCAGCTGCCTTATGTGATTTCTGGGGCCCGTCAGCCATGCGTCTGCATGGAGGCTGGTTCATTCGAAGGGGAGAGGACTAGCGACAATATAGGACCCTGGGTCCTGGCCTCACAGTAGTGGGAATGAGACTAAGGTAGACTCTAACTGCCACCCTCCCTGTGTGCTGACTCAGGACGCAGTGACCTTCCACGACGTGGCTATGAACTTCACCCCGGAGGAATGGTCATGCCTGGCGGCCTCTCAGCAGAAGCTCTACAGGGACGTGATGCTGGAGACCTACCAGCATCTGCAGGCTGTAGGTGAGAGCAGTGTGGAGCCAACCCTGTCTGGACAGACCTGCTTGGGCTCCCTGGGTTTGGGCCACAGCTGTGTGTCCAACAGTAGTTGTGACTGACGGGCTGGTATGTTGAACTGCCATGAGGTGTTTGTTCCCTCCCTGTGTTTTTTTAGGGTTCACCTGTGGATACTCAGGGCTTACTCTCAGCTCTGTCCTTAGGAATCAGTCTTGTGGAGTAGCAGGACCCTGTGGGGTGATTCAGATCAACCCGTTTCGACTGTGTCCGTGGGAAGATCCCTATCTGCCCAGTTATCGCTCAGGTCCCTTTAAATAGTTCCATCCATTGGTGAATCAATTGGCTTTGTGTACTACACAAACTTCCGTGTGTTTAATTGGCTTTGCTGTTGCCTTTGTTTAGGGAGCACAGTCCACAGTTCTCCTGGCTCTGTGCTAAACGATGACTCCTAAGAGTGCTCAGAAACCGGGATACCATGGACTGAAACCTCTTGGCAATTTAAAACATTGGTGCATGACTCCCAATACTTTTGCACCAGGCACTCAAATCAGACGGGTTTTACTTTCTCTTTTTTCCTTAGGTATTAGGAAAAAAGAATCAGGATTACGGCCTGATTCTTTTCATTATTACATTCACATAATAGTAATAATAATTATTATTATAGTAATTATTATAGTAATTATAATAATATAATAATAATTATTATTATGTAATAATAATAACGTAACGGCCAGGATCCAGAGATTATCACACCCTTTACGACATCTTATCATCTCATTCCTACTTTGGACAAACTGGCAGGCTACCGAATGTAACCTGCCCACATGGCAGTCTGGCAAGCTCCCCGTGGAGTACCCAATATGCCAAATACCAATAATAATGAAGGTTCTCATTCTCCTAACTCTGAAAGAGCCTTGAATATGGTACTTGTTTTTTAAATCTCAGGGCTAGGACGAAGGAGACGTTACTGGGGCCTGCTTGAGGCAATCGACGAATAACAGGATGGTTGTGATTGTGATTGTGATTAGGGATTATTCCTGCCTGTGTATTCAGGATCCACACCTGGCCTTGCTCCAAGACCTTATGGGCTGCCTGTGATCAAACCCACATGTGTGTGCAGCACTTCTGTCCTATGTGCTGTACTATCTCTCCCACCACTGGGGCTTTGATATCTCTTCTCTCAACTCATCTGACACTGCCGTATTTCAGTGCTTGGAGATACTTCTAATGGTTCTTGTGAGACTTCAGCAGGACTCAGGATTTTCTCCTGGTCTCTGAACTTAGGGATCACTCCTAGCTGGCGTGAGGGACCCTAGGGGATGTCGGGTATTGCAACTGTATTGGCTGTGAGAAACTCCTGCTGTGCTCTCTTTCTGGATACATTTTTAGATTAACAAAATAAGGGTCTCTTGCCACCTTTGGCCATTTCCAGATTTATTAAGCACTTAGTTTTACTGAAATTCTTGATGAGTTCATTAGGGGCTCAGGAAACTCCATGTGGTGTTAGGCCTAGACAGACAGTATGGTTAGGAAAGTGATTTTCTTGCAAGCAATGCACCTGGGTTAAATCCCAGGCATCCCATGTCATCCCCAAGCACCAGCAGTGCTGATTTCAGAATACAGAGTCAGGAGTCGTCCTTGAGCATTGCCAGGTTAGACCCCAAACAAGACAAAAACCAACAACATACTGTGCTGATCAACACCCTGTCGGCCATACACAAGGCCTGGTCTATTGTATTTGTGGTATTTTCTTGGGTCTTACCTCTCGAATAACTAGAAATATGTGGCAATTTGGAAATGGACATTGTGTTCATGCCTTTATATCAGGAAACACGGGGATTTACCTGTCACCTTTTCCTTGTCACTTATCCATGCCTCTGTCTCTGTTGTGGCAGGGCACACTGGGATGAAGCCTGCGGTGATCTCCTGGCTGGAAGGAGGAGCCCTGAGGTCAGGGAGGAGAGACTTGTGTTTAGGTGAGTGTCTGAGGACCCTTCCTGGCTCAGGCCCTGTGCAGTGTATGGGTGCTCTGAGCATGTATGAAACGCTGCTGAGGCTGGGGCCTTGGGCTCCTGGATCCATGGGTCTGTGCCGCACTCACACTCCTCTTCATTCCCATCGTATGTCTGTCCAGAATGACTCTGTAAGTTGCTTCCATGGCTTTCAAATAAGTAAGACCATAACAGAGCTAGTTTGGATCTGAACGATAGTACAGCAGGGAGTGCCTTACAGTGCCTGAAAGTGACCTGTTCAATAACCTGGTTCCCCGAACATCACCAGGTCTGCTCAAAAACTAAAACAAAACCTAGTGTTGAATTGCAAGGATCCTTACCGTTTTCCACTAACCTAATCTTTTCTTTAGTGTAGGATTTTATGGACTTCGAATACCACAGAGATGTACTCCAACTACATGGCATCATTTTGCTACATTTTTGACAATTGCTTTAACTGCATGTTGTGTTCAGTTTCAGAGCTGAAACCACGGATTCAAGATTTGGCATTACAGCACTTTGATTTGGGAATGGGATCTGCAAGTATGAGTGAGTTGGTAAGATTTTTAATTCAGAATAAATTATTATGCCAGGGGGAGTGGACCAAATATGTGATTGTTAGGGTGGAGGGCTGTGAATGGCAGGGAGGAATTCCAAAGCCTGATGCTTGGGGTAGAGGACCCTTAGCTTTACTAGGTGCTGAAATCAACCATGTATAAAAATGCTGTGAGTTTTCATTTGCTTGACTGTTATAGTCGTTTAAAAAGCTAATTTGTGGGCCCTGGAGATAATGCAGTGAGAAATATACTTGCTTTGCACAGGGATGGATGATCCTTACCCAGCACTCCTTATAGACACCGTAGACACACAGAACTGATCCTAGATACTGCATGGTGTGCCCCTCCGCCCACCCAACCCCCAATAAATAGAAACTACAAAACATTAAGAACAAAAAACTTTGTTGATCCTGAAAGCAATCACTTGTGGTGAGAGCTTTGCAATAGCCACGTGGTCTGTCTCAGCTGTGTGAGGATGCAGCGTTATCTTCACCCTTTCATCACAGGTTCCACTCTGAGCTTTAATCAAACCCACTGTGGTTGTATTTCATTTTCTCTTGAAATGGATGCATCAGTTTTCTATAGAAGGAATTATTTCCAGTTGTATTCCTTCATTAAGTTAAGGTGGGGGGAAGTCACAGAATTTTATGAATCTGCTTCCATCAATTTTGTGCGTCGAACTTACATTTACACGAAGTTATTCTATAATAAGACAATCCTTACGTAGGTAATTACATTTGTGTGGTGCATATGTTAGAAATCTCACCTGGGGCTGGAGCAATAGCACAGCAGGCAGGGCATTTGCCTTGCACGCGGCCAACCCGGGTTTGATTCCCTGCATCCCATATGGTCCCCTGAGCACTGCCAGGAGTAACTCCTTAGTGCAGAGCCAGGAGTAACCCCTGTGCATCACCAGGTGTGACCCCCCCAAAAAGAAACCACATCTGAAGGCTCAGTTTTTTGACAGGAAGACTCGGTGAATAAGTTAATAATTGGAATCCTTCTCTGCTATTCCTACAGGGAAGCAGCCAACCCAAGTGGAATATCTCTGATTCTGCACTCTATGACAATATCTCTAGTGAGCAATCCTGCATTCAACCCCATGAGGACGCCAAGACGTGTGGGGTGTCTTCTGAGGGTGATCAGAATGGCGAGAGCTACCTCACTTTGAAGAAGCCCTCCCTTGGAAAAAGTTCCTTGGAGTGTGGTGTTCTCAGTTCACAGTCACAAAATTCCCCAGTCTGGCAGCCACTAGGGAAAGAAGCACTGTCTATAGTGAGTCCCTCACAGCGACAAACTCTCAATCACAGTCACTGTGAACAGAACCCATCTAAGTGTAAGGAATGTGGCGGAGCCTCCCCATGTTCTCAGCACTGTGGTATTCCCTTAGAAAACTACAGTGGACAGCAACCCCGGAAAAGTGAGCACCGAGAACAAAGTGTGAGTCAAGGGTTACTCCATCATGACCATATGAATATAAATTCAGGAGTGAAACCTTATGTGTGTGAAGCATGTGGGAAGACCTTCAATAAATCATCACATCTTTTTAGACATAGGAGAACTCATACAGGAGAGAAATCTCATAAATGTCAGACATGTGGGAAGGCCTTTATTCAGCCCTCAGATCTTAATAGACATATGAAAACGCATAATGGAGAGAAGCCTTATATATGTCAGACATGTGGGAAGGCCTTTAATCGGCCCTCAGATCTTAATAGATATATGAATATTCATAGTGGAGAGAAACCTCATAAATGTCAGACCTGAGGGAAGGCCTTTATTCACACCTCGTCTCTTTATAGACATAAGAATACGCATAGTGGAAAGAAGACTTATATATGTTAGGAGTGTGGAAAGGCCTTTGCTGGAGCCTCAAAACTTACTGTACATCGGAGAATTCACACTGGAGAGAAACGGTATATATGTAAGGAATGTGGAAAGGCCTTTGCTGCAGCCTCAATATTTAGAGTACATAGGAGAATTCACACTGGACAGAAGGTTTATATATGTGTGCAGTGTGAAAAGGCCTTTGCTGCAGCCTTAAAACTTACTGTACATAGGAGAATGCACACTGGAGAGAAACCATATATATGTAAGGAATGTGGAAAGGCCTTTGCTGCAGCCTCAAGACTTACTGTACATAGGAGAATTCACACTGGAGAGAAACCGTATATATGTAAGGAATGTGGGAAGGCCTTTGCTAAAGCCTCAAGACTTAGTGAACATAGGAGAATTCACACTGGAGAGAAACCCTATATATGTAAGGAATGTGGAAAGGCCTTTGCTGCAGCCTCAAGACTTACTGTACATAGGAGAATTCACACTGGAGAGAAACCGTATATATGTAAGGAATGTGGAAAGGCCTTTGCTAAAGCTTCAAGACTTACTGTACATAGGAGAATTCACACTGGAGAGAAACCGTATATATGTAAGGAATGTGGGAAGGCCTTTGCTAAAGTCTCAAGACTTAGTGAACATAGGAGAATTCACACTGGAGAGAAACCCTATATATGTAAGGAATGTGGAAAGGCCTTTGCTGCAGCCTTAAAACTTACTGTACATAGGAGAATTCACACTGGAGAGAAACCGTATATATGTAAGGAATGTGGGAAGGCCTTTTCTGAAGCCTCAAGACTTACAGTACATAGGAGAATTCACACTGGAGAGAAACCATATATATGTAAGGAATGTGGGAAGGCCTTTGCTAAAGCCTCAAGACTTCGTGAACATAGGAGAATTCACACTGGAGAGAAACCGTATATATGTAAGGAATGTGGGAAGGCCTTTGCTAAAGCCTCAAGACTTAGTGAACATAGGAGAATTCACACTGGAGAGAAACCCTATATCTGCAAAGAATGTGGGAAGGCCTTCTGTCAATCTCAGTACCTTCGTAATCATAGCAGAATTCACAATGGAGAGAAATCTCATCAGTGTCAGATACGTGGAATGGCATTCACGTTGTCCTCTTCCCTTACTATACACATGATAATGCATACTTGAGAGAAGCCTTATATATGTGTGGAGTGTGGAAACACCTTTACTACATCCTCGCAATTGACTGTACATAGGAGAATTCACACTGGAGAGAAACTTTATATGTAAGGAATGTGGAAAGGCCTTTGCTGGAGCCTCAGACTTATTGAACATAGGCGCATTCACGCTGGAGAAACACTGCTTGAGCACCCTGCTGCTCCTAGTTTGGGAACTTGAGCGGCAGGACATGCCAGCTTGTAGGGCGTTTTTGTGCTTGTTTTTTCAAAACTTGTTCTGCATATCTAGGTATTAGGGAATGTGGAGCTTCTGAGGGTTGCATTGGGGGCTATTCTGTGGTGGAGGTGTCATGGGTGAGGGTGCGTTATGCTGAGGGTCCCTGCAGCCAAGATCACATCCAGGTCGAAGATGGCACATGAACTTTGGGCCTTGGTGTGAGGGACCTGCAGAGAGTGGTGGTCTTGGCCATCTCATACCTCCCTACTCGGGACAGCGCAGGGCCCTTTTTGGAGCCTTTGGACTGGAGATAACACTTATCAAACCTCCAGATATGTTCACGGGAAGCCCCGAAAGGAAAGGGACACTTTTGTGGTCCGTCATTTTTATTGGCTCCTGTGCTGGGGTTGGGACTTTGGGGTGTGTCTGCACAAGTGAGAGGGTTTTGCCTCTGAAAATTTACTGTTTGTATGATTTATTTATTTTGTCTTCTGCTTTTTGAGTTACAACCAGCGATGCACATGGGGTTTCTCCTGACTTATGCACTCAGGAATTACTCCTGGAAGTGCTCAGGCGAATGTATTGTTGCCAGAATTTGAACCCGGGTTTTTCGCGTGCAAGGCAAACATCCTACCTGCTCTATATCACTGCTGCTTAATGGCTATGATCCCAAAGATTCAGAGACAAATCTCAAAACCCAGCGGCTCTTGGCAGAAATGAGTCTGGACCCTGCAGTAGGTTACTAACCCCGGGCCACCCCAGAGGGAAGTGGTGCTGTCCCTCCACCTGCTCCCCCTTGGCGGCTCGCTGGCCACCATCCTACAGAGGCCAGTGGAAAGTCACATTTGGGCCCGCAGTGATGAGATATGTGGAGCTTCACAGGATGAGGGGATGGGGGTGGAGGTGGCCCTTTCCTCCACGACCCAACAATAGCTTAGATCATGCCCACGAACCGCCTCTCTGGCTCCTGATAAAGCTGCTTAATGGCCATGATCCCAGAGAGTCAGGAGAAAATCTGGAACTCAGCAGGTATTGGGAGAAATCCCTCCATATTATTAAAATTTCAAAACTACAAAATCATGTTGTTATAACCAGCAGTAGAAAACAAATTGTCTACTGTTGCCTTTTTGAACTATCTGAGTGCTGGGGTTAAATCCCAAATATAATAATGGTGGGTCTGGTGTCAAAATATTGAATGTAATCAAAGTAGAGAGAAATGTAGAAATCATCTGCCCCAACAGTTAGGGGGAGGGTGTAGAATGGGGGTATACTTGGGGTTTTGGTGGCGGAAAATTGGCACAGTAAAGGGACTGGTGCTTCATTGTATGAATGAGACTTAAACCCAAAAGCTTTGTAACTTCACTCAGGGCGATTCAAAAAATAAAATTATCAAAAAAAGGGGGAAAGTACGGTGGAGTTGATGCCCATTTCAGTCAGCCTAATCAATAGCCGAATAAACAACAATACTGCAAATAATTTTTTCTACTTCCACATGTCCAATTGCAAACAATCCCTTTCTCTTCATCTCTCCCTGACCAGAACATCAGGAAAACTGGCTCTTGGGGGTGGCTACATCAGTATACTTGTTGTTTTATCTTTTCCTGAAAGGGAGATATTTCAGTATGGGGAAGGGGAGTTTTGCTCAGGGGTCACTGCTGGTGTGCTGGGAAAAAATTTATTTAGAAATGGCCAGAGCAATAGTACAGCAAGTAGGGTACTTGCTTGCATGTGGCCAACCCAGGAGTCCTCCAGTCCACAACACCTTTGAGTTGCTCACTGGACATTGAGTGTCCCCTTCTCATCCCTAGAACAGTTGATGTGACGATATGGCGTGGGGGAGGAGTGTCTAGAGTTTTGGTCGAACCCAGTGTTGCTTTCTTTTGGTCCTGCTGGGTCAGTGCTTAGGTGTTACTCACAGGAGCATTGTTCATTGGGTTTGTCTCTGGGGTGACTGCGTGCAAGTCCATCAGCTTCTAATATAGTTCCATTGTGGTATATCAGGATTCCATCCAGTGACTACTGGGGCCCGTCACCCTAAAGTGTTGGTGGAGGCCGGTTCCTCCCTTCTGGAGTGGGGAGAAGGGAGATCCCTGAGAACCCCTAGGGTGCTGCAGTGTCTCATCCTCAGGCCCATTGTGTGGATTGGGATAGCCTCCTCCTATCCTAGTGTGTGCTGGTTCGAAATGTGGTTACCTCTGTCAACATGGCAGTGAGTTTCACCCCAGAGGGATGAACATACCTGATTGCCTCTCAGAGGAATCTCTAAAGGGACATTATGCTGGAGTCAGAAGAGGAACAAAGATATGGAGAACCACTGACTGATTGTCAGAATGGCTTGTTTAATGTGAAGCTTTTAGCATAACTACAGAGCATTGAACGTTGTTGAGCTATAGGACTACACAGAGGGGTGACTGATCGTTTACAGAGGTAAAGCATTTTTGTTTGTTTTTGCTTTTTGGGTCACGCCTGGCCATTAACAGGGGTAACTCCTTGCTCTGCACTAAGGAATTTACTCCTGGATGTGATCGAGGGACCATATGGGATGCTGGGAAAAGAACCCTCATCATCTGCGTGCAAGGCAAATGCCCTTCCTGCTGTGCTATGGCTGCAGCCCCTACAGAGGTAAAGGGTTTTGATGGAGACAATTCTGGAGAATTCAAGGAGACACTGTCTCCCAGTGGCTATACAGAGAGATTCTCCCAGGGTCAACAGCATTATATTGCTTTCCTCTTTATCTACTAGAAAATATTAAACAATTAAATTTACTTCTTATTAATAATTGCAGATATGTGGATAAAAATAGTAAGAAATATAGATTCCAAAATTTAGTTCTCTGGACTCTGAGGGCAAGGTTGCTGGGCCTCTACCATAAATCCCATACTAGGTCTTCAGGCCGGTACAGCTTGTCCTTCATGAGGTCCTGTCTCTTAAGTCATAACAGCTAATATCAAGACTGTTCTTTCATGCTTTCTAGACTATTCCATTTCGATTCCAGGGTAGTTTTCTATTTTCCCCAGATCCATCTCAGCCCTATGGGGGCCTTCCTTTTTGGAGTGTTAGGAAGTATGGCAACTGAAGCTTGAATCAAGTAAATATGACAGGTGCCAGGAGTAGATGTATTTCAGGATATGGGCCAGATATTAGGAGCCTATCATTAATAGTCTATCTGTGGTTAAGCAAAGAACATTGCTCTATAGTAGAGTATAAAGGGGCTAATGGGAATATAGAATAGGAAATATTCACTTCAAATACAAAGTTCAGATTCACCTAAGTCATCAAACCTCACTTGGGGAATTGTAAACTCAAAGTAAACGTAAAAGAAATTCAGGGAATTACAGATGTTCCAAAAGCACTGTGGGGAGGGCGCTTCCTTACGTAAAGCAAACCAGGTTCAATCACTGACCTTCCATGGAGCCAATACTACCAGAGATGATTCCTGAGCACGGATACAGGATTAACCCTTGAGCATCGCCAACTGTAACCCAAAACAAAACTGCATACAGTGCTGGTAGCATAGTGGTATTATCTGGGACTCCCTTATTTCACTCTTAAGTTTAAACCTTGTCTTATTCCTCACTCCCCACCAATCTTTGGCATATTGAAAGTGAACGTTATGATCATGCCTTTTCAATAGTATGACCAGTTAGACCAGGGACACACGAGGTTTACTTGTCGCCTTTTCCTTCCTTGTGACTAATCCAGTCCTCTGTCTCTGTGGAGCAGGGCCTTCTGGGGTGAAGCCTGCGTTAATCTCTAGGCTGGAAGAGGAGCCCTAAAGCCGGGGAGGTGAGGTGTGTGCAGGTGAGTGTCTGAGGACCCTTCCTGGCTAGGTCCCTGGGCAGTGTGTGCGTGCCCTGAGTGTGTGTGAAACATGCTACTGTGTCCTCGGGCCACTGGATCAGGCGTCTGTACTGCACTCACGCCGCCCTTCACTCCCCGGAGCTGTTCGTTACGGAGAGATCCTGTGCTTTGCTTTCTTGACTTTTTTGTCATTCTTCCTCGTCTGTCAGGTATGTCGAATAGTCCATGAGTTTCAAGACCCTTGTCCCCCCCAGCTGAATAACCAGCCTGACTGTACACCTACAGGGCTGGGTACCCTTTCTGGACCCCTCTCTGTCAATATGACACCATGCTTATCTGCTTATCTTTGCCTTTGGATCATTACCATGTTTTTTTGAATAAGGTAAGGTAAGGTAAAGGCCCTCCCGTTGATCATCGATTTGCTCGAGCGGGCCCAGTAACGTCTCCATTGGAGACTTTGTTGTTACTGTGTTTGGTATATCGAATACGTCATGGGGAGCTTGCCATCTGCTGTGTGGGCGAGATACTCTAGGTAGCTTGCCGGGCAATCCGAGAGGGGTGGAGGAATTGAACTCGGGTTGGCCATGTTGGCTGCGTGCAAGGCAAATACCCTACCACTGTGCTATCTTTTATTTTGGGGCCTGGGGATGATCAACAGTTATTCCTGGTGTTTCTCATAAGTTGCTGTTGGCAATGCTCAAGGATCAACCCCTGTCAGCCTCATGCAAGGCAAATGCCTACCTGCTGTACTCTTGTACGCACCACAAAATGTTTTATTGTGTGTATTTTAAATTGTGGCTGTGAGCCCATAGTGAAGCTTATTAGGACCAGAACAGCAGTGCATCACGGAGGGTGCTCGCCAACAGACGCTGCCTATCTTTGATGTCCAGCTTCCCCTATGGTATCTCGAGCATCACTGGGTCTGATCAAAAATAAAACCCAAAAGGCTTGTTCTGGAATTGCCTTGCTCCTGCAGCAACACTTCCCGCAGTTTTTCTCTTTTTGTCGGCTTGTTTGGACTGTGAGAACCATGTCCTCCACCTGTTTAGCCATTCAATTGCATTCCATTCAATGTTGGACTAATCCTCATTGTGCATTTTGTTTGATTTCAGAACTCAAATCACAGGTTCAGGATGTGGAATTACAGCAATTTCATTTGGGAACAAGGGTATTGCATACAAGTGTGCTGTACAATTCTCTTGTTGAAACTAAATATTATGCTATTGGAGTGCTCAGTGGACCAAGCATGTGACTTGAAAGGTAGGGTCTGACTCCATCCCTACAACCATATCTATGGTCTCAGCACCATAGGAAAAATATCAGAGCCTAATACTGGGACTAGAGGGTGTTTAACCTCAGTGGGGGTGAAATCTGGAAATTTATTTCATTTTATTCTTTTTTTAAGTTTTCATTAAAGTGCCAGAATTTTCAAAAGTATTGATAGTTGTACTTATGCATTCAATAATTCAGTACCAATCCCTGCACCAGTGTCAGCTTCCCTCCACCCATGTTCCCGTATTCCCTCCAATCTCAGTCCTCACTCCACCCCCGCCTGTCATCTGAACAACCACATGACTAAGTTTCAGTGGTTGCAGCTTACATCTCTTGTTTTCAGTTCTCTTGCATTTGTATTTTGGGTAAAATGGCTACACCCGTCACTCATGTCACTGCCATAAATGAATCCCTGATCCCTGTAAACTTCTGGTTCTTTTCTGCCCGCAGATTTCTTTCCTTCTTTATCCGGCTTCTCTCTAAACACTGAAATAAGGGATGATTTAATTAGACCCTTTACAGTACATCTCCACATCCAGTGTTCTGTATTCCACCAATGAGTGACATTATCCTGTTTTTGTTTCTTTTTCTGGCTAACTTCACTCAAGATGGTATCTTCCAGTTTCAATCGTGTTGCTGCATAAAATCAGTAGTTCTAAAACCTAAAAATATGTATATTTTATTTACTTTTTTTTGCTTTTTGGGTTACATCCAGTGATGCTCAGGGGTTACTCATAGCTCTCCACTCAGGAATTATTCCTAGTGGTGCATGTGGGACCATATGGGATGCCTGGGATTGAAGCTGGGCCGGCTCTATGCAAGGCAAATGCCTACCCCTGTACTATGGAACCCCCCAAAAATTCTTTTTATTACAGGGTAAATACTGTGACTTTACATTTGATAGACAGCAAGGACAAGTGTGATTGTTGAAAAGAACTCGATGGTTCAGCATTAGTGGTTTTGCATTAAGAAGCGCACTTGCTTGGCCCCAAGGAAGAAAACTCTGGTTCCATCCCAGCACCCCTCAGGGCCCCCAGAGCCCCAGCAGCAAGAATCCCTGAGTAATGCTGGTGTGACCCTCTCCCCACCTAAGTAAATAGAACAAGATAACAAAAAACTCATTGATCCTGGAGAGGAATCTGTTTCAGGTGAGATGTTTTCAAAGGTCTGTCTCGGCTGTGTGGGGATGCATCATTGCCTTCACAAGTGTATTCCACTAAGCTATCCCACTATGCTCCACACTAAGCTAGTACCAAACCCAGTCTCGGGCGCCTTTTATTTTCACTCTAAACTGGTGCTTCAATTTTCTGCAGAGGTAGTTATTTCCAGTTTCTGTGTCTTGGACTGGAGCGATAGCACAGCGGTACGGTGTTTGCCTTGTTCTCAGCCAGCCCGGCCGAGCTGGGTTTGATTCCTCCACCCCTCTAGGACAGCCTGGCAAGCTATCGAGAGTATCTCGCACATGCAGCGAAGCCTGGCAAGCTACCCGTGACATATTCAATACGCCAAACATAGTAACAGCAAGTCTCAAAATGGAGACGTTACTGGGCCTGCTCGAGCAAATCAATGAACAATGGGAGGACAATGTTTGTGTTTGTTTTGTTTGTTTGTCAGTTCTTTGAGTTGAAAAAAATTTTACACAGCTATGTGACCTGCCGTCGGTCTATTTCGCTTGTGCATTTTGCTGAAATGTAAGGTCGTTGCCTGGAAAATCCACCCACGTGTCAGAATTGCAATTGAATTGGGTAAATGTTAGAAACCAACCTGCCGATCTAGAATTTTCTGGATGAGGAGACTCTCAGGCACAGCACAATAATAGGAATTCTTCTCTGCTGTTCTTGAGTGTAGCAGTCAACCCAGGAGGAATTTTTGTGATAATGCGCACTGTGACAAAATCTCGAGTGAGCAATTATGCCCTCAGCGCCATGAGGATGCCAAGACAGGTGGGATGTCTTCTGTGGGAGACCAGAAGGAAGTAAGCACCCATGCTTTAAAGAAGCGTTCCCCTGGAAAAAGCTACTCGGAGACTGTTCTGCTCAGTCCATGGACACAAGCTGTCCCTGGGGGAGAAGCTCCTGGACTGTGGGAGAGGAGCTCTGTTTATAGTGAGTCCAGTTATGTACCCCACAAGATATGAAGGCAGGAATGGAACCCAGGTTACCCAAGTGAAAGAAAGCTCTCATACTCTTTGGCTCTCCATACAACCCCACCATCATGCCACAGTGCTTCCTGAGTGCAGAGCCAGGAGAATCTCTGTATGTTGCTTGATTTGTGGCCCCCAAACCATGAACAAACCAAATACAAACAAAACAGCCTCAGTCCCTTACTGGAGGATTCCCTCATCCCAACGTGGGCGTTTCTGAGCTGTATCTTGCTGTATCCATGCTGCCTCTTCCTTGTAGTATAGGGTTGGGTATCCTCAGAATGTGGGGTGATGTGGTGTGGGTTGCCCATACCAGGAAATATTTCTAAATGGTTTGGTCACAGACATAACAAAGTGGCTTCTGGTGTGTTTTAGCTCAGAGTGTCACTGTCACTGTCCTTCCATTGCTCATGGATTTGTCGGAGCGGGCGCAGTAACATTTTGAGACTTGTTACTGTGTTTAACATATCAAATATGACACAGGTAGGTTCTCAGGCTTTGGCGTGCGGGCAAGATACTCTTGGTAGCTTGCCGAGAGTGGTGGTGGAATCGAACTCGGGTTGGCCATGTTGGCCACATGCAAGGCAAACGCCCTATGCCCTGTACTATGTCTCCAGCCTTGCAGCTTTGCCTTGCTCTGTCCACCTCAGGTTCAATCCTCTGCATCCGTTGTGGTCCAGGGGCAAAGATGGACAGCCCATTCGATCCTCGAGGTGATTCAGCTATGTACCCCACAAGATCTGAAGGCGAGAATCGAATACTGGTCACCCATTTGAAAGACGCACACCTTCAAGACTCTCCTACCACTTCCCCTTTGAAGCTCCTGGCTTGATCTTTAATTACCCAATACTTTACAAGGAAGCAAACCTAAGAAAGGGTGGAAAATTCTTAAAGGAACGAGCCTTGAGGACAGAAATGCCCACAGCTCCATCTCGTGGTGTTTCAGCATAAATTCTTGGGTCCAAATTTTCCCACTTTTAAGATTTTCAGCCCGTCTCTTTGCTGAAATGTTAAGTATGAGGTCATTAAAGATCCAGCACGCATCTTGGGCCGCTGCAACAGGAGCAGAGCAGATAGGGCTTTTGCCTTGCATCCGTCGGACTGGGGTATATTCATAGGCTTCCCCTACGGTTCTTCAGTCAAGTCCATTGTGATTACTGAGTGCAGAGCCAGGAGAAGGCCGTGAGCATGCCCAGGTGTGGCCACAGCCATAAAGGAACAAACAAGAAAGAAAAGTAAAACACAGAGCTTTAGTTCCTTGATAGCGATTCTCTCACCATGACTTGAGGGTGTCAGAACTGTATATTCTTCCATTCCCCACATCGGTGTAGAATACTGTTAGAGTACCCTCATATTGTGGAGTGATGGGGTTTGGGTTGCCCATAACAGAAAACATTCACAGGGCTCGGTCACAGGCATCACAAGGTGCATTCAGAACTTTTCTTGTACAGAGAGAAGAGAACAATAAATGTGAGAAAATAACCTTACCTTACTCATTAAAGGCTCAGTTCAATCCTCTGCACCCTTCGGGGTTTAGAGACAAAGGTAGGGCAACCCACTCAACCCTCGAGGCGATTCAGCTATCCACCCCACAAAGATCTGAAGGCAGGAATCGAACCCAGATTACTCAAGTGAAAGACAAGCGACCGCAGGCTCTCATACCACTGCAACCTGTGGAAGCGGTTTGCTTAATCCTTAATTACCCCATACTGAACACTGAAGCAAAACCAAGGATGGAAAATTCTTAGAGAAATGAGCCTCAAGAGGGACAGAACGTCCACAGTGCCATCTTGTGGCATTTCAGCGGAACTACCGCTGCCCGACTTTTTCCACGCTTAAGGTTTCCAACCCATTTCTTTGCTTCTCTGTTAGGTATAGGGTCATTAAAGATCAAGCCAGCCGCTTGGGTCGCTGCAGGGGGAGCAGAGAAGTTCGTGCTCTTGGCTTGCAGTCACAGGCCCCCGGTTCTTTTTCTGAATCGCCATACAGCCCCACTATCATGCCCGAGTGCTTCCTGAGTGCAGAGCCAGGAGAACCTCTGCGCGTTGTTGGATTTGTGGTCCCCAAACCATGAACAAACCAAATAAAACCAAAACAGCCTCAGTCCCTTATTGGAGGATTCCCTCACCCCAACGTGTGGTTTCTGAGCTGTATCTTGCTGTATCCATGCCGCCTCTTCCTTGTAGTAGAGGTTTGGGCTCCCTCACAATGTGGGACGATGGGATGTGGATTGCCCATAGCAGGAAATATTTCTCAATGGCTTGGTCACAGACATAGAAAAGTGGCTTCAGAAGATTTCTAGCTCAGCGTGAAGAGCAAAAATAAATAACTAAAAAGAAATAACTAAAAAGAAATGACTTTGTCTTGCTCTTTCCACGTCAGTTTCAATCCTCTGCACTCCTCGTGGTCCAGAGACAGAGACAAAGCGAGAGCAACCCACTCGACCCACGAGAAGATTCAGTTATGTACCCCAGAAATTATGAAGGTTGGAACCGAACCCAGGTTACCCAAGTGAAAGAAAGCACTCGCATGTTCTCCTACTGCAGCACCTGTGGAAGTGGCTTGCTTGATCCTTAATTATCCCATGCTTATCCCTGAAGCAAACCCAAGGGTGGAAAATTCGTAAGAGAAACGGGCCTGGGGAGGGATGGAAATGCACACATCGCCATCCCGTGGCATTTTTTGCAACTGCCAGGGCCAGACTTTCCCACACTTCAGATTCCCAGACCTTTTCTTTGCTTCAATATCAGGTATAGGGTCATTAATCAGGTAAACCGCTTGGGTCGCTGCAGAGGAAGCAGAGCGGTTAGTGCACTTGACTTGCAGTCACAGGCCCCTGGTTCTTTCTATGGCTCTCCATACAGCCCCACCATCATGCTGGAGTGATTGCTGAGTGCAGAGCCAGGAGAACCCCTGAGTATTGCTGGTGTTGGGACCCCAAACCATAGACAAACCAAATAAAACCAAAACAGCCTCAGTCCCTTGATAGCAGATCCCCCCACCCCAAATTGGTGGGTTCTGAACTGTATCCTGCTGTATCACTGACCCCTATTCTTTGTTGAAGAGGGTTGGTGCATCCACAGAATGTGGGGTGATTGCACGTGGGGTTGATTATAACTGGAAACCTTTCAAAGAGTTGGGCCACAGACAGAGCAAAGAGGGCTCATAACTTTTCTTGTTCAAAGTGAACAGAACAACGAAAAAATAATCTCACGCTGCTTGTAACCGACCAGGTTCGATTCCCAGGTACTCAAGGGTCCCCAGAACCCTGTGGGCACACACAAAAGCAGCCCCCCAAAACCCTCAGAGCCAGAGGTATAGTATAGCTGGTAGGATGTTTGCCTTGCATACAGCCACCCAGGTCCAATCCCCGGCATCCCACATGGTCCTCAAGTACCACCAGTAGTAATTTCTAAGTACAGTGTCTGGAATAATCCATGAGCATTGCTGGGTGTTACTCAAAAAGCAAAAAAAAATTCTTGACAGAAATGATGTATTTAGAATTTCCAGGGAAGGTGATCTCCCAGTCTTAGGCACATTATTCCTGTGTTAATTAAAATTCTTCTTAACACACCCTAGTTCCTCTGATGACTGTTACCTTCACTCCAGACATCTGGTGATGCCAGAGTTGAATCTGGCCTCTGCCAATCTCCTCCATGAAGAACAGAAGACATGGGACTTCTCATGTGTATAGGAGCCCCAAAACTCAGGAGGAAAGATGGTACCCTCAGCAATGTGGAGTGCTGACGTGTGGGGACCTGGGGTCTGGAGATCTTTAGAACCAAGTTGGTTGAAGACATCGTACTGCAGAAAGGCAAGCCTGTCCTGTGTCACCCTGTTCACTCTCGGGCAGCTGGTTTTGGAGCACAGCCCACTGGGTGTCTCTCCACATAGAGGGTAAGTAGGGCGAGCCCCAGGCAGCACGGAATACGGACACAGTTCACTAGTTTATTCTCTGACCTGAGTTCCAGCAGCGTACTACAGAGCCGGGCATTGGTGGACTCTCATCCCCTCCAGCCCTTGGCGGGTGTAAGGGAGTCGAATCTACCATAGGAGGCCTCCTCTTGGCACACAGATCCCTTGAGAATGAAGGCAGAACCATTGGGGTCGGGGTCATGCCCCACCCTCCACTCCACCCCACCTGGTCCACACCTGATCTGGCTATATGATTCAGGGGAAGGGATTCGGAGGCAGGGGTGGGGCAGCGTCTGGAGTTGGGCTGAGATGGGGGGCACACAGCTTCACCAGGGGGCCCCACATCCTTCTGGAGTCCGACTTTGGTTTCCACACTCGGGGACCCCCCACCTTCTCTGTTCCCAGAAATTTCTGAGGACTCCAACAAGCAGTCTACCTCGAATGGTAGGGAATCCAGTGGTCAACAAGAAGGTACGGAAGCACCAGATATTTGTGGGAACAGGATGTGAGGCAGGTTTAGAGGGAGGTTTAGGAGGGCTGTATCAACTCTGAGCTGGAAGCCCTTTGTATGCGGTGCAGGGGTGCTAAACTTCCAGCTAAACTTCCGGTGTGCCCCCAAGAGTGGAGGGGAGAGGCTTGGTGATCCCCCCCCGGGGGCTGAAGAAGGAAGGAGATTCCTCTTATCTGACAGTGAGGCAGTTGCAAGAGAAGAGAAATAGGGTGGCTGTAGGCCTCATCACCATTAGTGCCCCTGTGAGGGCGTCCCATCTGTCCCTCCCTCTCCTCCGTGACCCCCAGACTCTCAGCTACTGAAGCAAACGGCCCCCATTGGTAGCCGAACTTCTAGTCAGGCTGTCCAAAACCGGAAGTCGCCACATCCAGCAGCGGGAGGACCTATCCCTGGGGGCGCTGAATTCCAGCAGGGTCTTGGCCTGGCCCCTCCCCAGGCGCAGAGACTCCCTGCGCGCTCCCACCGCCTACTCCGCTGACCTAGCCGTCCTAGGGGGGCCGTAGTGCAGCCGCCACCATCTGGCCATCTGGTTGAGGCCCGACTTCTGGCCCATGGCCTCCCGGGAGTGCAGCATGAGGCTCTGGCTCCCCGCGGCCAAGTCCAGCCTGGCGGCATTGTTCTAGCACAGGCCTGTGAAGGACTGCCAGGTGCTGGTGCTCAGCAGGCACAGGAAGGTCAGCTGCACGCCGCTCTCCTGGGCGCCATCGGCATCCATGTAGGAGAACTGTGGGTGCCCGGGCAGGATTCGGGGGCTAGAGGGCCGCCAGGGACAAGCTGGCGAGCCCCGGCTCTTCCTCCTGGTTGCACTTGGCTTTGTTTTAGTTTTGTTTTTGCACACACGGCGGTGCACAGGGATCACTCCAGGTGGGTCACAGGGAGTACTATGGGGTGCCCGTGATCAAACCCCGGTCGTCGTGTGCAAGGCCAGTGTGTCCCCGTTGGACATCACTGCGGCCCGACTGAGCCTTTTTCTCACTCCCCAGCGTGTGCTTCTCTCTAAACCTTTCTAAGTAAGTTTCTATAAAACTAGCTTGTTGGGCCCGAGTGATGATATAGTGGGTAGGACACACAGACTTGCACAGCAGGCCCAGGTTCAATTCCTGGCATCCCATAGTGTTCCCCTGAACACATTCAAGAGTAATTCCAGGACACAGATCTAGCTGTCAGCCCTGAGTATCGCTTGGTGTAACCCAAAAAGGAAAATAAAAAAGAAAACAATCTTGCTTCACACACACACACACACACACACACACACACCACACCACACACACAAATTCTAAAAATCCAGAGGATCCTCTGACTCTGAGCTTCAACAGTCTGTTCCTGTGGCTGGCACGCTTATCCTTGTTCTCCCAGTCACTGACCCCAGTCATTGCTCAGGCCCCAATCAGGCTGAAACTTGTACCCGGGAGGCCAGTGGGTCCTTCCAGAACACATGGCCCCCAAACTCCCACCATGTCTTTGGGTCCCCCGCCTTCTCTCGCAAGCTAGCCTCTCTCCTCCCGGCCCACCTGCGGCCCAACAGCATGAATGACCTTCCCTCGTTGAATGGAGCCATACTAGCAAGGCAAGCGCCTCCCCACTGGATTATCTCTCTGGCCTCACATATCTTGTTAGGACAGGACAGCCTCGGACTGGGCCAAGGACAATGAAGATAGTATAGTTTCCACTCACGCCTCTATTATCTGCTTGTTCCAGGAGGAATGTATGGGCCCCTGAGCTATGACCATATAAAGGTATAATCTAATTTCATAAAAGACCTTGTGGTTGACTAATGAAACAGTTGCCATGGGTCCAGGCTCAGCCCTCAGACCCGGATATTACGTGAAGCCCGGAGCAGGCACTTATGTAAATTGAGACCTTCAAATCCTCTGTAACGGCCAGTATAGGACTATAAATGCTCCCTTCTGAAGAAGCTCGGGGTCTTGCCTCACCTACTGGGCCTGCGTGTCGGTGGGACGGCTTGACTCTGGCAAACAAGCTCAATAAACTGCCTGCTTGCTGATGGCATTCCTGCGTGGTCCTTGTCTGCGTCGGAGATCCCTAACAATCTTTGTTCTTTTAAAATAAAAACAGGTTTTATCTGGACGCTCTGTGGAAGGGGAAAGAGAGAGAGAGGGGAGAGAGAGAGAGAGAGAGAGAGAGAGAGAGAGAGAGAGAGAGAGAGAGAGAGAGAGATGCGAGAGAGAACATGTTGGTCCCAAACAGCAGGCCCAGGACCCAAATGCAGCTATTTGGGTAGAAGTGCTTGTCTCAGGAGACCGGGACCAGTGTGATTGCACGATCCCCAGCATCACGTAGAGTCCCACAATCACTGCCAGGAATTGCCTTGATGCAGTGCAAAGGTGCTTGTATCTTTATCTCACAGTGATTCAATTAAACACACACAGATACAAACACAAACACACACACACAAAACCTTGTTGAATGTGTGAGTCTCTCTCCTTTCTGCCCCTTAAATATACCCCCGAGGACTGGAATGTTCCCTTTGATCACAAGTGTATTTCCAGTTGATGCTCAGTCACTCATTTTGGAACACTGGTCATCCACGTACAACCTCTGTCGCTGAAAAGTTATTCGAGCCCAAATCACTGTCTTCCCTCCACAGATTCACAGATTATCAGAATAATAATGTGGCACTACCTAACCCAACCCCTGCTCCATTTTGGTGGAAATGGAGGAAAACTATTTTCAGTACCCATCCCCCTCACCCTCTGACATTCGTTTATTCTCACATCTCACTCTGGTTGTGGCCTTCCTCACACATTATGACTGTTCACAATATAGAAAGCTGTCATATAGATTGAAGTCATGGTGCAGAACTAGACATTTGCTTTGCATGAAGCCAGCTCGGTTACAATCTCTGGCATCCCATATGGTTTCCTGGGCACTGGAAGGAGTAAATCCTGAGTGCAGGGCCAGGAGAAACTTTGAGCATCACCAAATGTGGAAAAGAAAGAAAAAAATTGTCCTTAGGAAAAGGAATTAAACTCATTTTTTTTTCATTTGGGTTGATGTAATTTTTCAGCTAGATAGAAGCAAATGTTGCACAACATTTCCAATGTAGGCACAGTCATGAGTGAAAGAGCACGGGGTTATTTAAAGAAGAATCTGTTTCAGCCAATTATTAAATGAAGTACAAAATATGCATGTAAGTAATAAACAATGTTTTCAAAATAGCATAGGAAAAGGCCTAGAACAATAGCACCGTGAGGAGGATATTTGCCTTGTACGCAGCTGTCCTGGGTTCAATCTCGGCTACCACATATTTCCAGATGGAGTGATCCCTGAGTATGAACATAAGTATGAACATATGAACTATACTAAATATATACTACAGCTCACTTTATTCCATTGTATCTTCAATAGTATGATAAAGCAAGTAAGAAGATAAACGTTGAAAAATATAAATAATTAGATGTCTTGATTCACTGTTAATGAAGGATCTACATTGGTTAATAATTGAACTCTCCAAAGAAAACTATCATTCTGATAACACAAGTCATAAAAGAATTGCAAAATTAAAGAATTTTCAGCAATCTTACTCATATAAAATAATTCTAATTGGTTCAAGAAATTCTTGGTCAAAACGTTTAAATGGTAGAAAATATTTTTGATATGATTTTGCTTTTTGGGTCACATCCATCAATTCACAGGTGTTACGCCTGGCTCTGCACTCAGGAATTACTCCTGGCGGTGCTCAGGGGACTTATGGGATGCTGGGAATTGATCCCAGGTCAACCGCGTGCAAGGAAAATGCCCTACACGCTGTGCTACCTCTCCAGTCCCATTTTTGGAAGACAGAAAAAGACATTTGAGTACATAAAATATTCATGAATCAGAACATCTGGTATTGTGATAGAAAATTCTTACCAAAATTAAAAACTCTAAAATTTTTAAAACAAATCTGTAAACAACCCTAGAATCATTTAACTAATCTGAACTAGATAAGATAGTTCTAATTTTATTTTGTTTATTTTGGGGCCACACTCAGCATTACTCAGGGCTTACTCCTGGCTCTGCACTCAAAAATCAGTCCTGGAGGCTCAGGGACCCTATGGGCTGTCGGGGTTCGAACCTGCATCAGCTGCATGCACAGCAAGAACCCTCCCCACTTCACTGTGGCTGCCTCCCCCAATAGTTCTAATACTTTGGTTATTAAATCATAGGCGCTACGAAAAATACATGGAAAAAAGGGCATTTGAGAGAAAAGTTAAAAATCAATGAGGAATGCATAAAGAGATGGGGGAAGATTAATAAAAGAAAAGTGAACTCAGAAAACAAAGTTTAATCAGAGTGTAAAGGTGAATAGAGCTTCTGTGTCAGTGAATGAGTGAGGATGTCAACATTCTAAGTGACTTGTTGTATGCGTTACTATAAGAACTGCTTATGCCACCAAAAAGTTTTAAAAATACTTTAAATGACAATACAGATTAAAAGCAATAAAAGGGGCCAGAAAGATAGTCCAGTGGCTGGGAGCTTGTCTTGCTCGTGATGGGTTTGGTATTTATCTCCAGCATCGTATAGGGTCCCCACTTGCCTTTCACACAGCCAACCCGGATTCCATCCCCAGTATCCTCTGAGTACAACCACAGTAATTCCTGCTTGCCTTGCACGCAGCTGACCAGTTCCATCCCATAGGGTGCCCCAAACACCATCTTAGTAATTCCTGTGTGCAGAGGCAGGAAGACCCCTCAGCATCACTTGGTGTGGCTCAAAAGCATAAAGCAAAACAAAGAAGAAAAAACTCCAGAGTATCATGAGTGTAACGGAATGTCAGTATAGGAACTCAGGTGAGCTTAACATTCCAATGTGTGTCCCACAAAAACAGCACCAGGAAAAAAATTCTCCGTTTTACAAATTTATTTTTTTTATTTATTTTTGTCACATTTTGTTGGATATCAACCCTCAGTGCCCTAGGCTTCACAGAATAAATGACTCTTTCCTCCTCTCAGAGAAGCTTCCCATGCCCTTGCTAACATCCCTAATTTATTAAAGTGTATCTTCAACCTTTCCTTTGTGTTGGATATTAACCCTAAGTGCTTTAAACTTCATCAGTGAATTGTCCCCTTTATTCCTCCTAGAGAAGCTTAACAAGCTCTTGCTGGAAAACCTAATTTGGTTAAAGTACATCCTTAACCTTTCCCTTGTATTTTACCTCTCATTGCAACAACTTTCCAAGTTAGTCTTGATTATTCATAAGCCAAAACTTTGTGGTAATTCTGAACTTTGTATTTGTACTGTTTTTTATTTGAAGTGCTCTATATATCTACCTGCTTTTCTATCTCCCCTATAGCCTTTTCTATGTTTTACTATAGAGCAATGTTCTTTGGTTAAACACAGAAAGACCATTAATGCTATGCTCCTAATATTTGGGAATTGATTGATTCTAAGTTATATCTGCTCCTGGGTATAATTACTTGGTCATAATTACTTGAGTCAGGCTTCGGTTGTTGTAGTTCCTAACACCCCAAAAGGGAGGTTCCGCCGTGGGACTGGGATGGACCCGGGGCAGTGGGACAGCTACCTGGCATCGAAATGGGACATGTAAAAGGCATACATGCATGGTTTTGATGCAAACTTTTACAACCAAAGAGACAGGACCCCCATTGGGAAGGACAAGCTCAACTGACCTGAGGACTTAGTCTGGGATTTTATGGTAAAAGCCTTGCTTGCACTCAGAGCCCAGAGAACTAAGTGCTGGGATCTTTGACTCTTACTGTGTTTATCCAAACAACTACATTTATTGATACCTTATACACTAGAGGGAAAGATAAAAAGCAATGTAGATGTCCCTTGGAGGCAGTGTCTTCTTGAGTTGATCTCTCCAAGAGAATTTCCTCTGCCAAATGTTTATCTATGTAAATGACCAATCACACCTATGTCCTGACCTCAATCCCCCTTCAGATATTCTATAAACATGCTAGCAACTCTCCAATAAAGGGGCAATTTTTATCATCAACTATGTTCCCCCATCTCCCCATCCCTCTTTCTCTCTGTTGGGGAGCCCTGGGGAGGTGGGGAGGTGGGGAGCCAGCTCTGGGCCACAGAACACAAACACACGCATCGCAGTAGCAGCCCCAGTGGTTTACCTTGTGAACTCACACACTTGGTGATGTTCGGGTTACTTTTGGCTCTGCATTCAGGAAGTACTCCTGACAGTGTTTGGGGGACCCTATGGAATGTCAGGGATGTTGGAACCTGGGTCAGTTGCATGCAAGACAAACACCCTACTCCTACTCTATCTCTCCATCTCCTCCACATCCCAAGAAATGCCAGGAGGAATTTCTGAGTGTAGACCCAGGAGTGAGCCCTGAGCATCACTAGGTGTGACTTCCCAACTAAAAGCAAAACTAAAATAAAATAGGCTGAACCTTGCACAAAAAAATGAGATTCAAGATGGAAAGTATCATGCTAAGCGAAATGAGTCAGAAAGAGAGGGATAGACATAGAAAGATTGCATTCATCTGGGGGATATAAAGTAACAAAATATGAGATTAATACCCAAGAATAGCTGAGATCAGCACCAGGAGGATTACTCCATAACTTAGAGGCCAGCCGGGTATCCTAGAGGAAAGGGCAGTTCAGATAGAGAAGGGAGCACCAAATAAAGGATGTTTGGAGAATCCTCCCAGGAGGGGAGATGCATGTCGAAAGTAGACTATGGACTGAACATGTTTGCCACTCAATGCCTCTTTTGCAGACCACAACACCCAAAAGGAGAGAGAGAACACAGGGGATTGCCCTGCCACAGAGACAGGGGGGATGGGGGGATGGGGGTGGGAGGGATATTATCCATGGTGGTGGAAAATGGGCACTGGTGGAGGGATGGGTATCTGATCATTGTATAATTGAAACCAAAGCACAAAAAATTGTAAATCTACAACTGTAAAAAAAAATTAAATAAAATAAAGGGAAAAAAATGAGATTCAAGAAAAACAATCTCAGCACGCCGACCTTGTACTTACATTCCTACAGCTCTTGATTAGTGGCGAAAGGCTACACTGAGTAGGGCAGAACCTCTGATGAGCTGTTCCTCACTGACGTCTTGCAAGCATGGGTATGGAGGAAGGGGGAATGAAAAGTAAAAGGGGGAAGATATGTTTTTGTTATTTTGTGATTTTTTTCTTTTTTGGTGGGGGGGCACACTTGGCTCTGCTCAGGGATCACTCCAGAGAGACTCAAGGTCCTAGAAGCATCAATTAAAATTATGTGGACAGGGGCTGGATTACTTGCACAGTGGGAAGGGAGCTTGCTTTGCACAGTGCCGAGGCCTGCCTGGGTTTGATCCCCTGCACCACTTAGGGTCCCTGAAGCCCACCAGGAGTGATCTATGAGGACAGAGCTAGGAATAAGTTCTGAGTATATTATTTCGTTGCTACGTTTTGCACATCTTGGACATTTGTGTTTCTGTCACACGAATGCTGTGCAGATATTTTCTCCTGTTCATTGAGGGAGTGTTTTAATTTTGGCCGCCTTTCATTGGCATTGCAGAAGTGTTTAAGTTTGATGTACTCCTTCTGCTTTGACTTTCTTTTCCATGAAATTTAATTATCAAAGACATTTCTTTTTCTTTTCTTTTTAGAATTTATTTTCCAATCAAGACATTTAAAATAAAAAAAAAAAAGGTCCTCCCGTTGATCGTCGATTTGCTCGAGCGGGCCCAGTAACGTCTCCATTGGAGACTTTGTTGTTACTGTGTCTGGCATATCCAATACTTTTGGTAGCTTGCCGGGCTCTCCGAGAGGGGGCGGAGGAATCGAACTCCAGGGCTGGAGCGATAGCACAGCGGGTAGGGCGTTCGCCTTACAAGCGGCCAACATGGCCGACTCGAGTTCGATTCCTCCGCCCCTCTCGGAGAGCCTGGCAAGCTACCGAGAGTATTCGATATGCCAGACACCGTAACAACAAAGTCTCCAATGGAGACGTTACTGGGCCCGCTCGAGCAAATTGATGATCAACGGGAGGGCCTTTACCTATGTTGGCCTCTTGTGAGGCGAACGCCCTACCCGCTGTGCTACAGCTGGAGTGATAGCACAGCGTGTAGGGCGTTCGCCTTACAAGCGGCCAACATGGCCGACCCGAGTTCGATTCCTCCGCCCCTCTCGGAGAGCCCGGCAAGCTACCGAGAGTATTCGATATGCCAAACACAGTAACAACAAAGTCTTAAAATAAAAAAGCACCATAATTTCCAAAGTTATTCAGTGTTGAGCTTTAGACATACAACATTTCAGCACCAATCCGTGGATTAGTGCCAAGTTCTCCCCACCAATGGTCTCAGGCTTCTGCCCATATCCCCTACCCACCTCCAGCCCTGCCCTCTGGACAAGCCGCTTTCTCGCTTTGGCTGTTACAGTTTAGGTAACTTGATTTCAGTGTTGTTGACACTGTGGTTAGGGAATTTGGTTCTATCGTTCCTTAATAAAACCTGCATCTCCAGACCTGACCCCCATTCCTTCTCCTCTGTCTTTTCTCTCCCTCCCTTCCACATTTTTTCCTTTCTCCTCTCTCTATCCTGAGGCTAAGGTTGAATAGAGCATCCTCCTCTTTAAGACATTGCATTTCTTCATCCAGTTATTCTAAATGCCTCATACAAGTGGTATCATCCTGTGTTTATCCTTCTTCTGACTTGCTTCATTTAACAATCGTCAAAGACATTTCTAAAGTAGATATGATGGATATTATTATTATTAGCTTTTGAGGTCATATCTGGCGATTCTCAGGGGTTACTCCTGGCTCTGCAGTTTGGAATTACTCCTGGTAGTGCATGGGTGGACCATATGGGATACTGGGAATTTAACCCAGGTCAGCCACATAATAGGCAAACACCCTACCCTTATCAATCTGGCCCCATGATTCACTCTCAATGCTATACTTTCTAGATGTTTGGAGAAATTCATATTATTTATCCATCATTATAATCATAGAGGAACATCACCGACCTGAAACTTCTGTGTACAATCTCTTCATTCTTCCTTACTCCTTTATCACTAGCATCTTGATCACTTGATATACCATTACTCATTGATTCACTCGACCAGGCGCCAGCAACCTCTCCATTCATCCCTGTCGCGTGCTAATGTAGCCCAATGGCATCTGCTCATTCTAGGACACAAAGAGGTTTAAATCAATCTTTCAGGGTCTTGACGAAGAAGTCTGACCATCTTATAGGTGGGCGGCCACGTGATCTTTTGGCATCCCGTGGAATCCAGTCAGTAATGGCTCTAGTCAGCGGTCATCTCCAAATCTCATTACGTGTCCAGCCCATCTGACTTTTAACGCCTTGGCAAATGAGACATGGTCTCTGATTCTTGACTGTCGACAGAGGTCAGAATTTCGAATTCTTTCTCTCATTTGAGTGAAGAGTGATACTCCAAGCATAGCTTTGATTTCTCTTTGGGAGACCCGAATAGCGTTCTCATCATGTTTGAGTAGGGCCCAGGTCTCTGAGGTGTATGTTAATACAGGAATAACAGTGGAATCGAAGAGATGTGCCCGGAACCAGAGGTTCTTTGTCCTCTTAGCTATTTTTTGACGTTCTTGAAGGCATTCCAAGCCTCTCTCTTTCTCCTGCGCAACTCAGATGCCAGGTCATTAGTCATGTTGACTTCTCGACCTAGGTACACATAACTGTTGCATTCGGAGACATTTATCCCATTGAGATTGAATGGAACGCCTGGAGCGTTTCTCATAAACATTGTCTTTGTTAGATTCAGCTGTAGTCCGACCCTTCCACGGACGAAGTCAGCTAGCATTTGTGCCACTTGGCTGATGTTTGGTGTTATAAGAACTATGTCATGAGTGAAGCGGAGGTGGTGTAGTTATCGACCGTCTATCTTCACTCCCATTCCTTCCTATTCCAGTCGTCGCATGATGTTCTCAAGGGTGGCACTGAAGAGTTTCGGTGAAATAATATCACCCTGCAGAACCCCTCTCTTGACATCAATGATCACCTCCCTGTGGAATGGTGAGATCCTGGTAGTGAATCCGCAATACAGCTCACGGAGGATCCTGATGTATTGACTCTGAACGCCCTGTTTGGCTAGGGACTCGATGACCACTTCAGTCTCAAGAGAATCAAAGGCCTTCTTTAAATCAATGAACATTATTCAGGACAGCATCTTAAACTCCAGAGAAACCTCAGTGAGCTTGGTTATCATGTGGATATCGTCGATTGTGCTAAATCCTTTTCGGAAGCCAGCTTGCTCGCATGGTTGTTCTTCATCTAGTGTTCTACTAATTCTATTCAGGATGACTTGAGTGAACAGCTTATAGACGACAGAAAACAGGCAGATCGGGCGATACTTGCCAATGTCGTGGATGTCTCCCTTCTTGTACAGTAGTACAGTCCTGCTGGTTTTCCATTGGGACGGAAACTTGCATTCAGACAGGTAGTGTGGAAAGAGCTGAGCCAGTGTATTGATGAGTACTGATTGCAGTTTCTTCAGGTGTTTAGGTCTGACCTTGTCTGGGCCAGGTGCTGTTTGATTCTTTAGCATCTACTGGTATTTTTTTCCATGGGGCCACACACATATTGATAGTAGGTCACTGTCTTAAAGACACAGCCTCTAACAAGAGGAAAACAGTGCTTCTGTCTCTGAGATCTAGATGGATCCTTTGGGGTCAGGCAGAAAAAAATCAAAAAAGCTAAACTGCCCTGGGGCCTGCAATTGGGAAAATAGGACCAGGTGCCTCCTGGATAAGCGATCTTTCTCTAATTTTATTTAATCTAAATTAACAAATCTCAAGTTAGTTGGATGGTCAATGATTGGTCAGTGGTGCGGGAACTGGATAGTAGTTATGATAGAGGAGGGTCCATTATGACAACACTAGTTGGAAATGATCACTCTGGACAAGAGCTGAGTGTTGAAAGCTGATAAAGGGACATACATGATAACATCCCACATCTGTATTACAAGCCATAATGCCTAAAATGAGAAAGAGAAAGAGAGAGAAAAAAAAGAGAGAGAAAGAGTAGAGAGGTACCTGCTATAGAGACAGGTTGGGGTTTGGTGTGACTTGAAGATGTGAGAGGGAAACTGAGGGCCCTGGTGGGAGGGATGAGTGTTGGAATTTTGTATGTTTGAAACACAATCATGAACAATTTTGTAATGCTCTAATGCATGCTGATTCAATAAAAATATAAATAATTAATAAATTTTGACCCCAGTTCTAACCACAGCAATGTAAACACATTGCCACCTTTACTGAATACGATCTGTGACTGTAATTGAAAATGTGGAATGGAAACCATATTGTCCCTCAGAGACAAGTTTCACTGTAGAAAAAAAAAACAAATTATCGTCTTATGGAGGGTAAATGAAGTTTCCATTTAAAATCCTACTTAATAGGGTTTGGAGTGATAGTACAGCAGGTAGGGTAGTTGCCTTACATGCAACTAATCTGAGCATAATTCTGAGCATCCCCTATGATCCACTGAGCCCTGCCAGGAGTATTTCCTGAGTACTGCCAGGAGAGCCTCAAAACAAAAGAAAAAATCCAAAGTATTATTACCACACCATTTAAAGCATGCAGTGAGTTTACTGTAGGTACTTAAATAGTGCATTTACAGAGGGGGATCCAGCCAACAGGCTTCTGGGTCCTGCTTTGGGACCAAAGACTGGACTTCTCTACTGCCTTGCCTCATTGCCAGGGGAAAGAGAACAGGTTCATAAGACCTTGTCGACACACCCGTAACCAAGAGACAATTTAAACTGAGCAAAATACCGCAATATATTGAAAAATACATAACTTCTCAGTCACTCCAGTTACTGTGTCTGGCATATCGAATACTCTCGGTAGCTTGCCGGGCTCTCCGAGAGGGGCGGAGGAATCGAACTCGGGTCGGCCATGTTGGCCGCGTGTAAGGCGAACGCCCTACCCGCTGTGCTATCGCTCCAGCCAAATACCTTAATCTTCCTGAGTATTACATTGAGGGTATTATTACACAACATGCCCAGAGCTATGAGCTTCATACAAACACTTTTTATTTGTCTCAAGAGATTTCAAGATCAAAACACAATCATGAAAGTTTGTAACTCTGTAACTGTGTCTCATGGTGATTTGTTAAAATAAAAAAAATTTAAAGATTTTGAGATAAAAGAAAACAAAGATGAGGCATTCTATGTATTAGTTTGAATGTAAAATTCCGGTAACTGTCAGTCATGTTTTGTTTTGTTTGCCTTCATCCGTGAACCATAAATGCTAAGGAAAGGCAGGGTTGTCTGAGATTCTTTATATCTGAGCGACAATCACTGGGTTTGGGGGAGCCACGTTTGTAATGGTTACATCAAAATTCACCGTGCCTGGTGCCAAGTTCAAAGTCATGGGCTGGCCACACGCAGGGCAAGTTTTATAGAAAGTTTCTCAATTAGGAAGTGCTAACCCTCCCCCCACAAATAGAAATGTGGCAGGTGGATCTTATGAAAACCTGGACAGATCTCTTGTTGGCTAAACTTAAACTTCAAATATCCTAAGATTGATCTTAATTCCTAAAACTCTGATATATAGGTTCCACTGAGACCTTCTAATGAATTCGAGCTAAGGTTTGGGTATTTGTCCTGGTTTTTGCAAAACATGCGGAAAAGCTTATAAACAGGCACTGGAGGACTAGCTCCGGTGATGAAGCCTAACGGTCTGTAGCCTAACGGTCAGCATCTAATGATGGGGAAGAGAAGCTGCTGGCTGGAGCCAGCTCCAGTGTCAGTTGGTGGCAGGAGCACAAAGGTCTCCTGGCTAAGGAGCACACGCCTTTGAGCCCGCCCCCAGAAACCGGTGGCTCTGGGCCTTAGCAACAGCCAATGAGAGAGGAGCCGGGCAAAACATGGACCAATAGGAGGCGTGTCCATAGATATGTCCCGGTAGGGTTTGGCTCATTGCCAGTCAATGAGAGAGAAGTGGGGCAAAACATGGACCAATAGGAGGCGTGTCCGTAGGTATTCCCCGTCCCTGGAACAGGGTTTGGCTCATTGCCTGCCTCAGCATCCAAGGGGTCAGTCGTGGACTCTGATTTGCTAGGATGAGGTCTAGGAAATTGCACTGGGGATCCCGAGCTTCCCAAGAATCCCAAGAATCTTCAGATGACAGGTGAGCAGGATGGGGGCTGCTCTCGCCTAGACTGGGACAGGGAGGAAGGGACGGGGGGAGGGAGGGACCTCACCTCATTCAGAGGGTCCCACTGGCAGGTGGTGGATTAAGTCCTGGGGGATGAGTTGGATTTGATGGCTGGTGACCAGCGTGGTGCGGACCCGGTTGGTAGAGGCATCTGTACTGCTGACATCATTTATTGGGTGCAGATATTCCTTGAGAAACTTTTGTGGAGTTTCCTTCTGACAGCTCCTCACCCTGCTCTCCATGTCCCACTAGAGCCAACCTTGGGTCAGGGTCAGAGGTGTGTGTGTATGAAATTTCTTTGCTGTGGGGGCAGGTGCCAGATTTGGAACTGATATCCCAAGGTGAAACACCCATTTCTTGCCTGTCCAGCAATTATATTTTTTAAAATTTATTTTAATTAAATTTTGGGGGGGTAAATTTTTGTCATGCTCAATAGCACAGCGGTAGGGCATTTGCTTAGCATGCAGCCAGCCTGGCTGAGCAGGGTTCGATTCCTCCATCCCTCTCAGAGAGCCCGGCCAGCTACTGAGAGTATCTCCCCATCACGGCAAAGCCTGGCAAGCTACCCGTGATGTATTCAATATGCCAAACAGAGTAACAAGTCTCACAATGGAGATGTTACTGGGCCTGCTCAAGCAAATCGATGAAAAACGGGAGGACATTGCTGTGCAACCCAACAGTGTCCCCTCCTCCCTCACCTCATTTGGACAAAGCGAGAATGGGAGAAATAAATGGATCAGAGATGCGTTTCTCAATTTCTTTTTTATGACGACTTCAATGAGGGGGAGGGGAGGGGAATTGAGTGACATCATATTAAAACGCTGTCCGTTTCTGAGAATTTAAGTTGGGTTATTTTTAACTTTATGATGTAACTTGGAGGTTCACTACTTCCACTACCCAGCCGTCGCCACACTCCAGGACGCTTTCCGGACCCGCGTGGCAGCTCCGGCCGAGACCCACGCACGACTGAAGACCCACAGAACAAGATAAGCGGAACTCTCTGAGACCTTGGACTCCAGGCTCGGCGGACCCAGGGACAGAGCTTCTCTGCTTGCTCCCACCACCACAGGTGACAAAGGGATTCTAATCAGGAGCCCCACCCTACCCTGCCCTGTCTGCTTCCATCAACCACCCAGGGATCGAATTGTGCACAGGAGACCCACCCTACCCAGATAAATACCCCACTGGCAGACTTCCACTCTTGACACTACTTCCACTACCCAGCTGTCGCCACACTCCAGGACGCTTTCCGGACCCGCGCAACCGCTTGCGGCCGCGCGACACATCATAAGACACTAAATACCCATCTTCTGGAATTGTCGTACCATATTTGATAGGGTTCAAATATGGTAACACCTACAGGGGGATTAGAGGTCGCCCCAAAAGCCTCTATCCCTCTCGGAAAGACTGGCAAGCTACCGAGAGTATTCCGCCCACACGGAAGAGGCTGGCAAGCTATCCGGTGTGTATTCGATATGCCAAAACCAGTAACTACAACTGGTCTCATTCACCTGACCCTGAAGGCTTCACCGACATGGCAGCACTGAGAAGGATGAGAAAGGAGAGGCTGACAAAATCTCAAGGCCGACCTAGGCTGCCACAACGAAGGAAGACAAAAATGATCGTCTGTACTTTCAATGCATGTACGCCAGCATCAGATGCATCCATCGAGGACCTGATGGTACAAGCGCGAATGATCAAGTATGACATCATTGGTCTGACCGAGACAAGAAGGCACGAATCTCAACATGCCGTTTTCAACACTGGAGAAGAATTGTTCCTCGGAACATGCGATAAAAGAGGTGTTGGAGGCGTCGGTGTCCTTGTCAACACAAACTTGGCCAAGAGCATTGATTCATTCGAATGCCTAACAACCCGAATCGGACGTTTACATTTGAATAGATGTGGCTCACTGCCTGCAGTTTCTATCTTCGTTGTCTATGCACCAACATCTCATTATGATGAAAGAGAAATCGAGAAGTTCTACATGGAGCTAGAGAAGTTCTATAAAGAAGACCACACCTTCTACAAGATCATTAAGGGTGATTTTAATGCCAAGATAGGACCGAGAAGATCAGCTGAAGAACTTCACATCGGGACCCATGGCCTAGAATGGAACGAACAGGGTGAGAGACTGTCTGAGTTCATCATGTCGACCAAGACCATTCATGGTAACTCACAGTTCCAGAAGGCAGAATCTAACCGATGGACATGGGAGTCTCCCGGTGGACGATTCCACAACGAAATAGACCACATCATATTCAATCGACGGTTTTGCCTGACTGATGTCGCTGTTGTCCCAAAATTTCGAACGGGATCGGACCACCGTCTCCTTCGTGCAAAATTCTACTTCACAGAGCAGGGAGAAAGGGCTGCAAAGTTCAAAAAGAGAACTCCCAGAATGACCACCAACTGGGAACTCTTTGGTACTATTGCGGCAACATGGGAAGATGCCATTGTTGACAACATTGACGAGGAATACGATCGACTGGTTTAGCACCTCCATGAATGTGCGAGGAACGCCAAGAGAGAGATAGCCACAAAAAATCGCCTATCTTCAAAAACTCTTGAGCTAATTTGCCAGCGTGGTTTGGCGCATGCCTCAGGCAACCGCAAGCTAACGTCCGAGCTCGCAAAGCAGTGCAGAGATGCGATCAAGGAAGACCTCAAAGAGAGAAGAGCAGAAGTACTGGTAGATGCGGCAGAAGCCGGGAAAAGTATTCGTAATGCCCGCCTGTCCTTCGCCAACTATAAGACCAAGATAACTGCCCTCCGACGTCCTGATGGATCCATCACATCCTACAGAACGGCAATGGAGAAGATTATCCATGACTTCTACTCAAATCTCTTCGATAGCCATGTCCACTTGCCGACATACCAAATTCCACAGGATGGATATGTCGTTCCCAACGTTCTCCCTTCCGAAATCCGACACGCCATATCGTCGGTAAAGAAACAAACAGCACCCGGCCCAGACAAGGTCAGACCTGAACACCTGAAGAACCTGCCGTCAGTACTCATCAATACACTGGCTCGGCTCTTCACTCGCTACCTATCTGAATGCAAGGTTCCGTCCCAATGGAAAACCAGCAGGACCGTACTACTGTTCAAGAAGGGAGACATCCATGACATTGGCAACTATCGCCCCATCTGCCTATTGTCTGTCATCTACAAGTTGTTCACTCGAGTCATCCTAAATAGGATTGGCAGAACACTAGATGAAGGACAACTATGCGAGCAAGCAGGGTTCCGCAAAGGATTCAGCACCATCGACCATATCCACACAATAACCAAGCTCATTGAGGTTTCTCGGGAGTTCAAGATGCCACTCTGTTTAACGTTCATTGATTTAAAGAAGGCCTTTGATTCTGTTGAGACGGAAGCGGTCATTGCAGCCCTAGCCAATCAGGGCATTCAAGCCCAATACATCAGGATCCTCCGTGAGCTGTATTGCGGATTCACTACAAGGATCTCACCATTCTACAAAGAAGTGATCGTTGATGTCAAGAGAGGGGTTCTGCAGGGTGATACCATTTCACCAAAACTCTTCAGTGCCACCCTCGAGAACATCATACGACGACTGGAATGGGAAGGAATGGGAGTGAAGATAGATGGTCGGCAACTACACCACCTCCGCTTTGCTGATGACATTGTTTTAATAACACCAAACATCAGCCAAGCGGCACAAATGCTGGCCGACTTTGACCGTGAGTGTGGAAAGGTAGGACTACAGCTGAATCTTACGAAGACAATGTTTATAAGAAACAGTCTTGTTCCTGACGCCCAATTCGCTCTCAATGGAACAACCATCTCCGAATGCAACAGCTATGTGTACCTAGGTCGAGAGGTCAACATGACAAATGACCTGGCACCCGAGCTGCGCAGGAGGAAGAGAGCGGCTTGGAATGCCTTCAAGATCGTCGAAGAAATAGCTAAGAGGACGAAGAACCTCCGACTCCGGGCACATCTCTTTGATTCCACTGTTCTTCCTGCATTAACGTATGCCTCAGAGACCTGGGCCCTACGCAAACAAGATGAGAACGCTACTCAGGTCTCCCAAAGAAGAATAGTAAGTGCTATGCTTGGAATATCACGTTTCACGCAAATAAGAGAAAGAATCCGGAGTTCTGACATCCATTGACGATCAAGGATCAGGGACGCTGTCTCATTTCCCAAGGTGTCGAAAATCAGATGGGCTGGTCACGTAATGAGATTTAAAGACGACCACTGGACTAGAGCTGTTACTGACTGGATTCCACGGGATGTCAAAAGACCGCGTGGCCGCCCACCTACCAGATGGTCAGACTTCTTCGTCAAGATCATGAACGATCGGTTTGAGGCCCTTCATGTTCCCGGAGCGAACAGATGCCATTGGGCTACACTAGCACGCGACAGGGACAAATGGAGACGTTACTGGCGCCCGCTCGAGCAAATCTATGACTAACGGGAAGTTAAGTGATTAAGTGATTAAGTTATGTAACTTGGCTGTGATTCTGGAGCCCAGACCCAACCTGCTTCCCCACTCTAGTGCGTTCATCTCAACTTTCTATATTTGAATCGGGGTGTCTCGATTTAAGGGAAACAGTGTGTCTTGTATCTTCATTTGGCTCAAGTGGAGAAGCTTCAATTTATGCTATTTCAACTGTAGCAAATACATTCTTCACATTTAAGATGAACACCGATAACTTGGTTTATGTTTGAATTGGAAATGGTTTCAAAGCGTTGCCACAAGCCAGGGCAACATCTCAAAGGGCTGGGGGACGTACCAAGCTGGCAAAAGACCCCAAGTTTGAACACGAGCTCCCTTTGTTCCCCCCTACCCGTGTCTGCCTCACTGGGTGTGAAGTCAGCAGCACCAACCCTGGTTGCCCCCAACACTGAAGTTGAACACTGAACTGCACCCCAAACCTTTGGGCCTGCATCTGGGCAGTTTTCCCGAGAGGGGGACCCTGTCAGGCACCTCTGTAGAGCTCCTCCCCAGTCTCCAGGAACTGATAAAAATAAAATAAGCTTACAGAAAGGCCCAGGGTAGAAAATACTTACTTATTTCAAGCATTTAGTGTCCCAAAACCACCAGTGTGACTGTAGTTCCACCAACATCTCCATTTTCCCTCCCAATCCCAATCTATCCCTTTTGGCACATAACAAATTTACTTTGTATTGTTTATTCCAACAAAACTTTGAGAACTACAAATAGAAGCATCAGAAAATAAATCAGCAAGGACTAATTATTACACATCTGAGTCTTTTAAAAATTTTATTTGTTCATTTAAATTTTTATTTTAATTTTATAAGGTAGTTGACAATATTTGACAACTGCTTTATATTTGAGAATTACACTTAATATTTGAACACCAATTCCACCACCATTGTAACTTCCCACCAACATAATTTAGATATGTACATCCTAACCCCAACCCCTGCCCCAAAGCAGAAATGAAATAACATATTTTGTATTGTTTGTTATAAAAAACTGCTGAAAATCCTACCAAAAAGTATCCTTAGAGAAAAGAGTGTGAAGATTGTTGTATTTCAACCAGGGACCATTAAGCCCTTCTGTAAGAGATAACATGTTGTTAAAGGCTTAGCCTTCTGTGCATATACATATATATGCATATATATCTATAAAGAAATATTTCCCTCTAAGATTGGTTGCCTCATACTTTGAACCCCATCAAATGTGGTGCGGTATTCTTGTAGTATGGGTAGGGTGTGTCCTATGAAGCATGACACAGCTGTGAATGTGGCCACGCAGTCCAGGAATAGGTTCACTCATGGGTGAGGCATGACATGAGCATATGGAGTGAAACAGCTCTGTGCGGGATCTGGAAGCATTATTATGGTGAGTGTCATGTTATGATCACTTCCAGTAGAGAAAGACATGCGGAGAAGGCAATGCGATCTGGATGGTGACCAATGATGAGATTATCTGGCATCAGTCACAGTTGGCTTATGGGCATGACTGTTGAGTTGCTGGAGACAGGGGGATATGGCCAGAGGATCTCTATTCCAGTTCCCATTGAACCCAGATTTCTCAGTGACAAAATCCTGCATACTTGGGTTTTCTGGGGATTCAATCATGGGAGAGGCTCAGTCCAAATGTATGGAGAGCGGCCATGAGCATGACCGTGGTTGAGTTCTGGAGGTTTTCGGCTGCCCGGACTGGGTGGGTCCCTTGGGGCGGGGAGGGGTTTCACCCAACCCCTCTGGGATGCCCAGGGTGAAACAGCCTGACTCAGGGTCCGGTGGCATAGTTATGTCAAGTGTCATGTTATGCTCCCCTCCAGGAGAGAAGGACATGCGACTCTGGATGGTGGCCGATGATGAGATTATCTGTCGCCAACCAGAGGTGGCTTATGGGTGTGACTGCTGAGTTGCTGGAGATAGGGAGATATGGGCAGAGGATCTATTGAGGAATTTTTGTTATTTTGGTTGGGTGAGGCCATGGCACGATTCATTTTTCATGGCAGAGTGTATCCAATTCTCATTGAATGAGGAGGACAGAATGAGTGGAGGAAAAGCAGATTAATTGTAGTATCTGTGGAACATATCAATCCATGACCACACATGTTTTTATTTATTAATATTCTTATTAATTTTTAAAAAATGAATCACCATGAGAAAGAGCATTACAAAGCTGTTCATGATTGGGTTTCAGTCATACAATGTTCTAAAACCCATCCCTCCACTAGTATAATTTCCCAGCATCAGTGTTCCCAGTTTACCTCCCACCCCATACAAGTCACACGCCCCCACCCCAGCCTGCCTCTATGGTAGACACCTCTCTCTGTCTCATTCTTTTTATCTTATTTTAGACATTATGGTTTGCTATACAGTTGCTGAAAAGTTATGTATATCCCTTTACCGACTTTCAACACTCAGTTCTTGTCCAGAGTGATCATTTCCAACTATGCTGTCATGATGAATTCTCCTCTATCTTAACTACCCTCTACCCCCACACCCTTGTTGTAATTTCCAACCATTCACCAGTCCATGTGGCCCCTGTTTCCACTGGCCTCAGATATTAGATTATTTTAAAATTGTTTAAATTTTATAAAGTAGTTCACAATATTTGATTACATTTAATATTCAAACAATTCCACCACAATTACACATTCCCACCAACATATTTTGGAAGGTTCCATCCCAAACCCCAACCCCTGCCCCAAAGCAGAACTGAAATAATATATTTTGTATTGTTTGTTATGAAAAACCAGTGAACATGATACAGAAAGTTTCCTTAGAGGAAAGATTGTGAGGATTGTTGTATTTCACCCACAGGCAATTAAGTTCTTCTATAAGAGATCATTCACATGTTGTTAAAGGTTGAGCCTTGTGTGATGTGATATATGTATGTATACATATATATATTTATCTATGAAAAAAATTTCCCTCTAAGATTGGTAAGATTGGTTGCCTCTTACTTGAACACCTGGTGCTTGAGCGATAGCACAGCGGATAGGGCGTTCGCCTTACAAGCAGCCAACATGGCCGACCCGAGTTCGATTCCTCCGCCCCTCTCGAGAGCCCGGCAAGCTAACGAGAGTATTCGATATGCCAGACACAGTAACAACAAAGTCTCCAATGGAGACGTTACTGGGCCCGCTCGAGCAAATCGACGATCAATGGGAGGGCCTTTACCTTTTACCTTTACCTTTACTTGAACACCATCAAATGTAGCGTGGTACTTTTGGAGTTTGAGTGGTGTGTGGTATGAAGTGTGGCCGTATGAAGTGTGAATGCAAATGTTGCCGTGCAGTTCAGGAATAAGTTCACTTGTGGGTGAGGCTCAGCCAGATTGTGTCGAGAGTGGCCATGAGCATGGTGGCAGTTGAGTTCTGGAGGTTTTTGGTTGAGGGCTGGGTCCCCTGAGGTGGAAAGGGGTCTCAACTGGCCGCCCTCTGGGGTTCCCCAAGTGAAACAGCCTGGCACGGGGTCCAGCGGCATGGTTATGGCAAGTTTCATGTTCTGCTCCCTTCTGGGAGAGAAGGACATGTGACTCTGGATGGTGGCAAATGATGAGATTATCTGGCACCAGCCAGAGGTGGTTTATGGGTGTGACTGCTGTTTCTGGAAACGGGGATACGGGTGAAGGATCCCCATTCCTGGTTCCATTAAACCTTGAGTTCTCTGTCACAAAGTCCTGCATACCTGGGTTTTCTGGGGATCCAGTCATACATGAGGCTTTACCCGAGTGTATGGAGAGTGACTTTGAGCAGGGTAGAGAGAATTTCTTGGACCAATTGGAATTATTTTATATGAGTAAGACTATTGAAAATCCTTTAACTTTGCAATTCTTTTATGACTTGTGTTATCAGAATGATAGTTTTCTTTGGAGGTTTCAATTATTAACCAATGTAGATCCTTCATCAACAGTGAATCAAGACATCTATTTATATTTTTCAACGTGTATCTTCTTTCTTGCTTTATCATACTATTGGAGATATAATGGAATAAAGCGAGCTTGATAGTTGATATGTTCATACATATGTCCATATTCAGGGATCACTCCTTCTGGGGTTCAGGTGATATGTTGTACCAGGGATCGAACCCAGGACAGCTGTCTACAATAACACACCTCCCGGTGGTGTTATTGCTCCAAGCCTTTTCCTATGCTATTTTGAAAAAATTGTTTATTACTTACATGCATATTTTGTACTTCATTTAATAATTGACTGAAAAAAAATTCTTCTTTAAATAATACGGTGCTCCTTTTCCTCATGACTGTTCCTACATTAGAAATGTTGTGCAACATTTACTTCTATCTAGCTGAAAAATTACATCAACTCAAATGAAAAAAATGAGTTTATTACTTTTCCTATTGACAATTTTTTTCTTTCTTTGACACAGCTGGTGATGCTCAAGGTTTCTTCTGGCACTGCACTCAGGAATTACTGCTGCCAGTGCTCAGGGAACCATAGGGGATGCCAGAAATTGTACCTGAGCTGGCTTCATGCAAAGCAAATGCCTAGCACTGCACTATGACTTCAACCCGAATGGCGAATTTCTATATTGTGAGCAGAGTCAGAATGTGTGAGGAAGACCACAACCAGAGTGAGAAGTGAGGATTAACGAATGTCAGAGGGTGAGGGGGATGAGTACTCAAAATAGCTTTCCTGAGCAACACACGACCAAAATGGAGCAGGGGTGGGTTAGGCAGTGCCAGAGATCAGAATCTGTGGAGGAAGACAGTGATTTGGGCTCAAGAACTTTTCAGTGACAGAGGTCGTAGGTGTATGAATAATGTTTCAAAATGAGTGACTGAGAATCAACTGGAAATAGGCTAGTGATCAAAGGGAACATTCCAGTCCTCAGGAATGTATTTAAAGACCAGCAAGGAGAGACTCTCACACATTCAACAAGGCTTTTTTTGGTGTGTGTTTTCAGTTGAATCACTGTGAGATATAGTTACAAGCACCTTGGCACTGCGTCAAGACTCACTCCTGGCAGTGCTTGGGGGACCTGTGGGATCCTGGGATAAAACTCAGGTCAGTGGCATGTACGGCCAGCGCCTTCCCCTCTGTGCCGTCACATTGAGCCTTCCCCCGGCTCCTGAGACAAGCCCTTCTACCCGAATAGGCACATTTGTGTCTTAGGCTTGCTCTACTTGGGACCAACGTGTTCTCTCTAGCATCTCTTTCTCTCTCTCTCTCTCTCTCTCTCTCTCTCTCTCTCTCTCTCTCTCTCTCTCCTTCCTGAGAGTGTCCAGATAAAACCTTTTTTGGTGTTTTAAAAAGAACAAATGTGAGGCCAGAGAGCTAGTTCAGTGGGGACGTGCTTGCCTTGCATGCACTGGTCCTGGTTGGATCCCCAGTCCTCTGAAGGGTCCCTCAGAGCAGCCAGGAGTGATCCCTGAGCATTGCCAGGTATGACCTGCAAAAAAAAATTAATACTAATGATAATTCTTAGTCTTCAGATAACATGTAGTAATTCTCAGGGATCACTCGTGGCAGGGCTCTGGGAAACCTCTGAGATACTAGGGATGGAACCCACATCAGTTGTGTACAAGGCAGGAGTCTCCAGTATAATCTAGCCCCCGAAGGCAAGAGGGGGATGGTGGGTGGTGACAAACTGAGAGAAGTGGCCCCAAGGGAGCTTAGTTACATTGTCATTGTTGGGTGTACTCGGCTTCACTGGGGACATCTGAGAGACAATGTGAGGCAGACAGCACTTGGGAATTGCTCCACATCGGCATAGAGGGGGCCGAGAACTGGGAACATTTGCCCACAAGCTCCATCTGTCCATCATTGCTTGAAGAGTGTGTGATGGATCGAACCTTTCCTGAAGCCCACTAGCACGATGGGAGACCCAGATGCTTCCAGTTTCCAGCCTGGGATGACAAGGCCACAAGGGCCAGGGCAGGGTCTGGAGAGGTAGTTCAGGAGGTGGGGCACATGCCTTGCAACTGCAAATACTGAGTTTTGTCCATGGAACCACATGTCCCCCACACACAGGTATTACACTGGAGGCCTTCAGCACATCAAGGTCTGAACAACCAATTCTCACCAGGAGGGGCCCACATACCCCTTAGCATTGCATAGGAATTGACCCCCCTCATAAAAATCATGCTGGTAGGAGGCAGCCAAAACCTGTGTTCCACTGACTCCCTGTGTCCCCCAGGTGAAACTGGCCTCATGGTCCAGGGAGAAGCCAGGAAGCTGGTACAGCTCCTTCCGTCGAGAGAAGGTCAGTCATGTCATTGGAACTCGGGCAGGCTGGGAAGAGAGACTGGCTTGTGGGAGAGGGCGGGGAACCCATAGACATGGTGGCAGTTTGGGGGCCGTACGTGCTGGAAGGACCCAAAGGTCTGGGGACAAGGTGCAAACTGACTGAGGCTTGAGTAATGACTGGGGTCAGTGACTGGGAGAACAGGGACAAGTGTGCCAGCTGCTGGAACAGACTCTGCTGAAGCTCAGAGCCAGAGAGGCTCAACTGGATTTTTTAAAATTGTGTGTGTGTGTGTGTTTGTGTGTGTGTGAAGCAAGATAGTTTTCTTTTTTCTTTTCCTTTTTGGGCTACACCAAGCAATACTCAGGGCTGACTGCTGGCTCTCTGTCCTGGAATTATTCCTGGCTGTGCTCAGGGGAACACTATGAGATGCCAGGAATTGAACTCTGGTCTGCTGTGTGCCCTACCTACTATATCATCACTCGGGCTCCAACAAGATAGTTTTTATAGAAAATTACTTAGAAAGTTTGAGAGAGAAGCAAACGCTGGGGAGAGAGCACAGGCGTCTCCAGAGGGAAAAAATTTTAGCCGGGCCCCAGCGATGTCCAACTGGGACACACTGGTCTTGCACACATCAACCGGAGTTTGATCTCAGGCACCCCATAGTGCCCCCCGAGGCGTGACTGGAATGAGCCCTCAGCACTTCCAGGTATGCAAAAAGAAAACCAAGTGCAACCAGGAGGAAGAACCAGTGCCCCTGGTGGCCCACTCTCCCCGGACTCCTGCCTGGGCAGTTCTCCTAAGTGGACGCGGTTGGTGCCCCAGTGAGAACGTGCAGCTTACCTTCCTGTCCCTGCTGACGGCAGACCTTTGCCTACCTGTGCCAGAACTCGGCCACCAGGCTGAGGCCACTGGGGACCAGGGCCACGAGATGCACTTGCGGGGGTCTGTGGGCCAGGAGCTTGCCTCAACCAGATGGCGGTGGCCGCACTCCGGTCCCACAGGACCACTGGTGGATCCGTGGAGCAGGCGGTGGGAGCACACATGGGGGTCCCCACACCCACTAGCCGTGCCCCTGACAAGCCTTGCCCACACCCCCTCAGTTCTGGGGGGGGGGGGGCCCGGCAGAGACCCAGCTGGCATTCAGTGCTCCCAGGGACGGATCCTGTCGCTGCTCAATACGGCAGCTGCTGAATTCAGACAGCCAGACCAGAAGTTCGGCTTCCAACAGGGGCTCTCTGCTTCAGTAGCTGAGAAAGTTGGGGGTCGTGGAGGTGAAGGGGGTACAGATGGGACACCCCCACGGGGGGCACTAATGGTGATGAGGCCTCTAGGCGACCCATTTATCTTCTCCTACAACTGCTTCATGGTCAGACAAAAGGAATTTCCTTCCTTCTTCAGCCTCCCGGGGGACCCCCAAGCCTCTCCCCTCCTCTCTTGGGGGGGCACAGTGGAAATTTAGCTGGAAGTTTAGCACCTCTGCACCGCATACAAAGACTTTCAGGTTCAGAGCTGATACAGCCCTCCTAAACCTGTCTCCCGTCCTGTTCCCCCAAATATCTGGTGCTTCCAGACCTCCTTGTTGACCACTGGATTCCCTCCTGTTCCAGGTAGACTGCTCATTGGCTTCCCCAGAAATTTCTCGGAGAAGGGCAGGTGGGGGGTCCCCGAGTGTGGGAACCAAAGTCAGACTCCAGACAATGTAGGGCCCCCTGGACGAGTTGTGTGCCCTCCCACCTCAGCCCAACTCCAGAAGCTGCCTCACCTCTGCCTCCGAACCCTCCCCTGAATCATATAGCTAGAAATGGAGGTGTGGACCAGGTGGGGTGGAGTGGGGGTTGAGGGATACATGTGCCAAGAGCAGGCCGCCTCTGGTGGATTCGACTCGCCAAGGGCTAGAGGGGATGAGAGTCCAGCAACTTCCGGCCCTGCAGAGCCCTGCTGGACCTCAGGTCAGAGAATAAACTGGTGAACTGTGTCTGGGTGTCTATGCTGCCTGGAGCTCGCCCCTCTCACCCTCTGCATGGAGAGACACCCAGTGGGCTGTGCTCCAGAGCCAGCTGTCCGAGAGCGAACAGTGTGACACAGGGGAGGCTTGCCTTCCTGCAGTATGATATCTACAACCAACTCGGATTTAAGGGTCTCAAGACCCCATGTGCCCATATCACAGCACCCCACATTGCTGAGAGTGCCATCTTCCGTCCTGAGTTTTGGGGTTCCTATACACATGAGAAGTACCATGTCTTCTGTTCTCCGTGGAGGAGGTTTGCAGAGGCCAGATTCAACTCTTGCATTTCCAAATGTGTGGGGTGAAGGTAACAGTCATCAGAGGAAATAGGGTATGTTAAGAAGAATTTTAATGAACACAGGAATAATGAACAAGACTGGGCAATCCCCTTCCCTGTAAATTCTAAATACATCACTTCTGTCAGGGAATTTTGTTTTGCTTTTTTGGTAACACCCAGCAATGCTCAAGGGTTACTCCAGGCTCTGCACTCAGAAATTACTCCTGATGGTACTTGGGGGACCATATGGGATGCCGGGGGTTAGACACGGGTTGACTGTATGCAAGGCAAATATCCTACCAGCTATACTATAGCTCTGGCATCAAAGGTTTTTTGGGGGCCTGCTTTGGTGTGTGCCCACAGGGTTCTGGGGACAATTGAGTACCTGGGATTGAACCTGGTTGATTACAAGCAGGGTGAGATTATTCTGTCGTTGTTCTATTCACTTTGAACAAGAAAAGTTATAAGCCATCTTTGCTCTGTCTGTGACCCAACTCTTTGAAAGGTTTCCAGTTATAGTCAACCTCATGTGCAATCACCCCGCGTTCTGAGGATGCCCCAACCCTCATCAACAAAGAATAGGGGTCAGTGATACAGCAAGATACAGCTCAGAACCCACCGAATCTTCCATCAAGGGACTGAGGCTGCTTTGGTTTTATTTAATTTCTTCATGGTTTGGGGGACACAAATCCGGCAGTGTGCAGAGGTTCTCCTGAAGCTGCATTCAGAAATCACTCCGGCATGATGGTGGGGCTGCATGGAGATTCAGAGAAAGAACCAGGGGCCTGTGACTGCAAGCCAAGAGCACGAACCGCTCTGCTGCCACTGCAGCGACTCAAGCAGCTGCTTGATCCTTAATGATCCTATACCTAACATTGCAGCAAATAAATGGGCTGAAATCTTAAGCGTGGAAAAAATCGGGCCGCGGTAATTCCACCGAAACGCCAAGAGATGGCGCTGTGGACGTTTCTGTTCCTCTCCGGGCTGGTTTCTAATAATTTTACACCCTTGTGTTTGCTTCAGTGTTCAGTATGGGGTAATTAAGGACCAAGGAAGCCACTTCCACAGGTGCAGCGGTAGGGGAGGTTGTGGTTGCTTGTCTTTCACTTGAGTAATTTGGGTTCGATTCCAGCCTTCAGATCTTTGTGGGTTGGATAGCTGAATCTCCTCGGGGGTTGACTGGTTTGCCCTAGCTTTGTCTCTGAACCTAGGGGGGTGCAGAGGATTGAACTGATCCTTTAATGAGCAAGGCACGGTGATTTTCTTATATTTTTTGTTCTTTTCTCTCTGTACAAGAAAAGTTTTGAACACACATTGTGATGCCTATGACCGAGCCCTTTGAATGTTTCTTGCTATGGGCAACCCACACCCTATCACCCCACATTGTCAGGGTACTCTAACCGTCTTCCACACCAACGTGGGGAATGGAAGATTATACAGTTCTGGCAAACTCAACTCGCGGTGAGAGAGTTCGCCATCAAGGAACTGAAGTCCTATGTTTTACTTTTCTTTCTTGTTCATTCCTTTATGGTTGTGGCCACACTCGGGTATGCTCAGGGCCTTCTCCTGGCTCTGCACGCAGTAATCACTGTGGACATGACTGAAAAACTGCAGGGGAAGTCTGACTATGCCTGGGTCCTATGGATGCAAGGCAAAATCCCTATTCTCTCTGCTCCCGTTGCAGCGGCCCAAGCTGCATGCTGGATCCTTAATGACCTCATACTTAACATTTAAGCAAAGAGAAGTGCTGAGAATCTTAAACGCGGGAAAAATTGGACCACAGAAATTAGGCTGAAACGCCACGAGATGGAGTTGTGGGTGTTTCCGTCCCTCTCCAGGCCCGTTTCTCTAAGAATTTTCCACCCTTAGATTTGATTTTGTGTTAAGTATGGGGTGATTAAAAGATCAAGCACGGAGCTTCAAAGGGGCAGTGTTAGGAGAGCCTTGATGGTGCTAGTCTTTCACACAGGTGGCCAGCATTCGATTCCCACCTTCAGATCTCATGGGGTACATAGCTGAATCACCTTGTGGGTTGAGTGGGCTGCTCCATCTTTGCATCTGGACCACGAGGGGTGCAGAGGATTGAACCTGACATGGGCAGAGCAAGGCAAAGCTGCAAGGCTGGAGCAATAGCAAAGCAGATAGGGCGTTTGCCTGGCATGCGGCCGACATGGCTGACCTGAGTTTGATTCCTCCACTCCTCTCGGCAAGCTACCGAGAGTATCTCACACACAGGGCAAAGCCTGTTAATCTACCTGTCACATATTCGATATTCCAAACACAGTAACAAGTCTCACAATGTTACAGAGCCCGCTAGAGCAAATCCATGAACAATGGGAGAACAGTGACAGTGACACTCTGAGCTAAAAAACATCTCAAGCTACTTTGTTACATCTGTGACAAAACCATTTAGAAATATTTCCTGCTATGGGCAACCCACACCTCATCACCCCATGTTCTGAGTGTACACAAACCTCTTATACGAGGAAGAGGCAGCATGCATACAGCAAGATACAGCTCAGAAACACCCACGTTGGGATGAGGGAATCCTCTACTGAGGCTGTTTTGTTTTTATTTGGTTTGTTCCTGGTTTGGGGGCCACAAATCGAGCAACGTGCGGAAGGTCTCCTGATTCAGGAAGCATTCCAGCATGAGGGTGAGGCTGTATGGAGAGCCAAAGATTGTGAGTCCTTTCTTTCATTTGGGTAACCTGGGTCCGATTCCAGCCTCCATATCTTGTGGGGTACATAATTGTACTCACTATAAACAGTGCTCCTCTCCCACAGTCCAGGGGCTTCTCACCTGGGGCAGTTTGGAACCATGTACTGAGCAGAACAGTTTCCGAGAAGCTTTACCCAGGGGAGCGCTACCCTGCAGTGTGGGAGCTCACTTCCTTCTAGTCGCCCACAGAAGATATCCCACCTGTCTTGGCATCCTCATGGGGCTGAGGGCATAACTGCTCACTCGAGCATTTGTCACAGTGCGCATGATCAGAAAAATTCCACCTGGGCTGGCTGCTACCCTAAAGAATAGCAGAGAAGGATTCCAATGACTATGCTGTGCCTGAGAGCTCCTTGTCCAGAAAATTCTAGACCTGCAGGTTGGGTTCGAACATTTACCCAACCCGATTGCAATTTGGGCATGTGGATGGATTTTCCAAGCAGCGACCTAACGTTTCAGCAAGATGGACAAGCAAAATACACCAACGGCAGGTCACATAGCTGTGTAATTTTTTTCCAACTCAAAGAACAGACACAGTAAGTAGAAATAACTCCCTCTGCAGAAAATTGAAGCAACAGTTTAGAGTGAAAATAAAAGGGGCCTGAAACATGCATAGAAATCCACACATAACATTATGTGAACGTAAGACTGTATGACTGAGAAGGCGAGGCTCTCCAGAGCAGGAAGGACAAAACAGGGGGAAAGCAAGTCCTGGAGCCCAAGTGACTGTAGTTGCTAGTGCACAAATGGGGCCAGCGCACCCTAGGGTGTTCTGATGCCCATCAGTTGTGAATCCAGAGCACAGAGTCAAGAGGATGGCTGAGTACAAAAGCAATGCAAAAGAAAAAGAAGCAGCAGTTTGGCGTAACAGGATAGCTGTTCCGGGGACTGCGTGTAGGACTGGTGATCCCCGCCATCCCATATGGTCCCACAAGCACTGCCAGGGACAATGCCAGAGTGCAGCACAAAGAATGATTGCAAGAATCCTTTGCTCTGCCATCCGAAATAAAACAGAAAACCCAAGACAAAATCTTTGGTCCTCCAGCATCCCATTGGTCACCTAGACATGTCAGGAATTATCATTGAGCACTGAGCTTTGAGTATTCCACATGCACCGCTGGGTCGGTCCCAAAGCCAAACATGGGGCATTTGATTGGAAGTCTCATCTTGGAATCCGTCCAAAAGAAACTCAAAACAGATTGCCCAGGAAGCCCGGGTTCTCCTGGCACTACCTCATGCCATTCTGTCCCTCTACTCCTACCTTTGGACAGTTTATCAGAATCTGAGTCACCATCTTCTCCTGCCATGTTGTTCTGAGGATCAGCAGGAGGCTCTGTGCAAAGTCCTGGAGAAGTCAGAACAGTGAGCACTAGAGAGGAGCACCTCCTCCCACCCCTGAGCTAAGACCAGCCCCAACCTCACAATCCCACCTTAGGGAAACAATGGCAAACGCTCCTGTCTCAGCTGGGGATGCAAATTTTGTTGGCATCTGTGCTGCACTTCAGGATAGGAGCTCAGGCCCAGGCTACAGGGGAGGAAATGACAGCCTTCTCTGATCCCCAGATTCCTCCTTGGATTGCACAAGAAAATCCCTACAGGCCCAGCCAGTGGCTGACTCTGAGTTCCATTACTCCTGAGTACTAGTGCTCGTGCAGCTGGCAGCAGTGCTTCCCCCTGGGAACTATAGCCTGGATGTGGCTCTGCCATGGGGAAAGCCACAGGGATATGGAGTGGACAAAGCTTCAGCCACTCTCTTGCAGAAGGGACAAGAACATGCACCTGGGAACTCTGTCCCGGAGACCGAGATCACTTCTGGGTACAGTTGGGTCAGAGGCACAGCCCTGGTCTGTCCCACTGGAGCCCTTATGGGTCCTGATTTACTCTAACCCTGAAACGGCACATCTGCGTGAGCCTCAGCCAACAGTTGCTCCTGTTGTGCAAGAATACATTGGAAAATCGCGCAAACAGTCGTTTGTATAGCAAAATAATTCAAATAACGAGGGTTTTTACTAAGGACCATAATATGAACTGTCAGAAATTAAGACCTAAATACTGTAGATTATGACCAAAAATACTGCAACAAGAAGGCAAATACGAAGCACAAGAAACAAACAGAATTCTATGTGCAAAATAAGAGGGAAGAACATTTATATAGTCAAATAGCAGGTCCTTAAAACCAAGTTTTTCTGAACGATTTTCCATGAATTCTTATTATTCTCTTTTTCTGCGATCACACGTTTCCTCTGTACACGTGTATGTGTCTGTGTGGGTGTGTGTGCGTGTTTTTTTTCTTTGAGTCAGAACCAGCATTGCTCAGGGAGTATTCCTAGCTCTGCACTCAAGTTTCACTCCCAGCAGGTATGGGGACCAGTGGGATTCAAGACACAGAACTTGGGTTGGCTGTGCGCAAGGCAATCACCCTACTTGCTGTACTTTTGCTCTGCCCCTTCCTATGTAACTTTCTTCCAAAAATACTACGAGTGAGTCATGAACACAGCTCTCCCTCCCCACCCACACACAAAAATCTTCTTTCAAAAGATAAACATTAAAAACCCCTTTACCCTCAGTATTTACCCCAATTCCAGGCGTTGTCTGCTCAGGGAGAGATGAAGAGTCAGGGCTGCTTTACAGCTTGATGTGAGGGAGGTGAAATTCATGATCTGGAAAAAGATACACCAGTATTGTTGTTGAACAGGCAGTAATGTGAGTTGGGCATTTGACTAGATCAACCGATCAATCCTCTGCATCCCATATAGCCCCCAGCAGCGCCAGGGATAATTCCTAAGCTTAGAGGCTAGAGTAAGTCATAAGCATCTCCGGGTGTATTTCCCCTCCCCCCCAAAATCCAAAGAATCAAAAATAGCCCCCAAATACATTTTCATTGGCAAACCTCAGCCACCTGCAGGCCCCCTTCCCCCCCACCACATACCCCGCATGACCCTGGCTATCACGGCAGACAATGAAGATGACCAGCAAAGGATCTCCTGCCAGTAAGTGGAGGGGCTGAAGCTCTGCCCCTCAAATCTGGAGATTCTACAGAAGTGAGGTTAGGGACTATGTTTCAAACATGGGACTGCTGGGAGGGTTGGGACGGCCAAGCCCCCGGCTGATTCCCGCATTCACCCACTAATGCCCCATCCTGGAGCTGGAGACGATCGTGTCGAAAGAGGCCCCCCAGGATCACAAACTCACAACTGCCACTCCTGAACCCTGATACAGCCCCCACTGCACCCCCAAAGCTCTGGGTCCCACTAAAACCTCGACCACACACCAGGATCCACCTGGACGTTGGGGAACAAGTGAAAAACCAGCGCGAAAGTGCCCCCCCAAGTTGGCTCAGCCCCTCGACTCATAGTGTGGAAAAGGCATCGTGTGGGGTACTCACAGGAGGTTGCTCCAGTCCTAAAACTAAATCCTTCTTCAGAGTCCCCCTTCCAGGATGGGGCACAAATTTACTTGTCCTTTGCCAAGTGAGCAACAGCCCCAGTGTCAGTGTCAGGGATGGAAAATGAACCATGACATTTATGACATCACTTATGACATCACTTCCATTTCCATAAGGTGCCTTAAAGAGGCAGAGTCTAGGCACTGAGAACCTTTTTTTTTGCCACACAGCTGAATCTGTGCTGCAAGGGGGATGGACCCGAATAAAGGAGTGGAGAGGCAAATGCTAGAGTGTTCGGCCACACATTGAGGGACTGGGGGTAAGGAGAAGAAGGAGAAGTAACCTGATCCTGCAGTTGTCACCAAACATTGAACCAATGATATCTAGACACACAATGTTATCCTGACTCTTACCAAATGGTCCCCTAGCTCAAAGACAAGAGTAAACACTGAGCACTGTAGGCTGTGGAGAAAAACATACAAAAAAACCCCCCCAAATTCAAATATTAACAAAGGGGGGGAAATGATGTACAAAGACAATTCTAGAGTGATACATTTAAAAAGTCAAATTACTGATCCTTAAAAATCCCCTATTATTGATCTTTCCCTGCTACAGAATGTCACAGTTTCTTCTGAATCCCTATTGTTCTTTCTCCATTTTGCATCTTTCTTAATTATACGTGCATATGTGTGAATACACAAGTGTGTCTTTGTGTGATTTTTGTTTGGGGACCACAACTGGCAGATTCAGGGCTTACTCCTCACTTTACACTCAGGAATCACTCTGGTACGGACCATATGGGATGCAGGGGATGGAACCTGGGTCGACTGCTTGGTTAAGTCCTTACTCACTGTACTATGGCTCCGGCCCTAAGTAAATGTGCACCCAGGGTGATCCCTGAGCAAATGTCCTTACTCCTGAAAAACCAAAACTTTCCTGCTTAAAAAAAAAACCTTTACCCTTGTTGGATTAGAGTTCTAAACAATTTAGGTTTAACATTGGTCCACCATTTCTCCTCTGCTACAAGAAGCTTAGGCTTTCTGAGTAATGGCTATCTCAATGCTGCTGAATCACTCCCATTTCCTTAGTATTCATCTTTAACTTCCAGGTGGTCTGCTTCCCCTATGCATTAAATACCACTTCCCTAACCAGAACCTGTCAATTGTAAAGTCAGATTCTTCAGAGATCTCTGGATTTTGTATTTGTAAGTCAAATTTTGACTTTCTCTTTTCTTTATGTCCTCTGCAGTTTACTTTAGACAAATATCCATTTTGCTCCTAGACAAGGACAAATTCATTCCCATGTTGGGAAGATTGTGCTGGGAGGATCAGGATGGCCATGCCCCCCCCCCCCCCGCCCTCAGCTTTGTAGAGACAAAGGAATACAATGTTATGCTTTTGTAACTTCAGAGTTAATTGACTACAGATACGATTTACTCCTGGGCATTGTCATATTTATGAGACTTAAGCCTCAGCTTAACACAGACATGCGGTCCGGAGGCTGAGATCTCCAAGCCTGCTCGAATCGGGGCTGAGTATCCTCCACCCAGATCCTGCACCCAGAATCCTCCACCAAGTCCCAGAAACTATAAAATCCTGCTCCCAGAAGTGGAGCATCTTATCTCGTTCTTACTTTGGACAACCAGTCAGGCTACCGAACATAACCTGTCGACAGGGCAGAGTCTGGCAAAGGACCCGTAGCATAGCCAATATGCCAAATACCAGTAACAATGATGGGTCTCATTCTACTAACCCTAAAAGAGCCTTGAATATGGCACTTTTTAAAATCTCAGGGCTAGGACGAAGGAGACGTTACTGGTACCTGCTCGAGGCAATCCACGAACAACAGGATGATTGTGATTGTGACTGAAGCCTCAGCTGCCCTATGTTTCTAGCACCCCAAAAGCAAGACACTGGATAGACCCAGGATAGCTGTGAGCTACCCTGGCATTGAAAAGGGGCAGGTAAGTACCATAACAAATTCCATCATGACCCAAACATAAGCAACTGGATAAGGATCCTGCTGGGGTTAGGAAGAACTAACCTGTCCTGAAGAGTGTAGTCTGGGGGCTATAGTAAATATCCCCAACAGATCCACCCTATAAGGTTAATAGATCTCTTACTGTTTCCATTCAAAATGATCAGAAAGATGAAGTGTAAATTTAAGATGATTGTTTCAATGAATATGAACTAAGCAAAGAAAAAAATATGTCTGTAGAGAAAATCATGCCCTTGAGCTGACTAAGCAAAGAAAATATATGTCCGTAGAGAAAATCATGCCCTAGAGCTGATCTCTCCTTCCAAGTCAGATTTTTGCCCTAGAAGTTTCCCCTGAGGGAAGAGCTTTACATCCTTTGATTGTACAACCACATCTCTGAGTATTTGCTACCCCTAACTCTGTGGGATTGGCTGGAGAATAAAAGCTGTGGGAGACGAGTGAGGAGAGGGGATGAGGAGCAGTGGGCGACTGGTATAGTTGCGCAGGAGTATGGAATAAAGAGCAACAGATCACTGTGCGTCCACAAAGTAAAATGTGAGGGTGCGGTTAGGTGTTGGTGGTCCAGCGCTGCCTCCTATCTCCTGAGCACCTCCCAACAGAGACAGAGAGACAGGAAGACAGAAAACCACAGCCTGATGGTGAAAATGGCCATTTAATGCAGAACAGGTACAACACTTATAAAACATCTGAGGGGCATGAGGTAAGGACATAGGAGTGACTGGTCATTTACAGAGATAAACATTTGGCAGAGAAAATTCTCATGAGGAGATTCACCCAAGGAGACATTCTGTCTCCCAGGGACATCTAAATTGCTTTTGCTTTCATCTTTTCCTCTAGTTGTATAAGTTATCAATACTTGCAATTGTTTGGATAAACAGCAAGAGAGAAAGATCCCAACACTTAATTCTCTGGGCTCTGAGTGCATATAAGGCTTTTAACACTTGATGCTAAAACTTAAATGCTAAAACTTAAAACAGTTAATGCTCTGAGAGCAAGCAAGACTGAAAATCCCAGACTAAATCCTCAGGCCAGTTCAGCTTGTCCTTCCTCGTGGGGATCCTGTCTCTAACGTTGTAACAGTCTGCATCAAGACCATGCATATCTGATTTCTAGAATTTTCCATTTCGAGGCCGGGGTAGTTTTGCCACTTGCCCCAGGTCCATCCAAGTACCATGGAAGAACCTCCCTTTTGATGTGTTAGGAACTACAGCAACTGTAACCTGAGTCAAGTAATGATGACCAAGCAATCAAGTCCTGGAGTAGATAACTTCAGAGTCAATCAACTCCCAATTGTTAGGAGTATGGCATTGATGGTATTTCTGTGTTTAACCAAACAAATTGTTGTATAGTAAAAACATAAAAAATCTAAAAGGGAAATAGAAAAGCAGGTACAAATTCACAGCACTTCAACTACAAAGAAGTACAAATATGAAGTTGAGAATTAACAGAAAGTTATGGCTTTAAGTAACCAAGACTGACTTGGGAACTGAGACAATGAGAGGTAAAATAGAAAGAAAAGGTTAAAGATAAACTTGAACTAAATTAGGGATGTTAGCAAGGACATGATAAGCTTCTCTGGGAGGAGCAAGAGGGGCAGATGAAGCCTAAAATACTGTAAGTTAATATCCAGCAGGTCACCAAGAGCCTGGCCCCTGTTTCCTTCTTTGATCCTCTGTCACCCTTCACTGGCCAGGGTGGGGAGACCAATCATGGCCACCAAAAGCATGCAGCACATGCCCAGACATTATTTGAACACAACTCTCAGTACTCAGTGTTACAGCCGGGTTTTGTCCTGATCAGGGAGAGATAAAGAGTCGGGGTGCAATTTTTAACTTGATTTTAGGGTACAGAAATTCTATATGTTAGAAAAAACAACAATGTGGAGTCAGAGAGATAGTAAGCTGGGAGGGGTGCTTCCCATGCTGACCCAGATACTCGGTATCTCACATGACCCCCTAAAGAACTGAAAAAAAAAAAAGAATTCCAGAGTACTGCTCCTGAAGTAAGCCCTGAGCTTCCACATATGTGCCCAAAATACAACCAAAAATAGCCCAAAATAAATTTTCATTTGCAAACCGCAACCACTACTAGGACCACGGCCCCAGAATGGCCCTGGACATCAAAGCTACTAATGACTAGTGACCGAGGGCTACAGTGTCATTTGCCATTAGGGAGTGCCCCCCCCCGTCCCCCGCTCAAAAATGAACAGGCTTTTTATAGTTTTGGAGGCACCAGCGGTGATCGGGATGAGAAACTTCTGACTCTGCGCTCCAATCTGGTCGAGCTTGGAGATCGAACTTGGATGGGCCAGGTGCAAAGCAAACGCCCTAACTGCTGTGCTATCTCTCCGGTCCTCTAAGTGAATCTGCAGGTTCTACAGCTGTGAGGTAGGGGCCAAAGCGTCCAGGACAGGGCCCAGCGCAGTCCCGTGCTGGGAGGGTCAGGACGGCCGAGCCCCGACAGCCCCGACGCTCTGCAGCCCCTGCGCTCAGCCCCAAGCCCACCCGCCACTGCCCCATGGCGGAGCCGAAGGCGATTGTGGCTGCAGGGGATCCCAGAACCGCACTCACACCCCCGACCCCTGCGCCCTGGCACAGCCCCCACTGCACTCACCAAAGCTCCGTGTCCCCCACCAAACCCCTCTGCGGGAACCACCTGGATATCGGGAACCGATTGAAAAAGGAGCGCGAAAGCGTCCTCCCAGGTGACTTGGCCCCGCCCCTCAGTGCGGAGACCGGGAGGCACGGGGTGGGGTGATAACGGGAGGTTGCTGGTTTCCTGCCACGAAACCGGCCTTCACAGACCCCTTCCACGAGGGACAGCCACTTGGCCCCACACCTGCGTAACAAGTGGATGCTGATTCAGCATCTTGCACGTAAACACCTAAGTGACCTGCTGTGATGTCACTTCCGCTTCTGCACGCAGCCTTAAAGGACCAGACACCAGCTGCGCAGAAAACAACTGGGAAAATGCAGGTAAATGTGTAAGGCTGGTTGGCTGGAGCGGAAGCACAGTAGATAGGGTGTTTGTCTTGTACGCAACTGACCCAGGTTCAATCATCTGGATTCTATGTGGTCCCATTTTGGTGTATAATGGATTGTTAGGATTTTCCTGCTTCCAAAGTAAAAGTCTCAAAACATTTACCCTCAGTATTTGTGGAAATCCAATGGAAAGCTGAATATAATGAGTGCAGATATGCTACAGCGAGTTAAGTGCTTCCTTGCATGTGAGTGACCTGGACACAAATTAAGGACAGCACAGCGGTATGTGGCTCCCAGAATATAACACAGAAGGGCCTGAAGAATGGAGGTTTGGCTGTCTATTCAATGTCAAAAGGGTTCACCGCAGCATCGTGGTTGATGAACCCCGCAAAACAGGGACTCCGAGCCAAGCCAGAGTCACAGTAAAGAATGAAAACAAGGTGAGTCTTGACAGCACCCACCAAAATGCAATTTTCTACCTATTTACGTCTTATTTATTTCCTTCCACCCTGGTTTATTACTAAGAACCATTATTTACCAGTTAACATACTCGGGAGTCCACATACCAGGATGTTATCACAACCATGGACCAGGTGATAATCAGCAAGTACCTTTCACTTATGGTACTATTATCACAGGAAGCTGTCATACATACCAGGATTATTTCCTTCCTTACTGTACTTTTGTATCAATCCCCCATCCACTTGTTGAAACTAAAATTGTTTTATCCAAGGTCCCTTTTCTGACCCCGGTCACTGTTATTATGGAATTGATGGATCCAGCATAGCTTTTATATTTACTAAAGCTTGACGGAACATGATGGCCTTCCTCTATTCCTTCCCTAAAGGATTTTCTCCAGTATTCTCTTTAAAGGCCGCATGTGCGAATAATGGGCTTTCCATGTTTGTACATATATATAGTTTCTCTCCAGTGTGAATTCTCCTATGCATAATAAGGCCTGAGGATCCAGGAAAGTCCTTCCCATACTCCTGATATATATAAGGTTTCAGTGAAAAATGACCTTTCCCATGCACAGGAAGGGCTGAAGACAAACTAAAGACCTTTCTACATTCCTTACGTATGAGGTTTCTCTCTACTGTGAATTTTCTTCTTCAGAAAGCTATGCTAATTGCATGAAAATCTTCCTGCAGTCCTTTCATATAAAAGGCCTCAATCCAGGATAAATTTTTCTACACACAGAAAAGCTTGAGGATTTAGTAAAGTTCTTCTCACACCCTTACATATGTTTTTTTCGAGTATGAATTTTCCTATGTTTAATAAGGAGTTAGGGGAAAGTGAAGTCTTTGCCTAAGTCTTCACAAAAATAAGGTTTGTCTCCAGTATGAAATTTTCTGTGCCTCAAAAGACTTGTGAAATAAGCAAAGGCCTTGTCACACTCCTTACATATATGTGGATTCACTGCGGTGTGTTTTCTTGTGGACAAAAAGTTTGAAGAGAAAGTGAAGACCCTTCTACAGTAACGACACGAATAATGTGTCATTACTGTAAGAACTTTCCAATGCTCAGAAAGATCTGATAAGAAATGAAAGGCCTTTTCACCTACCTCACAATTATAAGGTTTTTCTCCAAAGTGAAAATTGTGAAAACTAAGACTTCAGGAATAACCAAAGTCTTTCCTACATTGCTCACATGTATAGGTTATCTCTTCAGTGTGACTTTTTTCTCTGTACTAAGGCTTGTGGAATAAGCAAAGACTTCCCACTCCGTACATGCATATGGTTTCTTTCCAGTGTGACTTTTTCTGTGTATACTAAGAGTCAGGTAAAGGCCACGACACATTCCTTACATGCATACGAACTCTCCAGTATGAAATCTCCTGTGTGTAAGGTATTAGGATGCTATGAAGGCTTTCCCACAATCCTTACACTTAACCGGTTTCTCTCCTGTGTGGATGTTGATATAGTCCCACCTGGGTGACACTGGACTCAAGTTTGTCCTCAGTGCTTAAATTTCTGGGGATTCTGTCCATTATTGGCTTCTGAGGGAAGGTGATGGTGCTGAGGAGATGGGAAGGGTGATCTTCTGATCACCCTTGGAAAACATTCCACCTGTCTCAGCATCCCCGTGGGAATGGGGGATAAATTGCTCACTTGAGCCTCTATCACAGTGTGCAGGAAGAGATATTCCGCCAGAGCTGGCTGATTCCTTGTAGAAGAGCAGAGAAGGATTCTAATTAGTAGTCTATGCCATGAGAGTTTTCATGTCAAAAGAAATCAAGCTCTGCAGGTAGGTAGCTGGTGGGGCATGAAAAAATGAGTTTCTTGGGGGAAGTAATAAATCCAGATGGGGGTGAAAGTAGTTATTCCGAAGCCAGCCCTGGGCTTAAGAGAGGAATTGGTCTAGTAGAAACCCAGAGAGTTGGAGACATGGAACAGGAGTAAAGGCTGGTAAGAACATCAGAGAGCACATTCTGGACAACGCTCTACCCTTTGACAACACAAGAAGTGGACTCTCAGCCATAAGGAAAACCTCAGGAGGCAGTTTCAGAAACATGATTTTAAACTGAGTATCAGGTTAGTACAGTAGGTTGTATGCAGTCATTCTAGGTACAATGTCCAGAATTCCAAATGGTCCCCTGAGCACCATCCATCTTGAGACGGATGGAATTTTGCTCTATCCAATCATAAATGTTGCACTTTTTTCTTCTAATATTAGTAAAGTGGCATGGGTGGAATCCAGGACTGTGACCAACCTTGTGAGTAATCACAGGTAAATGGAATGGCCTGATGGCATGTGTGGAGCTTGGGAGCTGACCCATATTCCCACTTATAAAATATTTCATCAAGGGGTCCCTTTCGTCCTTTCAAACGACATTCTGTGCACAGTAAAGTTCATCTAAACTGTCTCCAATCAAGACCAGAGCAACTGTAGTTCAGGGTAGGGTGTTGCTTTCACATGGCCGACCTAGGTTCAACCCCCAGGATCCTGAAGAGACTCCCGGAGCACCAACTGAGTGCAAACCCAGGAGAAACCCCTGAGAATCACCAGGTATTGTAGGATAATATTGGTTTGCCCTTCCTCCCTGGTCTCTGGGAGCTTGTCTTTGTTTATTGCCCCCAAACCTTTCAATTACCTTTGTCTCCTGATCAGACTTTTACTTTAAATATTGTCTTTCTCTTCTCCTTAAGTCCTTTGCGTGATTAGCGATTTCAGAGCAATTGCATTTTGTATGCATATAGGAAGATAGTTACAAAGACAAGCCAGTGGCTTGGGAGTTGATTGTCTCCAGATAATATTACCTCCTAGACATCTGCTCTCTTGACTTAAGCCTCAGTTGCCCTTACTTCCTTGATCCCCAAAATTAGGGACCCGATGAGGAACTGGATGGACCCAGGGCAAGTGGTGAGTTAGCTACCCTGACATCGAAATGGGCCTGGCCAATGTATCATAATGCTTATATATAAGTTAAGAGCATGGACATGGACAGATTCTGTCATAAATCAAAAAGTAATAACTAGAATTGAACCCTGCTGGGATTAGGAGTGATTGATCCGTCCTGAGCACTGTAGTCTGAGTTTGTGGTGAGTAGTCCCCAGGAGTGTCACCTCACAAGCCTAAAAGTGTCTAATACTGTGTCAATACAGAATGGTAAATATTATGAAGCAAAACAGTCACTGTCACTGTCACTATCCTCCCACTGTTCATTGATTTTCTCGAGCGGGCCCAGTATTGTCTCCATTTTGAGACTTGTTCTTACTGTGTTTTATATATTGAATATGTCACGGGTAGCTTGCCAGGACTTGTGCAAGGCAAATGCCCAACTGCTGTGCTAAATATGTTAAGTTATTTACTGGTCTAAGGAGAGGAGAAACACACCTTAAGGTGTGCTTTGCTCCCGTGGGCTGCAGGTGATGGGGAAGTCTGTAAAAACATTTTTCATCACACTTCCCGTGGGGAGGCGCGGTTGGGGAGGCATGGTGAGAGGAGAAAAAAGAGCAGCTTTAGGGAGACAGAGGGATTGAAGGAGACTGAGAGAAGAAGAGACACAGAGATAGAGATGGTTGCAACTTAGAGAGAAGGATGAGAACTGAGAGTAAGAGTGGCTGGGGAGATTGGAGAGGAGTCACAGAGAGCATCGTAGGGAGAGTTAGAGAGATGGTTGGATAGAGCTGGGAGAGTCAAGGGATTTAATAAACTGCAAATACTCAGCAACCAGCTTAGACCTCATTCTTCTTTCGCCAGTCCAAAGCAACAGCTGTCCGGGGTGATAAGTGGCTTGAGAACACCAAATGCGGAAAGGTAGAGGGAGCCGCTGAGAGTGCGGGAACATCTGTTAACATGGCAATCTGGTTCAACCCCCACTTCCCATAGGTACCCCAAGCCCCGCTGAAGTGATTCCTGAGTGCAGAGTCAGGAGTAAGCCCAGTGTAATTTTTGGCTGTGACCCGAAAACAAAAACACACAACAAGTGAATTGTGGGGGGCTGGAGCGATAGCACAGCGGGTAGGGCTTTTACCTTGCACGCCACTAGCCCACATTTGATTCCTAGCACCCCATATGGTTCCCCAAACACCGACAGGAGTAATTCCTGAATGCATGAGCCAGGAGTAACCCCTGTGCATCACCAGGTATGAGCCCCCCAAAAAATAGAATTGTGTAGTTAATCAGGAAAAAAAGACCACGACTTTCTCAAGTTAGCATAAAAGCATTTTTATGATCGCCACAGAGATAGCACAGACCATGAGTTGCTTGTCTGGCACATTGCTGACCAGGGTTCAATCCCTATCACCTCACAGGTTCCCCAAACCTAGAATTATCAATGAGAAAAGAGCCGGGGAAAACTCTAATCTTCATCGGGTGTGGCCAACCAAAAATAAATCCACAAATGTAGGTGCCACAAATATAGTCTGGTAGATTACTGGCCTTGTACATGGCTGACTTGTATACCCTGGCACCACACAACACTAGGTAGATTTTGGTACCTTTTGGCAGAGACCACAGGGTATGACATTAAATATATAAATATATGTGTGTGTTTTGTGTGTATAAATATATATGTGTATATATATATATATATATAAAATTTGTTCACAAGTCAATCTCCTCCACCAGCCAGTTTTGTAGAATGCAGGTTTGGGTTTTGGGGCTACAGGTGGCAGAACTTTGGGCCTACCTGAGTGGTGCTTGGAGAATCCTGTGTTGAACAGTAGACGCTACTGTGGACGACTGCTTGCAAGGACAGGTCCTGCACTCCTGGACTATCTCTGATCACAGGAATTCAAATTCTATATAAATAATGTGAACCTTGTGAGAAGGATACAGACAAGGGGCAGGGATCAGGCCCAACTGGTAGAGGTCAGGGCAGGGCTGCTGGCACCTGGGGCCTCCCAGTGCAAACTTGAGCCAGAAGTTCAGGCTGCAATTTCAAAGGTTTGCAGGGGCCTTAAAGAGCTGACAGTGAGTGGCAGGGCACTTATCATGAATTCAGAAGACTCAACGTCACATCCTGAATTGTCCCGGAGCACTGCTGGGTTTGGCAAAAGCCCGCATATCCAATCCTCCTTCTGCCCAAATAAAGGCAATGAGAAGTTATCTGCCAACAGCAGCAGTGTGAAATCTGTAATATGTTCTCAAGGGTCAGTCCACTGGGTTTGTTATTTTGTTTTGGGACCACATCCAGAAGTGCTCAGAGTTCACAGGCCAGGTTTTCAGACTATGATTTTACTCCTGCGGGTAAGTGATTTTATAAAAGAAAAAGAGGATGAAGAATTACACTTGGAGCAAGAGTGATAGTACAGCAGGAAGGGTATTTGTTCAGTACCCAGAATCCCATCCGGTTCCGCAAGCACCGCCAGGAGTGATTCCTGAGTGCCAAGCCAGAATTAACACCTGAACATCACCACTGTGTCCCAAAAAAAGATAAAAGAAAAAAGAAAAGAAAAATTATGCTTATTCCAAATGAGATTTTAAAGTCCATAATGTTGCTCAGAGCCTCCAACTCCTTCCTTTCCTCCTAATAGCCACTTGTTTAAAGGACTCAAGAATGTTCACATCTAAGAACTTTCAATGAAGTTATGAACACAGGGGCAGGGAAGAGCACACCAGACTGAAGCAGATACCGGCCAACTGGAAGCCCAGAGGGCCTTCCCTGGTACCCAGTATCCACTCTTCCCCTGAGCACAGAGCAGGGAACAGACCTCAATCACTGCCAGGTGTGGCCCCAAATCTCACCTCATCTGCTCCCCAAGTAGTGAAATACACCTAAGGAGAGGAGCTCAGATGACTGAGCACCTGATCTAACTTTGGGGGACATGGCATGGCTCCCCCTACATCTCAGACACACAGACACAGAGGGGGAGAGTTGTCTCTGACTATCTCCACGTTTGTAGCAAATGGAGCGGGGAAGACAGGAAATATACTCCAACACCAAAAAGATGTTCAAAGGATGCTCATGCGTCAAGACAAATTCTGGAGTGGGAGAGTTGGAGTCCTACCTAGTGATGCTCAAGGGACCCTATGGTATGGCAGGGATAACTCTGGTCATGGCAAGAAAGACAAACACCTTCCTGGCTATACTACTGCATCAGCCCCCTAAAAGTAAGACTTTTAGAACCTATTGCAGTTGGTCCCTGGAAAACCCCTTTCTGCAAGTACACACTCAACAGCAGGACACTCCTCTAGTCTGGGAGTGATGGACAGTGGGGGATGATTGGAATCTTGACAGTTGAGGCAGAAATTCTTTTTTTTCTGAGGAAATATAATCATACAGGGTTAGCAAAGATAATAAGTTGCTGGGGTGCTTTTCTATCAAGCAGCTAAGCCAGGGTCAATATGCAATAGTACATAGACTCACCAACCCCAGCACTGCTAAAAATGATACCTGATCTCAGAAAAAGGAGTAAGCCCTGAGCACTGAGTGGTGCTGTAGCCTCAAAAAGTACAATAAATTAAATAATAAAGAAATTTCTGTGAAAAGAGATTGGAGAGATAGTAGAGCAAGTGAGATGCTTGTCTTGCACACGGCCAAACCAGGTTTGAATCCTGGCATCCCATATGGTGCCCTGAGCTCATTCAGGAGTGCTCCATGAGTACTGAGGCAGGAGGAGTAAATAAGTCTTGCAGTTGTACTCCTACAGACTAAATAATTAATTCATGTAAATCAACCAAGGTTTGGTGGCCAGTAGTGATCCTAAATTGCATTATTAGAGGGTTTAGGGCACACTCTGAAGTGCCCAAGCTACTTCCTGCTAAGATTTCATATTTGGTTGCAAGACCCACGGTGGCATAGCACAATCCTTATGCACCCCTCTGGACCTATGCCCCAACACTGAGTTGTCTTAAAGCTCTACACCTTGGGGACTGAGTGATAGCATAGACAAATATGCATTTGTTTTGACGGTGGCCGACCTGGGTTTAATTCTGGGTATCCCTGACACCACTAGGAATGCATACTGAATGTAGAGACAGGAGTAACCAACCAGCATCGCTGGGTGTGACCCAAAAAGAAAAATAAAAAAAAAATAAAAAGAAGTAAAGAGACGCTCCCCACCTCCCTGTACTCCCAGGACCCACTGAATGTACAAGGAACAAGTGAAAATCAAAGGCTCTGCCAAATGCTTTTGAGCCCTAAGCATATAAAGAATATGCCCAGCCCCATCCACCTGCCCAACTCCCAGAAGGAATGAAAGGACAGAGGGGAGGGTGTTTCTTCCTTCATGCTGCTGACCCTGATATGGGATACTTGAGCAACCTCAGGAGTGATCCCTGAACACTACCAGGTGGGACTCAAAAACCCCCAAGAGGAAAAAGAATGCCCGGCAGGTCCCTTTGATGAGGGAAACCCACACTTTAGCCCTACTCCACAATCAGCCTAATGAATGAAAGGGGGCTAGTAATGGGATGTCCTGCAGACATTGCTGAGATAATCCACCAACCCCTTTGACTGACCAGGTGCTAGGAGACGCCCCGAAACTAAGTTAACACTGAGGTGCCCTCATGCGCCCCATCTGATCTGGGGGGGTAGACTGAAGCTCCCTCTAGCTCTGACACTTTCTGCTTTGTAAGGGGCCCAAGCAATGGTTCAGCAGGGAGGGCGCTTGCCTCGCATCTTGGCACCCCAAAGGGTTCTCGGATCCCCAGGGAGGGACTCCTGAGCACCACCAGGTAAAGGCCTAAAACACATCACGATCACAATCATCCTGTTGTTCATCAATGGTATCGATTTCCCCAGCTTCCCCTGGATGCCCCCTCATCCGCTTCTCACCTTCTGCAGCCCACTGGCACTTCCACCCAGAATGCCAAATCTCCTCTGATAAAGAACCCGGATTATGTTACGTCACCTGCACGGTTGCCCAGAGACTTAAAGGGCCAGGCTTCAAATATTACTGGTCAGAAAGTCATTTTTCCTCGTTTCTGGGATAGGATCAGGTGACCCAGACATCTGGGGGTCGCCAGGTCGGAATAGATGGAGAGTGATGACTAAACAGATAACATGTCAAGTAGAGAATCTTTGTATTTACGAAGGAAGGGACATTCACAAAAATACTTTGCAAACAGCCACCAGGACCATCTCTCTGAGTCCCGACGTTCATTTATATATTCATGTACAACTCTCAGCCACATGCTAGGACCAGGCCCCCAGGATTCCTCCTGGCAGCTGCCAATGAAAAAGATGGGCTTCAATAGGGTCCCTCTCCACTGGGGGCTGAGGAGCTGCCCCTCAAAGTGATCTGGAAATTTTACATACACATGTCTACACTGAAAGCTGCAGGACAGGGCCCGGCACAACCCCTGCTTGAGAAGGTTGGGGTGGTCAAGAGTTCTGCCATCAGCAGTTCCAGGGTCCTCAATTCCCAGAGCCCCTAATTCTCAGCTCCGCACCCAGGACACGCTACCCCATCGCAGAGCTGGAGACGAAGGTGCCCCCAATAAAACGCACAGACACCCGAGACCCCTGTACCTTGCTAAATCCCCCCAATCCAACTAGCAAAGCTCTACATCCTTCTAAAGCCTCTGGAGTAAGTCAGACCCAGGAACCCACTGGATATGGATGGGGGGAGTGAAAAACAACCACAAATGTGCCCCCAAATCTGGTGCGATCCCGTCAGTCACAGTACTGGCACTGAACGTTAGAGGTCCTCGTGTCCTGCCACTGATTGGCCTTCAGTGTCCCCCTTCGACTGAAGTGTCACTTTGTCCTTTAAACGCGTGCCCGTAGGAGGCCTGATACACTTGACATCATTAGGAAGTAAAGGTGCACATGGAAGACTCCCGTCTGTGACATCATCCATTTCACCAAGGAGCCTTGAAGTGCCAGGTTCCAAGTGCAGAAAGACCATTATGCAAGTGCAGGTGAATCGGTGCAAGGGAGATGAGCTCGGATAAAGAAGAGGAGAGGCAAGTGCTGGAAGGGCTGGTCACAGAGGTCAGGGCAGCGAGTTAAGGTGGAGTCCTTTGATCCTGTACTTGTCAAACATGGAACCCAGGCTCTCACACACACGTCCATCATAGAAAAGCAGGTTGATTCCAAGTAAAACAGACAAGTAGGTTGTGAATGGCTCATGGGACAATGAGTTTCGCTGGAAAGTCATTAATCAAGATTGTGCAGTGACTCTGAAGCCAGCCTTGAAGATGCAGAGGAACTGGCCAGCAGTAACAAGGAGAGCTGGAGAGACACTGGATAGGAGCAAAGGCTGGTAAGAACATCAGAGAGCACTGTACTGTGAACACTCTACCCCTTGAAAATACAAGAGCAGAGAACTCTAACCTACAAGGAAACCCCAGGATGCAGCTTTAGAAACACGTTTTCAACCAAGAGTAAGGGGAAAGAGTATAATACTGTGGCTTAATGCTTGTGTTAAACATGGTTTTCCTGAGTTCTATTCTTGGTATCCAAAATAATACAAACTCCTAAGAACTGCCAAGTATAGCATGAATTACATAAAACATACTTCAATAAATAAATCCCATGTATGAACCAACCCTATGAACGGAGGCACATAGGAGTTAAGGGGCACCAAAGTGTACCAGATCATTTTGTAGACTTGGTCTTTTTTATGTAGGAGTACTGCTATTTATTCAGCCACTGATTAGCTGATTGAATTGGGCATGAACTCAACCTTACTTTTTTTCCATAAAGTAAAGTAAAGTAAAGGCCCTCCCGTTGATCGTCGATTTGCTCGAGCGGGCCCAGTAACATCTCCATTGGAGACTTTGTTGTTACTGTGTCTGGCATATCGAATACTCTCGGTAGCTTGCCGGGCTCTCCGAGAGGGGCGGAGGAATCGAACTCGGGTCGGCCATGTTGGCTGCTTGTTAGGCGAACGCCCTACCCGCTGTGCTATCGCTCCAGCCAGTTTTATTTATTAACCCCAATATACCCCCATTCCACCCCACCCAATGCCTGTGAGGCAGATGATTTCTACTTATGTCTTCTCTACATTGGTTACATTCATCATTTCGACAAAAGATGTACCGTTATTTTTTAGAACCCCCCCCCCCACAATCGGAATTGCTGAAAAGGCATTGTGAAATACTTTGTTTTCTATAGTTGGTTATGAGAATCATATGTTGCGTGGCCGCTATTGCGGCCCCGTAATTTTGGATTTCTGCAAAGAGCCAGATAATTTAGAGATTGTTTTTTTTGTGTGTGTCTTGTGTTATGGCTGTGCCGGAGAACTGTTCTTGGGAGGCAACTCAGGACCTGGTAGGGCGTGGAGGACGAGCCGGTACCACGCCTCTTCCCATAAGACTGCAGTTGCCTTGTCACTGCTGGCTCATATCTGGCTTTCCTATCAGCTTTGAGGCAGTGGCCACCTTGCTGCCGGGGGTGGGGAGGCAGAAGGGAGAAACACCCTTTCCCTCCCGGGGAGATATGAAAATGTAGTTTAATGCATGGTCCATTTACTTTTCTGCCTCAAGCTGCCGGCCTCTGGACTAAGTCCATTTGCCTCTGGAGCCATGTCTGTGCCAGAGAGCCGCTCGTGGGGTGCAACTCGTGACCTCAGTAGGGCATGAAGGACGAGCCAGTACTGACCCCATTCCCATGAGACTACAGTTGCCCCGTCACTGCCGGCTCATACCTGGCTTTCTAATAAAATCTGAGGCAGCAGCCATTTTGCTGCCGGTGGGGAGAAAGGTGGAAGGGAGCAACACCCTTTCCCTCCTGCGGAGGCATGATGCTGTAGTTTGATGCATGGTCGATTCACTTTTCTACCACAAGATGTTGGGCTCTGGATTAAGTCCTTTTGACTTGGAGCCATGGCCGTGTATGCAGTCCAGATGCATTTCTGCCAAAAGCCACTGGGTTTTGAGATTTGTTTCTGAGTCTCTGGGATCGTGGCCATTAGTCAGCTTGATCTGGAGCCAGAGAGGCCGCTTATAGGCGGCGACTTGAGGTCTCACTGGGATGGGGAGGAAAGGGCTGGATCCACCCCCATCTGGTGAGGCCCTGCGTGTCTCGTCACTGCAGGCCCAAACCTGACTGTCTTGTGGCCTCTGGAGGATGATGGTCACCAGGCTGCCAAGGCACGAAACCTATTCCCACCTGGAGTGGCCCAGCCCCAGTAACCTACTGCAGGAACAGGACGCATTTTTGCCAAAAGCTTTTAGGTTCTGAGATTCGTTTCTGAGCCTCTGGGATCATGGCTGTTAAGTAGTTCGATCAGGAACCAGAGAGGCCATGCCTCCAGTTATATAGCTGACCCGGAGGTGGTTTGTGGGTATGTCTCCCACATACCTAACTTCTGGCTGTTTACTTTCTTGATAAAATTTGCCCCAAGTTTTTGGGGTCTGGCCAAAGGCACAGCAGCATTTTGGGTATCTGAAGGCCTGACAGTGCCATCAGGCTGTTGATGCACTTGCCTCACAGGTACAGATTGACCACTGGCGGCACCATACCCCCAGACTTGGTCTTTTGGAAAGACCAAAAACGGTTTTAATCATTCTGGTGACTAGTAAGGTTGAGATTATACCACCTGCAAATGCATCGGTTTGTCGTCTTTTCTCCTAATATAACTGAAATGAGGAGAGTGGAATCTAGTAATGTGACAACCATCGTAGTTAGTCATCACAGCTGATGTTATTACCTGCTGAGATGGGAGTTTGACTATTCTGCCAAGTTCCCACCATTTGTAAAATATTTTGATCAAGGGGCCCGTTCCATCCGTTCATAAAACCATCAGAAATCTTTCTGTGCACAGTCAAGTCCATTTCAACTATATCTAATCCACCCTATTAAAGAACAATGACAGGGCTATTATCCTAAACTTTTCAGAAATATTTATTCTTAATGCTTAGGGAAATCTAATAAAAATCTGAATGCTAGGAGTGCAGAGCTGATACAGCGGGAAGGTGTTTGATTGCATAAGACTGATCTGGATTCAAAGTCCAGATCCCCTTAAGGACAACTATGCTCTCCTTCGCAGGTATGGATGAGCTCAGAGCCAAGAATACGGGCTGAGAAAAGCAGGCGTGGCTACTCAAAATATAACAGAGGAAGGGCTGAAGTGTGGAGGTTTGCATCTTTTTCCATTCCAAAGGATTCACTGCAACGTCCTGCTTGATGTCTACTATAAACCCTGAAAACCAGGGCCTCTGTTCAAACCAGAGTCCAAGCAAAAATTCGACACTGGGCTGGAGTGATAGCACAGCAGGTAGGGCAACCGCATTGCAGCTTGAGTTTGAATTTGAGTTTTGGTCATACAATGATCGAACACCCATCCTCCATTTTTCACCGTCAATGTCTCCCCCCTACCTCTATGGCAGACAATCTCCCCCATACTCTCTATTTATGGGCATTATAGTTTGCAATACAGATACTGAGGGGCTATCACCTTTGGCCCTTTATCTATTTTCGGCACACATGTCCCATCCCAGCAATCCTTCTAACTCTCATTGAATTAATGATTTCTTCTCTATTCCAGCTGCCTTCTCCCCAGCTCATGAGGCAGGCTACCAACCATGGAGTAATATTTCTGGGCCTTGTGTGTACTGCCCTTGGGTGTTGGTCTCATGTTTTTATTCCACAATGAGTGCAGTCAATGTCTGTTCTGCTCTTTCTGAATCATTTCACTTAGCATGATAACAAACAATATTTCTTTCATTCTCTTTTTTGTCATTTTTTTTCCTTTTTGGGTCACACCCAGGAAAGCACAAAGAAAAAGGTCACAAATAAACACAGAGGAATGGGAACACTGTGATAGGAGTAGCCTGACAAACCAAAAAACTCTGTCACATTCCCACCTCAAGGGACTCAGGTCCGGCAGCTGAAAACCTCCAGAACTCAACCACCGCCCTGCTCACTGTCACTCTCCGTACACTCGGGCCAAGCCTCACATATGACTGAATCCCCAGAAAACTCAGGAATGCGGGACTTTGTGAGTGAGAACTCAGGGTTCGATGGAACCAGGAACGGGGATCATTCACCCGTATCCCCCTGTTTCCAGAATCAGCAGTCACACCCATAAGCCACCTCTGACTGGTGCCAGATAATCTCATCATTGGCCACCATGCAGAGTCACATGTTCTTCTCTCCCAGAAGGGAGCATAACATGGCAGTTGCATAACCATGCCACAGGATCCTGTGCTAGACTGTTTCACTTGGGGTGCCCCAGAGGGCAGCTGGTTGAGACCCCTCCTCACCCCAAAGGACCTATACCCGGCAACCAAAAACCTCCAGAACTCAACTGCCACCATGCTCATGGCGACTCTCCACGCACTCTGACTGAGCATCACCCTCAAGTGAAACTATTCCTGGACTGCACGGCCACATTTGAATCCGCATGACACTTCATACTACACACCACTCAAACTCCAAGAGTAACACACCACATTTGATGGGGCTCAAGTAAGAGTCAACCAATCTTACCAATCTCAGAGAAAAATATTTTCACGCACACACATATATACATATATATATATATATATATATATATATATATATATTACACATGAATGTGCGAGGAACGCCAAGAGAGAGATAGCCACAAAAAACTCGTCTTCGAAAACTCTTGAGCTACTTTGCCAGCGTGGTTTGGCGCATGCCTCAGGCAACCGCAAGCTAATGTCCGAGCTCGCAAAGCAGTGCAGAGATGCGATCAAGGAAGACCTCAAAGAGAGAAGAGCAGAAGTACTGGTAGGTGCAGCAGAAGCTGGGAAAAGTATTCGTTACGCCCGCCTGTCCTTCGGCAACTACAAGACCAAGATGACTGCCCTCCGACGTCCTGATGGATCCATCACATCCTCCAGAACGGCAATGGAGAAGATTATCCATGACTTCTACTCAAATCTCTTTGATAGCCATGTCCACTTGCCGACATACCAAATTCCACAGGATGGATATGTCATTCCCAACGTTCTCCCCTCCGAAATCCGACACGCCATTTCATCGGTAAAGAAACAAACAGCACCCGGCCCAGAAAAGGTCAGACCTGAACACCTGAATAACCTGCCATCAGTACTCATCAATACACTGGCTCGGCTCTTCACTCACTACCTGTCTGAATGCAAGGTTCCGTCCCAATGGAAAACCAGCAGGACCGTCCTACTGTTCAAGAAGGGAGACATCCATGACATTGGCAACTATCGCCCTATCTGCCTATTTTCTGTCGTCTACAAGTTGTTCACTCGAGTCATCCTAAATAGGATTGGCAGAACACTCGATGAAGGACAACTATGCGAGCAAGCCAGGTTTCCGCAAAGGATTCAGCACCATCGACCATATCCACACAATAACCAAACTCATTGAGGTTTCTCGGGAGTTCAAAATGCCGCTCTGTTTAACGTTCATTGATTTAAAGAAGGCCTTTGATTCTGTTGATAGGGAAGCGGTCATTGAAGCCCTAGCCAATCAGGGCATTCAAGACCAATACGTCAAGATCCTCCGTGAGCTGTATTATGGATTCACTACCAGGATCTCACCATTCTACAAAGAAGTGATCGTTGATGTCAAGAGAGGGGTTCGGCAGGGTGATACCATTTCACCGAAACTCTTCAGTGCCACCCTCGAGAACATCATGCGACGACTGTGATGGGAAGGAATGGGAGTGAAGATAGATGGTCGGCAACTACACCACCTCCGCTTTGCTGATGACATTGTTTTAATAACACCAAACATCAGCCAAGCGGCACAAATGCTGGCCAACTTTGACCGTGAGTGTGGAAAGGTAGGACTACAGCTGAATTATACAAAGACAATGTTTATGAGAAACAGTCTCGTTCCTGATGCCCCATTCGCTCTCAACAGAACAACCATCTCCGATTGCAACAGCTATGTGTACCTAGCTGACAACATGACAAATGACCTGGCACCCGAGCTGCGTAGGAGGAAGAGAGCGGCTTGGAACGCCTTCAAGAACGTCGAAGAAATAGCTAAGAGGACGAAGAACCTCCGGCTCTGGGCACATCTCTTTGATTCCACTGTTCTTCCTGCATTAACATATGCCTCAGAGACCTGGGCCCTACGCAAACAGGATGAGAATGCTATTCAGGTCTCCCAAAGACGAATAGAAAGAGCTATGCTTGGAATATCACGTTTCACTCAAATGAGAGAAAAAATCCGGAGTTCCGACATCCGTCGACGATCAAGAATCAGGGACGCTGTCTCATTTGCCAAGGTGTCTAAAATCAGATGGGCTGGTCACATAATGAGATTTAAAGATGACAACTGGACTAGAGCTGTTACTGACTGGATTCCACGGGATGTCAAAAGACTGCGTGACCGCCCACCTACCAGATGGTCAGACTTCTTCGTCAAGATCATGAACGATCGGTTTGAGGCTCTTCATGTTCCTAGAGCGAACAGATGCCATTGGGCTACACTAGCACGCGACAGGGACAAATGGAGACGTTACTGGCGCCCGCTCGAGCAAATAGACGACTAATGGAAAGTTAAGTGATTAAGTGATATAGTACACAAGGCTCAACCTTTAACAACATGTGAATAATCTCTTATAGAAGGGCTTAATGGCCTGTGGGTGAAATAAAACAATTCTCACATTCTTTACTCTAAGGAAACTTTTTGTATCATGGTCAATGGTTTTTCATAACAAACAATACACAATATATTATTTCAGTTCTGCTATTGGGGCCCGGGTTGGGGTTTGGGATGGAACCTTCCAAAATATGGTGGTGGGAAGGTGCCATGGAGGTGGAATTGATGTTTGAGTATTAATTGTAATCAAATATTTTGAACTACTTTATAAAATTTAAAAAAATTAAAATAACCTAATATCCGAGGCCAGTGAAAACAGGGGACACGCAGACTAATGAATGGTTGGGAATTACCACAAAGGTTTGGAGATAGAGGGTAGTTAATATAAAGGAGGATTCATTATGACAGCATAGTTAGAAATGATCACTCTGGACAAGAATTGAGTGTTGAAAGTATGTAAAGGGATATACATAACTTTTCAGCGTCTGTGTAGTAAACCATAATGACTAAAAAGAGAATGAGAGAGAAGAGAGGTGCCTGCCATAGAGGCAGGCTGGGGGGGTGACTTGAAGTGGTCGGAGGGAAACTGGGAACACTGGTGGTGGGAAATTATACTGGTGGAGGGATGGGTGTTAGAACATTGTATGACTGAAACCCAATCATGAAGAGCTTTGTAATGCTCTATCTCATGGTGATTCAATTTAAAAAATTTAAATAATTATAATAAAAAATAAAAACTTGCATGGTAATGCATTGATATTTTCCACAGGTACTATAATGAATCTGCTTTTCCTCCACTCATTCTGTCCTCATCATTCAATGAGAATTGGATACACTCTGACATGGAAAATGAATCCTGCCATGGCCTAACCCAACCAAAATATCAACAATTCCTCACGAGATCCTCTGCCCATATTTCCCTATCTCCAGCAACTCAGCAGTCAAACCCATAAGCTACCTCTGGTTGGCGGCAGATAATCTCGTCATTGGCCACCATCCAGAGTCGTATGTCCTTCTCTCCTGGAGGGGAGTATAACATGACACTTGACATAAGTATGCCACCAGACCCTGAGCCAGGCTATTTCACCCGGGGCGCCCCAGAGGGGTTGGGTGAAACCTCTCCCTGCCCCAAGGGACCCAGTCCTGGCAACCGAAAACCTCCAGAACTCAACCACGGTCATGCTCATGGCCACTCTCAATACATTTGGACTGAGCCTCTCCCATGATTGAATCCCCAGATGCAGGACTTTGTCACTGAGAATTCTGGGTTCAATGGGACCGGGAATAGAGATCCTCTGGCCATATTGCCCTGTCTCCAGCATGTCAATAGGCATGCCCATAAGCCACCTCTGACTGACGCCAGATAATCTCGTCATTGGTCACCATCCAGATCGCATCTCCTTCTCTCCCGAAAGAGATCATAACATGACACTCACCAGAAGCATGCTACCAGACCCCGCACAGAGTTGTTTGACTCCACATGCTCAGGTCAAGCCTCACCCATGAGTGAACCTATTCCTGGACTGCGTGGCCACATTCACAACCGTGCAACACCTCATAGGACACACCCTACCCATACTCCAAGAATACCACACCACATTTGATGGGGTTCAAAGAAGGAGGCAACCAATGTTAGAGGGAAATATTTCTTTTACATATATATGTGTGTGTGTACATATATATGTATATATGTATATGCACAGAAGGCTAAACCTTTAACTACATGTTATCTTCTTATAGAAGGATTAATGGTCCCTAAGTGAAATACAACAATCTTCACACTCTTTCCTCTAAGGATACATTTCTGTAGAGTTTTCAGCAGTTTTTTTATAACAAAATACAAAATATATTATTTTGTTTCGACTTTGGGGCAGGGGTTGGGATTCGAGATGGATAGAAACATCTGAAATATGGTGTTGGGAAGGTACAATGGTGGTGGGATTAGTGTTGGGATAGTCAATGTAATCAAATATTGTAAACTACTTTATAAAATAAAAAATTAACAAAAATATAGCCCTCAATAATGTGAAGTTCTGAACGTGCCACTAACATCCTCAAGCATTTCTCTCTTTGGGAAAAGTTGGGAGTCAGGGGGATGTTGAAGCACATCTGACAGTGCTCAGGCTATTTCTGATTTAGTGCTCAGAAGTGCTCAAGAATAAAATGTGGCCAGATAATCTCATCAATGGACGTGATCCAGAGACTCACTGTCCTTCTCTATTGGAAGACAGCATAAAACAACACACACAATAGCCATGCTGCTGGACCCCAAGCCAGGCTGTTTTGTACAGGGTACCTGGTAAGGGGGAAGGGGAAGCTCCTCCCCACCTCAAGGGACCCAGACCTGGCCACTGAAATCCTGGACTGTGCAGCCACACACTATCACATACCTCACACCACTCATATTCCAAAAGTAGCACACCACATTAAATGTGGTTTAACAACATATTAGTCATCTCTTATAGAAGGGTTTAATGGCCCTTGGATGAAATACAATAATCTTCACACACACTACCCTAAGGAAAGTTTTCTGGAGCGTTTTCAGTGATTTATTGCTAACAAACAATAGAAAATAAATTACTTTAGTTCTGCTTTCGGGCAGAGGTTGGGGTTCAAAATGGAAACATCTAAAATATGGTAGTGGGAAGGTCCATTGGTGGTGGAATTGGTGTTCAACTATAAAGTGTAATAGTCAAATATAAAGCAGTTGTCAAATATTGTCAACTACGTTATAAAAGTAGTTGTCTTCATTGTCTACGCACCAACATCCAATTATGATGAAGGAGAAATTGAGAAGTTCTACAGAAAGCTGAAAAGTTCTATAAAGAAGACCACACCTTCTACAAGATCATTTTGGTGATTTTAATGTCAAGATAGGATCAATAAGATCAGACGAAGAACTCAACATTGGGACCCATGGCCTAGAATGGAACAGACAGGGTGAGAGACTGTCTGAGTTCATCAAGTTGACCAAGACTATCCATGATAACTCATAGTTCCAGAAGGCCGAAATTAAATGTTGGACAAGGGAGTCTCCCAGTGGATGGTTCCAAAACAAAATTGACCATATCATATTCAATCGATGGTTTTGCCTGACGTCACTGTTGTCCCAAAATTCCATACAGGTTCGAACCACCATCTCTTTCATGCAAAATTCTACTTCATTGAGTAGGGAGAAAGGGCTGCAAAGTTTAAGAAGAGAACTCCCAGAACGACCACCAACTGGGAGCTCTTTGGCACTATTGCGGCAACATGGGAAGATGCCATCATAGAAAACATTGACAAGGAATACGATCAATTGGTTCAGCACCTCCATGATTGTGTGAGAAATGCCAAAAGAGAGATAGTCACAAAAAATGCCTGTCTTCGAAAACTCTTGAGCTTATTTGCCAACATGGTTTGGTGCTAGCCTCAGGCAACCACAATCGAATGTCCGAGCTCGCAAAGCAGTGCAGAGAAGTGAGCAAGGAAGAACTTGAAAAGAGATGAGCAGAAGTTCAGGCAGATGAAGCAGAAGATGGGAAAAACATTCACAACGCCCTCCTTTTCATGGTCAACTATAAGACCAAGATGACTGCCCTCCGACGTCCTGATGGTTCTATCAAATCTTCCAGAAGGGCAATGGAGAATATTATCCATGACTTCTACTCAGAACTCTTTGATAGCCACATCCACCTACACACATACCAAATTTTGCAGGATGGATATGTCGTTCTCAACGTTGTCCCTTCTGATATCTGACACGCCATTTCGTCAGTAAAGAAGTGAACAGCACCTGGCCCAGACAAGGTCAGACCCAAACACCTGAAGAATTTGCCGTTAGGACTCATCAATACACTGGCTCTGCTCTCCACATGCTACCTATCTGAATGCAAGTTTCCCTCCCAGTGGAAAAGCAGCAGTACTGTACTACTGTACAAGAAGGGAGACATCCAAGACATTGGCAACTATTGCCCAATCTTCCTATTGTCTGCCATCTAAAAGCTGTTAACTTGAGTCTTCCTGAATAGGATTGGCAGAACACCAGATGAAGGACAACCATACCAGTAAGCCGCTTTCTGAAAAATATTCAGCATGATTGACCATAACCACATGATAACCAAGCTCATTAAGGTATCTCGGGAGTTCAAGATGCCGCGTTGTCTAATGTTCATTGATTTAAAGAAGGCCTTTGATTCTGTTGAGATGGAAACTCTCATTGAAGCCCTAGCCAAACAGGGCTTTCAAACTCAATGCATCAGGATCCTGCATGAGCTGTATTATGAATTCACGACAAGGATCTCACCATTCTAAAAAGTAGTGATCATCGATGTCAAGAGAGGGGTTCGGCAGGGTGATACCATTTCACCGAAACTCTTCAGTGCCACCCTCGAGAATGTCATGCAATGACTGCACTGGAAAGAAATGGGAGTGAAGATAGACGGTCGGCAACTACACCACCTCCGCTTTGCTGATGACATCATTCTAATAACTCCAAACATTAGACAAGTGGCAAAAAAATTCTGTCCACTGTGGTTTTCTAAGGGAACACCACGTTGCTGAGAACATGGGGAGGATCCCCCACATTCCTTAGACTTAGATGTGTTCTGCTCATGGTGACTTTGGTTGAGGGTACGTCGCTGTGAGGGTCCCACTGTAAACAGTGCTGCTCTCCCTAGACGCTGCCCCTCTGGGGGATTTTCTGCCCGTGAACTGAAAACAACACACACCAAGAAACTTTTTCCAGGTGAGGGCTTCTTCAGAGTGAGGTCGCTCTCGCCATTCTGATCACTCTCAGAAGACATCCCGCCTGTCTCGGTGTCCCCAAGGCACGAAGGGCAGGACTGCTCACTCAAAGCATTGTCACAGAGCGCAGGATCAGAGACATTCCTCTCAGGCTGGCTGCTACCCTGTAGAACAGCAGAGAAGGATGCCAATTAACACTTATTCTCCGAGTCTCCTGTCAAAAACTTGAGTCTTTCAGATGTGTTTTCTCACATACGCATAATACAAATGCAATTACCGACATCACGTAATGACTTAACTTCCCGTTAGTCGTAGATTTGCTCGAGCAGGCACCAGTAACGTCTCCATTTGTCCCTGTCGCGTGCCAGTGTAGCCCAATGGCATCTGTTCGCTCTGGGAACATGAAGAGCCTCAAACCGATCATTCATGAACTTCACGAAGAAGTCTGACCATCTGGTAGGTGGGCGGCCACGCGGTCTTATGACATCCTGTGGAATCCAGTCAGTAACAGCTCTAGACCAGCGGTCATCTTTAAATCTCATTACGTGACCAGCCCATCTGATTTTTGACACCTTGGCAAATGAGACAGCATCCCTGATTCTTGATTGTCAACAGATGTCGGAACTCCTGATTTTTTCTCTCATTTGAGTGAAAAGTGATATTCCAAGCATAGCTCTTTCTTTTCTTCTTTGGGAGACCTGAATAGTGTTCTCATCATGTTTTCGTAGGGCCCAGGTCTCTGAGGCATATGTTAATGTAGGAAGAACAGTGGAACCAAAGAGATGTGCCCAGAGCCGGAGGTTCTTCGTCCTCTTAGCTATTTCTTCGACGTTCTTGAAGGCGTTCCAAGCTGCTCACTTCCTCCTGCGCAGCTCGGGTGCCAGGTTATTTCTCATGTTCACTTCTCGACCTAGGTACACATAGCTGTTGCATTTGGAGATGGTCGTTCCATTGAGAGCGAATGGGGCATCAGGAACGAGGCTGTTTCTCATGAACATTGTCTTCGTAAGATTCAGCTGTAGTCCTACCTTTCCACACTCACCGTCAAAGTCGGCCAGCATTTGTGCCGCTTGGCTAATGTTTGGTGTTATTAAAACAATGACATCAGCAAAGCGGAGGTGGTTTAATTGCCGACCATCTATCTTCAGTCCCATTCCTTCCCATTCCAGTCGTCGCATAATGTTCTCGAGGGTGGCACTGAAGAGTTTCGGTGAAATGGTATCACCCTGCTGAACCCTTCTCTTGACATCAACGATCACTTCTTTGTAGAATGGTGAGATCCTGGTAGTGAAACCGCAATACAGCTCTAGGAGGATCTTGATGTATTGGGCTTGAATGCCCTGATTGGCTAGGGCTTCAATGACCGCTTCTGTCTCAACAGAATCAAAGGCCTTCTTTAAATCAATGAACGTCAAACAGAGCGGCATCTTGAACTCCCGAGAAACCTCAATGAGTTTGGTTATTGTGTGGATATGGTCGATGTGTGGATATGGGACCCGGGGCTGAGATCTCCAATCCTGCACAGTTTGGGACTGGACCTGCCAGTAACTAGACAGTTACACCCACCAACTGCCGTGTAACTCCAACAACGGCCAGGATCCAGAGATTATCACACTCAGCTCCCGGGAGAGAACAAGGCAGAGTCTCCTACCCTGTGCCTGACTGTCTCCACCAGGGCCCAACATCTGAAGACCTCCGGGGCCCAGCCAAGGCCATGCTGGGACCACTCTCCACACACTTGGATGAGCCTCACACATAAAAGAACTGGCAGAGGAACCCAGGTGTGTGGGACCTGGGGCTGAGATCTCCAAGCCTGCACGGTTAGGGACTGGACCTGCCAGTAACTAGACAGTTACACCCACCAACTGCCGTGTAACTCCAACAACGGCCAGGATACAGATATTATCACACTCAGCTCCCGGAAGTGCACGACCGCGAATGCAACATCTTATCATCTCATTCCTACTTTGGACAAACTGGCAGGCTACCAAATGTAACCTGCCCACACGGCAGAGACTGGCAAACTGCCCATGGTATACCCAATATGCCAAATACAAGTAACAATGATGGGTCTCATTCTCCTAACCCTGAAAAAAGCCTTGAATATGGCACTTTTTAAAAAAATCTCAGGGCTAGGATGAAGATGTTACTGGCATCTGCTCGAGGCAATCGAAGTACAACAGGGTGGTCGTGATCGTGATGGTCGATGGTGCTGAATCCTTTACGGAACCCGGCTTGCTTGCATGGTTGTCCTTCATCTAGTGTTCTGCCAATCCTATTTAGGATGATTCGAGTGAACAACTTGTAGATGACAGACAATAGGCAGATAGGGTGATAGTTGCCAATGCCATGGATGTCTCCCTTCTTGAACAGTAGGACGGTCCTGCTGGTTTTCCATTGGGACGAAACCTTGCATTCAGACAGGTAGTGAGTGAAGAGCCGAGCCAGTGTATTGATGAGTACTGATGGCAGGTTCTTCAGGTGTTCAGGTCTGACCTTGTCTGGGCCGGGTGCTGTTTGTTTCTTTACCGACGAAATGGTGTGTCGGATTTCGGAAGGGAGAACGTTGGGAATGACATATCCATCCTGTGGAATTTGGTATGTCGGCAAGTGGACATGACTATCAAAGAGATTTGTGTAGAAGTCATGTATAATATTCTCCATTGCTGTTCTGGAGGATGTGATGGATCCATCAGGACGTCGGAGGGCAGTCATCTTGGTCTTGTAGTTGCCGAAGGACAGGCGGGCGTAACAAATACTTTTCCCAGCTTCTGCCGCATCTACCAGTACTTCTGCTCTTCTCTCTTTGAGGTCTTCCTTGATCGCATATCTGCAATGCTTTGCAAGCTCGGACATTAGCTTGCGGTTGCCTGAGGCATGTGCCAAACCACGCTGGCGAATTAGCTCAAGAGTTTTCAAAGACAGGCGTTTTTTTGTGGCTATCTTTCTCTTGACGTTCCTCGCACATTCATGGAGGTGCTGAACCAGTCGATCGTATTCTTTATCAATGTTGTCAACAATGGCATCTTCCCATGTTGCCGCAATAGTGCCAAAGAGTTCCCAGTTGGTGGTCGTTCTGGAACTTCTCTTTTTGAACTTTTCAGCCCTTTCTCCCCACTCTGATAAGTAGAATTTTGCACGAAGGAGTTGGTGGTCCGATCCTGTTTGAAATTTTGGGACAACAGTGACATCGTTTAGGCAAAACCTTCGATTGACTATGATGTGGTCTATTTCATTGTGGAATCATCCACCGGGAGACTCCCATGTCCAACGTTTAGATTCTGCCTTCTGGAACTGTGAGTTACCATGGATGGTCTTGGTCGACATGATGAACTCAGACAGTCTCTCACTCTGTTCCTTCCATTCTAGGCCATTGGTCCCGATGTGAGGTTCTTCAGCTGATCTTCTCGGTCCTATCTTGGCATTAAAATCACCCACGATGATCTTGTAGAAGGTGTGGTCTTCTTTATAGAACTTCTCCAGCTCCATGTAGAATTTCTCGATTTCTCTTTCATCATAATGAGATGTTGGTGCGTAGACAACGAAGATAGAAACTGCAGGCAGTGAGCCACATCTATTCAAATGTAAACGTCCGATTTGAGTTGTTAGGCATTCGAATGAATCAATGCTCTTGGCCAAGTTTTTGTTGACAAGGACACCGAAGCCTCCGACACCTTTTTTATCGCATATTCCGAGGAACAATTCTTCTCCAGTGTCGAAAACAGCATGTGAGATCCGTGCCTTCTTGTCTCGGACAGACCAATGATGTCGTACTTGATTATCCGCGTTTGTACCATCAGGTCCTCGATGGATGTATCTGATGCTAGCGTATGTGCATTGAAAGTACAGATGATCATTTTTGTCTTCCTTCATTGTGGCAGCCTAGTCCGGCCTTGAGATTTTGACATATGGATTACAAACATATGAATTCTTATTATAGAATATCTTCACGTTATTGTAAGTTGGACACACAAAATTGATGGACAGAGTCAGTAAATTCTGTGAATTCCCGCCCCCCCAACTTAATAAAGGAGCAAACTGGAAATAATTCCTCCTATAGAAAACTGACTCACCCTTTTAAAGACAAAATGAAATACATCACATTTGGGTTTGAGTAATGCCATTGCGGAACCTGTGATGCAGGAGTGACGGCAACGCTGCATTGTCACACAGCTGAGACAGACAAAGCGGCCATAAGTGATGGCTTTCAGGATCAAAGAATTTTTTTTTCTGTTTTGTAATTTCTATTTATTGGGGGTTGTGTGGATGGAGGGGCACACCATGCAGTGTCTGGGATCAGTTCTGTGGGTTTATGGAGACCATAAGGACTGCTGGGCATGGAATATCCATCCCTGTGCAAAGCAAGTATATCTTTCACTGCACTATCTCTAGGACCCACAAATTAGCATTGTAAACAACTACCAATGTCAAGCAAATGAAAACTCACAGTATTTTTATACATGGTTGATTTCAGTATCTAGTGAAGCTAAGGGTTCTCTACTCCAAGCATCAGGCTTTGGAATTCCTCCCTGCCACGCCCAGCCCTCCACCTTAACAATCACATACTTGGTCCACTGAGCTATCCCGCTGGCATAATAATATTTATTCTGAATTAGCGAATCTTACCAACGCACTCGTACTTGCAGACCTCATTCCCAAATCAAAGTGCTGTAATGCCAAATCCTGAAGCCACGGTTTCAGTTCTGGAACTGAACACAACATGCAATTCAAGAACTTGTCAGAAAAAAAAAGTTGGAAAATGATGCCACGAATTTAGAGTACATCTCTGTAGTTCTCAAAGTCCAAAGAGTCCCACACTAAGGAAAAGATCCGGTTAGTGGAAAATTGTGAGGATCTTGGCAAAACTACACTAGGTTTTGTTTTTGTTTTTGAGCAGACCTGGTGACGTTTGGGGAACCATATGTGATGCTGGTTATTGAACAGGTCACCTTCAGGCAATGCAAGGCACTCCTCCATGTACTATAGTTCAGATCCAAACTAGCTCTGTTATGTGCTCACTTATTCGGATTTAAACAAAAAGGTCTAAAAATATTTTTACAGGTATAGTGACACCGTGGTTGTGAATCCAATCAGGTAAGTCATTGATACGGGAGGGGGTGGATCAGAAACTGTGACTCTCATTGACTGACAGAGAGCAAAAATAACAACAAAGACATGGGCGCAAATTACAGGATCATTCTGTGACAGAGAGTCATGGGGAGTGAAGAGCCGCATGACTGTGTCACAGACCCATGGATCCAGGAGTCCACCGGACTCAGCAGTGTGTTTCATACATGCTCAGGGCACCCATACACTGCACAGGGCCTGAGCTAGCAAAGGTCCTCAAACATTCACCTGCACACACGCCTCTCCTCCCCGACCTCAGGGCTCCTCCTTCCAGCCTGGAAATGACCGCAGGCTTCATCCCAGAGTGCCCTGTCTCGACAGATACAGTGGCATGGATAAGAGACAAGGAAAAGGTGACAGGTAAATCCCCGTGTTTCCCTGATATAACTTGGCAAATATCTGAAAGGCATCAGCAGAATGTCCATTTCCAAAATGCCACATATTTGTAGTTATTCGAGAGGTAAGACCCAGGTTTCAATTTAAGAGTGAAATAGGTGGACCCTGAATATACCACAATACTCTAGACCTGGCCTTGTGTATGGCCAACAAGAGGTTGATCAGCACAATATGTTGTTGGTTTTTGTCTTGTTTCGGGCCTCACCTGCCAATGCTCAGGGGTGTCTCCTAACTCTGTATTCAGAAATCACCGCTGGTGGTGCTTGGGGATGACATGGGATCAGGGATGGAACTCACGTGCGCTCCTTGCAAGACAATCACTTTCCTTGCTGTATTGTCTCTCTTGGACCAGCGCCACATGGAGTTTCCTGAGCCCCTCATGAAGTCATCACGGATTTCAGTAATACTAAGTGCTTAATAAATCTGGAAATGGCCAAAGGTGGCAAGAGACCCTTATTTTTAAGCTGAAAAATGTTTCCAGAAAGAGAGAACAGCAGGAGTTTCTCAAAGCCAACCCAGTTGCGATACCTGACATCCCCTAGGATCCCTCATACCATCCAGGAGTGATCTCTGAGTGCAGAGTCCAGGAGTAAACCCTGAGTCCTGCTGAAGTCTCACAAAAACTTAGAAGTAAATCCAAGCACTGAAATAGGGCAGCAATTATGAGTTGAGAGACGAAATATCAAAGCCCCGATGGCGGGAGAGATAGTACAGCACATAGAACAGAAGCATTGCAGACACATGTGGGTTTGATCCCAGGCAGCCCATATGGTCTTGGAACAATGCCAGGTTTGGATCCTGAATACACAGGCAGGAATAATCCCTATCCATAAGGAAAAAAAAAAGAAAAAGAAAAAACCCTCTGACTTGAGAGCCTGGTTGAATAGTACTGGGGGTGAGGTACCAATGTTTTAAGTTGCCAAGAGGTTTCAATCCACGGTACCCCAGTTCCTGAGCACTCTTAGGAGTCATCCTTTAGCACAGAGCCAGGAGAACTGTGGACTGTGCCCCCAAACAAAGGCAACAGAAAAATCAATTAAACACAAAAAAGTTCATGTAGTACACAAGGTAAATTGATTCACCAATGGATGCAACTATTTCAAGGGACCTGAGCGATAACTGGGCAGATAGGGATTTTCCCATGGACACAGTAGAAACAGGTTGATATGAATCACCCCACAGGGTCCTGCTACTCCACCAGAGTGATTCCTGAGGACAGAGTTGAGAGTAAGCCCTGATTATCCATAGGTGATCCCTAAAAAAAACAGGGAGGGAACAGCTACCACACGGCTGTCCAACATCCCAGCCCATCAAAATGACCGCTACTGTTGTACACACAGCTGCGGCCCATCCCCAGGAAGCCCAAGTGGGTCTGTCCAGACACGGTTGGCCCCACACTGCTCTCACCGACAGCCTGCAGATGCTGGTAGATCTCCAACATCACGTCCCTGTAGAGCTTCTGCTGAGAGGCTGCCAGGCACGACCATTCCTCTGGGGTGAAGTTCACAGCTACGTCATGGAAGGTCACTGCGTCCTGAGTCAGCACACGGGGAGGGTGGGAGTCAGAGTCTATCTTAGCCTCATTCCCACTACTGTGAGGCCAGGACCCAGGGTCCTATATTGTCGCTGGGCCTCTCCCCTCCGAATGAACCAACCTCCACGCATGGCTGACGAGCCCCAGAAATCACATAAGGCAGCTGGATCTGCTAAAGTGGGAGGACGTTACACAGAAGGCTCTTGGATGTATCTGCCTTTCCTGATAACCCCAGGTCCAATTCGAGCACCACTGGTCCAGTGATCACTGTAGAGAGGATCACCTGAACACAGACTTGTCCGATTCCAAACACCATCCCTGGGTGCAGCAGAAACCACTGCCTGCCCACTGCTGTACCCCCACAGCTCATGACAACTAGGACTGAGAACTTGACAGTCCATATAGAACACTAGTCATAGCTGTGTACGGACATGTGTGCCTGTAGGAACTCACTGCTCAGGGCCGCCCCAAATTCCTCTCAAAGAAGTTAGAAGTTTCTTGACCCCAACATCTCTACTAGCCTCAGAGATCCTTGGCTCTTTCTCCTTCAGATAAGCGCGTGCCCAGAAATCGACATGTCTGGCAATGCCAGAGTGCAGCACATGGAATGATTGTGAGAATCCTTTGCTGTGCTACCCCAAACAAAACAGAAAACCTAAAATGAAACCCTTGGACCTCCAGCATCCCATTGGTCACCTAGACCTGTAAGGGACGATCATTGAGCACTGAGCTTTGAGTACTCCTCATGCACCACTGGGTCGGCCCCAAAGCCAAATAAAACAAAACAAACATACACAATAGCAGCTTCGAAGAGCAGAATGGGACGGTCTGATCGGAAGTCTCATCTTGGAATCCGTCCAAAAGAAACTCAGAACAGATGGCCCTGGGGGCTGGAGCAATAGCATAGCGGGTAGGGCGTCTGCCTTGCACGCAACCGACCCGGGTTCGATTCCCATTCCATATGGTCCCCTGAGCACCACCAGGAGTGATTCCTGAGTGCAGAGCCAGGAGTAAGCCCTGTGCATCGCCGGGTGTGACCCAAAAGGCAAAAAAAAAAAAAAAGAAAAGAAAAAAAAAGAAACAACCCCAAACAGATGGCCCAGGAAGCCCGGGCACTCCTGGCACTATCTCATGTCATTCTCTCCCTCTACTCCTACCTGGGGACGGTCTACCAGAGACCGTGTCACCATCTTCTCCCACCACTGTTGTTCTGAGGATCAGCAGGAGACTCCGTTTAAAGACCTTGAGAAGTCAGAATAGTGAGCACCAGAGAGGAGCACCTCCTCCCACCCCTGAGCTCGGACCAGCCAAACCCCTGGGTAGAGGCTCACAATCCCACCTCAGGGAGACCGTGGCAGAAGCCCCTGTCTCCGCTGGGGATACAAATTTTGCTGGCATCTGTGCTGAACTTCAGGATAGGAGCTAGGGCCCAGGCTGCAGGGGTGGAAACGGCAGCCTTCTCTGACTCCAAAATTCCTCCCTAGATACCACAGGAAAGTCCCTACAGGCCCAGCTAGGGGCTGACTCTGAGTCCAGCAGCTCCCGAAAACCAGCGCCTCTGCAGGCTCGCAGAAGTGCTGCCCCTTGAGAACTATAGCCTGGAATGTGTCTCTGCCACTGGGAAAGACACAGGGTCTTATAGTGGACAAATGTTCAGCCATTCTTTTGCAGGGTGGACAGAACCTGAGCCTGAGCACTCTGTCCCAGGAACCGAGATCACTTCTGGGTACAGTTGGTTCAGAGACACAGCCCTGCTCTTTACCACTGGACCTGAGCCCTTATGGGTCCTGATTCACTCTAACCCTAAAACGGCACATCTGCGTGAGCCTCAGCCAACACTTGCTCCTGTCGTGCAAGAGTATATTAGAAAACCGCTCAAACAGTCGGTTGTACAGCAAAATAATTCAAATAGCCAGGGAATTTACTAAGGACCATAATATGAACTGTCAGGAATTAAGACCTGAGCACTGTAGATTATGAACAAAAATACTGAAACAAAAAGGCAAATTCGAAGCACAAGAAACAAACAGAATTCATGTGCAAAATAAGAGGGAAGAACATTTCAATAGTCAAATAGCAGGACCTTAAAACTTTGTTTTTCTGCTCTTCCTCTTCACCCTCCAAGCTGTCCTGGTCTTCTTCCCCACCCAGTCTTTACTCCCCCCCCACAACCGGTTCTGGTGGGGGCGTCGCCTCTTCTGAAGTGGGCGTGCCTTTGTTAGAAATGGGTGTGGCCTGATTTTAGGCAGGCGGCCCCTTAAGCAGCTGCAGGTATTTTAGACATACCAAGAAACCTAGTACCCATACCTACACAACAACATGAAGAAACAACGCAAATTCCCACTACATGCGGAGGACGATGAAAAGAGTCCAGAAGCCTCTGTAGGTGCGACACAACGAAGGGAACTCTCTGACAAAGAATTCAGATATGAAGTCATGAAGATGTTCAATGAACTCAATGAAACAGTCAGACAGATATCCAGTAAATTAAAGGAGGACATGAAAGAAACACTCGAGAAAATACAGGATGAAATGAGAGTAGAAATTGGAAAGCTACGCACAGAAATGTCACAAATTAAAGATTCCATAGATTAAATAAAAAACTCAGTCTGTTCCCTCAATAGTAGAATAACCCACTGATTCTGAGGACAGAATCAGTGAGCTTGAAGATCAGCTCCACCAAGTCAACAGGCAACAACAAACAATAGCAAGGGACCTCAAAATATCTCTAGAGTGAATCAAAGTCCTAGGAGACGATTCCAAGGGGAACAACATTAGAATTATTGGAGTATCAGAAGCTCAGGGAAACAATCCCAATGAAAAAGCCACGGTTAAACAAATCATTGCTGAAAAATTCCCAGAGCTTGACAATGCAGCCATTCAGGTTCAAGGAGCCCGAAGGGTGCCAGCTAAAAGAGACCTTAACAAAAACACTACAAGACATATCATAGCCAGAATGATCAATGCTGCCAATGGAGACACAATACTGCAAGCAGCAAGGTCAAAGAAGGAAATCACATACAAAGGAGCATCCCTTAGATTCACGGCAGACCTATCAGAGGAAACCCTCCAAGCCCAAAGGCAATAGGGGGATATAGTGAAAAAACTCACTGAAATGCGTCAACAGGAATACTCTATCTGGCTAAACTCTCACTCAAAATTGAAGGAACAGTACACTATTTTCTAGATAAATAGCAGCTCCAGAACTTCATAGACTCAAAACCAAACCTAAAAGAAGGGCTAAAGGGGCTACTATAAGACAAGACAAACCCTATAAGCACAACAGACCCTTACAGAAAGATGATACAAAACCCCACAACAATAATATCTCTCAATATCAACAGTCTAAATTCACCAATTAAAAGACACAGAGTGGCAAAATGGATTCAGAGACAAAACCCAACATTCTGCTGCCTACAAGAAACTCATCTCAACAGTCATAGCAAACACAGACTCAAAGTGAAAGGATGGAAAACAATCCTGCAAGCAAACAGCTCCCTCAAAAAGCTGGGGTGATCATACAAGTATCTGACAACATTAATTTCAGGCTTAAAAAGATTAGGAAGGACAGTGAAAGCTATTTTCTCTTCATCAAGGGATACGTACAACAGTAAGAAATCACATTCTTAAATGTATATGCATCTAATGAGGGAACAGCTAAATATTTAAAACAACTGCTAATTGATTTTAAGGAGGACATTGCTAGCAACACAACAGTAGTTGGAGACTTCAACATTGCCTTATAACCTCTGGATAGATCAACAAGAACAAAACTCAGCAAGGAAACATTGGCTTTGAAAGAAGAAATAGAAGAGAAAGGGCTTATAGACCTCTATAGGGCTTGACACCCCAAAAAGAAAGAATACACATTCTTCTCCAGTGTGCACGGAGCATTTTCCAAAACAGACCATGTGCTAGGCCACAAAACATACCTCAATAGAATCAGGAAGATAGAATTAGTATCAACAATCTTTTAAGACCACGATGAGCTGAGGATAGAAATGAATCACACACAGACACGGAGAACCAAATCAAACACCTGGAAATTAAACAACTCAATGCTGAACAATGAATGGGTAAGGAAGGAAGTCAAGAACGAAATCAAAAGATACCTGGAAGTGGCTGGAGAGATAGCACAGCGGGTAGGGCGTTAACCTTGCATGCGGCCGACCTGGTTTCGACTCCCAGCATCCCATATGGTCCCCTGAGCACTTACAGGAGAAAATCCTGAGTGCAGAGACAGGGGTAACCCCTGTGGATCTCCAGGTGTGACCCAAAAAGCAAAAAAAAGGATACTTGGAAACAAATGAGAATGAAGACATGAGCTACCAGAACTCATGAGATACAGGTAAAGCTGTATTAAGGGGAAAATTCATAGCTCTGAAAGCATTTTTTTTTAGAACAGAAGAAGGATACACATAAACAACTTGATTTCATAGTTCAAGATCTTATAAAAGATCAACAGAATGAGCCCAAATCAGGCAGAAGGAAAGAGATCATAAAACTTAGAGCAGAAATCAACGACATGGAAACCAAAGAAACAATCCAAAAGATCAATGAAACCAAGCGCTGGTTCTTCGAGAAAATAAACAAGATAGATAAACCACTAGCAACACTCACAAAGAAAGAGAACCCTAATAAATCGAATCAGAAATAAGAATGGGTATATCATAACAGGAACCAAAGAAATTCATAAGATCATCAGAGACAACTTTGAAAGTCTATATGCCACGAAACAAGAGAACCTAGAAGAAATGGATAAATGTCTGGATTCCTATAGTCTCCCAAAGCAGAATCAAGAAGATCTAGAGTACCCGAATAGACCTATGAGCATCAAGGATATTGAAACTGTAATCAAAAGTCTTCCCCAAAACAAAAGCCCAGGTCCAGATGGATTCACTAGCGACTTTTTCCAAACATTTAAAGAGGACCTATTTATTGCCAGTTCTTCTCAAGGTTTTCAGGAAATTTAAGAAACAGAAACTCTCCCAAACAGTTTCTATGAAGCCCATATCTCTCTCATACCAAAAGGAAACAAAGACAGCATAAGAAAAGAAAACTACAGGCTGATATCACTGATGAACAAGGATGCGAAGATTCTCAACAAAATACTAGCAAATAGAATTCAACAACTCATCAAAAAGATCATACACCATGACCCAGTGGGATTCATTCTGGGGACGCAAGGATAGTTTAACATTGGAAATCAATCAACATAATCTATCATAACAACAAAAGAAAAGATAAAAATCATATGATCATATCAATAGATCAGAGAAAACATTTGACAAGATCCAGCAGCCGTTTATGATGAAAACCCTCATCAAAATGGGGATAGAAAGAAAGAAAAAGAGAGAGAGAGAGAGAGTAAAGTTAGACATGAAAGCATGAATGTACACATCCCAAGAGGGGAGATGCGGGCAACACATGTGCTCGGGAACCACATGTGCTCGGCCATGTGGGTGTAAGCAGCACATGGGCTCCGGCAGCATATGCGCCCCCTGGGAATCTTTCTGGCAGGTGCCAATAAAAAAGACGGGCTTCAATAAGGTCCCTCACCATTGGGGGCTGAGGAGCTGCCCCTCAAAGTGATCTGGCAGTTTTACACACACATGTTTACACCGAAAGCTGCGGGACAGGGCCTGGTACAACCCCTGCTTGAGAAGGCTGGGATGGTCAAGTCTTCTTCCATCAGCAGGTCGGGTATCCTCGAGACCCACAGCCCCCATGTTCAACTCCGCACACGGGCCATGCTGCCCCATCGCAGAGCTGGAGACGAATATGCCCCCAAGCTCACACCCGAGACCCACGTGCCGTGTTAAATCCTACCAATGCAACCAGCAAAGCTCTACATTCTTGTAAAGCCTCTGGAGCAAGGCAGACCCCAGGAACCCACTGGATATGGATGAGGGGGACTGATAAACAACCACAAAATTGTCCTGAAAGCTGGAACGATCCCATTGGTCACATTACAGGCACTGAAGGTGAGAGGTCCTTATGTCCTGCCACTGATTGGCCTTCAGTTCCCCCCTTCACCTGAAGTATCAGTTTGTCCTTTAAACGCTTGTCTGTATGAGGCCTGATCCACTTGACATCATTAGGAAGTAAAGGTGCACATGGAAGACTCCCGTCTGTGACATCATCCATTTCACGAAGAGCCTTAAAGTGCTAGGTTCCAAGTGCAGAGAGACCATTATGGCAGCCCAGGTGAACCAGTGCAAGGGGGATGAGCTCGAATTAAAAAGAGGAGAGGCAAGTGCTGGAGGGGCTGTGCCTGATAGGCTTCTCGTCAACAAAATTTTAGACCTGCAGGTTGGTTTCTAACATTTACCCAGCTCGGTTGCAATTCTGACACATGGATGGATTTTTCCAGGCAACAACCTAACGTTTCAGCAAGATGGACAGGCAAAATAGATGGACGGCAGGTCACATAGCTGTGTGATTTTTTTCCAACTCAAAGAACAGACACAGTAAGTGGAAATAAGTCCCTCTGCAGAAAATTGAAGCACCAGTTTAGAGTGAAAATAAAAAGGGCCCGAGACTAGGTTTGTTACTAGCTTAGTGTGAAGCTTAGTGGGATAGCTTAGTGGGATACACGTGCGAAGGCAATGATGCATCCCCACACAGCCGAGACAGACCTTTGAAAACATCTCACCTGAAGCAGATTCCTCTCGAGGATCAATAAGTTTTCTGTTATCTTGTTCTCTTTACTTTGGTGGGGAGAGGGTCACACCAGCAGTGCTCAGGGATTCCTGCTGCTGGGACTCTCGGGGCCGAGAGAGATAACCACGAAAAACCCGCCTTTCTTCGAACACTCTTGAACTTATTCGCCAACGTGGCTTGGCACATGCCTCAGGAAACAGCAAGCGAACGTTCAAGCTCGCAAAACAATGCAGAGAATCCATCAAGGATGACCTCAAAGACAGGAGAACAGCGATGCTGGCAGATGTGGCAGAAGCCGTGAAAAGCCTTCGTAATGCCTGCCTGTCCATCACCAACTACAAGACCAAGATGACTACCTTCCAACATTCTGATGGATCTATCACATCTTCCAGAAGGTCAATGGAGAAGATTATTGATGACTTCTACTCAGATCTCTTTAATAGCCATGTCCACTTTCCCACATACCACATTCTGCACGATTGACATATTGTTCCCAATGTTCTGCCTTCCAAATTTCAACACGCCATCTCTTCAGTAAAGAAACAAATAGCAGCTGGCCCAGACAAGATCAGACCTGAACACCTGAAGAACTTACCATCAGTACTCATTAATACACTGGCTCAGCTCTTCACACACTACTTGTCTGAATGCAAAGTTCCATCCCAATGGAAAACCAGCAAGACTGTACTACTATAAAAGAAGGGAGACATCTATGACATTGGCATCTATCGCCCAAACTGCCTATTGTCTGTCATCTGCAAACTGTTCACTCGAGTCATCTTGAATAGGATTAGCAGAACAAAGATGAAGAACAACCATCTGAACAAGCCAGGTCTCGAAAAGGATTCAGTGCCATGTACAATATCCACACGATTACTAAGCTCATTGAGGTTTCTCAGGAGTTCAACATGCCGCTCTGTCTAACGTTCATTGATTTAAAGAAGGCCTTTTTTTTCCTGTTGAGATGGAAGTGGTCATAGAAGCCCTAGCCAATCATGGTGTACAAACTCAATACATCAGGATCCTCCGTGAGCTGTATTGCGGATTCACTACCAGGATCTCACCATTCTACAAAGAAGTAATTATCCATGTCAAGAGAGGGGTTGGGCAGGGTGATACAATTTCACCAAAACTCTTCAGTGACACCCTTGAGAACATCATGCGATGATGGGAATGGGAAGGAATGAGAATGAAGATAGATGGTCGACAACTACACCACCTCCGCTTTGCTGATGACATCGTTCTAATAACACTAAACATCAGCCAAGTGGAACAAATGCTGACTGACTTTGAATGTGAGTGTCGAAAGGTTGGATTACAACTAAATCTCACAACGACAATGTTCATGAGAAACAGTCTTGTTTCTGATGTTCCATTCACTCTCAAGAGAATCACCATCTCTGAATGCAACATTCAGCACCCACTGAGGTTAAGGACCCTCTAGTCCCAGCATTAGGCTCCAATATTTTTCCTGTGATGCTGAGACCATAGATGTGGTTGTGGGGATGGAGCCGGACCCCACCTTTCATGTCGCATGCTCGGTCCACTGAGCACTCCAATGGCATAATAGTTTCAATAATACAATATTACAGCACACTTGTATGCAATACCCCTGTTCCTAAAGAAATTGCTGTAATGCCACATTCTAAAACTGTGATTTGAGTTCTGAAATCAAACAAAATACACAATGAGAATTAGTCCAATGTTGAATGGAATGCAGTTGAATGACCAAGCAGGAGGAGGACAACTCTATATTTCTCACAGTCCAAGCAAGTCTACAGAAAGGGAAAATCTGCGGGAAGTTGTGCTAGGAGGATCTCGGCAATCCCTAAAAAAGCCTTTTGGGTTTTGTTTTTAATCAGACCCAGTGATGCTTGGGATACCATAGGGGATGCTGGACATCGAAGGTAGGCGGCATCTGTAAGGCGAGAACCCACCATGATGCACTGCTGTTCTCGTCCTAATTAACTTCACTATGGGCTCACAGTAACAATTTAACATACACACAATAGGACAATTTTTGGTGTGTACAAGCGTACAGCAGGTAGGCATTTGCCTTGCATGAGGCTGACAGTGGTTGACCCTTGAACACTGTCAAAAGCAACTTACGAGAACCACCAGGAATAACTGCTGAGCATTCCCAGGCCCCAAAACAAAGAAAACTAAATTTCTTCCCATATTCAAAAAACCATGGCAATGATCCAAAGGCAAGGATATGCACGGTGTCAGATTGACTGAGAGGAGTCCAGAAAGGGCACCCGACCCTTTAGGTGTACAGCCAGGTTAGTTATATAGCCGGGGACACAAGGGCCTTGAAACACATGGACTACTCAACATATCTTACAGATAAGGAAGTATGACAACAAAGTCAAGAAAGCAAAGCACAGGATCTATCCGTAATGAACAGCTCCGGGGAGAAGACACCCCTACCCCATGCCACACCTCCACATAATGTGGTCTAGCGATGAGAAGGGGATACTCAATGTCCAATGAGAAACTCAAAGATGTTGTGGATTTGAGGACTCCTGGGTTGGCCACATGCAAGGCAAGCATCCTACTTGCCCTACTATTTCTCTGGCCATTTCTAAATAAATGGGAGAAAACGGGAAAAAATGAGAGAGCAATTACAAAGCTTTCAGGTTTAATTCTTGGTCATACAATGAAACACCCGTCTCTTCACCGTGCCCTTTTCCCACCACTAAAAACCCAAGTATACCACCATTCCACAGCCTCCCACTAACTGTGGGGTAGATAATTTCCACATTCTTCTCTCTACTTTGATTACATTCAATATTTTGTCACAAGACCACCAGTATTATTTGGGATTTTACCCCAGCACTCAGATCTGGCGAAAACACAACAATTGACAATTCTTTTTCGATTGTTGGTTATAAATAACATATGATTTTGGAATTCTGAAATTTTAACAACTAAATCTGGAGGGATTTCTGTCAAAACCTGCTGGGTTCTGAGATTTGTTCCAGAGTCTCTGGGGTTATGGCCATTAAACAGCTTTACCACGAGCCAGAGAGGCAGTTCATGGGAATGACATAGGTTCTTGTTGGGGAGGGGAGGAATTGGCCGGCTCCACCCCATCCTGAGATGCCCCACGTATCTTCCTGAGTGAGGGCCCAAACCTGACTTTCCAAAGGCCCTTGGAGTATGGAGGCCACCGAGCCGCCAAGTGGGAGCAGTTGGGGGGACAGAACCAATTTCCCCTGGGGTGGACCGGGAACAGTAACCTACTGCAGGGTCCAGATGCATTTCTGCTAAAAGGCGCTGGGTTTCAAGATTTTTCTCTGATCTCTGCGATCATGGTCATTACGTACCTTGATCACGAGCCACAGAGGTCAATCATAGGTGCCAGACAACTCGGGGTTTCGTTGGGGTGGGGAGAAAAGGGCCGGCTACACCACCATCCAGTTAGGCCCTGCATGTCTCCTCACAGCAGTCCCAAACCTAACCGTCCAGAAGCCATTAGAGATGGCGGCCACTGAGCCACCAGGCACAAAACCTACTGCCACCTGAAATACCCAGCTTTGGTAACCTACTGTGGGGACCAGACACATTTGTGCTGAAAGCCGCTGGGTTCCGAAGATTTGTTATTGAGACTCTGGGATCATGGCCGAGTGATCAAGAGCCAGACAGTCTGTACATGGGTAGCAACTCGGGGTCTCATTGAGGTGGGGAGGAAAGGGCAGAGACCGCCCCAATCCCATGAGGCCCCACATGTCTTGTCACTGCAGGCCCAAACCTGTCTGTCCAATGGCCTCTGGAAGATGGTGGCCACTGAGCCACCAAGTGGGATCAGGCGGAGATACACACCCTTTCCCCCTTGTGGTGGTCTGTAACTGGCAGCTCATTGCGGGATCCAGGTGCATCTCTGCAAAAAGCCGCTGGGTTCCGAGATTTGTCTCTGAGTCTCTGGGATCATAGCCTTTAAGCAGTTTGATGAGGAACCACAGAGACCTTGCCTCCAATTATATAGCTGAGCCGGAAGTGGTTTGTTGGTGTGTCTTGCACATACCTAACTTTTGGCCATTTACTTTGTTGGAAGACTTTGCCCAAAGTTTTTGTTGTCCGGCCAAAGGCACAACATCAATTTTGGAGTATCTGGAAGTCTGATGGTACCATCATTCTGCTGATGCACTTGCCTTACAGGCACAGATTGACCTGCTGGTGGTACCAGACACCCGGGAAGTAGAAATTCTATATATGGAAAAAAAACACCAATATTGGGGTTGGACTCACTATAAAGCGAGTAGGATGCTTGCCTTGCTGATCCAGGTCAAACCTCCCCATCCCATAGGAACCCAGCAGCACTGCAGAATAATTCCTGAGCTTCAGAACCAGAAGTAAACCTTGAGCATCAAAGAATCCCTTCCAACTCCCCTGAATTAAAAAAAAAAAAGCTATTAAAATTAATCCAAAGTGGGACTGAAGTGATAGCAGAACAGGTAGGATGTTTGACTTGCACATGACCAACCCGGTTTCGAATCCCAGCAACAATATGGTCCCCTGAGCTTTACCAAGAGTAATTCCTGAGTGCATAAGCCAGGAGAAACCCATGTGAAACGCTGGGTTTGACCCAAAAAGCAAAAAATAAATAAATAAATAAATAAATAAATAATAATCCAAAGAGTAAATTTTCAGAGGCAAATATCTCTCACTTTTCCAAACACGCCCCAAAGTCCCAAACCCAGCACGGAAGCCAATGAAAATGACCAACGCCAAAAGTGTCCCTTTCCTTTGGGGCTGCCCGTGAACATATCTGGAGTTTCGATAAGTGTTATGTCCAGTCCAAAGGCTCCAAACATGGTCCTCCGCAGTCTCGAGTAGGGAGGAATGAGATGGCCACGACCCCCACTCTTTGCAGGCTCCTCACACCAAGGCCTGAAGTCCATGTGCCGACCCTCCAGTGCCATCTTGGACATGGTTGCGATCGTGGGTGCAGGGGCCCTCAGGATAACGCACCCTCACCCATGGCACTAGAGCCAAAGAACAGCCCCCAATGCACCCCTCAAAAGCTCCACATCCTCTAAAGAGCCTGGATATCCAGAACAAGTAAAAAAAGTATGAAAGTGCCCTACAAGCTGGTGTGACCTGCCACTCAAGTTCCCAAACCGGGATTTTCAGGGTGCTCAAGCATTCCAAATTCTAACGCAGGAAAGACTGAAGAATGAAGGTTTACCTGTTTTTCCATTTTCAAAGAATTCAGTGCTGCATCTTGGTTGATTTCTGCCATAATTCCCACCAAACAGCCCCTCTGGGCCAAGCCAGAAGCATAGCAAACAATAAGAGAGTAGTGAGCAGTGACAGCTCTGAGCAGGGGGTGTTTCTATACCTGTTCATTCAGTCACCTTCCTCCTTATTTTCCTCACCAGGACCCATTATTTACAAGTTAACACACAATCAATTCTAAGCCCTAGAATACTGGAATAGGTGCAGCCCAGGTGAAAATCAGCAGGTACATTTCAATGACAAGAGAAGCCTGTTCCGAGCAGGCAGGCTTACTTCCCTCTTAACTGCACTTTTTTAACATCCTTGACCATTGTGTCCAAAGGAAACTTGTTCGTCTGATTTGTCCTGTTCTGTCCTTAGAGACCGTTATTAAGGGATCAAAATATCCGGTATGAATTTTTATGTTTATTATGACGTGAGGGGTACATGAAGCCCTTCCCACATTACTGACATATATGCAGTTTGTATCCAGTATGAATTCTCACATACTGAGTAAGAAAACAGCACCAAATGAACGTCTTCCCACAAGTCGGACACTAATAAGATTTCCCTCCACTGTGAATTTTCCCGTGCTTAGCAAGGATTTAAAATGGCAGAAGGCATTGCCACATTTCTCGCATATATAAGGTTTTTATCTGGCATGCTCGAACACGGACACAAAGCAGTGCAGCTCGCACTTTGTCGGGGCTCGCAAAGCTGTGCAGAGATGCGATCAAGGAAGACCTCAAAGAGAGAAGCGCAGAAGTACTGGTAGATGCGGCAGAAGCTGGGAAAAGTATTCGTAAGGCCCACCTGTCCTTCGCCAACTACAAGACCAAGATGACTGCCCTCCGACGTCCTGATGGATCCATCACATCCTCCAGAACGGCAATGGAGATTATCCATGACTTCTACTCAAATCTCTTCGATAGCCATGTCCACTTGCCGACATACCAAATTCCACAGGATGGATGTGTCGTTCCCAACATTCTCCCTTCCGAAATCCGACAGGCAATTCGTCGGTAAAGAAACAAACAGAACCCGGCCCAGACAAGGTCAGACCTGAACACCTGAAGAACCTGCCATCAGTACTCATCAATACTCTGGCTCGGCTCTTCACTTGCTACCTGTCTGAATGCAAGGTTCTGTCCCAGTGGAAAACCAGCAGGACAGTACTACTGTTCAAGAAGGGATACATCCATGACATTGGCAACTATCGCCCGATCTGCCTATTGTCTGTCATCTACAAGTTGTTCACTCGAGTCATCCTAAATAGGATTGGCAGAACACTAGATGAAGGACAACCATGCGAGCAAGCCGGGTTCTGCAAAGGATTCAGCACCATCGACCATATCCACACGATAACCAAGCTCACTGAGGTTTCTCGGGAGTTCAAGATGCCGCTCTGTTTAACGTTCATTGATTTAAAGAAGGCTTTTGATTCTGTTGAGACGGAAGCGGTCATTCAAACCCTAGCCAATCAGGGCATTCAAGCCCAGTACATCAGGATCCTCCGTGAGCTGTATTGCGGATTCACTAACAGGATCTCGCCATTCTACAAAGAAGTGATCGTTGATGTCAAGAGAGGGGTGCCGCAGGGTGATACCAATTCACCGAAACTCTTCAGTGCCACCCTTGAGAACATCATGCGATGACTGGAATGGGAAAGAATGGGAGTGAAGATAGATGGTCGGCAACTACACCACCTCCGCTTTGCTGATGACATTGTTTTAATAACACCAAACATCAGCCAAGCGGCACAAATGCTGGCCGACTTTGACGGTGAGTGTGGAAAGGTAGGACTACAGCTGAATCTTACGAAGACGATGTTCATGAGAAACAGCCTCGTTCCTGATGCCCCATTCGCTCTCAATGGAATGACCATCTCCGAATGCAACAGCTATGTGTACCTCGGTCGAGAAGTCAACATGACAAATGACCTGGCAACCGAGCTGCACAGGAGGAAGAGAGCAGCTTGGAACACCTTCAAGAACGTCGAAGAAATAGCTAAGAGGACGAAGAACCTCCGGCTCTGGGCACATCTCTTTGATTCCACTGTTCTTACTGCATTAACATATGCCTCAGAGACCTGGGCCCTACGCAAACAACATGAGAACGCTATTCAGGTCTCCCAAAGAAGAATAGAAAGAGCTATGCTTGGAATATCACGTTTCACTCAAATGAGAAAAAGAATCCGGATTTCTGACATCCGTCGACAATCAAGAAATAGGGACGCTGTCTCGTTTGCCAAGGTGTCAAAATCAGATGGGCTGGTCACATAATGAGATTTAAAGATGACTGCTGGACTAGAGCTGTTGGAGCAAATGGAGACGTTACTGGCGCCCGCTCGAGCAAATCGACGACTAACGGAAATTTAAGTTAAGTTATTCTTTGGCATGAATGCTACTTTGTACACTAAATCTGAGGCTTCTCAAAATGCGTTTCCACATTTCTTACATGTATATGGTTTCTCTCCTGTGCGTATTCTCCTATGTACATTAAGTATTGAGGACAAACAGAGGCCTTCCCACATTCCTTACATATAACGTTTCTCTCCAGAGTGAATTTTCCTATGTACACTAATATTTGAGGCTGTAGCAAATACCTTCCCTCATTCCTTACATATATACGGTTTCTCTCCACTATGAATACTCCTATGTACAGTCAATTGTGAGGAAGAAGTAAAGGCCTTTTCACACTCCATACATATCTAAGACTTCTCTCCAGTATGAATTCTCATGTGCAGAGTAAGGGAAGAGAACCGTGTGAATGCCTTTCCACATGTCATACACTGATAAGGTTTCTCTCCAGTGTGAATTTTCCTATGTTCACGAAGTGTTGAGGCTTCAGCAAAGGACTTCCCACAGTCCTTACATATATACAGTTTCTCTCCAGTGGGAATTCTCCTATGTACACTAAGCTTTGAGGATTCAGCAAAGGACTTCCCACATTACTTACATATATACGGTTTCTCTCCAGTGTGAATTCTCCTATGTAAACTAAGTCTTGCGGCCCAAACAAAGGCCTTTCCACATTCTTTACATCTATACGGTTTCTCTCCAGTGTGAATAATTGCATGTCTACTGAGGCTTGACAACTGAGTAAAGGCCTTGCCACACTCCTCACATATATAAGGCTTCTCTCCACTATGAGTTTTCATGTGTCTATTAAGATGTGAGGTCTGAATAAAGGCCTTCCCACAAGTCTGACATTTATATGGTTTCTCTCCTGTATGAATTCTCCTATGCAAAATAAGATTTGCTGATCTACTGAAGGTCTTTCCACATTCTTCACATGTATAAGGTTTCACTCTTGCATTAATATTCATATGGTCATGATGGGGTAACCCTTGACTCACACTTTGCTCTTGGGGCTGACATTTCTGGGGATTCTGTTCACTGTGGTTTTCTAAGGGAACAACACAACGCTGAGAACATGGGGAGGCTCCCCCACATTCCTTACACCTAGATGGGTTCTCCTCACGGTGATTGTGGTTGAGGGTATGTTGCTGTGAGGGACTCACTATAAAAAGTGCTCCTCTCCCTAGCAGGTACCCCGTTGGGGAATTTTTTGCCTGTGAACTGAGAATAACACACTCCAAGGAACTTTTTCCAGGAGAGAACTTCTTCAGAGTGAGGTACCTCTCACCATTCTGATCATCGTCAGAAGACATCCCGCCAGTCTCGGCGTCCTCATGGGGCTGAGGGTAGGATTGCTCACTAGAGACATTGTCTCACAGTGTAGGATCAGAGACATTCCACTTGGGGTGGCAGTTTTCCTGTAGAACAACAGAGGATTCTAATTATTGACTTATTCACTGAGTCTTCCTGACAAAAAAAACTGAGCCCTTCAGCTGTGGTTTCACACATATGCACCACACAAATGCAATTTCCGACATACGAATTGTCTTACAATAGAATAATTTTATGTAACTGTAAGTTGGACACACAAAATTGATGGATGCAGAGTCAGTAAATTCTGCGGCTTTCTCCCCTTTAAATTAATGAAGGAATACAACTGGAAATAATTCCTTTTATATAAAATGGAAGCATCTATTTCAAGAGAAAATGAAATAGATCCACATGCGGGTTTGGTTAAAGTTCCGTGTGGAACCTGTGATGCAGGGGTGAAGTCAACGCTGCATCGCCACGCAGCTGAGACAGACCACGTGGCCATTGCAAAGCTCTCACCACAAGTGATGGCTTTCAGAATCAATGAAGTTTTTTGTTCTTTCTGTTTTGTAGTTTCTATTTATTGGGGGTGGGGTTGGTGGAGGGTCACACCATGCAGTGTCTAGGATGATTTCTGTGGGTCTATGCTGTCCATAAGGTGTGCTGGGTAAGGAATATCCGTCCATGTGCAAAGCAATTATATTTCTCACTGCACCATCTCTAGGGCGCACAAATTAGCTTTCTAAACAACTACCACTTTCAAGCAAATAAAAACTCACGGTATTTTTACACATGGTTTATTTCAGCACGTAGTGAAGCTAAGGGTCCTATACTCCAAGCATCAGACTTTGGAATTCCTCCCTGCCATTCCCAGCCTTCCACCTTAACAATCACATACTTGGTCCTCTCCTGCTGGTATAATAATATTAATTCTGAATTAGCGAATCTTACCAACTCACTTGTACTTGCTAACTCCATTCCCAAATCAAAGTGCTGTAATGTCAAATCCTGAAGTCGCGGTTTCCGTTCTGAAACTGAACAAAACATACAATTCAAGCACATGTCAAAAAATGTAGCATAATGATGTCATGTAGTTAAGAGTACATCTCTGTGGTTCTCAAATTCCAAAGAGTCCCACACTAAAGAAAAGATTCGGATAGTGGAAAACTGTGAGGATCTTGGCAATTCTACACTAGGTTTTGTTTTTGTTTTTGAGTAGACCCGGTAATGTTCAGGGAACCAGGTTATTGAACAAATTATTGAACAGGTCACCTTCAGGCACTGCAAGGCACTCCCTGCTGTACTATCGATCAGATCCAAACTAGCTCTGTTATGGTCTTACTTATTCGAAAACCATGGAAGCAAATTACAGGATCATTCTGTGACTGACAGTCCAGGGAAATGAAGAGCAGCATAAGTATGGCACAGACCCAAGGATCCGAGACCAAAGCCCTGGTCTCAGCAGCGTGTTTCCTACATGTTCATCACACCCATACACTGCACAGGGCTTGAGCCAGGAAGGGTCCTCAGACACTCACCCGCACATACGCCTCTCCTCCTCGACCTCAGGGCTCCTCCTTCCAGCCAGGAGATCACCGCAGGCTTTATGCCAGAGTGCCCTGCCCCAACAGAAACAGAGGCATGGATAAGTGACAGGGAGATGGTGACAGGTAAATCCCTATATTTTCCTGATACAATTGGGCATATATCTGAAAAGCATGAATACGATGTCCATTTCCAAAATGGCACATATTTCTAGTTATTCGAGAGGTAAGACCCAAGAAAATACCACAAATACTCTAGACCTGACCTTGTGTATGGCCAACAGGGGGTTGATCAGCACAGTATGTTGTTGGTTTTTGTCTTCTTTGGGGTCTCACCTGGCCATGCTGAGGGGTGACTCCTGACTCTGTATTCAGAAATCACTGCTGCTGGTGCTTGGGGATGACATGGGATGCCTGGGATTTAATCCACGTGCGCCGCTTGCACACATCTGCCGCCCAACCCCAGGGAGCCCACGCGGGTCTGTTTAGACACGGTTGGCTCCACACTGCTCTCACCGACAGCCTGCAGATTCTGGTAGGTCTCCAGCATCAAGTCCCTGTAGAACTTCCGCTGAGACGCCTCCAGGCATGACAATTCCTCCGGGTTGAAGTTCACAGTCATGGAAGGTCACTGCGTCCTGAGTCAGCACACAAAAAGGGTGGGAGTCAGAGACTATCTTAGCCTCATTCCCACTACTCTGAGGCTAGGTAGCAGGGTCCTATATTGTCACTGGGCCTCTCCACTCCAAATGAACCAGCCTCCATGCACACGCATGACTGACGGGCCCCAAAAATCACTTAAGGCAACTGGATCTGCTAAAGTGGGAGGAAGTTTGACAGAAGGTTCTTGGATGTATCTGCCTTTCCTGGTAACCCCCCGGCCAATTCGAGCACCACTGTTCCAGTGAACACTCTAGAGAGGATCACCTGAACACACACTTGTAAGATCCAAAAGGCTATCCCTGGGTGTAGCAATAACCACTGCACGCTCACCGCTGCAACCCCACAGCACATGACCACTAGGATTTAGAACACGACAGTCCATATAGACAACTACTCAGAGCAGTGCATGGCATGTGTGCCAGTAGGAACTCACTGCTCAGGACTGCCCCAATCCTGCTCAAAGAAGGTAGAAGTTTCGTGACCCCAACATCTCTACTGGCCTCAGAGATCCTTGGCTCTTTCTCCTTGGGATCGGTGCATGCCCAGAAATCCACACACAAGATTATGTGAACGCAAGACTGTATAACCGAGCAGGTAGTCTCTCCAAAGTAGGAAGGACAAAATAGGAGAAAAGCAAGTCTGGTGGCCGAAGTCACTGTAGTTTCCAGGACGCAAATGAGGCCATCACAACCCAGGGTGCTCTGAGGCCAGTCAGTTGTGAATCCAGAGCACAGAGTCAAGAGGACAGCTGATGACAAAAACAATGCAAAAGAAACTAAAGAAGCAGGTTAGCGTAACACGACAGCTATTCCGGGGACACCATGTAGGACTGGCGATCCCTGACATCCCATATGGTCCCACAAGCACTGCCAGGGGCAATGCCAGAGTGCAGCACAAGGAATGATTGCGAAAATCCTTGCTCTGCCTCCCCTAATAAAACAGAAACCCAAGATGAAACTTTTGGACCTCCAGCATCCCATTGATCACCTAGACCTTTCATGAAAGAGCATTGAGCACAGAGCTTTGAGTACTCCTCATGCACCACTGGGTTGGCCCCAAAGCCAAATAAAACAAAACAAACATAAACAAAAGCAGCTTCAAACACCGAATGGGACGGTCCGATCAGAAGTCTCATCTTGGAATCCGTCCTAAAGAAACTCAAAACAGAAGTCCCAGGAAACCTGGGCACTCCTGATACTACCTCATGTCATTCTATCCGTCTACTTCTACCTGCGGACGGTTTATCAGAAGCCGCGTCACCATCTTCTACTGTCACTATTGTTCTGAGTATCAGCAGGAGGCTCCGTGCAAAGACCTGGAGAAGTCAGAACAGTAAGCACCAGAGAGGAGCACCTCCTCCCACTTCTGAGCCAGACCAACCACACCCTCGGGCACAAGCACACAATTTCACCTCTGGGAGACAATGGCAGAAGCTCCTTTCTCCACTGGGGATGCAAATTTTGTTGGCATCTGTGCTGTACTTCAGGAGAGGAGCCTGGGCCCAGGCTACAGGGGAGGAAAAGACAGCCTTCTCTGATTCCCGGATTCTTCTCTGGCTCCCACAGTAAAGTCCCTATAGGCACTGCCAGGGGCCGACTCTCAGTCCAGGAGCTCCCAAATACTAGCGTCCCCCTTCAGGCTGGCAGAAGTGCTGCCCCCAGGGAACCGTAGCCTGGAATGTGGCTCCACCATGTGACTTAGAGTGGACAAACCTTCGACACTCGCTTACAGGGTGGACAAGGACATGAACCTGGGCACTCTGTCCCGGGGACCTCAGTATTTACCACAATGGCAGGTGTCGTCTGCTCAGGGAGAGATAAAGAGTCAGGGGTGCTTTGCAGCTTGATGTGAGGGAGCTGAAATTCATGAGCCTAAAAAAGATATACAAGTATTGTGGTTAGATGGCAATAATGTGAATTGGGCGCTTGACTAGATGAACCAATCAATCCTCTGCATCCCATATGGACCCTAGCAGCGCAAGGGACAATACCTGAGCTTAGAGACTCGAGTAAGTCATGAGAATCTCCGGGTATTTGCCCTCTCTCCCCCCTTAAATACAAAGAACCAAAATAGCCCCCCCCAAATACATATTCATTGGCAAACCTCAGCCACCTGCAGGCCACCTTCCAACTCACATACCCCACATGATCACGGCTCTCACGGCAGACAATGAAAATGACCAGCAACAGGTCTCCTGCCATTAGCTGGAGGGGCTGAAGCTCTGCCCCTCAAATCTGGAGATTTTACAGAAGTGAGCTTAGGGCCGATGGTTCAAACATGGGACTGCTGGGACGGTTGGAATAGCCAAGTCCTCGGATGATTCCCACATTCAGCCATTGTTGCCCCATCCCGGAGCTGGAGACGATTGTGGCCAAAGAGGCACCGTAGAATCACGAACTCAAAACTGTCACTCCTGAACCGTGAGACAGCCCCCCCTGTACCCCCAAGGCTCTGCGTCCCCCTAAATCCTCCACCACACCTCACGATCCACCTGAATGTTGGCGAACAAGTGAAAAACCAGTGCAAAAGTACCCCCCAAGTTGGCTCGGCCCCTTGGCTCAGAGTGTGGAAATGGGAAGGTGCGGGGTGCTCACAGGAGGTTGCTTGAGTCCTGCAACTAAATCCTTCTTCAGACTCCCCCTTCCAGGATGGGGCACAAATTTACTTGTCCCTTGCCAAGTGAGCAACAGTCCCAGTGTCTGATTCAGGGATGGAAAATGAATCATGACATTTATGACATCACTACTGTTTCCATTAGGTACCTTAAAGAGCCAGAGTCTAGGCCCTGAGAACCTTTTTGCCCCCCAGGTGAATCTGTGCTGCAAGGAGGATAGACTCGAATAAAGGAGTGGAGAGGCAAATGCTGGACTGGTCGGTCACACACTGGGGGCCTGGGTGTAAGGAGAAGTCCCCTGATCCTGCAGTTGTCAACTAACATCGAATCAATGATATCTAAACACAGAATGTTACCCTGACTCTTGTCAAATGATCCCTGAGCTCAGAGACAAGAGTAAACACTGAGCACTGTAGGCTGTGGTGAAAAATATAACAAGAAAAAAGGCAAATTCTACTGAAGGGGGGGGAATGATGTACAGAGACAAATTTGAGAATGAAACATTAAAAGAGTCAAATTTCTGGTCCTTAAAAATCCCCTATTGTTGGGGCTGGAGAGACAGCACAGCAGATAGGGCGTATGCCTTGCACACGGCCAACCTGGGTTCGATTCCCAGCATCCCATATGGTCCCTTCTGCAATGCCAGGAGTAACTCCTGAGTGCAAAGCCAGGAGTAATCCCTGTGCATCGCCAAGTGTGACCCAAAAAAGAAAAAAAATAATCCCATATTTTTGATCTATCTGTGCTACAGAAACACACAGTTTCTCATGAATCCCTGTTGTTCTTTCACCATTGTGCATATATATGTGTATATATAAGTGTGACTTTGTGTGATTTTTGTTTCGAGGCCACAACCGGCAGATTCAGGGCTTACTCCTAGCTCTACACGCAGGAATCACTCTGGTACAGACCATATGGGATGCAGGGCATAGAACCTGGGACGATTGCTTGGATGGTTCCTTACCCACTGTACTATGGCTCCGGACCTAAGTAAACGTGCTCCTAGCACACCCAGTGGGATTCCTGGGCAAATGTCCTTACTCCTGGAAAACCAAAACTTTCTTGCTTAAAAAAACAAAATCCTTTACCCTGGTTGGATTCTAGTTCTAAACAATTTAGGTTTAACATTGGTTCATCATTTCTCCTTTGCTACAAGGAGCTGAGGCTTACTGAGTAACACCCATCCCAATCACACCAATTTCCTTAGTGTTCATCTTTAATTCCCTGTGCTCTGCTTCCCCTATACATTATTCACCCATTTTCCCTAATCACAACCTGTGAATTGTAAAGTCAGATTCTCCAGAGATCTCTGGATTTTGTACTTGTAAATAAAATGTTGACTTTCTCTTTCCTTTATATCCGCTACAGTTTACTTTAGAAAATAAATCTTTTTTTTCTCCTGAACAAGGACCAGTGTAGTCCCAAGTTGGGAAGATTGTACTGGGAGGATTGGGATGGCCATGCCCCCAGCCCTCAGCTTTGTCTAGACAAAGGAAGGCAATATTATGCTTTTGTAACTTCAGAGTTAATTAACTGCAGATACTATATACTCCTGGGCATTGTCATGTTTATGAGACTTAAGCATCATCTGCCCTTTGTTCTTAGCACCCCAAAAGCAAGAGACTGAATGGACCCAGGAGAGCTGTGAGCTACCCTGGCATCGAAAAGGGACAGGTAAGAGGGGTGACTGATCATTTACGCAGATAAACATTTGGCAGAGTAAATTCTCATGGGGAGATTTACCCAAGTAGACACTCTGTCTCTCAGGGACATCTACACTGCTTTTATCTTTTCCTCTAGTTGTATAAGTTATCAACACTTGTAGTTGTTTGGATAAACACAGTAAGAGACAAATATCCCAACACTTAGTTCTCTGGGCTTTGACAGCAAATAAGGCTTTTTTTCTTTTTGCTTTTTTGGGTCACACTCGGTGATACAAGGGGATACTCCTGGCTCTGCGCTCAGGAGTTACTCCTGGCATTGCAGAAGGGACCATATGGGATGCTGGGAATCGAACCCAGGTTGGCCGTGTGCAAGCCAAACACCCTACCCGCTGTGCTATCTCTCCAGCCCCCAGAGCAAATAAGGCTTTTAACACTTACTTCTCTGGGCTCTGAGAGCAAGCAAGGCTTTTACTGTAAATCCCAGACTAAGTCTTCAGGCCAGTTCACCTTGTCCTTCCCCATGGGGATCCTGTCTCTAATGCTGTAACTGTTTGCATCAAGACCATGCACACGTGCTTTCTAGAATGTTCCATTTCGAAGCTGGGGTAGTTTTCCCACTTGCCCCTGGTCCATACAAGTTCCACGGCAGAACCTCCCTTTTGGGGTGTTAGGAACTACAGTAACTGAAGCCCGAGTCAAGTAATTATGACCAAGCAATTATGCCCAGGAGTAGATATACTTGAGTCCATCTACTCCGAAATACTAGGAGTATAATCATTGATGGTCTTTCTGTGTTTAACCAAAGAACAGTGCTGTAGAGTGAAAACATAAAAATGCTATAGGGGAAACAGGGAAGCAGGTACAAATACACAGTCACTTCAACTACAAAGCAGTACAAATACAAAGTTGAGAATAACCAGAAAGTTATGGTATATAAGTAATCAAGACTGGCCTGGGGAATTGAGACAACGCGAAGAAAAATACAAAGGAAATGTTAAAGATAAACTTTAACTAAATTAGGGATGTTAGCAAGGACATGATAAGCTTCTCTGGGAGGAGCAAAAGGGGCAATTCACAGATGAAGCCTAAGACACTTTGGGTTAATATCCAGCAGATCACCAACAGCCTGGCCCGTTTCCTTCTTTGATCCTCTGTTTCCCTTCACCGGCCAGGGTGGGGAGACCAATCATAGCCACCAAAGGCATGCAGCGCATGCCCAGACATTATTTGTACACAAGTCTCAGTGTAATAGCCGGGTTTTGCCTAATCAGGGAGAGATGAAGAGTCGGGGTGCAATTTTCAATTTGATTTTAGGATACAGAAATTCTACGTTAGAAAAAAACAACAATGTGGAGTCAGAGATATTAAGCTGGGACGGGCGCTTCCCAGGCTGACCCTGATTGATATTGAGCATCTCACATGACACCTAAAGAACTTAAAAAAAAAGAATTCCAGAGTGATGCTCCTTAAGGAAGCCCCGAGATTACATATTTGTGCCCAAAATACAACCAAAAATAGCCCCAAAGTAAATTTTCAGTTGTAAACCGCAACCACCCCTAGAACCCCACCCAAGGGATGGTCTGGAAATCAAGGCTACTAATGAATAGTGACTGAGGGCTACAGTGTCATTTGCCATTAGGGAGCTGCCCCTCAAAAATGAACAGTCCTTTTATAGTTTTGGAGGCATCACCGGCGATATGGACAAGAAACTTCTAACTGCGCTCAGGCACCCGTCCTGGTCGAGCTTGGCGATCGATCTTGGGTGGGCCAGATGCAAAGCAAACGCCCTAACCACTGTGCTATCTCTCAGGTCCTCTAAGTGAACATGCAGCTTGTACAGCAGTGAGGTTGGGGCCAAAGCTCCAAGACAGGGCCCAGTGCAGTCCCAAAGTGGGAGAGTAGGGACGGCCCAGCGCCCCCCCCACCCACTCGGCACCACGCCCACCTGCCGCCATCCCACTGCAGAGATGCAGGGGATCCCCAGAACCACACACTCATACCCCTGACCCCTGCGCCCCAGCACAGCCCCCACTGCACTCACCAAAGCTCCGAGTCCCCCAAAAAACCCTGCCGGGCGGCAGGAACCACGTGGATATCAGTGGAAAAAGCTTAAAAGTGTCCTTAGAGCTGGCTTGGCTCCGCCCCTCAGTGCAGAAACTGGGAGGTGCGGTGCGGGGTGCTCACAGGAGGCTGCTAGTGTCCTGCCACAAAACCGGCCTTCGCAGACCCCTTCCACGACGGACAGACAGCCTCTTCTCTCTTCACCTGCTTAACAAATGGAGGCCTGATCCAGCATCTTGCACCCAAACATGTAAATGCCCTGCTGTGACATCACTTCCGCTTCTGCAAGCAGCCTTAAAGGGCCAGACACCAGCTGCGCAGAGAACAACTAGGGAAATGCAGGTAAATGGGTAAGGCTGGTTGGCTGGAGCGAAAGCACAGTGGAAAGCTTGTTTGCCTTGTACGCAGCTGACTCAGGTTCAATCATCTGGATTCTATATGGTCCCATTTTGGTGTATAAGAGATTGTTAGGATTTTACTGCTTCCAAAGTGTAAGTCTCAAAACGTTTACCCTCAATGTTTGTGTAAATCAAATGGAAAACTGAATACAATGAGTGCAGATATGCTACAGCGAATGAAGTGCTTCCTTGAATGTGGCTCTACCTGGACACAAATTATGGACAGCACTGCGGGATGTGACTCCCAGAACATAACACAGAAGGGCCTGAAGAATAGAGGTTTGGCTGTCTATACAACGTCAAAAAAGGCTAACCACAGCGTCCTGGTTGATCTATGCCATGATCTATGCAAAGCAGGGCCTCTGGGCCAAGTCAAAATCACAGCAAAGAATGAAACCATGGTGAGTCGTGACAGTACCCAGCAAAATGCAATGTTTGTACCTATTTACTTCTTATTTAATTCCTTCCACCTTGCCTTATCACTAAGAACCATTATTTACCAGTTAACATACTGGGAAGTCCACATGCCAGGACATTGTCATAACCATGGTGCAGGGGATAATCAGCAAGTACTTTTCACTTATGGTACTAGTATCACAGGAAGCTTTCACAGATAACAGGATTATTTCCTTCCTTACTGTACTTTTGTATCTATCCCCCACCTACTTGTTGAAACTAAAATTGTTTTACCTAAGGGCCCTGTTCTGACGCCGGCCATTGTTGTCAAGGAAGTGATTGATCCAACATAACTTTTATATTTACTAAAGCTTGAGGGAACATGAAAGCTTTCCTATATTCCTTACCTACAGGATTTCCTCCAGGATTGTCTTTAAAGTTGCAGGTGAGAATAATTCACTTTCCACGTTCTTACATAAATATATATATATATATATATATATTCTTACTATATAAATATGTATATTTATATATAGCTTCTCTCCAGTGTGAATTCTCCTATGCATAAGGCCCGACGATCCAGGAAAGTCCTTCCCACACTCCTGACAGATGTAATTTGTCACTGCAAAATGACTTTTCACATGCGCAGTAAGGGCTGGAGACAAACTGAACACCTTTCCACATTCCTTACACTTATGAGATTTCTCTCCACTCTGAATTTTCCTGTTCAGAAAGCTATGCCAATTGCATCAAAATTTTCCTGCAGTCATTTCATATATAAGGCCTCAATCCAGGATAAATTTTTCTCACACACCAAAGCTTGAGGATTGAGTAAACATCTTCCCACACCCCTACATATGTCTTCTTCGAGAATGAATTTTCCTATGTTTAATAAGGAGTTAGGGGAAAGTGAAGGCTTTGCAAAAGTCATAACAAACGTAAGGTTTGTCTCCTATATCAAAATTTCAGTGTCACAAAAGGATTGTGAAATAAGCAAAGGCCTTGCCACACTCCTTACATATATACATGGATTCACTGCAATGTGCGTTTTCTTTTGGACAAAAAAGTTTGAATAGTAAGTGAAGACCCTCCCATAGTAGTGACACGAATAGTGTTTCATCCACCTGTATGAACATTCCTACGCTCAGAAAGACCTGAGGTGAAAGGCCTTTCCACCAACCTCACATATATAAGGGTTTTCTACAAAACAGAATTTATGAAAACTAAGACTTCAGGAAGAAGCAAAGGCCTTCCTACATTGCTCCCAAATATAAGTTATCTCTCCAGTGTTCCATTGTGAGTTTTTCTGTGTATTAAGGCTTGTGGAATAAGCAAAGTCTTTCACTCTGTATATGCATATGGTTTCTTTCCAGTGTGACTTTTTCTGTGCATACTAAGATGTATGAGTCAGAGAAAGGCCACAGCACATTCCTTACATGCATACGGACTCTCCAGTAGGAAATATCCTATGTATAAGGTATGAGGATCCATCAAAGGCCTTCCCACAGTCCTTAAACAGTTTCTCTCCTGTGTGGATGTTCACATAGTCCCACCGGGTTCATGCTGGACTCAAAAGTTTGTCCTCAGTGCTTACATTTCTGGGAATTCTGTCCAATATGGGCTTCTATGGGAAAGTGATGGTGCTGAGGACATGGGAAGAGTGATCTTCTGATCACCCTCAGAACACATCCCACCTGTCTCGGCATCCCTGTGGGGATGAGGGCCAAATTGCTCACTCGAGCCTTTATCACAGTGTGCAGGAAGAGACATTCCACCAGGGCTGGCTGCTTCCATGTAGAACAGCAGAGAAGGATCCCAATTATTAGTCTATGCCATAAGAGTTTTCATGTCAAAAGAAATTAAGCTCTTTAGGTAGGTAGCTGGTAGGGCACGGGACAATGAGTTTCTTGGGGAAATAATACATCCAGATGGGGATGAAAGCAGTGACTCCGAAGCCAACCCTGGGGATTCAGAGAGGAACTGGCTTAGTAGAAACCCAGAGAGTTGGAGACTTGGAAGAGGAACAAAGGCTGGTAAGAACATCAGAGAGCAAGGTCTGGCCAACGCTCTACCCCTTGACAACACGCGAGCAGTGGACACTCAGCTTCAAAGAAAATCCCAGGAGTCAGTTTCAGAAACATGATTTCAAACTGAGAGTATCACGATAGTACAGTGCGCTGCATGCAGTCAATCTAGGTACAATGTCCAGAATTCCAAAGGGTCCCCTGAGCACTATCTGACTAATAGATGGATGGAATTTTCCTTTATCCAATCGTAAATGTTTCCTTTTTTACCTCTATTATTAGTAAAGTAACATGGGTGGGATCCAGGAATGTGACCATCCTTGTGAGAAATCACAGGTAAACGGAATGTTCTCCTGGGATGTGGAGATCTTGGGACCTGACCCATATTCCCACTTATAAAAGATTTCATCAAGGCGCCCCTTCTATCCTTTCAAACAACATTCTGTGCACAGTTACATGTATCTAAACTCTCCAACTGAGACCAGAACAACTGTAGATCTGGGTAGGGTGTTGTTTGCACATGGCCAACCTAGGTTCAATCCCCAGAATCCTGTAGTTTCCAGGAACACCATCAGAAATAATACCTGAGTGAAGAACCAAGAGAAACCACTGAGGATCACCAGGTATTGTAGTATAATAGTGGTCTGCCCTTGCTCCCTGGCAGGTGAGATCTTATGTTTCTTGATTGCCCATAACCTTTTAATTACCTTTGTCAACTGATCAGACTTTGACTTGTAAATACTGTCTTTCTCTTCTCCTTAATGTCTTTTGCATGGTTAGCTATTTCAGAGCAATTGCTTTTTGTATGGATACAGGAAGACAGTTACAAAGAAAAGCCTGGGCTTGAGAGTTGGTCTCCAGATAATATTACCTCCTAGACATCTGCTCTCTTGACTGAAGCCTCAGCTGCCCTTACTTCCTCAATCTCATAAAGAAGGGTCCGATGCAGGACTAGATGGACCCAGGGCAAGTGGTGAGCTAGCTATGCTTGCATCGAAATGGGCCTGGCCAAAGTACCGTAATGCTTATCTATAAGAGCCTGGTCATGGACAAATTTTGTCACGAATCAAAAAGTAGTAACTAGACTTGGATGCTGCTGGGATTGGGAGTGATTGATCCAGCCTGAGTCTGAATCTGTGGAGATAAGTCCCCAGGAGAGTCACCAACAAGTCTAAAAGTGTCTATTACTATGTCCATACAGAATGGTAATCATTAGGAAGTAAAACTAAATATGTCAATTAAGTTGCTGGTCGAAAGAGAGGAGTAACACACCTTTAGGGCTGCTTTTTCTTCATGGGCTTCAGGTAACGGGGAAGTCTAGAAAATCATTTTTCATTGCGCTTCCCGTGGTGAGGCGTGGATTGGGGTCGTGGTGAGAGAAGAAAAAGAGCAGCTTCAGGGAGACAGGGGGAATGAAGGAGACTGAGAAAAGAGATGGTCTTCCTCCACCCAGATCCCCTATCTTCCAGTATATAGCCGTTACACCCACCAACTGCCCCTGGTGCTGTGTAATCCCATCAATGGCCAAGACTCAGAGACTATAAAACCCTGCTCTTGAAAGAAAACAGGCAGTGTCCCACCTCCGTGTCTGGCTTTCTCACTGGTGCCTTTTGGAGGAGGGTGTGTTAAGTTTCCCTCCCAACCCCGAGCAGAGCCCCGGCAGCTCAAGACCTCTGGTTCGAGCCACAGCCATGCTTAAGACCACTCTCCACAAGTTCGGACGAGCCTCACGCATGAAGGAACCGGCAGAGAAACCCAGGTGTGCAGGACCTGGGGCTGAGATCTCCAAGCTGCTCGTATTGGGACTGGGCCTCCTCCACCCAGATCTCCCATCTTCCAGTATGTAGGTGTTACACCCACCAACTGTCCCCGGTGCCGTGTAATCCCATCAATGGCCAAGACCCAAAGACTTTAAAACCGTGATCTGGGAAGTGCACAGTCACACGAAATTTTATTATCTAGCCTTAATCTGGAAAAACTGGCAGCCTACCAGAAGTATCCTGCCCACACCGCAGAGTCTGGCAAACTCCCCATGGTGTATTCAATATGCCAAAAACCAGTAACAATCATGGTTCTCTTTCTCCTGACCCTGAAAGAGCCTCAAATGTGGCACTTCTTAAAATCTCAGGGATAGGAAGAAGGAGACATTACTGGGGCCTGCTTGAGTCAATCGATGAACAACAGGATGACAACGAGACAGTGAGAGAAGAGACACAGAGTTAGAGGACACTGTTGCGACTTAAAGAGAAGGCTGAGAGCTGAGATTAAGAGTGGCTGGGGAGATTGGAGAGGAGTCACAGAGAGCATTGGAGAGCGAGTTAAGAGAGAGGGTTGGATAGAGCTGGGAGACAAGAGACTGAATAAACAGCAAGTAATCAGCAACCAGCCTGGTCCTCATTCTACTTTCATCGGTCCACAGCAACAACTGTCCAGGGTGGAGAAGTGGCTCAAGAGCAACAAATGTGGACAGTCAGAGAGAGCCGCCAGGAGAGACCGGGAACATCTATTAATGTGTAAATCCTGTTCAAACTCCCACTTCTCATAGGTTCCCCCAGGCCCCCCTGGAGTGACTCCTGAGTGCAGAGTCAGGAGTAAGCCCAGAGCACTTCTGGCTGTGATCCGAAAACAAAAACACAAAAAAGTGAACTGGGGGGGGGGAGGCTGGAGCGATAGCACAGTGGGGAGGGTGTTTACCTTGGACACGACCAACCCAGGTTTGATTCCCAGCATCCCCAATGGTCCCCCAAGAACCGCCAGGAGTAATTCCTGAATTCGTGAGCCAAGAATGACCCTTGTGCATCACTGGGGGTGATCCAAAAAGCAAAAAAAAAAAAAAAAAAGAAAGAAAGTGAATTGTGTAGTTAATCAGAAAAAAGAACACAACTATCTCGACTTAGCAAAGAAGCATTTTTATGATGGCTACAGAGAAAGCACAGACCACGCGTTGCTTGTCTGGCACAGAGCTGACCGAGGTTCAATCTCTACCACCTCACAGGGTCCCCAAACCTAGCATTATCAATGAGAACAGAGCCGAGGTAAACTCTAATCTCCATTGGGTGTAGTCAACCAAAAAATAAATCAATAAATTTAGGTGCCACAGCTATAGTCTGGTAGGGTACTGGCCTTGTACACGGCTGACCTGTATACCCCGGCACAACACTGAGTACCATTTGTTACCTTTTGGCAGCAACCACAGGGTATGACCATATATATATATGTATATATACATATATATGTATACATATACACATATATATGTATATATACACATATATGTGTGTGTTTGTGTATGTGTGTATATCTATATCTATATATATATTTATATGTATATAATATATATGTAATTTGTTCACTAGTCAACCTCCACCAACCAGTTTTGTAGAATGCAGGTTTGGATTTTGCTAAAGGTGGCAGAACTTTGAGCTTACCTGAGAGGTACTTGGAGGAATCCTGCTTTGTACAGGAGACTGTATCATAGTAGACTGCTTTCAAGGACAGGTCTTGCATTCCTGGCCTATCTCTGACTGCAGGAATTCAAATTCTATATAAATAATGTGAACCTTGTGAGAAAGTTACAGCAGGGGGCAGGGATGAGGCCCAGCTGGTAGATAGAGGTCAGGACAGGGTTGCTGGCACCTGGGGCCTCCTGGTGCAAACTTGAGCCAGAAGTACAGGCTGCAATTTCAAAGGCTATCAGCGGCACAAAAGAGCTGACAGTGAGTGGCAGGGCATTTGCCATGAACGCAAAAGACTTAACTTCACAACCTGAATTGCCAAGGAGTGATCCCGGAGAGCTGCTGGGTTTGGCAAAATCCCACATAGCCAATCCTCCTGCCCAAATAAAGGCAATGAGGAGTTAACTGCCAACAGAAGAGGTGCAAAATCTAGTAATATGTTCTGAACGGTCAGTCCTCTGGGTTTGTTGTTTCGGTTTTAGGACCACATCCAGAAATGCTCAGAGCTTACAGGCCAGGTTTTCAGGCTATGATTTACCTATGGGTACGTGATTTTATAAAAGAAAAAGAGGATGAAAAATTAGAGGATGAAAAATTATACTTGGAGCCAAAGTGATAGTACAGTTGGCAGGGCATATGTTTGGTCCCCGGCATCACATACAGTCCCCCAAGCACTCCCAGGAGTGACACTGATATTTGTGATTGAGGGGTGGTTTTTGTACCCTTTTACTTAGTTCCTATTTAATCAGTTTTCCCCTGGATTCCATCATCAAGACCCATTATTTACATGGGCTAGAGCAATAGCACAGAGGGTAGGGCGATTTCCTTGCATGCGGCTGACCCAGGTTCGATTCCGAGCATCCCATAAGGTCCCCCGAGCACAGCCAAGTGTGATTCCTGAGTGCAAAGCCAGGAGTATCCCCTGAGCATCTCTAGGTGTGTCCAAAAAAAAGGAACATTTTTTTACAGGTTAACATACAAATCAAGTCCAAGTGCTGGGGCACTGGCATAGGAAAAAGTAATCATTACTATTATTATTATGGTTTACTATATAAGGAAACTCAGGAGGTTAATTCAGGTTCACCAGGAGCCCAGACGTTAGTAGGCATATGAAAATATACAGTGGCAAGAAATCTTAAGAGTTTACAAAATGGGAAGATCTTTGTGTTTCCCTGAATTGCAATCATCAGCAATTCCATTTCCCTCATAGTACTGAAGACACCAGTTTAATTTGAACTTGAGAACTGTAACATAAAGAATGAACTAGGAGTGTATATTTAAGACATCAAAAGGTTGAAGCAGAGTGCTTGCCACAAGATCCCCCAAGCACCACACTTCCAGACTAATTCCTGAGTGCATATTCAGGAGAAACCCCTGAGCATCACCCAGGTGGGACACAAAAATGAAAAAAAATGGTCAAAGGGCAAGCCATGAGGAACCCAGAGATAATGGAGGCATTGTATATCCCACCCAAGGGCTGGGGGAGATTGAATGATGCATTCAAGTTAAATTGAAATTCAGATTTTAGGGATTGCTGGGAGTTTGTCTTGCAGGGGATGACAGCATATAATCCCTTTCCCTCCCAGGCCCATCTGGAGTTATCCTGCCTGGGGAGCCAGAAGTAACTCCTCGGAATTTCTGATTGTGCCTTACCACACCCCTACAAAAAAGTACTTGTTTTCTGTATTGAACAGAAAGCGCTATGTCAGGGGGATCAGGTTTATAAATTACAGATGTGAGCGATTTCAGTGATCCCTGTGATCAAGGCTTTCTCTGCCTGTAGATGTTTTTTCTGGGTTCACCTCCAGTATCACATGGTTCCCTGGTACCTCAGGGAGTAATCAGCTACCTGGGAAGCACTGGGAACCTTAGGATTTGCATCTTTGAGGAGGGAGACATAGTCAACAGTGCTCAGGGCTTATTTATTTCTGCCTTTGCACTCAGGAGTCACTTCTCTGGGACCAGGGTTGAGGGCTCCTACCGTCCTAACGTCCAGCAACTCCTAATGGTTTGGAGGGAATTGATGTAGGCATGCAGGCAGATAGGGAAGGCTCCCCCTCCCAAGGTAAAGGCAGTAAATTTCCCGGGAATAGCTCTGAAGTTGTGAAGGCCAACCTTGAAGAAAACAGAAACTAAGGTCTGATCACACCCTCACCTATGGCCAATAACAGACCCAGAGAAGCTCCTGCAGAAACAAAAGGCCAGGAAAGGAATTCAAAGAAGATCATCAACACTCTCAACCTGCCTAGGCAACCTCCTTAGCAACGGGACTTTGACCTAGGTAAAAGCCTAGATTGGATTCCTTTCTGTTCCAGGGAGACTTCTCATTGGCTTTCCCAGACATTTGCGGGAGCAGGGCAAGTGGGGGTTCCCCGAGTGTGGGAACCAAAGTCGAACTCCAGAAGGATGTGGGGGCCCCCAACACTGCTTCCGACCCCCTCACTCAAATCATATAGTCAGATCAGGAGGTGTGGACCAGGTGGGGTGGGGTGGGGGTTGGGGGATGACCCCAGACCTCAATGGTGCTGCTTCATTCTTGAGGGGTCTGTGTGCCAAGAGGAGACACCTCTGATGGATTCAACTCTCTTACACCCGCAAAGTAAGAGAGGGGATGAGAGAGTCCAGCATCTTCCGTCCCTGGCCGCGTCTGACTGGGCCTTGGGTCAGAGAATAAACTGGGGATCTGTGTCCGGGTGTCCCTGCTGACTGGAGCTTGCCCCACTCACTCTATGTGTGGAAGGATACCCAGTGAGCAGTGCTCCAGAGCCAGCCACCCGAGAGCAAACAGGGTGACACAGGAGAGGCTTGCCTTCCCACAGTACTACGTGTCCAACCTACTCAGTTCTAAAGGTCTCCAGACCCCACTTCCACATATCATAGCACCCCGCATTGCTGAGGGTGCCATATTCCGTCCTGAGTTTTGAGGTTCTTATACACAGGAGAAGTCCCATTTCTTCTGTTCTCCGTGGAGGAGGGTGGCAGAAGCCAGATTCAACTCCAGCATCTCCAGAAGTCTGGGGTGAAGGTAACAGCAATCAGAGAAACTAGGGTGTGTTAAGGAGAATTTTAATTAACATACATGGGGAGAGGATCACACCAGCATTGCTCAAGGATTACTGCTGCTGGGACTCTCGGGGCCGAGAGAGATAACCACGGAAAAACTGCCTTTCTTCGAACACTCTTGAACTTATTCACCAATGTGGCTTGGCACATGCCTCAGGCAACCGCGAGCGAATGTCTAAGCTGGCAAAACAATGCAGAGAAGCCATCAAGGATGACCTCAAAGACAGGAGATCAGCGATGCTGGTAGATGCGGGAGAAGCCGGGAAAAGCTTTTGTAATGCCCTCCTGCCCTTCACCAACTACAAGACCAAGATGTCTGCCCTCGGACATCCTGATGGATCTATCACATCGTCCAGAAGGGAAATGGAGATTATTCATGACTTCTACTCAGATCTCTTTAATAGCCACGTCCACTTGCCCACATACCACATTCTGCACCATGGATATATCGTTCCGAATGTTCTCCCTTCAAAATTCAACATACTATCTCGTGGGTAAAGAAACAAAGAGCACCTGGCCCAGACAAGATTAGACCTGAACACCTGAAGAACTTACCATCAGTACTCATCAATACACTGGCTCGGCTCTTAACACGCTACCTGTCTGAATTCAAGGTTCCATCCCAATGGAAAATCAGCAAGACTGTACTACTATACAAGAAGGAAGGCATCCACGACATTGGCAACTATCGCCCAATCTGCCTATTGTCTCTCATCTATAATCTGTTCACTCGAGTCACCTTAATAGGATTAGCAGAACAGTAGATGAAGAACAACCATGTGAACAAGGTGGGTTCCGAAAAGGATTCAGTACCATCTACAATATCCACATGATTACTAAGCTCATTGAGATTTCTCAGGAGTTCAAGATGCCGCTCTGTCTAACGTTCATTGATTTAAAGAAGGCCTTTGCTTCTATGGAGACAGAAGCGGTCATAGAAGCCCTAGCCAATCAGGGTGTACAAACTCAATACATCAGGATCCTCCGTGAGCTCTATTACGGGTTCACTACCAGGATTTCACCACTCTACAAAGAAGTAATTATCCATGTCAAGAGAGGGGTTCGGCAGGGTGATACCATTTCACCAAAACTCTTCAGTGCCACCCTTGAGAACATCATGCGACGACTGGAATGGGAAGGAATGGGAGTGAAGATAGATGGTCGGCAACTATACCACCTCTGCTTTGCTGATGACATTGTTTAATAACACCCAACATCAGCCAAGAGGCAGAAATGAGACCGACTTTGACTGTGAGAGTGGAAAGGTCGGACTACAGCTGAATTATGAAGCATCACAATTACGAAGACAATGTTAATGAGAAACAGCGTCATTTCTGATACTCTACTCGCTTTCAATGGAACCACCATCTCCGAATGCAACAGTTATATATACCTAGTTTGAGAAAGAAACATGATGAATGACCTGGCACCTGAGTTTCGCAGGAGGATGAGAGCATCTTGGAATGCCTTCAAGAGCATTGAAGGAATAACTAAGAGTACAAAGAACGTCCAGCTTCGAGCACATCTCTTCAATTCCACTGTTCTTTCTGCATTAACATATGACTCAGAGACCTGGGCCCTATGAAAACAGGATGAGAATGCTACTCAGGTCTCTCAAAGAGAAATCGAAAGAGCTATGCTTGGAATATCACGCATCACTCAAATGAGAGATAGACTCCGGAGTTCTGATCTCCGTCAAGGGTCAAGAATCAGGGACGCTGTCTGATCTTCTAAGCCATCAAAAATCAGATGGGCTGGACACAAAATGAGGTTTACAGACAACCACTGGCCTAGACCCATTACTGACTGAATTCCACGGGACGTCAAAAGACTGCGTGGACGCCCACCTACAAGATGCTCAGATTTCTTCCTCAAGACCCTGAAAAATCGGTTTGAGGCTCTCCATGTTCCTAGAACAAACAGATGCCATTGGGCTACACTAGCATGCAACAGGCATGCATGGAGACGTTACTGACACCCACTTGAAAAAATCGATGAATAAAGGGAGATCAATTGATATATTTTTCAGGTTTTAGAATTACTGCTTTTGTGCAGCAACATGGTTGGAACTGGAAGATACTGTCTTCAGTGAAGTTAGCCAGAAAAAGAAACAAAAACAGGATGCTGTTCACTCATCTGTGGAATACCGAACACTGGATGTGGAAATGTAATGTAAAGGGGCTGCTTAAATCATCCCTAATTCCAGTGTTTAGAGAGAAGCCGGACAAAGAAGGAAAGAAATTTGGGGAGGAAGAGACCCAGAAGTTTACAGGGATCAGGGATTCCCTGATCATGCCAGTGACATGAGTGAGGGGTGTAGCCATTTACCCAAAACACAGATGCAACAGAACTAAAACAAGAGATCTAAGCTGTAACCACTGAAACCTAGTCATGTGCTTTTCCAGATGACAGGCGGGGGCAGAGTGGGCACCTGGGTGGGGAGGGAATACAGGAACACGGGTTGACGGAAGCTGATGCAGGAATTGGTGTTCAATGATTGTACGCCTAAATACAACTATCAATAACATTGAAAATACTGGCATTTTAATGAAAACTTTAAAAAACAATACAATAAAATACATTTCTAGATTTCAGCACCCACTGAGGTTAAAGACCCTCTAGTCCCAGCATTAGACTCTGATATTTTTCCTGTGATGGTGAGGCCATAGATGTGGTTGTGGGGATGGAGCCGGAGCCCACCCTTCAAGTCGCATGCTCGGTCCACTGAGCACTCCAATGGCATAATAGTTTCAACAAGAGAATCTTACAGCACACTTGTATGCAATACCCCTGTTCCCTAAAGAAATTCCTGTAATGCCACATCCTAAACCTGTGATTTGAGTTCTGAAATCAAACAAAATGCACAATGAGAATTAGTCCAATGTTGAATGGAATGCAGTTGAATGACCAAGCAGTTGGAGGACATCTGCATAGTTCTCACAGTCCAAGCAAGCCTACAGAAAGGGAAAATCTGCGGGAAGTGTTGCTGGGAGGAGCTCGGCAATCACCCAAAACATCCTTTTGGGTTTTGTTTTTAATCAGACCCAGTGATGCTTGGGATACCATAAGGAAGCTGGACATCGAAGTTAGGGGGCATCTGTAAGGCGAGAACAGCAGTGATGCACTGCTGTTCTGGTCCTAATTACCTTCACTCTGGGCTCCCAGTCAGAATTTAACATACACACAATAAAACATTTTTTGGTGTGTACAAGCGTACAGTAGATAGGCATTTGCCTAGCATGAGGCTGACAGGGTTTGATCCTTGAACACTGCTAAAAGCAACTTACGAGAACCACCAGAAATAACTGCTGAGCATCCCCAGGCCCCATAACAAAAGAAAACTCAATTTCTTCCCATATTCAAAAACCCATGACAATGATCCAAAGGCAAAGATATGCATGGTGTCAGATTGACTGAGCGGGGTCCAGAAAGGGTACCCGACCCTTTAGTTGTACAGTCTGGCCAGTTATACAACTGGGAAAACAAGAGCCTTGAAACACATGGACTACTTGACATACCTGGCAGATAGGGAAGAATCACAACAAAATCAAGAAAGCAAAGCACTGGATTTCTCCGTAATGAACAGCTCCGGGGAGAAGACACCCCTACCCCATGCCACACCCCCACATTACATGTTCTAGGGATGAGAAGGGGACGCTCAATGTCCAATGAGCAATGAAAAGATGTTGTGGACTGGAGGACTCCTGGGTTGGCCACATGCAAGGTACACATCCTACTTGCTCTACTATTACTCTAGCTATTTCTAAATAAATGGGAGAAAACGGGGGGAAATGGGAGAGCACTTAGAAAGCTTTCAGGTTTAAGTATCGGTCATACAATGAAACACCCATCCCTTCACCTTGCCCATTTTCCATCACTAAAAACCCAAGTATAACGCCACTCCATAGCCTTCCTCTACCTGTGGGGCAGATAATTTCCACATTCTTCTCTCTACTTTGATTACATTCAATATTTTGACACAAGACCCACCATTATTATTTGGGATTTTACTCCGGCACTTAGATCTGGTGAAAACGCAACAGTAGACAATTCTTTTTCGATTGCTGGTTATAAATAACATATGATTTTGGAATTCTGAAACTTTAACAACTAAATCTGGAGGGATTTCTGCAAAAACCTGCTGGGTTCCGAGATTTGTTCCTGAGTCTCTGAGATTATGGCCATTACACAGCTTTATCACGAGCCAGAGAGGTGGTTCGTGGGAATGACTTAGGCTCTTGTTGGGGTGGGGAGGAATTGGCCAGCTCCACACCCATCCTGCGAGGCCCCATGTATCTTCGTGAGTGTGGGCCCAAACCTGACTTTCCAAAGGCCTTTGGTGGATGGAGGCCACCGAGCTGCCAAGGGGGAGCAGTTAGGGGGACAGCACCAATTCCCCCTGGGGTGGACCTGGGACAGTAACCTACTGCAGGGTCCAGATGCATTTCTGCTAAAAGGCACTGGGTTTCGAGATTTGTCTCTGAATGTCTGGGATCATGGCCATTACTCACCTTGATCACAAGCCATAGAGGTCAATCATAGGTGCCAGAAAACTCGGGGTTTCATTGGGGTGGGGGGGGAAAGGGCCGGCTCCACCACCATCCCATTAGGCCCTGCATGTCTCCTCACTGCAGTCCCAAACCTAACTGTACAGAAGCCCTCAGAGATGGCAGCCACTGAACCGCCAGGCACGAAACCTATTCCCACCTGAAATACCCAGCTTTGGTAACCTACTGTGGGAACAGAACACATTTCTGCTGAAAGCCGCTGGGTTCCGAAATTAGTTTCTGAGACTCTGGGATCATGGCCGTTAAACAGAGTGATCAAGAGCCAGAGAGTTCGTACATGGGCAGCGACTCGGGGTCTCATTGAGGTGGGGAGGAAAGTGCAGCGCCCAGCCCAATCCCATGAGGCCTTGCATGTCTTGTCACTACAGGCCAAAACCTGTCTGTCCAATCGCCTCTGGAAGATGCTGGCCACAAAGCCACCAAGTGTGATCAGGCGGAGACACACACCGTTTCCCCCTTGTGGTGGTCTGTCGCCAGTAGCTCATTGCGGGTGTGGGGCGCATCTCTGCAAAAAGCCGCTTGGTCCCGAGATTTGTCTCTGGGATCATAGCCTCTAAGAGGTTTGATCAGGGTTCCTTCTCTTATGCTGAACGCTTCAAAGATGGCGCTGGGGGGCGGGCTGTGGGCGTGACTTCCGGAATCAGAGGTTACCTGGGAGGTATAGTCCGGCAGATTTGAGAAAAAGTCCTCGCATACTCGAGCTGTGTTTGTAGAGGCTTCTGGTCACCGGGGTTCCATCTGGGGGAGGCGGGATGCGGCACCTACTCCATCTGGAACTTGCCGGTGCTCTCGGCTCTTTTTGGAACCTGTTTTTCCTTTTTTTTTTTCCTCCGGGATCCCGCACCCTCCATGTGTTCCTTCTCTTATGCTGAACGCTTCAAAGATGGCGCTGGGGGGCGGGCTGTGGGCGTGACTTCCAGAATCTGAGGTTACCTGGGAGGTGTAGTCCGGCAGATTTGAGAGATATATACATCTCTCTATATACAAAGTGATCAATGAGAAGTAAACGACCCAATCTTTCTCCCTGAAAATCAGAGTTAAGTTTGGAGCACGGCCACAGCCCCAGAAACACAAGGACTTAATGCAGAACCCAGCAGCTTAGAGCAGAAAAGTGAACGGACGATGAGTTAACCCAGGCCATCATTTCTGCCCAGAGGGGAAAGGGGGTTGCCCCATTCGCCCTCTCTTCTCTGGAAAGAAGGATGGCGGCCGCATGGGAGCCTTGTGGACAGCAGGTATGAGCCGGGGGTGTGGGGGCGACTAAAACCTCATGGGAAGGGGGGCGTTCTGGTCCGTCCTTCACACCCTACCGAGGTCAACAGTTGCCCCCCACGAGCGGCTCTCCAGCACAGCCATGGTCCCAGAAGCACAAGGACTTAATGCAGAACCCAGCATCATGGAGCAGAAAAGTGAACGGACTATGCATTGATCCAGGCCATCAAGTCTGCCGGAGGGGAAAGGGTGTTGCCCCATTCGCCCTCTCCTCTGGAAAGAAAGATGGCGGCCACATGGGAGCCTTGTGGACAGCAGGTATGAGCCGGGAGTGTGGGGGCGACTAAAACCTCATGGGAAGGGGGGCGTTTAGGTCCATCCTTCACGCCCTACCGAGGCCACCAGTTGCCCCCACGAGCGGCTCTCCAGCACGGCCACAGCCCCAGAAGCACAATGACCTAATGCAGAACCCAGCAGCTTGGAGCAGAAAAGTGAAAGGACTATGCGTTAATCCAGGCAATCATTTCTGCCCAGAGGGGAAAGGGTGTTGCTCCCTTCCGCCCTCCTCCCTCTGGAAAGAAAGATGGCGGCCACATGGGAGCCTTGTGGACAGCAGGTATGAGCCGGGGGACTGGGGGCGACTAAAACCTCATGGGTCGGGGGGCATTCCGGTCCATCCTTCACGCCCTAACGAGGTCACCAGTCGCCCCCCGCGAGCGGCTCTCCAGCACGGCCATGGCCCCAGAAGCACAAGGACTTAATGCAGAACCCGGCACCTTGGAGCAGAAAAGTGAACGGACTATGCGTTGATCCAGCCCATCAAGTCTGCCGGAGGGGAAAGGGTGTTGCCCCATTCGCCCTCTCCTCTCTGGAAAGAAAGATGGCGGCCACATGGGAGCCTTGTGGACAGCAGGTATGAGCCGGGAGTGTGGGGGCGACTAAAACCTCATGGGAAGGGGGGCGTTTCGCTCCGCCCTTCACGCCCTACCGAGGCCACCGGTTGCCCCCCGCGAGCGGCTCTCCAGCACGGCCACGACTCCAGAACACAGAAACCAATTTCTTAACTATCTGACTTCCAGTAGAAATACTTCCAGGGTCAATAGGTAAAATAGCAGAAATCCAAAACCCACATTTAATTCTTGAACCCAGCTGTATAAAGCAAATCACTTCACAATGCTTTTTCAGCATGTCTGATTTGGGGGGGGGGTAAACTCTAAATAATAGTGGTGAATCTTTTATTGAAACAATCAAAGCAGATAGAGTGTTAACTAGAATTCATCTGCCTCACAGGGACGGGGAGGGGTGGGGGGGTGGGGTTTTATTGGGGTTCTTCATGGTAAAAAATAAGTATTGGTAAAGGGATATGTGTTTGATATTTGCATGACTGAGACATAAACCTGAAAGCTTTGTAACCTTTCCCACAGTGATTCAATAAATAAAAAAATAGGTTTAAAATAAATTACCTGCTAATAATGAGCATGGAAGATTATGAAACCAAAAAAAAAAAAAGAGGTTTGATCAGGAACCAGAGAGACCTTGCCTCCAATTATATAGCTGAGCAGGAAATGGTTTTTTGGTGTGTCTTGCACATACCTAACTTTGGCTGTTTACTTTCTTGGAAGACTTTGCCCAAAGTTTTTGGAGTCTGGCCAAAGGCACAGCAGCAATTTTGGAGTATCTGGAAGTCTGATGGTGCCATCAGGCTGCTGATGCAGTCGCCTTACAGGCACAGATTGACCTGCTGGCGGTACCATACTCCTGGGTTGTAGAAATTCTATATATGGGGAAAAAACACCAATAGTGGGGTTGGAATCACTGTGAAGCGACTAGGATGCTAGCCTTGCTGACCCTAGTCAAACCTCCCCATCCGATAGGTACCCAGCAGCACCACAGAATAATTCCTGAGATGCACAACCAGAAGTAAACCTTGTGCATCAAAGAATCCCTTCCAACTCCCCTGAATAAAAGCTGCTATTAAAATTAATTCAAAGAGGGGCTGAAGTGATAGCAGAGCGGGTAAGAGGTTTGACTTGCACGTGACCAACCCGGTTTCGAATCCCAGAAACAATATGGTCCCCTGAGCTTTACCAGGAGTAATTCCTGAGTGTATAAGTCAGGAGAAACCCATGTGAAACGCGGAGTGTGACACAAAAAGCAAAAAAAATATATAATCCAAAGAGTAAATTTTCAAGGCATATACCTCTCACTTGTCTAAACACGCCCCAAAGTGCGAAACCCAGCACTGAAGCCAATGAAAATTACCTACGGCAAAAGTGCCCTTTCCTTTGGGGCTGCCAGTGAACATATCTGGAGTTTCAATAAGTGTTATGTCCAGTCCAAAGACTCCAAACAGGGTCCTTCACAGTCTCCAGTAGGGAGGAACAAGATGACCAAGACCCCCACTCTTTGAAGGCTCCTCACACCTAGGCCTAAAGTCCATGTGCCCAACCTCCAGTGCCGTCTTGGACCTGGATCGATGGTGGCTGCAGGGGCCCTCAGGATAATGCACCCTCACCCATGACACCTGAGTCACAGAACAGCACACAATGCACCCCTCAAAAGCTCCACATCCACGAAAGTCTGGATATCCAGAACAAGTAAGGACCAAGCGTGAATGCACCATACAAGCTGACTTGACCTATGCTCAAGTTGCCAAACCAGGATATTTGCAGGGTGCTCAAGCATCCCAAATCCTAACACAGGAAATACTGAAGAATGAAGGATTACCTATTTTTCCATTTTCAAAGTATTCAATGTTGCATCTTGGTTGATTTTTGCCATAATTCCCGCTAAACCAGTCCCTCTGGGCCAAGCCAGAAGCATAGCAAACAATAACCGAATAGTGAGCCATGACAGCTCTGAGCAGGAGGGTATTTCTGTACCTGTTTATTGAGTCACCTTCCTCCTTATTTTCATCACCATGGCCCATTATTTACAAGTTAACACACAAGCAATTCCAAGCACAAGAATACTGGCATAGGTGCAGCCCGAGTGAAATTCAGCAGGCTTCAGCAAAGGACTTCCCACATTCCTTACATATATACGGTTTCTCTCCAGTGTGAATTCTCCTATGTACACAAGGTTTCAGTTTTCAGCAAAGGACTTCCCACATTCCTTACATATATTGTGGTTTCTCTCCAGTGTGAATTCTCCTATGTACACTAAGTCTTGAGGCCAAAGCAAAGGCCTTTCCACATTCCTTACATATATACGGTTTCTCTCCAGTGTGAATTCTCCTATGTACATTAAGGCTTGAGGCTGTAGCAAAGGCCTTTCCACATTCCTTACATATATACGGTTTCTCTCCAGTGTGAATTCTCCTATGTACATTAAGGCTTGAGGCTTTCGAAAAAGCCTTCCCACATTCCTTACATATATACGGTTTCTCTCCAGAGTGAATTCTCCTATGTACACGAAGGCTTGAGGCTTCAGCAAAGGACTTCCCACATTCCTTACATATATACGGTTTCTCTCCAGTGTGTATTCTCCTATGTACATTAAGGCTTGAGGCTGTAGCAAAGGCCTTCCCACATTCCTTACATATATATGGTTTCTCTCCAGTGTGAATTCTCCTATGTACATGAAGGTTTGAGGCTCCAGCAAAGGCCTTGCCACATTCCTTACATATATATGGTTTCTCTCCAGTGTGAATTCTCCTATGTACACTAAGTCTTGAGGCCAAAGCAAAGGCCTTTCCACATTCCTTACATATATACGGTTTCTCTCCAGTGTGAATTCTCCTATGTACACTAAGTTTTGAGGCCAAAGTAAAGGCTTTCCACATTCCTTACAAACATAGTATCTCTCTCCAGTGTGAATTTTCCAATGTTCACTAAATCTTGAGGACAAAGCAAAGGCCTTTCCACATTCCTTACATATATACGGTTTCACTCCAGTGTGAATTCTCCTATGTACATTAAGTCTTGAGGCTACAGCAAAGGCCTTTCCACATTCCTCACATATATAAGGTTTCTCTCCAGTGTGAATTCTCCTATGTACACTAAGTCTTGAGGCCAAAGCAAAGGCCTTTCCACATTCCTCACATATATAAGGTTTCTCTCCAGTGTGAATTCTCCTATGTACACGAAGGCTTGAGGCTTCAGCAAAGGACTTCCCACATTCCTTACATATATACGGTTTCTCTCCAGTGTGTATTCTCCTATGTACATTAAGGCTTGAGGCTGTAGCAAAGGCCTTTCCACATTCCTCACATATATAAGGTTTCTCTCCAGTGTGAATTCTCCTATGTACAGTAAGTCTTGAAGCGCTAGCAAAGACCTTTCCACATTCCTTACATATATACAGTTTCTCTCCAGTGTGAATTCTTCTATGTCCACTAAGATTTGAGGCTTTCGCAAAGGCCTTCCCACATTCCTTACATATATACGGTTTCTCTCCATTGTGAATACTTCTACGTACACTGAGGCCTGAGGATCGAATAAAGTTATCAGCACACTCCTGACATATATAAGGCTTCCCTCCACTATGAATTTTCATAGGTCTATTAAGACTAGAGGTCTGAAAAAAGGCCTTCCCACATGTCTGACATTCATGAGGTTTCTCTCTTGGATGAATTCTCCTATGCATAATAAGATGTGATGATTGATCGAAGGCCTTCCCACATGCTTCACATGCAAAAGGTTTCGCTCCTGAATTTATATTCATATGGTCATGATAGAGTAACCCTTGACTCACACTTTGTTCTTGGGGGTGACTTTTCTGGGGATTCTGTCCACTGTGGTTTTCTAAGGGAACACCACAGTGCTGAGAACATGGGGAGGCTCCCCCACATTCCTTACACGTAGACGGGTTCTGCTCACAGTGACTGTGGTTGAGGGTAAGTTGCTGTGAGGGACTCACTATAAACAGTGCTTCTCTCCCTAGCAGGTGCCCCATTGGGGAATTTTGTGTCTGTGAACTGAGAATAACACACTCCAAGGAACTTTTTCCAGGCGAGGGCTTCTTAAGAGTGAGGTAGCTCTCACCATTCTGATCACCCTTAGAAGACATCCCGCCTGTCTCGTCGTCCTCATGGGGCGGAGGGCAGGATTGATCACTCGAGACATTATCATACAGTGCAGGATCAGAGACATTCCACTGGGGGTGGCAGCTTTCCTGTAGAACAACAGAGGATTCTAATTATTGACTTATTCACTGAGTCTTCCTGTCAAAAAACTGAGCCCTTCAGATGTGGTTTCACATATATGCACCACACAAATGCAAATATTGAAATATGCATTGTCTTACAATTCAATGACTTCATGTTACCATAAGTTGGACGCACAAAATTGATGGATAGAGAGTAAATTCTGTGAGTTTCCCCCTTTTAAATTAATGAAGGAATACAACTAGAAATAATTCCTTCTATAGAAAACGGACACATCCATTTCAAGAGAAACTGAAATACATCCACAGTGTGTTTGGTTAAAGCTCAGAGTGGAACCTGTGATGCAGGGGTGAAGACCACGCTGCATCGTAACGCAGCTGAGACAGATCACGTGGCCATTGCAAAGCTCTCACCACAAGTGATGGCTTTCAGGATCAATGAAGTTTTTTGTTCTTTCTGTTTTGTAGTTTCTATTTATTGGTGGTTGGGTGGGTGGAGGGGCACACCATGCAGTGTCTAGGATCAGTTCTGTGGGTCTACGGTGTCTATAAGGAGTGCTGGATAAGGACCATCCATCCCTGTGCAAAGCAAGTATATTTCTCACTGCACCATCTCTAGGGCGCACAAATTAGCTTTCTAAACAACGACCACTGTCAAGCCAATCAAAGTTCACAGTATTTTTTATACATGGTTGATTTCAGCACCTAGCAAAGCTAAGAGTCCTCTACTCCAAGCATCAAGCTTTGAAATTTCTCCCTGCCAATCCCAGCCTGCCACCTTTACAATCACATACTTGGTCCACTCCTGCTGGCATAATAATATTTATTCTGTATTCGTGAATCTTACCAACTCACTCGTACTTGCTGACCCCATTCCCAAATCAAAGTGCTGTAATGCCAAATCCTGAAGTCGCGGTTTCAGTTCTGAAACTGAAGAGAACATGCAATTCACACGTCACACATGTCACAATACGTAGCAAAATGATGCCATGTGGTTAAGAGTACATCTCTGTGGTTCTCAAAGTCCAAAGAGTCCCACACTAAACAAAAGATTCGGATAGTGGAAAACTGTGAGGATCTTGGCAATTCTACACTAGGTTATGTTTTTGTTTTTGAGCAGACCTGTTGATGTTTGGGGAACCAGGTTATTGAGCAGATTATTGAACAGGTCACATTCAGGCACTGCAAGGCGCTCCCTGCTGTACTATCGTTTAGATCCAAACTATCTCTGTTATGGTCTTACTTATTCGAAAGCCATGGAAGCAAATTACAGGATCATTCTGTTATTGACAGTCCAGGGAAATGAAGAGCAGCTTGAGTGTGGCACAGACCCCAGGATCCAGGAGACCAAGGCCCCAGTCTCAGCAGCGTGTTTCATACATGCTCAGGGCACCCATACACTGCACAGGGCCTGATCCAGGAAGGGTCCTCAGACACTCACCCGCACACACACCTCTCCTACCCGACCTCAGAGCTCCTCCTTCCAGCCAGGAGATCACTGCAGGCTTCATTCCACTGCGCCCTGCCCCCACAGAGACAGAGGCATGGATAAGTCACAGGGAAAAGGTGACAGGTAAATGTCCATGTTTTCCTGATATAAGTGGGCATATATCTGAAAAGCATGGAGAATGTCCATTTCCAAAATTTCACATATTTCTAGTTATTCGAGAGGTAAGACCCAAGAAAATATCACAAATACTCTACACCTGGCCTTGTGTATGGCCTACAGGGGGTTGATTAGCACAGTATGTTTTTGTTTTTTGTCTTGTTTTGGGTCTCAGCTGGAAATGATCAGGTGAGACTTCTGACTCTGTATTCAGAAATCACTGCTGCTGGTGCTAGGGGATGACATGGGTTGCCAGGAATTTAACCCACGTGCGCCGCTTGCAAGAAAATCACTTTCCTCCCTGTACTGTCTCTCTAGGCCCAGCAGCACATGGAGTTTCCTGAGCCCCTCATGAACTTTTCACGGATTTCAGTAAAACTAAGTGCATTATAAATCTGGAAATGTCCAAGGGTGACAAGAGACCCTTATTTTTTTAAGCTAAAAATGTATCCAGAAAGAGAGCACAGCACGAGTTTCTCATGGACAATCCAGTTGTGATACCCGATATCTCCTAGGGTCCCTCATGCCAGCCAGGAGTGATCCCTGAGTGCAGAGTCCAGAAGCAAACCCTAAGTCCTGCTGAAATCTCACAAGAACCATTAGAAGTAAATCCAATCACTGAAATAGGGCAGCATCTTATGAGTTGAGAGACGAGATATCAAATCTCGTGTGGTGGGAAAGAGATAGTACAGCAGATAAGACAGAAGTGCTGCACACACATGTGGGTTTGATCCCAGGCATCCCATATGGTCTTGGAGCAAGGCCAGGTGTGGATCTTGAATACAGAGGCAGGAATAATCCCTAATCCCTATGGAAAAAAGAAAATGCAAAAACCGTGAGTGACTGGTGCAAAAGTACTGGGGGTGAGGCAACGACAATTTAACTTGCCAAGAGGTTTCAAGATACGGTTCCATATGGCCCCTGAACACTCTTATTAGTCATCCTTTAGCACAGAGCCAAGAGAACTGTGGACTGTGCCCCCCAAACAAAGGCAATAGCAAAACCAATTAAACACACAAAATTTTGTGTAGTACACAAAGTAAATTGTTGCAACAATGGATGGAACTATTTAAAGGGACCTGAGCGATAACTGGGCAGATAGGGATCTTCCCATGGACACAGTCGAAAATGGTTGATCTGAATCACCCCATAGAGTCCGGCGACCCCACAAGAGTAATTCCTGAAGACAAAGCAGAGAATAAGCCCTGAGTATCCACAGATGAACCCTAAAAAAACGAGGGAGGGCAGAGCTACTGCACGCCCGTCACAGAGCTACTGTTGGACACACAGCTGCCGCCCAACCACAGGGAGCCCACGCGGGTCTGTTTAGACATGGTTGGCTCCACACTGCTCTCACCGACAGCCTGCAGATTCCCGTAGGTCTCCAGCATCACGTCCCTGTAGAGCTTCCGCTGAGAGGCCTCCAGGCATGACCATTCTTCTGGGGTGAAGTTCACAGCCACATCATGGAAGGACACTGTGTCCTGAGTCAGCACACGAAGAGGGTGGGAGTCAGAGTCTATCTTAGTCTCATTCCCACTACTCTGAGGCCAAGTCCCAGGGTCCAATATTGTCGCTGGGCCTCTCCACTCCGAATGAACCAGCCTTCTTGCTCAAGCATGACTGATGGGCCCCAAAAATCACAAAAGGCAACTGGATCTGCTAAAGTGGGAGGACGTTATACAGAAGGTTCTTGGATGTATCTGCCTTTCCGGGTAACGCCCCGGCCAATTCGAGCACCACTGGTCCAGTGAGCACTGTAGAGAGAATCACCTGGACACAGACTTGTACTATCCAAAAGACTATCCCTGGGTGTAGCAAAAACCACTGCACATTCACCGCTGCACCCCCACATCTCATGACCACTAGGATTTAGAACTCGACAGTCCATATAGACAACTACTCAGAGCAGTGCATGGCATGTGTGCCTGAAGGAACTCACTGCACAGGACCGCCCCAAATCCCACTCAAAGAAGGTAGAAGTTTCTTAACCCCAACATCTCTACTGGCCGCAGAGATCCTTGGCTCTTTCTCCATGGGATCACCGCATGCCCAGAAATCCACACACAAGATTATGTGAACGTAAGACTATATACGGAGCAGGTAGTCTCTCCAAAGTAGGAAGGACAAAACAGGAGAAAAGCAAGTCTGGGGGCCCAAATCATTGTAGTTGCCAGGGCGCAAAAGGGGCGAACACACCCCAAGGTGCTCTGAGGCCAGTCAGTTTTGAATCCAGAGAACAGAGTCAAGAGGACAGCTGATGACAAAAACAATGCAAAAGAAGCCGAAGTAGCAGGTTGGCGTAAGAGGACAGCTATTCCAGGGAAAGCATGTAGGACTGGCGATCCCCAACATCCCATATGGTCCATAAGCACTTCCAGGGAAAATGCCAGAGTGAAGCACAAGGAATGATTGCGAGAATCCTTGCTCTGCCACCCCAAAGTAAACAGAAAACCCAAGATGAAACCTTTGAACCTCCAGCATCCGATTCATCACCTAGACCTTTCAGGAATGAGCATTGAGCACTGAGCTTTGAGTATTCCTCATGCACCACTGGGTCGGACCCAAAGTCAAATAAAACAAAACAAACATAAACAAAAGCAGCTTCAAACAGCAGAATGGGACGGTCCGATCGGAAGTCTCATCTTGGAATCCGTACAAAAGAAACTGAAAACAGATGGTCCAGGAAGCCTGGGCACTCCTGGTACTACCTCATGTCATTCTATCCCACTACTCCTACCTGGGGATGGTTAATCAGAAGCCGCGTCACCATCTTCTCCTGTCACTGTTGTTCTGAGGATCAGCAGGAGGCTCCGTGCAAAGACCTGGAGAAGTAGGAACATTGAGCACCAGACAGGAGCACCTCCTCCCACTCCTGATCTCAGACCACCCACAACCTCGGGCACAGCCTCACAATTCTACCTCTGGGAGACAATGGCAGAAGCTCCTGTCTCCGCTGGGGATGCAAATTTTGTTGGCATCTGTGCTGCACTTCAGGAGAGGAGCCTGGGCCCAGGAGACAGGGAAGGAAAAGACAGCTTTCTCTGATCCCCAGATTCCTCTCTGGCTCCCACAGGAAAGTCCCTGTAGGCCCTTTCAGGGGCCGACTCTCAGCCCAGGAGCTCCCGAATACTAGCGCCCCCCTGCAGCTGGCAGCAGTGCTGCCCCGTGGGAACCTTAGCCAGGAATTTGGCTACACCATGTGACTTAGAGTGAACAAATCTTCGACACTCTCTTGCAGGGTAGACAAGGACATGCACCTGGGCACTCTGTTCTGGGGACCTCACTATTTACCACAATGGCAGGTGTCGTCTGCTCAGGGAGAAATGAAAAGTCAGGAGTGCTTTGAAGATTGATGTGAGGGACCTGAAATTCATGAACCAGAAAAAGATACACTGGTATTGTGGTTAGAAGGCAATAATGTGAACTGGGTGCTTGACTAGATGAACCAACCAATCCTCTGTATCCGATATGGCCCCCAGCAGCGCCAGGGATAATACCTGAGCTTAGAGACTCGAGTAACTCATGAGCATCTCCGCATATGTGCTCTCTCTCCCCCTAAAATATAAAGAACCAAAAATAGCCCCCCAAATACATTTTCATTGGCAAACCTCTGCACCTGCAGGCCCCCTTCTCCCCCATATACCCCGCATGATCGCGGCTATCACGGCAGAAAATGAAGATGACTAGCGACAGTCTCATGCCATTAGATGGAGGGGCTGAAGCTCTGCACCTCAAATCTGGGGATTCTACAGAAGCGAGCTTAGGGCCAATGGTTCAAACATGGGACTGCTGGGACGATTGGAATAGCCAAGCCCTCGGATGATTCCCGCATTCACCCACTGTTGCCCCATCCCGGAGCTGGAGACGATTGTGGCGAAAGAGGCACGCCAGAATCACGAACTCACAACTGTCACACCTGTACCCTGAGACAACCCCCACTGCACCCCCAAAGCTCTGCGTCACCCTAAAACCTCCATCACACCTCACGATCCACGTGGATGTTGGCGAACAAGTGAAAAACCAGCGCAAAAGTGCCCCGCAAGTTGGCTCGGCCCCTCGGCTCAGAGTGTGGAAATGGGAAGGCGCAGGGTGCTCACAGGAGGTTGTTCAAATCCTGCAACTAAATCCTTCTTCAGAGTCCCCCTTCCAGGATGGGGAGCAAATTTACTTGTCATCTGCCAAGTGAGCAACAGCCCCAGTGTCTGAGTGAGGGATGTAAAATGAACCATGACATTTATGACATCACTTATGACATCACTTCCGCTTCCATTAGGTACTGTAAAGAGCCAGAGTCTAGGCACGGAGAACCTTTTTGCCACCCAGGTGAATCTGTGCTGCACGGGGGATGGACTCGAATAGAGGAGTGGAGAGGCAAATGCTGGACTGGTCGGTCACACACTGGGGGGCTGGGGGTAAGGAGAAGTCGCCTGATCCTGCATTTTCACCTAACCTCGAATCAATGATATCTAAACACAGACTGTTACCCTGACTCTTCTCAAATGATCTTTGCGCTCAGAGACAAGAGTAAACACTGAGCACTGTAGGCTGTGGTGAAAAATATAACAAGAAAAAAGGCAAATTCTACCGAACCGGGGGGGGGGGATGATGTACAGAGACAAATTCGAGAATGAAACATTAAAAGAGTCAAATTTCTGGTCCTTAAAAATCCCCTATTCTTGGGGCTAGAGAGATAGGACAGCGGGTAGGGTGTATGCCTTGCACACGGCCAACCTGGGTTCGATTCCCAGCATCCCATATCGTCTCCTGAGCATTGTAAAATAATAAGTAAAAATAATAAGTAAAAATAATCCCATATTTTTTATCCATCCCTGCTACAGAAACTCACAGTTTATCCTGAATCCCTGTTGTTCTTTCACCATTGTTTGTGCATATATATGTGTATATATAAGTGTGATTTTGTGTGATTTTTGTTTCGAGGCCACAACCGGCAGATTCAGGGCTTACTCCTAGCTCTACACGCAGGAATCACTCTGGTACAGACCATATGGGATGCAGGGCATAGAACCTGGGTCGATTGCTTGGATGGTTAAGTCCTTACCCACTATACTATGGCTCCAGGACTAAGTAAACGTGCTCCTAGCACACCCAGTGGGATTCCTGAGCAAATGTCCTGACTCCTGGAAAACCAAAACATTCTTGCTTAAAAAAACAAAACCCTTTACCCTGGTTGGATTCTAGTTCTAAACAATTTAGGTTTAACATTAGTTCATCATTTCTCCTCTGCTACAAGGAGCTGAGGCTTACTGAGTAACACCCATCCCAATCACACCCATTTCCTTAGTATTCATCTTTAATTCCCTGTGCTCTGATTCCCCTATACATTATTCACCCATTTTCCCTAATCACAACCTGTGAATTGTAAAGTCAGATTCTCCAGAGATCTCTGGATTTTGTATTTGTAAATAAAATGTTGACTTTCTCTTTCGTTTATATCCTCTACAGTTTACTTCAGAAAAATATCCCTTTTTTGATCCTGGACAAGGACCAGTGCAGTCCCAGGTTGGGAAGATTGTGCTGGGAGGATTGGGATGTCCATGCCCCCAGCCTTCAGCTTTGTCTAGACAAAGGAAGGCAATATTATGCTTTTATAACTTTAGAGTTAATTAATTAACTGGAGATACTATATACTCCTGGGCACTGCCATATTTATGAGACTTAAGCCTCAGCTGTCCTTTGTTCTTAGCACCCCAAAAGCAAGAGACTGAATGGACCCAGGAGAGCTGTGAGCTACCATGGCATCGAAAAAGGGACACGTAAGCACCATAACAGAGGAGTTACTGATCATTTACACAGATAAACATTTGGCAGAGTAAATTCTCATGGGGAGATTTACCCAAGGAGACACTCTGTCTCCCAGGGACATCTACATTGCTTTTATCTTTTCCTCTAGTTGTATAAGTTATCAACACTTGTAGTTGTTTGGATAAACACAGTAAGAGACAAATATCCAAACACTTAGTTCTCTGTCTTTGATAGCAAATAAGGCTTTTTTTTTGCCTTTTTGGGTCACACCTGGTGATACAAGGGAATACTCCAGGCTCTGCGCTCAGGAGTTACTCCTGGCGTTGCACAAGGTACCGTATGGGATGCTGGGAATCGAACCCAGGTTGGCCGCGGGTGCAAGCCAAACACCCTACCCGCTGTGCTATCTCTCCAATCACCAGAGCAAATAAAGCTTTTAACACTTACTTCTCTGGGCTCTGAGAGCAAGCAAGGCTTTTACTGTAAATCCCAGACTAAGTCTTCAGGCCAGTTCACCTTGTCCTTCCCCATGGGGATCCTGCCTCTAATGTTGTAACTGTTTGCATCAAGACCATGCACATGTGCTTTCTAGAATGTTCCATTTCGAAGCTGGGGTAGTTTTCCCACTTGCCCCTGGTCCATACAAGTTCCATGGCAGAACCTCCCTTTTGGGGTGTTAGGAACTACAGTAACTGAAGCCCGAGTCAAGTAATTATGACCAAGCAATTATGCCCAGGAGTAGATATACTTGAGTCCATCTACTCCCAAATACTAGGAGTATAAGCATTGATGGTCTTTCTGTGTTTAACCAAAGAACAGTGCTGTATAGTTAAAAAAATAAAAATACTATAGGGGAAACAGGAAAGCAGTTACAAATACACAGCCACTTCAACTACAAAGCAGTACAAATACAAAGTTGAGAATAACCAGAAAGTTATGGTATATAAGTAATCAAGACTGGCCTGGGGAACTGAGACAACGCGAAGAAAAATACAAAGGAAATGTTAAAGATAAACTTTAACTAAATTAGGGATGTTACCAAGGACATGATAAGCTTCTCTGGGAGGAGCAAAAGGGGCAATTCACAGATGAAGCCTAAGACACTTTGGGTTAATATTCAGCAGATCACCAACAGCCTGGCCCCTGTTTCCTTCTTTGACCCTCTGTCACCCTTCACCGGCCAGGGTGCGGAGACCAATCACAGCCACCAAAGGCATGCAGCGCATGTCCAGACATTATTTGAACACAACTCTCAGTGCAATAGCCGGGTTTTTCCTAATCAGGGAGAGATGAAGAGTCGGGTGCAATTTTCAAATTGATTTTAGGATACAGAAATTCTACGTTAGAAAAAAACAACAATGTGGAGTCAGAGATATTAAGCTGGGACGGGCGCTTCCCAGGATGACCCTGATTGATATTCAGCATCTCACATGAAACCTAAAGAACTTAAAATAAAAAGAATTCCAGAGTGTTGCTCCTTAAAGGAAGCCCCGAGATTACATATTTGTGCCCAAAATACAACCAAAAATAGCCCCAAAGTAAATTTTCAGTTGCAAACCGCAAACACCCCTAGTACCCCACCCAAGGGATGGCCTGGAAATCAAGGCTACTAATAAATAGTGACTGAGGGTTACAGTGTCATTTGCCATTAGGGAGCTGCCCCTCAAAAGTGAACAGTCCTTTTATAGTTTTGGAGGCACCACCGGCGATATGGACGAGAAACTTCTAACTGCGCTCAAGCACCCATCGTGGTCGAGCTTGGAGATCGATCTTGGGTGAGCCAGATGCAAAGCAAACGCCCTAAGCGCTGTGCTATCTCTCAGGTCCTCTAAGTGAACCTGCAGCTTCTACAGCAGTGAGGTTGGGGCCAAAGCGTCCAAGACAGGGCCCAGCGCAGTCCCGAGCTGGGAGGGTAGGGATGGCCCAGCACCCCCCCCACCTGGCCCTGTGCCCACCTGCCACCGTCCCGCAGCGGAGATGCAGGGGATCCCCAGAACCACGCACTCACACCCACGACCCCTGCGCCCCGGCACAGCCCCCGCTGCACTCACCAAAGCTCCGAGTCCCCCACAAAACCCCGCCGGGCCGGGCCGCAGGAACCACCTGGATATCAGTTGAAAAAGCTTAAAAGTGTCCTTAGAGCTGGCTTTGCTCCGCCCCTCAGAGCAGAAACCGGGAGGCGCGGTGCAGGGCACTCACGGGAGGCTGCTAGTGTCCTGCCACGAAACCGGACTTCATAGACCCCTTCCACGATGGACAGACAGCCTCTTCTCCCTTCAACTGCTTAACAAATGGAGGCCTGATCCAGCATCTTGCACGCAAACATATAATGCCCTGCTGTGACGTCACTTCGCTTCTGCAAGCAGCCTTAAAGGGCCAGACACCAGCTGCGCAGAGAACAACTAGGAAAATGCAGTTAAATGTGTAAGGCTGGTTGGCTGGAGCGAAAGCACAGTGGATAGGGTGTTTGCCTTGTACGCAGCTGACTCAGGTTCAATCATCTGGATTCTATATGGTCCCATTTTGGTGTACAAGAGATTGTTAGGATTTTACTGCTTCCAAAGTGTAAGTCTCAAAACATTTACCCTCAATATTTGTGTAAATCAAATGGAAAACTGAATACAATGAGTGCAGATATGCTACTGCGAATGACAGCACTGCGGGATGTGACTCCCAGAACATAACACAGAAGGGCCTGAAGAATAGAGGTTTGGCTGTCTATACAACGTCAAAAAAGGCTAACCACAGCATCCTGGTTGATCTATGCCATGATCTATGCAAAGCAGGGCCTCTGAGCCAAGTCAAAAGCACAGCAAAGAATGAAACCATGGTGAGTCGTGACAGTAGCCAGCAAAATGCAATGTTTGTACCTATTTACTTCTTATTTAATTCCTTCCACCTTGCTTTATCACTAAGAAACATTATTTACCAGTTAACATACTGGGAAGTCCACATGCCAGGACATTGTCATAACCATGGTGCAGGGGATAATCAGCAAGTACCTTTCACTTATGGTACTATTATCACAGGAAGCTTTCACATATAACAGAATTATTTCCTTCCTTCCTGCACTTTTGTATCTATCCCCCACCTACTTGTTGAAACTAAAATTGTTTTACCTAAGGGCCCTGTTCTGACGCCGGTCATAGTTATCATGGAAGTGACTGATCCAACATAATTTTTATATTTACTAAAGCTTGAGAGAACATGAAGGCTTTCCTATATTCCTTACCTACAGAATTTTCTCCAGGATTGTCTTTAAAGTTGCAGGTGAGAATAATTCACTTTCCACGTTCTTGCATAAATATATATATTCTTACATATATAAATATGTATATTTATAAATAACTTCTCTCCAGTGTGAATTCTCCTATGCATAAGGCACGAGGATCCAGGAAAGTCCTTCCCACACTTCTGACAGATGTAAGGTTTCACTGCAAAATGACTTTTCCCATGCGCAGTAAGGGCTGGAGACAAACTGAACACCTTTCCACATTTCTTACACTTATGAGATTTCTCTCCACTGTGAATTTTCCTGTTCAGAAAGCTATGCCAATTGCATCAAAATATTCCTGCAGTCATTTCATATACAAAGCCTCAATCCAGGATAAATTTTTCTCACACAGCAAAGCTTGAGGATTGAGTAAAAATCTTCCCACACCCCTACATATATTTTCTTCGAGAATGAATTTTCCTACGTTTAATAAGGAGTTAGGGGAAAGTGAAGGCTTTGCAAAAGTCATAACAAACATAAGGTTTGTGTCCAATATGAAAATTTCAGTGTCACAAAAGGATTGTGGAATAAGCAAAGGCCTTGCCACACTCCTTACATATATATTATATATATATGGATTCACTGCAATGTACGTTTTCTTATGGACACAAAAGTTTGAATAGGAAGTAAAGACGCTCCCACAGTTGTGACACATATAGTGTTTCATTCCCCTGTAAGAACTTTCCTATGCTCAGAAAGACCTGAGAAGAAATGAAAGGCCTTTCCACCTACCTCATATATAAGGGTTTTCTATGAAACAGAAATTATGAAAACTAAGACTTCACGAAGAAGCAAAGGCCTTCCTTCATTGCTCATAAGTATAAGTTATCTCTCCAGTGTGAGTTTTTCTGTGTATTAAGGCTTGTAGAATAAGCAAAGACTTTCCACTGCATATATGCATATGGTTTCTTTCCAGTGTGACTTTTTCTGTGCATAATAAGATTTTTGAGTCAGAGAAAGGCCACAGCACATTCCTTACATGCATACAAACTCTCCAGTATGAAATCTCCTGCATATAAGGTATGAGGATCCATTGAAGGCCTTCCCACAATCCTTACACTTAAACGGTTTCTCTCCTCTGTGGATGTTGACAAAGTCTGACCGGGGTCATGCTGGACTCAAAAGTTTGTCCTCAGTGCTTAAATTTCTGGGGATTCTGTCCATTATGGGCTTCTATGGGAAAGTGATGGTGCTGAGGACATGGGAAGAGTGATCTTCTGATAACCCTCAGAAGACATCCCACTTGTCTTGGCATCCCTGTGGGGATGAGGGCCAAATTGCTCACTTGAGCCTTTATCACAATTTGCAGGAAGAGACATTCCACCAGGGCTGGCTGCTGCCATGTAGAAGAACACAGTATTCCAATTATTAGTCTATGCCATGAGAGTTTTCATGTCAAAAGAAATCAAGCTCTGCAGGTAGGTACCTGGTAGCATACGGAACAATGAGTTTCTTGGGGAAGTCATAAATACAGATTGGGAGTAAAGCGACTCCGAAGCCTACCCTGGGGATTCAGAGAGGAACTGGCCTAGTAGAAATTCAGAGAGCTGGAGACATGGAACAGGAGCAAAGTCTGGTAAGAATATCAGGGAGCAAGGTCTGGCCAACGCTCTACCCCTTGACAACACGCAAGCAGTGGAATCTCAGCTTCAAAGAAAACCCCAGGAGTCAGTTTCAGAAACATGATTTCAAACTGAGAGTATCAGGCTAGTAGAGTGCGTTGCATGCAGTCAATCTAGGCACAATGTTCAGAATTCCAAATGTTCCCCTTAGCACCATCTGACTCATAGATGGATGAAATTTTGCTCTATCCAATCATAAATGTTTCCTTTTTTACCTCTAATATTAGTAAAGTGACATCTGTGGGATCCAGGAATGTGACCATCCTTGTGAGTAATCACAGGTAAATGAAATGGTCTGCTGGGATTTGGAGAGCTTGGGACCTGACCCATATTCCCACTTATAAAAGATTTCATCAAGGGGTCCCTTCCATCCTTTCAAATAACATTCTGTGCACAGTTACGTGCATCTAAGCTCTCCAATTGAGACCAGAGCCACTGTAGATATGGGTAGTGTGTTGCTTGCACATAGCCAACCTAGGTTCAATCCCCAGGATCCTGTAGAGTCTCCCAGAGAGCCATCATAAATAAAACCTGAGTGCAGAGCCAGGAGAAACCACTGAGGATCACCAGGTATTGTAGGATAATAGTGGTCTGCCGTTGCTCCCTGGCAGGTGAGAGCTTATGTTTCTTGATTGCCCATAACCTTTCAATTACCTTTGTCAACTGATAAGACTTTGACTTGTAAATAATGTCTTTCTCTTCACCTTAATGTCTTTTGCATGGTTAGCTATTTCAGAGCAATTGCTTTTTGTATGGATACAGGAAGACAGTTAGAAAGAGAAGCCTGAGCTTGGGAGCTGATGATCTCCAGATAATATTACATCCTGTACATCTGCTCTCTTGACTGAACCCTCAGTTGCCCTTACTTCCTCGATCCCCAAAAGAAGGGTCCAATGAGGGACTAGATGGACCCAGGGCAAGTAGTGAGCTAGCTACCCTGGCATCGAAATGGGCCTGGACAAAGTACCATAATGCTTATCTGTAAGAGTCTGGTTATCCCCCTTTTTGATTCATGACAGAATTTCATTTCATATATATATGTGTGTGTGTGTGTGTGTGTGTGTGTATGTGTGTATATCTATATCTATATGTATACGTAATTTGTTCACAAGTCAACCTCCACCAACCAGTTTTGTAGAATGCAGGTTTGGATTTGGGCGCTACAGGTGGCAGAACTTTGAACTTACCTGAGTGGTGCTTGGGGAATCCTGTGTTGTAAAGGAGACTGTACCATGACAGACTGCTTGCAAGGACTGGTCCTGCATTCCTGGTCTATCTCTGACTGCAGGAATTCAAATTCTATATAAATAATATTAACTTTGTGAGAAAGATACTGCAGGGGGCAGGGATGAGGCCCAGCTGGTAGATAGAGGGCAGGGCAGGGTTGCTGGCACCTGGAGCCTCCTGGTGCAAACCTGAGCCAGAAGTACAGGCTGCAATTTCAAAGGTTTGCAGCGGCCTGGAAGAGCTGAGAGTGAGTGGCAGGGCACTTGCATGAACGCAAAAGACTTAACTTCAGAACTTGAATTGCCAAGGAATGATCCCGGAGCACTGCTGGGTTTGGCAAAACCCTGCATAGCCAATCCTCCTCCTGCCCAAATAAAGGCAATGAGGAGTTAACTGCCAACAGAAGAGGTGTGAAATCTAGTAATATATTCTGAACGCTCAGTCCTCTGGGTTTGTTGTTTTGAGACCACACCAGAAATGCTCAGAGCTTACCCGCCAGGTTTTCAGACTATGATTTTACTCCTATGGTTACGTGATTTCATAAAAGAAAAAGAGGATGAAATATTACACTTGGATCCAGAGTGATAGTACAGTTGGCATGGCATATGTTCGATCCCTGGCATCACATACAGTCCCCCAAGCACTGCCAGGAGTGATTCCTGAGTGCCAAGCCAGAAATAACACCTGAGAATTACAGCTGTGTCCCAAAAAGAAAAAAGAAAAACAGAAAAAAGAAAAAAAGAAAAATTAAATTTAGCCCAAACGAGATTTTAAAGTCCATAATTTCGCTTAGAGCCTCCAACTCCAACTCCTTCATTTTCCCCTAACAGCCATCTGTTGAAAGGGCTCTAGAAATTTCACATGTAAGAACTTTCCATGAAGGTATAAACAGGACAGAGCACACCAGACTGAAGCAGATGCAAGACACCTGCAAGGCCAGAGGGCCTTCACTTGTATCCAGTGTCCACTAGTCCACTGAGCACAGAGAAGGTCACAGATCTCAAGTACTACCAGGTGTGGCCCCAAATCTCACCTCACCTTCTCCCCAAGTAGTGAGATACACCCAAGGAGAGGAGCTCAGAGTGCTGAGCACCTGATTTACCTTTGAGGGACATAGCATGGCTCCCCCTGCATCTCAGACACACAGACACAAGGAAGAGGGAAAGACAGGAGAAACGCTCCAACTCCAAAAAGATGCATAAAAAATTCTCATGTGTCAAGACAATTTCTGAAGTGGGAGGGTTGGAGTCATACCTAGTGATGCTCAGGGGACAATATCACCTAGTGATGTTGTGGCAGGGATAACTCTGGTAACCGCAAGAAAGACAAACGCCCTCCTGGCTGTACTACTGCCCCAGCCCCTAAGAGTGAGACATTTAGAACCTATTGCAGATGGTCCCTGGAAAACCCCTTTCTGCAAGTACTCACTTCAACAGCAGGGCACACCCCTGGTCTTGGAGAGATGGACAGTGGAGATGCTTGGAATCTGGACAGGTGAGGCAGAAATTCTTTTTTCTGAGGAAATATAATCACATAGGGTTAGCAATAAAGGTAAGGTAAAGGCCCTCCCGTTGATCGTCGATTTGCTCGAGCGGGCCCAGTAACGTCTCCATTGGAGACTTTGTTGTTACTGTGTTTGGCATATCAAATACTCTCGGTAGCTTGCCAGGCTCTCCGAGAGGGGTGGAGGAATCGAACTCGGGTCGGCCATGTTGGCCACTTTTAAGGCGAACGCCCTACCACTGTGCTAGCTGGAGCAATAGCACAGCGGGTAGGGCGTCTGCCTTGCACGCAGCCAACAGGGCCGACCCGAGTTCGATTCCTCCGCCCCTCTCGGAGAGCCCGGCAAGCTACTGAGAGTATTGGATATGCCAGATACAGTAACAACAAAGTCTCCAATGGAGACGTTACTGGGCCCGCTCGAGGGTTAGCAATGCTAATAAGTTGATAGGGTGCTTTTCTTTCAAGCAGCTAAGCCGGGGTTAACATGCAACAGGACATAGGCTCACACACTCCAGCACTGCTAAAAATGATGCATGAACTCAGAACCAAGAGTAACCCTTGAGCACTGACTGTTGCTGTGGCCAAAAAAAGTACAATAAATTAAGTAATGAAGACATTTCTGGGGCCGGAACGGTGGTACAGCAGGCAGGGTGTTTGCCTTCCATGCGGCCAACCTGGGTTCAATTCCCGAAGTCCCATATGGTCTCCCAGTACTGCCAGGAGTGATTCTTGAATGCAAAGCCTGCGTAAACCCTGAGCATCGCTGGGTGTGACCCTAAAAATAAAAAAAAAGAAATTTCTGTCTAAAGAGATTGGAGACATAGTATAGCAGGTGAGGTGCTTGTCTTGCACTCAGCCAAATCAAGTTTGAATCCTGGCATCCCGTACGGTGCCCTGAACCCCGCCAGGATTGATCCCTGAGTGCAAAGGTAGGAGAAGTAACTGAGTCTTGCAGTTGTATTTCCCTCAGACTAAATAATTATTTCATTTAAACGAATAAAGGTGTGGTGGCCAATAGTGATCCTAAATTGCATTATTAGAGGGGTTAGGGCACACTCTGGAAGTGCCCAAGCTACTACCTGCTAAGATTGCATATTTGGTTGCAAGACCCACTGTAGCACCACCCTGATGCACCCCTCCAGACCGCAACCTGAGTTGGCTTAAAGCTCCACACCTTGAGGCCTGAGTGACAGCATAGACAAATGAGCATTTCTTTTGAAGGTGAAGAACGTGGGTTTAATTCTGGGCATCGCTTATCGTTCCTAGCACCAGTAGGAGTGTTTGCTGAATTTAGAACCAGGAGTAACCATAATGCCTCACTGGGTGTTACCCAAAATGCAAAATAAATAAAAAAAGGAAAGAGAAGCTCCCCACCTCCCTGAACTCCCAGAACCCACTGAATGCACTAGAACCAGTGAAAACCAAAGGCTCTGTCAAATTCTTTTGAGCCCCAAGCATATGAAGAATGTGCCCAGCCCCACCCCCATCCAGACCCGACACCCCTCAAGAACGACAGGACAGAAGGGAGGTTGTTTTTTCCTTCATGCTGCTGACCCAGATATGTGGTATCTTGAGCAACCCCAGGAGTGACCCCTGAACACAGAGAGGTGGGGCTCACACCCCCCACGAGGAAAAAGAATGCGCCCCAGACCCCTTTGATGATGGAATCCCATGCTTTATCCCTACTCCACAATCCACCTAAGGAACGAAAGGGCACCAGTAACGGGATGTCCCGTGGACACTGCTGGGATGATCCACCCACCCCTGTGACTGACCAGGTGCTGGTCGTCGCCCTGAAACTAAATGAACGCTGAGGTGCCCTCACCCGCTCCATCAGATCTGGGGGAGACTGAGGCTCCCTCTAGCTCTGACTCTTTCTGCTTTGTGAGGGGCCCGAGCGACGGGTCAGCAGGGAGGGCACTGGCCTCGCATCCCGACACCCCAAAGGGTCCTCGGATCCCCAGGGGGTAGTCCTGAGCGCTACCGGGTAAGGGGCTAAATCACATAAAAAAATTAAAACTTTTTTCACTTTTGTTTGGTCGGTTATTGTCCTTGTTTCTGGAGCTTTCAGAACGACCTTAGCGCTTCAAATTCGTTTTTCTCCTGGACCACGTGCTTCCTCTACCCACCCACCTTTTTGGGGGGCGCTGGGGGGCTTTGGTCAGGGGTTACTCCCGGCTCTGGGCTCACTCCAGGCCATGATCGGATGCTGTGAGGTGCCGGGATCGAACCCGGCCGGTCGCGTTCCCCCCTTACGCATCTTTCTAAGTAACTTTTACTTGGTAAAAACGATCGTTTTTCCCCAAAAATCAATTTATAAATAAGATAAACCTTTCGGCAGCAGCTCTCGGTGCGACCCGGGTGAGGGGCCGCCACCCCGGAGCGACCCCGCCGCCCACAAGGCGGAGACGGCGGAGGTTCAGGCTCTCAGAGCGACCACTCGTGCGGCCGGCGGGGAAACCAACCTTCCTGGACCCCTCTGGCCCCCTGGGTGCCCCCTCACCCGCTCCTCACCTTCCGCACCTAAGCCGCCCGCCAGCACTTCCGCCGACTTCCAAGACGCGCAGGGAAAGAGGGTCCCGACACTGTGACGTCATCGGCAGTGCGCCCAGAGCCTTAAAGGGCCAGGCTTCAAATATTCCTGACCAGGTACTTGCCTGGTCAGAAAGGTTCATTTTTCCCCGTTTCTGGGATAGGATCAGGTGATCAGTACATCTGATGTTTGCCAGGTCTGGGATAGATGGAGAGTGACGGACTAAACAGATAGCACGTCAATCAGAAGTCTTTGTTTTGACGAAGGAAATAAAATTCACATTCTTGCAAACAGCCACTCAGACCTCTCTGAGTCCCCACGTTTATTTATATCACACTGAAAGTCCAGGTCTTGAGTAGCTTCAACTGTTTGTTTTCACAATGATAGGAGAGATTCAGAAACTAAGTGAATCACGTGGCTCAGAAAGGGGTCAGGGGTAGCCCAGAAGGGGACTCAGGGATTGGTAATGACTGGGAAGACATTTGTGTACGCAAAAATTCCTGTTTCTGTATGTGTGTGTGTTCAGAGCAAACGGTGCTCTCCAGTTAATCCTTGAGAGCTATGGGCAGCAACTCTTCAAACAGTGCTCAAAGTCTACATTGCAGTGATTCTACATGGATCAGACAAATGAACAGAAAGTCCCTTAACTGCTGTGCAGCTAAATAATCTTTTAATATTTTAATACTTGATGATTTATTAAGCTATAATTCTTCAAAATTTGAACCAGTGGGAAAGAATAACTGTACAGTAGTAGTACAGGAGAAAGCCTCTTTTTCAGACGTGTTGATCTATGATCTGTTGTTTGGCTATGATGATTTGGTGCTTGTTACCGTAAGAATATGAAATTAATTTAGTTTACAAGTTTACTTTTTAGCGGAGTTATTACAAAAACATACTCAATTTCTTGTAACCATTCCACTAGGGTGCCAGATCGTCACAGAGTGCAAACAGGAAAAATAGGCTAGGGTCCCCCCAAAGTGAGGTAGTAAACATCAATAGCTGATTACTTTGTGTATTCGCTTTTTTTTTTGCTTCGGTAACTATGCTTGCCTCACTATGCTTAGATAAATTTACGGGGTACCAGGATGTGGGTCTGGTGAATTTAATTTTGTGGGTGCTTATGAAATGGACAGGTGAGTCAGGATGTCCTTTTTTTTCTAACCAACAGACTGTGCTTCTCTTGGGAGGCTGCTGCTTTGCCTGGCAGAACAGCCTGTAACCTGGTGTGAACAAACACTCCAAATTTTGGAGTTCATTGGAGATTTGATGGTGTGGGGACCCAACATCCCAAATCCCTGGGATGTCCGCAGAAAGCATTCAAGGGACCTGTTAGTACTGGCGATCTTCTCTCTGATCCCGAGAGTCAGCTGTGGGATGGTGTAGAAGGCTGGACGCAGCACAATCTCCTCTATCTTCAACTTCCCCTATCTTCCCACTACCACCCTGTCCTCCCATTGTTCATCAATTTGCTCGAGCAGGCCCAATAGTGTCTCCATCGTAATACTTGTTGTTATTGTCTTTGGCATATCTAATATGCCACGGGGAGCTTGCCAGGTTTTGCCATGTGGGCGAGATACTCTCGGTAGCTTGCCAGGCTCTCCGAGAGGGGCGGAGGAATCGAACTTGGAGCAGCCTCAAGGGCCGCGTTCAAGGCAAACGCCCTAACCGCTGTGCTATCGCGCCAGACCAACTACTACACTGTTCTGTTGAAAATATAGCTCTAAACATTTTAGGTTTTACACTGGTATGTCCATTCTCCCTTGTCACAGGGAGTTTAAGGTTTATTGGATTACACCCATACAATGCTCCTGAGGCACTCCCATTCCTCTGTTTCTTGGAATATAGCTCTATAAACACTTTAGGTTTAACATTGGTATGTCCTTCCTCCCTTGCCAGAGGGAGCTTAGGTTTACCACAGTGCTCCTGAGGTACTCCCATTCTTCTGTGTTTCTCTGTAACTTCCCTCTCTGTGCTTTCCTTTCCCAACTGGTCTGTCAAATATTTCTCCTAATCAGATTCTGTTAAGTTGTAAGGTCTGAATCCTCAGAAATCTGTGTAAAAAACTGCTTTTCTCTTCTCCTTATGTCCTTGGCATAATTACTTTAGAGCAACACCCTTTTCGTATAGACATAGGAAGATAGTTAATACTCTGACATTGTAACTTGGGAGTTAAATGACACCAAATAATACTTCATACCTAGGCATCTGCTTTCTCAATCTAAGCCTCAGTTGCCCTTAGTCCCTAGCACCCCAAAGGCAGTGTCATGATGAGGGACTGGATGGACCCACGGCTAGCTGTGACGTACCCTGGCATCAAAATGGGCTAGACCAAAATGCCATATAAGAGCATGGTCATGGAAAAATTCTGTCATGATCCAAAGAGTAACAACTAGATTGGTATCATGCTAGGGTTAAGAAAGACTAATCTGACCTGAATACTGTAATCTGAGATCTATAGTAAGATGTCCCCAGCTTAATGTATCTATTACTGTGTCCATATTAAATGACTACTAATTTTATTAAGGAGTAGAATTAAGATGAATTTTTATATGGTTACTGAACTAAGGGAAGGAAAAACGCACCCATAGATGGCATTTCACCTTTAGGTGGGTCTTCTTGCTGAAAGAGTTTGTCCTAGAAGATGTTTCCTCTGAGAGAGGGACCATACATCCATTGATTGTATGACCTCGCCTATGTGTAATTGCTACCCCAACTCCCTCATGATTTTGGGGATAATTAATGCTATAAGAGTTGGCAAGGGAAAAAATCAAGAAAGAATCTGAGAGGGAAAATCCAAGAGAAATGAAGGAGATTCATGGAAGGAGAATCAGAGGAGAACTGAGAGGAGATTGGAAGAAACTGCAATTGATACCAAGGAGCCTGGACCTCATTCTGTCCGTCATCGACCCATGGCTGTCACCGGGCCAAGGGTGGGGGAAGCAGCCTGAGACCATCAAATTCAGGCGGCGGTGGGGGGGGGAGGGGAGAAGAGAGAGAGAGGAGAGAGAGAGGGGGCTTCATATTCATTTTTTGTAAACACAGCAGGAACTGACAAACCAATTCTTTGAAACAATTACCACTTGTGTTTGCTTTCAGTAGATGAAAAAATTAAAGTACTTTATTGATATGAAAAATAATAGAATTTTTTTCAGTTTCAGTACCCAGTAAGGCTAAGTGTCTTTTACTCCCAGGATAAGACTCTGGATTTTGTCCTTGCAGTGTCCAGAGACCACAGATGTAATGGCAGGGAGAGAACCCGGAACCCCACCTTTCCAGTCACATGCTTGCTCCACTGATCTATCCCGCTGGGTATAATGATATTCATTTTTGAATGTGTTACTCTTACCAGCTCACACATACTCAGTGACCCTATTCCCAAGTCAGAGTGCACCTATGCCAAATCCTGAGACTGTGATTTGAGTTCTTAAATAAATCACAGCAAGTCAGGTAAGAATTAGTCGAATGACTCTTGGGTGAACAGGCCGAGCAGGTAGATGACATCTCTGTGGTTCTCACTGTCCAAACAGGCCCAGAGCAAAGGGACGATCCTTTGGGATTATTGCTGGGAGAAGCCTGGCAATCACACACTAGCCTTTTGGCTTTTCTATTTTACTAGAACCAGAGATATTTGAGGATCCTATGGGAACTGCAACTCAAACCCTGTGCAAGGCAAGCACCCTCCACACTATACTATGACTTCAGCACAAACTAGCTTTATTATGGGCTCACTCAATGACTTTTTAACATAAAAACAAAAGAATATTTCATAGTGGATCAGAGAGAGAATAGCAGGTAGGGCATCTGCCTTGCACAAGGCTGACAGGGGCAGGATTCTCAGCACTGCCCAAAGGAACCCCTGAGGACCGCCAGGAATAAACCCCTTGGCAACATCAGACCCCAAACCGATACAAAACAAAATGTCTTCATATACTCAAAAAACATGCAAATGACCTGAGGGCAAAGACAAGCTTAGTGACAGAGAGGGTGGGGTGCAAGGTGGTTCTGCTGCTCCTGAAAAGGGCACCCCAACAATACAGGCTGTGCAGCCAGGCTGGTAACGGAAAGGGGTACAAAGGACCCTGAATCTCATGAACACATGACTAATGAATAAGACTGGAACAAGCCAAGAAAGCAAAGCACAGGATCACTCCAGGGGAGCGAAGGGTTGTGCGAGTAGAGCACAGATGCCTGCATCCAGGAGCCCGAGGCTCCCTGGGGTCAGCAGCATGTTTCACACACACACACTCAGGGCACACCCACGATGCCCAGGGCCGAGCCTGGGAGGGTCCTCAGACACTCAGCTGCATACACGCCTCTCCTCTCCTGCCTCAGGTTTCCTCCTACCATCCAGGGGATTACAGCTGGCTTCACCCTAGAATACCCTGCCCCCACAGAATCAATGTAGAGATTAGTGACAATGAAAAGGTGAGAGTCCTAGCCCATGTGTCCCTGATATAACCAGCCAAGTTACTGAAAGTACGCAAACAACACAATCTTCACTTTTGCTGCCTTGCACGCAGCTGGTCCAATTCAATCCCCAGATCCCAGATGATCCCCCAAGAAAACACCAAGAGTGATAAGTGAGTGCAGAACCCAGAGTCACCCCGAAGTATCATCGCGTGGCTGAAAAATGAAACTAAACAAAACAAAATTGGACGCATACAAAATATAATGTTAGGTCCTTGAGAAAATTTTATTTGGGAGAGTTTTGAATTATTGAGTAAATAATGTATTATAAAGGTAACTTTAAAAGTATTGTGTATTTGTTTTGTTTTGTTTTGCTTTTTGGGTCACAGCCGGCGATGCATAGGGGTTACTCCTGGTTCTGCACTCAGGAATTGCTCGTGGCAGTGCTCAGGGGACCATATGGGATGCTGGGAATCGAATCCGGGTCAGCCACGTGCAAGGCAAACGCCCTACCCGTTGTGCTATTGCTCCAGTCCCCTGCCTTTTCTAAATAATTCAAGCACACCAGCAGTGAGCCCTAGGCAAAGCTCCTATTCACCAAAAAATCAAATATCTTCCTTCCAGTATCTTACTTTACCAGCGTTACACAAAACAACAGCGAGGGAAGCCTGCTAAGGGAGAGATGAAATGAGAAAGGTGCTTTGCTCCTTAACATGTTCCTACATAATCTTTTTTTTTCTTTTTGGGTCACACCTGGCGATGCTCAGGGTTTCCTCCTGGTTCTGCATTCAGAAATTACTCTTGCAGAGGGACCATATGGGAAGCTGGGAATCAAACCCGGGTAGGCCACATGCAAGGCAAATGCCTTACCTGCTGTGCCCAATCAAAATAATCAATCAAAATAATCAAAATAAATCGCTCCAGCCCAATCAAAATAAATCTTCTATTTTATTTTTTTGGAGGCCACACAGCTGATGCTAAGTGGTAATTCCTGGCTCTGCACTCAGAAATAAATCCAGGTTGTTGCTAGCAGGATGGAACCTCGGTCTGCAATGTGGAAAACAAAGGCTTTCAGTGCTTTGATGTAGGTCCCTCACCCCAAGACCTGCAGTCCCCCTGCTCAACCCTGCTCCCACTCGCCTCTGCCTATCGCTGACCTGGAGGCGATCACCAAGGTCATGCACCCACGCACCCTGCACCCTGGTACAGCCCCCATCATACCCCTCAAAGCTGTGTCCCCGAGAGCCTCCACCGCTCCACAGAAACCACCTGGATATCAGGGAACAAGTGAAAAAATGTGTGAAAGCGCTCCCCAAGCTGGAACAGGTAACCCTCTTATAGTACAGAGGCAGAGAAGTGTGGGGTGCTCACAGGAGGCCTTGTCTCCTGCCACAAAATTGGCCTTCACAGTCAGATTTCCAAGAAGATACTCTACTTTGTCCTTTATCCACAAGAACAATGACTGCTGGGCCCTGTGTCCAGGACACCAGCATCTGGAGGGTCCTGAGTTCACTCTCACTGAGTGCAGAGTCAGTAGTAAACCCAAGCATCCAACAAGGAAAATGATGGAAATCCCCCCAAATTTATATTAAGCTAAAAACAAAGGGAAAGACGGAGGGTAGCAGGTATTACAGCGGGTGGGGCAATGGTCTTGTCAATGGTCAGACCAGGTATGATCCCCGACAACTCCATACTGTCCACCACCAGCCAGGCATGATCTCTGAGTGCAGAGTCAAAGATCAAACCCTGAGTCCTGCTGGTTTGGCCCAAAACAAATTTTAAAAATCCTAAAAGAGTCCGATGAAGGCCGGGTGACAATGCAAAGGATTCAGAAACATGCTTTGCATGCAGGAACCTCTGATTTGATGCTGGGCGACACCTGATCACCGAAGAACACTTGAAGGCACCCCAAGCACTGAGAATAACAGCAGATGAGGGGGTGAGACTTTAAGAAATAAATGATCTTAGGGGCTGTAATGACAGCATAGAGGGCACGGCTTGCATGCAAACCACCAGAGTTCGAATCTCAGCATCGCATATGGTCTCTGAGCATTGCCACGAGTAAATACTGAGGGAAGAACCAGGAGTAACCCCTGAACACCACTGAGTGTAGCCCAACAACCAAAAAATAAATGAATGGAATTTAAAAGTTACAAATGAAAGAAAATAAAAATTCCTAGTGTGTTCCCGAAACAACACCAAGAGCAAAAGCACAACACCCAAGTTAAATGTGGAAAGAGAAGAAAATTTATTTCGTTTGTTTTGAGTCACATACACAGCAATGTATAGGGTATATTCATGGCTCTGGGCTGAGGAAATACTCCTGGCCATGCCTGCGCTCCATATAGGATGTCAAGTATCAAACTAGTAGTGATTCCTGAGTGCAGAACCTGAAGTCACCATGTGCATTTCCAGATGGACCCCAAAATGAAACAAAGTAAAAAAAATTATTTGGACTCATAATAAATAAGGCCCACAACTGGGGAGATACTCCAGCAAATTGGGGCTCACCTGTTCCTTGCACATACTTAGCATTCTGGTCCCCGTCCATTCCTCTGGGGTGAAGCTCATGGCCACATCGGGGAAGGTCACCACGTCCTGACCGACATACACAGGGGACAGGAGTGAGGCCATCCCACCCCATACTATGGTGTAGTGTCTGATCACAGCTCCCTCAGGCATAAGACAGCGAGGTGGGAAGAATGAAGAATTGCCTAATTTTTGATTCACAAAAATTTTTGGCAACATTATGGTTGATCTCTGCCATAAACCCCTTCAAAACAGGGCCTCTGTACCAAGCCAGAATCAGAGCAAAGACTGAGACAATGGTGAACCTTGGCAGTCCAAAGTGAGGGGTGGTGAAATATGTATGTATTTAATTTACTAAAGAGAAAAATCCCCAACTGCTAATAAAATTTTAGGATTAAAATTGATAAGAAAACAAACTTGCAATATCAATCGATGTAGTAATAAATTTATGTGAACATTGTTATATTTGATTGCAGGATTTTAAGACTCTAAGAATCTTTGAAGCTTTTTGTTGCTTCAATAGGTTTTTACATATTGATTTTTAATTTTTATTTAGTCAGCTTTCTATTGACTTTCATTACCAAAACCCATTATTTACAAGTTAATATACACGTGAAGTCCAAATGCTGGGACACTGCTAAAGCTGAAGCCCGGGTGATAATCAGCAAGTACCTTTCCCTTATAGTACTGATGTCACTGGGAGCTTGTCACCTGCTACCTGGATTACTTTCTTCTTGGCTGCACTCCTGCAGCCCCCTAACACTCCTGGTCCAAACAAAACTTGTCTTCTCTAGGGGCACTCCTCTGAATGTGGGAATAGTTATTAGGGATCACTCATCCAGTGTGCATTTTATGATGTCTACAAGGCTTGAGACATATGCAAAGGCCTTCCCATTAAAAAGATAAGATTTCTCTCCAGTATATGTTTTGATATGGCTAGTAAGGGTCATGGGTTGAGTGAAGGCCTTGCATTTTTCTTACATATTTAAGACTTCTCTCTACTATGACTTTTATTATTTTTTTTTACTTTTTCTTTCATAATTTTTTCTTCTTATATTTATTGAATCACTGTGGGAAAAGTTACTAAGCTTTCAGGTTTTTCTCTGTCATACAATTACAAAACACCTTTCCCTTCACCAGAACTCATTTTTAACCACTAAGAACCCCAATATACCCCCCTCCCAACCCTCCCAATGACTGTGAGGCAAGAATTTCTACTTACCTCTTCTCAACATTGATTACATTCATTATTTCGACAAAAGATGTACCATTATTGTTTAGAATTACCCCCCAAATAATCAGAATTGTAGAAAAAGGCACTGTGAAATACTTTGTTTTCTATAGCTGGTTATGAGAATCATATAATGCCATGGGGCCTCGATTATGTATTTCTCCAAAGAGCCAGATCATTATGAGATTGGTTTCTGTGCATCTGATGTTATGGCTGTGCAGGAGAGCCACTCGTGGGGGGCAACTAGTGACCTCGGTAGGGCGTGAAGGATGAGCCGGTACCAACACCCTTCCCATGAGACTACAGTTGCCCTGTTACCGCCGGCACATACTTGACTTTCCAATAAGCTCTGAGACGGTGGCCACATTATATGGGATCCAGATGCATTTCTGCGAAAAGCCACTAGGTTTCAAGATTTGTTTCTGAGTCTCTGGGATCATGGCCGTTAATAAGCTTGATCAGGAGCAGGAGAGGACATTTGTATGCGGCGACTCGGGGTCTCGCTTGGATAGGGAGGAAAGGGCTGGTTCCAATCCCATTTGGTGAAGCCCCACGTGTCTCATCACTGCAGTTCCAAACCTGATTGTCCAGTGGCCTCTGGAGGATGGCGGTCACCAGGCTGCCAGGGGGAACAGGCCAAGGCATGAAACCTATTCCCACCTGGAGTGGCCCAGCGCCAGTAACCAATTGCAGGAACAGGATGCATTTCTGCCAAAAGTCTTTGGGTTCTAAGATTGGTTTCTGAGGCTCTGGGATCAGGGCCATTAAGTAGTTCAATTAGGAATAAGAGAGGCCATGCCTCCAATTCTATAGCTGAGCTGGAGGTGGTTTGTGCGTGTGTCTCCCACATACCAAACTTTTGGCCGTTTACTTTCTTGGTAAACTTTGACCCAAGTTTTTGGGGTCTGGCCAAAGGCACTGCAGCAATTTTGGGGTATCTGAAAGTAAGACGGTGCCATCAGGCTGCTGATGCACTCACCTCACAGGTACAGATTGACCTGCTGGCGGCACGATAGCCCTCTACTATGACTTTTAAAATGCATAGTAAGGCTACAGGGTAGAGCGAAGACGTTCCCACATGTCAGACATTTATATGGTTTCTTTCCAGTGTGATTGTTTTCTGTGTTTAGAAAAACACCAAGCTTGAATGAAAGCCTTCCCACAGTCCTTATATATGTAGAGTCTGTCTCCAAGACCAATTTTCCTGTAATTCTAAGACTTGAGGGCATAATGTAGGACTTTCCGCATCATTTACACATGTAAGTTATCTGTAATAAGGAGGAGTAACTGAATGGGTTCCCACAGTCCTTAAAAATATAAAGGATTCCCTGAATTCATCTCAAAGATGGTAAAAGTGATTCGATCCTAAGGTTCTCTGCCCCAAATCCCTGGGACAGGCACATGCCCAGACCTGCACACACAGCATCATCTGAACATGAGACTGTGTGACTGAGCAGGTGAAGCTCTCAGAGCAGGAAGGACAAAATAGGAGAAACACATATCCTGGAGTGATAGCACAGCGGGTAGGGCGTTCGCCTTACAAGTGGCCAACATGGCCGACCGGAGTTCGATTCCTCTGCCCCTCTCGGAGAGCCCGGCAAGCTACCGAGAGTATTCGATATGCCAGCACAGTAACAACAAAGTCTCCAATGGAGACGTTACTGGGCCCACTCGAGCAAATCGACGATCAACGGGAGGGCCTTTACCTTTACCTTTTCCTTTACATGTCCTGGGGTCTGAGATATTTGTAGCCATCAGGGTATATACATAAGCAGCACACCTGGATTCCCCTGATGCCTGCCAGAGGTGAATCTAGAGCACAGAGCCAAGAGGAAGCCCTGAGTATCTACACTGAAGCACAAAAATTAACATGAAAGAAAACAAAGCAGCAGGGTAGAGTAACAAAACAGTGGGTCTGGGACAGCATTAAGGGCTGGTAATAACGCCGTCCCTTATAGTTCCTCAAGAACTGGCAGATGGTAATCCTTCATACAGAATCAGAAATAACCTGAGAATCACTGGGTATGGCCCCTCCCCTTAAACATCTTCCAAAAACAAACAAACAAATAAGTCTAATCAGCGTTTGACCCCTGGCACCCTATAGAGTTGCTACCCCAGTCTTGAAAGGAATGATCCTTGAGCACCACTAATAACACAGCGGTAGGGCGTTTGCCTTGCACGCAGCCAACATGGCCGACTCGAGTTCGATTCCTCCACCCCTCTCGGAGAGCCCGGCAAGCTACCGAGAGTATCTTGCCCGCACGGCAGAGCATGGCAAGCCACCCGTGATGTATTCGATATGCCAAACACAGTAACAACAAAATCTCCAATGGAAACGTTACTGGGCCCACTCGAGCAAATCGATGATCAACGGGAGGGCCTTTACTTTATTCAAATCAAAAAAAAAAATAAAACAGCGGCCTCAAGCAGAGCTGATTAATCAGGCCAGGAGCCAGATCCACAGGCTCTTTCCTAAAGCAATCAGAGACGATCAGCCTGGGAAGTTTGTACTACATGTCACTGCACTGCGTTGTCTTCTCACTGTCCAACCTGAAGATGGTGTGGCAGAGGCCATCTCACCATCTCCTGCCTGTTTTTCCTGTGGACCAACAGGAGGCTCCATGCAAGTATCTGAGCCATGGGCACCAGAGAGGAGCACAACCAGCCCCGGCCCCCACCTGACCAGAAGTCCCTGCATTGGAGCCAGAAAGGTAGTGACCAGCTGGATGTTTGGACACTGGCTCACAGAAACATCCACGGCGAGACACTGACAGATATTCCTGTCTCTCGGGGGAGAGAGAAATGGGTTGTGACCCAGCTGCTGTCAGGACAGGAGTGGTTGAGGCCTACAGGGGAGGAAACCCCGGTGCTGCCCAAGCCCGGGACTCTACCTAGGGAACCACACAGGAAGTTCCTAAAGGCCAGAGACTAACTCTGAGGCCAGGAGCTCTCACGTAGCTGCAGCCCCTGCAGGCCCCCGTGACCACAGCGCCATTATTGGCTCTGCCGTGGGGCCAGTCACAGGGACTCAGGGTGGACAAAACTTCAGCTGCCCTCTTGCAGAGTGGATAGGACACGGGCCTGGGAGCTCTCTTTCAGGAACCAAGGTCACTTCTGGGCTCGAGTAGGCCCCAGGCAGTCCCAACTCTGACCCTCTGGACCTGGACCCATCCTGGTCTTGATTTACTGTAATCCCCAATCAGTACATGAGCCTCATCCAGCACTTGCTCCTATTTTGCAAGAATCACTCTGAAAACCATGTAAACAGTGTGTTGTATCACAAAACTCTCCAAATAACTAGGGTGTTTACTATGAACCATGATGTTATGTGTGTCTAACAACAGGAATTTCTAGAGTGAATCTGCTTTGAAACTATGAATATTATATCTTGGGGCCTGGAGTGGTAATACAGTGGATAAGACATTCACTTTGCACTTGGCTGACCCAGGTTCAATATACTAGAATATATATGGGCCCCTGATCCTTGTAGGAAATGATCCCTGACTTCAGAGGCAGGAATAAGCCACAGACAATGAATGATGATTACCAAAATACTGCAACTTCAAAAGGTAACTATAATGAAACAAGAGAACAACAACAAAAAATACCCAAGTGTCAATTCTGAGGCATACACACCAGGTCGCCAGATGTGAAGAATAGTGAGTTGGTAGGTCACATGGTAACACGTTCAGTGTTCTGTCTCTCCAAAGAAATACAGACACAGGGACCACAACAACTGATGGCCAATGGATAGTGCATAGTCAATCTTTAATTCAGAATCGAATAGCATACTTATAGAACATCTGAGGGGTTCTGAGGTACAGAACGTCACGTATTGTGATTTACCATTTACAGAGGTCAAGCATTTCAACAGAGATAATTCTTTGCAGGGGAATTAACTCAAGGAGACGTTCTGCAGGAGACTTTGCTGAGAAATTCGCTCATGGGCTATATGCATCTGTGTTGCTTTTCTCCTTCCCTGCTCGTACATACTAAGCAATTAAGTTTACTTCTTATTAATATTTGAAATTATCAATACACACAGTAGATAAACATCCCAAAACTTACTTCTCTGGGGTCCAGGAGCTAAGATTAAAAGCTGGCTGGGATCCAGCTTTCTGGGGTTAGCGACTACAGCAACTGAAGCCTGAGTAAAGTAATTATGATTGATGGCCAGCAGTATATATATTTTAGAGTCAATTAACTCATAAATATTAAGAGCTTATCACGGATGGTTTTTCTGTTTTGAAGCAAAGAACATTGCTCTATAGTGATAGATTATAGATTATACAGGTTACAGCAGAAAGAGAAATGCAAATAAATGACTGCAGATACAAAGTCTAGAGTCACCAGAAGGTTTGACTTTATGATTTGAGGATAGATTAGGAGTGCTCATAAGAGCACTATAACCATCTTTGGGGGGAGCAAAAGTGGAAATTTACTGATCAAACCTAATACACGTACGGTAAAGACAAATTCTAGAGTGAAACATTTAAAGTGGATGCTTAAGCCACTTTTTCTGTATTTTTCTATTCTGCAGAAATTCATGTTTTCTCGTGAATACTACTCCTCTCTCTCAATGCTCTCATATCCTCTCTGTGTGTATGTATGTGTGCATGCACAGGTTTCAATTTTAGACCACAACTGGCAGTGCTCAGGGATTTGCAGTTCTGGGATCAGGGTTCAGTCCTAGTGGGGCTCAGGGACTATATGGATTACTAGACATAGAGAGACCTGGGTTGGCTTCTTGCAAGGAAAGTACCCTACTTGCTGTACTATTGCTCTGGCCCTTTCTAAGTGAATTATTTCCACCACATCAAGAGTGATCCTGAACAAAGATTCCCCAACAACACCCCCCGCCCCGAAAATCAACTATTTCTCTTAAAAAGGAAAACAAAACTTTACCCCCAGTACTCACAATAGCTGGGGGTCATCTGGTCAGGGAGAAATTACATGTGTGGGGTGCTTTGCAACTGGACCTTAGGATGGAGAAATTCTTTATCTAGGGAAAAATACAAAAGCTGGGACCAGAGACAGTAAGTTGGTACGAACTTGCCTTGCATGAAGCCAACCGAGATCAATTCCCGGCATCCCTTATGGTTCCCTAGTACCACGAGCAGGAATTCCCGACTGCAGAGCCAAAAGTAAACCCTGACCACCACCAGATGTGGTACAAGAGCCAAACCAAAATGATAATAATGAAAAAGTTTCATTTTCAAACGCCACCCACCTGCAAGGACTGAGACACTGGGTGGCTTCACCGTATTAGGACAGTCAAACAAAGGACAGAGGACGACTGGGTACCCTAATGCAGTGGGGCGGGGGCCCCACCCTTCTAAGTGAACCTGAAGGTGCCACACGAAGGATGCCAGAGCCAAAGGCTCCGGACAGGGCCAAGCAAAGTCCGGTGCTGGAGGTTCGGGACGGCTAAGCCCCGCCCTCTGCAAATCCCGCAGCCCCAGGCCCACTGGACTCTGACCCTTCCAGGAGCTGGAGGAGATCTTGGCCAAGGGGAACCCCAGGATCACTTGTTCACACCTGCGACCCCTGCGCCTGTCACAGCCCCCACTGCACCGCCCAAAGCCACTGGGTCCCTGAAAGCTTTCGCCTTACCTCACCTCAGGAACTGCCTGGACATCCTGAACAGAGGAAAACAAGCATGAAAGAACCCACCAAGTTGGTGCAGCCCCACCACTCACAGTGCCAAGACGCGGGGTGCTCACCTGAGGCCACTTGCGTTCTGCCACAAAATTGGCCTCACAGTTTCCCCATCATGCCAGGCGCCAGTTTCTCCTCTACCCAGGAGACCAATGGTGGCCAGAGCCAGGCAAACACAACAAGAACAGAAAGGATTTCTGAAGGGCCCGTCTATGACATCATTTCTGCTTCTGCCAGGAGCCTTAAAGGGCCATGGTCCAGATGCAGAGACCCTCTGTGCCCACCCAGGTGAATTTGTGCTGCAAGGAGGACGGACTGGATAAAGGAGTGGAGAGGTAGCTGCTAAAGTGTTTGCTCACACAGTGGGGGCCTGAGGATAAGAGGAAGACCCCTGATCCTGCACTGGCCAGTATAACATTGAAACAATGATCTTACACACAGTCCATCAGGAAAAACACATGTGGGTTGATTCAAGGACAAACAGGCAGGTTGGTACAAGGCAACTGACATTGAGTTGCGTGAGGAAGTCATCAAGACGGGGTGAAAGCAGTGGAAATGGCAGCCTTCTATGATCCTCAGATTCCTCCATGGAGCAAAAAAATTCCCTAGAGGCCCAGCCAGGGGACTCAGGAGTTCCGGAGTACCAGCACCCCCTGCAGGCAGGTAGCAGTACTTCCCCTGCGAACTACAGCCTGGAATGAGGCTCTGACATGGGGAAAGACTAGGACTTAGGGTAGACAAACCTTCAGCCACTCTCTTGCAGGGTGGAAAAGGGCATGCACCTGTACACTCTGTCCAGGGGAACAAGGTCACTCCTGGGTCCAGACAAGCCTGAGGTACAGCCGTGCTCTGTCCTGCTGGATCTGGGCCCATCTGAGTCCTGATTTACTCTAATCCTGCATCAGTACATCTGCATGAGTCTCATCCTATACTCGCTCCTGTTGTGCAGGAATATATTTGAAAACAATGCAATCACCCAGGTTTATAGAAAATAAATCCAAATATCCAAGACATTTATTTACTAAGGACCATAATATGTACTGTGCCTGTCATTTGGAACTTCTCAAGACTACTTATACTGTAAATATTCTATTTTGGGGGTGGCGTGGTCTTACTCTCAGCTGACCCAAGTACGATACTTGGCCACGCTGAGCCCTGGCTGCAGTGATCCCTGAGCTGAGTCAGAAGTAAGGGCAGAACACTACAGGGAGTGTCCAAAACTACAGCAACAACAGGACAACTATAAGAAAGCAAAACAAACAAACAAACAAACAAAAATCATGTGCAAAGTAAAACTAGAGAGGAACATTTAAATAGTAAAAGAGTGGGTTCTTAAAACTCTGGTTTCTGGCATTTCCATAGTTTCCCGGAAGGCTTATTATTCTCTTTTCTTGCAAGTACATGTTTTCCTGTGTGTGCAAGTGTGTATGTGTGTGTGTGTGTTTTTCTTTGAGCCATCACAAGCATTCCTCAGGGGGTATTCCTAACTCTGCACTCAGGGTTTCAATCCTGGAAGCTTTGGGGATCACTAGGATGCAGGGGACTGAACCCAAATTTATTGTGTGCAAGGCAAGTATTTGCTGTACTTTCGCTCTGCCCCTTCCTACATAAATTTCTTCCAAAAGTACCAGGAGTCCTGTACAAAGTTCCCCCCACACACACACAAATAAACAAGTATCTTCCTTCAAAAAAAGGGAAAAATTTAAAAAACGACAACAAAAACCTTTACCCTCAGAATTTATCCCAATAGCCACGGGTCACCCGCTCAGGAAGAGATGAAGAGTGGAGGGTGCTTTGCAACTTAACATGAGATGAAACTTGTGATCTGAAAAAAAAAAAAAACACCAATAGTGTTGTTGGACATACAATGAAGTCTGTAGGGCACTTGCCTTGACCCGGTAAATTCTCCCCGTACCTATGTCCTGCAGCAACACCAGCAGGAATCATACCTGAGCCCAGAGCCAGAGGTAGCCCTGAACATCTCTGAGGATGCCCCCTCTCCCCAACGCCCCCTAAAACAACCCCCAAACCAAAAACAGCCCCAAGAGAATATGTTCATTGGCAAACCCAGCCACCTGCAGGTCCACTGCCCCCGAATGTCACGAACCAACACAGCGGCAATGAAAATGATGAACAGCAAGGGGACCCTTATCATGGGGGGGGGGGGTGAGGGGGACTGCGGCTCTGCCCTTCAATTCTGGAGGTTCTACAGCTACGAGATTAGGGCCAAAGGCTACAATATGGGACTACCGGGAGGGTTGGGACAGCCAAGACCCCCGCCCTGTGCAGGTCCGGCAGCCCCGTGCTAAGCCCCTCCCCCACCCGCCGCTGCCCCATCATGGAGATAGAGGCCATCAAGGCCTCAGTGGCCCCCAGGGACCACGGGCACACACCCGCAACACTGCGCCCCAGTACAGCCCCCACCTTGCCCCCCAAAGCTCCCCGTCCCCCTAAAGCCTCCGCCACGCCTCAGGAACTGACCCAGCATATTGCACGCACACACCAAAATGCCCTGCTGTAATGTCACTTCTGCTTCTGCAAGCCGCCTTAAAGGGCCAGACAACAGCAGCACAGAAAACAACTAGGAAAATGCAGGTAAATGTGTAAGGCTTGTTGGCTGGAGCGATAGCACAGTGGATAGGGCATTTGCCTTGCATGCAGCTGACCCAGGTTCAATCATCTGCATTCTATATGGTCCCCAAAGCAGTACCAGGAGTGCAGAAGAGCCGGGGAAATCCGTGAGCACCGCTGGGTATGACCCCCCCACCAAAAAAATGATAAGTGTACTGCAAGTGGAATGGGCTCACATTAAGGAGTGGAGAAGTGGTAGCAAGAGTGTTCAGTCACAAACTGGGTGTCTGGAGAAAGAAGTTCCCCGATCCTGTATTGCATAGTGACTCTGAAGCCAGCCCTGGAGATGCAGAGAGGAACTGATCTAGTAACAACCCAGACTGCCAGAGAGACACTAGAACAGGAGGAAAGGCTTCTACCCCTTAACAACATGAGAGCAATGGACTCATGTCTACAAGAAAAACCCAAGGAGGCAGTTTTAGATACAATATTTCAAACCAACAATGGCCTGAGGGAAAGTATAGTGGTTTGGGCACTTGACTTGAATTCGGTCAACCTGATATCAGTCCCTGACATCCCCAATAGTGGCCTGGCACCACCAGGAGAAATCCGTAAGAACTTTTAGATTTCCCCCAAAGCGAAAATAGATAATTAAGTACATAAAAAAAAGCATACAGAATAACCCCCAGCATGGAGGCATACATGGGGCTAACAGGCAACAAACCACACTGGTCCATTTGTAGACTGGCTTGGCCTTTTGAACAGATCTACATGGTGTTTACCATTTTGGTATATAATAGATTGTTAGGATTTTACTGTTTCCAAAGTGTAAGTCTCAAAACATTTACCCTCATGTTTGTGTAAATCAAATGGAAAACTGAATACAATGAGCATAGATATGCTACAGCGAGTGAAGTGCTTCCTTGCATGTGGCTGACCTGAACACAAATTATGGACAGCACAGCAGGATGTGGCTCCCAGAACATAACACAGAAGAGCCTGAAGGATGGAGGTTTGGCTGTCTATTCAATGTCAAAAGGGTTCACCACAGCATCGTGGTTGATGAACCCCACAAACCAGAGCCTCTGAGCCAAGTCAGAGTCACAGCAAAGAATAAAACCAAGGTGAGTCTTGACAGCACCCATGAAAATGCAATTTTTGTACCTATTTACGTCTTATTTAATTCCTTCCACCCTGGTTTATTAGTAAGAACTATTATTTACCAGTTAACATTCTCGGAAGTCCACATACCAGGACGTTATCATAACCATGGTCCAGGTGATAATCAGCAAGTACCTTTCACTTATGGTACTAGTATCACAGGAAGCTGTCACACGTACCAGGATTATTTCCTTCCTTACTGTACTTTTCTATCAATACTCCTCCCACTTGTTGAAAATAAAATTGTTTTATCCAAGGTCCCTGTTCTGACCCCAGTCACTGTTATTATGGAACTTATTGATCCAGCATAGCTTTTATATTTACTAAAGCTTGAGGGAACATGATGGCCTTCCTCTATACCTTCCCGACAGGATTTTCTCCAGTTATTCTCTTTAAAGGCTGCAGGTGCGAATAATGGGATTCCCATGTTCTTACATATATACAGTTTCTCTCCAGCGTGAATTCTCCTATGCATAATAAGGCCCGAGGATCCAGCAAAGTCCTTCCCATACGCCTGACATATATAAGGTTTCACTGCAAAATGACTTTTCACATGCACAGGAAGGGCTGAAGACAAACTGAAGACCTTTCTACATTCCTTACACTTGTGAGGCTTCTCTCCACTGTGGATTTTCTTGTTCAGAAAGCTATGCTAATTGCATGAAAATCTTCCTGCAGTCCTTACATATAAAAGACCTCAATCCAGGATAAATTTTTCTACACACAGCAAAGCTTGAGGATTGAGTAAAGTTCTTCTCACACCCATACATATGTTTTTTTTTTCGAGTATGAATTTTTCTATGTTTAATAAGGAGTTAGGGGGGAAGAGAAGGCTTTGCCAAAGTCTTTACAAACATAAGGTTCATCTCCAGTATGAAACTTTCTGTGCCTCAAAAGGTTTGCGAAATAAGCAAAGGCCTTTTCAGACTCCTTACAAATATGTGGATTCACTGCAGTGTGTTTTCTTGTGAACAAAAAAGTTTGAATAGAAAGTGAAGCCCCTCCTACAATAGTGACACGAATAATGTGTCATTACTGTAAGAACTTTTCAATGCCGCGAAAGACCTGAAAAGAAATGAAAGGCCTTTTCACCTACCTCACAAATATAAGGGTTTTCTCCAAAATGGAAATTGTGAAAACTAAGACTTCAGGAATAAGCAAAGGCTTTCCTACATTGCTCACATATATAGGTTATCTCTTCATTGTGAGTTTTTCTGTGCACTAAGGCTTGTGGAATAAGCAAAGACTTCCCACTCCGTGCATGCATATGGTTTCTTTCCAGTGTGAATTTTTCTGTGCATACTAAGTTGTAAGAGTCAGATAAAGGCCACGACACATTCATTACATGCATAAAAACTCTCCAGTATTAAATTTCCTGTGTATAAGGTATTAGGATCCTATGAAGGCCTTCCCACAATGCTTACATATAACCGGTTTCTCTCCTGTGTGTATGTTCACATAGTCCCACCGGGGTGACACTGGACTCAAGTTTGTCCTTAGTGCTTACATTTCTGGGGATTCTGTCTATGAAGGGCTTTTAAGGGAATGGGATGGTGCTGAGGTTATGGGAAGGGTGATCATCTGATCACCCTCAGAAGACATCCCACCTGTCTCGGCATCCCCATGAGGATGGGGGACAAATTGCTCACTTGAGCCTTTATCATAGTGTGCAGGAAGAGATATTCCACCAGGGCTGGCTGCTTCCTTGTAGAATAGCAGAGAAGGATTCCAGTTAGTAGTTTATGCCATGAGAGTTTTCATGTCAAAAGAAATCAAGCTCTGCCGGTATGTAGCTGGTGGGGTATGGGACAGTGAGTTTCTTGGGAAAGTAATAAATCCAGATGGGGGTGAAAGCAGTGACTCCGAAGCCAGCCCTGTGGATTACGAGAGTAACTGGCCTAGTAGAAACCCAGAGAGTTGGAGACATGGAACAGGAGCAAAGGCTGGTAAGAACATCAGAGAGCACTTCTGGACAACGCTCTACCCCTTGACAACACACAAACAGTGGACTCTCAGCTACAAGGAAAACTCCAGGAGGCCGTTTCAGAAGCATAATTTCAGTATCAGGCTAGTACAGTGGGTTGTATGCAGTCAATCTAGGTACAATGTCCAGAATTCCAAATGGTCCCCTGAGCGCCATCCACCCTGAGATGGATGGAATTTTGCTCTGTCCAATCATAAATGTTGTGCTTTTTTCTTCTAATATTAGTAAAGTGACATGGGTGGAATCCAGAACTGTGACCCACCTTGTGAGTAATCACAGGTAAATGGAATGACCTGCTGGGATGTAGGGAGCTTGGGATCTGACCCGAATTGCCACTTATAAAAGATTTTATCACGGGGTCCCTTCCATCCCTTCAAACGACATTCTGTGTACAGTAAAGTTCATCTAAACTGTCTCCAATTGAGACCAGAGCAACTGTAGATCGGGGTAGGGTGTTGCTTTCACATGGCCGAACAAGGTTCAACCCCCAGTATCCTGGAGAGTCTCCCGGATCACCAACAGAAATAATACCTGAGTGCAGACCCAGGAGAAACCCCTGAGCATCACCAGGTATTGTAGGATAATATTGGTTTGCCGTTCCTCCCTGATCTCTGGAGCTAATTTTTGTTGATTGCCCCTGAACCTTTCAATTACCTTTGTCTCCTGATCAGACTTCCTTTAAACATTTTCTCTTCTCCTTAATGACCTTTGTGTGGTTAGCGATTTCAGAGCAATTGCCTTATGTATGCATATAGGAAGACAGTTACAAACACAAGCCTGTGGCTTGGGAGTTGATTGTCTCCAGATAATATTACCTCCTCGACATCTGCTCTCTTGACTTAAGCCTCAGTTGCCCTTACTTCCTTGATCCCCAAAATCAGGGTCCCGAAGACGGACTGGATGGACCCAGGACAAGTGGTAAGCTAGCTACCCTAGCATCGAAATTGGCCTGGCCAAAGTACCATAATGCTTATCTATAAGTTAAGAGAATGGTCATGGACAAATTCTGTCATGAATAAGATAGTAATAACTAGACTTGGACCTTGATGGGATTAGGACTGATTGATCTGGCCTGAGCACTGTAGTCTGAGTTTGTGGTGAGAAGTGCCCAGGAGTGTCACCCCACAAGCCTAAAAATGTCTAGTACTGTGTCCATACAGAACGGTAAATATTAGGAAGTTAAACTGTCACTGTCACTGTTCTCCCGTTGTTCATTGATTTGCTTGAGCGGGACCAGTATCGTCTCCATTTTGAGACTTGTTACTGTGTTTGGCATATTGAATATGTCACGGGTAGCTTGCCAGGCCTTGCGCAAGGCAAACGCGCAAGCGCTGTGCTAAATATATTAAGTTATTTGCTGGTCTAAGTAGAGAAGAAACGCACCTTAAGGTGTGCTTTACCCCCGTGGGCTGCAGGTGATGGGGAAGTCTGGAAAAACATTTTTCATTACACTTCCCGTGTGGAGGCGTGGTTGGGGGGGCATGGTGAGAGAAGTAAAAAAAAGCAGCTTCATGGAGACAGAGGGATTGAAGGAGACTGAGAGAAGAAGAGACACAGAGTTAGAGACGGTTGCGACTTAGAGAGAAGGCTGAGAGCTGAGAGTAACTGTGGCTGGGGAGATTGGAGAGGAGTCATGGAGGGCATTGTAGAGCAAGTTAGAGAAATGGTTGGATAGAGCTGCGAGAGAAAAGGGATTTAATAAACTTCAAATACTCAGCAACCAGCTTGGCCCTCATTCTTGTTTCGCTGGGCCAAAGCAACAGCTGTCCGGGGTGATAAGTGAATTGAGAACACCAAATGCGTACAGGGAGAGTGAGCCGCCCAGAGAGTCCGGGAACATCTGTTAACATGTCAATCTGGTTCAATCCCCACTTCCCATAGGTACCCCAAGCCTCCCTGAAGTAATTCCTGAGTGCAGAGTCAGGAGGAAGCCCAGAGTAATTCTGGCTGTGACCCGAAAACAAAAACACACAACAAGTGAATTGTGTGGGGCTGGAGCGATAGCACAGCGGGTAGGGCGTTTACCTTGCACGCCACTAGCCCACGTTTGATTCCCAGCATCCCAATGGTCCCCAAGCACCGAGAGGAGTAATTACTGAATGCATGTGCCAGGAGTAACCCCTGTGCATCACCAGTTATGACCCAAAAAGCAAAAAAGTGAATTGTGTATTTAATCAGAAAAAGGAACACGACTTTTTCAAATTAACATAAAAGCATTTTTATGATCGACACAGAGATAGCACAGACCATGACTTGCTTGTCTGGCACACTGCTTAAAAGGGTTCAATCCCTATCACCTCACAGGGTCCCCAAACCTAGCATTATCAATGAGAAAAGAGCCAGGGGAAAATCTAATCTCCATCGGGTGTGGTAAACCAAAAATAAATAAAAAATTTAGGTGCCAAAACTATAGTCTGGTAGGGTACTGGCCTTGTACACGGCTGACTTGTATACCCCGACACCACACCAAACTAGGTACCTTTTGGTACCTCTTGGCAGAGAAAATAAGGTATGATATTATATATATATACACACACACACACATATATATGTGTGTGTGTGTGTGTTGTGGGTAATATATATATATATATATATATATATATATATAATTTGTTCACAAATCAACCTCCTGCACCAGCCAGTTTTGTAGAATGCAGGTTTGGGTTTTGGGGCTATAGGTGGCAGAACTTTGGGCTTACCTGAGTGGTGCTTAGGGAATCCTGCGTTGTACAGGAGACTGTAAGGTGGAAGACTGCTTTCAAGTACAGGTCCTGCACTCCTGGACTATCTCTAATCACATCAATTCAAATTCTATATAAATAATGTGAACATTGTGCGAAGGATACAGACAGAGGGCAGGGATGAGGCCCAGCTGGTAGCGGTCATGGCAGGGCTGCTGGCACCTGGGGCCTCCCAGTGCAAACCTGAGCCAGAAAGTACAGGCTGCAATTTCAAAGGTTTGCAGGGGCCTTAAAGAGCTGACAGTGAGTGGCAGGGCACTTGTCATGAATTCAGAAGACTAAACTTCACATCCTGAATTGCCAAGGGGTGATCCTGGAGCACTGCGGGGTTTGGCAAAAGCCCGCATATCCACTCCTCCCCCTGCACAAATAAAGGCAATGAGAAGATATCTGCCAACAGCAGCAGTGTGAAATCTAGTAATATGTTCTCAAGGGTCAATCCTCTGGGTTTGTTATTTTGTTTTGGGACCACATCCAGAAGAGCTCAGAGTTCACAGGCCAAGTTTTCCGACTATGATTTTACTTCTACGGGTGAGTGATTTTATAAAAGAAAAAGAGGATGAAAAATTATACTTGGAGACAGAGTGATAGTACAGCGGGCAGGGCATTTGTTCGGTCACCGGAATCCAATCCGGTCCCCCAAGCACCGCCAGGAGTGATTCCTGAGTGCCAAGCCAGAACTAACACCTGAGCATCACCGCTGTGTCCCAAACAAGATAAGAGAATAAAAGGTAAAGAAAAATTACACTTATTCCAAGTGAGATTTTAAAATCCATAATGTTGCTCAGAGCCTCCAACTCCTTCCTTTCTTCCTAACAGCCACTTGTTGAAAGGACTCAAGAATGTTCACATCTAAGTACTTTCAATGAAGTTATGAACACAGGGGCAGGGAGGAGCACACCAGACTGAAGCAGATGCTGGCCAACTTGAAGCCCAGAGGGCCTTCCCTGGTACCTATTGTCCACTAGTCCCCTGAGCACAGAGCAGGGCACAGACCTCAATCACTGCCAGGTGTGGCCCCAAATCTCACCTCATCTGCTCCCCAAGTAGTGAGATAGACCCAAGGAGAGGAGCTGCATCTCAGACACACATACACAGAGGGGTAGAGTCTCTGACTATCTCCAAGTTTATGGCAAATGGGGCGGGGAAGACAGGAGATATACTCCAACCTCAAAAAGATGTTCAAAGGATGCTCATGTATCAAGACAAATTCTGGAGTGGGAGGGATGGAGTCATACCTAGTGATGCTCAAGGTGTGGTGGGGATAACTCTGGTCACGGCAAGAAACACAAATGTGTTCCTGGCTATGCTGCTGCACCAGCCCCCTAAGAGTAAGACATTTAGAACCTATTGCAGTTGGTCCCTGGAAAACCCCTTTCTGCAAGTACTCACTCAACAGCAGGATACTCCTCTATCTGGGAGTGATGGACAGTGGGGGATGATTGGAATCTTGACAGTTGAGGCAGAAATTCTTTTTTCTGAGGAAATATAATCATATAAGGTTAGCAAAGATAATAAGTTGCTAGGGTGCTTTTCTATCAAGCAGCTAAGCCGGGGTCAATATGCAACAGTACATAGGCTCACCCACTCCAGCACTGCTAAAAATGATACATGAACTCAGAACCAAGAGTAAGCCCTGAGCACTGAGTGGTTCTGTGACCTCAAAATTTACAATAAATGAAACAATAAAGAAATTTCTGTGAAAAGAGATTGGAGAGATAACAGAGCAAGTGAGGTGCTTGTCTTGCACTAAGCCAACCCAGGTTTGAATCCTGGCATCCCATATGGTGCCCTGAGCTCAGCCAGGAGTGATCTCTGAGTACTGAGGCAGGAATAGCAATTGACTTTTGCAGCTGTACTCCTAAAGACTAATTAATTAATTCATTTAAATCTATAAAAGTTTGGTGGCCAATAATGATCCTAAATTGCATTATTAGAGGGTTTAGGGCACACTATGGAAGTGCTCAAAATACTTCCTGCTAAGATTGCATATTTGGTTGCCAAACCCACTGTGGCATAGCACAACCCTGATGCACCCCTCTGGACCCACCCCCACAACACTGAGTTGACTTAAAGCTCTACAGCTTGGGGCCTGAGTGATAACATAGACAAATTTGCACTGAAAAGGCATAGTGAAATACTTTATTTTCTATAGCTGGTTATGAGATCATATAATGTTGCAGGGCCGCTATTGTGGCCACACAATTTTGGATTTCTGCAAAGAGCCAGATAATTTAGAGATTGGTATCTGTGTGCCTTGTGTTATGGCTGTGCCGGAGAGCTACTCTTGGGGGGCAACTCAGGACCTCGGTAGGGAGTGAAGGACAAGCCGGTACCACCCCTGTTCCCATGAGACTGCAGTTGCCCTTCACTGCCGGCTCATACCTTCCTTTCCTATAAGCTCTGAGGCGGTGGCCACCTTGCTGCTGGGGGGGGGGGGAAGAAGGCAGAAGGGAGCAATACTGTTTCCCTCCCTGGGAGGCATGGTGCTGGAGTTTAACGCATGGTACATTTACTTTTCTGCCACAAGCTGCTGGGCTCTGAACTAAGTCCATTTGCCTCTGGAGCCATGTCTGTGCCGGGGAGCCACTTGTGGGGCACAACTCGTGACGACAGTAGGGCATGAAGAATGAGCCAGTACCGACCCCTTTCCCATGAGACTACAGTTGCCCCGTCACTGCTGGTGCATACCTGGCTTTCCAATAAGCTCTGAGGTGGCGGCCACCTTGCTGCCAGTGGGGAGAAAGGCGGAAAGGAGCAACACAATTTCCCTCCTGGGGAAGTATGGTGCTGTAGTTTAATGCAGGGTCCATTCACTTTTCTGCTGCAAGATGTCGGACTCTGGATTAAGTCCTTTTGCCTCTGGAGCCATGGCCGTGTATGCGGTCCAGATGCATTTCTGCCAAAAGCCGCTGGGTTTTGAGATTTGTTTCTGAGTCTCTGGAATCATGGCCATTAATCAGCTTGATCAGGAGCCAGAGAGGCCGTTAGTAGGCAGTGACTTGAGGTCTCGCTGGGGAGGGGTGGTAAGGGCCGGTTCCACAACCATCTGGTGAGGCCCCGCGTGTCTCGTCACTGTGGGCTCAAACCTGACTGTCTTTTGGCCTCTAGGGATGACAGTCACCAGGCCGCCAAGGGGAACAGGCCAAGACACGAAACCTATTCCCACCTGGAGTGTCCCAGCCCCAGTAACCTACTGCAGGAACAGGACACATTTCTGCCAAAAGCTTTTGGGTTCTGAGATTTGTTTCTGAGCCTCTGGGATAATGGCTGTTAAGTAGTTCAATCAGGAATCAGAGAGGCCATGCCTCCGATTATATAGCTGAGCCGGAGGTGGTTTGTGGGTATGTCTCCCACATACCTAACTTTTGGCCCTTTACTTTCTTGGTTAACTTTGCCCCAAGTTTTTGGTGTCTGGTCAAAGGCATAGAAGCAATTGTGGGGTATCTGAAAGCCTGACAGTGCCACCAGGCTGCTGATGCACTCACCTCACAGGTACAGATTGACCTGCTGGCGACACCATATCCCAAGACTTGGTCCTTTGGACAGACCAAAAATGGTTTTAATCATTCTGGTGGCTAGTAGGGTTGAGATTATACCACTTGCAAACACAACGTGTTGTCATCTTTTCTCCTAATATAACTCCTAATATAAATGAGGATAGTGGTATCCAGGAATGTGACCACCCTTTATAGTTAGTCATCACAGCTGATGTTATTGCCTACCAACCATGCTGAGATGAGAGTTTGGGCATTCTGCCAGGTTCCCACCATTTGTAAAATATTTTGACCAAGGGGCCCGTTCCATTCTTTCATAGAATCATCCGAAATCTTTCTATACACAGTCAAATCCATTTCAACTATCTCTAATCAACTCTATTAAAGAACAATGACAGGGCCATTATCCTAAACTTTTCAGAAATATTTATCCTCAATGCTTAGGGAAATCTAATAAAAATCTCAGTGCTAGGAGTGCAGAGCTGATACAGCGGGAAGGTGCTTGATTGCACAAGACTGATCTGGATTCAAAGTCCAGATTCCCATAAGGACACCTATGTCCTCCCTCGCAGGTATGGATGAGCTCAGAGCCAAGAATACGGCCTGAGCAAAGCAGGTGTGGCTCCTCAAAACATAACAGAGGAAGGCCTGAAGTGTGGAGGTTTACATCTTTTTCCATTCCAAAGGATTCTCTGCAACATCCTGCTTGATCTCTACCATAAACCCTGAAAACCAGGGCCTCTGTTCAAACCATAGTCCAATCAGAAATGAGACTCTGGGCTGGAGTGATAGCACAGCAGGTAGGGTGACCGCATTGCAGCTTGAGTTTGAGTTTCAGTCGTACAATGATTGAACACCCATCCCTCCATTTTCCCCCATCAATGTCTCCCCCCTACATCTATGGCAAACAATCTCCCCCATACTCTTTACTTCTGGGCATTATGGTTTGCAATACAGATACTGAGGGGCTATCACCTATGGTCCTTTATCTATTTTCGGCAAACACCTCCCATCCCGAGCGATCCTTCTAACCCTCATTGACTTAGTGATCTCTTCTCTATTCCAGCTGCCCGTCCCCAGCTCATGAGGCAGGCTACCAACCATGGAGTAATATTCCTGGGCCTTGTGTGTACTGCCCTTGGGTGTCAGTCTCATGTTTATATTCCACAATGAGTGCAGTCTATGTCTGTTCCGCTCTTTCTGACTCATTTCACTTAGCATGATAACAATATTTCTTTCTTTCTCTTTTTTGTCATTTTTTTCCTTTTTGGGTCACACCCAGCAATGCACAAAGAAAGATATCACAAATAAACACAGAGGAATGGGAGCACTGTGATAGGAGTATCCTGACAAACCTAAAAACTCTGTCGCATACCCACCCCAAGGAACTCAGCTCCAGCAGCTGAAAACCTCCAGAACTCAACCACCACCCTGCTCACTGTCACTCTCGGTATGCTTGGGCCAGCCTCACGTATGACTGAATCCCCAGAAAACCCAGTTATGCGGGACTTTTTGAGTGAGAACTCAGGGTTCGATGGAACCAGGAACAAGGATCCTTCACTCATATCCCCCTGTTTCCAGAAACAGCAGTCACACCCATAAGACACCTCTGGCTGGTGCCAGATACTCTAATCATCGGCCACCATCCAGAGTCACATGTTCTTCTCTCCCAGAAGGGAGCATAACATGACACTTGCCATAACCACGCCGCTGGATCCCGTGCTAGGCTGTTTCACTTGGGGTGCCCCAGAGGGCGGCCGGTTGAGACCCCTTCACACCCCAAAGGACCTATCCCTGGCAAGCAAAACCCTCCAGAACTCAAGTGCCACCATGATCATGGCCACTCCCCACGCACTCTGGCCGAGCTTCACCCACAAGTGAACCTATTCCTGAACCGCACGGCTACATTTGAATCCGTACGACACTTCATACCACACACCACTCAAACTCCAAGAGTAACGCACCACATTTGATGGGGTTCATGTAAGAGGCAACCAATCTTACCAATCTTAGAGGAAAATATTTTTTACACACACACACACACATATATATATATATATATATATATAGAGAGAGAGAGAGAGAGAGAGAGAGAGAGTACACAAGGCTCAACCTTTAACAACATTTGAATGATCTCTTATAGAAGGGCTTAATGGCCCGTGGGTGAAACACAACAATCCTCACATTCTTTCCTCTAAGAAAACTTTTTGTATCATGTTCAGTGGTTTTTCATAACAAGCAATACCAAATATATTATTTCAGTTCTGCTTTTGGGGCCCAGGTTGGGGTTTGAGATGGAACCTTCCAAACTATGGTGGTGTGAAGGTGTCATGGTGGTGGAATTGGTGTTTGAATATTAATTGTAATCAAATATTGTGAACTACTTTATAAAATCTAAATAATTTAAAATAACCTAATATCCGAGGCCAGTGAAAACAGGGGCCACGTGGACTAGTGAATGGTTGGGAATTACCACAAAAGTTTGGAGATAGAGGGTAATTAATATAGAGGAGGATTCATCATGACAGCATAGTTAGAAATGATCACTCTGGACAAGAACTGAGTGTTGAAAGTAGGTGAAGGGATATACATAACTTTTCAGCATCTGTATAGCAAACCCTAATGACTAATATAAGCAAAAGAGAATGAGAGAGAAGAGAGGTGTCTACCATAGAGGCAGGCTGGGGGGTGTGACTTGAAGGGGTGGGAGGAAAACTGGGAACACTAGTGCTAAGAAATGATACTGGTGGAGGGATGGGTGTTAGAACTTTTTATGACTGAAACCCAATCATGAACAGCTTTGTAATGCCCTATCTCCTGGTGATTCAATTTTAAAAAATTAAATAATCATCACGATCACGATCACGACCATCCTGTTGTTTGTCAATTGCCTCGAGCAGGCCCCAGTTACGTCTCCTTCGTCCTAGCCCTGAGATTCAAGACTCTTTCCGGGTTAGGAGAATGAGACCCATCATTGTTACTGGTATTTGGCATATTGGGTAAGCCATGGGGAGTTTGCCAGACTCTGCCGTGTGGGCACGTTACATTCAGTAGCCTGCAAGTTTGTCCAGGTTTATTATTTTAAATAATAATAAAAATAAAAACTTGCATGGTCATGGATTGATATTTTCCACAGATACTATAATGAATCTGCTTTTCCTCCACTCATTCTGTCCTCATCATTCAATGAGAATTGGATATACTCTGACATGGAAACTGAATCCTGCCATGGCCTAACCCAACCAAAATATCAAAAATTCCTCAATAGATCCTCTGCCCATATCTTCCTATCTCCAGCAACTCAGCAGTCACACCCATAAGCCACGTCTGGTTTGCGACAGATAATCTCGTCATTGGCCACCATCCAGACTCACATGTCCTTCTCTCCTGGAGGAGAGTATAACATGACACTTGACATAACTATGCCACCAGACCATGAGCCAGGCTATTTCACCCAGGGCGCCCCAGAGGGGTTGGATAAAACCTCTCCCTGCCCCAAGGGACCCAGTCCTGGCAGCCGAAAATATCCAGAACTCAACCACCGTCATGCTCATGGCCGCTCTCCATACATTTGGACTGAGCCTCACCCGTGATTGAATCACCATATGCAGGACTGGAATAGAGATCCTCTGGCCATATGGCCCTGTCTCCAGCAAGTCAATAGTCACGCCCATAAACAACCTCTGGCTGAGTCCAGATAATCTCGTCATTGGTGACCGTCCAGATCACATGTCCTTTCCCGGAAGAGGTCATAACATGACACTCTCCAGAAGAATGCTGCCAGACCCTGCACAGGGTTTGACCCCACATGCTCAGGTCAAGCCTCACCCATGAGTGAACCTATTCCTGGACTGTGTGGCCACATTCACAGCTGTGTAATGCTTCATAGGACACAACCCTACCCATATTCCAAGAATACTACACCACATTTGATGGAGTTCAAAGAAGGAGGCAACTAATCTTAGAGGGAAATATTTCTTTTACAGATATATATATATGTGTGTGTGTGTCCGTATATATATATGTGTATGCATATATATATATATATATATATATATATATATATGCACAGAAGGCTAAACCTTTAACAACACATTATCACTTATGGTCCTTGGGTGAAATACAACAATCTTCGCACTCTTTCCTCTAAGGATACATTTCTGTAGAATTTTCAGCAGTTTTTTATAACAAACAAAATACATTATTTCGTTTCTGCTTTGGGGCAAGGGTTGGGGTTCAGGATGGATAGAAACATCTAAAATATGTTGTTGGGAAGGTACAATGGTGGTGGAATTAGCGTTGGGATATTAAATGTAATCAAATATTGTGAACTACTTTATAAAATAAAAAATAACAAAAAATAACCCTCAATAATGTGAAGTTCTGACGTGCAACTAACATCCTCAAGCATTTCTCTCCTTGGGAAAAGTTGGCAGTCAGGCGGATGCTGGACCACATCTGGCAGTGCTCAGGCTATTCCTGACTTGGTGCTCAGAAGGGTTCAAGAATAAAATGTGGGTCAGATAATCTCATCAACGGACACGATCCAGAGACTCATTGTCCTTCTCTCTTGGAAGACAGCATAAAACAACACATGCAATAGCCATGCTGCTGGACCCCAAGCCAGGATGTTTCATACAGGGTACCCTGGAGGGGGGGTAGGGGAAGCCCCTCCCTAACCCCAAGAAACCGAGACCTGGCCACTGAAATCCTGGACTGCGTGACCACACAATATCACATACCTCACACCGCTCATATTCCAAAAGTAGCACACCACATTAAATACGGTTTAATTTAACAACATATTAGTAATCTCTTATAGAAGGGTTTAATGGTCCTTGGGATAAATACAATAATCTTCAGACACACTCCCCTAAGGAAAGTTTTCTGAGCATTTTCAGTGATTTATTGCTAACAAAAATGAAAATAAATTACTTTAGTTCTGCTTTGGGGCAGAAGTTGGGGTTCGAAATGGAAACATCTAAAATGGTGGGAAGGTCCATTGGTGGTGGAATTGGTGTTCAAATATTAAGTGTAATTGTCAAATATAAAGTAGTTGTCAAATATTGTCAACTACTTTATAAAAGTAGTTGTCTACGCACCAACATCCAATTATGATGAAGGAGAAATTGAGAAGTTCTACAGAAAGGTGGAGAATTTCTATAAAGAAGATCACACCTTCTACAAGATCAATTTTGGTGATTTTAATGTCAAGACAGGAGCAATAAGATCAGATGAAGAACTCATAGTCGGGACCCATGGCCTAGAATGGAATGAAGAGGGTGAGAGTCTGTCTGAGTTCATCATGTTGACCAAGACCGTCCATGGTAACTCATAGTTCCAGAAGGCTAAATCTAAATCTTGGACATGGGAGTCTTCCAGTGGATGGTTAACAACGAAACTGATCACATCATATTCAATCGATGGTTTTGCCTGACTAATGTCGCTGTGGTCCCAAAATTCCATACAGGACCGGACCACCGTCTCCTTCATGCAAAATCCTACTTCACAGTGTGGGGAAAAAGGGCTGAAAAGTTTAAGAAGAGAACTCCCAGAACAACTACTAACTGGGAGCTCTTTGGCACTATTGCAGCAACATGGGAAGATGCCGTCGTAAAAATACGTCGTAAAAATACGATTGACTGGTTCAGCACCTCCATGATTGTGTGAGAAACGCTAAGAGAGAGATAGCCCAAAAAATGCCTGTCTTCGAAAACTCTTGAGCTTATTTGCCAACATGGCTTGGTGCTAGCCTCAGGCAACTGCAAGCGAATGCCCGAGCTTGCAAATCAGTGAAGAGAAGTGATCAAGGAAGACCTTGAAGAGAGATGGGCAGTAGTCCTGGCAGATGCAGCGGAAGACGGAAAAAGCATTCACAAAGCCCTGCTGTTCATGGCCAACTACAAGACCAAGATGACAGCCCTCCGACGTTCTGATGGATCTATCATATCTTCCAGAAGGACAATGAAGAAGATTATCCATGACTTCTATTGGGACCTCTTCGATAGCCACATCCACCTGCCTACATACCAAATTTCGCTGGATGGATATGTAGTTCCCAACATTCTCCCTTCTGATATCTGACACACCATTTCGTCAGTAAAGAAGCGAATAGCACCTGGCCCAGACAAGGTCAGAACCAAACCCTGAAGAATCTGCTGTTAGGACTCATCAATACACTGGCTCTGCTCTCCACACACTACCTATCTGAATGCAAGTTTCCATCCCAGTGGAAAACCAGCAGGACTGTACTACTGTAAAAGAAGGGAGACATTCAAGACATTGGCAATTATTGCCCAATCTGCATATTGTCTGTCATCCAGAAGCTGTTAACTCGAGTCATCCTGAATAGGATTGGCAGAACACTAGATGAAGGACAACCATACCAGCAAGCCAGTTTCCGAAAAGGATTCAGCACGATTGACCATATCCACATGATAACCAAGCTTTTTGAGGTTTCTCTGGAGTTCAAGATGCTGCTTTGTCTAACGCTCGTTGATTTAAAGAAGGCCTTTGATTCTTTTGAGATGGAAGCTGTGATCGAAGACAGCTAGCCTAGCCTAGCCAAACAGGGCGTTCAAACTCAATACATCAGGACCCTGCGTGAGCTCTTTTACGGATTCACTACAAGGATCTCACCATTCTACAAAGAAGTGATCATGGATGTCAATAGAGTGTTTCGGCAGGGTGATACGGTTTCACCAAAACTCTTCAATGCCATACTCCAGAACGTCATGTGAAGACTGCAATGGGAAGAAATGGGAGTGAAGATAGACGGTTGGCATCTACACCAAATCCGTTTTGCTGATGACATCGTTCTAATAACACCAAACATTAACCAACTGGCAAAAAGGCTGGCTGACTTCTACCGTGAGTGTGGAAAGGTTGGACTACAGCTGAATATCACCAAGACAATGTTTATGAGAAACAGTCTCGTTCCTGACGTTCCATTCACTCTCAATGGAATGATCATCTCCGAATGCAACAGTTATGTGTATAGGTCGAGAAGTCAATATGATGAATGACCTGGCACTTGAGTTGCACAGGAGGAAGAGTGTGGCTTGGAACACCTTTAAGAGAGTCAAAGAAATAGCTAAGAGGACAAAGAACCTCTGGCTCCAGGCACATCTCTTCGAATACACTATTTTACCTGCATTAACATATGCCTCAGAGATCTGGGCCCTATGAAAACAAGATGAGAACGCTATTCAGGTCTCCCAAAGAGGAACTGAAGGAACTATGCTTGGAGTATCACGCTTCACTCAAATGAGAGAATGAATCCGAAGTTCAGAACTCCGTCAACGGTCAAGAATCAGGGACGCTGTCTCATTTGCAAAGGTGTCAAAAATCAGATGGGCTGGACACGTAATGAGATTTGGAGATGACTGCTGGACTAAAGCCATTACTGACTGGATTCCCAGTCATGGCTGCTCACCTAAGAGATGGCCAGATTTCTTCATCAAGACTCTGAACAATCAGTTTGAGGCTCTTCATTCCTGTTCCTAGAACAAACAGACGCCATTTGGATACACTAGCACGTGTCAAGTATGGATGGAGACGTTATTGGTGCCCGCTCGAGCAAATCGATGAGTAACGGATGTCAAGTGATCAAGTGATTTATAAAAATAAAATTTAAATGAACATTTTTTTCTTTTTGGGTCACACCCAGCGATGCACAGGGGTTATTCCTGGCTATGCACTCAGGAATTACTCCTGGTGGTGCTCAGGGGACCATATGGGATGCTGGGAATCAAACCCGGGTCGGCCGTAGATTGGAATTGGGAAGGAAACTGGGGATATTGGTTGAAGGACAGTCACATTGGTGGTGTTGGAACAATAAATGATTGAAACAAGTAAGTATTCTCTACCCAGGGCCTTTCTGTAAGCTTATTTTTTTTTATCCGTTTCTAGGAACAGGAAAGGAGCTCCATGGAGGTGCCTGACACGGTCCCCCTCTCTTTAAAAATGCCCTTGTTTGGGTCCAAAGGTTTGGAGTTCAGTTCAGTGTTCACCTTCAGTGTTGAGAGCCACCAGGGTTGGTGCTGCTGATGTAACACCCAGTGGGGCAGACACGGGGAGGGGGGAACAAAGGGAGCCCACATTCAAACTTGGGGTCTTTTGCCAGCCTGGCATGCACCCCAGCCCTTTGAGTCGTTGCCCTGGCCCGTGGCAACGTTTCAAAGCCATTTCAAATTCAAACAAAAACCAAGTTATCAGTGTTCATCTTAGGTGTGAAGAATATATTTGCTACAGTTGAAATAGCATAAATTGAAGCTTCTCCACTTGAATCAAGTGAAGATCCAAGACACACTGTTTCCTTGAAATCGAGGCATCCCAATTATAATATTTTTTTCTTTTTGGTTCACACCTGGTGATGTTCAGGGATTCCTCCTGGCTCTGCACTCAGGGGAATCACTCCTGGCGGTGCTCAGGGGCTCCCTATGGGCAGCTAGGGATCAAATCCAGGTTGGCCACATGAAAGGGAAACGCCCTCCCTGCTGGACTTTGCTCCAGCTGGGCAGTGACTTCCACCAGGCCTTAGTACTGTTGTCCCTTACTGGGAAGCCTGGGGCTTGTCATGGAGACAAAGTGAGAGGACCTCTGGCTTCCTGGGAGGCACTGCAGCTGCTGGGAGCACCCCAAGGCTGGAAGTCCTTGAAGCTATAGTTTCCTCCTCCTGGAACCCAAGTCCTGGCTGTTAGGGAAAGGCCCACGGGTGAGGCCCGACAAGGAACAAACTGAATTCGAACTTGAGGCAGGTCCCTAAGGCTGTGTGTGATCTGAACGCTGTCCCAAGACCTACTATCCACAGGGAACTTTGCATGGAACACCCCCTTCCTGTAACCTATTTGATATTTTTTGGAGACAGGTTGTTTTTTGTGTTTTGGAATTTTTTTTGGGGGGGTGGCAATGGAGTCCATACACAGAAATGCTCAGGACTCCTGACTCTGTGCTCAGGCAGCTAGGGAGACCCTATGGGATGCTGAGGATGCAACCTGGTCAGCCACATTGAGGCCAGCACCCTACCCACTGTACTGTACTGACACCAAAAATTATCATCTTTTTTCTATTGAATTTTTTTCCTGTTTGTTTTATTTGGGGGCCACACCCAGCTACACTTCTTCTCTGAGAAACTTTAAGTAAATTTTCAGTCACTATTTGGAGATTTGGAGAACAGACCTGTCAGGTCAAAGGATTCTGCCCACCCAAGAAGTCCCTGCTCCTCCTTGTCAGAACCTGCACTCTCCAGGAGCTCTCATTTCCAGGGAGAGGTGAATTCAGGGAGATTCCCTGTGCCCAGGGCCACCCCTTGGGAGGTGGGAGGCTGTGAAAATCCCCACTCAGAGGCCCAGGAACTGCTTCTCACTTATCCCAGAACCCGTTTCTCAGTTGGGATTAAGAAGCGTCCTGGCTCCAGAAGAAGCCACAATCCCGAGACCGGTAGCAGATATTGGGTCCTTGAAATTTCCCCCCTACTCAATGGGATACTGGGGGAAAAACTGTTGGAACTTGAGCCCCCACTAGTCCAGGGATGAGAATTCAGAGCCCAGTGGTGGCTTCATCCCTCAGGAACCAGCAGACATCAGACCTGTAGCCTCTGGGCAGGGCTGCGGATTCACCCCTTGCCAAGGTCTCCTCAAACCTGCACTATCTCAGGACTTGGGGGCAGTATTCAAGGCTGAACTTGAAGCTCCTTCAGCAGAATCTGAAATCACCCCCTGGGCAGAGATGGAAAATTTCTAGGCAGAGACGAAGGGAAGCACTGGACATTTAAAACTTACCTCTTATCACAGCAGGACCAAAAAAGCCAATTCTTTTTGTTCAGGCACAGATCTGACACTTCTTATTTGTCTTATTTTTTTGGCTTTTTGGGTCACACCTAGCGATGCACAGGGGTTATTCCTGACTCTACACTCAGGAATTACCCCTCGCAAAGCTCAGGGGACACCATATGGGTTGCTGGAAATCGAACCTGAGTTGGCTGAGTGCAAGGCAAACGCCCTAGCCGCTGTGCTATTGCTCCAGGCCCACTACTTACTTTTCTTAAGAAAAAAATATTTCCCACTTGATCAGGAAAAGTAAGACGTAAATTAACCATTCTCTCTCCTAGAGCAAAGACCCAGATCAACGTTTCCTTTGTAAAGATGTAGGGTTTTCTTTGAAACAGAAAAACCTTAAGTTCCTATCTTATGCATTCCCTAGTAAACAGAAAGGTAAACATCTAAGACATTATGGAAAACAGCAAAACCCACATCAACCACTTTTTCTGTTAGAACCGAGACCCAAATGACTACCTTTGCACTGAGGCAGGAATAATGTCACTCCTTTGAGAAGGTTAGAACCAAAGTAGCTAGTCTTCTTGCCAGGGAGATTTAAAAAAGTAGTAAACATCTTTAAAATATCATTTCCCATTTCTCCATCTTCTTGTCGGTGAGGTGTTGAGCTGTTGCCATGTTTGAAATATTTTCAAGACACATCCCCTCAGGCCAACAGCTTGGTTGTCAATATACTGCCTTCCTTGAACAAGGCCCTTTTTCACATCCTGAATCCAGTGCAGTTCTTCCCCGCTCCAAGAATTTCACAAAACCATAGAGAGATCAGAGAGCTGCTAAGGCACTTGCCTGGAACATAGCTGACCAGGGTTCCATCCCCAGCACCCAAAGGGGACCTTGAGCCAGCCAGAAGTGATCCCTGACCCCCTGACCACAGAGCCAGGAGTCAGCCCTAGGCACCACTGGGAGCACAGCCCAGAAACCAAACTTTGAAAAATCACAGAACTAAATAGCAAAATCGTGAGCCTTGTCCCAGACAACTTTCCCCCATGATCCTGTACCGGCCATTGAATTGGCTCTTTTCCCCTGAAGGCATTCATTCTGCATTGTGGGGTAAGACACTACCGATAACTCAATTTTCCATCTGCCTAGAGACCTCAAACTTGTGGTGTTATCACAATCAAGGTTTTGCACTCGGCTGTCTGGTATGGAAACGAAAACTGAGATGGGGATGAGGCTGGGCTCATGGCATCCAGCTGAAGAGGAGAAGGAGAAGACAGAAGAGAGTTGGGTATCCTGGCTATTTTGTAAAGGTGACCATATTTCTACTCATCTGAGGGTTATTTGTCTTCCATTGTTGGCCAATTCAGGATGGACAGAACTGACAGAGTCCAAGTTTTTCTTCCCCCACTTTTTGGTTTAAAGAGGGCAGGGAAAATGCTATCTTGGAAGTCATGTGGTGACTTTTTTTCTGTGGTGATGACACAGGTAGGTCATTATGTACAAGTCCACTGTCTTTCTGGTCCTGCACCCAAGTCCTTGAGTAATGGTCAGCTCTGGAACACCAAGACATGGTCCCACAACAGTAGATTTGTTCCTCGGCATGTGGTTCCTGAGGACTACATGAAAGAACTGCAGACAGAATTAAAGACGCTGAAGCAGCTCCTGGAGGGATGGGCATTGGAACCCTGTGTGATGGATACCTAACCACGGACAGTTTTGTAAGGGTCTATCTAGCAGTGATTCAATAAAAGGGAAAAAATCAAAAGAAGAGATCCAAATAACAAAAAAAGTTTAAAAAACTAAATGAACAATTGAAAAAAATAAACAAACAATTCAGGTATTCTCTGATTTCCAGGTTTCTCTATCTACCTCCAGGTGGCTGTGATGTCTCTCGAACTGCTGCCGGATGCCCTGTCTGGATTAGAATGTCATTTCTCTGGTACCTGGCTATCTGCCAGCCTCCTGGTTGAATCTCTACGATGCTGTTAGTTCAGCTTGTCTCATACCTGCTTTGACATCTGCAGCTGCAGTCCTGCCTCTGTATCCCCTTGGTGGCCCTCCTGCACTGAATCTATCCCTGGAGTTTCCGTTCCCTAAGACTTTGTACCAGCCGCAAGCACTGGGGGAGAACATTTGCTAGTCCTGCAGGAGCGGGGAAGGATGCCCGACTTGGGGGCTGTCTGTCACCAGCTGCCATATCTCACCCACTCTCTCACCCCCAAAACCTACTAGTACCTAATTTGTTTTCGGCAGGCCAGGTTGAAAATGACTCGTTAAAGGAACAAAGTGACCTGATATCGCCCCACCTCTCCCTGTCATTCCACTCACAACATCCCAGTCATGCACGGGGCGAACTTGGCCCTCACGAGCCCGTCAACCTCTGTCAAACTTTGACAGAGCAATGGCAAATGCCTGTACTGTCCACAGAAGGTGTCTCAACTCCATGGGATATTCATGCTTGATCACGTGCTCAAGCTGCATGACCACACGGGAAGCTGGGAAGGAAAGACATGAGGTCATTGGTGTAGGTGGACTGGAGAAAAACCTGTATTGAAGGGACAGAAACAAAATCTCAGGCTGCAGCCATAGGACAACTGATATGCCATTTTGTCTTGCACGCAGAAGACCTGGTTTGGATCCCCAACATGCCATAGGGTCCCCCGAGACCAACCAGTAGTGATTCCTGAGGAAAAAGAAGGAATAACCCCCAGGTATGGCTAAATTTGGCCCTAAAATCAAATAAGGAGGAAAAAAAAAAAACCAAACAAATTTTCCTTGATTCATCAGCAGTCCCTCTCTGAAACCTGAAACCTTCAATTGGGCCCAGAGAATCTCTAAATCTGCATGCCTCAGCACAAAGTTTCAGAAACTCAAACTCGGGGAGAGCCCAGCAGGGAGAGCGTTTACCTTGCATGCAGAAGACCTGGGTTTAATTCCCGGTATCCTATGGTCCCATGAGCTCTGACTCATGAGTGCAGAGCCAGAAGGAACCCCTGAGAATCGCCAGGTGTGACCCGAAAAGAAATAAAGAAGGAATGGAGGGAGGGAGGAAGGAAGGAAGGAAGAAAAGAAAGGAAGAAGGGAAGGAAGATAGGAATGAAAAGAAAGAAAGAAAGAAAGAAAGAAAGAAAGAAAGAAAGAAAGAAAGAAAGAAAGAAATTAACTCAAATTCTACTGTGAAATGTTCTCATTAGAAAGCAGTCAAATCTTTCTAAACCATTCCCCTCCTGAGTAGAATGGTTCATGAGAGACAAGGCCTCCCCCATCTGAAAGATCCTCTTTCCTTCTGCTCCATCCAACCCTGACACTGGACTTACGCTCATTTCCGTGAATGAGCTGAAAGCTCTTCTGTGACTTCTTCATCCACTGGGGCAAGTGATAGCTCTGAGTCTCAAGGCTCCCAATTGGTTTCCTGCTTATCTATTCAACGATATTGTCCTTGGTTTTCTTTCTCTGTTTAGATAAAAAAAAATCTTGAAGATCTGTGTGAAGGAAAACAGTATGTGGCTCTGCACAAGGAACCACAAGAGATCATTTCCACATTCTGAGGTACAGAGTAGCACAGGGGAACGGTCTCTTCTATTGAGAACTAATCCAACAGAACAATGTCAAAAATAAAGCCATTTGGGGGCTGGGGCGATAGTACAGTGGGCAGGGTTTTTGCCTTGCATGCAGCTTGCCCGGAGTTTGATCCCCAGAATCCCATAGGGTCTTCCGAGCACTGCCAGGACTTATTTCCTGAGTGTAGAGACAGGAGGAACCCCTGAACATCACTGAGGGTGACCCAGAAAGCTTGGGGGAGGGGGAGAGAGAAATTAAGTCATTTAAAAAAATGAGAATAAGTTATCTGGCATTTCTCCCTCCAGACTCAATATTTTCAATTCAACCACTTTCACAATGGCCCTGAGTGACAATATTCTTAGTATTCATTTAGGGCTGGGCACATGACTCCATGGGCTGGAACACACATGCTCTGCACTCTGGAGCCCCAGATTAGATTTCTGGCACATGGTCCAGACCCCTGCACAAAGTAAAAGCAAAAAAAGTAGGATTTATTTGTGGTGTGGTGAAATAGTGGAGTATACTAAGATCAGGAAGGTCAACATTGGTGCAAACAAATTACATTAACTATAATTCAATTTTAAGGTCTACATACACACACATATTTTTTGTATTCAGCTCGTTTATAGCCTTTGCTGAGCAACTCTGCTCCTACTTACACACTTTGACTCAACTAGCACCTGCTCTTCACTCCCAGTGGAGCTTGGAATGATCACAGTCATATTCTTAGGCCTTCAAAATCCAAGCGCTTGATTTTTCTAGATAGAAACATAAGTCAGAACTTTTTTTTTTTACTGTCGTTAAAGGCAGGGTAAGTCTATTTTCTTTTTTTCCCTTTCTCTTTTCTTTTCTTTTTGTTTTGCTTTGGATCAGACTCTTTTCACAGGGGTTACTCCTGGCACTGCACTCAGGAATTACCCCTGGCGGTGCTCAGGGGACCGTATGCGATGCTGGGAATCAAACCCGGGTCAGCCGCGTGCAAGGCAAACGCCCTACCCGCTGTGCTATAGCTCCAGTCCAGGACTATTTTCTTAACACAAGGTGTTGGTCATGTAAAATTAAAATCTTGGTCATATAAAATTAAAACCACGCGACTATTTAATCAAAAGAGAAGGAGCACTGCTGGAGAGAGAATGCAACAGGCATTCAGAACAAATTAAGGGTCAGCAATCTTCATACACTTTCATCTAAGGAAACATTTTTGGGATCGTTTTTAGCGTATTTCCATAATGAACAATACAAACTAAATTATTGAGGTCCTACTTTGGGGGCCGGGGTTGAAACATTCTAAATATGGAGGTGGGAAGGTAGAATGGTGGTGGGCTTGGTGTTGGAATATTCAATGTACTAAGTTATTGGGAACAGCTTTATAAAAATAAAATAAGCTCTAAAAAGAAAAAAATGAATAGTTTGCTATATAGGAGGAGAAAAGAGGAAGGAAAGAAAAAGGCAGTGGCCTGTTTGAAGCAAATCCACCCATCACAGTGGAAGCACAGCAGCATAGCCTGGGGACAGAGGTGGCGACCAAGGACACATTTATGTAAGTGATGGTCCTGAGCTCCTGTTATGGATCACTTTTCTGTCGAGTCCCTGCACTGGTTTGGATCCATACTATTGCTGTATAGTGTGTACTTTGTCTCCATGAGGTTGGCCCTAGAAGCAGGACACAGAGTCAGTGAGATGGCTTCTGGGTTTCCCCTGCGGAAGCAACCCTGCTGATGTTGGTACAGAATGGGAGTCTCTCTGTCTTGCTCATTGTCAAATAGCCAAATGCTCACCATCACCTTTTCAGAGATCTCTCCTGGAATCAAGTGAGGGTTGCTTTCCTGACGGCCGCTGAGAGTTGACCTTGCTGTCCCACCCCACCCCCTGCCCCAGGAGTGGCCCGTTTCATCAGAAAGAAGTTCTAATGGGGCAGAAGTTCTAACGGGGAAGGGGCAGGGTAGAGCCACAATCGGGGGTACTCAGGGCTTATTCCTACCTCTATGTTCACGAGGGACTCGGAGGTTGCTCAGATAACTAATGTGGCGCCAGGATTCGAATCTGGTCCAGTTGCATGCAAACTGTCTTATCAGGTGTCTCCCATCCTCAATTTTTTTAAAATTTTATTTTTAGAAAGTTGTTCACTATGACTTATGGCACTTAATATTCCAACACCAATTCCACCACCATTCCCCCTTCCCACGACCATTATTTCAAATCTTCACAACACCACACAAGCCTGCTCCAAAGGCAGATTCTGAATAATTTATTTTTATTGCTTGTTATGAATACTCTGCTACCAATGATCCCGAAAGTTTTCCGTAGAGGAAAGGGGGTGGAGATTGCTGTAGCTTACCCTGAAGACATTCAGGCCTTGTAGAAGAGATCACTAACATGTGACAGGTTGAGCCTTGGGTGCTATGCACCCCCCCAATGTTTTTGTCGAAAGAAAAGGCATTGATACAAGGCAACTCTCACTGAAGTCTGCCAACGTAATTCAACTCTCCACGATGTAAATCCACAATGTCAGTGGAGATAATGTATTCCGAACTCATAAACTTCTGGCACTTTCTAGCTGCAAGGGCAAACATCTGGAAAAAGAAGAAAGCTCTGGTCAACAATGAAATATGCTACCATGTTCTATATTTCAAACAGCATTTATCTTTCTTTCCTATTTAAGGAAAATAACCAGAATGGCCACAGTAACCCTCCATCAATCCAAGTTAGGGAAAATGATTTCTTTAAATATTCCTTCCCACTATATTACTTCCTTATGGGGGTGGGGGAGGGACATTGGGCCACACCCAGTGATGCTCAGGGGTTCCTCCTGGTTCTGCACTCAGGAATCAGTCCTGGCAGGGCTCAGAGTACCAGTCAGGATTCCGGGGATTGAACCTGGATTGGCCCTGTGCAAGGTCCAATGCCTTTCCCTGTTTACTATTGCTCTAAAACTCTTCTTTTCTTTCTTTCCTTTTTTTTGGCTTTTTGGGTCACACCCTGCAATGTACAGGGGTTACTCCTGTCTCTGCACTAAGGAATTACTCCTGCTGGTGCTTGAAGGACCGTATGTAATGCTGCGATTTGAACACGGGTCGGTTGCATGCAAGGTAAATACCCCACTCGCTGTAGTATCGCTCCAGCCCCTAAAACTCTTTTACTTTGGCTGCACAGGAGTAGAAGATTGTGTCTAGTCGCCGAAGAGCTCCAGGAACACAGCCCAGGAACGAATAGTCCCTTCTTCCCACAAGCTGACATGGTTTAACCCCCAGGTGAAGGACCTCATGAACCCTTCAGCAACCCAAGTTCCCTAAACTCTTCCCTTTGAGACCCCAGCTTAACAGGAAAATCCTGTGTCATACCTCCTTATTCTCTCTAGCTTCCACAAACATAAAGTAGCCGGGGAAGATACCATTAATGTCTCTGATTATCATACATCTCACAGCGACCTCCTAAGGAGCTTGACAGTAAGCAAAGTCCTTCAGATTATTCAGAGATGCCAACAGCGAGTTCACTTCGCGAATGGCTGTCGCAAAGGACTTTGTCAAACTCTGAGGGAAGCACTATCCATGAGCATTTGGGGCATTGAGAAGAAAACCTCAAACTCTTTGAGAAAAACTTCAACATAATAATGGACTGGCTTACCTCCACGCTTCAATTTTCCAGGCATGGTAAATGAAATACTGAAAGGTGTGAGATGTTGGTGAATAGAGAGTGATGAGAGAGGAGAAGTGGATTCAAGTCAGTTGGAGACAAAAGAAAGCAGAGGTATTGTGACTCTGGAGCCTAAATTTGAGCTCAAGTCTTAGGAATGTGGACCATATTGACTAATGGCATTGAAACACTGAAGCTAGGTCTGGGAGACAGTCCCCTTGGTTCCCAGTGACTGCAGAACTGAACTTCTCACTTAACTAGAAACATTTTGGATCTTCATACCGTGGCTGACTTCAAGTTGGCTGCACCCCCAGGTTTCTCCACTGTGGATGAGGGTAAACTTTTTTTTAGAATTACTTCTGCAGATTCTTGACCTTCCTTGTCTTCATCTAATCATGATCATGTGGGCTGCAATACCTGCCAGAGAAAATATTTCAATAGCTGCAATTCTGATGAAAAACAAAAATCTCTGAACTAAAGCTGTCATTAAAATCTTTTTGGCCTTCTTAGCATCTATCCAAATGTTGACAACTCTTGTCACAGTCATACTCAGAGACGTGCAGATGGCTCGCTCCTGTCCCACCGCCCTGCACTGTAATCCTACTTTTTCTCTGCTTATTTTTTCTAACACACCACATTGGAATAGAACTCATATTAGTTGTTACACCATCTCTGGGGTACTTCTGCTTCCAGACTTGCTCCCCTCAATTCATTCTTTTTTTTTTCTTTTCTGGGACATCCCTGGAAGTGCTCATGGCTCCAGCTTAGCTCTACACTCAGGGATCATATCTTAAATGGATTGGGGAACCATATGTGGTTCGAGAAATCAACCCCTGTTCTGCTGCATACAAAGCAAGCACACAACCTATTGCATACTATTGCTCCAGCCCTCCTTCAAATTCATTCTTTAGGATACAGGGTCATTTGTCTACAGTCCACTTCTGATAGCCTTTCTCAGCTGAAAACCCCAAGATGGAAGCCACAGAAAAAGCTCAAAAGTCTTCAGTGCATGTGGAAGACCTGGGTTCGATCTATTTCCTGTCCTTACCATCTTTGTGATAAAATGATAGAAGTATGCTTTGGAGAGTGTGGAATTATCTCCAATGCCTCAATTTTATCTACGGGGGTAAGAGAGCTCTGAGAGGAGACAGGAAGTTTCAGGTCCAAATCCTTATTGTCTGTGCCAACATTATCTAGGAGCCAAAAGAAAAAGAAATCCCAGGGATCAATGAGTTGGCATGTCGATGGGTGATTCAGATATAGGTGAGAATTCAGAACCACCAAACCATTTCATTTATCTTTCTGTAATATAAACAGGATTGGTGTTCACTGAAAGGAATTTTATTAACATAGAATATTCTAGATGTTAGAACAGAGTGATATAATATAACAGGTAAGGCTGTTGTTACCTTGCGCATGACCAACACAGCTTCAATCCTTGACATCCTATGGGGTCCACTGAACACCACTAGGAGAAATTCCTGAGGGCAGAGGCAGGAGGAAATCCTGAGCATTGCTGGGAACGGCTAAAATTAAAAATTGATAATTGGTGTTGTACTTTAGAAACGTAACCCCCAGAAAATAAAGTCGTTACTCCAGAGTTCATATCCTCTATGCTGTTTCCAGAGCTCGGGCATCTGCATCTCTGCCACTGGCCACACTGCAGTCTGACGGTCCCTACCAATCTGCCAAGAACATATGGTTTGACATCTGATGCCTTTGTAAAGATTGGGGGCGGTGGGGGAGGAAAGGAACCAGAACCTGCAGTGTTCAGGGGTTACTCCTGGCTCCGCACTCAGAGATTATTCTTGGCAGTGCTTAGGGCAGCATCTGGAATGTGCTGTCACCTGTTAAGCCATAAGCTGCGTTGCACACAATTTTGATCCACCCAGAGATATTTTCTTCTTCATTTATTTTATCCCAACGACAAAAGTCAAGGACTGGATCATGGGTTAGGCCTTCGGGTTGGCATATCCTCCCCCACACTGCAGGGGAGGTCCCTGAGCACAGTCAGCTGTGTCTCAAAAACCCAATACCCACATTTTATTCCCCAACAATATATCAAGGAAAAGGTGACATGTGACCGCATCTATCTGCAAGTCTTTCCTGTCCTCACCAATTGCAGTGCTGACCCAGCAGAAGAGATTAGAGGAAGTCCTAGGACTGAATCCTGATCGTTAGACCTTGTGGTGGCAGCTGGGTCAACAGCTCCTAGAAGCCAACGGAAAGGAAAACCAAAGGAAGAATGCGCTTTTCTGTGACAGTTGGTTTAGATGCACCTAAGAATTAGAACCACCAAATCATCCCGCTTCTCTTCTACCTATCATGGTTTCACAGGAATGATGTTCACTCTACCATGTTTACTAAAGCAAATAAACATGATGTACTTTAGAAGCCTAAAACCAAGAACACTCAGTAGATGGGGGCTGGAGCAATAGTACCAGAGGTAAGGTGCTTTCCATGCATGCAGCCAACCCAGGTTTGATTTCCAATATCCCACAGGGGCCCCTGAGCACTGCTAGGAGTGATTGCTGAACACAAAGCCAGGAGTAACTCCTGAGCCATAACAGGGTGTAACCAAAGAAAAAGCTAAAGAGAGAGAGAGAGAGAGAGAGAGAGAGAGAGAGAGAGAGACAGAGAACAGAAACCTCCCACTGACAAGTCCACTTCTTAATTCTAGCTCATATGTGATTTTGAATGATGCTAAAACAGGCTCCTTGGTCCCCCTTCCCATCTTCTCCTGTGGCTGCAGAAACTGCCTCCCAGTAGGAAGAGCTGTGGTGAACACACACCAGGACAAGATGACCTCAGATGGAATCGATTCTTCCCACTTCTCTCCTTTGCAAGAGGAAGTCCATTAACAGGATTTGGCCACACCATCATTGGATCCAGGCGCTTGTACCTCTGCTTTTTCTCAAATAGTTCTCTCTGAGGTGTGGAAAAATGTGATATTATACTCAGGAAATCAGGTGGAGAAATGTTACTTCAAACCAGGAGTTTCTCGATAATCACAAAATGCCTTCTATATGAACTTTCCTCCTTTCAGCCCAGGGATAAGCGAGGCCTGGGGAAGGCAAGTCCAGGCCTTGATCTTCATTGATTATCTGCGGAGATCTATTTTTTTTTTGCTTTTTGCGTCACACTCGGCGATGCTCAGGGGTTACTCCTGGTTCATGCACTCAGTAATCACTCCTGGCGGTGCTCGGGGGACCATGTGGGATGCTGGAAATCGAACCTGTGTTGGCCATGTTGGCTGCGTGTAAGGCAAACGCCCTACCCGCTGTGCTATCTCTCCAGCACCTGAAGATCTATTTTTAAGTCTGATAAAATTCATTTCTCTACATTCTATGACTGTGGCTTAAGTCTGCTGAAAAGACACAGAGTAAATGATGATTATTATCAAATCAGACTCAAATATTTCAAATTTAAATATATTGGTCAGGGATGTGGCTCAGTTGTGAGGCCCAAGCCTTACACCACCAAATTAATTACTTAATAAAAATATAAACTCATGAGAAAAGGGAAAAAGAAAGGCACACTATGGTCTTAGGCAGATACAATATGAACATTTCTTTTTGTATTGAATCACTATGAGATATAGCTAGAAAGCTTGAGTTTGAGTTTGAGTTTCAGTCATACAATGATCGAACACCCATACCTCCATTTTCCACCACCAATGTCTCCCTCCTACCTTTATGGCAGACAATCTACCCCATACTCTCTACTTTTGGCATTATGGTTTGCAATACAGATACTGAGGGTCTATCACCTTTGGTCCTTTATCTATTTTCAGCACACATCTCCCATTCTGAGTGATCCTTCCAACCATCATTGACTTATCGATCTTTTTTCTATTCCACCTGCCTTCTCCCCATCTTAATAAGGCAGGCTACCACCCATGGAGTAATATTCCTGGGCCTTGTGTGTACTGCCCTTGGATGACAGTCTCATTTTTATATTTCACAAATGAGTGCAGTCATTCTATGTCTGTCCCGCTCTTTCTGACTCATTTCACTTAGCATGATAACAAACAATATTTCTTTCTTTCTCTTTCTTTGTTTTTTCTTTTTGGGTCACGCCCAGAAATGCTCAGGGGTTCCTCCTTGCTCTGCACTAAAGATTCACTGCTGGCCATGCTTGAGGGACAGTAGGGGATGGCAGGGGTTGAAAGCAGGTCAGCCGCGTGCAAGGCAAATGCCCTACCCACTGTACTATCACTCCAACCCCCAACATGTACATTTCTTATCCTTTTTTCTAGTTGTCTTAATTTTCTTCCTTTTGCAATTAGAAGGGGGGAAACATTCTTTCCTCTCAGTGGTATTTTTGTGAACTAGCACTCCACTATAATTACCTGCTGATCTGCAAAAATAACTCCATGACACTTAACATCTGGTACTCCAGCAGAACATGATGGTAACATTATTATAACTAGTGATATATAGAAATATTTGCATTAAAATCATGCTTTTGACATGCAGAAAGTAGACTATAGACTAAACATGATTGTCACCCATTGCCTCTTTTGCAAACCACAACACCCAATAAGAGAGAGAGAGAACAAAAGGGAATGCCCTGCCACAGAGGCAGGGTGGGATGGGGGGTATGGGGGGTGGGAAGGATACTGGGATCCATGGTGGTGGGAAATGGGCACTGGTGGAGGGATGAGTATGTGATCATTATATAATTGAAACCCAAGCACAAAAATGTGTAAGTCTGCAGCTGTACCTCATGATGTCTCACTATTAAAAAAATTTTTAATAAAAAAATAAATTAAAAAAATCATGCTTTTGAGCTCTGCCTTTTTGGTGTATGAAATTTTTCTCATTTTTTACTGGGCTACCGGTGTAAAGATGGTTCAAGTCACAGCTGGCTCAGGTCGTTTTCAAGATTTTCCTCAAAAGACAGTTTATTTGGATAAGAGAAAACGCCCAAGTGATAGAATACACGTTTCGCTCATCTGAGGCCCTGAGTTCCATCTCCCACGCTTGCATAGGCCCCAAAGCACCATTTGGTATAGCCCTAGCAGCCCCCAAATTCTAATGGAGTGTAGCCCATGTGAAAAAAATATCAGTGGGCCAGAACTTTAGTTCAACGAGGAGGGAACTTATCCTTCCCGTGGCCAACCCGGGTTTGATTCCAGAGCACCGCTCGTTGTGGCCCAAATATTTTTTAAGTATTTGCAGTAATTATTATAATAGGAACACATCATTAACATGCTTTGAATTCTTCTGAAATATTCTGAGAACTTGCAGTGATTTCATCACTTGATTCCCTCCCAGTCCACTGACCTTATCAGATCCCTTCATCTCAATTTGACATACTTTCTCCAGACAGGCTGATTCTGTCCCAGCATATTTCCCTGACCCCAGCACAGCCTCCGTCATCAACATCCGGTCTGCAGATCAGGGAACCATTTCCGAAGGAGCCAGCTGCTCACCTGATGGCACAATTTCTGCTGGTGCTCCTTAAGACACACATCTAGACTGTCACTGGAGAAGAAAAAGAAAGCAAGTCACTGAAAATCCCTGGGAAACTGTGTCAGTTCCTACCTCTCCCTGGGTACTGGGCCCTAGAGCTGTTCATTCTACCGAAGAGGAGCCACAGATGCAGATGCCCTCACGCTGAGTGGTGGTGATGTCGGCACTTCACTGGTTGGTTGGTTTTCCGGGCCAGACCTTTCAGTACTTTGAGGTCAATCCCAAGGGATTGAACCTAGTTCAGCCCCATTCAAAGCATATGCCCAACTCACTGCACTGTTGCTCCAATCCCTGAAAACTTATTTTTATAAATAAGAATAGGCATTCTAGTATATTATCTTAAATGATTTGAATTCCTTTATTTACATAGATTAAAATATTTTTATTGGTGCTTTTTGGTAACATCCTGTGCGGGGGGCCCGCAAAACCACTCTCTGGCCCACGGAGGTGGCCCTAGGATCCATAGGTGCAGGGAAGGACCGACCGAATGAACACAAGACACAAGAGACAGAATGCAGCTCAGAAACAGAGAGAAAAAGGGACAGACTTTATTGGGGGCAATCAGGGTATATATCCATTAGTCAGGCAGCTACACTAAAGGTCGTGCCCATATATGGTTAGGAAGGTTTGTTTTCACCTATCATGCATTACAAGGTTTATGTGTATCTGGTACCAGACACAAGGTGATTACACAAAGGGCCATGTCCATATGATTTACCAGACATGAGGTAGATACACAAAGAGCCATGTCCATAAAATTTACATGCATCACGTACCAGACACGAGATAGTTACTTCTTGTTATTACTGACAGCCATGACAGATGTTCTCTCAGGATAACCATACATCAAGATAACCATACATAGCACTGGTTTTGCCTGTTGCGGGGTCACGTAGGTCAAGATGACCATACATAGCAAAGGCTGTGCCTGCTGTGGGGTCGTAGGTCAGGATGACCATACAGGCACTTAGGCCTTGGTCAATTAAAGGGCCAGCTTCTCACAATCCTGCATTGCACAGGAGTTACTTCCGGCTCTGCACTCAGAAATTACTCCTGGCGGTGCTCGGGGGATAGATGGGATGCAGGATATTGAACCCGGGTCAGCTGTGTGCAAGGCAAATGTCCTACCCGCTGTGCTATCGCTCCAGCCCCAGATTAAAATCTTATAGCAACCAAGCATCACATTTAACTGTAACTGATTTATTTTGTGACAGTTCCTTTTGCCGTTCCTCTAAATTGGAGTAAACAATCTGCAGTCAGTTACTTATGAGTTCAATTAAGGGGGCAGATTGGAAGGGTGGGAGGGAAATAGGGGACATCAGTGGAGGGAAGGTCACACTGTTGGAATTGGTGTTGGAACACTGTGTACTTGAAACAGCTGTATTAGGAGCAACTTTATAAGTCATGGTGTTTTAATAAAAATATATTTTTATATTTTTATAAAAAAATATAAACGACCAACCAACACACAGCCAACCTGGGTTTGAGTCCCGGCATCCCATATGGTCCCCTGAGCACTGGCAGGGGTAAATCCTGAGTGCAGAGCCAGGAGTAACCCCTACGTATCACTGGGTGTAACTCAAAAAGCAAAAAAAACAAAAAACTGTACAAAAGGGCTAAAAATTATATTGTTTTTACCAGATTACTCTATGATACATAATGCTATTATTAAAATTATTATTATTATCATTATTATTATACATATTAATATAATAGAAGGTAGCCTGGTTTTGATTTGGGGGTCACACCTGGAGGTACTCAGCGGTTAGTCCTGGCTCTGCACTGAAGAATCATTCCTGGCAGGCTCTGGGCACTTATGGAATCCCAGGCATCAAACCTGGGTCAGCTACATGAAAGGCAAGTGGCTTTCCTACTGTAACGATTGCTCCAGCCCTGAAAGTGACCTATTTTTAAAAAACATGCATGTTTCATTATTGGAATATATATATATATATATATATATATATATATCACTTCACACTTAAGTGATTAAGTGAAGTGATATATATATATATTCACTTAATCACTTAATCACTTAATCCCCGTTATTCATCGATTTATTCGAGCGAGTGCCAATAATGTCTCCGTTCATCCCGGTTGCGTGCTAGCGTAGCCCAATGGTATCTGTTCGTTCTAGGAACATGCAGAGCCTCAAACCGATCACTCAGGGTCTTGACGAAGAAGTCTGACCATCTTGTAGGTGGGCGTCCACGCGATCTTTTGATGTCCCGTGGAATCCAATCAGTAATGGCTCTAGTCCAGCGGTTATCTGTAAACCTCATTACATGTCCAGCCCATCTGATTTTTGATGCCTTGGCAAATGAGGCAGTGTCCCTGATTCTTGAGCGTTGATGAAGATCAGAACTCCAGATTCTATCTCTCATGTGAGTGAATCGTGATATTCCAAGCATAGCTCTTTTGATTCCTCTTTGAGAGACCTGAATAGCGTTCTCATCCTGTTTTTATAGGGCCCAGGTCTCTGAGGCATATGTTAATGCAGGAAGAACAGTGGAATCGAAGAGATGTGCTCGTAGCTGGAGGTTCTTTGTCCTCTTAGTTATTTCTTCAACACTCTTGAAGGCATTCCAAGCCACTGTCTTCCTCCTGCGCAACTCAGGTGCCAGGTCATTCATCATGTTGATTTCTCGACCTAGGTATATATAACTGTTGCATTCGGAGACGGTGGTTCCGTTGAGAGCGAATGGAGCATCAGGAACAAGGCTGTTTCTCATAAACATTGTCTTCGTAAAATTCAGCTGTAGTCCGATCTTTCTACATACATGGTCGAAGTCAGTCAGCATTTGTGCCGCTTGGCTGATGTTTGGTGTTATTAGAACGATGTCATCAGCAGAGCGGAGGTGGTGTAGTTGCCAACCATCTATTTTCACTCCCATGCTTTCCCATTCCAGTCGTCGCATGATGTTCTCGAGGGTGGCACTGAAGAGTTTTGGTGAAATGGTATCACCCTCCCAAACCCCTCTCTTGACATGGATGATTACTTCTTTGTAGAATGGTGAGATCCTGGTAGTGAATCCACAATACAGCTCACGGAGGATCTTGATGTATTGGGCTTGAATGCCCTGATTGGCTAGGACTTCAATGACTGCTTCCCTCTCAACAGAATCAAAGGCCTTTTGTAAATCAATGAACGTTAGACAGAGCAGCATCTTGAACTCCTGAGAAACCTCAATGAGCTTAGTAATCGTGTGGATATGGTCGATGGTACTGAATCCTTTTCGGAATCTGGCTTGTTCACATGGTTGTCCTTCATCTAGTGTTCTGATAATCCTATTCAGGATGACTCGAGTGAACAGTATGTAGATGACAGACAATAGGCAGATTGGGCATTAGTTGCCAATGTTGTGGATGTCTCCCTTCTTGTATAGTAGTACAGTCCTGCTGGTTTTCCATTGGGATGGAACCTTGCATTCAGACAGGTAGCGTGTGAAGAGCCGAGCCAGTGTATTGATGAGTACTGATGGTAAGTTCTTCAGGTGTTCAGGTCTGATCTTGTCTGGGCCAGGCGCTCTTTGTTTCTTTAACGATGAGATGGCATGTTGGATTTCGGAAGGTAGAACATTGGGAACGACATATCCATCATGTGGAATGTGGTATGTGGGCAAGCGGACGTGGCTATTAAAGAGATCTGAGTAGAAGTCATGAATAATCTTCTTCATTGTCCTTCTGGAAGATGTGATAGATCCATCATGATGTCGGAGGGTAGTCATCTTGTTCTTGTAGTTGGTGAAGGACAGGCAAGCATTACGAATACTTTTCCAGCTTCTGCCGCATCTACTAGCACTGCTGCTCTCCTGTTTTTGAGGTCATCCTTGATGGCTTCTCTGCATTGTTTTGCCAGCTCGGATGTTCACTTGTGGTTGCCTGAGGCATGTGCCAAGACACGTTGGTGAATAAGTTCAAGAGTTTTCCAAGAAAGGAGGCTTTTTCTGGTTATCTCTCTCTTGGCATTCCTCGCACAATCATGGAGGTGCGGAATCATTCGACCATATTCCTCATCAATGTTGTCAATGACGGCATCTTCCCATGTTGCCACAACAGAGCCAAAGAGCTCCCAGTTGGTGGTCGTTCTGGGAGTCCTCTTCTTAAACTTTGCATTCTTTTCTCCTCATTCTGTGAGGTAGAATTTTGCACGAAGGAGACGGTGGTCTGATCCCATTTGGAATTTTGGGACAACAGCAACATCGGTTAGGCAAAACCGCCGATTGAATATGATGCGGTCTATTTCATTGTGGAACCGTCCAACGGGAGACTCCCATGTCCAACATTTAGATTCAGCCTTTTGGAACTGTGAGTTACCATGGAAAGTCTTGGTTGACATGATGAACTCAGACAGTCTGTCACCCTGTTCGTTCCATTCTAGGCCATGGGTCCTGATGTGGAGTTCATTGGCTGATCTTCTTGGTCCTATCTTGGCATTAAAATCACCGACAATGATCTTGTAGAAGGTGTGATCTTCTTTATAGAACTTCTCCAGCTCCATGTAGAACTTCTCAATTTTTCTTTTACCATAACTGGATGTTGGTGCATAGACAACAAAGATAGAAACTGCCAGCAGTGACCCACATCTATTCAAGTGCAATCATCCGATTCGGGTTGTTAGGCATTCGAATGAATCAATGCTCATGGCTGTTTGTGTTGACAAGGATACTGACACCACCGACGCCTCTTTTATCACATGTTCCATATATATATGCCATAAATGAAATATGCATATATAAATATATATGAAACATATATAAATATACATTTATATATAAATGAAATATGCATATATATAAAGTATAAAACTAATATCCAAGAGTTACTTGTCCTTCTTTCCCAGAAGGGAGCTTAACATGACACTTGCCATAACCATGCTTCCAGACCCCACAACAAGTTGTTTCATGCAGGGCACCCCGGAGGGGACAGGGGAGACCCAGCCCCACCCCAAGGGACCCAGCCCCAGCAGCCAAAAACCTCCAGAACTCAACTGCCGCCCTCCTCACAGCCACTCTCCACACACTCGGGGCAAGCCTCATGTATGAGTGAACCTATTCCTGGACCACGCAGCTACATTTGCAACTGCGCAACACTTTATATACCACACACCACCAGTACTCCAAGAGTACTGCACCACATTTGATGGCGCTCAAAGTCGGAGGCAACTAAATTAGAGGAAAATATTTTTTACAATGTTATCCTACATATATATATATATATATACAAACTAACAGTCTGATTAGTAGATAAAGGTGTTTGACCAGTTGGAGAAGAGAGCACAAAGAAAGAGGTTAAAAATAAACACAGAGAAATGGGAGCACTGTGATGGGAGTAGCCCGACAATCATAAGCTCCCTGTGGCATCCCTACCCCAGCCCTGGCAGCTGAAAACCTGAACTCAACCGCCGTCCTGCTCACAGTCGCTCTCCGTTTGCTGGGGCCAAGCCTCACGTATGACTGAATCCCCAGAAAACCCAGGTATGCGGGGCTTTGTGAGTGAGAACTCAGGGTTCGATGGAACCAGTAACAGGGACCCTTCACTTGTATCCCCCTGCTTCTTGAAACAGCAGTCACAGACAAAAGCCACCTCTGGCTGGCGCCAGATAATCTCATCCTCGCCCACCATCCAGAGTCGCATGTCCTCTCTCAGAAGGGAGCATAACATGACAGTTGCCATAACATTGTCGCTGAACCCTGTGCCAGGCGGTTCACTTGGGGCGCCCCGGAGGGTGGCTGGTTGAGACCCTCCCCACCCCAAGGGACCCAACCTGGCAACCAAAAACCTCCAGAACTCAACCGCCACCATGCTCATGACCACTCTCCACATGCTCCAGCTGAGCCTCACCCACAAGTGAACCTATTCCTGGACCACAATTCACTGATGAAGCCTAAAGCACTTAGGGTTAATATCCAACACAAAGGAAAGGTTGAAGATAGACTTTAACCAAATTAGGAATGTTAGCAAGGGCATGGGAGGCCTCTCTGGGAGGAGGAAAGGGTCAATTATCCTGTGAAGCCTGAGACACTGAAGGTTGATATCCAACAAAGTGCGACCAAAAAATGAAAAATAAATTAAAAAATGGAGAATTTCTTTTTCCTGATGCTGTTTTTGTGTGACACACTTTGTAATGTCAAAGTTCACCTGAGTTCCTATATTCACATTCCTTTAGATTAATGATACTCTGGGTTTTTTTCTTCTTTGTTTTGTTTTATGCTTTTGAGTCACACCAAGTGATGCTGAGGGGTCTTCCTGCCTCTGCACACAGGAATTACTACTGGTGGTGCTTGGGGAACCCTAAGGGATGGTAATTGGTCAGCTGAATGCAAAGCACAAGCAGGAATTACTGTGGTCATTCTCAGAGGATACTGGGGATGGAATCCGGGTTGACTGTGTGAAAGGAAAGCGCCCTAACCACTGTACTATCAATCTAGCCCCATCAATTTATGATTTTCTTCTCTGCAGTTTCAACCATATGTTTTGTTACACTTTGTATTCTACTGTACTTTCCCTTTTACTTAACTTTGGCTGTTTCGCGGCCACACCAGCGGTGCTCAGGACTTACTCCTGTTCTGTGTTCAGGCATCGCTCGTGGTGTGTTCCGGGGACCCTGTACGATACTGGAGATTAATGCCAAACCCACCATGAGCAAGGCAAGCTCCCTATGCACTGGACTAACACTCTGGCCCCTTTTATTGTTCTTAACATGCATTTTCACTTCACTTAAAGGTATTCTTTAGAACTTTCTGGTGTCATAACTAGTTCTTATAGTAACACATACAAGTTACTTAGAATGTTTACAACCTCACTCATTCACTGACATAGCAATTCTGTTCACCTTTCCACTCTGATTAAACTTTGTTTTCTGATTTCACTTTGCTTTTATTAATCTTTCCCTATTTCTTTATGCATTTCTCACTGATTTTTAACTTTCTCCCAAATTCCCTTTTTCATGTGTTTTTCTTAGATCCTATGATTTAGTAACCAAAGTATTAGAACTATTGGGGGAGGCAGCCACAGTGCAGTGGGGAGAGCTCTTACCGTGTATGCAGCAGAAACAGATTCGATCCCCGACAGCCCATAGGGTCCCTAGCCCCCCAGGAGTGATCCCTGAGTGCAGAGTCAGGAGTAAGACCTGAATACTGCTGAGTGTGGCCCAAACAATAAACAAAAGAAAATTAGGACTATCTCATCTAGTTCAGATTAGTTCAATGATTTTAGGGTTGTTTAGGGATTTGTTTTATAAATTTTAGAGTTTTTTTTTTTGCTTTTTGGGTCACAACCAGGAGTTACTCCTGATGGTGCTCAGGGGACCATATTGGATGCTGCGAATCGAACCTGGGTCGGCCGCATGCAAGGCAAACGCCCTACCGGTTGTGCTATTGCTCCAGCCCCATAAATTTTAGAAGTTCTAATTTGGGTAAGAATTTTCTGTCACAATACCAGATGTTCTGTTTCATAAATATTTTAAGTATTCAAATGTCTTTCTGTCATACAAAAATGGGGCTGGAGCAATAGCACAGCGTGTAGGGTGTTTGCCTTACACTCGGTTGACCCAGGTTCGATTCCCACCACCCCATATTTTCCCCTGAGCACCGCCAGGAGTAATTCCTGAATGCAGAGCCAGGAGTAACACATGTTTATCTTCTTTCCTGCTTTATCATACTATTGAAGATAAAATGGAATAAAGTGAGCTTATGATAGTTGAATGTTCATACTTATGTCCATACTCAGGGATTACTCCTGCTGAGGTTCAAGGGATTTGTGGTACCAGGGAAGGAACCCAGGACAGCTGTGTGCAAGGCAAGTATCCTCCCCGTTGTGCTATTGCTCCAGGCCTTCTCCTATGCTATTTTGAAAACATTGCTTATTACTTACATGCATATTTTGTACTTCATTTACTAACTGACTGAAACAAATTCTTCTTTAAATAACCCTGTGCGCCTTTCACTTATGACTGTCCCTACATTGGAAATGTTGTGCAACATTTGCTTCTATCTATTTGAAAATTACATCAGCCGAAATGAAAAAAAAATTAGTTTATTCCTAATCCTAATGACAATTTTTTTCTTTCTTTGCCACAGCTGGTGATGTTTCAACCCGATGGAAAATTTCTATATTGTGAGCAGAGTCAGAGGAAGGCCACAACCAGAGTGAAAAGTGAGGATAAACGAATGTCAGAGGGTGAGAGGAAGGGTACTTTTCGGTACCCATTTTCATAGCTTTTCTGAGCATCGCACCACCAACATCAAGCAGGGGTTGGGTTAGGCAGTGCCACAGAGATCAGAATCTGTGGAGGGAAGACAGTGATTTGGGTTCAAGAAACTTTTCAGCGACAGAGGTTGTAGGTGGATGATTAGTGTTTCAAAATGAGTGATTGAGAATCAACTGGAAATAGGCTTGGGCTCAAAGGGGACATTTCGTTCCTCATGGGTATATTTAAGGGGCAGAAAAGAGGGGCTGTGCAGGGGACTGTGCCCCGATAACCACTGTCCGGCCCACGGAGGTGGCCCGAGGATTGATCCAATGGTGCAAGGAGGGACCAACCGAATGAACACGAGACACAAGAGACAGAGTACAGTTTAGAAATAGAGAGAAAAAGGAAAGACTTTATTGAGGGATACAGGCTGTTTATATAGGGTAGGGGCAGCTCAGTCAGGTGCAGAAGCAATATAACCATATATGGTAAGGTCAGCAACAAGAGCTTTACCTAACATTCAAGGTAGACATTTGTACATCAAAGGGTCTTTTGGCAGTACGTGCATCCTGAGCTTTACATTTGCATATCAAAGGGTCTTAGGGCAGTAGATGCATCCTGGAGGTTACTATAGATAAGGCCAGATAAGATAAATGTCAGTCTGATGTTATGTGGCTATAGATCAGGTATCCGCTGAGATCAGGAAGTCCTGGGAGACTGTCACCAATGTCTGTCCCAAGCAGTTCCTAACATGGGAACCACGGCTAGGGTCTATGAGAGGGATCTTGGCTTCCCACAGGGCTGGAGTAATAGGACAGCGAGTAGGGTGTTTGCCTTGCGTGTAGCTGACCCGGGTTCGATTCCCAGCTTCCCGTATGGTCCCCGGAGCACTGCCAGGAGTGATTCCTGAGTGCATGAGCCAGGAATAAACCCTGTGCATCACCGGGTGTGACCCAAAAAGCAAAAAAAAAAAAAAGGAGGGGGCAGAAAAGAGATAGACTCACATATTCAACAAGTTTTTTTTGTGTGTGTTTTTAATCGAATCACTGTGAGATATAGTTACAAGCACCATCCACTGCTTTAAGGATCAATCCTGGCAGTGCTTGGGGAACCTTGTGGGATTCTGGGGATTGAACCCAGGTCAGTGGCATGTGTGGCCAGCACCCTCCCCTCTGTGCTGTCACACTGGCCCCGGTCTACTCTATCTGAACAGCTGCATTTGGGTCCTGGGCCTGCTCTACTTGGGACCAACGTGTTCTCTCTCACATCTGTCTCTGTCTCTGTCTCTGTCTCTGTCTCTGTCTCTCTCTCTCTCCTTCCTCAGAGCATCCAGATAAAACCTGTTCTTACTTTAAAAGAACAAACATATGTGAGGTCAGAGAGATAGTTCAGTTTGGAGGCACTTGCCTTCCTTGCAGCTGGTCTGGGTTCGATCCCCGGTACACTGAAGGGTCCCTCAGATCCACCAGGAGTCAGCCCTGAGCACTGTCAGGTATGGCCTGCAAACAAAATTAATAATAATAATTGTTTGTCTTTGGATCACACGTAGCAATGCTCAGGGATCACTCCTGGCAGGACTCTGGGAACCCTCTGAGATACCAGGGATGGAACCCAGGTCAGCTGTGTGCAAGGCAGGAGTCTCCAGTATAATCTAACCATTCCGAGGGCAAGAGGGGAATGGTGGGTGGTGACAAGCTGGGAGAAGTGGCCCCAAGGGAGCTTGGTTATATTGTCATCAATGGGTGTACTCGACTTCACTGGAGCTATCTGGGAGACAATTTGAGGCAGACAGAACTTGGGAATTGCTCCACATAGGCAGAAAGGGAGGCGAGAACCAGGGTCATTTGCCCACAAGCTCCATCTCTCCATCATTACTTGAAGAGTGTGTGCTGGATCGAACATTTCCTGAAGCCCCCAAGCACTCTGGGAGACCTAGACGCCTCCAGTTTCTAACCTCGGATGACAAGGCCACAAGGGCTAGGGCAGGAACTGGGGAGGTAGCTCAGGAGGTGGGGCACATGCCTTGCACGTGCAAAGACCGAGTTTTGATCCATGGCACCACATGTTCCTCACACACAGGTATGGCCCTGGCGGCCCTCAGCACCTCAAGGCCCAAGCAACCAACCCTCACTAGGAGGGGTCCCCAAACCCGTGAGCACTGCTTAGGAATTGACCCCCCTATAAAAGCGAGGCAGGTGGGAGGCACCCAGTGTCTGTGTTCCACTGATCCCCTGTGTTTCCCAGGTAAAACTGGTCTCATGGTCCAGGGAGAAGCCAGGAAGCTGGTACGACTTCATCCAACAAGGGAAGAAGGTCAGTCATGGCTTTGGGCCGCACGCAGGTGGGCTGGCTAGTGGGAGAGGGCTGGGGACCCACAGAAAAGGTGGGAGTTTTGGGCTGTGTGTGCTGGAAGGACCCACAGGCCTCTTGGGTACAAGTTTCACCCTGATTGAGGCCTGAGCAATGACTGGGACCAGTGACTGGGAACAGGGACAAGTGTGCCAGCAGCAGGAAAAGACTCTGCAGAAGCTCAGAGTCGAGAGGCTCTGCTGACTTTTTAAAAATTGTGTGTGTGTGTGTGTGTGGTGTGTCTATGTGTGTGAATCAAGATAGTTATCTTTTTTATTTTCCTTTTTGGGTTACACCAAGTGATACTCAGGGCTGACTGCTGGCTTTGTGCCCTGGAATTACTCCTGGCTGTGCTCAGGGGAACACTATGGGATGCCGGGAATCAAAACTGAGTTTGCTGTGTGCAAGGCTGTGCCCTCCCCACTGTACCATCGCGTGGGCTCCAACAAGATAGTTTTTATAGAAACTTACTTAGAAAGGTTTAGAGAGAAGCACGTGCTGGGAAGAGAGCACAGGCGTCTCTAGAGGGAAAGAGGCTCAGCCGGGCCGCAGCGACGTCCAGCGGGGATATGCTGGCCTTGCACCAGTAGACCAGGTTTGAATACTGAATACCCCATAGTGCCCCCCCCCCCCAACCGAGGAGCGCCTGGAGTGATCCCTGAGCACCTCCGGGTTTGCAAAAATAAAACCAAGTGCAAACGGGCGGAAGAGCCCGGGCTGGCCGACCTGCCCCTGGCAGCCCACTGGACCCCGACTCCTGCCCAGGTACCCGCAATTCTCCTACGTGGACGCGGACGGTGCCCGGTGAGCTGTGAGCAGCTGACCTTCCTGTCCCTGCTGAGCGCCGGTGTCCGCAGACCTTCCCCTACCTGTGCCAGAACTCGGCCCCGGGCTGGCTGCGGCTGCTGGGGGCCTAGGGCCGCGCGCTAGGCTTGGGGGTTGCGCTGACCTGCAGCTGGGCCCTAAACAGACTGCGGCGGCCGCGCTCCAGGACCCCATGACGGTTGCCAGGTCCACGGAGCGGGCGTCGGGAGCGCTCAGGGGGTCCCCGGGCCCACGTGCTGCGCCCCTGGCCCTCCCTGCCCGCAGAGCCAACTGCCCGAGAGCAAACAGGAGAGCCTGTGCCTTCCCGTAGTACGATGTCTCTAACTCAGTTTAAAGGTCTCCAACCCCACGTCCCCACATCACAGCACCCCACATTGCTGAGGATGCCATCTTCCGTCCTGAGTTTTGGGGTTCCTACACACATGAGAATTCCCATGTCTTCTGTTCTCCGTGGAGGAGGGTGGCAGAGGCCAGATTTCAACTCTGGCATCTCCAGATGTCTGGAGTGAAGGTAACAGTCATCAGAGGAACTAAGGTGTGTTAAGAAGAATTTTAATTAACACAGAAATAATGAGCCTAAGACTGGTCGATCTCCTTCCCTGGAAATTCTAAATACATCACTTCTGCCAATGATTTTTTTTTTACTTTTTAGGTAACACCCAGCAATGCTCAGGGGTTACTCCAGTCTCTGCACTCAGAAATTTTACTCCTGGCAGTACTTGGGGAACCTTATGGGATGCTGGGGAATGGACCCGGCTCAGCTTCATGCAAGGTAAACATCATACCTGCTGTACTATAGCTCTGGCTCCGAGGATTTTTTCAGGGGGCCTGCTTTGGTGTGTCCCCACAGGGTTCTAGGGACCACTGAGTACCTGGGATTGAACCTGGTCGGCTACAAGCAAGGTGAGATTATTTTGTTGTTATTCTGCTCACTTTGAACAAGACAATTTCTGAGCTCACTTTTTGCTCTCTCTGTGACCCAGCTCTTTGGAAAGATTTCCAGTTATAGTCAACCCCACGTTTTGAGGATGCCCCAACCATCTGCTACAAAAAAGATGGGTCAGGGATACAGCAAGATACTGCTCAGAACCCACCAAGTTGGGGTGAGGGAAACCACCATCAAAAGACTGAGGCTGTTTTAGTTTTATTTGCTTTGTTCATGGTGTGGGGGCCAAAAACCCAGCAACACTCAGGGGTTCTCCTGGCGCTGTACTCAGGAATCACTCTGCCATGATGATGGGGCTGTAGGGAGAGCCAGAGAAAGAACCAGGGGCCTGTGACTGCAAGCCAAGACTACTACCATTCTGCTCCTTCTGCAGTGACCCTAGTGGCTAGCCTGATCCTTAATGACCCTATACCTAACATTGAAGCCAAAAAAAGGGCTGGAAGTCTTAAGCGTGGGAAAGTAGGGTCGCGGTAGTTCCGAGAAACGCCACGAGATGGCGCTGTGGGCGTTTCTGTTCCTCCGCAGGCCCGTTTCTCCAAGAATTTTCCACCCTTGGGTTTGCTTCAGTTTTAAGTAGGGGGTAATTAAGGATCAAGCAAGCCGCTTCCACAGGTGCAGCGGTAGGAGAACCGTGCGAGTGCTTTCTTTCACTTGAGAAACCTTTGTGGGGTGCATTGCCGAATCTCCTTGGGGTTGAGGTCGAGTGGATTGCCCTAGTTTTGTCTCTGAACCTAGATGGGTGCAGAGGATTGAACTGAACCTTTAATGAGCAAGGCAATGTTATTTCGCTCCGTACAGGAAAAGTTCTGAACACACGTTGTGATGCCTATGACTGAGCCCTTTGAAGGTTTCTTGTTATGGGCAATCCACACCCCAACACCCCATATTATGAGGTTGAGATTGTCTTCTACAACGACGTGGGGAATGGAAGAATATACAGTTCTGACACCCTCAAGTCGGGGTGATAGAAATCGCCATCAAGGAACTGAAGCTCTGTGTTTTTACTTTTCTTTCTTGTTTGTTCCATTATGGTTGTGGCCACACCAGGATATGCTCAGGGCCTTCTCCTGGCTCTGCACTCAGTAATCACTTCGAACATGACTGAAGAACTTTATGGGGAGCCTACAAATATACCCGGGTCCTATGGATGCAAGGCAAAAGCCCTCTCTACTCTGCTCCCTTTGCAGCGGCCCAAGCTGCTTGCTGGATCCTTAATGACCCCATCACGGTCATGGTTCTCCCATTGTTCATAGATTTGCTCGAGCAGACCCAGTAACTTCTCCATTGTGAGATTTGTTACTGTTTTTGGCATATCAAATACATCACGGGTAGCTTTCCAGGCTTTGCCGTGCGGGCGAGATACTCTCGGTAGCTTGTCGGTCTCTCTGAGAGGGTCAGAGGAATTGAACTTGGGTCGGCCAGGTAGGCTGCATGCAAGGCAAACGCCCTATCCGCTGTGATATCACTCCAGCCCAATGACTCCATACTTAACATTTAAGCAAAGAGAAGGGCTGAAAATCTTAAATGTGGGAAAATTCGGACCGTAGTCGTTCTGCTGAAACGCCACAAGATGGAGCTGTGGGTCTTTGCATACTTCCCCAGGCCCGTTTCTTTTCCACCCTGGGGTTTGCCTCTGTGTTATGTATGGGGTAATTAAGGATCAAGCATGGAACTTCGAAGGTGCAGTGGTAGGAGAGCCTTGAGGGTGCTAGTTTTTCACACGGGTGACAAGTGTTCGATTCTCGCCTTCAGATCTTGTGGGGTACATAGCTGAATCACCTCGGGGGTCAAGTGGGTTATTCCAGCTTTGTCTCTGGACCACGAGGGGTGCAGAGAATTGAACCTGACGTGGAAAGAGTAAGGCAAAGCCATTTCCTTTTTTTTTCTTTTTTTTGGGGGGGTCACACCCGGCGATGCAATGGGTTACTCCTGGCTCTGCACTCAGGAGTAACTCCTGGCGGTGCTCAGGGGACCATATGGGATGCTAGGAATTGAACTCGGGTCGACCGCGTGCAAGGCAAATGCCCTACCCGCTGTGCTATCTCTCCAGACCCCAAATCCATTTTCTTTTATTTTTGTTCTCTTCACTCTGAGCTAAAAAAATCTAAAGCCATTTTGTTATGTCTGTGACCAAGCTATTTAGAAATACTTCCTGCTATGGGCAACCCACACCACATCACCCCACATTCTGAGGGTACCCAACCTTCTTCTACAAGGAAGAGGCAGAATAGATACAGCAAGATACAGCTCACTCAGAAATCCCCACGTTGGGTTGAGGGAATCCTCCAATAAGAGACTGAGGCTGCTTTGTTTTTTTTTTTTCTTTGTGGGTCACACCTAGCAATGCCCAGGGGTTACTCCTGGTTCTGCACTCAGGAATTACTCCTGGCGATGCTTGGGGTACCATATGGGATGCTGGGAATCGAACCCGGGTCGGCCGCGTGCAATGCAAACGCCCTACCTGCTGTGCTATCGTTCCAGCCCCTGCTTTGGTTTTATTTGGTTTGTTAATGATTTGAGGGCCACAAATCCAGCAACACGCAGAGGTTCTTCTGGCTCTGCACTCAGGAATCACTCCTGCATGGTGGTAGGGCTGTATGGAGAGCCAGAGAAAGAACCAGGGGCCTGTGACTAAAAGGCAAGAGCACTAGCCGCTCTGCTCCTGTTGCAGCGGACAGAACTGCTTGCTTGATCCTTAATGACCCTATACCTAACATTGAAGCAAAGAAAAGGACTGGAAATCTTAAACGGGAAAAAGTTGGGCCTCAGTAGTTCCGCTGAAATGCCACAAGATGGCGCTGTGGGCATTTCATCCCTCCCCAGGCCCTTTCTCCAAGAATTTTCTACCCTTGGGTTTGTTTCAGTGTTAAGTATGGGGTAATTAAGGATCAAGCAAGCAGCTTCCACAGGTGCAGCGGTAGGAGAGTCTGTGGGTGCTGTTTTTCACTTGAGTAACCTGGGTTTGATTCCAACCTTCAGATCTTTGTGGAGTACACAGCTGAATCTCCTCGGGGGAGGGGGTCGTGTGGGTTACCCTAGCTTTGTCTCTGAACCTTGAGGGGTGCAGAGGATTGAACCTGGCTTAGATTGAGCAAGACTTGGTTATTTTCTTACATTTTTTTTTTGTTCTCTTTGCTCTGAGCAAGAGAAGTTCTGAACCCCCCTTGCGATGTATGTGATCGAGCTCTTTGAATGTTTTTTGTTATGGGCAACCCAAAAATCCCAAACCTAAATTTGAGTTTTTTTGGATAACCCAAATTTTCTAAGAGTTGAAAAGTCTTATTGAACCGGTCCTGGGAAGGGACAGAAACTCCTCACACCACCATCTCTTGGCGTTTTGGCGGAACTGCCGCGGTCTGACTTTCCCACACTTAAGATTTCCAGCGCTTTTCTTTTCTTCAATGTTAAGTATGGGGTCATTAAGGATCAAGCACACAACGTAGGGTCATAGACCGATAACTGAGCTGGGAGAGCACTTGGCTTGTATGGGGCGATCAGGTTTTATCCCTGCACCCCATATGTTCCCCCAAGCACCGTCAGGAGTGATTCCTGAATGTAGGGACAGGGATGACTCCTGAATATCGCCAGGTGTGGTCCCCGAAACACAAATAAAGAAAAGCCATTCACAAAGGATTTATTGACGCCAAAGTAGGGGATGCCGAGCTGAGTCTTGCTTCCACCACCTTCCTCCACGGAAAAGCTTGAAGGTGTGGCGGTGACTGGGGCAGGAGCCGTTAGCGAAAGGGGGCTTAGAGGGAGAGATTCTACTGCGGGCAAAACACTTGCCATGTTGCTGGGTCCAATCCCGACACCGGGGCCGCCCCATGCGAGGCAAGCGCCCTCGGTACCGCTAAACGGCCTGAGGCGGCCTGCTAGATCCTAGTGACCCGCAGGGTAACATGGAAGCAAACCCAAGGGCTGGAAATGTTTAGGCAGTTAAAGTCAGGCCCTGGCTCTTCCTCCAAAGCACCGCGACAGGGCGCTGTGGGGCGTCTCCGTCTCTTCCCTGGGACGTTTCTGTAAGAAGTGTCAGCCCTGGTCCTGACCTGTCTTCAGATTTCACTATAGCTCCCTAGAGCACTCAGAATTTCTGCAGGAAAAAAATTATTTCTGTACAGAGGAGCCGGATCCTTGACCTGCGCCATAGCAGCCCCCAGAGCTGACCGGCCAAGCTAGTGGCTCTGGCTTCTTGATTTTGGGGTGTGGGCTGTGAATGGCCGCAACATTTTTTAGGGCCGCTCCGGTGTCCCTATATGTTGCCTGAGATGGAATCCAGGGAAAGCACAGAAGATGACTGTGCCTTCCTGCAGTATCTTCAAACCGACCCATTCTTACAGGTCTCCAGCCCCGTCAACCCACCCCCAGCACCCCACACTTCTAACAGTGTATCTTCCTCCTTCCCTAAGAGAACTTTGGGGTTTCTACACAAATGAAAAGTCCCAAGTCCTCTGTTCTCCGTAAGGAGGATGGCAGAGGCCAGATTCTACTCCAACATCACCAGAAGTTTTGGGTGAAGGTACTGCCGTCAGAGGAACTTGGTGTGAGTTGGGAAGAACTTTATTTAAAATGGTAATAATGAGCCTAGGCAGCCAATCTCCTTCCCTGGAAATTCTAAATACACCAATTTTTTTTAAATTTTTGCGTCACACCCAGTGATGTACAGGGGTTACTCCTGGCTCTGCACTCAGGAATTACTTCTGGCGGTACTCAGGAGACCATATGGGATGCTGGGAATTGAACCCAGGCAGGCTGCTTGCAAGGCAAATGCACTGACAGCTGTACTATCGCTCCAGCCCCACTGCTGAGAACTGTTAATTTTATATGGGGGTTTGATGTGGGCCCGCAGGATTCTGGGGACCATTTGAAATGACGGGGATTGAACTTCGTCTGCCACAAGGAAGGCGAGTTTTCATTTTTTAATAATTTAAATTAAAATGTTATGTTCTCTCTTTCTGAACAAGGCAAGTTCTAAACTCGCTCTGCTAATTCTCTGGCTGCACTACTCCATAAAAGTTTCCTGTTACTGTGGGATAACAGGACACCCCACAATCTGACCCCATATATCCGAGGGTGTTCTCCCGTTCTGTGAGGAGTGTGGGAGCAAGATTCATCTCGGTACCCCACGAAGGCAGCAGATTCTAAAGGAATCTGCTGATATCATATTGAGGCTGCTCTGATTTCTTTCATTTTTTATGTTTTTGCGGTCATAATTGACGATATTCAGGGGTGACTACTGGCTCTGTACTGAGGAATCACTCTTGGCATAATTGGGCGAACATATGGGACACGGGCGAAGGTACCCAAGTATGTAGAATGCAAAGCAAGAGCCCTAATGGCTCTGCTACTGCTGCACATCACAGGCATGCTTAATCCTTAATTACCCCTTACTTAATATTGAAGCAAACCCAAGGGTGGAAATTTCTTAGAAAAAAGGGCCTGTGGACGGACGGAAACGCCCACTGCGCCATCTAATGGCGGTTAGGCGGAACTGCTGTTGCCCAACTTTCCCACCATTCAGATTTGCTTCAATGCTTGGGGTCATTAAGAATCAGTTTACTTCAATGCTTGGGGTCATTAAGAATCAGTTTGCTTCAATGCTTGGGGTCATTAAGAATCAAGTACGTGGGGCTGGAGAGATAGCACAGCAGGTAGGGCGTTTGCCTTGCACGTGGCTGACCTGTTTTCGATTCCCAGCATCCTATATGGTCCCATGAGCAACGCCAGGGATAACCCCTGTGCATCGCCGAGTGTGACCGAAAAAGGCTAAAAGAAATTAAGCACCCATGAGAGCAGCCCATGAGAGTAGACTATAGACCGAACATGAGTGCCGCTTGGTGCCTCTTTTGCAAACCACAGCACCCAGAAGGAGAGAGAACAAAAGGGAATGCCCTGCCTCAGAGGCAGTGTGGGATGGGGGTGGGTGGGAGGGATACTGGGATCAGTGGTAGTAGGGAATGAGCACTGGTGGAGGGATGGTATTCGATCATTGTATAACTGAATCCCAAGCACAAAAATTTGTAAGTATACAACTGTACCTCATGGTATTTCACTAATAAAAATTTTCAAAAAATAATAAAATCTTTTTAAAAAAGAATGTTAAAAAAAGAATAGGCTGGAGCTATAGCATAGCTGGTAAGGCATTTACCTTACAAGCAGCCAACATGGCTGACCCAAGTTCTATTCCTCCGCCCCGCTCGGAGAGCCCGGCAAGCTACCGAGAGTATCTCGCCCACACGGCAAAGCCTGGCAAGCTCCCCGTGATGTATTCTATATGCCAAACACAGTAACAAGTCTCACAATGTTACTGGGCCCGCTCGAGCAAATCGATGAACAATGGAAGGACCATGACTGTGACCGTGAAAAAAAGAATCAAGCATGCAACCTGGGACGATAGTGGGTTAACAGGGGGTAAGGTGCTTGCCATGCATCAGTTTGGAATTCTTGCACCCCATATAGTCCCCTGCACACCGACAGGAATATTTAACAATTGGCTGGACCAACCCCTGAGCATTGCTCTGTGTGGCCCCCTCCTAACCACAGTCCCCCACACTGACTGACCACACAAGTGTCTTTGGCTTCTTATTTGGGTGTTCAGAATTTTCTATTTCTAGTGGGGCTTGGGGGAACATAATGAAACATGATCTTCGTGCCCTCCCCATCCACCATACTGACTCCCTGCCAGTGACACTGGGTTCTTTATTGATAGGAGGGAAGTCGGTGGCCGTTCTTCTTCAGGCTCTCAGGGACCCTATATAATTCCAGGAATTTACCTGTGTTGAATACAAAGCATTGACTCCTCTGTATTCTATCTCAAAGAATCCCATCTGAAAGATTTCCTTTCTTGGTCACCCCATACCTCATCACCCCACATTTCAATAAATGCCCTTTCTCTGTTCTATGTGTAGGTGGTGAGGTCGAAGCAAGATTTAGTTCAGTACCCCAGACCTGAGGTGAAGGAATCAGCTGACAAAGAAACTGAGGTTACGGCTTTTGTTTTTTAGTTTCTGGTTGGTGGCCAAACCCAGCAATATTCAGGGGTAACTCCTGGCTATTCTTTCCTTAATTACTCCTGTAGGTGTTCAGGGGACTATATGGGGTGTCTAGGTTCGCACCCAGTTCAGCTGCTGCAAGGTGAGCGCCCTACCCACTGTCTCCTGCTCTATTGCCTGAGGCTAGATCCTTAATCATTGAAGCAAAACCCAACTCTGGAAATCTTCCCTGTATACCTGGGACAGGCCACTTCCTCTCCGTCGCCACAAGACGGTGCTGTGGAGTGTTTCTGTCCATGTCCAGTGTCGTTTCTCTCAGGAATGTCCACCCCTGGTCCTGACCTCCTTCCAGAAACTACTGAAGCTCCCCAGGACTCTCCAAGCACTCTGCAGAGGACCCACCAATCCTGTGTGCAAGGCATTTGCACACAGCCAGCCCAGCTTCAATCCCAGGCTTCCCATAAAGTCCCCCAGGCACCACTAGTAATAATTCCTGAGCTAGGAGTAACCCTTGAGCATCGCTGGATGTGACCCAAAAAGCAAAAAAGAAATAATTTTTTTTTGGTTTTAGAATTACTGATTTTATGCAGCAACACGGTTGGAACTGGAAGATACCATGCTGAATGAAGTTAACCAGAAAAATAAACAAAATCAGATTGATGTCACTCATCTGTGGAATACAGAACACTGGATGCAGAAACATACTGTAAAAGGGGGGGCTTAAATCATCCCTGATCCCAGTGTTTAGAGAGGAGCCGGACAAAGAAGGAAAAAAATCTGGGGGCAGAAGAGAACCAGAAGTTTACAGGGATCAGGGCTTCATTTATGCCAGTGACATGGGTGAGGGGTGTAGTCATTTGGCAAAAATACAGATGCAACAGAACTGAAAACAAGAGATCTAAGATGCAACCACTGAAACTTAGTCATGTGCTTGTCCAGGGGGTGGAGTGGGGCTGGGGTGGAGAGGGAATATGGGAACACAGGTGGAGAGAAGCGGACACTGGTGCAGGGATTGGTGTTGAACTATTGTACACCTAAGTACAACTATCAATAACTTTGAAAATCTGGCACTTTAATGAAAACTTTAAAAAATACAATAAAATAAATTTCCAGATTTCAGCACTCACTGAGGTTAAAGACCCTCTAGTCCCAGCATTAGGCTCTGATATTTTTCCTGTGGTGCTGAGACCATAGATGTGGTTGTGGGATGGAGCTGGACACCACCTTTTTTTTTTTTTTTTGCATTGTGTAGTATGCGGTATGCTTTTTTAAAAAATTATTTTCCTTAAATTTTTATTAGTGGCTGGAGCGATAGCACAGAGGTAGGGCTTTTGCCTTGCACGCAGCCAACATGGCCGACCCGAGTTTGATTCCTCCGACCCTCTCGGAGAGCCCGGCAAGCTACCGAGAGTATCTTGTCCGCACGGCAGAGCCTGGCAAGCTCCCCGTGAGGTATTCTATATGCCAGACACAGTAACAACAAAGTCTCCAATGGAGACGTTACTGGGTCCGCTCGAACTCAAGCAAATCGAGTGAAACACCATGAGGTACAGTTGCAGACTTACAAATTTTTGTGCTTGGGTTTCAGTTATACGATGATCGAATAACCGTCCCTCCACCAGTGCGCATTCTCCACCACCACCAGTACCATTATCCTTCCCACCCCCCATCCTCCCATCCCACCCTACCTCTGTGGCAGGGCATTCTGTTTTGTTATCTATCTCTCTCCTTTTGAGTGCTGTGGTTTGCAAAAGAGACATTGAGAGGCAATCATGTTTGGTCTATAGTCTACTCTCATCATGCATTTCCCATCCTGAGAGGAACCTCCCAACACCCTTTATTTGGTGCTCCCTTCTCTATCTGAGCTGCCTTTTCCCCTAGCGTGTGTGGCTGGCCTCCAAGCCATGGAGTAAACCTTCTGGTACTTATCTCGGCTATTCTTGTGTGTTAGTCTCCTATTTTGTTACTTTATGTTCCCCAGATGAATTCAATCTTTCTATGTCTGTCCCTTTCTTTCTGACTAATTTTGCTTAGCATGATACTTTCCATGTAGCACCACTTGTTTATGAATATCATGACTTCATATTTTCTAACAGCTCCATAGTACTCCATTGTGTAGATGTACCAAAGTTTCTTTAACTAGTCATCTGTTCTCAGGCACTGAGGTTTTTTCCAGATTCTAGCTATTGTAAAGAGTGCTGCAATGAACAAACAAATACAGATGTCACTTTGACTATACTTTTTTGCCTCTCTGGGATATATTGCCCGGAGTGGTACTGATGTGGACCCCACCTTTGAAGTCACATGCTTGGTCCACTAAACACCCCAATGGCAACCCTGGGTTGGACCAAAACACTAGATATCCCCCATGTCACATCCCCGCGACCCCTGTTCTAGGGATGAGAAGGGGACACTAAATGTCCAATGAGCAACTCAAATCTGTTGTGGATATAGGACTCCTGAGTTGGCCACATGCAAGGCAAGCACCCTATTCATTGTACTAAGGCTCTGGCCACTTCTAAGTAAATTCCTTCCCTGGACACTAGGAGTGACCCCTGAGCAACGCTCCCCTTCCCCACACTCAAATATCTCACTTTCAGAGAAAGAGAAAAAAAGTTTACCTATGAACTCACCCTAAGAGTCAGTATCCCCGGGGGACCTGGTCACAGAGTGAAGAAAAGGGGATTGTTTGAAATTGGAAATGAGAGAGTAAAATTCTTGATATGGAAAAAAAGAGATACACCAATATTGGGGTCGGACTCACCATAAAGCAGGTAGCATGCTTGCCTTGCTGACCCAGATCAAACCTCGGAAACTCATATGGCCCTCGCAGCACCATCAGAAAAATTCCTGAGATGAAGACCCAGAAGTAAGCCTTGAGCATTGAGGAATGTGTTCTCTCCCTTTCCAACACCCCTGAATAAAAAAGCTACTAAAATCATTCCAAAGAGTAAATTTTCAGTGGTAAATAACTCTGACTTGTGCGGACACGCCCTGATGGCCCTGCCCCAGCATGGGAGCCAATGAAAATGACGAACGGCAACAGTGTCCCTTTCCTTTGGGGGCTGTGGACCTGCCCCTGAACATATCTGGAGTTTCCACAAGTGTTATGTCCAGGCCAAAGGCTCCAAGACAGGGCCCCTCAAAATCGTAAGTAGAGAAGTTTCGGATGGCCAAGACCCCAATCTCTGCAGGTCCCTCACCAAAAGACACACGGCCTCCAATCTCAGACCCACGCCAACCTCGCTGCCCATCGTGGACCTGGAGATGATCCTGGCCGAAGGGATCCTTTGGAATCACACATTCACACCCGCGAACCCTGTGACCTGGAACAGTCCCTAATGCACCCCTCAAAAGCATTGTGTCCCTGTAAAGCCTCCACCATACCTCAGGAGCTTCCTGGATATCCGGAACCAGTAAAAATCAAGTGTCAAAGCGCCCCCCAAGCTAGCATGGCCCTGCTGCTCACAGTTCCGAAACGGGGAGGCTTGGGGTGTTCAAACGTCCCCAAACCTTACACTGGAAGGCCTGAAGAATGAAGGTTTGCCTGTTTTTATACATTCAAAGGATTCAGTGAGCATTATGGTTGATTTCTGCCATAATTCCCGCTAACCAGCACCTCTGGGCCAAGCCAGAGTGAGAGCAAATGATGACACAGTGGTGAGCCTTGACAGCTCTGAGCAAGGGATCCTTTTGTATCTATTTATTTAGTCACCTTCCCCCTGACTTCCATCGCCAAGACCCATTATTTACAAGTTAACAGACACAAAAGTCCAAACAACAGGACACTGGCATGATTGCGGCCTGGGTGAAAAATCATCAGATACTTTTCAATGACAAGAGGAGAAGGCTGTCCCAAGCAGACAGGCTTGTTTCCTTCTTGGCTGCACTTTTGTAGCACCCTTGGCCTTCTTGTGCAAAGGAAACTTGCTTTACTGGGGACCTGTACTGACTTTAGGGACAGTTATGAAGGGATCAAATTATCCAGTATGAATTTTCTATCTTTTCTAAGGCTTGTGGGGAAGAAGAACCCTTTCCCACATTCCTGACCTATATACGGTTTCTCTCCACTGTGAATTCTAGTATGCAGATTAAGGGAAGAGCGCAGAGTGAAGGCCTTCCCACAAATGTGACACTGATGAGGTTTCTCTCCATTATGAATTTTCCTGTGTTTAGTAAGGTACTGAGATTGACAGAAGGCCTTACCACATTCCTTACATATATACGGTTTCTCTCCAGTGAGAATTCTCCTGTGTGATGTTAAGTTTCGAGGCCATAGCAAAGGCCTTCCCACATTCCTTACATTTAAACGTTTTCTCTCCAGTGTGAATTCTCCTATGTACAGTAAATGGTGAGGATGTATTAAAAGTCTTCCCACACTCTGGACATATATAAGGCTTCTCTCCAGTATGAATTATCCTATGTCTAATAAGATATGATCTACTGAAAGCCTTCCCACATTCTTCACATGCATAAGGTTTCTCTCCTGCATTTATATTCATACAGTCACGATGGAGTAACTCTTGACTCAATCTTTGTCCTCGATGATGACTTGCCTGGGGATTCTGTCCACTGTGGGTTGCTAAGAAAACACCACAGTGCTGAGAACATGGGGAGGCTCCCCCATATTCCTTATACTCAGATGGGTTCTGCTCATGGTGACTTTGCTTGCAGGTTTGTCGGCAAGAGACTCGCTAAAAACAGTGCTCATCTCCCACAGTCCAGGGCTACCCCACTGAGGGGTTTTGTGTCTGTTGAATGAGAACAGACACCGAGGACCTTTTCCCAGTGGAGAGTTTCTTCAGAGTGAGGTTTCTCTCGCCACTCTGATCACGTTCAGAAGACTTCCCGCTTGTCTTTGTGTCCCCATGGGGATGAGGGTAGGATTGCTCACTCGAGACATTGTCACAGAGGGCAGGATCAGAGATGTTCCACTCAGGCTCGCTACTTCCCTGTAGAACATCAGAGAAAGATTCTGATTATTGACTTATTCACCGAGACACCCGGTCAAAATAATCAAGCTCTTCAGACATGGGTCAAAATAATCAAGCTCTTCTAACATTTGCACAACACAAATGCAAATGCCGACATGTGGATCGTAGTACCATGGAATAACATAATGTTACTGTAAGTTGGACACACAATATTAATGGATGTGAAATAAAAAAATTCTGTGACTTTCCCCCCTTACCTTAATGAAGGGGCACAACAGAAAATAAATCCCTCTGTAGAAAAATGACACAACAATTTCAAGAGAAAATGAAATACATCCACATGTGTTTGGTTAAAACTTAGTGTTGAACCTGTGCTGCAGGGGTGAAGGCAACGCTGCTTCATCCCACAGCTGAGGCAGACCACAGGGCCATTGCAAATATCTCACCACAGGTGGATCATTGACATTTTTTTGTTCCTTTTGTTTTGTAGTTTCTATTTATAGGGGGTTAGCGGTTGGGGGTGAGGTGGGGCACACTAAGCAGCGTTTTGGGACTTTGCTGGGTCTCTGGTGACCATAAGGAGTGCTGGGCATGTACCATCCATCCCTGTACAAAGCTAATGTTTTTCTCACTGCATTATTTCTAGGGCCCACAAACTTTTTTTTATATATAACTACCACTGTCAAGCATATGAAAACTCACAGCATTTTTATACATGGTTGAATTCAGCATTCAGTGAAGCTAAGGGCCCTCTACTCTTAGTACCAGGCTTAGTACTAGGCTTACTCTGTCGTGCGCAGCCCTCCACCTTAACAATCACATGCTTTATCCACCGAACTATCCCACTGGGACAATAATACTTATTCCAAATGAGAGAATCTTACCAACTCATTTGTACTTGGTTCCCCCATTCCCAAATTAAATTGCTGAAATTCCAAATCCTGAGGGCGCAACTTCAGTTCTGAAACTGAACACAAAATGCAATTTAAGCAATGTCAAAAGAAATGTAGCAAAATGAAACCGTGTAGTGAGAGGATATCTCTGTGCTTCTCGAAGTCCAAACAGTCCCAGAGTAACGGGAAGATCTGGTTAGAGGAAAACTGTGAGGGTCTTGGTAATTCTACATTAGCTTTTGTTTTTGTTTTTTTAAGGAGACCTGGTGATGTTCGGGGAACCATATGAGATGCTGGTTATTGAACAAGGTCACCTGAAGGAACTACAAGTCACTCCCTGCTGTACTATCACTCCGGTCCAAACTAGCTCTGTGGTTGGTCTCTGCCAATAACCCCCCAAAAAAACAGTGTTTTTGGGTCATGCCAGGATCAGAGCAAAGGATGATCCAGCGGCGAACCTTGACGGTGCAGAGTGAGGGGTGGTTATTTATTTAATTTACAAAAGAAAAAGAAAACACCGATTGTTGATACAATTCTATATTAAAATTGATGAGACAGGGCTGGAACTATAGTTCAGTGGGTAGGGCAATTGCCTTGCATGCGGCCTATGAAGGCTCGATTCCCAGCATCCCATATGGTCCCCCAAGCACCGTTAGGAATAATTCCTCAGGGCATAGACAGAAGTAACCTCCGCGCATCGCTGGATGTGACCCAAAAGGCGAAAATAAATGAATAAAATAAAATTTGAGATAACAAATTAGCAATATTATTATCAATATGTGGAGAAAACAAATTCATGTGAACGTTGTTATATCTGGTTGAAGGGTTGGTAAGATTGTCTCATTAATTTTTAAAAGCTTTTTTGCTCCAAGAGGTTTTTCCTATATATATTTGGTACTTATTTAGTCACTTTCCTCCTGGCTTCAGTCACCAAGACTGTTATTTACAAGTTAACATACATATGAAGTTCAAATGCCAGGACACTGGCATAACTATAGCCCTGGTGATAATCACTGAGTACCTTTCCCTTATAGGATGATGTAACGGGAAGCTTGTCATGCTGGATTCTTAGCTTCTTCGTTGCACTTTTGTAGCCCCCCTAACCTTCCTGGTCTAAATAAAACTTGCCTTCCCTAGGGGGATTGTTGTGAACTTGGGGATAGTTTTTCGAGGTCAACTCATCCCATGTGCATTTTACAGTGACTACAAAGCCTAGAGAGGCACACAAAGGCCTTCCTACATTTACAAACATGAGTTTTCCCTCCAGTTTGTATTTTTGTATTTTCCTATGGATCGTAAGAGTTGAGGGTTGACTGAAGGCCTTCGCACATTCCTGATATATGTAAGACTTCTCTCCACTATGAACTTTCCTGTGCATACTAAGGCTTGAAAGTAGAGCAAAGGCATTTTTAACATGTATGGGGTTTCTCTCTGGTATGAAATTTTCTGTTTAGTAAGACATCATTTTTGAATGAAGGCCTTCCCACAGTCCTTCCATATGTCAACTGTCTGCCATATGAATTTTTCTGTGATCACTAAGGCTTGAGGACATAATGTAGGCCTTCCTGCCTGCCTTACATACATAAGGTTTCTTTCCAGTATGAATGTTATTATATGCAATAAGGAGTGAGGTAAGTGAATGCTTTCCAATAGTTCTTAGATATATAAGGTTTCTCTTCAGTGTGCGTTTTCCTGTGCTTAGTAAGTTCTGAGTAAAAAGTAAAGGTCTTCCCACAGTCCTTACATGAGTAATGTTTCTCTCCTCCATGAATTTTCCCATGTACAGAAACCCCTGAGAAGGAAATAAAGGTCTTCATACATTCCTTATCCTCACACGAATAAGTTTTGTCTAAATGAATTTTCCTATGCATACTAAGTCTTGTCATTAACGTCTGTCCAATTTTTTCTCAACTCAATGAAGAACACATTAAGTGGAAATAATTTCTATACAGAAAAAGGAAGCATCTGTTTCAAGAAAATAAAAATGCACCCGAGTCTGGGTTCGGTTGTAGCTCACTATGGAGCTCGGCATGCATGTATGAAGGCAAGGCTGCGTCCGCACAAAGCTGAGAAGGCAGGGGCCATTGAAATCATCTAACCTAATTGACTCGATGTCAGGATCAATGGGAGGATTTTTTTTATGTTTATATGTTGGGACAGTGTCACACGAAACAGTGCTCATAGTGCTTTGCAACTGGCCCTTAGGAAGCAGAAATTCTTAACGTACATAAAAGACTAAAAGTTGGGACGAGAGACAGTAAAGTGGGTAAGGGAATTTGACTTGCACGTTGCCAACCCAGATCAATCCCTGGCATCCCATATGATCCCCGAGTACCATCAACAGGAATTCCCAACAGCAGAGCCAAAAGTAAACCCTTAGCATCTCCAGATATGGTACACAAACCAAACCCGAAAAATAATGAAGGGGCTGGAGCAAAAGCAGAGGCGGCACAGCATTTGCCTTGCATGCGGCCGACCCAGATTTAATTCCCAGAATCCCATCTGGTCCCCTGAGCATTACCAAGAGTAATTCCTTAGTGCAGAGCCAGGAGTAACCCCTGTGCATCGCTGAGTGTGACCCAAAGCGAAAAATATAAATAAATAAATTGGGCTGGAGCGATAGCACAGTGGTAGGGCATTTGCCTTGCACTCAGACAGCATGGCCAACCCGAGTGCGATTCCTGCACCCCTCTCAGAGAGCCTGGCAAGCTACCGACAGTATCTTTCCTGCACGGCAGAGCCTGGCAAGCTACCTATAATGTATTCGATATGAAAAACACAGTAACAACAAAGTCTCCAATGAAGATATTACTGGGCCCGCTCGAGCACATAAATGAGCAATGGGAGAACAGCAAATAAATAAAGAAAGAAAGAAAAGAAAAGAAAGAAAAAAGAAGAGAAAAAGTTTTAACTTGCACACCTCACCCTTTCACAGGAAATGAGCCACTGGATGGCCTTTCCCCACCACAACAGCCAATCAAAGCACAGAGGAGAACTGGGTTTCATCCCCAGGGGGGCTGGGGGCCTACCCTTTGAAGTGAATCTGAAGGTTCTACACTAGTGAAGCCAGGACCAAACTCTCTGGAAAGAGCCAAGCTCAGCCCAGTGTTGGCTGGTTTGAGAGGACTAAGCCCCGCCCTGTGCAGGTCCCTCTGCCCAGCACCCACCCACCTCTGATCCTCACCCACCTGAGCCTTTCTGGAGCGGGAGGCGACCCTGGCTAAGGGGACCCTCCCACGATCACTTGGTCACATGTGCGAACCCTGCACCCCGGCACAGCCCCCACTCCACTGCCCAAAGCCTCTGGGTCCCCCTAAAGCCTTTGCCATACCTCAGGAACCACCTGGATGTCAGGAACGAGTGAAAAACAAGGGAGAAAGCGTCCCAAAGCTGTCCCAACTCTGCCACTCACAGTGCAGGCGACTGGGAGGCCACTAGTATCCTGCCGCAAAATCAGCCCTCCAAGGTCCCCCCGTCAAACGAGCCACCAATTCCTCCTCTACCCACGAGACCAATGGCAGCCTAAGCCAGGCAACCACGACTAGAATACAAAGGGTGCTGAAAGTACCAGTTCTGTGACATCACTTCCGCACCCGCCAGGATCCTTAAAGGGCCATGGTCTAGATGCAGAGATCCTCTGTCCCCATCCGAGTAAATTGGTGCTTTAAGGGGGCTGGACTGGATAAAGTAGTGGAGAGGCAGCTGCTAGAGTGGTGGGTAACACAGTGGGGGGCTGGCGTAAGGACAAGAGCCCTGGTCCTGTACCAGTCTCACAAACAGTCCATCAGGAAAAAAAAAAACATTTGGGTTGATTCAAGGTCAAACAGGCAGGTTGGTACAAGGCACCTGGCACTGAGTTTCTTGAGAAAGTAATCAAGATGCGGTGAAAGCAGTGACTCTGAACCCAACCCTGGAGATGCAGAGAAGAACTGGCCGAGCACCAGCCCAGACAAATGGACAAACACTGGAAAGGGGGAAAGTCTGTTAAGACCATAAGAGAGTACTGTCCAGCCAACATGCTACCTCTTGAAAACGCCTGAACAGTTGACTCTTGCCTACAAGAAAAAAACATAGGAGGAAGTTTCAGAAACACACTTTCAAATCCAGAGTATGGATAAGAGAGGTAGTACAGTGGGGTGGGTGCTTGCCTTGTATGTGGTCAATCTGAGTTCAATCCTCATAATTCCAAATGGTCCCCTGAGCACCGTCAAAGTGAAAATCAAGGACTAAGCTCTGTGCACTGCCAGGTGTGTACCACCAACAAACATATATATATATATATATATATATATATATACATACATATATATATATATAATAGCGTTAGCACAGTGGGTAGGTTATTTGCCTTGCAAGCTGCCAACATAGCGTACCTGAGTTCGATTCCTCCACCCCTCTCGGAGAGCTAGGCAAGCTACCAAGAGTATCTCGCCTGCATAGCAAAGCCTGGCAAGCTACCTGTGGCGTATTTGATATGCCAAACACAGTAACAAGAAGTCTCAAAATGGAGACATTACTGGGCCTGCTAGAGCAAAATAGATGAACAAACGGAGGACAATTTTTTGACATATATATATATATGGAGTATTTGTATACTACATAATGTGTTGGAGTACAAGGAGCTTAGGTTTATCTGGTTACACCCATCACAGTGCTCCTGAAGTACTTCCACTTCCATTGCGTTTATCTGTAAACAGTCTTCCCTATGCTCTCCTTCCGGCCCAGTTAATCAGCTTTCCCCTTAATCAGACTGTTAATTTGTAACATCAGTTTCCCAGAAATCTATGATTTTATATGTATGAGTGAAATACTGCCTTTCTCCTCTCCTTATGCCTTATGAACAGTTTACTTTAAAGCAATATCCTTTTGTATAGATACAGGAAGACAGTTAACATTATGCTTTGTAACTTAGGATTTGATTGGCCTTGAATATTATTCATTCCCAGGCATCTGCTCTCTCGACTTAAGCCTCAGTTGCCCTTAGTTCCTAACACCCCAAAAGCAGGGTCCTGACGAGGGACTGAATGGACCCAGGGCAAGCGGTGAGCTACCCTGGCAGCGAAATGGGCCAGGCCAAGGTGCCACAATTTTTAACTATAAGTTAAGAGTTTGATCATAGACAAATGCTGTCATGATCCAAAGGTAACGACGAGAGTAGGATCCTGCTAGGGGTGGGAAAGACTATCTGGCCTGAGCACTGTAGTCTGAGATCGAGATGGCCCTAGGAGAGAAATTCTATAAGTTTAAGATATTTCTTACTGTATCCATACAAAATGATTTATATCATATATGCTTATATGCTTGTCGGACAAAGAGAGGAGAGGCACACCCATGAGATTCTGCTCTAGGGTGGGTCCTCCTGCTGAGAAAGGATCTGTCCTAGGAACGGCCTTCCCTGAGGCTAAGATTTCTACCCCTATTGATTTCTACCCCTATTGATTGTGATCGCACCTATGTGTAATTGTTCCCCCAATTCCTCTTGGAGAGAGATATAATGAGACTGTAGATTGGGCAGAGGGGAGCAGAGACAGAAGCAGAGACAGACAAGAGAGACTGGTGTAGATGGAGAGAGGAATGAAATAAACTGCTACTAATAGCAACCAGCCTGGCCCTCGTTCCTTCCTCCGTCTGACCATCTCCATCGACCTCCCTGGGGGGAAGAAGGGTGAGACTACCGAACGCGGGCGGCGGGAGAGATAGAGCCACCGCCGCTGAGTGCCATGCCCCCTCCTTGTGTGAGTTTACACATAATGTATATCATAGAAATTACATATATATCAAATTTATATCTATGTACATGTATGTACACATAAAAACCTAGAGTATCTACTGACCCTAAGAATGGAGGATAATAGGCAGCAAACCATTCCGGGCACTTTGGAGCCTTTTATGGCCTTTAAACAGATCTGAATCCTTTTTATCATTGGGGTGACTACGAGATTGATGGGACTTTGCTAATTCCAAATAGAATGCTTATATTATTTCTCTGATATTATTTAACTGACAGGGGGGGATCCAGGAACCTGACCAACCTTGTGAGTAATCACAGGAAAATGGAATGGCCTGCTGGGATGTAGGGAGCCTGGGGAGTGCTGGGATGTGGGGAACTGACATATATTCCCAACATTTGTCAGACATTTGAATCAAGGAGCCCCTTCCATACTTTCAAACATCTTTCTACGGACAGTAAAGTTCATTTAAACTGTTTTGAGTAGGGGCCAAAGAGACAGGACAGCAGGGAGGACATTTCTCTTGCATTACCTTTAAGAGGGTCCCAGAGCACTACCAGGAGTAATCCATGAGTATTTCTAGGTGTGACTCAAAAAGACAGTGCATGCCCAGAACTGCAAACAGAGAAGCGAGTGAATGCGGGACTGTGTGACCTAGCAGGCAAGGCTCTCCAGAGCAGAAAGGACCAAAAAGGGGAAACACATGTCTTGGGATCTGAGCCACCATAGCGGCTAGGGTGAAAACAGGACCAGCACACCCTAGGGGACCCATGTGCATGAGGTGGGAATCCAGAGCACAGAGCAAAGAAGGCCTGGGCACCTCCTCTGTGCAACAAAAATAAACAGTGGCTTGGGTGCTTGCCTTGCATGTGGTCAATTTGGGTTCAACCCTCATAACTCCAAAGGGTCCCCTGAGCATCACTGAATTGCAAAGACAGGAGCAGGCCCTGAGCACTGCCAGGCTGCACCAACATCATCATATATTCCGACCCTAAAAATGGAGGCTAATGGGCAGCAAGCCATTTTGGGCACCTTAAAGCCTTTTTTGTCCTTTAAGCAGATCTGAATCCTTTTTATCATTCTGGTGTCTACTACACTTAAGGGACTTTGCTAATTCTAAATACAACACTTAATTTTTTCTGTAATATTATTAAACTTGGTGGGGGGGATCCAGGAATGTGACCAACCTTGTGAGTAATCATAGATAAATGGAACAGCCTGCTGGGATGTGGGAAGCTGACCCATATTCCCGGCATTTGTCAGACATTTGATGCAAGGGGCCTCTTTCATCCTTTCATATGTCTTTCTAAAAACAGTAATCTCTGAGTATTTCAAGATATGACCCAAAAAGACAGGAAAAAAGTTCAAAATTTAAAAACAAACTGTTTTCACGGCACTTCATTAAAGAACCTTGCGAAGGCCATTTAACTAAGATAACACTTTCTGAAACATTTACTCTTTATACTTACACAACTTTATACTTACTTATACTAGCCAGTATCTGAACACATGGAAGGCAGAGATGGCATGGGGGAAGGAGCTTGAACACAGCCCACCTGGATTCCATCCACAGTACCCCATAATGATCCTGAGTCCCCCAGGTAGGGAAGACTGAGCTGAGAGCGAGGAGTAGGACTCAGCTGGGTGTGGCTCCAAAGAACATGAATCAGGAGGCCCTGAAAAATGAAGGTGTGGCTGTTTCTCTGCTATAATCCCCCAAACCAAGGGCCTCAAAGCCAAGTCACAGGGGCTGGAGCGATAGTCCAGGGGGAGGGCTGTTTCCTTGCATGAGGCCAGCCCAGTTTCAATCCCTGCCATCCCATATGGTACTGAGAAATCATGAGAAGTAATTACTGATTGTAGAGGCAGGAGTGACCCCTGAGCATTGCTGGGTGTGAACCAAAAAGCAAAAAGAAAGTCAAGCCAGAGTCACTATAAAGAATGAGACAGTGGTGAGTCTTGACAGCCCTGAGCACAGGGGATTTTTTGCCTTTTAATTCACACTCCTCCTGGCTTTCACCAGAATATCGAAAAAGTACGTAACATACAAATCAAGTTTAAATGCCAGAACCTTTGCATAGACTTTCCCTTATAAACTGACATCACAAAATGTTTGTTAAAGACTAAAGGATTATTTCTTTCCTAGCTGCACTTTTGTAGCACAGCATCCCATGGTACAAAGAAAACAGACTTTACCAAAGGGGGGGATGTTTTGACATTAAAAATTGTTATTAGGGTATTGACTTACATAATATGAATTTTCTGATGTTTCCTAAGACCAGAAATAAACAGAAAGGCCTTCCCACATTCTTGACATATATAAGATTTCATACCAGTGTGAACTGCCCTATGTACATTTAGGCCAGAAGCCTGATGGAAGGCCTTTCCACATTACTTACAAAAAAAAGGTTTCTCTCCAGTGTGAATTCTCACATGATCAGTAAATGTTGAGGAAGAAACAAAGGCCTTCCCACACTCCTTACAAACATAAGGTCTCTCTCCAGTGTGCTTTTTCAAATGCCGAGTAAGACTTGAGGATTCAACAAAGGCCTTCCCACATACCTTACATCCACAAGGCTTCTCTCCAGTGTGAATTTTCATATGATGAGTAAGGCTTGAGGGATAAAGAAAGGCATTCCCACATTGCTTACAAACCTAAGGTCTCTCTACAGTGTGAATTCTCATATGTCGGGTAAGTCTTGAGGATACAACAAAGGCCTTACCACACACCTTACAAACATAAGGTCTCTCTCCAGTGTGACTTCTCATATGCTTAGTAAGGCTTGTGGATGCAACAAAGGCCTTTCCACATACACTACAGCCATAAGGCTTCTCTCCAGTGTGTTTTCTCATATGACAAGTAAGTTGTGAGGGATAACAAAAGGCTTTCCCACATACCTTACATCCATATGGCTTTTCTCCTTTGTGAATTTTTATATGGCGAGTAAGGTTTGAGGAATAAGTAAAGGCCTTCCCGCATTCCTTACATATATAAGGCCTCTCTTCAGTATGAGTAATCATTGAGGATCGAGTGAAGGCCTTTCCATGTGCCTTATATTTATGACATTTCTCTCCATTATGAATTTTCCTGTGTCTGGAAAAGTGTGAAGAGTAAGAAAAGAGCTTCCCACATTGCTCACACAGATATGCTTTCTCTCCAGTATGAATTCTACAATGTTTTAAGAGGTATGAGGGTCTATTGGAGGCCTTCGCACAGTCCTTACATGTATGTGGTTTCCCTCCTGTGTGGATGTTCATGTCATCACAAAGGGGTGACGCTGAATTCAAACCATGCCCTTGCCGCCGACACTCCTGGGGATTCTGTCCACTGTGGGTTTCAAAGGGAACATCACGGTCCTGGGAACACGGGGAAGCTCCCCCATATTCCGTACTCTTGGACAACATTAATCCATGGTGACTTTGCTTGTGGGCCTTTCGGTGTGAAGGACTCACTATAAAGAGTGCTCCTCTCCCACATTCTAGAGACTGCCCCAATGTTGGGGCTGGTGTCTGTGGACCGAGAAAAACAGACTGTGTGAACCTTTTCCCAGGGGAAGGATTGTTCAGAGTGAGGTTGCTCTCTCCATTCTGATCACCCTCAGAGGCCATCCTGCCTGCCTTGGCATCCCTGTGTGGCTGAGGGCACAAATGCACACTTGAGACTTTTTCATAGTGTGAAGGGTCAGAGACATTCCACTTGGGCTGACTGCTTCCCTGTAGAACAGCAGAGGATTCCAATTATCGTACTATGCCTTAAGAGTCTCCATGTTAAATAAAATTGATACCTGCAGATTGGTTTCTAACATTTGCACCACACAATGCAATTCCCGACAGGTGGATGGCATTAACATGGACTAACCTAATGTTTCTGTAAGACACAAATGGAAAATTGATGAATGAGAGGCCATTAATTTCTTAAATATTTTTTTCAACTTAATGAACAGGCAGGAATAACTCCCTCCACAGAAAACTGATGCAACGGATTCAAAAGAAAAATAAAACACACTGAACTCTGGGTTCAGTTCTATCTCACTGTGGAGCAGAGCTCGGAAAGCATTTGTGAAGAAATGCTGCATCCCACACTGCTGAGACTGACCACAGGGGCCATTGAAAACACCTCACCACAGGCAGATTCTTTTCAGGATCAATGACTTTCTGTTCTGTACTTTGTACTCATTTGGGGGCGGGGGTATACCATGCAGTGTCAGGGATTATTCCTGGTGGGTCTCTGGAAAACACATGGAGCAATGTGGATGGACCAGTTTAAAAGACCAGCTCTTTTCACGATTACCATTTGTAGATACTTTCAATCAAATGAAAAAGCACGGCATTTACATGAAACATATTACAATTTTCCTTAGGTTTTGAGCAGAGATGTCAGCACCCAGTGAAGCTAAGGGTCCTCGACCTCAAGCATCATACTCTGAATTTCCTTCTGGCCATTCCCAGACTGCACATTAAAAATAACATGCTGGCCTACTGACATTTTCCATTAGTACTATAATATTGATTCCAAACTTGCAAATCTTACCGGCTTATTCATACTCACTGACTGAGTTCCCAAATCCTGAAGCCATGCTTTGAGTTCTGAAACCAAACACAATATACAATGTAAGAACTCTTCGAATGAAACATCCTTAACCAGGCAGTACAGCTTGAGGATATCTCTATGGTCCTCACAGTCCAAAGGATCCCACAGAATAGGGAAGGTCCCTGGGGAGGATTGCTGTGAAAAGCTTGGCAATCCTACAAGACATTTTTTTTTCTTTTTTGCATGTTGAACATATGCAGTGATGCTCAGGGAAGTAAATGGGATGCTGGTTATTGAACCAGGTGGACAGTGTGCAGGACAAGTGCATTTCCTGCATTACTATCACTCAGAGCCAAAATAGCTTTATTATGGCCTCACTTATTAACTAAACAAAAGAGGCAATTTTTTTTGAAAGTATAGCAACATTAAAGTTTGTACAAAAAGGCTGGTAAGGAAAAGACAGGGGGATCAAGAAGTGAGAATTTCATGGAAATTCTGTCAGAAGATGAAAAATAATGTCAAAGCCAAGAAATTATAGTGCAAGATTATTCCATGACAGACAATCTGTGGGAGCGAAGAGCAGCGTGAATAGAACACAGATGCCAAGATCCAAGAACCCAAGGATATCCGGGTCAGCAGCTCGTTTCACATGTGCTCAGGACACCCACACACTGCCGAGGGCCTGAGCCAGGGAGGGTTCTCAGACACTCACCTACACACATGACTCTCCTCCCCGGCCTCAGGGTTCCTCCTTCCAGCCAGGAGATCACCACAGGCTTCACCCAAGAATGCCCTGAACCTCTCAGAGATGGAGCATGAATAAATGACAAGGAAAACGTGACAAATAAACCCCATGTCTCCCTATAAAAATGGAGTCAATTATGGGAATGGCATGAACAGAATCTGTACTTCTAAAATGCTCCAGATTTGGAGTTATCCAAGAGCTAAGATTCAGGTCTTAATTTAAGAGAATATGGCGCCCCAGAAAACATCACAAATAGTATAGCCCTGGCATTGCAAAGGGCCAACAGGTTTCTCACCCCAACGGGGGTTTGATCACAGCACAGCACCTAGTATTTTTTTCTCTAGTTTGGGATCTGTGTGTGGGACCCGGGGCTGAGATCTCTAAGCCTGCACGGTTTGGGACTGGACCTGTCAGTAGCTAGACAGTTACACCCTCCAACTGCCGTGTAACCCCAACAAAGGCCAGGATCCAAAGATTATCACAACAAGCTCCCGGGAGAGCACAAGGCAGAGTCTCCTACCCTGTGTCTGACTATCCTTGCCAGGGGCCAACAGCTGAAGACTTCCAGGCCCCAACCAAGGCCTTACTGGAGCCACTCTCCACACACTTGGATAAGCCTCAAACATAACCGAACTGGCAGAGGAACCCAGATGTGTGGGACCCGGGGCTGAGATCTCTAAGCCTGCACGGTTTGGGACTGGACCTGTCAGTAGCTAGACAGTTACACCCTCCAACTGCCGTGTAACCCCAACAAAGGCCAGGATCCAAAGATAAACAAGCTCCCGGGAGTGCGCGGCCGCATTTGCGGCCGCGCGACTATTTAATTTTCTCTAAATTTTCAGGATACCTTAAATATCCTTAAATATCCAACCCACACGGCAGAGCCTGGCAAGCTACCCGTGGTCTATGCCAAATAAACCAAATTGATATGCCAAATCCAGTAATAAATGGATCTCATTTCCCTAACCCTGATTATGCAGAGTCGAGAAGGATATGGAAGGAGAAGCTGATAAAACACCAAGGCAGACATAGGCTGCCAAAACGCAGAAAAACAAAAATGATTGTCTGTACTTTTAATGCTCGTACGCTGGCATCTGCTGCATCCATTGAAGACCTTATGGTACAAGCACGAAAGATCAAGTACAACATCATTGGTCTGACCGAAACGAGAAGACATCAATCCCATCATGCTGTTTTCGACACTGGAGAAGAACTGTTCATTGGAACATGTGATAAAAGAGGCGTCGGTGGTGTCGGTATCCTTGTCAACACAAACTTAGTCACAAGCATTGATTCATTTGAATGCCTAACAACCCGAATCAGACGATTACACTTGAATAAATGTGGCTCACTACCGGCAGTTTCTATCTTTGTTGTCTATGCACCAACATCCAGTTATGGTGAAAAAGAAACAGAGAAATTCTACATGGAGCTGGAGAAATTCTATAAAGAAGATCACACCTTCTACAAGATCATTGTCGGTGATTTTAATGCCAAGATAGGACCAAGAAGATCAGTCGATGAACTCCACATCGGAACCCATGGCCTGGATGGAACGAACAGGGTGACAGACTGTCTGAGTTCATCATGTCAACCAAAACCTTCCATGGTAACTCACAATTCCAAAAGGCTGAATCTAAACGTTGGACATGGGAGTCTCCCGATGGACGGTTCCACAATGAAATAGACCGCATCATATTCAATCGGCGGTTTTGCCTAACCGATGTTGCTGTTGTCCCAAAATTCCAAACGGGATCAGACCACCGTCTTCTTCGTGAAAAATTCTACCTCACAGAACGAGGAGAAAAGAATGCAAGGTTTAAGAAGAGGACTCCCAGAACAACCACCAACTGGGAACTCTTTGGCTCTGTTGCAGCAACATGGGAAGATGCCATCATTGACAACATTGATGAGGAATACGATCGAATGATTCAGCACCTCCATGATTGTGCAAGGAATGCCAAGAGAGAGATAACCACAAAAAACCGTCTTTCTTCGAACACTCTTGAACTTATTCGCCAACGTGGCATGGCACGTGCCTCGGGCAACCACAAGCAAACGTCCGAACTGGCAAAACAGTGCAGAAAAGCCATCAAGGATGACCACAAAAACAGGAGAGCAGCAGTACTGGTAGATGCAGCAGAAGCTGGGAAAAACATTCGTAATGCCCACCTGTCCTTCACCAACTACAAAACCAAGATGACTGCCCTCCGACATCATGATGGATCTATCACATCTTCCAGAAGGGCAATGGAGAAGATTATTCATGACTTCTACTCAGATCTCTTTAATAGCCACATCCACTTGCCCACATACCACATACCACATGATGGATATGTCGTTCCCAATGTTCTCCCTTCCGAAATCCAACATGCCATCTCGTCGGTAAAGAAACAAAAAGCACCTGGCCCAGACAAGATCAGACCTGAACACCTGAAGAACTTACCATCAGTACTCATCAATACATTAGCTCGACTCTTCACACGCTACCTGTCTGAATGCAAGGTTCCATCCCAATGGAAAACCAGCAAGACTGTACTACTATACAAGAAAGGAGACATCCACGACATTGGCAACTATCGCCCAATCTGCCTATTGTCTGTCATCTACAAACTATTCACTCGAGTCATCCTGAATAGGATTAGCAGAACACTAGATGAAGGACAACCATGTGAACAAGCTGGATTCCGAAAAGTACTCAGTACCATTGACCATATCCACACAATAACCAAGCTCATTGAGGTATCTCGGGAGTTCAAGATGCCGCTCTGTCTAACGTTCATTGATTTAAAGAAGGCCTTTGATTCTGTTGAGACGGAAGCGGTCATGGAAGCCCTAGCCAATCAGGGCGTACAAACTCAATACATCAGGATCCTTCGTGAGCTCTATTGCGGATTCACTACCAAGATCTCACCATTCTACAAAGAAGTAATCATCCATATCAAGAGAGGGGTTCGGCAGGGTGATACCATTTCACCAAAACTCTTCAGTGCCACCCTCGAGAACATCATGCGACGACTGGAATGGGAAAACATGGGAGTGAAGATAGATGGTCGGCAACTACACCACCTCCGCTTTGCTGATGACATCGTTCTAATAACACCAAACATCAGCCAAGCGGCACAAATGCTTGCGGACTTTGACCGTGAGTGTGGAAAGGTCGGACTACAGCTGAATCTTACGAAGACAATGTTTATGAGAAATAGCCATGTTCCTGACGCTCCATTCGCTCTCAACGGAACCACCATCTCCGAATGCAACAGTTATATATACTTAGGTCGAGAAATCAACATGATGAATGACCTGGCACCTGAGTTACGCAGGAGGAAGAGAGCGGCTTGGAATGCCTTCAAGAGCATTGAAGAAATAACTAAAAGGACAAAGAACCTCCAGCTACGAGCACATCTCTTTGATTCCACTATTCTTCCTGCATTAACATATGCCTCAGAGACCTGGACCCTACGAAAACAGGATGAGAACACTATTCGGGTCTCTCAAAGAGGAATCGAAAGAACTATGCTTGGAATATCACGATTCACTCAAATGAGAGATAGAATCCGAAGTTCTGATCTTCGTCAACGCTCAAGAATCAGGGACGCTGTCTCATTTGCCAAGACATCAAAAATCAGATGGGCTGGACACGTAATGAGGTTTACAGACAACCGCTGGACTAGAGCCATTACTGATTGGATTCCACGAGACATCAAAAGATCACGTGGACGCCCACCTACAAGATGGTCAGACTTCTTCTTCAAGACCCTAAATGATCGGTTTGAGGCTCTACATGTTCCTAAAACGAACAGATACCATTGGGCTACGCTAGCACGCAACCGGGATGAATGGAGACGTTACTGGCACCCGCTCGAATAAATCGATGAATAACGGGGATTAAGTGAATCACTTAAGTGATAAGTGATTGGGATCTTCACCTGGGGATGATCAAGGCTTCTCCCTGACTGTGTACTCAGAAATCACCTTTCGTGGTGCTTGAGCATCATATGGGATGGTAAGGATATAATGCATGTCCAGATCTGGCAAGACAAGCACTGTGCCCACTGTACTGGCACTCAAGGCTCGGCATAACATGCAATGTACTTAGCCTGCGTGAACTGATGCCTGAGTGCAGTAAACCCCAAAGCTTAACAAATCCAAAGATGGCCAAAGATGACCAAAGCCCCAAATTGGTTATAAAAATAAAGATAAAAGGATGCAGACAGACAGCACAGAAGGTCAGGCACTGGCCTTGCTCAAGATCAATAAAAGTTCGATCCTGACATTCAGTAGGGTCTCTCAAGTCATCTGCTTGATCCCTGACTGTATAGTTCAGAGGCACACCCTGAGTCCTGATGAACAGAGAACCCCTGGAAGTGACCACGAGCACTGAAATAGAGCAGCATCTTATGGGGTGAGGCCCTAAGAAATAAATGAATTGTGTTGGGCGCGATATTTCAGCAGGAAGCACACAGACACTGCACACACGTACAGGATTGGTCCCCAGCAGCACACAATGCCCCGAACCACAACCAGGATGAAGAACTGAATACTCAGTCAGAAATAATCCCTAAGTGTTTGTAAGTATAACCCCAAACCAAAGCAAAACAAAATAAAAGGGAATGCCTTGCCATAGAGGCAGGGTGGACTGGGGGGATGGGCGTGGAAGGGATACTGGGATTAGTGGTGTTCGGAGAATGGGCACTGGTGGAGGGATGTGTAATTGATCACTGTATTACTGAAACCCAAGCACAAAAATTTGTAAGTATACAAAAGTACCTCATGGTGTTTCACTAATAAAAATGAAAAAAAAATAAAACTAAACTAAACTAAATAAAAATAAACTGAAGTTGTGGGCCAGGTGCAATAGTACCAGGATTAAGACAGCAACCTTTTTGGCTGCCAAGCATGTTCAATCCTCAGCACCCCATGGCCCCTGAGCACCCCCAGGAGTGATCCCTCAGCACAGAGACAAGAATATTCAAGTTGTGCCCCAAATAAAAGCAAAACCAAAATACATAGAAATTATGTGTAGTACAAGAAATAATCAGAGAACTCAGCATTGGCAGGAACCAGGAACATTTTAGAGAGACCTGAGCAATGGTACAACATGTGGGGAGCTTTCTATGCACGGGGCTAACCTGGGTCGATCCCCAACACTCCAGATTCCTTAAAACCCACAAAGAATGATTCCTATGGATAGAGCTTAGAGTAAGCCCCGAGCATCGCCAGGTGAGCACCAACAAAAAATAACAGGGAAGAAACTAGAGGAACAGCTACTGCATGGCTGTCCTCACCAGGACATTCACAGCTACTGTTGGACACACAGTCATGGCCCGGCACAGGGAGCCCACACCAGTCTGTCCAGAGAAGGTCGGCCCCGCACTGCTCTCACCAATGGTCGACAGGTGCTCGTAGGTCTCCAGCATCATGTCCCTGTAGAGCTTTCTCTGAGAGGTATACAGGCATGTCCACTCCTCTGGGGTGAAGCTCACAGCCAAGTCGGAGAAGGTCACCGTGTCCTGAGCCGACATACAAAGAGGGGCAGGAGTTAGGGTCTGTCCCCACCATGTCCCCTGGGCTGTGAAGCCAGGACCCCCAGGCCCTAGAGGGGCTCAGGGTCTGTCCCCTTGGGAAGAACCAGTCGCCACCTGAACTCCTGTCAGATGGGTCCCAACTTCTCTCTAAGACAGCTGCGTCTATAAAAAGTGAGGATGCTCTACTAGAAGGTTCCTGAAGGTGGTGGTCTAGCTTCTGACCCCAGGAAATTCCACCACTGCTACTATGAGCACTGCAGAGAGTGCAGTGCTGAGCACACAATCAGTGGGACCCAAATGAGTGACCCTGCTTTCAGCTCAAAACACTAAACATACACTCCCTGCATCCCACAGCCCATGTTCTAGGGAGAAGGGGACACTCAATGTCCAGCCACCGACTGAAAGCTGTGCATGTACATATGTGCCTGTTGAACTCTGATCATGGTTCAGGGCCACTCCAAATGCCTCTCAAAGTGTCTTAAGCCCAACAGCTCTGATGGCCCCAAAGATCTTTTGCTCTGTCTCCCTAGGACCAGCACATGCCCAGAACCGCAAACCGAGGAGCCAATGAATGCTGGACTGTGTGATAGAGCAGGAGAAGCTCTCCAGAGCTAGAAGGACAAAACAGTGGAAACACATATCCCGGGGCCCGAGTTACTGTAGCTGCCAGGGCACAAACAGGTCTAGCGCACCCGGGGACCCATGATGCACATCAGGCACAGAGCCAAGAGGAAGCCCTGAGCATCTCCCCTGTGGCACAAAAATAAATATGAAAAGAAACAAAGCAGCATGACTGTGTAACAGGACAGTGGGATGGGGATAGTGGGTAGTGCTGGTGATCCCCACCATTCCATAGGGTCCCCTAAGCAGTGCCAGGTACAATGCCAGAGTGCAGAGCCAAGAGTATAATCCCCAGAATAACTGCGTGTGGCTCTGAAAACAAAACAAAATACCCAGACACCAGCCTTTGATGCCCAGCACCCCATATGGTCCCTGAGACATGTCAGCAGTCATCCCTGAGCACCAGTAATCTTTGAGCTGTTGTGATCCAAAAGGCAAATGCAATGAAACTAACACACGTGCCCTCAGACAGAAGAGAGCCGGGCGCTCCAACAAGGTGGCAGGATCTTTCCTGAAGCAAGTTAGAGACAGACAGCCCTGGAAGCCTGACGCTCCTGTCACAGCATCACCTCATTTTGTCACTCCTACCTGGCGTCGGTGTGTCCGATGTCACCTCACCATCTTCTCCTGCCTCTGTTTTTCCTGAGTATCAGAGACCTGGAGGAGAAGTCAGAATTGTGACCACTGGTCAGGAGCAAAATTACCAAGTTCTGACCAGCCACACCCTCGGGCACTGATTCACAGACCCGCTTGGGGGACACTGCCTAATGCTTCTGTCTCCCCAGGAGAAGCAAAATGGGTTGGCATCTGTGCTGCCTTTTGTGACACAAGTTCTGGGCTTGGCTACAAGTGAGAAAAGTCGGCCCTGCCTTGGTCTGGTGACTCCTCCCGGATCCCACAGAAGGTTCTCACAGGCCCAGCCAGGAAGGACTCTGAGGCCAGGAAATCCCATGCATCAGCACCCCCTTCTGGCCCCGTGAGAGAGCCACCATTTGGGCTATGATTGTATGGGGGAGCCCCTGTCTTCTTAAAAAAAAATGAAAAAACAGGAGCTGGAGTGGTCGAACAGTGGGTAGGGCAGTTTGCTTTGCAAAGTGGCCAACCTGGGTTTGATTCCCAGCATCCCTTAGCTTCCCCTGAGCACCACAGGAGTAATTCTTGAGACAGAACCAGGAGTAACCCCTTGCATCACCGGGTGTGAACCAAAAAGCAAATAAATAAAAATTTTTAAAAACTTTCTACAGGGGCTGTAGCAATAGCACAGTGGGTAGGGTGTTTGCCTTGCAAGCGGCCAACCCGGATTCAATTCCCAGCATCCCACATGGTCCCCCAAGCTCTGCCAGGAGTTATTCCTGAGTATAGAGCCAGTAGTAACCCCTGAGCATCGGCTGGGTGAGACCCAAAAAGCAAAATAAATAAATAAACAAACTTTTTACAGACATACACTTTTACCAGTAGTACATGAACACACACAAGCGCATGCACACACACACCCTTTACCCCCTGTACTCACCTCGATAACCAGCGGTCTGGGTAGGACTTTGCAACGTGATGTCAGGAGGCAGATATTCCTATTCCAACATACAGTAAACCTGTTAGGATGCTTGTGTTGCTGACACTAATCAATCCTCTGCATCCCCAAGGCCCCCAGAGCACTGCCAGGAATAATATCTGAGGCCAGAGCCAGAGTAAGCCCTCAGGGTATCTCCGGGAATGCAGAGCCCCCCATTCCCCACACCAAAAATAGCCCCAAAAGGAAATTATCATTGGCAAACCCAGACACCTGCAGATCCACCGGCCGGGCCTGACCTATGAGGGCAGCCGATGAAACAGCTGGACGGCAACAGGGTCTCTTGCCTTTAGGGGGGGCTGCAGCTCGGTGCCTCAAAGTGAATCTGGAGATTCTACAGCAGCGAAACTGGGGCAAGGACCCAACATGGGTCAGCTGGAAGGTTCGGGAAGGCTAAGGCCCCGCCCTCGGCAGCTCCTGCGCCCCAAGTCCCGCAGCCCCCGCGCTCAGCCCCGCGCCCACCCGCGGCTGCCCCAAAGCAGAGCTGAAGGCGACTGTGGCCACAGTAGCCCCTCAGGATCACGAACTCACACCCGGCGACCCCCGCATCTCACTACAGCCCCCTATGAACCTCCCAAAGCTCCAAGCCCCGCAGGACTCCATCATACCTCAGGAACCGCCTGGATATCGGGGAACACAAGAAAAACAAGCGTGAGAGGCCCCTTGAGCTGGCGTGGTTCGGCGGCTCACAGCGCGGAGACAAGGAGGCTCGGACGCTCACAGGAGGCCACCCCCGACCTGCAGCAAGACAAAATCGGCCTTCAGAGTCCCCTTTCTCACTGGGGCACTACTTGGTCCTTCACCCACGTGAACAAGGACTCTCTGACCCGTTTCCAGGAAGAGAAGCACCAGGAAGGCCCCGCTGTGATGTCACTTCCGGTGCTGCAAGCAGCCTTAAAAGGCCAGACACCAGATGTGTAGAGAAGTATTAACCCCACCCAGGTGAATCAGTGGCGGGAGCGGGATGGATTTGAATAAGGGAGTGGAGAGGCAGCTGCTAGAGTAGCTGGTCAGTGTGGGAGCTCGGAAAAGAAGTCCCCTGATGCTTTACTGGCCAGTCAAATATGGTCAATGCTCTCACATACAACGCCATCAGGAAAACTGCAGCAGGGTTGATCCTGGTAAAACAAGCAGTTAGGGAGTGGGTGGGGCACAGGAAAGTGAGTTTCTTAGGATTGTTAATTTTTTATGGGGGTTTTATGTGGGCCCATGAGGTTCTGAGGAACATTAGAAATGCCTAGAATTGAAGCTCATTTGCCACAATGAAGGCAAGTTTCCATTGTTTAAAAAATTTAAATAAAGGGCTGGAGAGATAGCACATCAGGCAGGGTTTTTGCCTTGCACGCGCCCGACCCGCATTCATTTCCCAGCATCCCATATGGTCCCCTGAGCACCGTAAGGAGTACTCCTGAGTGCAGAGCCAGGAGTAACCCCTGTGCATCACCGTGTGTGACACAAAAAGAAAAGAAAATTTTAAATAAAAATATTATGTTCTCTCTCTGAGCAAGTCAAGTTCTAACCCCCCTCTGTTTATTCTCTGGCTGAACTACTTCATAAAAGTTTCCTGTTATTGTGTACCCCACAACCTGACACCCTAAATTTTTGATGGTGTTCTCCTTCCATTCTGTAAGAATGAGGAATGTGGAAGCAAGATTCATCTCGGTACCCCACTAAGGTTCCATCTGAAGGAATCTGCCAACATCAGATTGAGGATGCTCTGATTTCTTTCCTTTTTTATGTTTTGGGAGTCACAGCTGATGTTGCTCAGGGGTGACAACTGGCTCTGTACTCAGGAATCACTCTTGGCATAATTGGGGGTTCTTGTGGGAAACCGGCAAAGGTACCCAAGTCTGCAGAACACAAGACAAGTGCCCTAAGGGCTCTGCTACTGCTGCATGCCCCAGGCTGCATGCTTAATCCTTAATTACACCACACCTAACACGGAAGTTAACCCAAGGGTGGAAATTTTTATGCTGTGGAACCACCCCACAGCGGCATCTTGTGGCGGTTAAGCGGAACTCCCATTGCCCGAGTTTCCCACCCTTAAGATTTCCAGCCATCATATTTGCTTCAATGCTGGGGCTCATTAAGAATCAAACACGCAGCCTGGGACCATAGTGGGATAACAGTGGGTAAGGCCTTGCATCGGTTTGGAGTTCTTGCACCCCATATAGACCCCTGCACGCCAATAGAAATATCTAACAATTGGCGGGACCAACCCCTGAGCATTACTGTGTGCCCCTCCCCCCGAAACAGATGCTTGCCGCCCTCCACAGCCCCACCCACACACTCTCTGACCCCACAAGAGTCTCTGGTTTCTTAATTAGGTGTCCAGAATTTGCTATTCCTAGTGGGGTTTGAAGCCACATAACAAAAGCATGATCTTCGTTCCCTCCCCACCCACGATACTGACTATCTGGGCAAGTGACACTGGGTTCTTTATTGGAGAGAGGGGTCGGTGGCCACACCAGACCTACTGCGGGCACTCGAGAACCCTACATAATGCTGGGAATTGACCTGTGTTGAGCACAAAGCATTGCATCCCCCCCATCTTCTATCTCGAAGAACCCCATCTGAAAGGTTTCCTCTCTTGGTCACCCCCATACCTCATCACCCTATATTTCAATAACAGTTATTTCTCTGTTCTGTGTGTAGCTGGTGAGGTCGAAGCAAGATTCAGTTCGTTGTAACTCCGGGCCTGAGGTGAAGAAATCCGCTGACAAAGAAACTGAGGTTATGGTTTTCGTTTGATAGATTATGGTTGCGGGCCACACCCGGCAATATTCTGGGGTGACTCCTGGATATTCTTTCCTTAATTACCCCTGTAGGTGTTCACGGAACTATAAGGGGGTGCCTGGGTTTGGACCCAGTTTAACTGCTGCAAGGGGAGCGCTTTTCTACCCACTTTCCTCCTGCTCTATTGCATGAGGCTTGATCATTAATCATTGAAGCAAAACCCAGCTCTGGAAATCTTCTCTGTAAACCCGGGTCGCACCTCATCCCCTCCGTCACCACAAGACGGCGCTATGGAGTATATTCGTCCCTGCCCAGGGTCCTTTCTCTCAGGAATGTCCACCCCTGGCCCTCTCCCCCTTCCAGAACCTACTGAAGCTCCCCAGGACTTTCCAAGCTCTCTGCAGAGAGACCCCTGATCCTTGCCCAACTCTGCAGCCTCCAACACTGCTACATCAGTGCCCTGGTTTTATTTGGGAGTGGCCAAAGCAGAACTAAAGCTGTGGGGAGGGCAAGGCTTTCTATGGTGTGGGGGATGGAACCCAGGTTGGCCAGGGGAAGCCAAGAGATTTCTCAGAGTTCTATCTCCTTTATCTGACCCTTTTTCCCATCATGGTCATCTTCACACATCTTCCCCCTCTATACAGTTTTTTGCTTTTTGTCATCACACGGGATGTTGCACAGGGGTTACTGCTGGCTCGATACTCAGGGATTACGTGTGGCGGTGCTCAGGTGACCATAGGGGATGCTGGCTATCAAACCCGTGTAGACCACGTGCAATGCAAACACCCAACCTGTTGCACATTTGGAAGGACCCCAAACATTCTCTTACTCACTGCCAGAGTTTTAGGGATTCCATAGATTTGAGATGTTCAAAACATTGTGCTTGTGGCACTTCTGTGGCAGCCACGAAGTACACTTTCTGTACTCCCCACTAAATTGGCCACACAAAAGAGGTTCTACTGAGAGGTCCTGTTCTGACACTGTAAATGTTTATTAGTCATTCAATATGAATTTGACCATGTTTCCAAAGATCAGAGGGAAACAAGGTCTTCCCACATTCTTTACATACATAAAGTTTTGTTGTGTAAGCCTTTTTTATGAGCAGTATCTGAGGATGTAGTAAGTGGGTGGAGATGTAAACAAAGGTCTCCCCGCATTCTGCACATGTATATAGTTTCTCCTCAGTGTGAATTCTCCTATGTACTGTAAGCTCTGCGGAACAAGTAAAGTCCTTCACACACTCCCGACATATATAAGGCTTCTCTCCAGAATGATTTTTCACGTGCAGAGTCAGGGCTTAGGATTGAATGAAGGCGTTACCAAACACCAACATTTATGAGGTTTCTTTCACTCTTAATTTCCCTATGTGTAATGAGGAGTGACAGGTACCGAAGAGGTTTCCCACAAACCTCACATATAACAAGCTTTTCTCCAGTATGTATTTTCTTGTTCTTAAAAAAGGCTTGAGGGGCTGGAGAGATAGCACAGTGGGTAGGGAGTTTGCCTTGCTTGAGTCCTACCTTCCCATATGGTCCCTTGAGTACCGCAGGAGTAATTCCTGAGTGCAGAGTCAGGAGTAACCGCTGTGCATTGCCAGGTGTGACCCAGAAAGCAAAATAAAATAAAATAAAATAAATAAAAATAAAAAATAAAAGGCTTGAGTAAGAAGCAAAGGGCTTCCCACTGTCCTTCCATGCATATGGTTTCTCTCCAGTATTAACTCTGCTATGTATAATAAGGTATTGGGATTGATGGAAGACCTTTCCACATTCTTGAAACGTATATGGTTTCTGTCCTGTGTGGATGTTCACATGGTCACAACAGGGTAGTGCTGGACGCAAAGTTTGTCCTTGCTGCTGACATTCCTGGGGATTCTGTCCACCTCTGTGGGTTTCGAAGGAGATCTCAAGGTGTCGAGGACCTGGGAAGGCTCCCCCCACATTCCTTACATTTGGACGGGTTTGTACCATGGTGACTTAGGAGACTGTTGGAGTGAAGGACTCTCTATAAACTGTGACCTCTCCCACCGTCCAGGGGCTTCTCCCCTGGGATGGTTTGTGTCCATGGACTGAGCACAACAGTCTCTGAGTAGCTTTTCCCAGGGGAAAGCTTCTTTGCAGCAAGGGCGCTCCCTTCCTTCTGGTCACCCAGAGAAGACATCCCACCTGTCTTGGCATCCACATGGGGCTGAGGATACAACTGGTTGCTCGAGATTCTGTCACAGTGTGCATGATCAGACAACCCACCCAAACTGGTTGCTTCTCTGAGCAACAGCAGAGAAAGCTTCCAATTAGTTTGCTGTGCCTGAGAGTCTCCTCGTCCAGAAAATTCACATCGGCGGGTTGGTTTCTAACATTTAACCCCCTTGATTGAAATTATGACATGAGACGGGATTTTCCAAGCAACGACTAATGTTTCAATAAGACGGACAAGCAAAAATTGACAGATGCGGGGTTACATAGGTAAAAGGTAAAGGTCCTCCCATTGATCATAGATTTGCTCGAGCAGGCCCAGTAACGTCTTCATTGGAGACTTTGGTGCGGGATTACAGAGCTATATAAAATTTTTGAACTCAATGAACAGACACAGTAAGTGGAAATAACTCCCTCTACAGAAAAATGAAGTACCAGTTTAGACTGAAAATAAAAGGGGCCTGAGACTGGGTTTGGTTCCAGCTCAGTGTGGAGCCCAGGATACATGTGCGAAGGCAAAGATGCATCCCCACACACCCGAGAGGGACACTGTGAAAACATCTCACCTGAAGTAGATTCCTCTCCAGGATCAATGAGTTTTTTGTTTCTTGTTCTGTTTACTTAGGTGGGGAGAAGGTCACACCGAGTACTGCTCATGGATTCCTGCTGCTGGGGCTCTGAGGGACATGTGGGGTGCTGGGAAGGAGGCCAGGTTTCCTTCCTGGTGCAAAGCAAGTACCCCTCCTAACGCAAAATCAATAGTGCTGCACCATCAGGTTCTTTTCAACAATCGCCACTTGTCTTTGCTGTATATCAGATCTAAAATCACAGTATTTCCCCTGTATTAAAAAGAGATTTCGGGGGGTCAGAGCCATACTACAGGTGTAGGGTGTTTGTCTTGTACGCGGCCGACCTGGGTTCAATCTCGGATATACCATATGGTCCCTTAAACATCGCTAAGAGTAATTACTGAGTGGAGAGCCCAGAGTAACTACTGAACATCGCTGGGTGTGACCCAAAAAGCAAAAAATAAATAAATACAAATAAGTGTTTTTTTTTAGGTTTTAGAATTACTGATTTTATGCAGCAATAGGGTCAGAATGAAAAGATATGTGTTGCGTGAAGTTAGCCAGAAAAAGAAACACAAACAAAATGATGCACCCATCTGTGGAATGCAGAACACTAGATGCAGAAATGTACTGAAAAGGGTGTGCTTAAATCATCCCTGATTCAGTGTTTAGAGACTGTTATAGTGCATAGGATCAGAGACATTCCATCGAGGCTGGTTGCTTCCGTGTAGAAGAACAGAGGAGGATTCCAATTATTTCTTGATTTCTTGAGTCTCCATGTCAAAAAAATGTCGAGCCCTGCAGGTTTGGTGTCTAACATTTCCACCAGGCAAATATAATTATCGAAACCTGTATGGCTTTTCTGGAATGACAATATGTTTTTTGGAAGAAGGACATGCAAAATTGACAGAAGTGTTGGTCATTAACTTGTGTCCATTTCTTTCTCAACTCAATGAAGAACACATTACGTAAAAATAATTCCTATACAGAAAATGGAAGCACCAGTTTCAAACAAATAAAAATAAACCAGAGTCTGGGTTCGGTTGTAACTCTGTATGGAGCTCGGGATGCATGTATGAAAGCAAGGCTGAATCCCCACAAAACTGAGAACACAGGGGCCATTGAAGACATCGAACTTAATTGAGTAATGTCAGTTAATGTTAATCAATGAGGTTTTGGGGAGTTTTTTGTATTTATTTGTTGGGGCAGTGTCACACAAAATAGTGCTTATAGATCACTCCTAGCGGGGCTGTGGGGACCATACTAGGTGCAGGGTATAGAACCTGGTTCCATCCCTGGACAAAGCAGTGCACTTCCCACTACACTACTATTAGGGCCAAAAAAACAGTTCTTTTCAACAATGTTCACCTGTGCTTACATTCTATAAAAAAAACCTCAGTATTATTTTGGTATTTAAAAAAACAGAATGTCTTTAAATCTTAAAACTACTGAGTTTATCACCCACTGAGGCTAAGAGCCTATTACTCTTGGCATAAGGCTGTGGATTTCCTCCCTGCGGTGACCGGAGTCTGGAGATCTGCTGACAGCAAAGGATGCCAGGTGACCCCATTCAAGCCACATGCTTGGTCCACTGAAAATCCCACTGGCATAATAATTTATTCTGAACATGCAAACCTTTCCAGCTCACTTGTAATCGATGATCCTGTTTTACTGCATCAAAATGTGGTAATACTGAATCCCACATTCGGGGTTTGATTTCTGAAATCAAACAAAACAGAATGTAAGAGTTACTCACTGGATAGTAGAATGAGGTCCAGCAGATAGCGGACATCTTGATAGTTCTCACAGTCCAAACAGGCCCACAGAAAAGGGTAGATCTTTTGGGTGATCACTGTGATGACCTAGACATTATCCAAACTAGCTTTTGGGTGTTGTATTTTGACCAGACCAGATACTGGGACCACATGAAATGCAGGGGATCAAAAATCAGTCAGCTGCCTAAAATGCAAGTGCGCTCCCTGCTATCCATGTCCTGATCCAAACTAATTTTGATATGGACTTATTCATTACTTTAAAACAAAGGCAAAAATATCACTAAAAGGATCACGAAAGAACAGGAGAGAGACCATGTGCTTAGCTTGAGGCAGACAGGCTCAGATCTCAGATCCCTGAACACCTCGGGTACAATTCCTGAGCGCACGGCCAGGAGTTATACCTGAGACCCACAAGGAGTCATGTATTACTATGGCTAGGCCCAAAACCTAAACGACGATAAACTTCTTAGGTACTCAAAAACATAATGATCCGAGGGCATAGATAAGCATGGTGTTAGAGAGGGCAGAGGGGTTCTGAGTGCTCCAGAAAAGGGTACCCGGAGTTGCAGGCTCCACAGCCACCCTGCTGAGGCACATAAAGGAAGACCGAAGGCTGAGATTCCTATGGACTATTCTACACACCTGACAGATAAGGAAGATTAACGACAAAGCCTGGAAATTAAAGCACAGATCATTCCATGATGGACAGTCCAGGGGGGAAGAAGGGGAGCACGAACTTGGCACAGATGCCTGGATCCAGGAGCTTGAAGCCCTACGGCCTCAAACAGCAGAGAGCCGGGCACTCAGACTCGGAGCCACATCCCACGTCTCCTTCCTGAAACAACCCAAGACCCGAGAAGCCTGTGCGCTCCTGTCACTGCACTGGGTCTTCTTGTCGTTCTCATGCCTGAGGATGGTGTGGCAGAGGGCACCTCACCACCTCCTGCCTTTGTTTTTCCTGTAGATCAGCAGGAGTCTCCATGGAAAGACCTGGGCCATGAGCAGCAGAGGAGCACAGCCAGCCCCGCCCCCCACCAGGAAGTCGCTGCATTGGAGCAAGAAATGAAGTGACTTGCCAGATACTTGGTCACTGGCTCACAGACCCATCCGCAGGGATACACTGCAAGATGCTCCTCCCTCTCCAGGGGACAGAGAAATGGGTTGTGACCAGGCTGCTTGTTGGGACAGGAGGGCTAGTCTCAGCCTACAGGGGAGGAAACTACAGCCCTGCCCGAGCCCCGGGAATCCACTCAGGGCCCTACAGGAACGTACCTAAGACCACGGACTAACTCTTAGGCCAGGAGCTCCCATGCAGAGATGGCCCCTGCAGGTCACAGTGACAACAGGCCCATTAGTGGCTCTGCGTGGGGGCAGTCACAGGGACTCAGGGTGGACAAACCTTCAGCTGCCCTCTTGTATAATGGGCGGGGTCATGGGCCTGGGAGCTTTCTTCCAGGGAACAAGGTCACTTCTGCACTCGGGTGAGTCCCAGGTGCCCCATGTCTGATCTGCTGGATCTAGGCCATCCTGGCTGTGATTTACTGTAATACCGAATTATCACATGAGCCTCCTCCAGCACTTGCTCCTGTTTTGCAGGAACAGCTCTGAAAACCATGTAAACAGTGTCTTGTATCACAAAATTATCCAAATATCCAGAGTGTTTACTATGAGCCATGATTTTACGTGTGTCTAACAACTGGAATTTCTGGAGTGGGTCTACTTTTTAATGTAGGAGTACTGCTATTTATTCAGTCACTGATTAGCTGATTGAATTGTGCATGAACTCCACCTTACTTTTTTCATTTTTTTACAATTTTATTTATTGAATCACCATGAGAAGTTACAAAGCTTTCGGGTTTAAGTCTCGGTCATACAATGAAACACCCGTACCTTCACCACTGCCCATTCTCCACCACCAAAAACCCCAGTATACCCCCATCCCACACCCTCCCACTACCTGTGGGGCAGATGATTTTCACATTACTCTACTTTGATCACATTCAATATTTCGACACCAGACCCCACATTATTATTTGAGATTTTACCCCAACACTCGCAATAGCACAGCGGTAGTGCATTTGCCTTGCACGCAGCCAACATGGCCGACCCGAGTTCGATTCCTCCGCCCCTCTCAGAGAGCCCGGCAAGCTACTGAGAGTATCTCGTCCGCACGGCAGAGCCTGGCAAGCTCCCCGTGACGTATTCAATAAGCCAGACACAGTAACAACAAAGTCTCCAATGGAGACGTTACTGGGCCCGCTCGAGCAAATCGACGATCAACGGGAGGGCCTTTACTTTACTTTACTTACCCCAACACTCAGATCTGCTGAAAAGGCAACAGTAGACAATTTGTGTTCTATTGCTGGTTATGAAAAACATATGATGTCGTGTGGCTGCAGTAAGGCCATGTGATTTTGAAATTCTAAAATTTTAACACTTAAATCTGGAGGGATTTCTGGCAAAAGCCACTGGGTTTCGAGATTTGCTCCTGAGTCTCTGGGATCATGGCCGTTGAGCAGCTTGATCAGGAGCCAGAAAGGCCATTTGTGGGTGATGACTTGGGGTCTTGTTGGGGTGGGGAGGACAAGCCCGGCTCCACCCCCATCCCCTGAGGCCCAACAAGTTTCCTCACTGGGGGCCCAAGCCTGACTGTCCAATGGCCGCTGGAGAATGACGGCTACCGAGCCGCCAGGAGGAAGCAGTTGGAAAGACAGCACCCTTTCCCCCCTGGGGTGGCCCAGCAACAGCAACCTACTGCGGGGTCTGGACACATTTCTGCAAAAAGCTGCTGGGTTTCAAGATTTGTTTCTGAGTATCTGGGATCATGGCCGTTAAGCAGCTTGATCAGGAGCCAGAAAGGCCGTTCGTGGATGATGACTTGGGGTCTCATTGGGGTGGGGAGGAGAGGCCCGTTTCCACCCCCATTCCGTGAGCCCCAAAATGCCTCATCACTGCGGGCCTAGACCTGACTGTCCAATGGCCTCTGGAGAATGACGGCCACTGAGCCGCCAGGGGGGAACAGGCAGAGGGACAACACCCTTTCCCCACTGGGTTGGCCCGGGAACAGTAACCTACTGCGGGGTACGAATGCAGTTCTGCCAAAAGCCACTGAGCTTCGAGATTTGTTTCGGAGTATCTGGGGTCAAGGCCGTTAAGCAGCTTGATCTGGAGCCAGAGAGCCCGTTCGTGGGCGATGACTTGGGGTCTCATTGGGGTGGGGAGGACAGGCCCGGTTCCCCCTCCCCATCCTGTGAGGCCCAACAAGTTTGTCACTGCAGGCCTGAGCCTGACTGTCCAATGGCCTCTGGAGGATGACAGCCACTGATTCGCCAGGGGGGAGTAGGTGGAGTGACAACATCCTTTCCTCCCTGGGGTGGCCGGGTTACAGTAACGTACTGTGGGGTCCGGACATAATTCTGCCAAAAGCTACTGGATTTTGAGATTTGTTTCTGAATCTCTGGGATCATGACCGTTAAGCATCTTGATCAGGAGTCAGAGAGGCCGTTCATGTGCGATGACTTGGGGTCTTGTTGTGGTGGGGAGGACAGGACCGGCTCCACCCCCATCCTGTGAGGTCCTGCGTGTCTCGTCACTGTGGGCCCAAACCTGACTGTCCAGTGGCCTCTGAAGGATGGCGGCCACTGGGCCACCAGGGGGAACAGGCCAAGGCATGAAACCTATTCCCACCTGGGTTGGCCCAGCACCGGTAACCTACTGCAGGTACCGGGCGCATTTCTGCCAAAAGGCTCTGGGTTTCGAGATTTGTTTCTGAGTCTCTGGGATCATGGCCGTTAAGCAGTTCAATCAGGAACCAGAGAGGTCATGCCTCCAATTCTATAGCTGAGCCGGAGGTGGTTTGTGGGTGTGTCTCCCACATACCTAACTTTTGGCCGTTTACATTCTTGGTTAAGCTTTGCCCCAAATTTTTGGGGTCTGGCTAAAGGCACAGCAGCAATTTTGGGGTATCTGGAAGTCTGAAGGCGCCATCAGGCTGCTGATGCACTCGCCTCACAGGTACTGATTGACCTGCTGGCGGCAACCATACCCCTTGGGTCTACTTTTAAACCATGAATATAATATCTTGTGGATTGGTGTGGTAATACAGCTGATAAAACATTCACCTTGCACTTGACTGACCCAGGTTCAATACACTAGCACATATATGGGCTCCAGACCTCTGACAGAAGTGATCCTTTAGCTCAGAGGTAGGAATAAGCCACAGACAAAGAAGGGTGTTTACCAAAAATACTGCAATGTCAAAAGGTAACTCTAATGAAAGGAAACAAGAACAACAAATACTCAAGTGTGAATTCTGAGGCACCCCTCCCAGGTTGCCAAATGTGAAGAATAGTGAGTCGGTAGGTCCCATAGTATGAGGTGTTTGGTGTTCCGCTCTCCAGAGAAACAAAGACACGGGGACCATAACAACTGATGGCAGATGAACCAGAGCACAGTGAACCTTTAATTCAGAACCGAATAGCATACTTATAGAACATCTGAGGGAGATCGAGGTACAGGACTGCATGTATTGTGATTTACCATTTACAGAGGTCAAGTCACAGGCGCTGGAGCAATAGTCCAGAGGGGAGGACATTTTCCTTGCACGGGGCAGTTCAGTTTCAATCCCTGCCATCCCATATGGTCATCAGGAACTTCCAGAAGTAACTACTGATTGTGGAGGCAGGAGTAACCACAGAACATCACTGCATGTGAACCAAAAAGCAAAATAAAATGTCAAGCCAGAGTCACAACAAAGAATAAGACAGCGGTGAGACTTGACAGCCCTGAGCGAAGTGATTTTATTTTGCCTTTTTATTCAAATTCCTTTTTTTAACTTTTAATTAGTGAGACACCATGAGGCACAGTTGTAGACTTACAAAGTTCTGTGCTTGGGTTTCAAGTATACAATGACCAAATACCCATCCTTCAACCAGTGCACATTTCCCACCACCACGGATCCCTGTATCCCTCCCACCCCCCACGCCCTCATCCCACCCTGCCTCTGTGGCAGGGCATTCCCCTTTGTTCTCTCTCTTATTTTGGGTGTTGTGGTTTGCAAAAGAGGCATTGAGTGGCAATCATGTTTGGTCTATAGTCTACTTTCAGCATGCTTCTCCCATCCTGGGAGGATCCTTGCAACACTCTTTATTTGGTGCTCCATTCTCTATCTGGGCTGCCTTTTCCCCTAGCATGTGTGACTGGCCTCCAAGCCATGAAGCAAAATTCCTGGTACTAATCTTGGCAACTCTTGACCATGACAGCCCTGAGCAAAGGAGATTTTTTTTCATTTTATTCATATTCCTCTTAGTTTTCACCAGAAATCTGAAAAGTACATGTTAACATACATATCAAGTTCAAATTCGGGGACCCTGGCATAGACTTTCCCTTATAGACTGACATCACAAAAAGTTTGTTACACATAGCTAGGATTATTACCTCCCTGGCTGCACTTTTGTAGCACAGCATCCCATGGTACAAAGAAAAAAGACTTTCTGAAAAGGGCCTGTTTTGACATTAAAAATTGTTATTAGGTCATTGAGTTATCTACTATGAATTTTATGATGTTTCCTAAGACCAGAAGGAAACACAAAGACCTTCCCACATTCTTGACATATATAAGATTTCACCCCAGTGTGAACTGCCCGATGTACAATTAGGCCGGAGGCCTGATGAAAGGCCCTCCCACATTCCTTACAAACAAATGGTTTCTCTCCAGTGTGAATTCTCACATGATGAGTAAGGGTTGAGGAAGAAACAAAGGCCTTCCCACACTCCTTACAAATATAAGGTCTCTCCCCAGTGTGCTGTCGCATATGGCGAATGAGGGTTGAGGATTCCACAAAGGCCTTTCCACATACCTTACAACCATAAGGCTTTTCTCCATTGTGAATTCTCATATGCATATTGAGGCTTGAGGAAGAAACAAAGGCCTTTCCACATACCTTACATCCATAAGGCTTCTCTCCATTGTGAATTCTCATATGTCGAGTAAGGTCTGAGGATACAACAAAGGCCTTTCCACATTCCTTACAAACATATGGTCTCTCTCCAGTGTGAATTCTCATATGGCAGAGAAGGCTTGAGGATACAACAAAGGCCTTTCCACATACCTTACATCCATAATGCTTCTCTCCATTGTGAATTCTCATATGCATATTAAGGCTTGAGGAATAAACAAAGGCCTTTCCACATACCTTACATCCATAAAGCTTCTCTCCATTGTGAATTCTCATATGTTGAGTAAGGCCTGAGGATTCAACAAAGGCCTTCCCACATTCCTTACAAACATATGGTCTCTCTCCAGTGTGAATTCTCATATGGCAGGTAAGTCTTGAGGAATTAACAAAGGCCTTTCCACAAACCTTACATCCATAAGGCTTCTCTCCATTGTGAATTCTCATATGCCGAGTAAGACCTGAGGATTCAACAAAGGCCTTCCCACATTCCTTACAAACATATGGTCTCTCTCCAGTGTGAATTCTCATATGGCAGGTAAGTCTTGAGGAATTAACAAAGGCCTTTCCACAAACCTTACATCCATAAGGCTTCTCTCCATTGTGAATCCTCATATCACATCAAGGCTTGAGGACACAGAGAAGGCCTTTCCACATAGCTTACATCCATAAGGCTTCTCTCCTTTGTGAATTCTTATATGCCGACTAAGGTTTGAGGAATAAGTAAAGGCCTTCCCACACTCCTTACATATATAAGGCCTCTCTTCAGTATGAGTTTTCATATGCCCGGTGAGGGTTGAGGATCGAGTGAAGGCTTTTCCATGTGCCTTATATTTATGAGGTTTCTCTCCAGTATGAATTTTCCTGTGTCTAGAAAGGTATGAGGAGTAAACAAAGACCTTCCCACATTGCTCACACACATATGCTTTCTTTCCAGTATGGATTCTACAATGTTGTAAGAGGTCTGAGGGTTGAGTGAAGGCCTTCACACAGTCCTTACATGCATGTGGTTTCCCTCCTGTGTGGATGTTCATGTCATCACATTGGGGTGATGCCGGATTCAAACCACGCCCTTGCTGCTGATACTCTTGGGGATTCTGTCCACTGTGGGTTTCTAAGGGAAAATCACAGTCCTGGGAACATGGGAAAGCTCCCCCACATTCCTTACACTGAGACAGGGTCAATACATGGTGACTTTGCTTGTGGGGCTTTCGGTGTGAAGGACTCGCTGTAAGCAGTGCTCCTCTCCCACATTCAAGGGTCTGCTCCAATGTTGGGGTATGTGTCTGTAGACTAAGAATAACAGATTGCGTGAAACTTTTCCCCGGGGAGGGATTCTTCAGAATGAGGTTGCTCTCTCCATTCTGATCACCCTCGGAGGCAATCCTGCTTGCCTTGGCATCCCCATGTGGCTGAGGGCACAAATGCACACTCGAAACTTTTTCACAGTGTGAAGGGTCAGAGACATTCCACTCGGGCTGGCTGCTTCCCTGTAGAACAGCAGAGGATTCCAATTATCGTTCTCTGCCTTAAGTGTCTCCATGTCAAAAGAAATTGATACCTGCAGGTTGATTTCTAACATTTGCAACATACCAATGCAATTCCCGACAAGTGGATGGCAATACCATGGACTAACCTAATGTTTCTGTAAGACACACATGGAAAATTGATGAATGAGGGGCCATTAATTTGTTAAATATTTTTTAACTCGATGAACAGGCAGAAATAACTCCCTCCACAGAATACTGATGCACCAGATTCAAGATAAAACACACTAAATTCTGTGTTCAGTTCTATCTCAATGTGGAGTAAAGTCGGGGATGCATTTGTTAAGAAAAACTGCATCCAACACTGCTGACACTGACCACAAGGGCCATTGAAAACATCTCACCATAGGCAGGTTCTTTTCAGGGTCAATGACTTTTTCTGTTCTGTATTTTGTTTTCATTTAGGGTTGGGGTACACCATTCAGTGCTCAGCATTACCAGTAGGTCTCTGTGAAACACATGGCGATGTGGATGGACCAGTTTAAAAGACAAGGTATTTTCACGAATATCATTTGTAGATACTTTCAATCAAATGAAAAAGCAAGGCATATACATGAAACATATTACAATTTTCTTTAGGTTTTGAGCAGAGATGTCAGCACCCAGTTAAGATAAGGGTCCTCAAATTCAAGCATCATACTCCAAATTTTTTTTTCCAGCCGTTCCCGGCCCTGCACTTTAAAAATAACATGCTGGTCCACTGATATTTTCTGTTAGTATTATAAAATTGATTCCAAACTTGCAAATCTTACCGGCTCACTCATACTCGCTGATTGAGTTCCTAAATCCCGAAGCCATGCATTGAGTTCTGAAACGAAACACAATATACAATGTAAGTATTCTTCGAATGGAGGGGCTGGAGCAATAGCACAGTGGGTAAGGCATTTGCCTTGCACACAGTTTACCAGGGTTCGATTCCCAGCATCCCATATGGCCCCTTGAGCACTGCTAGGAGTAATTCCTGAATGCATGATCCAGGAGTATCCCCTGTGCATTTCTGGGTGTGACACCCCCCCAAAAAAAAAAGAAAATGAATTCTTTGAATGGGATGGGACATCCTTAAACAGGCAGTACAGCTTGAGGACATCTATTTGGTTCTCACAGTCCAAAGTATCCCACAGAAAAGGGAAGGTCCCTGGAAAGGATGGCTGTGAAAAGCTTGGCAATCCTACAAGACATGCATGCATGTCTCTCTTCCCCGGCCTCAGGGTTCCTCCTTTCAGCCAGGAGATCACCGCAGGCTTCAACCCAGAATGCCCTGAACCTCACAGTTATGGAGCATGGATTAGTGACAAGGAAAATGTGACAAGTAAACCACATGTATCCATATAAAAATGGAGTAAATTACTGAAAAGGCATGAACAGAATCTTCACATCTGAAATGTTCTAGATTGTGGTTATCCAAGAGCTAAGATCCAGGTCCTAATTTAAGAATAAAATACGGGGCCCATAAAACACCACAAATAGTATAACTGGGGTCTTAAATGTCCAACAGGGGTTTGATCACAGCACAGTACGTAGTATTTTTTTTCTCTAGTTTGAGATCCTCACCTGGGGATACTCAGGGCTTCTCCCTGACTGTGTACTCAAAAATCACCTTTGGTTTTGCTTGAGGATCATTATGGGTTGGTGAGAATAGAATGTATGTCCAGAACTTGCAAGACAAACACCGTGTTCACTGTACTGTCACTATAGGTTGGGCATCACATGCAATGTACTAAGCCTGTGCGAACTGATGCCTGAGTGCAGTAAACCCCAAAGCTTAACACATCCAAAGATGAACAAAGATGACCAAAGCTCCCAGATGGTTTTTAAAATAAACATAAAAGGATGCAGACAGACAGCACAGCAGGTCAGGCACTGGCTTTCCTCAAAGTCAATTAAAGTTCGATCCTGACATTCAGTAGGGTCTCTCAAGCCATCAGCTGTGATCCCTGACTGCATAATCCAGAGGCAAATCCTGACTCCGGATGAACCAAGAACCACTGAAAGTGCCCACGAGCACTGAAATAGACCAACCTCTGATGGGGTGAGGCCCTAAGAAATACATAAACTGGGTTGGGAGCGATATTACAGCAGGCAGGACACAGACACTGCACACACGTACAGGATTGATACCCAGCAGCACACAATGCCCCGGACCACAACCAGGATGAATAACTAAATACACAGCCAGAAATAATCCCTACGCATTTTTAAGTATAACCCCAAACCAAATCAAAACAAAATAAGAGAATGCCCCGCCACAGAGGCAGGGTGGGCAGTGGGATGGGGGTGGGAGGGATACTGGGATTAGTGGTGGTGGAGAATGGGCACTGGTGGAGGGATGGGTACTCGATCACTGTATAACTGAAACCTAAGCATGAAAATTTGTAAGTCTACAACTGTACCTCGTGGTGTTTCATTAATAAAAATTTAAAAAAATAAAAAAATAAAAATAATAAAAATAAAAATAAATTAACTGAAGTAGTGGGCCTGGTGCAATTGTTCCAGGATTAAGACAGCAACGTTTTACGCTGCCAAGCGTGTTCAAACCTCTGAATCCCATGGCTCCTGAGCACCTCTGGGAGTGTTCCCTTAGCACAGAGACAAGAGGATTCAGGTTGTGTCCCAAATAAAAGTAAACCCCCCAAAAATACTAGATATTATGTGTAGTACAAGAATTGATCAGAGAACTCAGCATTGGCAGGAACCAGAAACTTTCTTGAGGGACCTAAGTGATGGCTTAGCGCATGGGGAGCTTGCCATGCACGGGGCTAACCTGGGTTGATCCCGAACACTCAAGATTCATGCAAACCCACAGAGAGTGATTCCTAAGGACAGAGCTTAGAGTAAGCCCTGAGCATCGCCAGGTGAGCACCAACTAGAAAACCAGGGACAGAGCTAGAGAAAGAGCTACTGCATGGCTGTCCTCGCCAGTACAGTCACAACTACTGTTGGAAACACAGTCACGGCCCAGCACAGGGAGCCGACATGGGACTGTCCAGACAAGGTCAGCCCCGCACTGCTCTCACCTATGGCCCACAGGTTCTGGTAGGTCTCCAGCATCACGTCCTTGTAAAGCTTTCTTTGAGAAGCATCCAAGCACATCCACTCTTCTGGGGTGAAGCTCACGGCCACATCAGGGAAGGTCACTGTGCCCTGAACCAGCATACAAAGGGGGCAGGAGTCAGCGTCTGTCCCGACCCTGTACCCTGGGCTGTGAGGCCAGGAACCCAGGGCCCTAGAGGGTCTCAGGGTCTGTCCCATCGGGAGGAACCAGCCTCCACCAGAACTTCTGGCCAACAGGTCCCAACTTCTCTAAGACAGCTGCATCTATGAAAATGTGAGTATCCTCTTCTAGAAGTTTCCTGAAGGTGGCAGACTTGCTTCTGACCCCAGGGAATTCAACCACTGCTCCTATGAGCACTACAGAGAGTAAAAACTGAGCACACAATCAGTGGGATCCAAATGAGTGACCCTGCTTTCAGCTCAAAACACTAAACATACACCCCTTGTATCCCACAGTCACTTGAGTTGCAAGAGCACAAACAGGTCCAGCACACCCGGGGACCCATGATGCACATCAGGCACAGATTCAGGAGGAAGCCCTGAGCATCTCCACTGTGGCACAAAAATTAATACAAAAAGAAACAAAGCAGCATGACTGTGTAACAGGACAGTGAGTAGGGCTGGTGATCCCCACCATTCCATAGGGTCCCCTAAGCAATGCCAGGTACAATGCCAGAATGCACAGCCAAGAGTATAATCCCCAGAATCACTGTGTGTGGCTCCGAAAACAAAACAAAATACCCAGACACCAGCCTTTGATGCCCAGCACCCCATTTGGTCCCTGAGATATGTCAGGAGTCATCCTTGTGCACCAGTAATCTTTGAGCTACTGTGGTCCTAAAGCCAAATACAACAAAACTGAAACACGTGGCCTCAGACAGTAGAGAGCCGGGTATTCCGAAAAGGCGGCAGGATCCTTCCTGAAGCAAGTCAGAGACAAGACAGTCCGGGAAGCCTGACGCTCCTGTCACTGCATCACCTCATTTTGTCACTCCTACCTGGTGTCGGTGTGTCCGACGGCACCTCACCATCTTCTCCTGGCTCTGTTTTTCCAGAGGATCAGAGACCTGGAGGAGAAGCCAAAATTGGGAGCACTGGACAGGAGCAAAATCCCCAAGTTCTGACCAGCCACACCCTCGGGCATTGGCTCACAGACCCATCTGGGGGACACTGCCAGATGTTTCTTTCTCCCCAGGAGAAGCAAAATGGGTTGGCATCTGTGCTGCCTTTCGTGACACAAGTTCTGGCTTGGCTACAGGAGACAAAACTCGGCCCTGCCTTGGTCTGGGGACTCCTCCCACATCCCACAGAAGGTTCTCAGAGGCCCAGCCAGGAAGGACTCTAAAGGCAGGAAATCCCATGCATCAGCGCCTCCTTCTGTCCCCGTGAGAGAGCTACACTCTGGGCTATGATTGCCTGGGGAAGCCCTTCTCTTCTTAGAAAAAAAAAAACAGGGGCTGGAGTGGTGGAACAGTGGGAAGGGCGGTTTGCTTTGTAAGTGGACGACTTGGGTTCTATTCCCAAGATGCCATATGGTACCCTTAGCACCTCAGGTACAATTATTGATAGCACAACCAGGAGTAACCCCTTGCATCGCCGGGTGTGAACCAAAAAGCAAATAAATAAAATTTTTTAAAACTTTCTACAGGGGCTGGAGCAATAGCAAGCCGGTAGGGTGTTTGCCTGGCCAACCGGATTTAATTCCCAGCATCCCATATGGTCCCCCAAGCACCGCCAGGAGTGATTCCTGAGTGCAGAGCCAGGAGTAACCCCTGAGCATAGGCTGGGTAAGACCCAAAAAGCAAAAAAATATATAAATAAAAACTTTCTACAGACATACACTTTTACCAGCAGTACACAAACACACAAACACACAAGTGCTCGCACACACACCCCCACCCCAGTACTCACCTGGATAGCGAGCGGTCTGGGCTGGACTTTGCAACTTGATGTGAGGAAGCAGATATTCCTATTCGAACATACAGTAAACCTGTTAGGATGCGTGCTTTGCTGACACTAATCAATCCTCTGCATCCCCACAGCCCCCAGAGCACTGCCAGGAATAACATCTGAGGCCAGAGCCAGAGTAAGCCCTCAGGGTATCCCCGGGAATGCAAAACCCCACATTCCCCGCACCAAAAGCAGCCCCAAAAGGAAATTATCATTGGCAAACTCCGGCCACCTACAGATCCACTGCCCCGGTCTCACCCACGACAGCAGCGAATGAAAGAGCTGGAGGGCAACAGGGTCTCAAGATTTGGGGGAGGGGGCTTTGGCTCTGCACCTCAAAGTGAATCTGGAGATTCTACAGCAGCAAAACTGGTGCAAGGTCCCGACATGGGTCAGCCGGGAGAGTCAGGAAGGCTAAGGCCTCGCCCTCGAGAGCTTCTGCACCCCAAGGCTCGCAGCTCCCCTGCTCAGCCCCACACCCACCCGCGGCTGCCACAACGTGGAGCCGAAGTCGACCATGGCCGCAGCGGCCCCCCAGGACCACACACTCACATTCACGACCCCCACATCCCACTACAAGTTCCAACGAACCTCCCAAAACTCCGCGCCCCCAAAAGACCCCATCATACTTCAAGAACCGCCTGGATATCGGGGAACACACGAAAAATAAGCGCGAGAGGCCCCTTGAGTTGGGGCCGTCCTGCAGCTCACAGCGTGGAGAAGGGGAGGCGCAGGGCACTCAGGGAGTCCACCCCTGTCCTGCAGCAGGACAAAACCGGGATTCAGAGTCCCGCTTCCTCGCTGGGGTCCCAGTTTGTCCTTCACCCACGTGACCAAGGACTCTCTGACCCCGTTTCCAGGAAGAGAAGCACCAGGAAGGCCCCGCTATGATGTCACTTCCGGTCCTGCAAGCAGCCTTAAAGGACCAGACTCCAGATGTGCAGAGAACCATTGTCCCCACCCAGGTGAATGGGGGCAGGAGGGTGATGGATTTGAATAAGTGAGTGGAGAGTCAGCTGCTAGATTGGAATCTTGGGTAAGACAAAGCCCCCTGATGCTTTACTGGTCAGTCAAATGTTGGACCAATGATCTCATACACGAGGCCATCAGGAAAACTGCAGGATGGTTGATCTGGGTAAAACAGGCAGGTAGGGAGTAGGTGGGACACAGGACAATCAGTTTCTCTGGGAAGTAACAAATCAAGATGGGGTGAAAGCAGTGACTGGGAAGCCAGCCCTGGAGAAGAACTGGAACAACCGAGACAGAGAGCAGCCACCTGCGAGCTGGACAGAAACTGGAAAGGGAAGAAAGGCTGGTAAGGACATCTGAGAGCACTTTACGCGTTAATGCTCTACCCCTGACAACACAGGAGCAATGGAAAGTCACCAGCAATGAAAGTTCGATGGGGAGGCTTCAGAAATACATTTCAAACCATGAGTTTGGACCAGGAGTGACGAGTACAGTGGGTTAGCACTTGCACCGAACTCGGACAACTGGAGTTCCATCCCTGGCATCCCAAATGGTTGCCTGAGCACCACCAGACACTAGGAAGTGTCAGGTGTGGTTCCAAAATCAAAAATATTATTGCAAGAAAACTACCCAGCATAAGGACCCCTCCTAGAATGGAGGTGTATACTGAGCTCACAGTTAGCACACTTTCCTGGTGAAAAGGCCTTACTTAGCCTTTTCAACAAACTAAATGATTTATAGCATCCTAGTGACCACTAGCTTATTGAGATTTTTACTGCTTCCGAAAGCAAAGAGTTTCAGGGCTTTTTTCCCTCTAATATTAGTGAAGAAAGAAGTTCTCTTCTTCTTCTTTTTCGCTTTTTGGGTCACACATGGCGATGCACAGGTGTTACTCCTGGCTCTGCACTCAGGAATTACCACTGGTGGTGCTCAGGGGACCATATAGCATGCTGGGAATCGAACATGCGCCGGCCACGTGTAAAGCAAGAGCCCTTCCATCTGTGCTATTGCTCCAGCCCATCATCTTTTCCTTTTTTAAAAAAAAATGTTAATGAATAATTCCTGGCTTTGCATTCAGTGGATCCTATAGGATGCTGGCTTCAATCCTGGTCAGCAGCATACAAGGCAAACGTCCTCATGGTGTACTAGCCTCCTGCCCAGTGGGGGCTTCAGGGAATGATTCTTTACTTGTTTGGGGCTCAATAGTATGCAATCTTAGCAGAATGTAACCTACTTACTTCAGTGCATGCCCTGAACCATCCCATAGCGCAATATTTGGTCACTTTTGGCTCTCTCGCCTTTATCAATTAATTCATTTGTTATTTCATTTTTATTTTTTGTTTGCTTCTTTGTTTGCTTTTTGGATCACACCGGGCAATGCACAGGGGTTACTCCTGGCTCTGAATGCAGGAGTTACTCCTGGCGGTGCTCAGGAGACCATATGGGATGAATTGAATCCGGGTTGGTCATGAGCAAGGCAAACGCCCTACTCGCTGTGCTATCTCTCTAGCCCCTATTTCATTTTTAGTTGTCTTTTTTTTTTAAGGAAGAATAACGACAGAGTCAAGAAGCAAATCACAGGGTCATTCCATGACAGACTCCCCAGAGGCCAGGGAGGAGAGCTGTGTGTGCAGGTGGGTGTCAGGGACCCTCACTGGCTCGTACCCGCGGCAGTGTGTGGGTGCCCTGAGGTCATGTGAAATTTGTTGCTGACCCCTGGGGCCTCAGGCACCTGGATCCATTTGTCTGTGCCACGTTCTCTCTGCCTTTCACTACCTTGGACAGTCCATCATGGAATTACCCTGTGATTTGCTTTCTTGACTCCATCTTTATTCTTCCTCCTCTGTCAGGCCTCAGGGATCCTCCTTCCAGCAAAGAGATAAACCGGGAGGGCACTTGTCTTGTATATGTGATCCGGGTTCTATCCCTAAACACAATATGTTACCCCTGAGCACCTCAGGAGTGATTCATCAATGCAGGGGCAGGGATGAACCCCGAATATCACAGAGTGTGGTTCCCGAAACACAAACAAAAGCCTTTCACGGAGGATTCCTTCACGCCAAACTTGAGGATGTTTAGCTGAGTCTTGCTTCCACCACCTTCCTCCGTGGAAAGCTGTGAAGGTGTGGGGATGACCGGGACAGGAACCGTTTGTCAAAGGGGGCTTAGAGGGAGAAACTCTACTGCGGGCAAAGCATTTGCCATGCTGCTGGGTTCAATCCCGACACCCAGATCGCCCCATGCCAGGCAAGCGCCCTGGATGCTCGGCTACCGCTGCACATCCTGAGGCGGCCTGCTGGATCCGAGTGACCCGCAGGTTAACACAGAAGTAAACCGAAGGGCTGGAAATCTTTAGGTAGGAAAGTCGGGCCACGGCTCTTCCACCAATGCACCGCTAGAGGATGCTGTGGGGCGTTTCCGTCCTTACTCTGGGACTTTTCTCTAAGAAATTTTCATCCCTGGTCCTGACCTGCCTTCAGGACCCGCTGTAGCTCCCCAAGATCCTCAAAATTTCTGCAGGAAATAAATTATTTGTGTATGGAGGAGCCATATCCATAGCCCCTAGAGCTGACTGGCCAATCTACTGACTCTAGCTCAATTATTTTAGGGTGTGGGCTGTGGATGGCCGCAACATTTTTCAGGGCAGCTCAGGTGACCCTATATGGTGCCTGAGACGGAACCCAGACTGGGCACTGAAGACAACTGTGCCTTCCCACAGCACGATCTCTTCAAACAAACCAGTTCTTACAGGTCTCCAGCCCCATCACCCCATCCCTCAGCACCCAAAAATTCAAACAGTGTATCTTCCTCCTTCCGTAAGAGATCTTTGTGGTTCATATACAAATGGAAAGTCCCAAATCCTCTGTTTTCCATAAGGAGGGTGGCAGAGGTCAGATCCAACTCCAACATCTCCAGAAGTTTGGGGTGAAGGTACCTGCCGTCAGAGGAACTTGGGGTGGGTTGGGAAGAACTTTATTTAAAATGGTAATAATGAGCCCCAGCAGCCAATCTCCTTCCCTGGAAATTCTAAACACACCAAATCTGCTGAGAATTTTTTTTTTTGCTTTTTGTGTCACACACAGCGATGTACAGGGGTTACTCCTCGCTCTGCACTCAGGAATTACTTCTGGCGGTGCTCAGGGAACCATATGGGATGCTGAAAATTGAACCCAGGTCGGCCAGGTGAAAGGCAAATGCCCTAACCGCTGGGCTATCGCTCCAGCCCCACTGCTGAGGATTTTTCATTTTTAAGGGGGTTTGGTGTGGGCCTGCAAGGTTCTGGGAACCATCAGAAATGCCTAGGATTGAACCTCATCTGCCACAAAGAAGGCAAGTTTTAATTTTTAAAAAATTTAAATAAGCCTCTTCCTTTTCGTCCCCAACGCTGTGGCGGTCTTCTTCCCCACCCAGGTCAGTTTTTGCGCCACTACTCGAACCTGGGATTTGGCTTTCTCTCTGCAAGCACCCCAGGCGTCCTCTAGGACCCTAGAACAAAAGCAGCTCTGAGCGTCTGCCTCTTCCTCTTCATCGCCAATGCTGTGCCCGTCTTCTTCTCCACCCAGCCTTTACCCCACCCCCACACCACATTCTCGTGGGGGTGTGGCCTCTTCAGAAGTGGGCGTGGCTTTGGTAGGAGTGGACCTGGCCTAATTGTAGGCTGGCCAGCGCTAACGCGGTCGCGGGTAGTTTACTCATACCAAGAAATCTAGTGTAACATCACAGTTCCCATACCCACTCACCAACATGAAGAAACAATGCAAATCCTCACCACGTGGGGAGGACGATGAAAAGAGTCCAGAAGACTCAGTAGGTGCTAAAGGAACTCAGTGACAAAGCATTCAAATATGAAGTCATGAAGATGTTCAATGAACTCAATGAAACAGTCAGACAGATATCCAGTAAATTGAAGGGGGACATGAAAGATACAATGGATCGGACAATCGAGAAAATCCAGGAAGAAATGAGAGCAGAAATTGGAAAGCTACACACAGAAATGTCATGAATGAAAGATTCCATAGATGAAATAAAAAAACTCAGTCTGTGCCCTCAACAGTAGAATCACCACAGCTGAAGACAGAATCAGTGAGCTGGAAGATCAGCTGCACCAAGCTGTCAAAAACAATGGCAAGAGACCTGAAAATATCTCTAGAGCATATCAGAGTCTTAGGAGATGATTCCAAGAGGAACAACATTAGAATCGTTGGAGTACCAGAAGTTCAGGGAAACAATCCCCGTGAAAAAAGTCACGATTAAACAAATCATTGCTGAAAAATTCCCAGAGCTCGACAATGCAGCCATTCAGATTCAAGGAGCCTGAAGGGTTCCAGCTAAAAGAGACAGTAACAAAAACACTCCAAGACATATCATAGTTAGAATGATCTATACTGCCGATAAAGACACAATCCCGCAAGCAGCATGGTCAAAGAAGGAAATCACACACAAAAGAGCACCCCTTAACTTCACAGCAGAACTATCAGGGGAAACCCTCCAAGCCCGAAGGCAAATGTGGGATATAGTTAAAAAACTCACTGAAACGAATGCTTCCCCAAAAATACTCTATCCGACTAAACTGTCACACAAACTCAAGGAAAGGTACACTACTTTCTAGATAAACAGCAGCTCAGGAACTTCATAGACTCAACACCAGACCTAAAAGAAGGGCTAAAAGTGCTACCATAAGACAAGACAAACCCTACAAGCACTCCAGACCCCTACAAAAAGATGACACAAAACCCCATAACAATAATCTCTCTCAACGCCAACCTTCTAAATTCACCAACTAAGAGACAAAGAGTGGCAAAATGGATTTGTATATAGAACCCAACATTCTGCTGCCTACAAGAAACTCATATCAAGAAAAAGATTAGAAGGGACAGCGAAGGCTATTTTCTCTTCATCAATGGATACATACAACAGAAAGAAATCACACTCTTAAATGTATACACACGTAATGAGGGAATAACTAAATATTTAAAACAACTGCTCACAGATTTTAAGGAGGGCATTGCTAGCAACACAATATTAGCTAGAGTCTTCAACATCGCCTTATCACCTCTGGTTAGATCAACAAAAAACAAAACTCAGCAAGGAAACATTGGCTCTGAATGAATAAATAGAAGAAGAAAGGTTTATAGACCTACACAGGGCTATACAACCCAAAAATAAGGAATACACATTCTTCTCCAGTGCGCACGGAACATTTTCCAAAATAGTCCATGTGCTAGGACACAAAAAGTACCTCAAAAGAATCAGGAAGATAGAAATAGTATCAACAATCTTTTCAGACCAGAATCCAGCAATACCACTCCTGGGAATATCCCAGAGAGGCAAAAAAGTATAGTCGAAGTGACATCTGCACTTGTTTGTTCATTGAAGCACTGATTACAATAGCTAGAATCTGGAAAAAACCTGAGTGCCCGAGAACAGATGACTAGTTAAAGAAACTTTGGTACATCTACACAATGGAGTACTATGTAGCTATTAGAAAGGATGAAGTCATGATTTACATACACATGGTACTACATGGAAAGTATCATGCTAAGCAAAATGAGTCAGAAAGAGAGGGACATACATAGAAGATTGCATTCATCTGGGAAACAGAAAGTAACAAAATAGGAGACTAATACCCAAGAACAATCGAGATAAGGACAGGAGGTTTACTCCACGGCTTGGAGGCCAGCCACACATGCTAGGGGTAAAGGTAGCTCAGATAGAGAAGGGAGCACCAAATAAAGCCCATTTCAACATTCTCCAATTCTCCCTATAAAGAGCCTGGCCAGGGCCACTCACTTTTTATGAATATTAATGTTTAGTGCATATGTATATTTAACAAAAACATGGATACAAAGTATGTAGAAATGATACAGCAGATAAACGGCTTGCTTGCACATGGCTGACCAGGATTCCGAACCCCCGTAAGGATACCTGTGCCTGCCCAGGTATGGATCCCTGAGCTCAGAGCTAGCAGTGACGCCTAAGCCCGGTGGGGCACAGCTCCCCCAAACCTAACACAGGAAGTTCTGAAGAATGAACATATCCACTTTCATAAGGATTCAATGCAGCACTGTGGTTGATTTCTGCCATAATTCCCGCAAACCAGGGCCTCTGGGCCAAGCCAGAATAAGAGCAAATAATGACAGTGGTGAGCCGTGACAGTCGTGCCCTCCTTAAAATGCCCTCCTTAAAATCTGTGAGCCGTGGACATGGGCAGGCTGCTCGTGTCCTAGTACAAAATCCACCTTCAGGGTCCCCCTTCCATGACGCGGTGCAAATTTACTTGTCCTTTGTCAAGTGAGGAACAGCGCTCTGATCCCACCAAGGGTTTGTGTCAGGGATGGAAAATGAATCAGGAATACACGTTTTATGACATCACTTGTTTCCATAAAGTAAGGTAATGGTAAAGGCCCTCCCGTTGTTCATCAATTTGCTCGAGCGGGCCCAGTAACATCTCCACTGGAGATTTTTGTTGCTACTGTGTTTGGCATATCAAATACATCACGGGTGGCTTGCCAGGATCTACCGTGAGGGCAGATACTCTCGGTAGATTGCTGGGCAATCCGAGAGGGGCGGAGGAATCGAACTCGCGTTGGCTATGTTGGCTGGGTGCAAGGCAAATGCCCTACCGCTGTGCTATCGCTCCAGCCCTGCTATTGCTCCCCAAAACGGCCATGAGAACCTTTTTGCCACCCAGCTGAATCTGTGCTGCGAGGAGGATGGACTCGGATAAAGGAGAGCAGAGGGAGCTGCTCAAGTGGGCGGTCACACAATGGGGGTCTGGGGGTAAGGAGAAGCCTCCTGTTCCTGTAGTCATCACCAAACATTGAACCAACGATATCTAGACACCCAATGTTACCCTGACTCTTGCCAAGTGATCCCTAAACTCAGGGCCAAGAGTAAACCCTGAGTACTCTCAGGTGTGGTGAAAAATATAACAAAAAAGGCAAATTCTACCAAAGGGGGAAAATGACATGCAAAGACAAATTCTAGAGTGAAACATTCAAAGTGTCAAGTAGCTGGTCCTTAAAATCCCCCATTCTTGATCTTTCCCTGCTACAGAAACTCACTTTCTCCTGAATCCCTATTGTTCTTTCCTGCTTTTGCATCTTTCTTGTGTGCGCATATGTGTGTGTGTGTGTGTGTGTGTGTATACATGTGTCTTTCTGTGATTTTTATTTTGGGGTAACAAACGGCAGATTCAGGGCTTACTCCTAGCTTGGCACTCAGGGATAACTCTGGTAGGGACCATATGGGATGCAGGCATGGAACTTGGGTTGATCGCATGGATGCTTAAGTGCTTACTCGCTGTACTATGGCTCTGACCCTAAGAAAATGTGCTCCTAGCACATCCAGGATGATCCCTGAGCAAATGTCCTTACCCCTGAAAAACCAAAACTATCTGGCTTAAAACAAACAAACACCACAGCCCTTACCCTTGTTGATTATAGTTCTGAACAATTTAGGATTAACACTGCTTCATCATTTCTCCTCTGCTGCAAGTTGCTTAGGCTTACTGAGTAACACCCTTCCCAATGCTCCTGAATCACTCCCATTTCCTTAGTATTCATCTTTAACTTCCAGGTGCTCTGCTTCCCCTATGCGCTATCACCCATTTCCCCTCACCAGAACCTGTGAATTGTAAAGTCAGATTCTTCAGAGATCTCTGGATTTTGTAAGTGAAATTTTGACTTTCTTTTTCCTTCATGTCCTCTGCAGTTTACTTTAGACAAGTAACCACTTTGCTCCTGGACAAGGACCAGTGAAGTCCTATGTTGGGAAGATTGTGCTGGGAGGATTGGGAGGGCCATGCCCCCAGCCCTCAGCTTTGTATAGCAAAGGAAGACAATGTTATGCTTTTGTAACTTTAGAGTTAATTGACTTCAGATACTATACACTCCTGGGCATTGTCATATTTATGAGACTTAAGCCTCAGCTGCCCATTGTTCTTAGCACCCCAAAAGCAAGAGACTGGATGGACCCAAGAGAGCTGTGAGCTACCTGGCATTGAAAAGGAACAGGTAAGCACCATAACAATTACAAAATGCCCCAAACATAAGCAACTGGATAAGGATCCTGCTGGGATTAGGAAGGACTCAACTGTCCTGAGGAGTGTAGTCTGGGATCTATATGAAATATCCCCAATAGAGCCACCCTATAAGCTTAATAGATCTCTTACTGTGTCCATTCAAAATGAACAGAAAGATTAAGTTCTCAAGATTGTTTAGATGAATATGAACTAAGCAAAGGAAAATACATCCTTAGATGCAATTCCACTCCTTGCAGGGTGAGATTTTTGTCTAAAAAGAAGTTTCCCCTGAGGGAAGGGTTTACATCCATTGATTGTACAACCACACCTCTGTGTATTTGCTACCCCCACTCCTGGGGAATGGGCTGGAGAAATAAGGCTGTTGGAGAAGGGCAAAGAAAGGAAATGAGGGGCAGTGGGAGACTGATATAGATAGGCAGGAGAACGGAAAATGAGCAACTGATCACTGTGAGTTCACGAAGTAAAATGCGGGGGTGCTGTGAAGCATTGGTGGTCCAGAGCCGCCTCCTCACTTCCCCAGGCTTTCCCAAGAGAGAAAGACAGAGAGATGGGGAACCACAGACTGATGGTGAAAATGGCCCATTTAGTGCAGAGCAGCTACCATACTTATAGAACATCTGAAGAGGGGGGTTGAGATAAGGACAAAGGTGTGATTGATCATTTACACAGATAAACAATTGGCAGAGGAAATTCTCTTGTGGAGATTCAACCAAGGAGACACTCTGTCTCCCAGGGACATCTACATTGCTTTTACCTTTCCCTCTAGTTGTATACATTATCAACACTTGCAGTTGTTTGGATAAACACAGTAAGAGACAAAGATCCCACCACTTAATTCTCTGGGCTCTGAGAGCAAGTAAGGCTTTTACCATAAATCCCAGACTAAATCCTCAGGTCAGTTAAGCTTGCCCTTCCCCATGGTGGTCCTGTCTCTTAAGCTGTAACAGTTTGCATCAAGACCATGCATTTCTCCTTTGTAGAACGTCCCATTTGGATGCCAGGGTAGTTTTACCACTTACTCCGGGTCCATTCCAATCCCAAGACAGGACCCCCCTCTTGGGACGTTAGGAACTACAGCAACTGAAGTCAAGTAATTATGACCAAGCTATTATGACCTTCCAACAGTTGTGGCATGAATTTCATTCCTGTATAAATTTTTCTATGCTCAGAAAGAACCTGAGAAGAAATAAAAGGTCTTCCCACCTACGTCACATATATAAGGGTTTTCTACGATACGGATTTTGTGAAAATTAAGACTTAAGGGATAAGCAAAGGCCTTCCCACATTGCCCACACATATAAGTTATCTCTCCAGTGTGAGTTTTCCTGTGCACTCAGGCTTGTGGAACAAGCAAAGACTTCCCACTCCATACAAGCATATGGTTTCTCTCCAGTGTGACTTTTCCTGTGCATACTAAGGTGTATGATTCAGATTAAGGTCTCAACACATTCCTTACATGTATATGGACTCCCCAGTATGAAATCTCCTGTGAATAAGGCATGAGGATCCATCAAAGGCCTTCCCACAGTCCTTACACTTAAGCGGTTTCTCTCCTGTGTGAATATGCACACAGTCCCGCCGGGGTGATGCTGGACTCAAGAGTTTGTCCTCGGTGCTGACATTCCTGGGAATTCTGAGTACTGTGGGTTTCTAAGGGAATGTAATGGTGCTGAGAACATGTGAAGGCTCCCCGACATTACTTACACGTGGACAGGTTCATTCACACTGACTGCCTGTGGGCCTGTCAGTGTAAGAGACACACTATAAAAAGTGTTCCTCTCACACAGACCAGGGGTTGCCCCACTATGGAGGGGTTGTGTCCGCTGACTGAGCTGAACATCCAAGGATCTTTTCCCAGGGTGAAGTTTTGTCAGAGTAAGCATACTCTAGCCATTTTCATCACCCTCAGAAGACAATGGACCTGTCTGAGCATCCCCATGGGGCTGAAGGCAAAACTGCTCACTTAAGCCTTATCACGGTGTGCAGAAAGACATTCCACCAGGGCTGGCTGCTTCCACGTAGAACACAAGAGAAGGATTCCAATTATTGCTCTATGCCATGAGAAAAGAAATGTCAAGAAATGTCATGTCAAAAGAAATCAAACTCTTCAGGTAGGTAGCTGGTGGGGTATGAGACAATGAGTATCTTGGGGAAGTAATCAAGATGGGGCTGAAAGCAATGACTCTGAAGCCAGCCTTAGGGATTCAGACACGAACTGACCTAGTAGAAACCCAGAGAGCTGGAGACACTGGAACAGGAGCAAAGGCTGGTAAGAATATCAGAGGGCACAGTCAGGCCAACGCTCTACCCCTTGACAACACACAAACCGTGGACTCTCACCTACAAGGAAAACCCCAGGAGACACTTTCAGAAACACAATTTAAAACTGAGAGTGGGCTAGTGGGTTGGGTGCTTCCCTTGCACGTAGTCAATCTGGTTTCAATGTACAGAATCCCAAATGGTCCCCTGAGCACCATCTAATGGATGGATGAAATTTTGCTCCATCCAAACATAAATGTTTCCTTTTTTTTCTTCTAAGATTAGTGAAGTGACATGGGTGGGATCCAGGAATGTGACCAATCTTTTGAGTAATCACAGGTAAATGGAATGGCCTTGCCGGTATGTGGGGAGCTTGAGAGCTGACCCATATTCCCACTTGTAAAAGATTTCAACATAGATCCCCTTCCATCCTTTCAAATGGTATTCTATACACAGTAAAGTTCATCAAAAATGTCTCCAATTGACACCAGAGCAATTGTACATCGGGGAAGGGTGTTGCTTGCACACAACCAACCTGGGTTCAATCCCCAGGATCCTACAGTCTCCTGGAGCACCAACAGAAATAATACCTGGGTGCAGAGCCAGGAGTAACCCCTGAGCATTATTAGTTAGGTTCCAAATAGACAAAAAAATTAAATAAAAAATAAATTATCCCCCATTCCACCCCATTAAGAAACCTTGCCAGGACCATTTTCCTAAGATGACACTTTGGAATATATTTATCCTTTATGCATACACAAGCATAACAATAACAGAGATGATACAGGGGATAAGGAGCTAGTCACACACGGCCAACCTGGATACTAAACACAGTACCCCATAATGATCCAGAGTCCCCCAGATATGGATGCCTGAACTCAGAGTCAGTAGTACGGCCAGAGAACACCAGTTTCTCTCCAATATTCTTTCTCTTATGCCTAGTAAGGTCTGAGAAATAAAGACCTCCCAAGAGTAAACCTATCCCTGGATCATGCAGCATCGAACACGACACCTCATAGCTCACACCACTCATACTCCAAGAGTAGTGTATCACATTTGAAGTGGTTTTAAAGTAGAAAGCAACCAATCTTAGAGGGAAATGTATTTTTACAGATATAGCACAGCGGGTAGGGCGTTCGCCTTACAAGCGGCCAACATGGCCGACCTGAGTTCGATTCCTCCGCCCCTCTCGGAGAGCCCGGCAAGCTACCGAGAGTATTGGATATGCCAGACACAGTAACAACAAAGTCTCCAATGGAGACGTTACTGGGCCCGCTCGAGCAAATATATATATATATATATATATATATAGAGAGAGAGAGAGAGAGAGAGAGAGAGAGAGAGAGATAAGAAAACAAGACTCAAGCATTATAGTAATCGCTTATAAAAGGCTTAATGGCCTCTGGGTGAAGTACAACAATCTTTACACACTCCTCTAAGCAAAGTTTTTTCGTGCATTTTCAGTGGTTTATTCAAAATAAAAAATACAAAATAAATTATTTCGGTTCTGCTTTGGAGCAGGCCTTGGGGTACAGGATGGAAACATCCAAAATATCGTGGTGGGAAGGTGTAATGGTGGTGGGATTGCAGCTCGAATATTAAATGAAATCAAATATTGTGAACTACTTTATAAAAATACTGTAAAATTTTTTTTTTTAAAAAACACAATGATGGGCTTGGACCAAAACACTGAACACAAAAAACCTGACCCCCAGGGCCCATAATCACTAGGGATGAGAAGGGGACACTCAATGCCCAGCAAGCAACTCAAAGTTGTGTGTGGACATTTCTGCCTAGAGGACTCTGAACTCAAGTTCAGGGCTGCCCCAAATTCCTCTCAACGCAGGCAAAGGTGACCTGACTCCCAACACTTCTGCCAGACCCAAAGATCCTCTGTTCGATCCCCCTAGTACTGGCGCATACCCAGACTGCACACAAAGCAGTGAGTGAACGTGAGAATGTGTGACTGAGCAGGTGAGGCTCTCCAGAGCAGGAAGCACAAAACAGAGGAAACGCAGGTCCTGGGTCCCGAGTCACTGTAGCTGACAGGGCACATATGGGGCCATGTAGCCCGGGGGCTCTGATGTCCGTTAGGGATGAATCCAGAGCAGAGAGCAAGAGGAAGCCCTGAGCACCTCCAATATGGCACAAAAATAAATCTTAAAGAAGAGCGGATAGGGCTGGTGACCCTGGCACCCCATATGGTCCCCCAAGCACTTCCAGGGGCAATGCTGGAGCGCAGAGCAAGGAGAAACCCAAAGAATCACTAGGTGTGGTCTCCAACCTTCCCAAAAAGAACAAAGCCAAATAATTCAGACTTGGATCTGCGGCACCACACAGAGTACGAGACCTGGCAGGGGTGAATTTTGAGCACTGACATGGGAGTACTCCTCAGCGGAGTATAATCCAAACCCAAATACAACAAAACAAATAAACAAGGACAAAAGCAACCTCAAAAACAGTAGAGTCAGTGCTCCCTCCTGAAACAACTCCTGACAGTCAGCCCTGAAGGCCTAGGCACTCCTGTAACTGCCTCATATCATTTGTCTCTTTCCTCCTCCATGTGGACGGTGTCTCAGACAGTGCAACATCATCTTTTCCTACCTAGAATTCCCGAGAATCAGCAGGAAGCTCCATGCAAAGATCTGTGAGCATGAGAGAGGTGCACAAACCCCAGAGTCCAGACCAGAAGTTTCTGCTTTGGAGTCTGAAATTGCTCTCAGGGAGGGCAGGACAAATACCTGACCTGCTCTCCTATCTCACGGGTCATAGTCCACTTGAACTGAAAATGTTATGATATCTAAACATATAGTGCAACACAGAAGAACTAGGCCCCAGGCCAGAGTAACAGCATATTGGGGAGGGCACTTGCCTGGAACACACCTGACTCTGGTTTAATCCCCCACATCCCATAGGATCCCCGAAGCCCAACTGGGGGGACTCCTGAGTGCAGAGTCAGGTTACTCAGTACCCAGAGTACTCCTGGCTGTGGTCCCAAAACAAAAACACACAAGTAAAAAGTGTATTGTGTAATTAATCGGAATAAAGAACACAATTTTCTGGACTTTACCCAGCATAAAAGCATTTTTATGATGGCTACAGAGATAGCACAGATCACAAGGCGCTTGTCTGGTATCGGGAGCTGGCCCTTTAACTGACCAAGGACCTACGTGCTTGTGCTAGGTATGGCTATCTTGACCTACGTGACCCTCAGCAGGTAAAGCCTGTGCTAGGTAGGGCTATCCTGACCTATGTGACCCTCGGCAGGTAAAGCCTGTGCTTTGTATGGTTATCCTGAGGAAACAATTGTCATGGCTGTAACTGACAATGATTAACTTGGTATAAGCTTTGTAATGTATGGTAGGTCAAACTTATGGACTCTGTAACTTTCCTAACCACATTTGGGCACGACCCTTTGTGTAGCTGCCTCAGAATATATACCCCCAACGCCCTCATAAAGTCTGTCCCTTTTTCTCTCTGATTCTGAGCTGCATTCTGTCTCTTGTGTCTTGTGTTCATTCGGTCGATCCTTCCCTGCACCTACGGATCCAAGGGCCACCTACGCAGGCTGGAGAGTGGTCTGGCGGGGCCCCCCGCAGTCTGGTACACAGCTGACGAGGGTTCAATACCCATCACCTGACAGGATCCCCAAACCTAGAGCGATCAATGACAACAGAGCCAGGGGTAAACTCCGCCGGGTGTGGCCAACCAAAAATAAATTTAGGTGCCAGAACTATAGTCTGGTAGGGTATGGGCCTTGTACACAGCTAACCTGGGTTCATTCCCTGCCACCACACAGAGTACCAAAAGCAGCAACCACAGGTTATGACCAGAAAAAAAAGTTTTTGTTCATGAGTCAACCTCCACCAGCCAGTTTTGGAGAATGCAGGTCAGACTTGGGTTTTGGAGCCACAGGTGGCAGATCTTTGGGCTCACCCAGGTGGTGCCTGAGGAATCCTGCGTTGTGCAGGAGATTGTACCGTATGACAGGCTGCCTGCAAGGCCAGGGCCTGCACTCCTGGCCTATCACTGAACCCAGGAATTCAAAGTCTCTATAAGTACTGTGAACCTTATGAGAAGGATACAGACAGGAAACAAGGGATGAGGCCCAGCTGGTAGAGGACCAGGCAGTGCTGCTGGCACCTGGGGCCTCCCGGTGCAAACCTGAACCAGAAGTACAAACTGCAATTTCAAAGGTGTGCAGGGGCCAGAAAGAGCACAAAGTGAATGGCAGGGCACTTGTCATGCAGGCGACCGACTCAACTTCACATTCTGAATCACCAAGGAGTGATCCCAGAGCACTGCTGGGTTTGGCAAAAGCCCGCACAGCCAATCCCCCTCCAGCCCAATTAAAGCCAATGAGGAATTTATCTGCCAACAGCAGAGGTGTGAAATCTAGTAATATATTTGCAAGGATCAGTCCTTTGGGTTTTTTGTTTTGTTTTGTGACCACACCCAGAAGTGCTCAGAGCTTACAGGCCAGGTTTTCAGACTATATTTTTTGTTTGTTTTTTTGATTTTGTTTTTTGCTTTTTGGGTCACTCCTGGCTATGCGCACAAATGACAACTGGCTCTGCACTCAGGAATTACCCCTGGTGGTGCTTAGGGGACCATATGGGATGCTGGAAATCGAAACAGGTTTGGCTGCATGCAATGCAAACACCCTATACACTGTGCTATTGCTCCAGCCCCAGGGTTTTCAGACTGTATAATTTTACTCCTATGGGTACATGATTTTATAAAAGAAAAAGGGGATGAAAAATTACACGTGGGGCTGGAGTGACAGTACAGCGGGCAGGGCATTTGATTTGCACATGGCTGACCTGGGTTTGGTCCCTGGCATCCCATTTGGTTCCCCGAGCACCGCCAGGAGTGATTCCTGACTGCAGAGGCTGAGAGCAGAGCCAGGAATAACAACCTGAGTATCGCCAGTGTGACCGAAAAAACAGAAAGAAAAAAAAAAAAAAAGAAAAATTTCATTTATCCCAAATAAAATTTTAAAGTCTATAATTTCGCTCAGAGCCTCCAACTCCTTCCTTTCCTCCTAACAGCCTCTTGTTGAAAGGACTCAAGAATGTTCATATCTAAGAATTTCCAATTAAGGTATGAAAAGAGGGGCATGAGGAAACACAGCAGAGTGAAGTAGACGCCGGCCAACTGAAAGCCCAGATGGCCTTCCCTGGTACCCCTTATCCACTAGTCTCCTGGCAGGGCACAAACCTCAAGCACTGCCAGGTATGGTCCAAAATCTCACCTCATCTGCTCCCCAACTAGTGAGATAGACCCAGGGAGAGGAGCTCAGCGGGCAAAGCACCTGCTTTACCTTTGGGGGACATGGCATGGCTCCCCCTGCATCCCAGACACACAGAGATCGGGAGACAGACTCTGACTATCTCCAAGTTTGTAGCAAACAGGGGGGGGAAGACAGGTGAAATACCCCAACACCCAAAAAGAAATTCAAAGAATGCTCGTGTGTCAAGTCAAATTCTGGAGTGGGAGGGTTGCGGCCATACATAGTGATGCTCAGGGGACCCTCTGGCGAGTCGGGAATAACCTTGGTCACTACAGGAAAGACAAACGCCCTCCTGACTATACTACTGACCAGCCCCTAAGAGTGAGACATTTAAAACCTACTGCAGCTGGTCCCTGGAAAACCCCTTTCTGCAAGTATTCACTTCAACAGCAGGGTACACCCCTGGTCTGGGAGAGACGGAGAGTGAGGGATGCTTGGAATCTTGACAGGTAAGGCAGAAATTCTTTTTTCTGAGGAAATATAATCATACTGGGTAGGCAAAGATAGTAAGTTGATAGGGTGCTTTTATTTCAAGCAGCTAAACCGGAGTCATTATGCAACAGTGCATACGCTCACCCACCCCAGCACTGTTAAAAATGATGCCTGAGCTCAGAACCAAGAGTACGCCCTGAGCACTGAGTGGTGCTGTGGCCCAAAAAACTACAATAAAAAAGAATATAAAGGAAATGGAGAGATCGTATAGCAGGTGAGGTGCCTGTCTTCCACTCGGCCAAACCAAGTTTGAATCCTGGGATCGCAATATGGTTCCCTGAACCCAGCCAGGAGTGATCCCTGAATGCAGAGGCAAGAGAAGTAACTGACTCTTGCAGTTGTACTCCTCCAGACTAAACACTTAATTCATTTAAATAAATAAATGGGTGTGGCCAATACTGATCCTAAATTACATTACTAGAGGGTTTAGGGCACACTCTAGAAGTCTCCGTGCTACTTCCTGCTAAGATTGCACACTTGCTTGCAAGACCCCCTGTGGCATAGCACGGCCCTGAGGCACCCCCTGCCCATCCCCCTCCTCCCAGCCCTGAGTTGTCTTAAATCTCTGCACCTTGGGGCCTGAATGGTAACATAGACAAATGAGCATTTGTTTTGAAGGCAGCCAACCTGGGTTTAATTCTGGGCATCCCTCATGGTTCCTGGCACCACTAGGAGCGCTTGCTGAACGAAGATCCAGTTGGAAACCACGCTGGGTGTGACCCAAAAAGTAAAATAAAAAAAGAAAAAGTAAAGAGAAGCTCCCTACCTCCCTGTACTCCCAGAACGAACTGAATGCACAAGGAACAAGTGAAAAGCAAAGGATCTGCCAAATGCTTCTGAGCCCCAAGCACAGAAAGGTGTCCTGCCCCTCCCCCCACCAACCCCATCACTGGCCCCCGGCTCTGGGCTCACTCCAGGCTGGTCCGGGACGCTGTGGGGTGCCCGGATCTAACCGGGCCGGCCGCCTTCCCCCCTTATGCATCTTTCTCCTCAGTAAAAACGGCCGGTTTTCCCTGAAAAATCAATTTATAAACAAGATTTAAAAGCTGCTGCTTTAGGCAGGAGCGCTCGGTGCGTCCCGGGTGAGGGGCCGCCACCCCGGGCCACCGCCACGGAGCGACCCCGCCGCCCACAAGGCGGAGAACGCGGAAGTTCAGGCGCTCAGAGCGACCCCTCGGGCGGCCAACGGGAAACCGACCTTTCCGGACGCCCCTGCCCCCCTGGGTGCCCCCTCACCCGCTCCTCACCTTCCACACCGAAGCCGGACCTCCAAGACACGCAGGGAAAGAGGATCCAGGTTCTGTGACGTCATCGGCAGTGCGCCCAGAGCCTTAAAGGGCCAGGCTTCAAATATTCCTGACCAGGTACCTGCCTGGTCAGAAAGGTTCATTTTTTCCCCTTTTCTGGGTTAGGATCAAGTGATCGGGACATCTGATGTTTGCCAGGTCTGGAATAGATGGAGAGTGACGGACTGGACAGTTAGCATGTTGATCAGAAGTCTTTGTTTTGACGAAGGAACTAAAATTCACATACTTTGCAAACAGCCACCCAGACCTCTGAGTCCCCACGTTCATTTATATCGCACTGAAAGTCCAGGTCTTGAGTAGCTTCAACTGTTTATTTTTACAAAGATAGGAGAAAGCTAGAAACTAAGTGAATCACGTGGCTCAGAAAAGGGTCAGGTGTAGCCCAGAAGAGGACTCAGGGACATGTGATGACTGGGAAGACATTTGTGTACACAAAAATTCCTGTGTCTGCATTTGTGTGTGTTCAGAGCAAAGGGTGCTCTCCAGTTATTCCTTGAGAGCTATGCGCAGCAACTCTTCAAACAGTGCTCAAAGTCTACATAGCAGTGATTCTAAATGGATCAGGCAAATGAACAGAAAGTCCCTTAACTGCTATGCAGCTAAATAGTCTTTTAATATTTTAGTACTTGATGATTTATTAAGCTATAATTCTTCAAAATTTGAACGAGTGAGCAAGAATAACTGTATAGTAGTTGTGCAGGAGAAAGCCTCTTTTTCAGACATGTTGATCTATTGATCTATTGTTTGGCTATGATGATTTGGAGCTTGTTACATTAAGAATATGAAATTAATTTAGTTTACAAGTTTACTGTTTAGCGGAGTTATTTCATAAACATACTTAATTTCTTGTAACCATCCCACTAGAGTGCCAGATAGTCACAGAATGCAAATAGGCACAATAGGTTAGGGTCCCCCCAAAGTGAGATAGCAAACATCAATAGCTGATTTATTTGTGTATTCGCTTTACTTTGTTTTGGAAACGATGCTTGCCTCACTATGCTTATATAAATTTACGGGGTACCAGGATGTGGGTCTGGTGAATTTATCGCTTATGAAAAGGACAGGTGCAGCAAGATGGGCTTTTTTCTAACCAAGAGACTGTGCTTCTCTTGGGAGGCTGCTGCTTTGCCTAGCAGAACAGCCTGCAAGCTGGTGTGAACAAACACTCCAAATTTTGCAGTTCATTCGAGATTTGATGGTGTGGGGACCCAACATCCCAAATCCCTGGGATGTCTGTGAAGGGCCTTCAAAGGACCTGTTAGTGCTGGCGATCTTCTCTCTGATTCCGAGAGTCAGCTCTGGGATGGTATAGAAGGCTGGACGCAGCACAACCTCCCCTATCTTCAACTTCCCCTATCTTCCCACTACCACACTGTCCTCCCATTGTTCATCAATTTGCTCAAGCAGGTCTCCATCGTGCGACTTGTTGTTTCTGTGTTTGGCATATATAATACGCCACGGGGAGCTTGCCAGGCTTTGCCGTGCGGGCAAGATACTCTTGCCAGGCTCTCTGAGAGGGGTGGAGGAATCGAACTCGGAGCAGCCTCAAGGGCCACGTGCAAGGCAAACGCCCTACCCACTGTGCTATCGCTCCAGCCCAACTACTACACTATTCTGTTGGAAATATAAGTGTAAACATTCTAGGTTTAACATTGGTATGTCCAGTCTTCCTTGTCACACGGAGTTTAGGTTTATTGGATTACACCTATCACAATGCTCCTGAGGCACTCCCATTCCTCTGTTTCTTGGAATAAAGCTCTAAACACTTTAGGTTTAACATTGGTATGTCCTTCCTCCCTTGCCACAGGGAGCTTAGGTTTACCACAGTGCTCCTGAGGCACTCCCATTCTTCTGTGTTTCTCTGTAACTTCCTTCTCTGAGATTTGGTTTCCCAAATGGCCTGTCACCTTTTTCTCCTAATCAGACTCTGTTAATTTGTAAGGTCTGAATCCTCAGAAATCTGAGTGAAAAACTGCTTTTCTCTTCTCCTTATGTCCTTTGCATAGTTACTTTAGAGCAATGTCCTTTCCGTATACACATAGGAAGATAGTTAATACTCTGTAACTTGGGAGTTAATTGACTCCAAATAATGCTTCATACCGGGGCATCTGCTTTCTTAATCTAAGCCTCCTAGCACCCCAAAGGCAGTGTCACAATGAGGGACTGTATGGACCAGGGCTAGCTGTGAGGTACCCTGGCATCAAAATGGACTAGAAATAAAAGAGCCATATAAGTTAAGAGCATGGTCATGGACAAATTCTGTCATGATCCAAAAGTAACAACTAGATTGGTACCATGCTAGGTTAAGAAAGACTAATCTGGCCTGAACACTGTAGTCTGAGATCTATAGTAAGATGTCGCCAGCTTAATGTATCGATTACTGTGTCCATACAAAATGACTAATTTTATTAAGGAGTATAATTAAGATGAATGTTTATATGGTTCCTGGAATAAGGGAAGGAAAAACGCACCCATAGATGGCATTTCACCTTTAGGTGGATCTTCTTGCTGAAAGAGTTTGTCCTAGAAGAAGCTTCCTCTGAGAGAGGGACCATACATTCATTGATTGTATGACCTTGCCTATGTGTAATTGCTACCCCAACTCCCTCATGATTTGGGGGATTGCCACGCCGGTAACGGCGTCGCCCACGTAGCAACATGCTGCAAGGGGCTCAGGCAAGGGCCTGGGTCCCTGGGAAGGGAAGGTTCGTGACCTACGGGTTTATGCCTCCGGCAGCCCCCTTTCACTGTTTTTATAGGCGCCTCTGACATGCAGTCTTCACTTGCCATTCTGTGGGAATAGGCCTCCGACAGCCCCCCTTTCACTGTTTTCTGGGCGCCTCTGACATGCAGTCTTCACTTGCCATTCTGTGGGAATAGGAGCCTGCTTGTTAAATATCTTGATTTAACTTTTGGCCTTGGAAAGATGCTTGCTAGTAGAGTTAATATTAGTTTTTGCAAAATTCTGATTTTTACATGCCTGCTAGTAAAGTAGAGTTAATATTAGCTTATAAAGTCCTGATATTTTCTTTAGTTTATGGGTAGGCGTTTTTAGGGAAATAGAAGCTTAATGTCAGTAAAAGTAGACAATTAAGGAATTATAAGGAACATACTATTTCACTCACATATTTTATTAGAACAAGTGTATCTTTTGCCCTAATCTTAAAACAGAACGTGTACGTGCCCCCTGTTGTCTTGGAAACATGACCCATGGCCTGATGTAATGTGTGCTTTGCCACGTTGTTTCTGTAACTGTATAAAAAGAAGAACTCTGGATGCAATAAACCGCAGCAGCACTCAACCTCTCTTGTGTTGGTGTCTGTCTGTCCAACGCGCCGAATCTCCTGCTCTCCTGTGCACCTTCGCCTGGTCCCCCTCAGTCTGGTGGTCTTCGACCAAGCAAGTCTGCGGCAGGTGGCGCCCCATCAGGGACCGGAAGGATAGGTAATCCCCCCTCTTTCTTTCTTTTCTCTCCACAAAGCAGGGATCGGCTCCTGCCAGGATTCCGCGGATCCGCCGGTAAAGGCTCACCGGTTAAGTGCAGGTAATCAGGTAATCAGGTCATCATGGGTGTACAGATGTCAAAAGACGACAAGCTCTTTGCAGCTGCCGTGTGGCGCATGTTATTAGAAAAAAGTTTTAAAAGTTACTGATTCAGCTCTGTCAGAATTTTTGCGTGTGGTCAAGCATCTTTGTCCTTGGTTCCCAGGAGATGGTAGTCTAACGCTGTCTGAATGGCGGAAAGTGGGTAAAGCTCTGCATAGGTATAGCAAGGAGGAGGGAGAAGAGAAACTGCCTCCTTGTTCTTATCCATTATGGTTACAAACTAAGGAGTTACTAACACAAACGTCTGATTTAGAAGGTCTAGAGGAGGAAACCGCCTCTTCCCTTATTTATGCAGAAGTAGCACCAGATGAGGGTCCAGTGGGGCCCTCTGCTCCCCTATTAGAGGAGGAGGATGAGGAGGACGAGTGGGATGATTGGGAAATAGCTAGCGAAATGGCAAAACGAGATTGGGAAGATGAATTTCGCAACCATCACCCCCCTGCCCTTAAGGCATTCCCCGTTGTCAGGGCTAGAAGAGTAAAAAGGCCAGCTCCAGCCCGCAGATTGTATCCACCACTTGTGGGCTTCTGTGGCGCCATGGCTGAGGCTCGGCACCTCGGGGACACTTCGTTTGCCTTTCCTGTCACGGAGGTACTCGAAGGTGACCTGCGTTGGGAACCTATTCCTTTAAAAACTTTGCAGGAGTTACGGGCGGCGGTCCAGTCCTCAGGAGCTTCTGCTCCTTATACTTTACAAGTTGTAGACATGCTGGCAGCCTCTCGGATGACACCATATGATTGGCATCAGGTCGTGAAAGCAACTTTATCCCCCGGAGACTATGTGCTCTGGCGGACTGAATATGAAGACAAATGTAAAGATACAATAAATGATATGGCAAATAAACGGGGTGCTAAGCCAACTATGGATATGTTAATGGGAACAGGGGACCACGCAACCACTAGGGCTCAGATACAGATACCCGGGGAATTTTTAGAGATCGTCACCAGGAATGCCGTAGCGGCATGGGCAAAATTGCCCCCTCCCGGGCTAAAAGGCACCACACTATCAGGCATTATCCAGGGCAATGAGGAGATCTATCAAAACTTTATCTCCTGTTTAGAAGAGGCCGTGCACAGAATGCTCCCTCCTTCGGAAGGGACAGAGATGCTTATTAAGCAACTCGCCTGGGAAAATGCCAACACTCTATGCAAAGACTTATTAAGGCCCATTAGGAAGACAGGGACTATTCAGGATTATATTAAGGCCTGTGTTGATGCCTCCCTGACTGTTGTTCAAGGCATTGCTTATGCCGCCGCCATGAAGGGACAGTCCTTTGGGACCTATGTAAAGAAAGGACTTGATGGCCGTGTGGATGCGGGGCCGTGGTGCTACAACTGTGGAAAACAGGGGTATATGCAGAGAGAATGTACAGAGAAGGACCGGGGCTCTCGCCCGCCCGGTCTGTGTCCTAAATGTAGGAAAGGCAGACATTGGAAGAATGAATGTAAGTCTAAATTTACCAAGGATGAAGTGCTACTGACAGGGAATAAAAATAAGGAACAGTCAAAAAACTAGATGAGGGGCGTCCCCTTAGCCCAACACAAAAAGAGGGGAACGGAGCGGCGGAAAAGGCGGCTCCGTTAAGAACAGATGCTCCTACAATCCACTCCCTACCCAGAGGAACACCCGGGAGTGCTGGTCTGGACTTGGCCTGTCCTGTTGATATTATATTATCTAAATGGGATGGCATTACAGTAATTCCAACAGGTACCAAGGGCACACTGCCCCCCGGCACCATGGGGCTTGTCATTGGCAGAAGCTCCAACATTAATAAACATCTGGAAATTGTGCCCGGGGTGGTTGATTCAGATACTGAATCAGACATAAAAGTAATGGTAAAACCTTTGAAAGAAACTGTACAGCTGCATAAAGGCCAGAGAATTGAGCAGCTGTTAGTACTGCCCTATATTCCCTTGCCGACACCTGTTCTTACAGGAAGCAGAGGCTCGGGACAGTTCGGGTCCACAGACGTAGCTGTTGCGACTGATTCCAGCCGACGTCGCTGACTGGGTTAAAGAGATGGATTTCGCACCATTCAAAGTTATTTACATTAATGGAAAGCCGATTAGAGGAGTGCTCGATACCGGCGCTGATAAGACCTGCATAGCCGGTAGGGAATGGCCTCCTTCATGGCCCGTGCACACTACCGGAGCCACCCTTATGGGAGTTGGAGCTGTCATGGGAGCCACAGTAAGTTCCTCCATTTTAACCTGGAGGGCAGATGGGAAAGAAGGGACTATCCAGCCTTATGTTATTGCCTCCCTACCCTTTACCTTGTGGGGACGAGATCTGCTAAAGGCACTAGGCTGTGTCCTGACTGCTAAAGAACATGAGTCAGAACGAGAACAAAGTTTTTTATAGGGGCCACTGCAGTTAACATCTTTGCAGATCCTATTATTTGGAAGAATGATCAGCCTGTGTGGGTGAGTCAGTGGCCCCTACCTGATGAAAAATTACAGGCTTTAGAAATATTAGTGCAGGAACAATTAGATAAAGGTCATATAGAGGAATCTAATAACCCTTGGAATACCCCTGTATTTGTAATAAAGAAGAAATAAGGAAAATGGAGACTGTTGCAGGATTTAAGAGCCATTAATGCAACTATGGAGGATATGGGGGCTTTGCAACCTGGGTTGCCATCACCGGTTGCCGTTCCTAAAAATTGGAAAATTATTGTTATTGATTTGCAGGATTGCTTTTTTACTATTAAGTTACAATCCCAGGATTGTCAAAGATTTGCTGTTAGTATCCCCTCAACCAATTATAAGCGGCCTTACAGACGTTATCAATGGAAGGTTCTGCCGCAAGGAATGAAAAATAGCCCTTCCCTATGTCAAAAATATGTTGATATGGCTCTTTCTCCAATTCGACAGCAATACCCAGAGGCCTATATCATTCATTATATGGATGATATTTTGCTAGCTCATCCAAAGGAGCATATGGCTCGGCAACTTCTGCATGATACCATTGAACAATTAACGGCTCAAGGGCTAGTCATTGCTCCAGATAAAGGCCAATGTGACAAGCCCATAGGATATCTGGGACAGTGATTCCAAAATGACTTTATTGTCCCTCAAAAGGCCTCCATAAAAACTGATAAATTAAAAACCCTAAATGATTTTCAGAAATTGTTGGGTAATATTCACTGGATTAGAAATTATTTACATATTACCACAGGAGACTTGGATCCCCTATATGACATCTTAAAGGGGGACAGTCACCCAACATCAAAAAGGGAATTAACACCTGCTGCTTTGAAAGGCATTCAGCTGGTGGAACAGGCATTGGAAAAGGCTAAGGTTAAACAGTTAGATTATAATCAACCATGGTATTTGCTCGTGTTCGCCACACCTTACTCTCCAACTGCCTGCCTGTGGCAGCAAGGTATCCTGGAATGGCTGCACTTGTCTCACCATCAGAAAAAGACAGTAGCCTCTTTGCCCTTTATGGTGTCTCAAATAATCTATAAAGGTAGAGTCAGATCTAGGGAATTGTTTGGGCAGGAGCCCCACATAATTGTTACTCCTTTTAATAAAGATCAAGTCGAAATGTTATATAAGGAATCAGATGATTGGGTGTTGGCTGTAATGGGTTATACAGGACAAATTCTATATCATTATCCCCAGGATCCTTTACTAGAATTTATAAAGTCAGTTGATTTGATTTTTCCAAAAATATGTTCTCCTGTCCCGCTAGCAGGAGGTATAGTTGTGTTTACAGATGGCTCCTCCAATGGCACCTCTGCTGTGTATATTGAAGGTCAAGACCCCATTGTAGAACACGGAGAGCAGACCTCTGCTCAGCAAGCAGAGATTAAAGCAGTGAACCTTGCCTTAGCCCATTTTCCTCAAACTTTGAATCTTTATACTGATTCCAAATATGTTGCTAATTTATTCCCACACATTGAGACTGCTTTGCTCTCAGGACCTTCAACAATTCTTCCCTTACTTAAACATTTACAGGCCATCTTGCAAAATCGGATTAACCGGATCTATGTAGGACATATTAGAGGCCATACTAAGCTGCCCGGGGCTCTTTCTCAGGGCAATCACATGGCTGATTTATTAACTAGGAGCCACATACTGTCAGTGACAGAGGCTCAGGAGAGCCACGCGCTACATCATCAAAACGCCAATGCTTTAAGACACATGTTTAAAATCACAAGAGAGCAGGCGCGGCATATTATCAAAGAATGTGCTCATTGTCCCCCTCCTTCAGGGGGCCAAAAATGGGGGTAAACCCCCGAGGCCTACGACCTTTGAGCCTCTGGCAAATAGATGTAACCCATGTCACCTCTTTTGGAAGGATGAAGTATGTTCATGTAACTATTGATACTTATTCTCATTTTATGTTTGCCGCTGCAAGAACAGGAGAGGCCTTGAAGGATGTGATTCAACACCTTTTACAATGCTTTATGATCATGGGAAGGCCATTACATATCAAGACAGATAATGGACCTGCTTATACCTCTAGGTCCTTTGCCTCTTTTCTCCAGCGATGGGGTATCTTACATACCACTGGCATTCCTTACAATCCTCAAGGGCAGGCTATTATTGAGCGAGCTCATCAAGTGTTAAAAATACAACTGCAGCGTCTACAAGACGCACAGCAGTATCACTCGCCACAGCATCTTTTGAGCCATGCCCTTTTTGTGATCAATCACCTAAATGCCGACTCTGATGGGCAGACTCCTGCTCAAAGGCACTGGCAGATGCCCCCCATGGCACAAGCAAATGTGCTCTGGAAAGACCTCCTTATGGGCCAATGGAAAGGGCCCGATCCTTTACTGGCCTCAGGCCGAGGCTATGCTTGTATTTTTCCTCAGGATGCCGAGTCTCCCATCTGGATCCCGGACCGCCTTGTCAGGCCGGCACCACAGGCGCAAGGAAAAAAGGTTGAAAAAGCTGACAACAGTGTCCCTGGTCAAGAAGATGGAAAGACTGTCGCTCCAGCCACAGAACCTGCCGACTTGGACGCAATTCCGGAGACTGATGCAACATGCCAAAGCCCTAGCGAGGAAGAAGACGCCTAAACCAACAGCTGAATGTGTTTTCCTAGCAACTATGTCCTTACTGTTAGTTGGACAGGCTATGCCTTCTCTCCCTGCGGATTCATCATCAACTGCTTATTGGGCCTATGTGCCCAGTCCCCCATTGTTACACCCTGTGGGATGGCTTGACAATATCTCCCTTAAAGTACTTACTAATTATTCTGAGCTCATGGGAGGCCTTCAGGACTCTTCTGATAGAAAACATGTGTCTACATTGACTGATTTTTCTGGTCACTCAGATTCTCTTCCCATTTGCTTTGCCTTGGGAAATTATGGTGTCCAGGGTTGTATGAGTGTCAGCTATCGTACCTTCTTGACTGATTTGCCTCGCAGAGTGAAAGGTGAAACCCCCGATAAGGGCAAGCGTTGGGTGTGGGAAACAAAAATGTCAACATTGGGTGTGCCATTTCGTAAGGATGCCTTTGTCTCAGATCCAAATATGCCTCTGGAAAAATGTGTAGAGAAATATCGGGATATTGATCAATTCTGGGACAGTAACCTTTCTCCTTTTCCCAAATGGTTGGATTGCGGTTTTGACTCAACCGCCGGTACAGTATACTCCCACTGCTCTTTCTAATGTTACTATTTGGGATTATTCCTCCTCCACTAATAATGGATCATGTAGTAGGCAGCATTTGCAAAATAATCCTAACAAGTATCATGATTTTGTACTCTCCTCTTCAACCAACGAGCCTTTATCTCGTTGGTTCTCGCCCGGCTATGTGGAGCCCGTTTGGGTGGCTAAGACTCCTGCCTGGCAAAAAGTCCATCGTGATCTGTTCCGCCTTGCAGCCGCCTATAACATGATTCTTCAGAAACGCCCTGGACAGGCCTCTTATACTGTACTGGCAGTGAGAAGTTGTGTATCCTATCCATATGCTTTATTGTTGGCAAATCATGATGATATGTATATTATTCCTATTGGTTCCAATTCTTATCATGTGGCCTGTCGAAATTGTGAATTAACTAATTGTGTTTCTCCCAACCATGATCCTAATAAGGATATTATGTTGATTGTCCAGAGGCCATCTTTTGTCATGCTGCCCGTACATTTGCCCAACATGACCTGGTATGATAATTCTGCTATCCAGGTCCTCAAGGAATTACATGCTTTAATTCGACCCAAACGGTTTGTGGCTGCTTTGATTCTTGGCATTACGGCCTTAATATCTATCATCACCACCTTTGCTATTGCCACAGCTACCTTAGTTGAGGAAATTCATACTGCTCATTCTGTTAATGAATTGAATAAGAATGTTACATTTGCCTTATCTGAACAAGTAATTATTGACAAGAAATTAGAAGCAAAGGTTAATGTTTTGGAAGAAGTGGTCCTGGCTCTTGGTCAGGATCTTGAAAATCTTAAAAGAGTGATGCACACTCGTTGTCATGAACAATTCAGGGCCATCTGTGTCATTCCTTTGCCTTACAACACTTCTTCTGATTGGAACAAGGTTAAACATCACCTGCTGGGAGTCTGGCAGGATCAATCTATTACTCATGACCTAGAGAGCATACAGAGGGATATTGCAGCTATGAGCCAGGCTTATGATAAGACATCTGAATTAAGTGATCTAGCCTCTGGTCTGACTAAAGGCATCAAGGCCCTCAATCCATTTGATTGGATTCATTATATTATTGTTTTTGCCATATTGGCTTTAGTAATAGGAGCAGTTATTATTATTCTTCCCTGTTTTTTCAGAAGCATGCTTCGTTCTATTCAGAAGGTTTGGGTTGACATGTATGCCATGCGTCTAAAAAATAAAAAGGGAGGAATTGCCATGCCGGTAACGGCGTCGCCCACGTAGCATTCCGAAGTATGCAGAAGGTTCGGGTTGACATGTATGCCATGCGTCTAAAAAATAAAAAGGGAGGAATTCCCACGCTGGTAACGGCATCGCCCATGTAGCAACATGCTGCAAGGGGGCTCAGGCAAGGGCCTGGGTCCCTGGGAATGGGAGGTTCGTGACCTACGGGTTTATGCCTTCGGCAGCCCCCTTTCACTGTTTTCTAGGCTCCTCTGACATGCAGTCTTCACTTGCCATTCTGTGGGAATAGGAGTCTGCTTGTTATGCCTCCGGCAGCCCCCCTTCACTGTTTCTAGGCTCCTCTGACATGCAGTCTTCACTTGCCATTCTGTGGGAATAGGAGCCTGCTTGTTAAATATCTTGATTTAACTTTTGGCCTTAGAAAGATGCTTGCTAGTAGAGTTAATATTAGTTTTTGCAAAATTCTAATTTTTACATGCCTGCTAGTAAAGTAGAGTTAATATTAGCTCTTATAAAGTCCTGATATTTTCTTTAGTTTATGGGTAGGCGTTTTTAGGGAAATAAAAACTTAATGTCAGTAAAAGTAGACAATAAAGGAATTATAAGGAACATAATATTTCACTCACATATTTTATTGGAACAAGTGGATCTTTTGCTCTAATCTTAAAACAGAACGTGTACGTGCCCCCTGTTGTCTTGGGAACATGACCCATGGTTTGATGTAATGTGTGCTTTGCCACGTTGTTTCTGTAACTGTATAAAAAGAAGAACTCTGGATGCAATAAACCGCAGCAGCACTCAACCTCTCTTGTGTTGGTGTCTGTTTGTCCAACGCGCCGAATCTCCTGCTTTCCTGTGCACCTTCGCCTGGTCTCCCCTCAGCCTGGTGGTCTTCGACCGAGCAAGTCTGCGGCACAGTACATTGCACTGGGCTTGGTTAACTTGATCTCCATCCCTGGCATCCCAAATGAGTGAAAGAGTTACCCCTAATGAGTGCCAGGTGTTGTCCCCCCAAAAAAATATTATCTAAAAAAATAAAACCTAGCATAAGGACCAATTCGAGAATGGAGTTATACAAAGAGTTCAGAGTTAGCAAATGTTACTGATCATTTTATAGCTTTGCTATCTAAGTGGCTTTTAGCACTTGAGTGGCCACTAGATTATTGGGATTTTGGTGCTTCCAAAAGTAAATGTTTCTGGGGCTGGAGTGATAGCACAGCGGGTGGTGCATTTGCCTTGCACGCATCCAACCCGGGTTTGATTCACAGCATCCCATATGGTCGCCTGAGCAACACCAGTAGTAATTCCTGAGTGCAGAGCCAGGAGTAACCCCTGTGCATCGCAGGTGTAACCCCCCCAAAAAAAAGCAAAAGTAAATGTTTCTGGTTTCCTTATCTCTAATAGTACTGAAATGGGAAAATAGTGTTATCCAGGAATGTGACCACCAAGTACTGTCAGTAAGCACAGCTGAATGGAATTACCTGCTGAGATGGAGAAAGCTTGAGGTCCCTCCCATGGCCCCACCATTTATAAAATATTTCACTCCAGGGACCCCTTTCACCCTTTAAAAAATTTGCACAAGTTCTTCTATGCACAATAAAATGAATTTAAACTGTCTTCCATCATCCCTATGAAAGATTTCCAGGAACATTTTCTTAAGATGACAGTTATTGGAAATAACATTGTCAATACTGATTTGAGTCTTCAAAAAAGAAAAATCCCAGAATACGGGATATGCAAAGATGCAACAGTGGAAAATGTGCTTGTAAGATATGCAGACCTGTATTCCAACCTCAGTGCTCCACAGCATATGAGAATTCCCCCAGGTATGTAGCTCTGAGCTTAATGCCAGATGTAGGGCCTGAGCACAGCGCCCTACAATAGATCACAGAAAGGCCTGAAGAATGAAGGTTTGGCTGATTTTTGATTGAAGATGATTCCCTGCAGCACTGTGGTTGGTCTCTGCCAAAACCCCCCAGAAAACAGGGTTTTGGGTCATGCCAGGATCAGAGCAAAGAATGGTCCAGCGGTGAACCTTGACGGTCCAGAGTGAGGGATGGTTATTTATTTAATTTACTAAAGAAAATTAAAACACCAATCGTTGATACAATTCTATATTAAAAATGATGAAACAGGGCTGGAACGATAGTTCAGTGGGTAGGGCAATTGATTTTCATGCGGCCTACGAATGTTGGAATCCCAGCATCCCACATGGTCGCCCAAACACCACAAGGAATAATTCCTCAGTGCATAGCCAGGAGTAACCTCTGTGCATTGCCAGATGTGACCCAAAAGTCCAAAACAATAAATAAAATTTATGAGATAACAAGGTAAAGACCCTCCCGTTGATCGTCGATTTGCTCGAGCGGCCCAGTAACGTCTCCATTGGAGACTTTGTTGTTACTGTGTCTGGCATATCGAATACTCTCGGTAGCAAATTTGCAAAATTAATATCAATAGGTGAAGACAACAAATTCATGTGAACATTTTTATATCTGGTTGTAGGGTTGGTAAGATTGTCTCATTAATTTTTAAAAGCTTTTGTAGCTTCAAGAGGTTTTTCCTATTTATTTTTGGTACTTATTTAGTCACTTTCCTCCTGTCTTCCATCACCAAGACTGTTATTTACAAGTTAACATACATGTGAATTTCAAATGCCAGGACACTGGCATAACTATAACCCTGCCCTGGTGATAACCATCGAGTACTTTTTCCTTATAAGTTGATGTCATGGAAAGCTTGCATGCTGGATTCTCAGCTTCTTGTCTGCACTTTTGGAGCCCCCCCCCAACCCTCCTGGTCTAAATAAAACGTGTCTTCCCTAGGGGCATTATTCTGAACTTGGGTATAGTTCTTCGGGGTCAACTCATCCCATGTGCATTTTACAATGACTACAAAGGCTAGAGAGGCACACAAAGGCCTTCCTACATTGACAAACATGAGTTTTCCCTCCAGTTTGTATTTTCCTATGGATCGTAAGAGTTGAGGGTTGAGTGAAGGCCTTCGCACATTCCTGACTTCTCTCCACTATGAATTTTCCTATGCATACTAAGGCTTGAATGTGAAGCAAAGGCCTTTTTTAAATGTATGGGGTTTCTCTCTGGTATGAAATTTTCTGTTTAGGAAGACATGAACTTTGAATGAAGGACTTCCCACAGTCCTTCCATACTTAAGCTGTCTGCCATATGAATTTTTCTGTGATCACTAAGGCTTGAGGACATAATGTAGGCCTTCCTGCTTGCCTTACATACATAAGGATACTTTCCAGTATGAATGTTCTTATATGTAATAAGGAGTGAGGTAAGTGAATGCCTTCCAATAGTTCTTACATATATAAGGATTCTCTTCAGTATGCGTTTTCCTGTACTTAGTAAGTTCTGAGTACAAAGTAAAGTTCTTCCCAGAGTCCTTACATGAGTAAGGTTTCTCTCCTGCATGAATTTTCCTATGCACAGAAACCCCTGTGAAGGAAAAAAGGTCTTCATACATTCCTTATCCTCACATGAATAAGTCTTCTCTAAATAAATGTTCCTATGCATACTAAGTCTTGAGGTCTTCCCATATTCCTTGGATGAATAGCGTTTCTCTCCTGTATGAATTCTCCTATGTATAATCAGGCATGAGGATCCATCTAAGACTTCTCACATTATTTACATGTCTACAGTTTCTCTCCTATGTGGATATTCAGATGATCACACTTGTGTGGTGGCTGACTCAAATTGTGTCCGTGCTGCTAACAGCCCTGGGACTTTTCCCATCTGAAGACTTCCTGCCTGTCTCAGAATCCCCACAGTGATGCAGGCACCACTGTTCACTCGAGACTGTCACAGTGCCCAGGATCAGAGACATTCCACTGAGGCTGGTTGCTTCCCTGAAGAAGACCAGAGGAGGATTCCGAATTTTTCTTGATTTCTTGAGAGTCTCCATATCAAAAAAAAATGTCGAACCCTGCAGGATTGATGTCTAACATTTCCACCATGCAAATACAATTATTGATACATATATGGCTTTTCCTGGAATGGCCAAATAGTTTTGTAAGAAGGACATTCAAAATTGACAAAAGTGTTGTCATTAAATGTGTGTCCATTTTTTTCTCAACTCAATGAAGATCACATAAGTGGAAATAATTTCTATACAGAAAAAGGAAACACCACTTTCAAGAAAATAAAAATACACCCGAGTCTGGGTTCGGTCGTAGCTCAGTATGGAGCTCAGGACGCAATTATTAAGGCAAGGCTGCGTCCCCACAAAGCTGAGAATGCAGGGGCCATTGATATCATCTAACTTAGTTGAATCAATGTCAGTATCAATGAGGATTTTGGGTTTTTTTGTTTATGTTTATATGCTGGGACACAGTGTCACACAGAACAGTGCTCATAGTGCTTTGCAACTGGCCCTTAGGAAGCAGAAATTCTTGACCTAGAAAAAAAGACATAAAAGTTGGTACGAGAGACAGTAAAGTGGGTAAGGGAATTTGCCTTGCACATTGCCAACCCAGATCAATTCCTGGCATCCCATATGATCCCCGAGTACCATCAACAGGAATTCCCAACTGCAGAGCCAAAAGTAAACCCTGAGCATCTCCAGATAAGGTACACAAGCCAAACCAAAAAAATAATGAAGGGGCTGGAGCAATAGCAGAGCCGGCACAACATTTGCCTTGCATGCCGCCAACCCAGATTTAATTCCCAGCATCCCATCTGGTACCCTGAGCATCGCCAGGAGTAATTCCTAAGTGTAGAGCCAGGAGTAACCCCTGTGCATCCGCCGGGTGTGACCCAAAAAGAAAAAAAAAAGAATAAAAGAAAAGAAAAGAAAGAACAAAGAAAAAAAGTTTCACTTGCAAACCTCACCCACCTACAGGGAATAAGCCACTGGGTGGCCTTTTCCCACCACAACAGCCAATCAAAGGGCAGAGGAGAACTGGGTTTCCTGCTGCAAGGGGGCTGGGGCCCTGCCCTTTGAAGTGAATCTGAAGGTTCTATACTAGTGATGCCAGGGCCAAAGACTCTGGAAACAGCCAAGCTCGGCCCAGTGCTGGCAGGTTTGAGAGGCTTTAGCCCCGCCCTGTGCAGATCCCTCAACCCCGCACCCACCCCCTCTGAGCCTCCCCAGAGCTGGAGACTATCCTGGCTAAGGGGACCCTCCCATGATCAATTGCTCACACTTGCAAACCTTGAACCCCAGCACAGTCCCCACTCCACTGCCCAAAGCCTCTGGGTCCCACTAAAACCTTTGCCATACATCAGAAACCTCTGGGATATCAGAAACGAGTGAGAAACAAGGGCAAAAGCACCCCCCACACTGGCCCAGTTCTGCACTCAGTGCAGGAGACTGGGAGGCCACTAGTGTCCTGCTACAAAATCAGCCTCCACAGTCCCCCTGTCAAACGAGCTGCCAATTCCTCCTCTACCCACGAGACCAATGGCAGCCTGAGCCAGGCAACCATAACTAGAATAGAAAGGATGTTGAAAGTACCACTTCTATGACATCACTTCTGCACCAGACAGGATCCTTAAGGGCCATGGTCCAGATGCAGAGAGACCCTCCGTCCCTATCCATGTAAATTGGTGTATTAAGGGGGCTGGACTGGATAAAGTAGTGGAGAGGCAGCTGCTGGAGTGGTGGTTCACACAGTGGGGGGCTGGGGTAAGGACATGAGCTCTGATCCTGTACCGGTTAGTCAAACATTGAAACAATGCTCTCACAAACAGTTCATCAGGAAAATAAAAAACATGTGGATTGATTCAAGGTCAAACAGGCAAGATGGTACAAGGCACCTGACATTGAATTTCATGAGGAAGTAATCAAGATGGGGTGAAAGCAGTTACTCTGAAGCCAGCCCTCGAGATGCAGATAAGAACTGGCCTAGCACCAGCCCAGAGAGCTGGACAGAGACTGGAAAGGGGAAAAGCCTGGTGAGACAATAAGAGAGCACTGTCCAGCCAACATGCTACCTCTTGAAAACGGCTGACCACTGGACTCTTGCCTACAAGAAAAAAGACAGGAGGCAGTTTCAGAAACACATTTTCAAATCCAGAGTATGGACAAGAGGAACGGTACAGTGGGGTGGGCACTTGCCTTGAATGTGGTCAATCTGGGTTCAATCCTCATAATTCCAAATGGTCCCCTGAGCACCTTAACTTAACTTAATCACTTAACTTCCCGTTAGTCGTCGATTTGCTCGAGCGGGCGCCAGTAACGTCTCCATTTGTCCCTGTCGTGTGCTAGTGTAGCCCAATGGCATCTGTTCGCTCCGGGAATATGAAGAGCCTCAAACCGATCGTTCATGATCTTGACGAAGAAGTCTGACCATCTGGTAGGTGGGCGGCCACGCGGTCTCTTGACATCCCGTGGAATCCAATCAGTAACAGCTCTAGTCCAACGGTCGTCTTTAAATCTCATTACGTGACCAGCCCATCTGATTTTCGACACCTTGGCAAATGAGACAGCGTCCCTGATTCTTGATCGTCAACGGATGTCAGAACTCCGGATTCGTTCTCTCATTTGAGTGAAACGTGATATTCCAAGCATGGCTCTTTCTATTCTTCTTTGGGAGACCTGAATGGCGTTCTCATCTTGTTTGCGTAGGGCCCAGGTCTCTGAGGCATATGTTAATGCAGGAAGAACAGTGGAATCAAAGAGATGTGCCCAGAGCCGGAGGTTCTTCGTCCTCTTAGCTATTTCTTAGACACACTTGAAGGCGTTCCAAGCCACTCTCTTCCTCCTGCGCAGCTCGGGTGCCAGGTCATTTGTCATGTTGACCTCTCGACCTAGGTACACATAGCTGTTGCATTCAGAGATGGTTGTTCCATTGAGAGCGAATGGGGCGTCAGGAACAAGGCTGTTTCTCATAAACATTGTCTTCGTAAGATTCAGCTGTAGTCCTACCTTTCCACACTCACGGTCAAAGTCAGCCAGCATTTGTGCCGCTTGGCTGATGTTTGGTGTTATTAAAACAATGTCATCAGCAAAGCGGAGGTGGTGTAGTTGCCGATCATCTATCTTCACTCCCATTCCTTCCCATTCCAGTCGTCGCATTATGTTCTCGAGGGTGGCACTGAAGAGTTTCGGTGAAATGGTATCACCCTGCCGCACCCCTCTCTTGATATCAACGATCACTTCTTTGAGCACCATCAAAGTGAAAATCAAGGAGTAAGCTCTGCGCATTGCCAGGTGTGTACCACCAACAAACATACATACATATATATAATATATATATATATATATATGGCACAATACCACAGTGAGTAGTGTGTTTGCCTTGCAAGCAGCCAACATAGCGTACCCGAGTTCGATTCCTCCAACCCTCTCGGAGAGCCCGGCAAGCTACTGAGTGTATCTCACCTGCACAGCAAAGCCTGGCTAGCCACCCATGACGTATTCGATATGCTAAACACAGTAACATGAGTCTCAAAATGGAGACGTTATTGGGCCCGCTCAAGCAAAATAGATGAACAATGGGAGGACAGTTTTTTTACATATATGTATAAATATATATGTATATATAATATGGAGTATTTGTATTATACATAATATATAACAAATAAATTACATATATCAGATTTATATCTATGTATGGCAGAGTGTCCTGCCCACGTGCCTGGCTGTCCCTGCTGGGGCCCCTTGGAGGGGAGCAGGTTGAGTTTCCCTCCCCGCCCCGACCAGGGCTCTGGCAGCCAAAGACCTCCGTATGCAGCCACCACCACGCTGAGACCACTCTCCACACGCATGATACTGGCAGAGGAACAAAGGCATGCGGGTCCCAGGGCTGAGATCTCCAAGCCTGCTCAAATCGGGTCTGAGCATCCTCCGTCCAGATCCTCTATATTCCAGTAGGCAGGGGTCACACCCACCAACTGGCCCCCTGGACGAAATGGCAGGCTACCGAATGTAACCTGCTCACATGGCAGAGTCTGGCAAACTCCTCATGGTGTACCCAATATGAGAAATACCAGTAACAGTGATGGATCTCATTCTCCTAACCCTGAAAGAGCCTTTACTATGGTACTTTTTAAAAAAAATCTCAGGGCTAGGATGAAGGAGACATTTCTGGGGCCTGCTCAAGGCAATCGACGAAGAACAGGATGGCCGTGATCGTGATCGTGATATCTATGTACATGTATGTATACATAAAAAACCTAGAGTATATTCCGACCCTAAGAATGGAGGATAATAGGGAGCAAACCATTCCAGTCACTTTGGAGTCTTTTTTGGCCTTTAAACAGATCTGAATCCTTTTTATCATTTTGGTGACTATGAAATTGATGGAACTTTGCTCATTCCAAATACAATGCTTATTTTTTTTCTCTGATATTACTGAACTGACAGGTGGGATCCAGGAACTTGACCAATCTTGTGAGTAATCACAGGTAATTGGAAGGTCCTGCTTGGATGTGGGGAGCCTGGGGGCTGCTGGGATGCGGGGAACTGACCCATATTCCCAACATTTGTCAGTCATTTGAATCAAGGGGCCCCTTCCATCCTTTCAAACATCTTTCTTCTCTTAGTAATCTTCATAAGCTTCTGCTTGTGATTTTTTAAAAAAAATATTAGTGAAACACGATGAGGTACAGTTGTAGACTTACAAATTTTTGTGCTTGGGTTTCAGTTATACAATGATTGAGTACCCATCCCTCCACCAGTGCCCATTATCCACCACCACTAATCCCTCCCACCCCCCAATCCCCCACCCGTCTCTGTGGCAGGACATTCCCTTTTGTTCTCTTTCTTCTTTTGGGTGCTGTGGTTTGCAGAAGAGGTATTGGGTGGCAATCATGTTCGGTCTGTATTCTACTTTCAGCATGCATCTCCCATTCTAGGCAGATCTTCCCAGCAGCCTTTATTTGGTGCTCCCTTCTCTATCTGAGCTGCCTTTACCCCTAGAGTGTGCGGCTGGCCTCGAAGCCATGATTTGAACTATCTGGTATTTATCACAGCTTGCGTGTTAGTCTCTTATTTTGTCACTTTATGTTACCCAGATGAATGCAATCTTTCTATGTCTGTCCCTCTCTGACTCATTTCGCTTAGCATGATATTTTCCATGTACTACCACTTGTATGTAAATTTCATGACTTCATTTTTTCAACATGACCACCATTTTTTCATCATGACCACCATTTTTTCATCATGACCACCATGACCAAGTGGGATTCGAGGGGATGCAAGGATGGTTTAACATTCGGAAATCAATCAACATAATCCATCATATCAACAAAAGAAGGCCCTCCCGTTGATCATCAATTTGCTTGAGCGGGCCCAGTAACGTCTCCATTGGAGACTTTGTTGTTACTGTGTCTGGCATATCAAATACTCTCGGTAGCTTGCAGGGCTCTCCGAGAGGGGCGGAGGTATCGAACTCGGGTCGGCCATGTTGGCTGCATAACAAGGCAGACGCCCTACCCACTGTGCTATCACTCCAGCCCATCAACAAAAGAAAAGATAAAAATTATATGATGTTATCAATAGATACAGAGAAAACATTTGACAAGATCCAGCACCTGTTTATGATGAAAACCCTCGCAAATTCTGAATACAGGGGACTTTCCTCAATAGAGTTAAAGCCATCTACCACAAGCCTACAGCAAGCATCATCCTCAATGGGGAAAAACTTAGAGCCTTCCCTCTAAGATCAGGGACTAGATAAGGATGCCCACTGTCTCCACTACTGTTCAAAATAGTACTGTAAGTACTTGCAGTCGCGATTAGGAAAGAAAAAGATATTAAGGGCATCCAAAAAGGAACGGAAGAAATCAAGCTCTCATTATTCAGAGATGATATGATACTATACTTAGAGAACCCTAAAACCTCTACCAAGAAATTCCTATAAATGATATACTTGTATAGTAAAGTTGCAGCTATAAAATCAATACCCAAAAGTTCATGGCTTTCCTATACTCAAATAGTGAGAGAGAAGAAAATGACATGAAGAGAACAATCCTGTTCACAATTGTACGCCAGACAATCAACTACCTAGGAATTAGTTTAACTAAGGAAGTAAAGGACCTGTATGAAGAAAAATATAAAACGCTGATTCTGGAAATAAAAGAGGATGCTAGGAAATGGAAAAGTATCTCCTGTTCATGGATCGGGAGAATTAATATTGTCAAAATGACAATACTTCCCAAAGCACTGTACAAATTCTCATCAATTTTAATCCTAAAATTTTATTAGCAGTTGGGGATTTTTCTCTTTAGTAAATTAAGTGCATACATACATAACCACCCCTCACTCTGGACTTCCAAGGTTCACCATTGTCTCAGTCTTTGCTCTTATTCTGCCTTGGCCAAGAGGCCCTGTTTTGAAGGAGTTTAAGGCAAAGATCAACCATAATATTGCCAGGAATCATTGTAAATCAAAAATCAGGCAAATCTTGATTGTTCCCACCTTCCTGTCTTATGCCTGAGGGAGTTGTGGTCATCCCTGCAGCATAGTATGGGGTGGGATGGCCAAGTGTGTGCAGGGTACAGGTGAATCCCGACTTGCTGGAGTATCTCCCCAGTTGTGAGATTCTCACAACTGTGAGTTTATTATTAGTCCAACCTAATTTTTTTGCTTTGTTTGTTTCATTTTGGGGTCCAGCTGGCTATGCACATTGTGTCTCCATGTTCTGTACTCAGGAATCTCTGCTGGTTTGATCCTCAACATCCAATATGGTCCCCAGGCATGACCAGGAGTATTTGCTCAGCCCAGAGCCATGAATAAACACTATACATTGCTGTGTCTGACTCAAAACAAACCAAATAAATTTATTTCTCTTTCCACATTTAACTTGTCTTGCTTTTGCTCTTGGTATTGTTTCGATGACACACTTGGAATTTTTTTTTTCATTTCTAACCTTTAAATTCCTTTCATTTATTTTTGGCTATTGGGCCACACTCAGTGGTGTTCAGGGGTTACTCCTGGCTCTTCCCTCAGTATTTACTCGTGGCAGTGCTCAGGGACCATATGGAATGCTGAGATTCGAATTCTGGTGGTTTGCCTGCAAGCCCTGTCTGCTATGCTGTCATTACATCCCCTAACATCATTTATTTCTTAGAGTCTCACCCCCTCATCCCAGCATCCCATCAGTGCTTGGGGTCATTTCAAGTGCTCTTAGTCGATCAGGTGGCGCCCAACATCAAATCAGAAGTTCCTGCATGCAAAGCATGTTTCCGAATCCTGTGCATTGTCGCCCTGCCTTCTTTGGAGACTTTTAGATTTTTAATTTTTTGGGGGGTACCAAACCAGCCAAACCAGCAGGACTCAGGGTTTGTTCCTGGTCTCTGCACTCAGGGATCATGCCTGGCTGGTGGTGGACAGTATGGGGTTGTCGGGGATTAAACCTGGATTGACCATTGGCAAGACCATTGCCCACCTGCTGTAGTACCAGCTACCCTCTTCTGTGTTCCCCTTTGTTTTTAGCTTAATATAAATTTAGGGGGGCTTTCCATCCTTGTCCTTGCTTGGATGCTTGGGTTTACTCCTGACTCTGCACTCAGTGAGAGTGAACTCAGGGCTTCCAGTTGCTGGTATCCTGGCCACAGGGCTCAGCAGTCATTGTTCTCGTGGATAAAGGACAAAGTAGGGTCACTTCTTGGAAAGCTGACTGTGACGGCCAATTTTGTGGCAGGAGACAAGGCCTCCTGTGAGCACCCCACATTTCCCTGTCTCTGCACTAGAAGGGGGGTAGTTGCACCAGCTTGGGGGGGCACTTTCACACCTTTTTTTCACTTGTTCCCTGATAGTGGAGGAACAAAGAGATGGGAACCACAGATTGATGATCAAAATGGCCCATTTCACGCAGAGCTGAAAGCATACTTACAAAACAACTGAGGGGGGTGAGATACAGGACTGCATTTAGCTGTGAGTGTCATTTGCAGACATAAAATGTTGCAATGGAGGTAATTCTCTTGGGGGGATTAATTCAAGAAGACATTATGTCTGACATCTCTGTGGGTTTTATTTTTTCCTTGTAGTTGTACATATTCAACAAATAAGTTTATTTTTTTTACATGCATCGCTGGGTGTGACCCAAAAAGCAAAATAAAAAAAAAGAAAGAAAAAGCAAAGAGAAGCTCCCCACCTCCTTGTACTCCCAGAACCCACTGAATGCACAAGGAACAAGTGTGAAAAGCAAAGGCTCTGCCAAATGCTTTTGAGCCCCAAGCACATACATGTGCCCTCCCCATCCCCCTACCCACTCCATCACAGTCCCCTCTCTGGGCTCACTCCAGGCTGGTACCGGGACGCTCTGGGGGGCCGGGATCGAACCCAGTCGCATCTTTCTATGTAAGTTCTCCCCAGTAAAAACGACCGTTTTTCCCTCAAAATCAATGGAGCGATATCACAGCGGTAGGGCATTTGCCTTGCACACAGCCAACATGGCCGACCCAAGTTCGATTCCTCCGCCCTTCTTGGATAGCCCAGCAAGCTGCCGAGAATATCTCGCCCACACGGCAGAGCCTGGCAAGCTCCCCGTGACATATTCGATATGCCAAACACAGTAACAACAAAGTCTCCAATGCAGACGTTACTGGGCCCACTCGAGCAAATAGATGATCAACGGGAGGGCCTTTACTCTACTTTACTTTAAGTTTATTTATGAACACTTGCAGTTATTTGGATTAGTTACAACCTCAGCCCTGAGGGCAAGCAAGGGTAAGTTTTCAGGCTGGTTCAGCTTTTCCTACCCCTTGGAAGTCCTTTTCTTTAAGTTACAAGACTTTGATGAAGACTGTGCTTTCATGCTTTCTAGTCTGTCCCTTTTTGATGTTGGGTAGCTTTGCCGCTCTCCCCAGGTCCATCTAAGACCCTAGATGGGACCCCCCTTTGTTGGGTGTTAGGAATTATGGCAATGGAAGCTTTGTCACTAATTTATGATTCGAACTCTATGGGGGTAGGACATTCCCTTGGTGAAGGCTTCAATGATCTCCTGGCTGGAAGGAGGAGCTCTGAGACCAGGGAGGAGAGGCATGTGTGCAGATGAGTATCTGAGGACCTTCCCTGGCGGAGCTCTGGGCAGTGTGGGGGTGCCCTGAGTGCAAGTGAAAAACACTGCTGACCCCGGGAGCCTCGAACTCCTGGATCCAGGCCTCTGTGCTGTGCTCACACTGCTCTTCACTTGTATGGACTCTCCCTCAATTATGATCCTGCACTTTAGTTTCTTGGCAATGTTATTATTTATCCTGCATCACTACTGGCTCTGTACACAGGAAGCACTCCTGTCAGTGCTTGGGGGACCATATGGGATGCTGCGAATAGAACCCGGGTTGGCCACATGCAAGGCAAACACTCTACCAGCTGTGCTATTGTTCCAGCCCCTGTATAAAATTTTTAAAAATTTTATTTATTTGCTTTTTGGGTCACACCCGGCGATGCAATTGTTTACTCCTGGTTCTGTCTGAAGAATTACTCCTGCAGTGCTCAGGGGACCATATGTGATACTTGGAATCGAACCCAAGTCGACTACTTGCAAAGCAAACCACCCTTCCCACTGTTTGACCACTCCAGCCCCCCCCTTTTTTTTTCCTAAGAAGAGAGGGGCTTCCCCAGGCATTCATAGCCCAAAATGTGACTCTCTCATGGGGCCAGAAGGGGGCGCTGATGCACTGGATATCCTGGCTTCAGAGTCCTTCCTAGCTGGGCCTGTGAGAACCTTCTGTGGGATCCAGGAGGAGTCCCCAGACCAAGGCAGGGCCGACTTTTCTCTCTTGTAGCCAAGCCCAGAACTTCGTCGCGAAAGACAGCAAAGATGCCAACCCATTTTACTTCTCCCTGGGAGAAAGAAACATCTGGCAGTGTCCCCCAGTCAGTGAGCCAGTGCCCGAGTATGTGGCTCATTAGAACTTGGGGGTTTTGCTCCTGTCCAGTGCTCACAATTCTGACTTTCCTTCCAGGCCTCTGATCCTCGGGAAAACCAGAGCAGGAGAAGATGGTGAGGTGCCATCGAACACACCGACCCCAGGTACGAGTGACAAAATGAGGTGAAGCAGTGAAAGGAGCGTCAGACTTTCCAGGCTGTCTGTCTCTGACTTGCTTCAGGAAGGATCCTGCCGCCTTGTGGGAGCACGTGGCTCTCTGCAGTATGAGGCCATGTTTGTGTCAGTTTGTTGTATTTGACTTTTGGACCACAACAGCTCAAAGATTACTGGTGCTCAAGGATGACTCCTGACATGTCTCAGGGACCATATGGCGTGCTGTGCATCAAAGGCTGGTGTCTGGGTATTTTGTTTTGTTTTCGGAGCCACATGCAGTGATTCCGGGGATTATACTCTTGGCTCTGCACTCTGGCATTGCACTAGGCAGTGCTTAGAGGATGGAATGGGATGGCAGGGATCACCAGCCCTACCCACTGTCCTGTCATACTGCTTTGTTTCTTTTCGTATTTTTTTTATTTTTGTGCCACAGGGGAGATGCTCAGGGCTTCCTCTTGGCTCTGTGCCTGATGTGCATCATGGTCCCCAGTTGTGCTGGACCTGTTTGTGCCCTTGCAGCTAAAGTGACTGTGGGATACAAGGGGTGTATGTTTATTGTTTTGAGCTGAAAGCAGGGTCACTCATTTGGGTCCCACTGATTGTGTGCTCAGTTTTTACTCTCTGCAGTGCTCATAGGAGCAGTGGTGGAATTCCCTGCGGTCAGGAGTTAGACCACCACCTTCAAGAACCTTCTAGTAGAGCATCCTCACATTTTCATAGATGCAGCTGTCTTACAGAGAAGTTGGGACCCGTCTGCCAGGAGTTCAGGTGGATATTGGTCCTCCCAAGGGGACAGACCCTGAGCCCCTCTAGGGCCCTGGGGTCCTGGCCTCACAGCCCAGAGAACATGGTTAGGACAGACCGTGACTCCTGCCCCCTTTTTATGCCGGCTCAGGACACAGTATCCTTCCCCGACGTGGCTTTGATCTTCACCCCTGAGGAGTGGACGTGCTTGGATGCATCTCAAAGAAAGCTCTACAGGGACGTGATACTGGAGACCTACCAGCACCTGTGGGCCATTGGTGACAGCAGTGTGGGGCTGACCTTATCTGAACAGAACCTTGTGGGCTCCCTGTGCCTGGCCCTGACTGTGTGTCCAACAGTAGCTGTGACTGTCCTGGAGAGGACAGCCATGCAGTACCTGTTTCCCAACTTCCTTCCCTGGTTTTCTTGTTGCTGCTCACCTGGCGATGCTCGGGGCTTACTCTAAGCTGTGTCCATAGGAATCACTCTCTGTGGGTTTGCATGAATCTGGAGTGTTCGGGACCGACCCAGGTTAGCCCCGTGTATGGCAAGCTCCCCACGTGTTGTACAATCGCTCAGGTCTCTCTAAAAAGTTCCTGATTCCTGCCAATGCTGAGTTCTGTTCTCTGATTTTTTCGTGTACTACACATAATTTCTAGTATTTGTTTTGGTTTTGCTTGTATTTGGGGCACAACCTGAATCGTCTTGTCTCTGTGCTGAGGAATCACTCCCGGAGGTCCTCAGGGGCCATGGGGTTCTGAGGATTGAACACGCTTGGCAGCTTAAAAGGTTGCTGTCTTAATCCTGGTACTATTGCACCAGGCCCACAATTTCAGTTAATTTATTTTTATTTGCTCTATCTGCTCGAGCGGGCCCAGTAACATCTCCATTGGAGATTTTGTTGTTACTGTGTTTGGCATATCGAATACAACACGGGTGACTTGCCAGGCTAGATACTCTCGGTAGCTTGCCGGGCTCTCCGAGAGGGGCAGAGGAATCAAACTCGCCTCGGCCATGTTGACTGCGTGCAAGGCAAACGCCCTACCGCTGTGCTATCACTTGTATTATTTTATTTTTATTTTTTTTATTTTTTACAATTTTTATTAGCCCGGCAAGCTACCGAGAGTATTCGATATGCCAGACACAGTAACAACAAAGTCTCCAATGGAGACATTACTGGGCCCACTCGAGCAAATCGATGATCAACAGGAGGGCCTTACTATTAGTGAAACACCATGAGGAACAGTTGTAGACTTAAAAAAAAATTGTGTTTACCTTTCAGTTATACAGTGATCGAATACCCATCCCTCCACCAGTGCTCATTCTACCACCACTAATCCCATTGTCCCTCCCACCCCCCATCCCCCTGCCCAACCTGCCTCTGTGGCAGGGCATTCCCTTTTATTTTGTTTTGATTTGGTTTGGGGTTGTACTTACAAATACTTAGGGATTATTTCTGGCTGAGTATTCAGTTATTCATCCTGGTTGTGGTCCGGGACATTGTGTGCTGCTGGGGATCAATTCTGTACGTGTGTGCAATGTCTGTGTCCTGCCTGCTGTAATATCGCTCCCAACATAGCTCATTTATTTCTTAGTGCCTCACCCCATCAAATGTTGCTCTATTTCAGTGCTTGTGGTCACTTCCAGTGGTTTTTGGTTCATCCGGAGTCAGGATTTGCCTCTGGATTATGGAGTCAGGGTTCACATCTGATGGCTTGAGAGACCCTACTGAATGTCAGGATCGAACTTTAATTGACCTTGAGGAAGGCCCGTGCCTGACCTGCTGTGCTGTCTGTCTGCATCCTTTTATGTTTATTTTTAAAACCTTTTTGGGCCTTTCGTCGTCTTTGGCCATCTTTGGATTTTTTAAGCTTTGGGGCTTACTGCACTGAGGCATCAGTTCATGCAGGCTCAGTACATTGCATGTGATGCCAAGCCTAGAGTGGCAGTACAGCGGGCATGGTGCTTGTTTTGCAAGTTCTGGACACGCATTCAATTCTTACCATCCCATGTAGTCCTCAAGCAACACCAAAGGTGATTTCTGAGTACACAGTCAGGGAGAAGCCTTGAACATTCCTAGCTGAGGATCCCAAAGTAGAGAAAAATATACTATGTACTGTGCTGTGATCAAACCCCTGTTGGCCCTTTAAGACCCGGGCTATACTATTTGTGGTATTTTCTGGGGCCCCATATTTCACTCTTAAATTGTCCTGAATCTTAGTTCTTGGATAACTCCAAATCTGGAGCATTTTAGAAGTGCAGATTCTGTTCATGCCTTTCCAGTAATTGACTCCATTTTTATAAGGACACATGGGGTTTACTTGTCATGTTTTCCTTGTCACTAATCCATGCTCCATCTCTGACAGGTTCAGGGCATTCTGGGGTCAAGCCTGCGGTGATCTCCGGGCTGGAAGCAGGAACACTGAGACTGGGGAAGAGAGGCATGCATGCAGGTGAGTGTCTGAGAACCCTCCGTTGCTCAGGCCCAGGGCAGTGTGTGGGTGCCCTGAGCACATGTGAAATGCGCTGCGGCCCCTGATATCCTTGGGTTGCTGGATCCAGGCATCTGTGCTGCATTCACGCTGCCCTTTGCTCCCACGAATTGTCACGGAATAATCTCGTGCTTTACTTTCTTGGCTTTGACATTATTTTTCCTCTTCTGGCAGTCCATGAAATTCTCACTACTTGGTGCCCCTGTCTTTTCCTTACCAGCCTGTCTGTACAGCCTATAATGTTGCTGTATCTTCAAAACAATTTTTGCCTTTTTTGTTTAGTTAAGAAGTGGGACCATAATAAAGCTATTTTGGCTCTGAGTGATAGTAATGCAGGAAATGCACACTGTCCTGCACACTGTCCACCTGGTTCAATAACCAGCATCCCATATAGTTCCCTGAGCATCACTGTGTATGTTCAACAAACAAAATAGAAAAATGTACATCTTGTGGAATTGCCAAACTTTTCACAGCAATCCTCCCCGGGACCTTCCCTGTTCTGTGGGATACTTTGGACTGTGAGGACCATAGAGATGTCCTCAAGCTGTACTGCCTGGTTAAGGATGTTTCATTCGAAGAATTCTTACATTGTATATTGTGTTTGGTTTCAGAACTCAAAGCACGGCTTCAGGATTTGGGATCTCAGTCAGCGAGTATGAGTGAGCCGGTAAGATTTGCAAGTTTGGAATCAATATTATAGTACTAAGGGAAAATGTCAGTGGACCAGCATGTTACTTTTACAGTGCAGTGCTCAGGAATGCCGGGGAGGAAATTCATGGTATGATGCTTGAGGTCCAGGACCCTTATCTTCACTGGGTGCTGACATCTCTGCTCAAAACCTAAAGAAAATTGTAATATGTTTCATGTAAATGCCGTGCTTTTTCATTTGATTTAAAAAATTAATGGCCCCACATTCATCAATTTTCCATGTGTGTCTTACAGAAACATTAGGTTAGTCCATGGCAATGCCATCCACCAATCGGGAATTGCATTGGTGTGGTGCAAATGTTAGAAACCAATCTATAGGTATCAATTTAATTTAACATGGAGACTCTTAAGGCATAGAACGATAGTTGAAATCCTCTGCTGTTCTACAGGAAAGCAGCCAGCCCGAGTGGAATGTCTCTGACACTTCACACTGTGAAAAAGTCTCGAGTGTGCATTTGTGCCCTCAGCCACACGGGAATGCCAAGGCAGGCAGGATGGCCTCTGAGGGTGATCAGAATGGAGAGAGCAACATCACTCTGAAGAATCCCTCCCCTGGGAAAAGGTTCACACAGTCTGTTGTTCTAGGTCTACGGACACAAACCCCACATTGGGGCAGTCCCTAGAATGTGGGAGAGGAGCACTGTTTATAGTGAGTCCTTCACACCGAATGGTCCACAAGCAAAGTCACCGTGGATTGACCCTGTCCAAGAGTAAGGAATGTGGGGGCGCTTCCCCATATTCCCAGAACCATGATGTTCCTTTAGAACCCCACAGTGTACAGAATCCCAAGGAGTGTCAGCAGCAAGGGCAGAATTTGAATTCAGCGTCACCCCTTTGTGATGACATGAATATCCACACTGGAGGGAAGCCACATACATGTAAGGACTGTGCGAAGGCCTTCATTCGACCCTCAGACCTCTTAAAACATAGAAGAATTCATACTGGAGAGAAAGCGTATGTGTGTGAGCAATGTGGGAAGTTCTTTGCTTGTTCCTCACACCTTTCTAGACACAGAAAAAATCATACTGGAGAGAAACCTCATAAATATAAGGCACGTGCAAAGGCCTTCACTCGATCTTCCACCCTTACAGGGCATATGAAATCTCATACCAAGGAGAAGCCTCATATATGTAAGGTTTGCGGGAAGGCCTATATTTATTCCTCAGAACTTACTCGGCATATGAGGATTCACAATGGAGAAAAGCCTTCTGGATGTAAGGTATGTGGAAAGGCCTTTGTTAATTCCTCAAGACTTACCTGCCATATGAGAATTCACACTGGAGAGAGGCCATATGTTTGTAAGGAATGTGGGAATGCCTTTGTTGAATTCTCAAGCCTTACTTGGCACCTGAGAAGTCACACTGGAGAGAGACCTTTTGTTTGTAAGGAGTGTGGGAAGGCCTTTGTTGAATCCTCTGGCCTTACTCGGCATTTGAGAATTCTCAATGGAGAGAAGCCTTATGGATGTAAGGTATGTGGAAAGGCCTTTGTTGAATCCTCAAGCTTTACTCGTCATATGAGAAATCACACTGGAGAGAGACCTTATGTTTGTAAGGAATGTGGGAAGGCCTTCACTATGTCCTCAGACCTTACTGATCATATGAAAAGTCACAGTGGAGAGAAGCCTTATGTATGTAAGGAATGCGGAAAGGCCTTTGTTTATTCCTCACAGCTTACTGTTCATATGAGAAATCACACTGGATAGAGGCCTTATGTATGTAAGGAATGTGGGAAGACCTTTGTTTATTCCTCACACTTGACTCGTCATATGAGAAATCACACTGGAGAGAAACTTTTTGTTTGTAAAGAGTGTGGGAAGGCCTTTGTTTCTTCCTATATCCTTTCTGTTCATGTGAGAATTCATACTGGAGAGAAACCTTTTGTTTGTAAGGAATGTGGGAAGGCCTTTTTGCTTCTTTTTCGTCTTAGGAGACATCATAAAATTCATGTTCACTTAATCACTTAATCACTTAATCCCCGTTATTCATCGATTTATTCGAGCGGGTGCCAGTAACGTCTCCATTCATCCCGGTTGCGTGCTAGCGTAGCCCAATGGTATCTGTTCGTTTTAGGAACATGTAGAGCCTCAAACCGATCATTTAGGGTCTTGACGAAGAAGTCTGACCATCTTATAGGTGGGCGTCCACGTGATCTTTTGATGTCTCGTGGAATCCAATCAGTAATGGCTCTAGTCCAGCGGTTGTCTGTAAACCTCATTACATGTCCAGCCCATCTGATTTTTGATGTCTTGGCAAATGAGACAGCGTCTCTGATTCTTGAGCGTTGACGAAGATCAGAACTCCGGATTCTATCTCTCATTTGAGTGAATCGTGATATTCCAAGCATAGTTCTTTCGATTCCTCTTTGAGAGACCCGAATAGTGTTCTCATCCTGTTTTCGTAGGGTCCAGGTCTCTGAGGCATATGTTAATGCAGGAAGAATAGTGGAATCAAAGAGATGTGCTCGTAGTTGGAGGTTCTTTGTCCTTTTAGTTATTTCTTCAATGCTCTTGAAGGCATTCCAAGCTGCTCTCTTCCTCCTGCGTAACTCAGGTGCCAGGTCATTCATCATGTTGATTTCTCGACCTAAGTATATATAACTGTTGCATTCGGAGATGGTGGTTCCGTTGAGAGCGAATGGAGCGTCAGGAACAAGGCTGTTTCTCATAAACATTGTCTTCGTAAGATTCAGCTGTAGTCCGACCTTTCCACACTCACGGTCAAAGTCCGCAAGCATTTGCGCCGCTTGGCTGATGTTTGGTGTTATTAGAACAATGTCATCAGCAAAGCGGAGGTGGTGTAGTTGCCGACCATCTATCTTCACTCCCATGTTTTCCCATTCTAGTCGTCGCATGATGTTCTCGAGGGTGGCACTGAAGAGTTTTGGTGAAATGGTATCACCCTGCCGAACCCCTCTCTTGATATGGATGATAAATAATAAATAATAAATAATAATAATAATAAATAATAAAGTTCATGTTAGATAAATCAATCCCCTAATAGCAATGTTCAAAGTCAAAACAGGCCCCTTTTTTAAAGCCTATTGTGTTTGGACGATGGGATGCTGTGCTACAAAAGTACAGCCAAGAAGGAAATAATCCTGGAAGTGTGTAATAAAATTTCTGTGATGTCAGTCTATAAGGGAAGGTCTATGCCAACATTTGAACTTGCTGTGTATGTCAATATGTATTTTTTGTATCTTCTTGTGAAAGCTGGAGGAATGTGAATTAAAAGGCAAAAAAATCCCTTTACTCAGGGCTGTCAAGGCTCACCACTGTCTCATTCTTTGCTGTGACTCTGGCTTGACTTTTTTTTTGCTCTTTGTTCACACCCAGCAATGCTCAGGGGTTACTGCCGCCTCTACAATCAGTAATTACTCCTGGTGGTTTCTCGGTACCATATGGCATGGCAGGGATTGAAACTGGGTCGGCCCTATGCAAGGAAAAAACCCTCCCCCTGGACCAACACTCCAGCCCCTGTGCTTGGATTTGAGGCCAGGGTTTTGGGGATTATGGACCAGAAACAGCCATACCTTCGTTCTTCAGGGCCTCCTGATTCATGTTTTTGGAGCCACACACAGCTTACCCCTTCTCCTCTCTCTCAGCTCAGGTAGCCATACCTGGGGGACTCAGTCATTATGGGGTACTTGGCTGGAATCCAGGTGGGCCGTTTGTGACCAGCTCCTTCCCCCATGTCATCTCTGCCTTCCATGTGTTCAGGTACTGGGTAGCGTTGTGTAAGTATAAAGGATAAATATTTCAGAAAGTGTTATCTTAGTTAAATGGCCCTGGCAAGGTTCTTTAATGGAGTGCCATGAAGACAATTTGTTTTTAAATTTTAAAATTTGTTTTTCCCATCTTTTTGGGTCATATCTTGAAATATTCAGAGATTACTCCTGGTGGTACTCCAGGAACCCTGTTATACCTGGTGGAAGGTAAATGTCCTGTCTATTGTACCTACTCCTTGGCCCCTATTTGGAAACACGTTAAATGAACATTCCTGTGTCTAGAAAGACAGGAAAGGATGGAAGGGGCCCCTTGAGTCAAATGTCTGACAAATGCCGGGAATATGGTTCAGCTCCCCACATCCCAGCAAGCTTTTCCATTTACCTATGATTACTTACAAGGTTGTTCACGTTCCTGGATCCCCCCCAAGTTCAATAATATTACAGAAAAAAGTAAGTGTTGTATTTAGAACTAGAAAAGTCCCCTCAATGTAGTAGTCACCAGAATGATAAAAAATATTCAGATCTGCTTAAACGACAACAAAGGCTCCAAGGTGACCAAAATGGCTTGCTGCCCATTAGCCCCATGTTATGGTCAGAATATATGATTTCGGTGCAGCCTGGCAGTGCTCAGGACCTACTCCTGGCTTTGCACTTCGAGGTGATCAGGGGACCATTTGGAATTCTAGGGTTGAACCCAAATTGACCACATGCAAGGCATGCGCCAAAGCCACTGTACTAACATCTTGCCCCATTGTCTGGATTTAAAATTGTGCTTCTGAAACGGTTTTCCTAGTAGGCAAGAGTGCCCTGGTTCAGTGTTTTCAAGGGGTAGTGCGTTGACCAGACAGTTTTCTCAGATGTTCTTACCAGCCTCTGCTCCTCTTCCACTGTCTGTCCAGCTCTCTGGGCTGCTGCTAGGCCAGTTCCTCTCTGCATCTCCAGGGCTGGCTTTTCACTCACTGCTTTCACCCCTTCTTGATTACTTCCCCAAGAAACTCAGCATCCGGTGAATTGTACCAACCTTCCTGTTTTACCTTGAATCAACCCAGCTGCATTTTTCCTGATGGACTGTGCGTGAGAGCATTGGGTCATTGTTTGACTGACCAGTACAGGATCAGGGGTCTTCTTATCCCCACCCTCCCACTGTGTGACACACCACTCTCCACAGCCACCTCTGCACACCTTTATCCAGTCTATCTCCTTTGAAGCACAGATTCATCTGGGTGGGCAAAAAGGGTCTCTGCATCTGGACCATGGCCCTTTAAGGCTCAGGTTCCGGAAGAAGTGGAAGGGGCATCCCAGGTAAAGGACTTTCAGATATTTTTTCTCTTCCGATTGTGGTTGCCTGATCAGTCCACCATTGGTCTGGTGGTAGAGGAGGAAATGGCGGCCCTTCGTGGAAGGGGGGCTGTGAAGATCTATTTTTTTTGTCAGGACGCGAGTGGCAGTTCGTGAGCACCCAAGTGCCTCCCGTTCTCCGCCCTGTAAGCGCCGGGGTCGCTCCAACTTGGGGGTGGGCGCTTTTATGCTTGTTTTTTCTCATTTCTGATATCAGCCATTTCTTGAGGCATGAGGACGTTTTCGGGGAAACCTGAGGCTTTAGGAAGTGCAGTGGTTGCAGTGTGTGGGTGATCGTGGGGATCCCCTTAGGCGACCATCACCTCCAGCTCCATGAATGGTCAGCAGCAGGTGGGCGTGGAGCTGACCACAGAGGCTGAGCTGAGAGGATTTAAAATTGGATTTAAAATTGTGAACTTGCAGAGGGCAGGGCTTGGATGTCCTGACCCTCCCAGCATGGGACTTTGCTCTGCCCTGTTCCAGAGCATTTGGCCCTGGCATCACACACTCTTGTAGAACCTTCAGTTTCACTTCAAACAACAGGGCACTAGCCCCCCTGTTGTTTTCTGTCCTTTGACTATCGTGATATGGCAGGGCCGCATGGTGGTTTGATCCCTGCTAGAGGCTAGAATTTGCAAATGACACATTTTCAGTATCATTGTTTTGATTTGCCTTGTGTACCACAACCAGAGATGATCAGGGTCTAATTTTTTTTCATTTTTGGGTCACACCTTGCAATGAAAAGGGATTACTCCTGTCTCTGCACTCAGGAGTTACTCCAGGCAGTCCTCATGGGACCCTATGGGATGCTGGGAATCGAACCAGGTAGGCTGCATGCAAGGCAAACATCCTACCTGCTGTGTTATCTCTCCAGCCCAACTCAGGGTTTGGAAACTGCCTCCCGGGTTTTCTTTGTAGATGAGTGTTCACTGTTCACTTGTTGGCAGTCATAGAGCATTGACTGGGATGCGTAGGGATGCAGAGGATTGAGTGGTGTCAACAAGGCAAGCATCAAGTTGCAAAGCCCTGTCTAGACCCCTATTTATCGATGTGAGTACTGGGGGTAAAGGGTGTGTGTGTGTGTGTGTGTGTGTGTGTGTGTGTGTGTAGAAAGTGGTGTTTTTTTTTTTTAAGAGGAGAAGGGCTGTCCCCGTGATAGAGCCATATTCTGGGCTATGGTTGTGACGGGCAGCCCTGGTGCCAGCCTGCAGGGGGCGCTGATGCACCTGATATGGCCTCCGAGTCAACCTCTGGCTGTGCCTGTGAGAGCCTTCTGTAGGATCCACGGAGCAGTCCTCAGGTCAAGACAGGGCTGAGTTTTCTCCTTTGTAACCAAGCCCAGAGATTATACTGCGGAAGGCAGCACAAATGCCAACCCATTTTGCTTCTCCTGAGGAGACAGAAGCATTAGGTACTGTCCCCCAGGCGGGTCTGTGAGCCAGTGCCCGAGGGTGTGACTGGTAAGGGCTGGGGGTTGTGCTTCTCTCTAGTGCTCACTGCTCTCACTCCTCCTCCAGGTCTCTGATCCTTGGGAAAATCAGAGACAGGAGAAGATGTGACATACCATCGGACACCCCATCCCTAGGTAGGAGGAGAGTGACAAGAGAAGGTGATGCAGTGACAGGAACGCTCAGTCTTCTTGGATCAAGTGTCTCTGAGTTGTTTCAGGACGGATCCTGCTTTGTGCCTCCTAGTCTGAGGCCCCAATACTTTCTTTATGAGGCTATGTTTATTTCAGTTGTGTTGTATTTGGCTTTTCAACCACACCCAGTTAAAGAATACTCATACCTTAGTGCTCAAGGATGACTCCTGACATGTCTCAGGAACCATATGGGGTGCTGGGGGTTGAACGCTTGCGTCTGGGTACTTTGTTTTATTTGGAGGGCTACAGCCAGTGATTCTGGGGATTATTCTTGGCCCTTGCACTCTGGTGTTGCACCTGGCAGTTCTTGGGGGACCATATGGGAAGATTGGGTTCACAGCCAGACCTTTAATTGTTACTCCATCCTGCTGCTTTATTTTCTTTCCTGTTTATTTTTGTTGCACAGTGGAGGTGCCCAGGCCTTCTTGGCTCTGTGCTCTGGATTCCCACCTGATGCACATCATGGGTCCCCTAGGGTGTGCTGGCCCCGTTTTCGCCCTGGTATGTGGGAAGCCAAGATACCTCTCGTAGACCCTGGCCGTGGTTCCCATGCTAGGAACTGCTTGGGACAGACATTGGTGACTGTCTCCCAGGACTTCCTGATCTCAGTGGATGCCTGATCTATAGCAAGCAACATCAGGCTGAAGGCTGACAGTTAGATTATCTGGCCTTATCCATAGTACTGTGTTTGGCATATCGAATACGTCACAGGGAGCTTGCCAGGCTCTGCCGTGCGGGCGAGATACTCTCTGTAGCTTGCCGGGCTCTCCAAGAGGGATGGAGGAATCGAACTTGGGTCGACCATGTTGGCTGCGCGCAAGGCAAACGCACTACCGCTGTGCTATCGCTCCATGCATCTACTCCCTAAGACCCTTTGATATACAAATGTAAAGCTCAGGATACACCTACTGCCATAAGGTCCTTTGATATACAAATGTAAAGCTCAGGATGCACTTTCTGCCACAAGACCCTTTGATGTGCAAATGTCTACCTTGAATGTTAGGTAAAGCTCTTGTTGCTGACCTTACCATATATGGTTACATTGCCTCTGCTCCTGACTGGGCTGCCCCGGACCCTATATAAACAGCCTGTAGCCCCCAGTGAAGTGCTGTCCCTTTTTCTGTTTCTAAACTGTACTCTGTCTCTTGTGTCTTGTGTTCATTCGGTAGGTCCTTCCTTGCACCTACGTATCCTGGGCCACCTCCGTGGGACGGAGAGTGGTTTGTGGGCCCTCCGCACTAGTAGATATGGTTGCTTGGATCCCAGGACATATGTTTCTGCTATGTTTTTCTTTATGCTCTGGAGAGACTTGCTTGGTCGGTCACACAGTCCTGCATTCACGTGCTTCTCTGTTTGCAGTTCTGGGCATGCACACTCTTTTTGGGTCACACCTAGAAATACTCAGGGATTACTCCTGGTGGTGCTCTGGGACCCTGGTAAAGGTAATGCAAGGATGGGGGGTGAGGGGTGGTAGGGATGCTGGGACTCGTGGTGGTGGAGGATGGGCACTGGTGGAGTGATGGGTACTTGATAATTGTATAACTGAAACCCAATCACAAAAAATTGTAAGTCTATATACTACCTCATGGTGCTTCACTAATAAAAAATAAAAAAGAAGTACACTAACTTTTTCATTAGACCATCAAAATAAACATTAGCAAGCTCAATGCTATTAATAAGGAATAAAGTAAGTTTTTATTCTCTGCAAAAAAAAATCCAGAGAATGCTAAATGGCAAAACCTGGTTTGAGCTGGTTTTATATAATTCCTGCACAAAATATTTAACTGTTTTAACTAAAGAGCTATTTCCTATCTTTGAATTTTCATTGGATTAGCCAAATAAGTATGGTGGATTAAACAAAGCATTTGTGTATTGGGATTTGGAATTATGTTTGCTGATGAAGTAAACTTTCATATGTTTATCTGCATAGAACAATCTTGAGTAAAACCTTTTACTGATATTTTCCTTCATCTTAAACTCCTACTTATGATATGTGCCTGTGATGGTTTGTCTTTATGCTCCTGTACACATTTACCGTTGCTCCAGGATTCACTTTTTCCTCTGTGTCTAAGTCCTGCCCTGCTCTCAAAGTCCTTATCAAATTCTCCTTCAGAGGGAAAACTCCCCTGATTGCCCCACTTGAGTATATTCTATCACCAACCTAATCTCTTCAAATTCTTACGACTGAATATTCCCTTATGGCAGTTACTATTTCTAGCTGACCTGGGCATAAATAAATATAATTTCCGTTATTCCTGTAAACCCTCTTAAGGTAGGACATGCAAGTGTTGTTTGATGAAAGTGTTTTTTGATGACAAGCATGGAATTTGTAAAGAACATTGTAGATATATGTCATGTCAGTACATAAGTTTTTAAAAAAGTTGTCTGGGGCATGAGGCATTAAAATGATACAAACAAAAATTTTAAATAATTTTTGTAATTAAATAAACTTTAATAACTTGTTATTGTAATGATTATGTAGATATAATTTATTAAGAACTAATCTGTATGGCCACACCTAAACTTTCTCATTCTCAGCATTCAACCTTTTGGGGGGTATATTATTACTATAAAAAATGTTTTCATGTTGTAAAATATGGAATATCTTTCCTGTCTTTTACTCATAAGACATCTTTTCTGCTTTGGTTGTGAAAATAAAGTATTTTCCCATTCAAAAATAAATAAATAAATAAATAAAGGTAATGCAAGAGAAATGTCCTCCCTGCTGTCCTGTCTCTTTGGCCCCTATTCGAAACAGTTTAAATGAACATTACTGTCCGTAGAAAGATGTTTGAAAGGATGGAAGTGGTTCCTTGATTCAAATGTCTGACAAATGTTGGGAATATGGGTCATTTCCCCACATGCCAGCACTCCCCAGGCTCCCCACATCCCAGCAGGCCCTTCCATTTTCCTGTGATTACTCACAAGGTTGGTCAAGTTCCTGGATCCCACCTGTCAGTTCAATAATATCAGAGAAATAAAATAAGCATTCTATTTGGAATTAGCAAAGTTCCATCAATCTCGTAGTCACCCCAATGATAAAAAGGATTCAGATCTGTTTAAAGGCCATAAAAGGCTCCAAAGTGACTGGAATGGTTTGCTGCCTATTATCCTCCATTCTTAGGGTCGGAATATACTCTAGGTTTTTATGTGTACATACATGCACATAGATATAAATTTCATATATATGTAATTTATATGATATACATTATGTATAATACAAATACTCCATATATTATATGTATGTCAAAAAAACTGTCCTCCCATTGTTCATCTATTTTGCTCGAGCGGGCCCAGTAATGTCTCCATTTTGAGACTTATTGTTACTGTGATTGGCATATGGAATAGGCCACGGGTAGCTTGTCAGGCTTTGCTGTGCAGGTGAGATACTCTCGGTAGCTTGACTAGCTCTCCGATAGGGGTGGAGGAATCGAACTTGGGTACACTATGTTAGCCGCTTGCAACGCAAACGCCCTACCCACTGTGCTTTCACTCTCTCTCTCTCTATATATATGCATACACACATATATATATATATATATATATATATATGATAGACTGATGAGTTCATCATGTCAACCAAGACCTTTCATGGTAACTCACAGTTCCAAAAGGCTGAATCTAAACGTTGGACATGGGAGTCTCCCGGTAGACAGTTCCACAATGAAATAGACCACTTCATATTCAATCGGCGGTTTTGCCTAACCGATGTTGCTGTTGTCCCAAAATTCCAAATGGTATTGGACCACCGTCTCCTTCATGCAAAATTCTACCTCACAGAACGCGGAGAAAAGAATGCAAAGTTTAAGAAGAGAACTCCCAAAACGACCACCAACTGGGAGCTCTTTGGCTCTGTTGCGGCAACATGGTTAGATACGATCATTGAAAACATTGATGAGGAATACAATCGAATGATTCAGCACCTCCATGATTGTACGAGGAATGCCAAGAGAGAGATAACCACAAAAAACCGCCTTTCTTCGAACACTCTTGAACTTATTCTCCAACGTGGCTTGGCACATGCCTCAGGCAACCACAAGCAAACGTCCGAGCTGGCAAAAAATTGCAGAGAAGCCATCAAGGATGACCTCAAAGACAGGACATCAGCGGTGCTGGTAGATGCAGCAGAAGCCAGGAAAAGTATTCGTAATGCCGCCTGTCCTTCACCAAATACAAGACCAAGATGACTGCCCTCTGACATTCTGATGGATCTATCACATCTTCCAGAAGGGCAGTAGAGAAGATTATTCATGATTTCTACTCAGATCTTTTTAATAGCCACGTCCACTTGTCCACATATCACATCCTGCATGAGGGATATATCGTTCCCAATGTTCTCCCTTCCGAAATTCAACACGCCATCTCGTCGGTAAAGAAACAAAGAGCACCTGGCCCAGACAAGATCAGACCTGAACACCTGAAGAACTTACCATCAGTACTCATCAATGCACTGGCTCGGCTCTTCACACGCTACCTGTCTGAATGCAAGGTTACATCCCAATGGAAAACCAGTGAGACTGTACTACTATACAAGACGGGAGACATCCACGACATTGGCAATTATCGCCCAATCTGCCTATTGTCTGTCATCTACAAACTGTTCACTCGAGTCATCCTGAATAGGATTAGCAGAACACTAGATGAAGGACAACCATGTGAACAAGCCAGGTTCGGAAAAGTATTCAGTACCATCGACCATATCCACAGGATTACTAAGCTCATTGAAGTTTCTCAGGAGTTCAAGATGCCACTCTGTCTAACGTTCATTGATTTAAAGAAGGTCTTTGATTCTGTTGAGACGGAAGCGGTCATAGAAGTCCTAGCCAATCAGGGCGTACAAACTCAAGAACTGGTTTGTTGGCCCTAGTAATAGTGTAGTGGGAAGTGCACTGCTTTGACCAGGGATGTAAACCAGGTTCTATACCTAACACCCAGTATGGTCCTCACAGCCCCACTTGGAGTGATCTATGAGCACTGTTTCATGTGACACTGCCCCAACAAATAAGTAAAAACAAAAAAAACCTCAAAACCTCATTGATCCTGACATTAATTCAATTAGATTCGATATTTTCAATGGCCCCTGTGTTCTCAGCTTTGTGGAATGCAGCCTTGCCTTCATACATTCATCCCAAGCTCCATACTGAGCTACAACCAAACCCAGACTCGGGTGTATTTTTATTTGCTTGAAACTGGTAATTGCTTTTTCTGTATAGAAATTATTTCCACTTAATGTGTTCTTCATTGAGTTGAGAAAAAATGGACACACATTAATGACAACACTTCTCTCAGTTTTGCATCAACTTCTTGCAAAAATATTTGGTCATTCCAGGAAAAGCCATATATGTGTCGATAATTGTATTTGCATGTTGGAAATGTTAGCTATCAAACCTGCAGGATTTGACATTTTTTTGACATCGAGACTCTCAAGAAATCAAGACGTATTTGGAATCCTCTTCTGCTGTTCTCCATGGAAGCAACCAGCCTCAGTGGAATGCCTCTGATCCTGGGCACTGTGACACGATCAAGTGGGCAGTGGTGCCTGCATCACTGTGGGGATTCTAAGATAGGCAGGAAGTCTTCAGATGGGAAAAGTCCCAGGGATGTTAGCAGCACGACACAATTTGAGTCAGCCGCCACACAAGTGTGATCATCTGAATATCCACACAGGAGAGAAACTGTAGACATGTAAAGAATGCGGGAAGCCTTAGATAAATCTTCATACCGGATTATACATAGGACAATTCAGACAGGAGAGAAACACTATTCATCCAAGGAATATGGGGAAACCTCAATAATTAGTATGCATAGGAAAATTCATTTAGAGAAACCTTATTCATGTGAGGATAAGGAATGTATGAAGACCGTTATTTCCTTCACAGGGGGTTCTGTGCATAGGAAAATTCATGCAGGAGAGAAACCTTACTCAATGTAAGGACTGTGGGAAGACCTTTACTTTGTACTCAGAAGTTACTAAGCACACTGAAGAGAATCCTTATATATGTAAGGACTGTTGGAAGATATTCACTTACCTCTCACTCCTTATTACATATAAGAACATTCATACTGGAAAGAAACCTTGTGTATGTAAGGCAAGCAGGAAGGCCTACATTACGTCCTCAAGCCTTAGTAATCACAGAAAAATTCATATGGCAGACAGCTTACATATGGAAGGACTGTGGGAAGGCCTTCATTCAAAGTTGATGTCTTATTAAACAGAAAATTTCATACCAGAGAGAAACCCCATACATGTTAAAAAGGCTTTTGCTCTGAATTCAAGCCTTAGTATGCATAGGAATATTCATAGTGGAGAGAAGTCTTACATATGTCAGGAATGTGTGAAGGCCTTCACTAAACACTCAACTCTTACGATCCATAGGAAAATACATACTGGAGTGAAAGCTAATGTTTGTCAATGTAGGAAGGCCTTTGTGTGCCTCTCTAGCCTTTGTAAGGTAAAGGTAAAGGCCCTCCCGTTGATCGTCGATTTGCTCGAGCAGGTCCAGTAACGTCTCCATTGGAGACTTTGTTGTTACTGTGTTTGGCATATCGAATACTCTCGGTAGCTTGCCGGGCTCTCCGAGAGGGGCGGAGGAATCGAACTCGGGTCGGCCATGTTGGCTGCTTGTAAGGCGAACGCCCTACCTGCTGTGCTATCGCTCCAGCCCTAGTAAAGGCCCTCCCGTGGATCATCGATTTGCTCGAGCGGGCCCAGTAACGTCTCCATCGTGAGACTTGTTGTTTCTGTGTTTGGCATATCGAATATGTCACGGGGAGCTTGCCAGGCTCTGCCGTGCTGGCGAGATACTCTCGGCAGCTTGCCGGGCTCTCCGAGAGGGGCGGAGGAATCGAACTCGGGTCGGCCATGTTGGCTGCGTGCAAGGCAAATGCCCTACCACTGTGCTATCACTCCAGCCCTTTGTAGTCATTGTAAAATGCACATGGGATGAGTTGACCCCGAAGAACTTTCCACAAGTTCAGAACAATCCCCCTAGGGAAGACAAGTTTTAATTAGACCAGGAAGGTTAGGAGGGGGCTAAAAAAGTGCAGCCAAGAAGCTAAGAATCCAGCATGACAAGATTCCCGTGACATCATCCTATAAGGGAAAGGTACTCGGTGATTATCACCAGGGCTATAGTTATGCCAGTGTCCCCGCATTTGAACTTCACATGTATGTTAACTTGTAAATAACAGTCTTAGTGATGGAAGCCAGGAGGAAAGTCACTAAATAAGTACCAAATATAAATGGGAAAAACCTCTTGAAGTAACAAAGCTTTTAAAAATTAAAGAGACAGTCTTACCAACCCTACAACCAGATATAACTACGTTCACATGAATTTGTTGTCTCCACCTATTGATATTAATATTGCAAATTTGTTATCTCATAAATTTTATTTATTGTTTTGGTCTTTTGCGTCACGTCTGGCGATGCAAAGAGCCTAGTGGTGCTTGGGGGACCATATGGGATGCTGGGAATCAAAGTCGGGTCGGCCGCATGCAAGGCAATTGCCTTACCCACTGAACTTTCGTTCCAGCCCTGTCCCATCAATTTTAATATAGAATTGTATCAACAATTGGTGTTTTCTTTTTCTTTGGTAAATGAAGTAAATAACCACCCCTCATTCTGGACCATCAAGGTTCTCCGCTGGACCATTCTTTGCTCTGATCCTGGCATGGCCCAAACACCCTGTTTTCTGGGGTGTTTTGGCAGAGACCAACCACAATACTGCAGGGAATCGTTTTCAATAAAAAAAAGGTGCTGGAGCGATAGCACAGTAGGTGGGGTGTTTACCTTGCACACGGCCAACCCGGGTTCGATTCCCAGCATCCCATATGATCCCCTGAGCACCGCCAGAAGTAACTCCTGAGTGCAGAGCCAGGAGTAATCCCTGTGCATCGCCTGGTGTGACCCAAAAATTTAAAAAAAATCAGCCAAACCTTCAATCTTCAGACCTTCCTGTGTTATATTGTAGGGCGCTGTGCTCAAGCCCTACACCTGGCTCTCATCTCAGAGCTACATATCTGGAAGAATTCTCATATGTTGTGGAGCACTGGGGTTGGAATACAGGTAGGCGTATCTGACAAGCACCTTTTCCACTGTTGCAACTTTGCATATCTCGTATTCTGGGATTTTTGTATTTTTGATTTTTTTTTTGCTTTTTTGGGTTATCACAGGAGTTACTCCTTGCTCTGCACACAGGAGTCACTCCTCGCAGTGCTTGGGGAACCATATGGGATGCTGGGAATCGAAGCTGGGCTGGCCACTTGCAAGGCAAACACCCTACCCGCTGTGCTATCACTCCAGCCCTGATTTTTGTATTTTGAAATCTCAACTCAGTATTGAGAACGTGTATTTCCAAAAATTATCATCTTAAGAAAATGTTTCTGGAAATCTTCATTCATAGGGTGGATGGGAGACCGTTTAAATACATTTTATTTTGCATAGAAGAACTTGTGCCAGTTTTTTGAAAGGGTGAAAGGGGACCCAGGAGTGAGATATTTTACAAATGGTGGGGCCATGGGAGAGACCTCAAGCTTTCCCCCATCTCAGCAGACAATTCCATTCAGCTGTGCTTACTGACAGTACAGGGTGGTCACATTCCTGGATCACACTTTTTTTCTCATTTCAGTACTATTAGAGATAAGGAAACCAGAAACATTTACTTTTTTTTTTTTTTTTTTTTTTTTTGCTTTTTGGGTCACACCCGGCGATGCTCAGGGGTTACTCCTGGCTCATGCACTCAGGAATTGCCCCTGGCGGTGCTCAGGGGACCATATGGGGTGCTGGGAATTGAACCTGTCTCGGTCATGTTGGCTGCATGCAAGGCAAACGCCCTACCTGCTGTGCTATTGCTCCAGCCCCACATTTACTTTTGGAACACTAAAATCTCAACAATCTATTGGCCACTCAAATGCTAAAAGCCACTTAGATAGCACTAGGCTATAAAATGATCAGTAAGATTTGCTAACTCTGAACTCTGTGTATACCTCCATTCTGGGATTGGTCCTTATGCTAGGTTTTATTTTTTTAGATAATATTTTTATTTGGGGGTCACACCTGGCACGTCTTAGGGGTCACCCTTTCACTCTTAGTCAACATTTGGGATGCCAGGGATGGAGACCAAGTTGACCAAGTCCTATGCAATGTACTGTTCCCACCTGATCCATAGTTTGCGTTTGAAAATGTGTGTTTCTGAAGCCTCCTCGTAGAACATTCCTTGTAGGCAGGTGTCCACTGCTTGTGTGTTGTCGGAGGGTAGAGTGTTGAACCTATAGTGTTCTATATACTCTTATTCCAGTTTCTCTCCAACTCTCTGCTGGCTGCTCTCAGGCTTATTCTGTTCCTCTCCAGGGCTGGTTTTGGAGTCACTGTTTTCACTCCCATCTGGATTATTACTTCCCTGAAAAAGTCACTGTCCCCACCTGCTACCTACCTGCCAGTTAGTGAAACAAACCTGCTTCATTTTTCTTGATGGACAGGTGCGTGAGTGCATTGTTTCGATGTTTGAGTGACCAGTGCATGCTCAGTGCAGTTTTTACTCCCCAGAGTCCCATGGTGTTTCTGGCCTCCCCAGCAGTTGCCATCCCCTCCTTTTTGTAAGCCCTACCCCTTGCAGCACAGGATCCCCTGGGTGTCCAGAAAGGATCTCTCTGCAATTGGAGCCTGGCCTTTTAAAGCCGGGGTGGAAACGAAAGTGTCGTCAGAGAGGGCCTTCTGGGTACCTGTTTTCTTGCTGAGGGAGATGGTTCAGTCAGTCCCCACTATTGTTACATGGGTGAAGGATGGCCTGGGACTGGCTGGAAGTGGTTCTTGAAGGCCGATTTTGGGGCAGGACAGGGGCTACTCTCCGTCTCTGCACTGTGAGCGACGCACTAGCATGGGGGACGCCTTTGCGCTGGTTTCTCACTTGTTCCCTGACATCCAGTTGTTCCTAAGGTGTGCCGGAGGCATTAGGGGGACTCGGTGTTTTGGGGGGCACGGTGGGGGCTTTACTGGGGCACAGGTGTTGCGGGTGTGAGCGCGTGGTCACGGGGGCAGGGGGGGTTGTTGAGGCCACGATGGCCTCTAGCTCCGTATTGGGGCAGCGGCCGGTGTTCGGGGGCGGCGGAAGGCTGTATGAGTTTGGGGCTGAGCACGGGGGTGCGGGACCTGCACAGGGCAGGGGGCTTGGTTGTCCCAACCCTCCCGACAGTCCCATGTTGAAGACTTTGCCCCTTATCTCGTAGCTGTAGAACCTCCAGATTTGAAGGGCAGAGCTGAAGCCCCCTTTGTCCCCCAATGGCAAGGGTCCCCTTGCTGTTCATCATTTTCATTGCCGCCATGTTGGTCCATGACATTCGGGGGCAGTGGACCTGCAGGTGACTGGGGTTTGCCAGTGAACATGTTCTCTTGGAGCTATTTTTAGTTTGGGGGTTCTTTGGTGTGGTTGGGGGGAGGGGGCATCCCCGGAGATGCTCAGGGCTTCCTCTGGCTCTAGGCTTAGGTATGATTCCTGCTGGTGTTGTTGCGGCGCATAGGTACGCGGAGAATTTACCAGGTCAAGGCAAGTGCCCTACAGACTTCATTGTCTGTCCCACCAAAATACTGTTTTTTTTTCAGATCACGAGTGTCATCTCCCTCATGTCAAGTTTCAAAGCACCCTCCACTCGTCATCTCTTCCTGAGTGGGTGACCTGTGGCTATTGGGAAAAATACTGAGGGTAAAGATTTTTTTTCTTTAATTTTTACTTTTTTTTTTGAAGGAAGATACTTATTTATGTGTGGGGGGGACTTTGTACAGGACTCCTGGTATTTTTGGAAGAAATTTATGTAGGAAGGGGCACAGCGAAAGTACAGCAAATACTTGCCTTGCACACAGTCAACTTGGGTTCCGTCCCCTTCATCCTAGTGATCCCCAAAGCTTCCAGAAGTGAAACCCTGAGTGCAGAGTTAGGAATATCCCCTGAACAATGCTTGTTCTGGCTCAAAGGCAAAACACACACACACACACATACACACTTGTACATACAGGAAACTTGTGATTGCAAGAAAGGAGAATAATAAAGATTCTAGGAAACTCTGGAAATACCAGAAAACAGAGTTTTAAGAACCCACTCTTTTACTATTTAAATGTTCCTCTCTAGTTTGTCTTTACACATGACTTTTTGTTTGTTTGTTTGCTTTGCTTCCTTAGAGTTGTCCTGTTGTTGCTGTAGTTTTGACCACTCCTTGTAGGGATCTACCCTTACTTCTGACTCAGCTCAGGGATCACTGCAGCCAGGGTCCAGGGTGGCCAAGTATCGTACTTGGGTCAGCTGAGTGTAAGGCCACTCCACCCCCAAAATAGAATATTTACAGTATAAGTAGTCTTGAGAACTTCTAAATGTCAGGCACAGTTCATATTATGGTTCTTAGTAAATAAATGCCTTGGTTATTTGGATTCATTTTCTATAAACCTGGGTAATTGTACCATTTTCAAATATATTCCTGCACAACAGGAGTGAGCATAGGATGAGACTCACGCAGATGTGCTGATGCAGGATTAGAGTAAATCAGGACTCAGATGTGCCCAGGTCCAGTGAAACAGAGCACGGCTGTGCCTCAGGCTCATCTGGACCCAGAAGTGACCTTGTTACCATGGACAGAGTGCACAGGTACATGTCCTTGTCCACCCTGCTAGAGAGTGGCTGAAGGTTTGTCTACCCTACATCCCAGTCTTTCCCCATGGCAGAGCCACATTCCAGGCTGTAGTTCCCAGGGTCAGCACTGCTGCCTGCCTGCAGGGGGTACTGGTACTCAGGAACTCCTGAGGCACCTGGCTGGGCCTCTAGGGAATTTTCTGTGCTCCATGGAGGAATCTGAGGGTCATAGAAGGCTGCCATTTCCACTGCTTTCACCCCATCCTGATTACTTCCTCACACAACTCAATGTCTGCTGCCTTGCACCAACCTGCCTGTTTGGCCTTGAATCAACCCACATGTGTTTTTCCTGATGGACTGTGTGTGAGAGCATTGTTTCAATGTTTGACTGACCAGTGCATTATAAGGACTCCTCTCCTTATCCCCAGGCCCCCTCCGTATGAGCAAACACTCTAGCAGCTGCCTCTCCACTCCTTTATCCATTCCATCCCCCTTGCAGCACGAATTCACCTGGGTGGGCAAAGAGGGTCTCTGCATCTGGACCATGCCCCTTTAAGGCTCCTGGCGGAAGCAGAAATGATGTCATAGACGGACCCTTCAGAAATCCTTCCTGTGCTAGTTGTGGTTGCCTGGCTCTGGCCGCCATTTGGTCTCCTGGGTAGAGGAGGAACTGGCGCCTGGCATGACAGGGAAACTGTGAGGCCGATTTTGTGGCAGAACGCAAGTGGCCTCAGGTGAGCGCACCACGTCTTGGCACTGTGAGTGGTGGGGCTGCGCCAAGTTGGGGGGTGCTTTTGCGCTTGTTTTCCACTGTTCAGGATGTCCAGGCAGTTCCTGTTGTGAGGTATGGCGAAAGCTTTCAGGGGACCCAGAGGCCTTAGATGGTGCATTGGTGGCTGTGCCAGGCGCAGGGGTCGCAGGTGTGAACAAGTGATCCTGGGGGTTCCCCTTGGCCAGGATCTCCTCCAGCAGCTTGGAACGGTCAAAGGCCAGTGGGTCTGGGGCTGCAGGACCTGCAGAGGGTGGGGCTTAGCCCTCCTGAACCTTCCAGCACCGGACTGTTTTTGGCCCTGTCTTGAGCCTTTGGCCCTGAAATCCTTAATGTGGCACCTTCAGATTCACTTAGAAGGGCAGAGCCCCAGCCCCACTGCAGCAGAAGACCCAGTTGTCCTCTGTCCTTTGTTTGACTGCCCTGATGGGGTGAGGCCACCCAGTGTCTTTGTCCTTACAGGTGCATGAGGCTGCAAATGAAACTTTTTCATTATTATTATTTCTGTTCGGCTCATGTACCACATCTGGAGGTGGTCAGCGTTTACTTTCGCCTCTGTAGTCGGGAGTTCCTGCTCCTCGTACTCGGGGACCATAAGGGATGGCGGGCATTGATCTCGGTTGGCTGCATGCAAGGCAAGTTCCCTACCCACTTACTGTCTCTGGTACCAGCTTTTGTGGTTTTTTTCCCCTAGGTCAAGAATTTCTCCATCTTAAGGTCCACTTGCAAAGTACCCCACACATGTAATCTTTCCCTGACCAGACGACCCCCAGCTGTTGTGATTACTGGGGGTAAAGTTTCGTTTTCCTTTTTTAAGAAAAATAGTTGATTTCCGGGAAGGGGGTGTTGTTGGGGAAGCTTTGTTCAGGGTGACTCCTGATGTGTATAATTCACTTAGAAAGGGCCAGAGCAATAGTACAAAAAGTAGGGTACTTTTCTTGCAAGCAGCCAACCCAGGTCTTTCTATGTGTCCTTGAGTTAATTCCTCCAAAGAATTGTCTCTGTTGAAACACTGAACCTCTGTCAATGGTAAATCACAATACGTGCAGTTCTGTACCTCAGATGCCCTCAGATGTTCTCTAAGTATGCTATTTGTTTCTGAATTAAAGGGTGACTATGCACTATCCATTGGCTATCAGTTGTTTTGGTCCCTGTGTCTTTGTTTCTTTGGAGAGAAGAACACACAACATGTTAACATGTGACCTACCAACTCACTATTCTTTACCTGGTGTGGGCGCCTCAGAATTCACACTTGAGTAATTTTCATTGTTGTTGTTTTGTTTCATTAGCGTTACCTTTTGAAGTTGATTTTGAAGTTGTTTTCGGTAAACACCCTTCATTGTCCTTGGTTTATTCTTCCTATGAACACAGGGATCATTTCCTATAAAGGTCAGGGTCCCACATATGTTCTATCATATTGAACCTGGGTCAGCCAAGTGCAAGGTGAATGTCTTACCTGCAGTATTACCATTCCAGGCCCCAAGATATAATATTCATGGTTTAAGAGTAGACTCACTCTAGAAATTCCATTTGTTAGACACACGTAACATCATGGTTCATAGTAAACACCCTGGTTATTTGGATAGTTTTGTCATACAACACACTGTTTACATGGTTTTCAGATTGATTCTTGCAAAATAGGAGCCAGTGCTGGATGAGGCTCATGTGCTGATTGGTTGGTTAGCGTAAATCATGACCAGGATGGGTCCAGGTCCAGAAGGTCAGAGCTGGGACATTCTGGGGCCTACAGGAGCCCAGAAGTAACCATGGTCCCTGGAAGCGAGTGCCTAGGCCGATGTCCTATCCACTCTGCAAGAGGGCAGCTGAAGGTTTGTCCACCCTGAGTCCCTGTGGCTGCTCCCACAGCAGAGCCAATAACCATGCTGTGGTCACTGGGGCAAGCAGGGGCTGCTTCTGCGAGGGAGCTCCTGGCCTCAGAGTTAGTCTCTGGTCTTAGGGACCTTCCTGTGTTGTTCCCATGGTAGAGTCCCAGGGCTCGGGCAGCGCTGCGGTTTCCTCCCCTGCAGACCTCAACTGCTCTTGTCCAGACAGGCAGCTGGGTCACAACCCACTTCTCTGTCCCCTGAAAGATAGGAACATCAGGCAGTGTCTCCCCGTGGATTTTTCTGTGAGCCAGTGTCCAAACATCCGGCTGGTCACTACCTTTCTGGCTCCAATGTAGGGACTTCTGGTCATGTGGGGGCCAGGGCTGGTTGTGCTCCTCTCTGCTGCCCACGACTCAGGTCCTTGTACGGAGCCTCCTATTGGTCCACAGGAAAAACAGGCAGGAGATGGTGATCTGGCCTCTGCCACACCATCTTCAGGCAGTAGAGTGAGAAGATGACACAGTGCAGTGACATGTAGCACAAGCTTCCCAGGCCGATAGACTCTGATTGTTTCAGGAAGGCGACGGGTGATCCGGCTCCTGGCCTGATTGATTATCTCTCTGTTTGAAGCCACTGTTCTGTTTTTTTTTCTGTTGATTTGAAAGGGCCACATTAATGGTGCTCAAGGGTCACTCCTGACAGGACTGGGGGACTGAACATATGGAGTACCAGGGGTCCAACACCATTAGACTTATTTGTTTGTTTTTTTAAATATGTTGAAGGGGAGGGGCCATACACAGTGATTCTCAGGTTATTTCTGGTTCTGTACGAAGGATTTCCATCTGCCAGTGCTCGAGGAACCATAAGGGACAGCAGCATTTTCTACATCTATAGATATTGCAAGTTTGTTTGCTCATCAATTTTAATCCTAAAATTTTATTAGCAGTTGGGGATTTTTCTCTTTAGTAAATTAAATACATGCATGCATACATACATAACCACCCCTCACTATGGACTGCCAAGGTTCACCATTGTCTCAGTCGTTGCTCTGATTCTGGCTTGGCCCAGAGGCCCTATTTTGGAGGGGTTTATGGCAGACATCAACCATAATGTTGCCGAGAATCATTGTAAATCAACAATCAGGCAATTCTTCATTCTTCCCATTTTTCTGTCTTATGCCTGAGGTAGCTGTGGTCAGGCCCTACACCATAGTATGGGATAGGATTGCCTCACTCCTGTCCCCTGTGTATGTTGGTTCAGGACTTGGTGACCTTCCCCGATGTGGCTGTGAGCTTCACCCTGGAGGAATGGACGGGAGTCAGTATGCTAAATGTGTAGGTTACAAGTGAGCCCCAATTTGCTGGAGTATCTCCCCAGTTGTGGGCCTTATTTATTATGAGTCCAACTTAATTTTTTTGCTTTGTTTCATTTTGGGGTCCAGCTGGTGATGCACATGGTGACTCCAGGTTCTACACTCATGAATCACTGCTGGTTACATATTTGACATCCAATATGGTCCCCAGGCATGGCCAGGAGTATTTCCTCAGCCCAGCGCCATGAATAAACCCTATACATTGCTGTGTGTGACTCAAAACAAACCAAATAATTTTACTTCTCTTTCCACACTTTTATCGCATGTTCCGAGGAACAATTCTTCTCCAGTGTTGAAAATGGTGTGATGAGATTGGTGCTTTCTTGTCTCAGTCAGACCAATGATGTTGTACTTGATCTTTCACGCTTGTACCATCAGGTCCTTGATGTATGTATCTGTTGCTAGCACAAGTGCATTGAAAGTACAGACAATCATTTTTGTCTTCCTTCGGTGTGGCAGCCTAGTTCGGCCTTGAGATTTTATCGTCCTCTCCTTTCTCATCCGTCTCAATGCTGCCATATTGGTGATGCCTTCAGAGTCACGGGAATGAGACCCTTTGTAACTACTGGGTTTGGCATATCAAATACACAACGGATAGCTTGCGAGGCTGTGCTGTGCGGGCAGAATACTCTCGGTAGCTTGCCAGCCTCTCTGAGAGGGATCGAGGCTTTTGGGGCAGCCTCTAATCGCCCTTGTAGGTGTTCCCATGGTTCAAACTATATTTGAACCTTATCAAATATGGTACAGCAATTCTGGAAGATGGGCATTTAGTGTCTTATGATGTGTTGCGCGGCGGCGCGATCCGGAAAGCGTCCTGGAGTGTGGCGGTGACTGGGTAGTGGAGGTAGTGCAGATAGTGGAGGTCTGCCGGTGAGATATTTATCTGGCACCACTAGGGGTAGAGTGGGTCTTCTGTGCGCAATCCAATCCCTGGGTCTCTGGTGGTTGGTGGAAGCAGACAGGGCAGGGTAGGGTGGGGGTCCTGATTTTAATCCCTTCATCACCTGTGTTTGGTGGGAGCAAGCAGAGAATCTCTGTCCCCGGGTCCATTGAGCCTGGAGTCCAAGGTCTCAGAGTTCCGCTTATCTTGTTCTGTGGGGGCTGTAACGGTTTTGCCTGACCAATGTGGCTGTTGTCCCAAAATTCCAAACAGGATCGGACCACCGTCTCCTTCGTGCAAAATTCTAATTCACAGAGGGAGAAAGGGCTGCAGAGTTTAAGAAGAGAACTCCCAGAACGATAACCAACTGGGAGCTCTTTGGCACTATTGCGGCAACATGAGAAGATGCCATTGTTGACAACATTGACAAAGAATACGATCACTGGTTCAGCACCTCCATGATTGTGCGAGGAACACCAAGAGAGAGATAGCCACAAAAAAACGCCTGTCTCTGAAAACTCTTGAGCTAATTCGCCAACATGGTTTGGCGCATGCCTCAGGCAACTGCAAGCGAATCTCCAAGCTCGCAAAGCAGTGCAGAGATGCGATCAAGGATGACCTCAAAGAGAGATGAGCAGAAGTGCTGGTAGATGCGGCAGAAGCCGGGAAAAGCATTCATAACGCCTGCCTGTCCTTCAGCAACTACAAGACCAAGATGAATGCCCTCTGACGTCCTGATGGATATATCACATATTCCAGAAGGGCAATGGAGAAGGTTATCCATAACTTCTACTCAAATCTCTTCGATAGCCATGTCCACCTGCCAACATACCAAATTTCACAGGATGAATATGTCGTTCCCAATGTTCTCCCTTCCGAAATCCGACACGCCATTTCGTCAGTAAAGAAACGAACAGCACCTCTCCCAGACAAGGTCAGACCTGAACACCTGAAGAACCTGCCGTCATTACTCATCAGTACACTGGCTTGGCTCTTCACACGTTACCTGTGTGAATGCAAGGTTCCGTCCCAATGGAAAATCAGCAGGACTGTACTACTGTACAAGAAGGGAGACATTCATGACATTGGCAACTATAGCCTGATCGGCCTATTGTTTGTCATCTACAAGTTGTTCACTTGAGTCATCCTGAATAGGATTGGCAGAACACTAGATGACGAACAACCATGCAAGCAAGCCGGGTTCCGTACAGGATTCAGCACCATCGACCATATCCAAATGATAACCAAGCTCATTGAGATTTTCCGGGAGTTCAAGATGCCGCTCTGTCTAACGTTCATTGATTTAAAGAAGGCCCTTGATTCTGTTGAGATGGAAGCAGTCATTGAAGCCCTAGCCAATCAGGGCATTGAAACTCAATACATCAAGATCCTCCGTGAGCTGAATTACAGATTCACTACCAGGATCTCACCATTCTACAAAGAAGTAATCATTGATGTCAAGAGAGGGGTTTGGCAGGGTGATACCATTTCACTGAAACTCTTCAGCGCCACCCTCAAGAACATCATGCGACTCGAATGGGAAGGAGTAGGAATGAAGATAGATGGTCGGTAACTAGACTACCTCCACTTTGCTGATGATATTGTTTAAGTAACACCAAACATTAGCCAAGTGGCAAAAATGCTGGTCAACTTTGACTGTGAGTGTGGAAAGGTCAGACTACAGCTGAATCTTATGAAGACAGTGTTTATGAGAAACAGTCTCATTCCGGATGCCCCATTCGCTCTAAACAGAACGTCCATCTTCGAATGCAACAGCTATGTGTACCTAGGTCAAGAAGTCAACATGACAAATGACCTGGTACCCGAGCTGCGCAGGAGGAAGAGAGCGGCTTGGAACGCCTTCAAGTGCGTCGAAGAAATAGCTAAGAGTACGAAGATCCTCTGGCTCCGGGCACATCTCTTTGATACCACTGTTCTTCATGCATTAACATACACCTCAGAGACCTGGGTCCTACGCAAACAGGATGAGAACGCTATTGGGGTATCCCAAAGAGGAATTGAAAGATCTATGCTTGGAATATCACGTTTCACTCAAATGAGAGAAAGAATCCGGAGTTCCGACCTCTGTAGATGATCAAGAATCAGGGATGCTGTCTCGTTTGCCAAGGTGTCAAAATCAGATGTGCTGGTCACGTAATGAGATTTAGAGACGACTGCTGGACTAGAGCTGTTACCTACTGGATTCCACAGGATGTCAAAAGACCGCGTGGCCGCCCATCTACCAGATGGTCAGACTTCTTCATCAAGATCATGAATGATAGATTTGAGGCTCTTCGTGTTCTTAGAGCGAACAGACACCATTGGTCTACACTAGCACCTGACCCACTATGAAATATTCTTTCGCTTTTATGTTAGAAAGTCATTGAGTGAGCCCATAATAAAGCTAGTTTGTGCTGAAATTATAGTATAGTGGGGAGGGTGCTTGCCTTGCACTGGGTATGATTAGCAGTATGCTATATGAAACCAGATATCCCTGGATCTAGTCAAATAGAAAAGCCAAAAGGCTAGTGTGTGATTGCCACGCTCCTCCCAGCGATATTCCCAATGGATCTCCCCTTTACTCTGGGCCTGTTTGGACTGTGAGAACCACAGAGATGTCATCCACCTGCTCGGTCTGTTCACCCAGGTGTCATTCGAATAATTCTTCCCTGACTTGCTGTGATTTATTTCAGAACTCAAACCACAGCTTCAGGATTTGGCATAGCTGCAATCTGACTTGGGAATAGGGTCACTGAATATGTGTGAGCTGGGAAGATTCACACATTCAAAAATGAATATCATTATACAGAGTGGGATAGCTCAGTGGAGCAAACATGTGACTTGAGAGGTGTGGGGTCCGGGCTCTCTCCCTGCCATTACATCTCTGATCTCTGGACACTGCAAGGAGGAAACCCAGAGTCTTACCCTGGGAATAAAAGACACTTATCCTTACTGGGTACTGAAACTGAAAAAAAATCTATTATTTTTCATATCAATAAAGTACTTTAATTTTTTTCTTCTATTGAAAGCAATCACAAGTGGTACCTAGCATGGTACCAATCTAGTTGTTACTTTTGGATCATGACAAAATTTGTCCATGACCATGCTCTTAACTTATATGGTTCTTTGGTCTAGCCCATTTTGATGCCAGGGTACCTCACAGCTAGCCCTGGGTCCATCCAGTCCCTCATTGTGACACTGCTTTTGGGGTGCTAGGAGGCTTAGAATAAGAAAGCAGATGCCCAGGTATGAAGCATTATTTGGAGTCAATTAACTCCCAAGTTACAGAGTATTAACTATCTTCCTATGTGTATACAAAAAGGACATTGCTCTAAATTAACTATGCAAAGGACATAAGGAGAAAAGAAAAGAGGTTTTTTCACTCATATTTCTGAGGATTCAGACCTTACAAATTAACAGAGTCTGATTAGGAGAAAAAGGTGACAGGCCAGTTGGAAAGAAAATCACAGAGAAGGAAGTTACAGAGAAACACAGAAGAATGGGAGTACCTCAGGAGCACTGTGGTAAACCTAAGCTCCCTGTGGCAAGGGAGGAAGGACGTACCAATGTTAAACCTAAAATGTTTAGAACTATATTTCCATCAGAATAGTGTAGTAGTTGGGCTGGAGAGATATCACAGTTGGTTGGGCGTTTGCCTTGCACGTGGCCCTTGAGGCTCCTCCAAGTTCGATTCCTCCGCCCCTCTCGGAGAGCCTGGGAAGCTACTGAGAGTATCTCGCCTTCACGGCAAAGCGTGGCAAGCTCCCCATGGTGTATTAGATATGCCAAGCACAGTAACAACAAGTCGCACGATGGGGACATTATTGTGCCTGCTTGAGAAAAATCTATGAACAATGGGAGGACAGTGTTGTAGTGGGAAGATAGTGGAAGTTGAAGATAGGGGAGGTTGTGCTGCGTCCAGCCTTCTACACCATCCCAGACCTGACTCTCGGAACCAGAGAGAAGATCGCCAGCACTAGCAGGTCCTTTGAAGGCCCTTCACAGACATCCCAGGGACTTCAAATGTTGGGTCCCCACACCATCAAATCTCAAATGAACTCCAAAATTTGGAGTGTTTGTTCACACCAGCTTGCAGGCTGTTCTGCTAGGCAAAGCAGCAGCCTCCCAAGAGAAGCACAGTCGGTTGGTTAGAAAAAAGCACATCCTGATGCCCCTATCCTTTTCATAAGCAGCCACAAAATTAAATTCACCAGACCCACATCCTGGTACCCCGTAAATTTATATAAGCATAGTGAGGCAAGCATAGTTACTGAAACAAAGAAAAGCGAATACACAAAAAAATCAGCTATTGATGTTTACCATCTCACTTTGGGGGGACCCTAACCTATTGTGCCTATTTGCACTCTGTGACGTTCTGGCACTCTAGTGGAATGGTTACAAGAAGTTGAGTATGTTTATGGAATAACTCCGCTGAAAAGTAAACTTGTAAACTAAATAAATTTCATATTCTTACTGTAACAAGCAACAAATCATCATAGCCAAGCAATAGATCAATAGATCAACATGTCTGAAAAGGAGGCTTTCTCCTGCACAACTACTGTACAGTTATTCTTGCTCACTGGTTCAAATTTTGAAGAATTATAGCTTAATAAATCATCAAGTACTAAAATATCAAAAGACTATTTAGCTGCTCAGCAGTTAAGGGACTTTCTGTTCATATGCCTGATCCATTTAGAATCACTTCTATGTAGACTTTGAGCACTGTCTGAAGAGTTGCTGCATATAGCTCTCGAGAAATAACTTAAGAGGTCCCTTTGCTCTGAACACAAATACAGACACAGGAATTTTTGCGTACACAAACGTCTTCCCAGTCATCACCAGTCCCTGAGTCCCCTTCTGGGCTACCCCTGACCCCTTTCTGAGCCATGTGTTTCACTTAGTTTCCAGCTCTCTTCAATCATTGTGAAAATAAACAGTTGAAGCTACTCAAGACCTGGACTTTCAGTGCGATACAAATGAACCTGGGGACTCAGAGAGATGGTCTGCGTGGCTGTTCGCAAAGTATCTTTGTGAATTTTAGTACCTTCGTCAAAACAAAGACTTCTGATCGACATGCAATTTGTCCAGTCCGTCACTCTCCATCTATTCCAGACCTAGCAAACATCAGATGTCCCGATCACTTGATCCTATTCCAGAGACGGGCAAAAATAAACCTTTCTGACCAGGAAAGTACCTTGTCAGGAATATTTGAAGCCTGGCCCTTTAAGGCTTTGGGCGCAGGCTGATGACATCACATAATCGGGACCCTCTTTACCTGCGCATCTTGGAAGTTGGGGCGGAAGTGCCGGCGGGCCGGCTTAGGTGTGGAAGGTGTGGAAGGTGAGGAGCGGGTGAGGGGGCACCCAGGGGGGCTGGGGGGTCGGGGAAGGTCGGTTTCCCGCCAGCTGCCCGAGGGGTTGCTCTGAGCGCCTGAACCTCCGCGGTCTCCGCCTTGTGGGCGGCGGGGTCGCTCCGGGGCGGTGGCCCGGGGTGGCGGCCCCTCACCCGGGACACACCGAGCTCTGCTGCCGAAAACTTTGTTTATAAATTGATTTTGAGGGAGAAATGGTCCTTGTTTCTGAGGAGAACTTACTTAGAACGATGCATAAGGGGGGAACGCGGCCGGCTGGGTTCGATCCCGGCACCCCACAGCGTCCCAGGACCAGCCTGGAGTGAGCCCAGAGCCGGGGGCCAGTGATGGGGTGGGAGGGGGGACGGGCAGGGCACATTTATGTGCTGATGGCTCAAAAGCATTTGGCAGAGCCTTTTTTGTTTGTTTGTTTGCTTTTTGAGTCACACCCGGCAATGCACAGGGGTTTCTCCTGGCTCTGCGCTCAGGAATTACCCCTGGTGGTGCTCGGGCGACCATACTGGTTGCTGGGAATCCGGGTTGGCCGCGTGCAAGGCAAACACCCTACCTTCTGTGCTATTGCTTTAGCCCCCCCCTTGCCAGAGCCTTTGATAATTCACTTGTTCCTTGTGCATTCAGTGGGTTCTGGGAGTACAGGGAGGTGGGAATCTTCTTATTTTGCTCTTTGGGTCACAACCAGCGATGCACGTGGGTTACTCCTGGCTCTCCATTCAGCAAGCACTCCTGGTGGTACCAGGAACCGTACGGGATGCCCAGAATTTGCTGCCCTTGAAACAAATGCTCTTTTGTCTATGCTGTCACTCAGGCCCCAGCGTGCAGAGATTTAAGACAACTCAGGGCTGGGAGGAGCGGGATCGGCAGGGGGTGCCTCAGGGCTGTGCTATGCCACAGCGGGCCTTGCAGGCAAGTGTGCAATCTTAGCAAGAAGTAGCTCGGAGACTTCTAGAATATGCTCTAAACCCTCTAGTAATGTAATTTAGAATCAGTATTGGCCACACGCCTTTATTCATTTAAATGAACTAATTATTTAGAATGGAGGAGTAGAACTGCGAGACTCAGTTACTTCTCCTGCCTCTGCCTTCAGGGATCACTCCTGCTGGGTTCAGGGAACCTTATTGCGATGCCAGGATTCAAACTTCGTTTGGCCGAGTGCAAGACAAGCACCTCACCTACTGTACTACCCTCTCCAATCCCTTTACAAAGAAATGTTTTTATAATTTATTTTATTGTACTTTTTTGGGCCACAGCACGACTCGTTGCTCAGAGCTTACTCTTGGTTCTCAACTCAGGCATCATTTTTAAAAGTGCTGGGGTGGGTGAGCATATGCACTGTTGCATATTGACCCCGGTTTAGCTGCTTGAAAGAAAAGCACCCTGTCATCTTACTATCTTTGCTAACCCTGTTTGATTATATTTCCTCAGAAAAAAGAATTTCTGCCTCACTTGTCATGATTCCAAGCATCCCTCACTGTTCACCTCTCCCAGACCAGGGGTGTACCCTGCTGTTGAACTGAGTACTTGCAGAAAGGGATTTTCCAGGGACCAGCTGCAATAGGTTTTAAATGTCTCACTCTTAGGGGCCGGTCAGTAGCATAGTCAGGAGGGCGTTTGTCTTTCTTGCAGTGACCAAGCTTATCCTCGACTCGCCAGAGGGTCCCCTGAGCATCACTAGTTATGGCCACAACCCTCCCACTCCAGAATTTGTCTTGACACGCGAGCATTCTTTGAAATTCTTTTTCTGGTGTTGGGGTTTTTGTCCTGTCTTCCCCCCCGCTGTTTGCTACAAACTTGGAGATAGTCAGAGTCTGTCCCCCGATCTTTGTGTGTCTGGGATACAGGGGGAGCCATGCCATGTCCCCCAAAGGTAAAGCAGGTGCTTTGCCGGCTGAGCTCCTCTCCCTGGGTCTATCTCACTACTTGGGGAGCAGATGAGGTGAAATTTGGGACCATACCTGGCAGTGCTTGAGGTCTGTGCCCTGCCAGGGGACTAGTGGATAAGGGGTACCAGGGAAGGCCCTCTGGGCTTTCAGTTGGCCAGGTCTACTTCATTCTGCTGTGTTTCCTCATGCCCCTCTTTTCATACCTTAATTGGAAATTCTTAGATATGAACATTCTTGAGTCCTTTGAACAAGAGGCTGTTAGGAGGAAAGGAAGCAGTTGGAGGCTCTGAGCGAAATTATAGACTTTAAAATTTCATTTGTGATAAGTGCAATTTTTCTTTTTTTTCCCACTTTTTGGGTCACACTGGCAATGCTCAGGGATTACTTCTGGCTCTGCACTCAGCCTTTGCAGTCAGGAATCACTCTGGCGGGGCTCAGGGAACCATATGGGATGCCAGGGACCAAACCCAGGTCAGCCGTGTGCAACTCAAATGCCCTGCCCGCTGTACTGTCACTCTAGCCCCAAGTGTAATTTTTCATCCCCTTTTTCTTTTATAAAATCACGTACCCATAGGAGTAAAATCATATAGTCTGAAAACCTGACCGGTATGCTCTGAGCACTTCTGAGTGCGGTCCCAAAACAAAACAAAAAACCCATAGGACTGACCCTTGCAAATATATTACTTGATTTCACACCTTTGCTGTTGACAGATAAATTGCTCATTGTCTTTATTTGGGCAGGAGGGGGATTGGCTGTGCAGACTTTTGCTCTGGGATCACTCCTTGGTGATGCAGGGTATGAAGTTGAGTCTGCCGCATACATGACAAGTGCCCTGCCATAAACTGTGTTCTCTTTCTGACCCCTGCACACCTTTGAAATTGCAGTTTGTTCTTCTGGCTCAGCTGTGCACCGGGAGGCCTCAGGTGCCAGCAGCCCTGCCTGGACGTCTACTAGCTGGGCCTCATCCCTGTTTCATGTCTGTATCCTTCTCATAAGGTTCACAGTACTTACATAGACTTTGAATTCCTAGGGTCAGTGATAGGCCAGGAGTGCAGGCCCTGGCCTTGCAAGCAGCCTGTCACACGGTACAATCTCCTACACAACACAGGATTTCTCAGGTACCACCTGGGTGAGCCCAAAGATCTGCCACCTGTGGCTCCAAAACCCAACTCTGACCTGCATTCTCCAAAACTGGCTGATGGAGGTTGACTCATAAACAAAAACTTTTTTTTCTGGCCATACCCTGTGGTTGCTGCTTTTGATACCCAGTGTGGTGCCAGGGACTGAACACAGGTCAGCTGTATACAAGGCCTATTCCCTACCAGACTATAGTTCTGACACCTAAATTTAGTTTTGGTTGGCCACGCCTAGTGGAGTTTACCCCTGGCTCTGTTGTCATTGATCGCTCTAGGTTTGGGGATCTGTGGGGTGATGGGGATTCAACCCTTGTCAGCTTTGTGCCAGACAAGCACCTCCTGATCTGTGCTATCTCTGTAGCCATCATAAAAATGCTTTTATGCTGGGAAAAGTCCAGAAAGTTGTGTTCTTTTTTCCGATTAACTACACAATTCACTTTTTACTTGTGTCTTTTTGTTTTGGGGCCACAGCCAGCAGTGCTCTGGGTACTGGACTAACCTGACTCTGCATTCAGGAGTCACTCCAGGTGGGCTTGGGGGATCCTATGGGATGTTTGGGATTAAACCAGAGTCAGCTGCCTTCAAGGCAAGTGCCCTCCCCAATATGCTGTTGCTCTGGCCCGGGGCCTAATTCTTCTCTGTTGCACTATATGTTTAGATATCAAAACATTTTCAGTTCAAGTGGAACTACGGCCCGTGAGATTAGGAGAGCAGGTCAGGTGCTTGCCTTGCCCTCCCTGAGAGCAATTTCAGACTCCAAAGCAGAAACTTCTGGTCAGGAATCTGGGGTTTGTGCAACACTCTCATGCTCACAGACCTTTGCGTGGAGCTTCCTGCTGATTATCGGGAATTATAGGTGGGAGAAGATGATGTTTCCCTGTCTGACACACCGTCCACAGGGAGAAGGAAAGTGATAAGATTATATGATGCAGTGACAGGAGTGCATAGGCCTTCAGAGCTGACTGTCTCTAGAGTTTTTTCAGGAGGGAGCACTGGATCTACTGTTTTTGAGGCTGCTTTTGTCCTTGTTTATTTGTTTTGTTGTATTTGGTTTGAATCATACTCCACTGAGGAGTACTCCAAGCTCACTGCTCAAGTTATACTTCTGCCAGGACTCGTACTCTGGTGCCGCAGATCCAAGACTGACTTCTTTGACTTTGTTCTATTTGGGAAGGTTGGGGACCACACCTAGTGATTCTTGGGATTTCTCCTTGCTCTGTGCTCCAGCATTGCCCCTGACAGTGCTTGGGGGACCATATGGAACGCCAGGATCACCCAACCCTATCCACTCTTCATTCAGATTTATTTTTGTGCCACGGTGGAGGTGCTTAGGACTTCCTCTTTCTCTCTGCTCTGGATTCACCCCTAAAGGGCATAAGAGCACCCAGGCCACATGGCCCCATATGTGCCCTATCAGCTACAGTGACTCAGGAACCCGGACATGCGTTTCTTCTGTTTTGTCCTTCCCGCTCTGGAGAGCCTCACCTGCTCAGCACCGCAGTCTCATGTTCACTCGCTGCTTTGTGTGCCGTTTTGGGCATGTGCCAGTACCAGGGAGATGGAGCAGAGGATCTTTGGGGATGGCAGAAATGTTGGGGGTCAGGTCACTTTTGCCTGCTTTGAGAGGAATTTGGGGCAGCCCTGAACTTGGGTTCAGAGTCCTCTAGGCACAAATGTCCACACACAACTCCGAGTTGCTCACTGGACATTGAGTGTCCCCCTCTCATCCCTAGTCATTATGGGCCCTCGGGGTCGAGTTTTTTGTGTTCAGTATTTTGGTCCAAGCCCATCATTGCTTCTTTAATTTTTTTTTAAATTTTACATTATTTTTATAAAGTAATTCACAATATTTGATTACATTTAATATTCGAGCCCCAATCCCACCACCATTACACCTTCCCACCACGATATTTTGGATGTTTCTATCCTGTACCCCAATCCCTGCTCCAAAGCAGAACTGAAATAATTTATTTTGTATTTTTTCTTTTGAATAAACCACTGAAAATGCTCCAAAAACTTTTGTTAGAGGAGAGTGTGTAAAGATTGTTGCACTTCACCCAGAGGCCATTAAGCCTTTTTATAAGCGATTACTAGGGAACCGAGCCAGCAATCCCAGGCTGATCTTGCCTTGTTTTGTTTTGGAGGGTGCTGATGGGGACGGGCCATACCCAGTGATTCTCGGGTTACTCCTGATTGTACACCCTTGCATTGCACCTGGCCGGACCTGGGAGGACATATGCGACGTTGGGGATTACCAACCCTACCCACTGTCCTGTTACTCCAGCCTGCTGTTTTGTTTTCTTTCGTATTTTTTGTGCTGTAGTGGAGTGCTTAGGATGTCCTCTTGGCTCTGTGCTGCAGATTCACCCCTGACAGGCATCAGGACCACCAGGGTGTGGTAGCCTTGTACGCACCCTGGCAGGTGCCATGATTCAGACACAAGTGACATGTTTCCGAGATTTTTTCCTTGATCTGGGGTGCCTTGCCTATTCAGTGACACAGGCTGTGCGTGGATATTCTGTTCATGCCCTTTCAGTAATTTGACCCATTATGTCAGGGACACACGGGGTTCTCTTGTTACCTTTTTCTTGTCACCAATCCATGTCTCTGTCTCTGGGAGAAGAGCATTCCAGGTTGAAGCCTGCGGCCATCTCCTGGCGGGAAGGAGGAGCCCTGAGGACTGACAGTTGAGGAAGAATAACACCAGAGTCGAGAGAAAATCAAAAGGTCATTTCATGATGGACTGTCCAAGGTAGTGAAAGGCAAGAGAGCACGGCACAGATGACTGGATCCAGGTGCCCGAGGCCCCAGGGGTCAGCAGCACATTTCACATGAGCTCAGGGCACCCACACACTGCCCAGCGCCCGACACAGTGAGGGTCCCTGACATTCACCTGCACACACGGCTCTCCTTCCTGGCCTCTGGGGAGTCCGTCATGGAATGACCCTGTGATTTGCTTTCTTAACACTGTCATTATTCTACCTTAAAAAAAAAACTTAAAAATGAAATAGGGGCTGTAGAGATAGCACAGCGTATAGGGCGTTTGTCTTGCATGTGGCCGACTCAGGTTTGATTCCCAGCATCCCATATGGTCCCCTAAGCACCGCCAGGAGTAACTCCTGACTGCATGAACCAGGAGTAACACCTGGGCATTCCAGGTGTGACCCAAAAAGCAAAAAAAAAAAAAAAGTTAAAAAAGAGCACTTCTCACTTCACTAATATTAGAGGGGGGGAAAATCCTGAAACTTTTTGTTTTGGGAAGTAGTAAAAATCCCAATAATCTAGTAGTCATATGATACTATAAATCATTTACGTTGTTGAAAAGGCTAAGTAAGGCCTTTTTACCAGGACAGTTTGCTAACTGTAAGCTTAGTATATACCTGCATTCTAGGATGGGTCCTTATGCTTTTTCAGTAATATTTTTGATTTTGGAAGCACGCATGACACTTCTGGTGGTGCTCAGGCAACCATTTGGGGTGCCAGGGATGGAACTCAAGTTGACCAAGTTCAGTGCAAGTGTTAACTCTCTGTACTGGTCACGACTGGTCCATACTCTGGGTTTGAAATGTATTTCTGAAGCCCCCCATTGAACTTTCCTTGCCAGTGACTTTCCATTGCTCGTGTGTTGTCAGGGGTACAGCATTAACACATAAAGTGCTGTCAGATGTCCTTCGCAGCCTCTCTTTCCTTTCTAGTTTCTGTCCAGCTCTCAGGTGGCTGCTGTCTGTCTGGGTTGTGCCAGTTCCTCTTCAGGGCTCGCTTTTACCCCCATCTTGATTTGTTACTTTCCTGGTAAACTCACTGTCCTGTGCCCCACCCACTCCCTACCTGCCTGTTTTACCCGGATCAACCCTGTTTTCGTTGTCCTGATGGCCTTGTGTGTGGGAGCATTGACTCTACACTTGACTGACCAGTAAAGCATCAGGGGACTTCTTACCCGAGCTCCCATGTTGACCAGCTACTCCAGCAGCTGCCTCTCCACACTCCCTTATGCAAATCCATCCCCCTCAAGCCGCTGATTCACCTGGGTGGGGATAATGGTTCTCTGCACATCTGGAGTTTGGCCCTTTAAGGCTGCTTGCAGCATCGGAAGTGACATCACAGTGGGGCCTTCCTGGTGCTTCTCTTCCTGGAAACGGGGTCAGAGAGTCCTTGTTCATGTGGGTGAAGGACAAAGTGTGGTCCCAGTGAGGAAGGGGACTTTGAAGGCTGATTTTGTCTTGTTGCAGGACGGGGGTTGCCTCCCTGACCGCCCTGTGCCTCCCCATCTTCACGCTGTGAGTCACGGGACCACGCCTGCTCAAGGGGCCTCTCGTGCTTGTTTTTCTTGTGTTCCCCGATATCCAGTGGTTCAATGGTATGATGGAGTCTTTTGGGGTGCGCGGAGATTTGAGAGGTTTGTGGGGGGCTCTAGTGGGATGTGGGGGTGCCGGGTGTGAGTGCGTGACCCAGGGGGGCCGCTGCAGCCACGATCACCTTAAGCTCCGCGTTGGGGCAGCCGCGGGTGGGCGCGGGGTTGAGAGCAGGGGCTGCGGGCTTTGGGGTGCAGGACCTGCAGAGGATGGGGTCTTGGCCATCCCGACCCGCCCGGCTAAGCCATGTTGGGACCTTGCCCAAGTTTCGCTGCTCTAGAGTCTCCAGATTCACTTTGAAGTGCAGAGCCTCCCCCCCCCCCCCAGGTTGTGGCTGGTCATAACTTGGGGATTTTGCTCCTGTCCAGTGCTCACAATTCTGATTTCTCCTCCAGGTCTCTGATCCTCTGGAAAAACAGGCAGGAGAAGATGGTGAGGTGCCATCGGACACACCGACGCCAGGTAGGAGTGACAAAATGAGGTGATGCAGTGAGAGGAGCGTCAGGCTTCCCGAGCTGTCTGTCTCTGATTGCTAAGGAAGGATCCTGCTGACTTGTGCGAGCACCTGGCTCTGCAGTATGAGGCCACATTTGTGTCAGTTTCGTTGTATTTGGCTTTTGGACCACAACAGCTCAAAGATTACTAGTGCTCAAGGATGACTCCTGACATGTCTTAAGGACCATATGAGGTTCTGGGCATCAAAGGCTGGTGTCTGGGTATTTTGTTTTGTTTTCAGAGCCACATGCAGTGATTCTGGGGGATTATACTCTTGGCTCTGCACTCTGGCATTGTACCTGGCACTGCTTAGGGGACCCTATGGGACGGCGGGTAACACCAGCCCTACCCACTATCCCCACCCCACTGTCCTGTTACACAGTCATGCTGCTTTGTTTCTTTTCGTATTTTATTTGTGTGCCACAGGGGAGATGCTCAGGGTTTCCTCTTGGCTCTGTGCTCCGGTTATCCACCTGATGTGTATCATGGGTCCCCGGGTGTGCTGGCCCTGTTTATGCTCTGGCAGCTAGAATAACTCAGGCCCCAGGATATGTGTTTCCACTATTTTGTCCTTCTCGCTCTGGAGAGCTTCTCCTGCTCTATCACACAGTCCAGCATTCATTGGCTGCTCTGTTTGCAGTTCTGGGCATGTGCTGGTCCAAGGGAGACAGAGAAAAGGATCACTGGGGCCAACAGAGCTGTTGGGCTTAAGACACTTTGAGAGGCATTTGGGGTGTCCCTGAACCACGATAGGATTCCTACAGGCTCATATGTGCATGCACAGCTTTCAGTCGGTAGCTGGACATTGAGTGTCCCCTTCTCCCTAGAGCATGGACTGTGGGATGCAGGGGGCGTATGTTTAGTGTTTTGAGCTGAAAGCAGAGTCACTCATTTGGTTACAATGATTGTGTGCTCAGTTTTTACTCTCGGCAGTGCTCATAGGAGCAGTGGTTGAATTCCCTGGGGTCAGGAGCAAGTCTGCCACCTTCAGGAACCTTCTAGTAGAGCATCCTCATATTTTCATCGATGCAGCTGTCTTAGAGAGAAGTTGGGACCCGTCTGCCAGGAGTTCAGGTGGAAGCTGGTTCCTCCCGAGGGGACAGACCCTGAGCCCCTCTAGGGCTCTGGGGTCCTGGCTTCACAGCCCAGGGAACAGCGTGGGGACAGATCCTGACTCCTGCCCCTCTTTGTATGTCGGCTCAGGACACGGTGACCTTCCCCGACATGGCCGTGAGCTTCACCCCAGAGGAGTGGACATGCCTGGATACCTCTCAGAGAAAGCTCTACAGGGACGTGATGCTGGAGACCTACCAGCACCTGTCGGCCATTGGTGAGAGCAGTGCGGGGCCAACCTTGTCTGGACAGACCCGTGTGGGCTCCATGTGCCAGGCTGTGACTGTGTGTCCAACAGTAGCTGTGAATGTCCTGGTGAGGACAGCCATGCAGTAGCTGTTCCTCTAGTTCTTTTTCTGGTTATTTTGTTGGTGCTCCCCTGTCGATGTTCAGGGCTTACTTTAAGCTCTCTCCATAGGAATCACTCTCTGTGGGTTTGCGTGAGTTTGCAGTGTTAGGGATCGACCCAGGTTCGCCCCGTGCTTGGCAAGCTCCCCATGCGCTAAACCATCACTTAGGTCCCTCTAAATAGTTCCTAGTTCCTGTAATTGCTGAGTTATCTGATTACTTCTTATACTACACATAATTTTTATGAATTTTGGTTTTGCTTTTATTTCGGTAACAATATTGACTATTCTTGAATATTTTAGTCTCTGTGCTGAGGGATCACTCCTGTGGGTGCTCAGGGACCATCGGGTGCTGAGGATTGAACACGCTTGGCAGCTAAAAAAGTTGCTGTCTTAATCCTGGTACTATTGCTCCAGGCCCACTGCTGGAGTAATAGCACAGCAGTAGGGCATTTGCCTTGCATGCAGCCAACATGGCCGGTCCAAGTTCGATTCCTCTGCCCCTCTTGGAGAGCTCGGCAAGCTACCGAGTGTATCTCGCCCGCAAGGCAGAGCCTGGCAAGCTACCCGTGACATATTCAATATGCCAAACACAGTAACAACAAAGTCTCCAATGGAGACGTTACTGGGCCCACTCGAGCAAATCGATGAACAACAGGACAGCGAGAGATTTTATTTTATTTTTTAAAAATTTTTATTAGGGAAAACCCTATCGTAAATTTGTATACTTACACATTTTTGTGCTTGGGTTTCAGGTATACAGTGATCGAGTACCCATCCCTCCACCAGTACCCATTCTTCACCACCACTAATTCCAGTATCCCTCCCACCCCACATCCCTCCTGTCCACCCTGCCTCTGTGGCAGGGCATTCCCTTTCATTACGTTTTGATTTGGTTTTGGGGTTACACTTACACATAGGTAGAGGTGATTTCTGGCTGAGTATTCAGTTTTTCATCCTGGTTGTGGTCCGGGACATTGTGTGTTGCTGGGGATCAATTCTGTATGTGTCTGAAATGTTAGTGTCCTGCCTGCTGTAATATTGCTCCCAACATAGTTCATTTATTTCTTAGGGTCTCACCCCATTAGATGTTGCTCTGTTTCAGTGCTCGTGGTCACTTACAGTGGTTCTCGGTTCATCAGGACTCTGGGTTTGCCTTTGAACTATAGTCAGGGATCAAGCTGATGGCTTGAGAGACCCTACTGAAAGTCAGGATCGAACTTTTATTGACCTTGAGCAAGGCCAGTGCCTGACCTTCTGTGCTGTCAGTCTGCATCCTTTTATGTTGATTTTTATAACTAATTTGGGGTCTTTGGATTTGTTAAGCTTTGGGGTTTACAGCACTCAGGCATTGGTTCACACAGGCTCATTACATTGCAGGTGATGCCGATCCTAGAGTGATAGTATAGCGGTCATGGTGCTAGTCTTGCAAGATCTGGACATGTGTTCTATCCTTACCATCCCATGTGATGCTCAAGCACCACCAAAGGTGAATTCTGGGTACACAGTCAGAGAGAAGCCTTGAGCATCCCCAGGTGAGGATCCCAAACTATAAAAAAAAATACTACGTACTGTGCTGTGATCAAAGCCCCGTTGGAAAAACAAACCACCTGTTTGCCATTTGCAATGCCAGGGATAAACTATTTGTGGTGTTTTCTGGTGCCCCATATTCTCTTAAATTAACATCTGAATCTTAGCTGTTGGATAACTCCAAATCTGGAGCATTTTAGAAGTACAGATTCTGTTCATGCCTTTCCAGTAATTGACTCCATTTTTATAGGGAGACATGGGGTTTGCTTGTCACATTTTCTGTATCACTAATCCATGCTCCATCTCTGTGAGGTTCAGGGCATTCTGGGGTCAAGCCTGCATTGATCTCCTGGCTGGAAGGAGGAACCCTGAGGCCGGGGAGGAGAGTGATGCGTGCAGGTGAGTGTCTGAGAACCCTCCCTGGCTCAGGCCCTGGGCAGTGTATGGCTGCCCTGAGCACATGTATAACGCACTGCTGACCCCGATATCCTTAGGTTCTTGGATCTTGGCATCTGTGCTCTATTCACGCTGCCCTTCGCTCCCACGGATTGTCTGTCATGGAATAATCTTGCGCTTTAATTTCTTGGCTTTGACATTATTTTTCCTCTTCTGCCAGTCCATGAAATTCTCACTCCTTGGTCCCCCTGTCTTTTCCTTCCCAGCCTGTCTGTACAGCCAATAATGTCGCTGTACCTTCAAAAAAATTTTGCCTCTTTTGTTTAGTTAATAAGTGAGGCCATAATAGCTATTTTGGCTCTGAGTGATAGTAATGCATGAAATGTGCTTGTCCTGCACACTGACCACCTATTTCAATAACCAGCATCCCATATAGTTTCCTGAGCATAACTGTGTATGTTCAACAAAGAAGAAAAAAATGTCTTGTAGGATTGCCAAGCTTTTCACAGCAATGCTCCCCAGAGAACTTCCCATTTCTGTGGGATACTTTCAACTGTGAGGACCATAGAGATTTCCTCAAGGTCTTCTGCCTGGTTAAGGATGTTTCCTTCGAAGAATTCTTACATTGTGTATTGTGTTTGGTTTCAGAACTGAAAGCATGGCTTCAGGATTTGGGAACTCAGTCACCGAGTATGAGTGAGCTGGTAAGATTTGCAAGTTTGGAATCAATATTCCTATAGTACTAACGGAAAATGTCAGTGAACCAGCATGTTATTTTTAAAGTGCAGGGCCGAGAATGTCCGGAAGGAAATTCAGAGTATGATGCTTGAGGTCGAGGACCCTTATCTTCACTGGGTGCTGACAACTCTGCTCAAAACCTAAAGAAAATTGTAATATGTTACATGTAAATGCCATGGTTTTTCATTTGATCGAAAGTATCTAAAAATGGTAATTGTGAAAACATCTGGTCTTTTAACTGGTACATCCACATTGCTCCATGTGTTTCCCAGAGACCTACCGGGAACAATCCCTGAACACTACATGGTGTACCATACCCCAAATGAAAAAAAAATACAGAACAGAAAAAGTCATTGAAACTGAAAAGAATCGGCCTGTGGTGAGATGTTTTCAATGCCCCCTCTGGTCAGTCTCAACAGTGTGGGATGCAGCATTTCTTCACAAATGCTTTCCAGACTCTACTCCATAGTGAGTTAGAACTGAAACCAGAGTTTAGTGTGTTTTATTTTTCTCTTGAATCTGGTGCATCAGTTTTCTGTGGAGGGAGTTATTCCTGCCTGTTCATTGAGATGAAAAAAAATATTTAACAAATTAATGGCCTCTCATTCATCAATTTTCCATGTGTATATTACAGAAATATTAGGTTAGTTCATGGTAATGCCATCCCCCTGTCGGGAATTGCATTGGTGTGGTGCAAATGTTAGAAACCAATCTGCAGGTATAAATTTGCTTTAACATGGAGACTCTTAAGGCATAGAATGATAATTGGAATCCTCTTCTGTTCTACAGGGAAGCAGTCAGCCCGAGTGGAATGTCTCTGACCCTTCACACTGTGAAAAAGTCTCGAGTGTGCATTTGTGCACTCAGCCACATGGGGATGCCAATGCAGGCAGAATGGCCTCTGAGGGTGATCAGAATGGAGAGAGCAACCTCACTCTGAAGAATCCCTCCCCTGGGAAAAGGTTCACAGAGTCTGTTGTTCTCGGTCCACGGACACAAACCCCAGCATTGGGGCAGTCCCTAGAGTGTGATAGAAGAGCACTGTTTATAGTGAGTCCTTCACACCAAAAGACCCACAAGCACAGTCACCATCGATTAATGCTGTCCAAGAGTAAGGAATGTGGGGGAGCTTCCCAGTGTTCCCAGGACCATGATGTTCCCTTAGAAACCCACAGTGGAGAGAATCCCCAGGAGTGTCGGCAGCAAGGGCATGGTTTGAATCCAGGGTCACCCCTTTGTGATGACATGAACATCCACACTGGAGGAAAACCACATACATATAAGGACTGTGCTAAGTCCTTCAGTAGACCCTATACCTCTTAAAACATTGTAGAATTCATACTGGAGAGAAAGCATATTTGTGTGAGCAATGTGGGAAGCTCTTTGCTTACTATTCACACTTTTCTAGACACAGGAAAATTCATACTGGAGAGAAACGTCATAAATATAAGGCACGTGCCAAGGCCTTCACTCGATCCTCAAACCTTACTGGGCTTATGAAAACTCCTACTGAAGAGAGGCCTTATATATGTAAGGAATGCGGGAAAGCCTTTTCTTATTCCTCAAACCTTACTCGCCATATAAGAATTCACAAAGGAAAGAAGCCTTATGGATGTAAGGAATGTGGGAAGGCCTTTTGTTATCCCTCAAAACTTACTTGTCATATGAGAAAACACCCTGGAGAGAGACCTTTTGATTGTAAGGAGTGTGGGAAGAACTTTGTTAAATCCTCAGTCCTTTACTCGGCATTTGAGAATTCACACTGGAGAGAAGACTTATGGCTGTAAGATATGTGGAAAGACCTTTGTTGTATCATCAAGATTTACCTGCCATATGAGAATTCACACTGCAGAGAGACCTTATGTTTGTAAGGAATGTGGGAAGGCCATTCTTTATCCCTCAGGCCTTACTTATCATGTGAGAATTCACACTAGAGAGAAGCCGTATGGATGTAAGGTATGTGGAAAGACCTTTGTTGTATCATCAAGACTTACCCGCCATATGAGAAATCACACTGCAGAGAGACCATATGTTTGTAAGGAATGTGGGAAGGCCTTTGTTGAATCCTCAAGCCTTACTTGGCATATGAAAAAGCACACTGGAGAGAGACCTTATGTTTGTAAGCAGTGTGGGAAGGGCTTTGTTTGTTCCTCAACCCTTACTGGGCATGTGAGAATTCACACTGGAGAGAAACCTTTTGTTTGTAAGGAATGTGGAAAGGCCTTCCATCAGGCCTCCAGTCTATATGTACATAGGGCAGTTCACACAGGTGTGAAATCTTATATATGTCAAGAATGTGGGCAGGGCTTTCTGTTTCTTTCTGGTCTTAACAGACATGAGAAAATTCATACTACATATCTCAATGCCCTAATAACAATTTTTAATGTCAAAACAGCCCCCTTTGATAAAGTCTGTTTTCTTTGTACCATGGGATGCTGTGCTACAAAAGTGCAGCTAGGAAGGAAATATTCCTTTAGTGTGTAACAAACCCTTTGTGATGTCAGTTTATAAGGGAAAGTCTATGCCAGGGTTTCGGCATTTAAACTTTATGTGTATATTAACTTGTACTTTTTAGATTTTCTGGTGAAAGTCAGGAGGAATGTGAATTAAAAGGCAAATAAAATCCCCTGTGCTCAGGGATGTCAAGGCTCAGCACTCTCATTCTCTGCAGTTACTCTGGCTTGACTTTCTTTTTGCTTTTTGATTCATGCCCAGCGATGCTCAGGGGTTACTCCTGCCTCTACAATCAGTAATTACTCCTGGTGGTTTCTTGGTACCATATTTTATGGCAGGGATTGAAACTTGACTGTCCCCATGCAAGGAAAAAGCCCTCCCCCTGACTATCGCTCCAGCCCCTGTGACTTGGCTTTGAGGCCCTTGCTTTGGGGATTATAGCAGAGAAACAGCCACACCTTCGTTCATTCTTCAGGGCCTCCTGATTCATGTTCTTTGGAGCCAGAACCAGCTGAGTCCTATTCCTCGCTCTCATCTCAGTCATTACTACCTGGGGGACTCAGGATCATTATGGGGTACTGTCATTGGATTCCAAGTGGGCTGCGTATGACCAGCTCCTTCCCCCATGCCATCTCTGCCTCCCATGTATTGAGGTACTGGTTAGCATTGTGTAAGTATAAAGGATAAATGTTTCAGAAAGTGTTGTCTTAGTTAAGTGGCCCTGGCAAGGTTGTTTAATGGAGTGCCATGAAGACAGTTTGTTTTTAAATTTTAAACTTTGTTTTTCCCGTCTTTTTGGGTCACTTCCTGAAATACTCAGAGATCACTCATGGTGATACTCCGGGAACACTGTTATACCTGGTGCAAGGAAAATGTCCTGTCTGTTGTACCTACTCTTTGGCCCCTATTGAAACAGTTTAAATGAACATTCCTGTGTTTATAAATACATGGAAAGATGGAAGTGGCCCCTTGAACCAAATGTGAGACAAATGCTGGGAATATGGGTCAGCTCCCCACATGCCAGCAGGCAGTTCCATTTACCTATGATTACTCACAATGTTGGTCAAGTTCCTGGATCCTCCCCCAAGTTCAGTAATACTACAGAAGAAAGTAAGTGTTGTATTTAGAATTAGCAAAGTCCCCTCAATGTAGTAGTCACCAGAATGATAAAAAGGATTCAGATCTGCTTAAAGAGCAAAAAAGGCTCCAAGGTGACCGAAATCACTTGCTCTCCATTAGCCTCCATTTTTAGGGTCAGAATATATGATGTTGTTCGTGCAAATGGGCAGTGTTTAGGGCCTACTCCTGGCTTTACACGTCCATGGGCCTAGGAGACCATTTGAAATTCTAAGGGTTGAACCCAGATTGACCACATGCGAGGCAAGTGCCGCAAGCGCCCAAGCCACTGTACTACCCTCCTGCCCCATACTGTGGATTTAAAATATGCTTCTGAAATTGTTTTACTTGTAGACAAGGTCCACTGGTTTGGTGTTTTCAAGCGGAAGTGTGTTTACCAGACAGTGTTCTCTGATATTCTTACCAGCCGCTCGTCCTTTTCCAGTGTCTGTCCAGCTCTCTGGGCTGTTGCTAGGCCAGTTCCTCTCTGCATCTCCAGGGCTGGCCTTGCAGTCACTACTTTCACCCCATCTTAATTACTTCCCCAAGAAACTCAGCATCCGGTGAATTGTATTAACCTTCCTGTTTTACCTTGAATCATCCCAGCTGCATTGTTCCTGATGGACTGTGTGTGAGAGCATTGGGTCATTGTTTGACTGATCAGTACAGGATCAGGGGTCTTCTTATCCCCACCCTCCCACTGTGTGACCCACCACTCTCCACATCCACCTCTGCACACCTTTATCCAGTCCATGCCCTTGAAGCACAGATTCATCTGGGTGGGCAAAAAGGGTCTTTGCATCTGGAACAGGGCCCTTTAAGGCTCAGGTTCCGGCAGTAGTGGAAGTGATGGCCCAGGCCAGGGACCTTCAGATGTTTTCTCTCTTCCCATTTTGGTTGCCTGATCAGGCCACCATTGGTCTGGTGGTAGAGGAGGAAATGGCAGCCCTTCGTGGAAGGGGACTGTGAAGACCTATTTTTTGTCAGGACGCGTGTGGCGGTTTGTGAGTGCCCAGTGCCTCCCGTTCTCTGCACTGTGAGTGCCAGGGCCCCTCCAGCTGGGGAGTTCCTTTTGTGTTTATTTTTCTCTCATTTCTGATATCAGCCATTTCCTGAGGTGTGAGGGATGCTTTAGGGGATCCCAGAGGTTTTAGAGGGTGCAGGTGTTGCGGTGTGTATGGGTGATCGTGGAGGTCCCCTTTCGCCACCATCACCTCCAGCTCCATGAATAGGCAGCAGCAGGTGGGTGTGAGGCTGAGCGCAGGGGCTGAGCTTGGGGCCTGCGGGACCTGCAGAGGGCAGGGCTTGGCTGTCCTGACCCTCCGAGCATGGGACTTTGCTCTGCCCTGTTTCAGAGCACTGGCCCTGGCATCACTCACTCGTGTAGAACCTTCAGATTCACTTCAAAGGGCAGGGTCCCAGCCCCGCTGTTGTTGTCCATCCTTTGACTGTTGTGAAATGGCAGGACCACATGATGGCTTGATCCCTGCCAGAGGCTGGGTTTTGCAAATGACACTTTTTCAGTATCATTGTTTTGATTTGGCTTGTGTACCACATCCAGAGTTGCTCAGTGTCTACTTTTTTTTTTTTTGCTTTTTGGGTCACACCTGGCAATAAAAAGGGATTACTTCTGTCTCTGCAGTCAGGAGTTCCTCCTGGCAGTGCTCACGGGACCCTATGACTTGCTGGGAATCAAACCTAGGCAGGCCACATGCAAGGCAAACATCCTACCTGCTGTGTTATCTCTCCAGCCCCACTCAGGGTTCGGAAACTGCCTCCTGGGTTTTCCTTGTAGATGAGTATTCACTGCTTGCGTGTTGGCAATCATAGACCATTGGCTGGACAGTGTTCTCTGATGTTCTTACGAGCCTTTGCTCCTGTTCCGCCATTTCTCCAGCACTCTGGGCTGCTGCTAGGCCAGCTTCTCTCTGCTCTTGTGATGGCTTCAAGTCACTGCTTTCTCCCCACATTGATGGATGATTTCCCGGAGAAACTTATTGTCCCATGCCCCACCTGCTCCCTGTCTGCCTCTTTTGTTTTGAATAAACCCCCTCTGCTTTTTTCCTGATGGACTGTGTGTGAGAGCATTGGCTCATGTTTGCCCAGGAGGACTTCTTACCTGTCACTAGCCCTCCACTGTGTGATCGGCCAGTACAGCAGCTGCCTCTCCACCCCTTTATGTGAGCCCACCCTCCTTGAGCCACAGATTCACGTGGTTGGGCATAATGGTTCTCTTCACATCTGGAGGCTGGCTCTTTAAGACTGCTTGTGGAAACAGAAGTGATATCACAATGGGCGCTTCCTGGTGCTTCTATTCCTGGGAACTGGTCAGTGTCACTGTTCACGTGGGTATAGGTCAGAGTAGGGCCCCTGTGAGGAAGTGGGACTCTGAAGGCCAACTTTGTGGCAGAATGGGGACAATCTCCCATGAGCGCCTGGCAGTTCCCCATCTCCACACTGAGCTGCGGGTCCTCGCCAGCTTGGGGGACACTTTTGCACTTGTTTTTTCACTTGTTCCCTGAAACTAGGTGGTTTCTGAGGTGCGCTGGATCTTAGACGGGGTCAAGGGAGGAGGATGTGAGTGAGTGATCCTGGGGGGCTCCTGCGGCCACAATCGCCTCCAGCTCTGCGATGGAGGAGCGGCGGCTGGGTACGGGACTGAGTAAAGGGGCTGTGGGCCTTGGGAGTGAGGGACCTGCCAAGGGCAGGGGCTTGGCCATCCTGACCTCCAGCTGGCCTACATTGGGACCTTGGCCCCTGTCTCGCTGCTGTAAAATCTCCAGATTTACTTTATGCAGAGTCGCAGCTCTCGCAATGCCAAGGGACCCTGTTACCGTCCGGCTTTTTCACTGACTTCCCTGGTATGATGGGGCCATCAGGAAATGTGGGTCCGCAGGTGACAGGGATTTTAGTTTCCTTTTGGGGCTATTTTTGGTGTGGGGAATGGGGGACTCTGCATGCCCAAAGATACCCTGAGGGCTTACTCTGGCTCCTGGATCAAGTGTTTTTCCTGTAGTGCTCTGTGGGCCATAGGGATTCATAGGGATGCAGGGGATTGACTGGTGTCAACAGCGCAAGAATCTTATTAGTTTTAGAATAATTTCTGTCGGAACAGGAATTTCTCCTTCTTTACATCAAGTTGCAAAGCCCTGTCTAGACCCTTGTTTTTTGAGGTGAGTACTGGGGGTACAGGGTGTGTGTGAGTGTGTATGTGTGTGTGTAGAAAGTGGGTTTTTTTTTAAGAGGAGAAGGACTGTCTCCGTGATAGAGCCACTATTCTGGGCTATGGTTGTGTGGGGCAGCCCTGCTGCCAGCCTGTAGGCGGCCCTGATACACATGATCTGGCCTCCGAGTCAGCCCCTCGCTGTACCTGTGAGAGCCTTCTGTGTGCCCCAGCGAGGAATCCTTAGGCCAAGCCAGGGCTGAATTTTCTCCTTTGTAACCAAGCCCAGAGCTTGTGTCGTGAAAGGCAAGACAGATGCCAACCCATTTTGCTTATACTGGGGAGACAGAAGCATTAGGCATTGTTGCCCAGGAGAGTCTGAGAGCCAGTGCCCGAGGGCGTGGCTGTTCAGGGCTGGGGGTTGTGCTCCTCTCCAGTGCTCACTGCTCTGACTCCTCCTCCAGGTCTCTGATCCTCGGGAAAATCAGAGTCAGGAGAAGATGGTGACATGCCATCGGACACCCCATCCCTAGGTAGGAGGAGAATGAGAAGAGAAGTTGATGCAGTGACAGGAGTGCTCAGTCTTCTTGGGCCAAATGTCTCTGAGTTGTTTCAGGAAGGATCCTGTATTGTGCCTCCTTGTCGGAGCGCCCGATACTTTCTTTATGAGGCTATGTTTATTTCAGTTATGTGACCCCCAACCCCCCTCTCCAATAAAGAACCCAGTGTCAGTTGCCCAGAGTCAGTATGGTGGGTGGGGAGGGGACGAAGATCATGTTTCCTTATGTTCCTTCAAACTCCACTAGGAATAGCAAATTCTGAACACTAAGAAGTCAGAGACTCTGTGGGGTCAGTCATTATGTGGGGTGGTCTCTGGACAGCGGCAAACATCTGGTTGGGGTGGGACACACAGAGAAATGCTCAGGGGTTGGTCCCGCCAATTGTTAAATATTCCTGTCGGTCGCTGGTGTCTATATGGGGTCCAGAGTTCCAAACTGATGCAAGGCCTTCCCCACTGTTATCCCACTATGATCCCAGGCTGCGTGCTTGGTTCTTAATGACCCCCAGCTGGAAATCTTTAGGTTGGGGAACTCGGGCAATGGCAGTTCCGCCTTAAAGCCACAAGATGGCGCTGTGGGGGCGTTTCCGTCCCTCCCTAGGCCTGTTTCTGTAAGAATTTTCCACCCTGGGTTTGCTTCAATGTTAGGTGTGGGGTAATTAAGAATTAAGCATGCAGCCTGGGGCGTGGAGCAGTTACAGAGCCCTTAGGGCACTTGCCTTGCATTCTGCAGACTTGGGTACCTTCGCCGGTATCCTATAAGATCCCTTAATTGTGCCAAGAGTCATTCCTGAGTACAGAGCTAATAGTCACCCCTGAGCATCGTTAACTGTGACCCCCAAAACATAAAAAAGGAAAGAAATCAGAGTAGCATCGATCTGATGATTCAGCAACCTTAGTGGAGTACCGAGATGAATCTTGATTCCACAACTCGCATTATCACAGAATGGGGGAGAACACCGTCAGAAATTTGGGGTGTCAGGTTGTGGGGTGTACAATCAAAAGAAACGTTTATGAAGTAGTTCAGCCAGAGAATAAACAGAGGGGGTTTAGAACTTGTCTTACTCAGAGAGAGAACATAACATTTTTATTTATTTATTTATTTATTTTTTGCTTTTTGGGTCACACCCGGCGATGCACAGGGTTTACTCCTGGCTCTGCACTCAGGAGTACTCCTGACGGTGCTCAGGGGACCATATTGGATGCTGGGAATTGAACCTGGGTCGGCCGCGTGCAAGGCAAACGACCTACCTGCTTTGCTATCTCTCTAGCCCTTTATTTAAATTTAAAAAAATGAAAACTTGCCTTACTTGTGGCAGATGAGGTCCAACCCTAGGCATTTCTAATGGTCCCCAGAACCTCTCGGGCCCACACCAAACCCCCATAAAAAATTAAAAATCCTCAGCAGTGGGGCTGGAGCGATGGCATAGCGGTTAGGACGTTTGCCTTGCACCTGGCTGACCCGGGTTCAATTCCCAGCAGCACATACGGTCCACTGAGCATCGCCAGAAGTAATTCCTGAGTGCAGAGCCAGCAGTAACCCCTGTACATCGCTGCATATGATCCAAAAAGAAAAAAAAATCCTCAGCAGATTTGGCATATTTAGAATTTCCAGGGAAGGAGATTGGCTGCCGAGGCTCATTATTACCATTTTAAATAAAAGTTTTTCCTAACCCACCCCAAGTTCCTCTGATGGCGGGTACCTTCACCCCAAACGTCTGGAGATGTTGGAGTTGAATCTGGCTTCTGCCGTTCTCGTTATGGAAAAGAGTACTTGGGGTTTTCCATTTGTATATGAATCCCAAAGTTCTCCTAGGAGGGAGGAAGACACGCTGTAGGACATGTGGGGTGCTGACGTGTGGGATGATGAGGCTGGAGACCTGTAAGAACAGGTCGGTTTGAAGAGATGGTACTGCGGGAAGGCACAGTCGTCTTCTGTGTTCACCCTGGGTTCCGTCTCAGGCACCATATAGGCTCACCTGAGCTGCCCAGAAAAAGTTTGCAGCCGTGTACCGCCCACACCCTAAAGTAAGCCAGAGCCACTAACTTGGCCAGTAAGCTCTGGAGGCTATGGATACAGCTCCTCTGTGCAGAAATAGTTTTTTCCTGCAGAAATTCTGAGGGTCCTGGGGAGCTATAGCGGGTTCTAGAGGCAGATCAGGATCAGGGATGACATTTCTTAGAGAAACGTCCCAGGGGAGGGACGGAGACGCCCCACAGCGCCCTCTCGCGGTGCATTGACGGAAGAGTTGTGCACCTTTCCCTGCCAAAAGATTTCCAGCCCTTGGGTTCGCTTTCATGTTACCCTGCGGGTCACTAGGATCCAGCAGGCCGCCTCACGCCGTGCAGCGGTAGCCGAGTATCCAGGGCGCTTGCTTCGCATGGGGCGACCCGGGTGTCAGGACTGAAGCCAGCAGCATGGCAAGTGCTTTGCCTGCAGTAGAATCTCTCCCTCTAAGCCCCCTTTTGCTAAGGGTTCCTTCCTGTCCTGGTCATCCGCACAACTTCACGGCTTTCCATGGAGGAAGGTGGTGGAAGCAAGACTCAGCTCAGCAACCTCAAATTTGACGTGAAGGAATCCTCTGTGAAAGGCTTTTGTTTGTGTTTCGGGACCGCACCGGCGATATTCAGGATCATCCCTAACCCTGCATTGAGGAATCACTCCTGATGGTGCTCAGGGGAACGTTTGGGGTGCAGGGATAGAGCCCGGATCGCAAATACAAGGCAAGTGCCCTCCTGGTTCAGTGTTCAGTTTTCGATCCATGGCCCTAGGTTGTGTGCTTGATCCTTAATGACCCCTTACTTAACATTCACACAAAGAAAAGGGCTGGAATTCTTAAGCGTAGGAAAGTCGGGCTACGGCATTTCTGCCGAAACGCCACAAGATGGCGCTGTGGGGAGTTTCCGGCCCTTCCAGGCCCGTATCTCTAAGCATTTTTTACTCTTAGAAAATTTGGGTTGCCCATAACAACCCAAATTGGGGGTTGGGTTGTTTTGGTAGCCTATAACAGGAAACATTCAAAGGGCTCGATCATCACAGACATTGTAATGGGGGTTCAAAACTTTTCTTGCTCAGAGCTAAGAGAAAAACAAATGTAAGAAAATAACGTTGCCTTGCTCATTCCAGGCCAGGTTTAATTGTCTGCTCCCCTTAAGGTTCATAAACAAAACTAGGTCAACCCACTGACCCCCCGAGTAGGTTTAGCAATGTATCCCACAAAGATCTGAAGGCTGGAATCGAACCCAGCTTACTGAAGTGAAAGACTAGCACCCACAGGCTCTCCTACCGCTGCAGCTGTGGAAGCGGCTTGCTTGATCCTTAATTGCCCCATACTAAACACTTCACATAGACACCCTTCACTATGAGAGGAACGGGAGGAAAACAGACTAGTAAGAAGGTTCTGGAAAATGGAGGGCAAGAGACCAAATCCTAGGCAGAAAATCCTTTCCCCACCCAGTTTAGTCTAAACTGAAGATCAACTAAAGATCAATTCAAATGCTAATGGAGACAGCCAGCAGGCTTAGCTCTAGGCAATTCAAGGCAAAAAAAAAAAAAAAACCTGTAAAAGGCAGGTAAGAAGTTTGAGGAAGAAAGCCAGCCAGCTGGAAACAATGGAACCTGTAGCAAGCTAAGAACAAACAGCTTTTTCTCTTCTCTCCTCAAAGTAGCAAGGTTTCTCAGAAGCCCACGGCACTCTAAATACAGCTCCACACGCCATCCGTGGTCGTGTGGACTAATGGGCAGATCACTGATGGAGATGTCCTTACTTGTGATTTTCTGAACCAGGATAGGCCAGCGTGCAGTTGTGGTCATGTCCACGCTGGAACTCGTTAGAACCACAGCAATTCAGGCAGATGGGGACAAAGCCCCTTAGGAGAAATTACCAGGAGAAAAGTTTGCCAAGAAATCACCCTATTTTAGGGTTTTTCCTTCGTTCTCATAGGTTATTGCTGACACTTAGTGTTGGGATTGGGAGTTCCCTGGCCCTGGGAGGCGCGGAGAGACCAGATAGACACAATTCCTGCAGGAGTAAAAAAGGGGTTTATTTAGACCAGCATGCTGGGGCTCCGCAGCATACCCCAAAAACGGGCAGTGGCTGAGAGCCCCGAACTTCTTCAAAAGGGATCTTATATAGGCCTTCACTGGCCGTTACAGCAAAGCCCGCGCATTTCATAGCCAATAGATTTGTAACAACATATACTTTCTTAACCAATCCATTTAAAAGTACTTCACTCCTTAGCCTATAGATTCAAAGATCAGCATTTAAGTACATCGATTGTCAGCACAAGCAAGGTTATAGCTGGAATCATTAAGCCTTAGGTAATCTCCCTTGACCATCCTCCTTTTGAGTTACCCAAGTCTGCAGGGTGCTTTAGTGAGACAATACATTCCAGGAAAGGGCAATTTCCCCCAACCACCCGCATCCTGAGTTATCCTTTACTCAAATCTGCAGGGTGCTTTACTGAGACAATACATTTCAGGGACAGTAAATCACTTTCCAAGTCCCCTCTCCCCCAGGTGCAAAGCAGCCGAGCAGTTTTACAGAAAGCAATGTTGCAAGTTAGCTAAAGTACACAAAAATTTGATGCCCTAATATGGATTCTTTCATTAGGAGAAACGGGAAATTCTACATCGATTCCCAAATATTCTACTTTGGGTTGCTTATTGAAATATAGGAAGAAGCTCCAGCTAGATAGTTTAAATAAGGAGTGTCTTGTTGACCTCTGTAACACCATGTGGCCTGAGTATTGTGAGGGAGAGGCCCAAAATGGACCACCACCAGAATTAATTTAGCTTCGCTTTACAGGAACCAGCATTGCAGAATAACTGTTTTTTCTGCCCCTGAGCGAGGAATTCAGATACAGGTACTCGAAGGGTGGGGGTCAGACCAGATAACCGGATGTCTCTCATAAGACCCATGTTGCAAGACCCAGGACTGCCCTAAAAAACAGGATGTTCCTAAGCACTGACACAAGCTCTTGGCTTGCAGTCACAGGCCCCTGGTTCTTTCTTTGGGTCTCCATACAGTGCCACCATCATGCAGGAGTGGGTCCTGAGTGCAGCACCAGAAGAATCTCTGAGCATTGCTGAACCTGTGGCCCCCAAACCATGAACAAACCAAATAAAATCAAAACAGCCTCAGTCCCTTATTGGAGGATTCCTTCGCCCCAACATGGGACTTTCTGAGCTGTATCTTGCTGTATCCACGCTGCCTCTTAATTGTAGAAGAGGTTTGGGCACTCTGAGAACATGGGGTGATGGGGTGTCGGTTGCCCATAATAGGAAATATTTCTTAATAGCTTGGTCACAGACATACTAAAGGGGCTTCAGAGGGCTTCTAGGTCAGAGTGTAAAGAACAAAAAAATAAAGGAGAATGACTTTGCCTTGCTCGTTCCACATCAAATTCAATCCTCTGCTCCCCTCGTGGTACAGAAACAAAGCTGGAGCAAGGCACTCGACCCCCCGAGGAGATTCAGCTATGTACCTCCCAAGATCTGAAGGCTGGAATCGAACCCAAGTTACCAAGTGAAAGAAAGCGGCTTGCTTGGTCCTTAATTACCCCATTCTTAAAACTAAAACCAACCCAAGGATGGAAAATTCTTAGAGAACGGGCCTGGGGAGGGAAGGAAACGCCCACAGCGCCATCTCGTGGCGTTTCGCGGAACTGCTGCGGCCCGATGTTCCCACACTTAAGATTTCCAGCCCTTTTCTTAGTCTAGGTGTTAGGCATAGGCTCATTAAGGATCAAGCAAGCCACTTGGGTCGCTGCAGCGGGATCAGAGCGGTTAGTGCTCTTGGCTTGCAGTCACAGGCCCCTGGTTCTTTCTTTGCTCTCCATACAGCCCCACCATCATGCCAGAGTGATTCCTGAGTTCAGAGCCATGAGGACCCCTGAACATTGCTGGGTTTGTGGCCCCCAAACCATGAACAAACCAAATAAAACCTAAACAGCTTCAGTCTTTTGATGGCGGATTACCCCACCCCAACTTGGTGGGTTCTGAGCTGTATCTTGCTGTATCCCTGACCCCTCTTTGTAGAAGAGGGTTGGGCCACCCTCAGAATGTGGGGTTTTGGCACATGGGATTGAATAAAACTGGAAACCTTTCCGAAGAGCTGGGCCACAGACAGAGCAAAGTGGGCTCAGATCTTTTCTTGTCAAAGTGACCAGAACAACAAAATAATCTCACCCTGCCTGTAGCCGACCAGGTACTTAATGGTCCCCAGAACTTGGTGCGCCCACACGAAAGCAGGCCCCCAAAAGAATCCTTGGAGCCAGAGTTATAGTACAGCGGGTGGAGTGTTTGCCTTGCATAGAGCCTAACCGGGTCCAATCCCCAACATCCCATATGGTCCCCCAAGTACCGCCAGGAGTAATTTCTGAGTGCAGAGCCTGGAGTAAACCCCTGAGCATTGCTGGGTGTGACCCAAAAAGCAAAGAAAAAATTGCTTGGCAGAAGTGATTCATTTAGAATTTCCAGGGAAGGAGATTGCCTGGTCTTAGGCTCATTATTCCTCTGTTAAGTAAAATTCTCCTTAACCTAAATCCAGTCTGTCTGATGACTGTTTCCTTCACCCCAGGCATCTGGAGATGCTGGAGTTGAATCTGGCCCCTGTCACCCTTCTCCATGGAGAACAGAAGGCATGGGGCTTCTCATTTGTATAGGAACCCCAAAACCCAGGATGGAAGATGGCACCCTCAGCAATGTGGGGTGCTGTGATGTGGGGACCTGGGGTCTGGAGATCTTTAGAACCGAGTTGGTTGGAGACATCGTATTGCGGGAAGGCACAGCCTCTCCTGTGTCATCCTGTTTCCTCTCGGGCAGCTGGCTCTGGAGAAGTGTATGGGTGTGCCTCCACACAGAGAGTGAGTGGGGCAGGCCTCAGGCAGCATGGACACCCGGACACAGTTCACCAGTTTATTCTCTCACCCAAGGCCCAACAGGCCGTGGGCAGGGCCGGAAGATGCTGGATTCTCTCATCCCCTCCAGAACTTGGCGGGTGTAAACAAATTGAATTCACCAGAGGCGACCAGCTCTTGACACACAGATCCCCGAGAATGAAGGCAGCACCACTGGGGTCCCGGGTCATCCCCCACCCCCACTCCACCCCACTCCACTTCACCTCCTGATCTGGCTACATGATTCAGGGGAGGGGGTCGGAAGCAGGGGTGGGGCAGCGTCTGGAGTTGGGCTGAGGTGGGGGGGGGCACACAGCTCCACCCATGGGCTCCACTTCCTTCTGGAGTCCAATTTTGGTTCCCTCAATCGGGGACCCCCCATCTACCCGGCTCCTGCAAATGTCTCGGGAAGCCAACGAGCAGTCTACCTTGAACAGGAGGGAATCCAGTGGTCAGCAAGGATGTCTGGAAGCACAAGATTTTGGGGGGACAGGACGGGAGGCAGATTTGGGGTATCTGTATCAGCTCTGAGCTGGAAGTTCTTTGTATGGGGTGCAGGGGTGCTAAACTTCTAGCTAAACTTCCGCTGAGCCCCCAAGTGAGGAGGGGAGAGGTTTGGGGTCCCCCTGGGGGCTGGATAAGGGAGGAGATTCCTCTTGTCTGACCGTGACGCAGTTGCAGGAGAAGGTAAATAGGGCGGTTCGAGGCCTCAGCACCATTATTGCCCCGGGGGGGGGGCATCCTGTATGTGCCCTCCTCCTGCAACCCCCGAGACTGTCAGCAACTGACGCAGATGGGCCCTAGCTGGAAGCCGAAGTTCTGGTCGGGCTGTCCGGAGCCGGAGGCTGCCACATCCAGAAGCGGCAGGACCCGTCCCTGTGGGCGCTGAATTCCAGCAGGGTCTAAGCCTGTCCCTTCTGGAACTGCAGGGGTGCGGACAGGGAGGGCCAGGGGTGCAGCGTGCTGGCATGGGGACCCCCTCCCCGCTCTGGGGACCCAAGCAGCCGTCCTGGGGGCCTAGAGCGCAGCCACAAACATCTGGTTGGGGCCCAGCTCCTGGCACGCAGCCCCCCAAGCGCAGCATGCGGTCCTGGCCCCACGCGGCCGCGTCCAGCCAGGCAGCCAAGTTCTGGCACAGGCAGGGGGAAGGTCCGCGGGGCGCTGGGCTCAGAGGGGCAGGAAGGTCAGCTGCATGCTGCTCACTGGGCGCCGTCTACGTCCACATAGGAGAATGGCGGGTGCCCGGGCAGGAGTCCGCAGCCAGCAGGCCGGCAGGGGCAGGGAGGGGACCAGATGGGATGCTGGAAATTAAATCTGGGTCGGCTGTATGCAAGGCAAATGCTGTGCTGGCTCTGCTATTGCTCTAGCCCCTTCATTATTTTTTTTGGTTTGGCTTGTGTACCGTATCTGGAGATGCTCAGGGTTTACTTTTGGCTCTGCAGTTGGGAATTCCTGTTGATGGTACTCGGGGATCATAGGGGATGCCAGGGATTGATCTGGGTTAGCAACGTGCAAGGCAAATTCCCTTACCCGCTTTACTGTCTCTCGTCCCAACCTTTATATCTTTTTTTTCTAGGTCAAGAATTTCTGCTTCCTAAGGGCCAGTTGCAAAGCACTATGAGCAC